>NC_081825.1:169351685-170737102 GCF_030867095.1 Alligator mississippiensis
AGGAAAAAAACCCTACAAACAAAAGAAACGCCACAAGCAGTTTGACCAGAATCAAATGAACGAGAAAAAAAAAAAAGTCAATGACTTCTTTGTGCACAGAGTTGGAAATTGGAAGAAAAGTTCCTAAATCAGTTGGAGCAGAAGAGGGAAAGATATCTTGATGGGAGAACTCTTAGCTCTTAACAGGAGTAGATGCTGCTTTCATAGTCTTCTTTAGATGGTGATAATTTGGCAGGATTTTCATCAGGAAATCCAGCTGCAGCGTTTGTGGCTAGAAGGTACAGCGAAGAATTAGAAAAGGAAGGTGTAAGAAACCAAGGCACTTGAACAACATTAGGCTGGCCCTCCACATCGTTAGAGATGCACTCATGACATGGCACAGATGACACTCCTGACATGAACTGGATAAGCACAGTCGCACTGAATCTTTGCCCTGGTGCAGGAGTCAACATTCTTTTTGTCACTTTAAGAAATATCTCGGGCCCTGTCACCTTACTATAAGAGCACGATGCGTTTTGGAGACAACTAGCTAGTCTGTCTAATGCATGCTTGTTCAGGGGGTTTCATACAATGGAGGGTGAAGCTATGCGCCCAAATGCCTTACATTACCGTTTTTCAACCGGTGTGCCGCCAGGAATGTCCAGGTGTGCCACGGCATTTTGGGCTGGAGCCACGCCCCCCCACCTGCTGCTACAGTGGTGGGCAGCCAGATAGAGGGGCTGCTCTGAAGCATTCCGCTACTCGCAACACCCCACTCCCTTATCTGCAGCATTCAGCTGCTCGCCACCCAATCCCCCATCCCTCCCCCACACTTTGCAGTGTGCCATTGGGTGGGGGAGGCCATGTAAGTGTGCCATGCGATGAAAAACTTTGGGAAACACTGCCTTACACGAAGGCATTTTGCACTTACAGGCAGGCAATAGACAGGAAGGTGAGCACCCACTAGGTATTTCTTTCATGAGTGGGCTTCAAAATGAGTAATGATGCAATGAATTTTGAATTATATTTAGACAAGAGGACATAATGCCAATCGGCTTCACAAAAGCAGTGTTCCCAGGCGAGAAGCAAAGCATAGCTGGTTACAGAGCTGCTTCAGAAAACTTTTGGAAGAGACCAAAAGAGACAAAGAATGATGGACCTGGAAGGCTGCCCCTGCCTACAGCCTTGGAGGTGTTTTGTAAGGACATGAGGGACCACCCTATCAATATACAAACTATTCCTGATATAAGAAGATAGAAGGCAAACTGGGACCTAGGAATTCTCTTCCCTCCACTTGGACCACATGTACACAGTAGCTCTCCAGTCCCTTTTTGCTTTTAAAGTAAAGTAGTGGCCATTCTTTAGAGGAACAGGGTCAAAACCCCTATGGAGTCTGGCCACCTTGGCAGGGGACAAACTCTCCAGTGTGGTTTGTGGAACACTCACCTGGGGACGCTCCGTCTGGACTCGACGCAGGCAGTCAGCTCCATAGATCACAGTGTTCTCAGGGATAACTTCATATGTGTTGACATTGCAGCAGGCCCCAATGATGCAGCCACTGGTCAGAATCACATTCCTGCCCACAAACGCTACAAGGAAACAGATAAATCATTATTGTGGCTGCAGTGTAGATATACTCTTACAGTAATCTTACAATTTCATTCCCACTTCTCTATGGGTTAGACACTTGCTTGAACCCACCTGCATGCAAACAAAGAGAGTCTAACTTTTATGGACTAGTACAGAATTAAAAAATAATAGTCACTAAAATTAGCTACAAGACCTTTCAATCTCAATTAACTTGCTCTGACACTGGAAAGGGAGCTCCCAACTACATTTATGTCTTAAAACTTTAAAATCCAATTAAATGCTGCCTTCATATTGGCTGGGCTCTGTTCTTTTAAACAGAAATGGTGCTAACTGGCTGGGATCACAATGGTCAGGCATGGCAGAGATACTGGAATCCTTCATCTTGTAAGGGCAGGAAACAGATAGCACCACATCATTTTCATATCCATGTCCACACTAAGACTGTAGTCAGATAGGTGTAGTTTTAATGTAGGTCACTTGGTCAGATTCCCTACTTGGGTGAATCTCAACTAGTTCGTATATTTAAAAGCATATTTTTACCCTGGCACAGATGTGGCCTAAAAAAGACTTAACGGATAATGCACCAGTACTGAATGAGATATTATACCTTTGCCTCTGCTAGATCAGGGTGGGCAAAGTCTGGCCTGTGGGCCGGATTAGGCCCACAATGGACTCCATTTCCCAGCAGCCCCTGCAGCAGTGGTTCCTTCTGACTGCTGCTGCCAGAGACTTGTTGCCCAGGCACCCCCACCCATCCACTCCACAGCCTCCACAAGGGCCAGGACCTGTGTGGGCAGGGTCTGTGGCTGGGAGGCTGAGATGGGCAGGCAGCCAAGGGTGAGATGGGCAGGCAGGGTCGGGGAGAGCCTGGGATCTTGAGACAGTGACAGTGTGGGGCTGGGGCCAAGCTATGATCCACTGCCCGCATGCCTGTGCAAAGGGCACAGGTTCTGTGGACAGGGGTATGCGTAACTGGCTGGGATCACAATGGTCAGGCATGGCAGAGATACTGGAATCCTTCATCTTGTAAGGGCAGGAAACAGATAGCACCACATCATTTTCAAGGGGCAGGGGCTGCTGGGAAATGGAGTCCAGCTGCCTGCACAATCTGCCATTTTGCCCGCTCCTGGTATAGATCCTGTCTTAACAGTATATAACATAATGTAACAGGTATCCAATGTACCAAAGGAGTGTTTTTATCTTCACCCTGGAAAAAAGTCACAATTGCTTACCTTTTGATTCAATTACATTGTTATCACCCACTTTCATGGCTTGTGAAACTGTAAGGCATAGTTAAAGAAACATATAGTTTTTAGTGTTTTAGTTCTAGCAACACACTTCCACTCAAAATTATAAAACCGCAGCCCAAGAAGGAAAAATCAAAGTATATGCACTAGACTGATTTTCATTGTGAAAGCTGGATACAAAGTTAACAACTATTATCTTCAAGAGAGACACCCAAAAAGGCTTACAGTTTGACAACTTAAAAATACAGGCATTCCTCAGACTTACAACACAATTGGTTCTTGTAAATCACGTCTTAAGTTGAAACGCCGTAACTTGGAACCAACTTTCCCATAGGGACAGTGTTACAAATGGGGGATTGGTTCCTTTATGACAGTTGATACAGCCTGCAGGTGGTAAGTGGTGGAAGGAGAGGGAGAAGAGAAGGGGTGTGGGGGGGCAGATCAATGCCCCCCACAGTGAAGGAGGGACTGGGGCTGGGGCAAACACTGCCCAGACGGGGCCAAGTGAACACGGTGGGGAGGCGGGGTGGCAGCTCCCACTGCTGTGCACTGCTCACATGGTGGTTCAACCAGCAGTTCCCGCCACTGGTCCAGGAGGGCATGCGGCCGGCATATGTCCTCGGACCTGTGTGGGCTGGGTTGGGCAGGGCTGGGGTTGCACCGGGCTGCAGAGGCTACAGTGATTTTTTGGGTGGTTGCAGACCCCCCCCATAGCCCCCGCTCTGCTGCCTGTTCTGCCCCGATCCAGGGGCACACTACCTCCCATGCCCTCAAAGCCACGGCTCATTTGGGGGGGGGGGGGGGGGGGGGGGGGCTCCTACCATTGCATGCCACCTGTCTGCAGCAGCTCCATCACGTGCCCATCTTGCAGAGGCTGAGTGAGCGGGGGGAGGGCGGGGGCGTATGCCCCCAGATCAGGGTGGGGCGGATTTGCAAGCACCCAAAAATTCACTGTAGCTTCCACCCCCTGCCTGGAGCACAGCTCAGTGCAGCCCCACCGGTGCAGATCCAGGGGGGGATGCCCCCCCAGATCAGTGGCAGGAGCAGTGGTGGGAACTGGCAGTTGAGCCACCAAACAAGCAGCATGCAGCAGCATGCAGCACTGGGAGCTGCCGCTGTGCCCCCCCCCCCCCCCCCCCAAGGCAGCGCTTGCCCTAGCCCTAGCCCCGGTCCCAGCCCCAGTCCCTCCTTCATGACAGCGGGCATTTATCTCCCCCCGCCCCCGTCCCTTCCGTTACACCACTTACCAGCTGCATGCAGTATTGGCCATCGTAAAGACAGAACCCATGTTGGAACATCGAAATGGGCGTCAATCAAAACTCAAAGTCCTAAGTCGAGGACTGCCTGTACTATAAAATGTCTTCTTTTCTTTAGTCACAACCAATCTCAAAAGATATTTTATGTTGTCAGGATCCTTAAGGGCTACAACATCCCTAAGTCATTTCATAAAAAAACTGAGTCTTTAAAGGACTAACTTATGTCTGGAATTGAAGCAGTGTGTCAACCTCTTTGGATTAGAAAAAGAGAACCTCTTGAATTTTCAACAAGGCAAGTGCAGCCAGTTTACAGCCAAAATTTCAACTGTTATGTTTGTTTTCCTTGCAATTCTTCCCCTGTATCAGGCTGTTGTAGAAAATACATAAGGACTGAATATAAATACCCTATTTACTTGACTGCCACACGTACCTCCCCCTCCACCCCAAATCAGGAAGCTTGTCTTAAGCAGGGAAGCTGATTTTCTTTGCTGGAATAGAAGCATAGAGGAGTAGAAACATGGCCTTATTTATTGAGACAACTAGCAAACTGGGTAGGACTGAGCAAGCTGCTGTACGCTGTTGGCTACGACTGTGGAATTTTTTTTATATTCTGCCTTCCAAGAAACAAGGCACATGCCTTATCTGAGGGAGTATGGAAAAATACAACATTCTGCACCTTTGAGTAGAAATACCAAATACATTAATTTATATGAGAGGCAGCAAGATCTAATGAATTGAGGAAGAGACAAAAAGTCCCATATTCCAATTAGAATTCTCTCACGCAGTCTTCATCTATGACCTAACTTGCTTGCGTCTCTGTTTCCTCTTCTGTAAAATTAGAATAAGATTTAGCTTTCTCCAAGACAGCTAGTATTTGTACAATGCTTTGAAAATACAGAATACGAAAATTTGATAATACTGTTTAACAAGGATACAGCAACCAACTTCAAAAACATTATTGGTGCCAATGACCATTGGTTTTGGTTCAATTCCTTCGGTGTCTGGTGTAATATTTTCAGGAAATCTGTAGGAGTATTAAAAAAAAGTTTTCAGAATTTGACATTAAAAGAGCACTGCCTCTTTAAAAAGCGAAAAAGAGAACACCTACCCTTTGCTCAAATCTTTTAGATTTCAGATTTAAACATTAATGCTATGTGTTTACTTTTACATACTTCCAGACTGGGGCAATGAAGAGAGTAGTCAGATTTACTTCTAATTCTCATGCAAGAGCTTAATGCAACAACGCTGAGGATACAATATTTTTGAGGAAGGAGTTACTCCAAAGAAATACAGGAAAAGTGGGAATTTGATATATCATGGATTTTTCACTAACAATCTTCAGCTGGTTACAGTCAAGGCTGAACCATCTTCTCTAGACAGAACATGAGGGAAAACAAAGCAAATGCTTCACTAATTTAAGTAAGGCTGTTTTCAAATTCCTTATAGCCTTTCTTGCTGGGCACTTAATTTTTTATCATTAAACTGCCGCTACTTACAGGGAATTTTTTTCTAGAAACAATGTTTTACAGTTACTTTTCTAATGTGGTAAGGACAGTTCTCTTCTCTTTAGACTTTTCAGACCAACTGTTCCACACATTTGAGTAGTCCTGGATTTTTTTTTTTTTTTTATACATGGCTGTGTTTGAGGAGTAGGACAAATTTAGGTGTGAAAAGGAAAGCTGTATGGTACTGAGAGAATTTAAGTCATGAATTTTATCCAGTCCCAGCCAGCCAATTGTGCAGGTTTGCAAAGCTGTGGCAGGCCTACATACTTTTTTTCTTTAAATGAATAATAATGCTCGTGTAAGATGCCTGTTTAAGAGATCAAGAGAATCAAGTTCTCTTCTTAGCCCAGAACAGGTACAACACCTGGAGAGATGCATGAAGCTTCCTAAGTACTTCCCCTGTTCCAGAGGGGTACTATATACAGCTAAAAGTGGAGTTTATTCTTGTTGCCCAGACTATCAATGATTAAATTAGAAAGAGATACTCATCGTTCTCTTGGAGTATATCCTGTTGTGAAGATTTCTGTGCCTTAAACAGTAGTGTAACAGATGCTTACTAACCCATTTATGATAAGTGCTTGCTCTTCTATTAGGTTGCCTTCACCAATCACTATTGGTCCTGCTTCTGCAATGATCCGTGCTTTTGGATGAATCACTGTCCTAGGTCCTGTGGGAATACAATGAGGTACTTACCAGAGAAGAGCTCACGTGGGAAAATCATACCAAAGACAATACCTTTTCATAAAGGACCTTGTCCCAACTGCTGCTACTTTAAGGAACTGACTCTAATGATTCCAAACACCACTAGATATAGTGGTGTTTGGAATCATTATAGAGTGTCATTATAGGTGTTATAGAGCTGCTAACAGACATTCCAGCTCTATAACCACCTCTTTAACCAGCTCTATATCTGGCCTTTAATTTAACCAACTTCTGTAATCTTGTGAAATAGGTGCATAGTAATTATAAAAGCAATGCTCTGCAGTCCAGGTTTGTGATACTCTGCATGCAAAACAGGCAGCCTAACATTTCACAGGGGCAGTGTTCAGGTAGCTGAGTTCTTGCTTGACAAGTACAAACATCCCATTTCCTAGGTCTTTAAAAAAAAAAAAAAAAAAAAAATCTAAATTTTTTGAAAGGCAGCCTTCCCTCACATCACTGATCTATGCCTGCAAACTTAATTTCTGGTAGGGAAATATTTTTAGCGGGATTATCATAGAGAAGTAGGGCTGGATGGAACCTCCAGAAGTCATCTAGTCCAATCCCCTGCCTGAGGCAGGATCATCCGTACCGAAACCATAATCTAAACTCTACATAAAACTGCCCTCAACCTTCATGCAACACAGACATAACACCCTAGCCTGCCACAGGTAAAGCAGGGGAACTACAGCAACCAACATCCTGCTTTTATGAAATGTCAGTATATACTCAAAGAGATCCCAGTTATAGGGCCACCCCCACTGCTACAGAGGAAGGCTAAACTCCTCACAGTCCATGTCAACCTGACTATGGGGTAAAATTCCTTCCTGATCCCAAATAGGGTAATTGGTCTGACCCTGAGCAGAGGTGCAAGGCCCCCTAGGCAGGAACCTCTGGCTTTGATCCCAGCATAAGCACTAGCACACCCCAGTCAAAGTCCCCAGCCTTGGCTGTAGCCAACATCCAGTGCCTCTGGGAAAGCTTAAAAACACCTTGACACGCAGCAGAAAAAGGGGTGGGGGTGGAATGTGGGGATAACCAGCAAAGCCCAAAAGCATGGGAAATAACTATGGCAGAACAAAGATATGACTATGCCTAAATCATTCCTGACCAGTGGCTGTCCAACCTCTTCTTGAACACCCTGTGATGGAGAGTTCACAACTTCCCTAGCCAGTCTGCTCCACTGCCTCACTGTTGTAATAGTGAAGACATTTTTCTGGATATCTAATCTAAACCTACTTTGCTGCAACTTCAAGCCCTTGCTCCACACCCTCCTTTCTGCAGCAAGAGAGAAAAGGTGCTTTCCCTGTTTTTTATGGCCATCCTTCAAGTATTTGAACACTACTATCATGTCCCCTCTTAAGTGCCTTTTCCACAAGCTGAACAGGCCTAGTCCTTCAGCCTGTCCTCGCATGACTTGCATTCCAAGTTTCTGATCATCTTTGTTGCCTGCCTTTAAACGCTAACATTTCCATGTCCTTTTAAAAATGTGGTGACCAGTACTCCAGATGTGGCCTAACCAGTGCTGAGTAGAGAGGCACTATCACCTCCCGTGTCTTGCACCTGATGCTTATACTGATGCAGCCCAAAACCAATTGGCCTTTTGCGCAGCAGACACCCAAGTCCTTTTTCCAAGCTGCCATCTAGCCTGGTGTCCACCATTGTGTATTTGTGTTTTTGATTAGTCTTCCTGAGGTGCAGCACCTTGCACTTGTCTACACTGAACTTCCATCATGTTAGCTCTAGCCCAGCTTTGCAATGTCAAGATCCTTCTGAATTGTGCTCACAGCTTGCAATGTGCTCACAATCCTTTCTAGTTTTGTGTTGTCTGCAATCTTACTCAAGACAGTTTCCTATGCCAGCATCCAAATTGTTAATCAACACAGTGAATAACACTGGGCCAAGGACAGACACCTACCAGACTCCACTCAAGACCTCCTGCCATTCTGACATGGACTTGTTAATATTTACCCTTTGCTTGTGGCTACTGAGTCAGTTATCGATCCACCTTATACTACTTTTATCTAGCCCACATTTCTCCAGTTTGTTTACATTAAATCTTATACTACGATATGAAGAACAGCAATGTAGCTGTCATTCCTGCAGAAAGCTTTCAAGTGCAGTTTTGCATACATACCGACATCAGTATAGCCATTCATGCCTGTATTGTTGTATGGGGCCACTATCTGAAGCTTGTTTCTCTTCTTTCTAAGCAGCCCTCTGATCTAAACTTATCTGCAACTCTAATGACTTTGGTAAAGCCCTGAACTGCTCAAACAGTGAAGGCATTGTAAAGGGTTGCTCTCTGATCTCATATCTAAGGCAATGGCAAACTCTTTCCTAGTAAGCAAGAACACGCGCACTTCAGCTGGGGCCTTGGGGCAGCCGACAAGCAGTGATTTCAAGGGAAGATGTAGGGCACCAGCCTTCTCTTCTGGCGGGACGTTAATTACAGAGGCTTCCCTGGTTCCACGGAGCGGGTCGCTGGGGGAGAGGTGCTGCCAGGGCGGGTGGGCCGCACTCTTGGAGCAGACGCTGCGATTCCAGGAGGCAGCGTTTGCTGCTCACCAGGGGAAAAAGAACAGGGCAGGTAGGACGCCTCCTCTTACCGATAGTTACATCTCCCCGGATCTCACTTTCCACACAGACCACGGCGCCGGGAGCGATTTTCACGCTGCGACAGAAACGTGAGATTAAAGGTGATTAAAAGACTGCTTTTAAAGCCAAGGCGAAGGCCCGCGGCCAGGGGGCGGGCGGTAGCCGTTTCCCCTCAAGCTGCCAGCGCCACCGGCGGGGCACGAGCCAAGGCCGCCCCGCCCCGCCCCGCCCTGCCCCGGGAGTCTCTGCTGCAGCAGAGGGAGCTCCCGTTGCCGCTCGCCGCGCCTCGCGGAGCCGGGCAGCTGCTGCCCAGGGAGGCACCAATCGTGGGGGCTGCGCGCACAGGCCATGGCGGGCGGCGGGGGTGGCAGCCGGCCTCACCTCTTCTGCAGCTTCTCCGACATCTTCCGCCGCTCGATCCACGCACCTGGGCGGGCACCCCGCAGGAGAAGCGCTCGGCGCTCCACTGCCCGGCCTAGCGGTGCGCGCATGCGCGCTTTGCAGCGGCCGGAGCGGAAGGGGGTGGCGCTGGGCGCTGCGGAAGGCGCGAGGCCCGGTGAGGGGGGTTGGTGCTCGTTCCCTCCCTCCACGCTTGTTGAGGAGAGAGAGCTCTTATATAACTGTTACATCTCAGAAAGAGAGCGGGGAGCGCGCTGGTCAGGAGGGGCACCAGCGCTGTCGGGGGTGCCCGTGCCCCTCCTACTCCCCGCCGCTGCTCCCCCTGCCCGCTGACTGAGTTCAGACTGCCAGGCGCAGCTGCCTCTCCCCGCCACCTCCCGTCCTCTGGCTCTGCTGCCAGACCGGCACAGGGAGGAGAGCCCCTCCTGAGCTCTACCCGCCTCGACCCGACGTGTACCCCGATGTCCCGCCAGTGTTCCAGCCCGTGGACGGGCTGTCAGCATTTCCTGGCCTGGTGGCTTGACGTGGCTCCTGCAGGCGTGTGGTGGGGTGCATGGCTGTGGGACGAGGTGCTCCCTGCTGTCAGCACCATGCAGTTGGCCTTGCTGTCGGTGCAGCCTTGCCCCTCCCACAGGACAGCCATGAAGGAGCCACAGGGCACCAGCTTTCTGTGCAACAACTGCCTACTCCACATCTGTGCACAGGGTGGGCTTTCTAGTGTGCATGTGGTCTCATTTGGGCCTGAGTGACCACATGACCTCCTTCAGTGCTCTGAGCAGAAGCCATGGCAGGTCTCTGAGAAGGGACATGTCACCCTGATGAACAGGATGGGGTTCCTGAAGATGAGGCATGTGGCTGAGGCCAGGCCAGCTCAACGCATGGCACAGACAGGCACACTGGTAGCCTAGGATGGAAATAATAAATGTTTGCTGGCAGGGACACTTACGGTTCTTGACTAACTCACAGATTTGGAATTGATTTGGCTGATTTGGATTGGAATGTGAAAAATTCTCAAAACAAGAAAGGAAATCATAAAAGTGAGGGCATGTCCCAGGTACGTAGTACTAAGGAGAGAGCTCAGCTTAGGGAACCTGCCCAAGGCCATGCAGTTCAAAGCCCAGGTTCCTGCTTGGATCAGCTACAATTCTACAGCAATTGAATAGCTTCTACTAGAACAGGGGTGATCAAGGTCTAGTCTGCAGACTAGATTCACCCCACAAACCTGTCCCCTCCAGTTTGTGCGACTCCCCACAGGCAATTTGATGGTGTAGCGAGTGGTGGTAGCATTAATTGCTATAGGTTTTGGAGAGAGCCCCTTGGGCAAGATCTATAATACAGAGCCGTATCATCTGGCCCACCGGGCTGAAAATTTAATGGGGGAAGGAGCAGCAGCTGCTGTGACTTCAGGGGCCACAGCAATTAATGCTGCCATATTTCAGCCCTATGGGCCAGACAACCTGCACTTGTGGGCCAGTCAAGTTGGGCACTGCTATACTAGAGTGTTGAGCAGCTTGATTGATATTTATCATAGGCTTTGATCTCTCACTTCTGCACTCAGAGCAGTGTAGTAGGGCTTTTGGGTGGGGAGGTGAAGAAAGGGTTTTTGGGGGTTTTGTTTGTTGGGTTTTTGTTTTTTAATTGCACATTGCTGTGCTCATGTTAAAAAATACAACTTAGAAAGTACATGGGGGCACAAAGTGTTGAGGTCTAAGGTGGGTCTTGCTAATGGGGAGCCCATTTTGCAGTCTCAGACTGACTCTAGAGGGCTTTACCCTTACCTTAGAGAGCTGTACTATGCTACAGGTAGTGCTGTTGACCGTGATCTTTAGACTTCTGTTCTAGAGACCCTGAGCCCAGGCCAGAGAAAGCCAGGAAGATAAGACAGGCTTCAAACTTGATTCAGTATTTGGGAAGCCAGCATAGGCATCTGAAGATGGGGGTGGCATGCTTGCAGGAACATGTACAGCAAAGGAGATGCCCCACAGCATTACAAACTGGTTAGAGTTTCTTAAGAGGAAGAATGGCACTGCTAAGCCTAGCCAGGAGACAACAACAGCATGAATAATTGAGGTCACTGCATGGTCCACCAGGATGGGATTGAGTCTCCTAGTAAACTGGAAAGGGTAGGAGGCACTGTGGGTGCTGCTGCATGAGAGTATAAATATAAGAAATGAATACAAGCATCCCACTAAAGTTCACACTGAACAAACCAGCTATGGGTATGAGCTAAACAGGTGACTGGCTGCAAACTCCTCTAGGTGTTGTTTTTTTTTTTGGTCATCTGCATCATTTCTATCAGCTGTTCTTCATCCAGGACCGGGTGTTACCCTAGCCAAGCAACGCAGAGATTAGCTGCAGCTAGGATTAAGACAAGGCTGTCCTATTTCAAGCAGGCCAGAGGCCACGCTACTCCAGCCATACGCTACAGAGATGGGGCCCTGGGATCCACCCCTCCCCTCCATACAGGTAGGGCATGCAGCATGCCCTCTTCCCCACCCCTGCAGCTGATACAGTACTATAGTTCTCCCTACAAGTGGTCACACTCGGTGGTGGGGACAGGGGGTCTTAGCCTCTCCCTGCTCAGCTCCCTCAGGTACTGGGACACAGACTCATCTGTGGCAAGCAGCATCCGGGGGGGGGGGGGAGAAGAGAAAGAAAGAGGAGGCTGGTGTGCACATCAGGTCTGACCCTCCTCTGCACTAGCTCCATTCCCTCCATCATGGACCCTGCTTGCCAGAAGTGGACAGCTTGCATGCAAGTCCTTTTAAAAAGGAAAGCCTGGGACTGAAGATGGGGCTCAGAACTGCTGGCTGGATTCTGTCTGTAGACATCCAGAACAATTGCATCTAAACAGGGAGGGGTGGGGAAGCAGTTTGGTCACCCAGAGATGTAGGCACCCACCTGACACTAGAATGCCCATTTAGTCTAGTTGTCCATATTGCCCTTTTTGGCCCCAGCTAAACTTTGGACACCTACACAGATACTGTCCATCTCCATGTGTGCATCTCATGGGCTCCTGAGATTTTTCAGGCTCTGTACAGACAGAAAACTACTGCTGTGTATATGGGGATGGCAGGGAGTCAGAAGCAAAGCAGGGTGATGGCAGGGCATAGCCCCTCCCTTGTGGGAAGCTAGATGCACAAACCAGTCTGGACCCCTGAACACCCCCATGCACACATGCAAGGCATTCTGCCTTGTGGGCACAAAGGTGTTCCTGTTATAAGTATGGGAATTTGTGTACATGTCACTAGACTAAAGAAAGCAAGTGTGCACCACTTACTTTTTGGATATTCCTATAGCTAGGGGCCTGCTCAAAATCATGATTTTGCAGAAATCACAAGATTGGGCAGCAATGTCTGCGAAATCCATGGTGTGCGCGTGGGCTTATTAAAAATAAAAAGGTCCTAGCTCCCCCAGTGGGAGACAGCAACCCACTCAGCTGGGCAGCCTGCTGGGGGTGGGAAGAGGGGTGCTGGCACAGAGGGGAACAGGCAAGCTGTCCCCCCACTCCTCACTGCTGATTGGGTGAGAGGCCTGCCTGTCTGCAACCCTGTGCCTCCAAAAAAAGTCAGCAGTGAGGGGTGGGGCCACCAGGGCCCCTCCAAAGGCAAGGGGGCAGGCCCTGTTGCAGTTTGCCCACAAAAGTCCAGCACCTGCCTCCAGGTTGGGTAGATTCCTACCCATAAAACTTTTTATGCCTCCCACATTTTCTGTGTACCCACAGGGTATAGAAGAATGCCACTCCTAGTGCAAAGTATCAAGAGGCGATTTAAAAAAGGCATGCATCGCATAGGATCTAACTACCCCTTTTGAGGGGGAAGAGGAAAGCTGTTCCTTGGGCCTCCCCAAGAAGCAGCCTTATTTGGTCTCCCCCTCCGGAGAGGACCCCAGCAGCTAGTACTAGCATGGTTTCACACAGGGCAAGTCTTTGGCTTTGAGACCCTGGCTCTTCTCAGTTCCTGGCTTCCCCAGTTATCTGTAGCACCTCCCCCACCTCAGAGACCTCCTTTTTTTGGTTATCTCCCAGGAAAGAGGGAGTGTTTTCTTCTTTACAGAGGACAGAAGAGAGTTCCCACATCTCAAACAGCACAGTAGACTGTTTCAAAACAACATGTTTTTATTGTTCTATTCCTTTTCTCCCAGTCCTCCTTGGGACCTTCCCTCTCTGAGCCTCACTCATTCCCCTCAGGCCCAGTCTGCTACCACTTGCAACAAAACAGCTAGAGAACTCTAGTATTGACCTGGGGACAACACTCATCCAAACACATGAAGGGCTAAGGACAGAAGTTACATGTAAACTAGTTTAAGTGATCAGAGACTGGTTTAAACCTCTAACAGAACAAAAGCTCAGTGCACATAAACCAGTTTCAAAATGGCTGAAACTGGTTTAAAGATAAACCTGGTTGAATGTAGGATCAAATTTAAGTGATTTGGGTCAAACCGGTTTATGAAACTTCCTGGTTTAAGTTAAGTTAAGTCCCCCAGCATGCTTTCCAGCCCTGGACTGGGCGGTGCTCTCTGGAGCAGGGAGGGCTGGCTGACAGTGGGGTGCAGGGGCCAAGCCTAGATGGGGATGCAGCCCAGTTTGGGGGGACAGGGACAGGACAGGACTGCCCCGCCCCAGGCAAGCCCTAGCCAGGGTCTGGGGCCACAGTTGGGGTTAAACACCTCTCCCCCCACTAAAAAACAAAAAACAAACAAAAAAAAAAAAACAAACAACTTATTGCTGGCTGGCTGCCTGCAACTGCAGGCTATAAATCCCAGAGGCACCTGGAAGCAGGAAGAGGGAGTGATGAAGAACTCTGCAGAGTCCTGCTGTTGTAGTTCTGGACTGCAAATCCTAGAGACCTCAGGGGCAGCAGGAAGAAGTGAACATACAGCTAGAGAGCCCCCCCAGCCTCTGGCCTGAGCCATGGTAGGCATGTGGCTGCATTTCCCGAATTAAACAGTGTCTGTTCACTTCCGATTCAATTTAAATTTGTGCAGTTTAGACTAACCTGTAAGGACTGAATCAATTCAGACCCAGGCTTTTTGACTGTCTGTACTTAGCCAATGAAATGAGATTGTGGGGAACCAAGTAGGGAGCCGTCTCTGAGACCTGCTGCCACCTGCCTCTGGGGTGGGAGAGGGCATGAAGGTGTTCCACTTTATAAAACAAGTTTACATCAACATATACTTACACTGAGTCCCCCAAAGTATTCCCAACAGGAACTACAAGCTAAGACTCAGCACACACAACCCTCTTCATCCCATCTCTCCCACCTTTAAAAAATTGAGGGGCTGGATCACTGCAATAGGGAAGTTCACACCTACTGTTTTCCAAGGCAAAGCATCAGTGATCAAATTCTTATTGTTCTTAATGCGAATCCCCCGCATGTTGTAGTCCTGTAGGGCTAAGCTCCACTTCAGCTTGGCACTGGTACCTTTCAGCACCCAATACTTCCTTAGGAAGTCCTTTAGAGAATAAAAAGGAAGGAACAAACAAACACACACACTCAACAGAAACCACTTCTCTGGCATTTTGTAGTCCAGATGACCTTGTCTGGCATACCCTTTCTGTACAGCTCAGTGATGGGAAAGCCTGGCACACCTATTAATCCTGGAGAGTCTGGTTTTCCTTTTGACCCATTCAGTTCAGGTTGCCCTGGAACACCTGAAAAGCTCTTACTTCATTTAGGACTATTACTCCCCAGAGTGCCTGTTAACCCAATGATTACTTGTCTGCGACTCCAGGTTCACTCCCCAGACCTAGAATCCCTATGGGCCCTGATGGATTTTGATTCAAGGACTTAAAACTTGTAGCACTAGGAAGTCCCAGCAAGCTATCAATCCCTTTGTCTCCTCAATGGACCTGGGATTCCTGGAGCCCCAGGAAAGAGCTTTAACAGTCATGTCAATTGTAGTACTTTCTGCAGGCACCCTCAATAGGCTCCTTCAGCCACTCCTATGCCTCATGGCCATAACAGCAACATAAATCCCAGCCAAAATACAATCTATTGTACCTGGGATGCCTTTTTCCAAGCCTCTCCTCCACACCAACATTTTACAGCCCAGGTTTTCCTGGGCCTACTCACAGTTTCCTTAATCTCCCAGACAGCTTCTTCAGTCAGTGTAGGGAAGTTCCTTTAGAAACCCACACCCCCACCTGAGCCAGTTTAGTTCCCAGCAAGGAGCTCCTACCTCTAGCTCTGCCCAAGGCAGACTACCCTTCTGGTTCTAGTACAAGTCTTATATAGTCCTTGGCTCCTCCTCCTTCTGGGCTGGGGCCACCTCAGCAGGCCATTACCTAATTCTTCCAAACTCCTTATTATCCTGGGGCTCTGTAGTTTTCAAATTCTACTGCCTAGCCCTACTCTCAGTAACAGGGCTTGGCCCCTGTTAAATCCCCATTAACTAGTGCCTACAGCTGGGAGTTGAGGTGCTCTGCAGAGCCTACTACTAGCATCCATCTGCTTTCCCCAATTGCACTGTTATTTTGTCACATTTAGTGCCATGCTTTTTAAAAAAAAGGCAATTTCTATGTAAAAACCACAGTTCCCCAGAGTGAAGGTTGCCAGCATTCACCAGTACTCAGTGCTGTGCCTGTCCTTCCAGAGCTGGAAACTAATTGCCACCTTCAACTGCTGGCAAAGTAGGAGATGCAGAGTTACACTGACACTTTACATGTTGCTGTTCGGAGGCATATGGAGTGTTTCTCAGGTGGTATCTGGTTGCTGTCACTTTTGATATACAGGCTGCTGGAGTCTGTGGGTTGTGGAAGGCCAATGCTAGCAAACCATCTTCCAGATTCTGAAGGTGATGCAGAAAACACAGCTCAGATACGGGTTCAGTGGCAAAAGCCCAGAAAGGTTTATTGTCAGACACCACATCATTTGGTCAGTCCAACCTAATGCAGCTTGTCCTTGACATGTAGAGACACCATACATTATTCACGCTCCCCTAGGTCTCTACAATGGACATGCTTCTCAACCCCTTTATTTATACTTGCTTGCCCCCGCGCCCCCATTTCATGCCAATTCTTATCTCTTTGTTGAGATGTCCTTCTCTACTTGTTTCATTTGCTAAGTTTATGGACCTGCATGTATCTCCATCTCATTAGTAAGTTCTTACTTTTTATATTTGTCCTTGAGTTGTTTAGCTTCTGTTTTCATACTCCCTTCAGTGTTTTTCTTCTCATTAGTGCATTTTTTTTTCTTTCTTACCAGGTCATTCAGCAGTCGCAAGGCCCCTTTCTCCATACCACTCTTCAGCACCGTAGCTTACTATAGCTTAGCATAACTAAGGCCTAACACAACCAGAACTTCTACACACACAATGCAGTTACTCAACCCTAACTGTGGCCCAAGGGGATTAGGCAATTGGGAATGGAAATATAGCAGAACCCTCTGAGACCTCAGAATCCCCCACGCAGCACCTGCCATTGTGCAGGCAACAGAGACCGCACTGAGACAGCCCTCCTGTTCATATGGTCCCATACTGATTCCTTGCAGGTTGACAGGGCTGAGAGGGAAAAGATGCTAAGGTCTCATTGCAGGACTTCTTAGGGCATGAGTGGCCAACCTGTGACATACATAGTCTCTGTGTGTGGCATGCAGAAGACTGAGGAGGGGACAGGCACCACAGAGACAGATCAGGTAAGGAATAGAGAGCAGGGAGCCAGATCATAAAGGAGAGGAACTGATTGGGGAGGGAGCACAGGACAAGGGGCAGAAAACAAGCAGTTGATTGGGCAGGGGAAGGGGATCAGAATGGCAATTAGGGAAGATGTGGGATTTATCTGTGGCACACCTATGAAAAAGGCTGGACCCCAATGCTTTGGGGCAGGGGTGCTGTTCAACCACTGGCCTGCAGGCCAGATCCAGCCCATAGTGCTGTCATCCACACCCCTGGGGACCAATTCCTGTGCTCAAGGCATGGCAGAGGCAGTGCTGAGCCCCAGGGTCTGATCTTGGCACATGGGGCTGGATCCTGCCCCTAAACTGGCCTCATCCCACTCATTTGGTCTGTGGGACCAAAAGGCTGAGCACTGCTGCCAGGGCATAAGTCAAAGGGGGTTGAGGCAATGCTGCATGAGTCAGGGGGCCTGGACACATGAAATACATACATCATTGCAACTTGCATCAGTTTTGTATACCACTATAAATAATTACACCAGGATCCAGAGCAGACAGGAGGGCAGCCAATCTGGGGTGCTATATCCAGTATGTGATTATTGTAGTGATTCACCACTAGGTAGCAGGGTGCCAGTTATTGTGCCCTGCCTCAAGTAAATGGGTACTCCAGGGCAAGCTGCAGATGTGTGACATCTGTACCGGTGTAACTGGTATAAGTTTTATCCTTGACTTTTCCCCCAGTATAATTGGTGTTGAACTCTGACATATGTCCAGTCCTTTTTTGCTCTCATGTAAGCATATTGTATGTCCAAGCATAGGGGCAAATAGGAAACTCTGTTTCCTGGTTTGCCAATGCCTGTTTTGGCATCATTTGTAATGCTAACTGGCCAGCTTGATGGTGACCCTCTTGGTGGTGGTGATGGGGGCATGAGCAGCACAGGCACTCCTGAGGACTAGCAACCTTCACCCTTTGGGAATAAAGTGCTGTGCAAAAAAGTTTGGAACCACTGCTAAAACAGGTGTATATCACAGTGCCCATGCAGTGTGGAGTGAGTTCTCATGATGGGTGTGGGAGAGAGGTGGGATTAAGTACTCTGTCCCCTGACTGCTGCTCTGAATGTCTCCATTAGTTGCACAGTTATGCTACCACTATCTTCCCACTGGCCTCACTGCTGTTGCAACAGCTTTGATGTAATACCAGTCATTGTGGGGGGGGGGGGGGTGTCATAGAGCACAAAGGCAAAGTGAAAGGCTGGCTTCAGGAGTCTAATAACTTCTGCAGTAATTTCTTCCATTTTCAAGGCATTAAAATAGCTTGGTAGTTAAGATGTGCGTTGAAAAAGAACTCTCTTATCTTGGTTTTTAGTTCCCTCTGGCTGGGAGGATTATTCAGGAACGTAGCAGAACAAGTATGAAAATGTATTTTTCCATATAAAATACAAATCCTGAGACAAATGCTTAGCAGAACCGGGATTTAAAGACAACAAGCTCCCAGGTGCTTTTTTACCTTGCCCTCTTTCTTTTGCATACTGTTGTGTGTCACTGCAAATACTCTGGTTTCCTAGGCGCAATTGCTTTGATCTCTGGCTGACATCTGCTCTGTTTATCTCAGGTTCTGTTCTTGATTTACCTCCATTAACCTGGAGTTCCTGCCCCCTATAAGGAGCAGCTGAAGAGAGGCTAGTTTCAGTTCTTTACCTAGGTAGAACAGGATTTGAACTCTACTGAAGAACTGACACTTTAAAACAGGACTCTCCATGGAGTGGGCAGATCTCTTTCTTCTTAACCCTACCATTTTGTACCAGATGCTGGCATTTCCATTTGCTGTTCTGTTTCACTATCTCTGCAGCTTTGGGTATCTCTCTCCAAGTGCCAGGTATGCTTTTGTATTTATGTTATGTTCATCCGTTTGATCTTTTATAAACACATTTTATGTTAACTGTGGGTTTCACAAAAAAAAGAGAATTTTGCCAACTTCTTTAATTGGATACAGCAAAGACCTGGAAACCACATTTTTGGAGCCTTTTCATTGCTCCTTTATTGAGTCATAACATTATTTGGGACAAATCACAACCTCTGTGTGCCTCAGTTTCCTCATAAAGGAAAGTTTGTGTTTCATTAGGGCTTTACACTTTTTACAAAGTAACAATCATTTGCCAAGTTTCTAAAGTAAAATCAAGGTTGAATCATGAGTCATTGAACACATTTGTGATTCTATGGTGGGAGTTTCATAAGCATCTAAGTCAAACACTTTCAATGGACTTGTGCTTGTAATGTAAAAGCTTTTTAAAAATAGTACCTCTGAAGACAGGTATTTAGGCAGCAATTATGGATTGTAGTCTTAGGAAGGGAAGAAGAAAGAAAAATGCACTGGGTTTAATTTAGGTCTTCTACAAGTTAGAGGGTCTGATGCTTCAGGGAACCCATTTCTGTACCACATCTGAATTATGCTGGATTGTAGGAAATCCCTTTATCAGAGAATGGAGTGTCAGACAGATGCTGCCAGGCACTTATGTCATATCTCTTACAGACTATTCAAATGACAGCACTGTAGGGAATGGCTACATCCTGGCTTAAACCATTTTTCTCCAACCCTCTGCTACGTTTGATGCTGTCAATTTTCCTCAGAAAGAGGAAACAGGTATGTAACCAAGTAGAAAAAGTTGACATCAGAGGAGCTGTGGGACACATGTACCTTTGGAAATCAGGTTGTTCCCTGTTAGGTACTCAAGGCTGAAAGATTTTTGGCCACAGCCTCCATTGACGACTTGCCAATAGGAGATCAGAGATGAGTAGGTGATTGTACTCTCTGTCATTGTACAGCCACTGAGAAAGCCATCACTATCATTCTCTCTCTAAAGAAATATGCTCTTCAAATTGCAGGACTTCAGGATCACCTGGACCTGTATCCTCATCTCAGATGGAGATCCTTTCTAGAAGGCTGCCTGTTTGGACAAGGCTTACAAGTGGTCACTTACAATCACAGTGAGGGTGTTGCCATTTGTTCAGGACACAAAGGCTAGCCCCCTAGGACAGGCGTTTCCCAACTTTTCTATCCCCTCAGGGACTGGGTTAGCTGCATCCATCTCCCACAGGTTGGACAGAAAGTATCAGATAGATGGTTAAAACAGAAGAAAGCATAAGGTAGACCTCCTTATTGAAGAGAGATTGTTCAGCTCTCTCCAATAAGCCGTGGTAAGTTAGGAATAATGGATATGGAGTATGACACACTGGACCAGGTGCCCTATTTTTCAAGCACCCTGAAGTACATGGCTTCTGGTGTTGTAACAATGGCCCTCTTCAAGCCTTTTAAGTCTTTGAGTACCAAGCACTGCAGGAAAAAAACCAAACACCACAGAACAGCATGGCAGGCTTACCTGCTTCCAGGAGATGCTGACTGGTTAGGTAAAGGTAGGGGGTCAGGAACCTGATACAGCAACCTTTGCAGATGTCTTTGCTTCCTTCTAGGTATGTTGTTCTTCTGGTTGGAGGCTTCCTTATAGCATGTGCTGCCATGGGATTGTATGCCTTGTTGCTCTTCATCCCAGCCTTGTGCTCGGTGGCCATATTCCACTCAGTTAGCCCACTGCGGGTCCACACATGGGTGTTTGTCTTCCAGATGTCTTGGCAGACACTCTGCCACCTTGGGCTGCACTACAGAGAACATTATCTGCAAGAAGCCCCATGCATCAGGTAACAAGTAGCAGAGCACAAGTCCATCTCCTCCACCAAGAGATTTTTGCTTATAGTGAAATCATATCAAGACCTTTCCTAACTTTACAGCTGGCAGGGGGTGACAGAGTAGAATAAACCTGTTACTTGGTCTGTCCCCCTTAGTTCTAGGCAGTCTCTTTCACAGGAAATACTACAGCAAACAGCACCACGCAGGGAAGAACAACACAGTTTGTCTTGCTGTGTGCATTTTAACATTTTAGAAACAAGATTCTCCTGCTCCCCTCCAGCATTAAGCTATTAAGTACAGCTTGCTTTCTATTGGGTCTCACCATTAGCCTTCCATAGCAATCAAGAACTTAACAGCTCTTTGATTAGCTTTTAGGGGTGAAATTCAAAATTCACCACATTCCTAGTGCTCCAGGCATTGCTCTGGCTTGCACTGATTGTGCTGGGTCCATTTCTCTGCTGTACTGTCATTGTAGGGATGGGGCTGTTCACTTCCATACAGGAATAGAAATAGGAGCCCAGAAAATAACCCAGAAGTTGTGTTTCGTGGTCAGGGTGTGCGAACTGGGGATTCAGGCTGGGGTCAGAAGCATTGATGCAACTGCAGTCCATGGGTTCCAGAGTTTGGAAGTTAAGGGGTGGGGGGATGGAGATTGCAGATAAGCAGCAAAGACTGGCTCAGCCATCTGTCCATCTGCCTGGGATAATGAAAATGGGCAGGCAAAATATGGGGGCTGCTGACTGAGTGCTCAGAGTTCAAAGAGGGGCCCTGTGAGCTCCATAGATGCATAGAGCAAAGTGCCAACAGAGCTCTAGCTGAGGGCAGCCCCTCACAGGCTGGGGTGTTAACAGACTACACACATGAAGGCCCTACTCACTCATCTCCTTTTCAGGCTATCGATTGCTCTTTCTTCTCTCATGCTGTTGACCCAGAAGGTCACATCACTGGCTCTGGACATCCATGAAGGGACAGTGACAGTGACTTTTGAGCACAGGAGGAGGAAGGAGCCCCTGCTGGGAGCATTACCTTTCTGCAGCTACCTGCTATTTTTCCCTGCCCTGCTAGGAGGCCCCCTGTGCTCTTTTAAGAGATTTCAGGCCCAGATCTTGTGCTCAAGTCTACCATACTTCACTCAGTCCCTTTGGGTTGCTGGCCAGAAAAGTCTTTGGGCTCTGACTCTGCAGCTTCTGAGATTGGCTATGAGAGGGCATGAGGGCACACTGACCAGCCTGGCATATTGTACTCGCTTTGGCTGTGTGTATGTTGTGTGGATTTCAGCTCTGCTCTTCAGACTGGCCTATTATTCTCATTGGGCCCTCGATGAGTCTCTCCTCAATGCAGCAGGCTTTGGGCTGGCTCTTGGACATGACCCTACCCATGGAGACCTCTCAGGCACAGCTATGTGGACCCTGGAGACCACACACAGGATAGCCTTGTTCACCAGGACCTGGAACAGGAGTACTGCCCAGTGGCTGAGGAGACTCATCTTCCAGCGCAGCCCAACCCAGCCTCTGCTGGCTACCTTCACCTTCTCAGCCTGGTGGCACGGCCTCCACCCAGGGCAGGTGTTCGGCTTCATGTGCTGGGCAGTAATGGTGGAAGCCGATTACCGGATTCACCCTTTTCTAAGCAACCTTACAAAATCCTGGTGTACAAGGTTGCTGTATAAAGCCCTGACCTGGGTCCTGACTCAGCTCGTTATTGCATACATCATGGTTGCTGTGGAAATGAGGAGTTTCTCTGCACTTTGGCTACTGTGCACCTCCTACATCAGCTTCTTCCCTCTCCTGTATTGCATTTCACTGCTGCTGCTAGCAAAGAGAGCAACACAGAAGTGAACCTTACCAATAGCTCTCCCCTGCCTTCTGTCTCCATGCTTCTCACCCAAACCATCACCAGGAACAGTGCATAGGAGCCAGAGATCATTAGCAATGGCCTCCTCTTTAACTGAGACATTATCTGCTTTAGGTCAGGCTGCCTGCTCTGCCTATGCTCATTAAGTCAATCATCTGTCATAGGACTCCTATTTCCAACTTCAGCATGCCCAGCATAAATGTCTTTATGTTTCCTCATACATGCCTGACACTCGTACATGCTCCATAGCTGCATTCATGCTTCCATGTGTATGATGTCTACAGAGCATGACCGGCAGGGGAGGGAACAGCTCACACTGATCTCACTAATACCCCATTCCTGCCACTCTCATCTCAGCTGACCCCAAAAAGTGGCTCCATCTATCATCATATGTTCTTGCTCATGTGCATGCCACTTTAGCCCTTTTCCCATCTGTGAGCAGCACAATCCTCAGCTGTGTTGCTCTGTGGTTGTAGCTTTCTGGGTGCAACTCAAGGGGGTTTTAGCAGGGCTCCCCTCTGGCCCTATAGTTCTGTTATTAAGTCCTTATCAGAATTACAAAGCAATGTGGGATGGGGGAAGGCCCATGGGAGCCTCTTTCAAGGGGGTTGGTTTCCATGAGGTTCCAATCACTTATCCTCTGAAAATTAGGTCCCTCTGAGCTGCCCATGTGTTGAGGTGCCTCCAGTCATTGGAATCCCCTCCCCCCGTGCCCACTGCCCCTCCGTGACCAGTGGCATATATACAGGAAAGCAACCTGGGTACCAGCCTGGAGCATGAACGAGGAAGGGAGAATACAGAAAAAGCAGCCCCCGTACTGCTGGCCTGGCCTCTCCATGAGCAAACCAGCTGAAGCTGCCACCCCCCTGCCCTACTGCAGAACCACACAGCTGTGCCTCTGCCCCATGTTAGTTTGCACTGGATTGTTCTGTGGAGTGCAGGTTTCACAGGAGGCAAGAACTGAAATTACTGCTCACCAGGACACACATGTCAGAGTGAGCTACACAGCTAGGAAGCTTTGGTGCAGGACTAAGGATTGACAAGCCTCAAATGCTAGTCCTGCCTGTAACACAGCCCAGGGGGGGGGAGAAATAAAGAAAACTAACCAGAAAGGACTTGCTTAAAGAGTCATTTCTTTAACTTTAGACCTCAGGGTTCAAGTTTGATAGAAACTAAGTACTCGTTCCCACCAAGAACAACAGGGACTCCCCCCCCCCCCCGGAGCCCAACTGAGAACAATGGGAGCTGCTAGATGCTCGGCAGTGCTATGCTGGCTAGCACTACAGAAGAAAGAGACTTGGGGGTCATCACTGACCACAAGATGAACATGAGCCTGCAATGCGATGCTGCGACTAGTAAAGCAAGCAAAACGCTGGCTTGCATCCATAGATGCTTCTCAAGCAAATCCCGGGATGTCATTCTCCCCTTGTACTCAGCCTTGGTGAGGCCACAGCCCGAGTACTGCATCCAGTTTTGGGCCCCACAATTCAAAAAGGCTGTGGAGAAGCTTGAGAGAGTGCAGAGGAGAGCCACGCGCATGATCAGAGGTCAGGAAAACAGACCTTATGATGAGAGGCTGAGAGCTATGGGGCTCTTTAGCCTGGAAAAGCGCAGACTCAGGGGTGATCTGATGGCCACCTATAAGTTTATCAGGGGTGACCACCAGTATCTGGGGGAACGGTTGTTTACTAGAGTGCCCAAAGGGATGACTAGGTCGAATGGTTATAAACTATTGCAAGACTGTTTCAGGCTGGATATAAGGAAGAATTTCTTTACTGTCCGAGCCCCCAAGGTCTGGAACAGCCTGCCATCAGAGGTAGTTTAAGCACCGACATTGAACACCTTCAAGAAAAAACTGAATGCTTATCTTGCTGGGATCCTATGACCCCAGCTGACTTCCTGCCTTCGGGTGGGGGGCTGGACTTGATGATCTTCTGAGGTCCCTTCCAGGCCTAATGTCTATGAATCTATGCACCTTGGAAATTTAGCCCAGAGGATTTAAAATTGGATGCCTATAAATACTTCAGCATTAACCTTGCTGCCTCCATTTCCCCATCCATAAAAATAGACTTTTAAAATAACTACTTCTTTAGCCCTTTGTGAGGATTAATCAGCAGGCTTTCAATTAAAATGCTAGTCCTCACCACCATTTTGCAGGTGGATTAGAAAACAAACTGTCAGATCAGCCAGCGTGTGTAGGGGAAGGGGGTTTTTTTTGTTTGTTCTTTTACTTAGACTGTAGCTCATGTTAACGTTCAGGGTCTCATCTTCTTAAAGGTAATGAAATGCCCTGTTCCCTTCTGGTTATTTTAACAGCATCCCTTGGCTCTGTGCCTCACAACATACCAGGCAGTTCTGGTTGGCTGCTGAGACTCTGCCATTACACTTAATTTGCAAGGTACCAGGCTGCCCTAAAGCCCAGTAAAATGCAGACCTGGGATCTTTATCATTAGTAAGGAGGTAGAATTGCAGAGGACTACAGGCCCCAGCATGTAGACCTCCATCTCAAACCAGGCTGGAGGCCATTGGGCTGTTTGGCTCAAATCGAGATAGGGTGTTACCTGCTAGGGGCCAGAGTCACATGTAGGAAAAAAGGGTTACTACAACAATCACCAAACTCAGACAAGTTAGACGTGGCCCCTGGTCTTCTGGCAGTTGCTCTACACTTGGGCACAGTGACAGGACTGGCCCCCAAGAGTGGCCATAATGCCTCTAGGGATCAAACTAATCATCTCCCTCAACTCTACAGAGTAACTGCCTTACCTTTCCACTTGCCATGCCTTGATCAAAATTGTATTTTACTTTGGGAGGCTGTTCCCCAAAGTCGTCAAGTATGTGCCCCCTGGAGCCACATGTGGCCTAGCTGACCAGACCCCATTGGCTCCATCCATGCCCTCAACCCCCTTCGGGCCATTAATTGCAACTTCCAACCACCTTGTAGTCACACCCACACCTCACAGGAGTCACTGTCATTATTTTTTGTGGGACTTTCCAGCCCTGTCCATGCTCTCTACCCCTCAGGCCTTAATCTCTTTGTCCGAGCCTTGGCCTTCTGGCCTTGGCCCCTATTTCACTGGGGCCCTCAGTTCAGCCCGCTATCATGGGCTTTGGCTCCCTGGCCCCAGCCCCACTACACCCCTGCCCTATGCAGGGCTTAACACAGAGTGCCCCCTTGGCACCCTGGTACATGCCTCCCCCATAGCCACAGCCTGGACCTCCAGTTAACACAACTCTAAAGAAAGAAAGCTATATGACACTAAACCCGCTTAGCTCTCTGAGGAATCCAGCACAGACCCTTCCTCTTGCATGGTCAGGATCAATCTGAGCTCCTAGCCCCAGGCTCAGGCCTGTAAGGCCCTTTTCTCCTCCCCTTTTGGAAATGGGACCCAGGCACTGCTCTCATCTCCAAACAGCAGCCTCACCTGCCCCTTGCTTGCAGGCTGAGCCCTGTGTCCCTATCCAAGCCATTTGCCCCTAATGCCTTTGCAGCTAGGCTTCCTGCCAGCTATGCTTGCTCTGCTAGCAGCACTGGGGCTCCTTACCTGCCTAAATGCAAACAGTCTGCAGCATGCAGCCCATTTCCCTATAAGCAGTCTTTCCCCAACCTGCCTACTGTAACTCTGCCCCCGCTTCCTCCCAGTAGCAGGAGGTAGGGGTCCTCTACTACAGGCACAAAACATGTGTTTTGATTACTTGTTGGCAAAAGTTCCCAAGTGGCAGGTAGCTGTATGCCCATTCAGAGGCAGTCTGTGCTACTGAGGGCAGGGAGATATGTGGGGCACTCCAAGGCAGGGGCAGATGGGGGGGGAAGGGGCACTGCTGAGGATGCACCCTGCTTTGATTCCTGGTCCACCCAAAGTTTAAGCCAGGGGTGGGCAATTATTTCGGCTGGAGGGCTGCTTAATGAGTTTTGGTGAGCTGTTGAGGGCAACATGGGTAGCCCTACCCTTTGATAGGTGCCCTGCCCACAGTCGCCACCTTGGGACCAGCAGTCCCACCCCCTGCTCCCTGACCCTTGGCACTGGAAGTCCCTCCCCTTGCCCCAGACATACTCCTTTTGGGAGGGGAGGGTTTTCATCTTGGAACCAGAAAAAAACCCCCAAATCACACACTAAAAATTAAAACAGCTACTATAACATATTTTAGTTTTATTACAAAAATATTTGTCATGATTTGTTTTGGCATAGTGTATATAGAGGTGATTGCATAATAACTCAAAAATAAAGTCTTACTCTTGCATATTATGTGTGGGGTGTGGTTGGGGGGGTGGGTGCCATGTGTATGGTGGGGTGTGTGGAAGGGGGAAATGTGGCTGTGTGGGGGGCAATAGGGTATGTTGGGTGTGTGTAAATGAGTGGGGTTGGCATAGGATGTGGGCGTGTGGCACTTGTCAGGTATGAGGAAGGGTGGTGGAACCCCCCCCATGCCCTCCCTCTGCCAACAGCAGCAGTGGGTGCTCAGGGTGCTTATGGATCGCAAAGGCACTGCTTTTGGCTTGGTGGCAAGGAGTACAGCCCAGCTGGTCTACTACTATAGCGTGGTGCACATGCAGCTCCCAGCGCTCACAGGCTCGGACTGGGCCAGGTGGCAGCAGTGCTGGGAGGGGGCACATGCCCCCCATGCCTCCTCCAGGAGTAAGCCACCACTCCGTCCCATGCCCTGTCTCAGCTGTGCAGCGCCTGCCCCAGCCCTAGCCCCACTCCCTCCCTCACTGTGGAGGCCTCAATCTGCCCTCCTCCCCCATGCCCCTTCCCTCCCTCATGTCCCTTCCCCACCACAGACTGCTCTCCAAGTTGCCAGGCTGCACTCCTGGCCACATGCATGATCCGGCTGCATGCATGCATGTGGCTGTGACATGGGGCCATCCCAGGGCCAGTCACAGTACCAGCCGCCCACCCACTCATCCAGGGCAGACCGCCCCAATTCACCCACCACACTTCGATGTAATAATATCAGTTGTTAGATATGGGAGGCTGCTCATTTAATGCCCTGATGCCTAGGGCATTACACACGGCTTCAACTTTTCCTTGACCATGTCCCATGCCTCACAGATGGCACTTGGCCTCTGGCCTAAATTTGGCCTCATGTCCCCCCTACTCATGCATGTACACTCTGGGCTTCCTGCCTCTCATTAGGCTCCTAGCCCTTCTCACTCTACCCCTCTCTGGGGCCACTACTCCACCTCCTCACTGGGGCTGCAGGGCCTTACATCCCTTAGGCCTCAGGCATCTGTCGACATACCTGGACCTCGTTCTTCTTCTGGACCCCCACTAAGCCTCACTTGTTCAGGCCTTGGGCCCTCCTTGTTTGGTCCCTGCATTGGTCACCCAAGCCTCACTCTCAGGCCTTGGGCCTCAGACCCTCCTGGCCTCCATGTTGTTGCCCAAGCCTGTTGCTTTTCTGTCAGGATGTGCTCCCTTAGCCTTTTCCCTCCATAGGGTCACCCACAAGGCAGCAGGGGCTGAGGTTTTCTGGCACCTCATACTCACTGTTCACTAGGGAGGCACTGGTGTGGCATTTCCCAAGGACTGCCCCACCACACCATCCTCCCCAGTAGGGTGTAGTTTTAGGTCATTCCCCAGGACCAATGCAGGCCTACCTGCCCTGGTCTTATTCCCTCACTGGGCTCCTGGATGTTGTACCTGGTCTGCTGTCTCCCCTGGGCCCTCTGTTGCAGCCTCCATTTCGTGACTGCCTCTCACTGGGCCCCCATCCCTCTCTTTTTCAGATTCCTCCCATCAGGCGGCTGGGTTTCAGCCTCCCACATTTCAGCCTGCTGATCAGCTGAGCCTATCCTCCCTTTGGCAGTGATGTTCTCCACAGTGAAGGGACCTTCAGCCTGTTTCCAGCTCTGGACCCACCTCCAGGCCAGTCAGGGTGCCAGATAGCTCTCTGCAACCCTGGCCTGCCCCTTGCAGTGGGCTTACTAGCCCTTTGGCCTTTCAGCCCTTTGCTTTGACCAGTTGGGATTCCCTGGCATCAGTACAGCAGCAGCTGACCTTCCTCAACTGGGCTCACCCAAGCCCCTGGTCTCACCCCTGCCAGTTCGAACCAGGGGCTTGCCTAGCCTCCATGTAAGCCCACAGCTCCAAATCCCTTCTGCAAGGCTGGCCTCGCTCTTCCGTAGGCCCGAAGGCTTCTCCCCCAGCCTTGGGAGCCTGCTGGGTCCCCAGAAACCTCCTCCTTCCTCATAGCTCCTACCCTGAACCCCCAGGTGTTTCAGAGTGCAGAGGAGCCCCTTCTACACAATGTTAACTTAGCAGCATCCCCACAGCAAATGCCTGCTTTGCCCCTCAGGGCCTGCTCTTATGCTGAGGCTCTGCAGCCCAGCTCCAATCAGGCAGCCTCCTCATTGTCATGTGACTGTCTGATGGACTCTGCAGCCACCTGCAGGCTACCTCACAGCCTGCTCAGGCCCTTAAAGTGGCAAGCACCCACAGGTGCGCTGCCACAGTGTCATCAATTGGTGACATTATGGGCCACATCAGCCAACAAAAGCCGATTGCAGGTAATGTCAATTTTCTTTTATCAGTGCTGATACAATATGGACTGCTGTATCAATGCAACTCTATGTAGAGCCGCAACACAAGGTCTTGCATTAACTGCTGTTTCAGACTTCCTTATGATGCTTTCCGTTCTGAACCCCAAGTCCCCATTTTTAAGTTCTACAAGTGTCCTTAAAGGTGCTGCTTCTGGAGATAAATTAGGTATAATCTTTACAAGATAACTAACCCTGCCCAAAAAACACTGTATGTCAGGGCTGTCAAACTGGCAGCCTATGGGCTACATATGGCCTGTGAGTGATTAAGTCGGGGGTGCTCAACTCCCAGCCCATAGGACAGATCTGGGTCTGTGGGAAACCCAGTGGGTTATGGCCCTGAGCACTTGATGGGCATGTTGGACAGTGCAGGGCTTTAGGAAGGGGTGTGCCTAGATTGGATGTGTGCTCCTGCAATGAGGGTTGGGAGATCCTGCCCATGAGAGGCAGGTACCCCATATAGTGTGGCCCAGGAGCCCATGGTTCACCCTGGTGTGGCCTGCAGGCATGCAACCCCTGGTGGAGCAGCTTGTGAGTGTGGCTCCCTCTGGGACAGCCCAGAGAGCATTCATCCCCCAGCCACTTAGAAGTTTGGACAGACCTGTTGGGTAGCCCTGCCCCAGCCCCATTCCCTCCCTCACTGTGGGGATCTCGATTTGCTCTCCCCACAGCCCTTCCCTCCCCCCATGCCTCTTCCCCACAACAGACCTACCAGCCAGGTGCTGCCCTCCAAGCTACTCGGCTGCATATCAGCAATCAGATTGGTATAGGCCGATGTGACTGGTTAATAATCAGCCATTGGTATTGGCCCAAAAAATCTTTATCAGTGCACACCTAGTTCTACACACCAGGAAAGCCTGTAAGAATATTAACAGATGTATCACAATCCTGGTTAGGCACAGTGTTTTACAGAAACACAACATATATTAGCAAGCAGTGGCATATGCATCCAGATTGCTGACTGATGCAGGAACTAGATAAACTCAGACATGAATGATTCGTGCCCCGGGTGGTTGGGGGGGGGCATGGCGGTGGCAGGAGCATGGTGGCAGCAGCATGGGAGCGGTAAGCACAGAGCTCCCGCAGATGCTGCTGGTGCTGTTGGCGGTGCGGGGAGGGAGGGAGTGGTGAATGCCGACCAGGGGTTGGCGACTACCCGCAGACACCATCAGCGAGCACCTTTTCATAGTGGGTGCACTGCCCTACACCCCCTACGTGTTGCCAATGAGCATAGGTCGAGAAGGAGCTTTAGGATCTGTTTGCTTGTGAATGATTTAATCAATACATTTATGGGCAGACAGTGGAAGTTGAAACAGATCACAATCCCCTAATAGCTTTATTTGGCAAACCTCTAAATTATTGTGCCATAAGGATTCAAAGATTGATGATAAAACTGCAGAAATATACTTTGATGGTGACCTATACCAGGTAAATTCATGGGCCATATGTTTGACACCCCTAATCTGGAGCATTGCCATGGTGAAAGTATAGATTATGGAATTTGATATATGTGAATGGTTATGTCTTTGTTTAGGAGGGAAGATGTTGTGATATGTAAATGAAAGATTAGAATTTAGAGATCATCCCTTCTAAAGGATAGTGTTGTGAGCGTGGGAATTAGGAGCTAAACCCTTGGACATGGAACAGCTGAAGCAGTTGTCCTGGGGCCTACACTGTTCAACATCTTGATCAGCGACTTGGATGAGGGGGTGAAAAACACATTGTCCAAGTTTGCTGATGACACCAAGATGGGGGGAGAGGTAGGCACGCTCGAAGGGAGAGAGAGGCTGCAATTAGATTTAGACAGATTACAGAAGTGGGCGGATGGTAATAGGATGGGGTTCAATGTAGATAAATGCAGGGTGTTGCACCTGGGGAGAAGGAATCCACAGCATACATACAGGCTGGGGAACTCCCCCTTTGAAAGCACAGAGGCAGAAAGGGATCTTGGAGTCATTATTGACTCCAAGATGAACATGAGCTGCCAATGTCAGACCGCAGCCAGCAAAGCCAACTGCACCTTGTCGTGCATCCAAAGATGCATCTCAAGCCGATCCAAAGAGGTGATACTCCCCCTCTATGCGACATTGGTCTGGCCTCAATTGGAGTACTGCGTCCAGTTCTGGGCACCGCACTTTAAGAAGAATGTGGCCTGCCTTGAGAGGGTTCAGAGGAGGGCCACCCGCCTGGTTGGAGGGCAGCAGGGCAGGCCCTATGAGGAGAGGCTGAGGGACCTGAACCTGTTCAGCCTCAGCAAGTGGAGACTGAGGGGGGACCTGGTGGCTGCCTACAAACTCATCAGGGGAGATCAACAGCAAATAGGTAGAGCCCTTTTCTCCCCAGCACCACCTGGGGTGACAAGGAATGGTGGCCAGAAGCTGCTGGAGAATAGGTTCAGGTTAGAGATTAGGAGGCACTATTTCACTGTTAGGGTGGCTAGGATCTGGAACCAACTTCCTAGGGAGGTGGTCCTCGCTCCTACCTTGGGTAAATTCAAAAAAAGGTTGGACGAACACCTGTCTGGGGTTGTGTGATCCCAGAGTGTGTTCCTGCTAGTGGCGGGGGTTAGACTAGATGATCTATTCAGGTCCCTTCTGACCCCAAACTACTATGAAGTTTGAAGCAGGTCTTCATGCTTAATAATAAAAGGTTTTGTTACCACCCCCCTCCCCTTCATTTCAATTCTTGTTGTCTCATAAACCTCTGAAAGACAGTACACTTTTTTTTGCTGGCACCGTGTTTTGTATGGCCTTAAAGGGACAGCACATTCTGTCACACGGTATTGCACACTTTGGGTTTTGGCACAGGTTACCTTAAAAATGTAATGAAGGCATTTAAAATGAGAACAGTCGTTGGTTAAGGAGTCCTAAACTGTTATAAGTACCCTCTAAACGTTTCAAAGATATTCTACTACAGCTGAGGTTTGCGTTTGATTCCTTTTGCCCAGGTCATTCCACAGTATTGTATGTATGCTCTGCAGAAATAAAATGCCTTACTTTCATTCCTCCAGCATCTCAGGATGCACGGGTCCCAACCACTCTACCCCTTCCCACCCATCAAATCTCTAGTGGTCTACCATGCTGAGAACAGTCCTCTCCATATTTAATTGCAGAGATCACGTAGTCCAGTTGCAAGGTCTCACTGCCTGGGGGCTCCATACTGAGCACAGTCACTGGGGTGCTATCCAAGGGAAATGGTGCAGCAGGGGGAAGCTTGCTTGTCTCAGCAACATGGTCTCTCTGCCCCAGGCTCCATGCTGAGCATGGAGCTGCTGGGCCTCAATCAACTGGAGAAAGTGCGGCACAAGGACCCTGGGGCCTGCAGCTGTTAAGTCCTGCAGGGAAACCCTGGGGCTAGAGAAAGGATGATTTCCCTGGCTCCAGGCTCACCTCCCAGGGGCTCCACGCTGAGTGAAAGGCTGCCAGACTTAAGTGCATCAGGGTCCTGAAGCTGGGGCAGCATTTTCCCCCTGGGTCCTGGGCCTTGTCTTACGGCCTCTCAATGGTCCAGTCCTGGGACCTGGGGGCTATCCTGTCTGAGATGATGGGGAAGCGTGCTTCCTGTGCCTAATCGCCTCCAGCCTTCCATAGCTCTTCTCATCCGGGACCAGACTTGATGGTGTTTGAGGGAAAGCTGCCCCCCTTCACTTGACAGGCCAGGGGAGCACATGGGAAAAGGGCCATGTCCCTGTGTGAAACTTTCAATTAACCTCAGGTAAAGTGAATTTAATTGAAGTTTTCCCACACTTTGCACTAAGCTTAAAGTTACAGGCAGCCCCAAGCAAAGCTAGTGGGGTTGGGATGGGGTGGGGGGCCTGAGGTCCTGTTTGACAGGGATCTTCACTGGTAGTTGGTGTGAAGCCAGCTGCTTGAACTCCACACACCAGCCCACTCCCTCCAAGGATGGATGGGACCATGGAGGACTTGGGAGGAAAGCTGGGGCCCCTAAACCTGCCCACCTGGAACGCGATCACTGGTGGCTCAGCAGGGTTTGTTGCAGGCAGCTGGTTCTTGTGGGCTCCCTCCCGCTCCTCCGGCCAGGACGGGAACCCATGGAACCCCACGCCTCAGCAGCCCCATTTTAGTCTACATGACCCCCTACCCCAACCCAATCCTGGTCCCCCCAGCTTTCCCCAGAGACAGCAAGTGTTGGGGGGCTTAGTGGAACAAGCTGGTGCAGGCCCAGCCAGCTGGGCTTGGTGAGGGGGGCTCCCCAGGACCCAGCCCTCTACCTTCACCCACAATTCATTAACACATGACATGAGAGTGTTTATTGTCTTCAGTTCTTTTATTTCATTTTAATTAAAATGCTTTAAATAAATACATAAAAATGCTTTACATTACCTTAAAGGATTTGTGCAGACCTAGGCGAGCTGATGCAACTGCAGAGAAGACAAGTACTTGAAGAAGACAGACCAACAGACTGCCTCAGTGATCTGTGCTTGCTCCGACCTTGTACAACCTCTACACCAATGACCTGCCACAAACCCAGTCATGGAAATTCATCTGTGCTGATGACATCTGCTTTGGATTCCAGGCCCGGACTTTCTCTGAGCTAGGACATACTCTGAACAGTGATGTTGCAAAGCTGTCTGACTACTGCAAGACAGGATACCTCCAGCCAGGAGTCAGTAAGACAATTTCCAGCGTTTTCCATCTACACACTGCCCACGCTACCTGGGAACTGAGCATCTATCTGAATGGCCAAAGGCTGAGGCACAAAGCACAACTCGTTTACCTGGGCATGTTGGTAGACCAGACACTGAGCTATCACGAACACTTGAAAAAGACAGCAATGGAAGTTAAGACACGCAACAACCAACTTAAGCTGGCTGGGTCATCATGGGGCATAACAGCCTTGGCCCTAAGGATGTCAGCTCTTACCATTTTGTACTCTGTGGCAGAGGACTGCATACCAGTCTGGAACTGGTCATCATCAAACACCAAACTCATTATGCAATGCTACATTTGACGATGCACATCATCTCGGGAACTCTTCGACCAACCCCTCTACCATGGCTCCCAGTCCTAAGCAACATTGTTTCCCTTCATATCCAATGGGAAGTTGCAACTAGCAAGTTACTGGAGAAGATCTATGCCAATTCAAGCCTGCTGCTGTACCATGATGTCTTAAATCCACCTGCTGCATGTCTACCACCACGACACCCACTGTGGTCAAACTGCTGGACCAGGGCTGCACAGTGGAGACTTTCTGGTGCGAGGAATGGAGATTGACATTAACACCAAACAAGTTCCTCATCACAGACCCTACAATCTGTCCACCTGTCTTCAACATGCCACACCGTCAGTGGGCCTTGCTGAATAGGTTCTGGCCAGGGTAAGGTCTGTGTGCAGCCAACCTCCACCATTGGGGTCTTTGCAACAATCCAGCTTGTAGCTATGGCAAAACACACACCATGTTGCATATTATCAATAACTGCCTGCTGACTAAGTTCAGTGGCCAACTACAGGAACTGCACATTGGGGTAGATTAATGCATGGGCCCAGGGCCTCCTGCCAGTCAGGGCCCCCCTGGTAAAAATTCAGAGGGAAAGCTAGCTGGACCAGGCAGTGAAGAGGGTACGGAGTGCAAGGCCCTGCCAGGCAACCTGGGTGGGGCAGCCAAAGGCAGGCCCAAGAGCTTCACATGCAAAGCGAGTGCACCACCGAGCTCCATGCAGGGTCCATGCTGCCCCCTGCCTCCCCACCCCCACGGCTCCTGCATGTCTTCAGTGCAGTGGAGCCCCCATACTTACATTTTGTCCCTTGCATTGCTGGCTCATAGTGGGGCCAGGGCTCTGTTGGGTTGCTTCTGTGCTGCTTGCCAGGCCCTGCTCCAGCAATGACCCTGGAATGGTCTTTCACAGCACCTGATGCTCAGCCGGGCCCTGCGCTTCCCCGCTGTGCCCTGCATGTTTGCACCAGGAGCATCCCCCACTGGGATGGGGCTGGCGCTCTGCAGCTGAATTAGATGGACTGGGACTAGAGGGAGTGGGGAAGGGGGTATATGGTTGGCCCATGGGTGTGAGGCTGCATGGAGCTGTGTGTGCCCTTCAGGCGGGCAGATGCCTGCTCCTCTCCAAGGCAGAGACCTGGCAGGGACAGGTCAGAGTAGGCAGTGGGGGCAGACATCAGGACAGCGGAGAGCCTGTGTCATGCCATGAGAAGCTGATTTCCCACCGGGTTCAGAGCTGTGTAACCAGGGACACAGGTGCTAGGGAAAGAGTAGGGGGGGTGGGGGGGCTGATAAGCAAGCTAGTGGGCTTGCTGGAGCTGGGAGAAGTAGCAGAGACCTGCAGAGGGAAGCCCCTGTCCACGGGTGGATGTGCTGGGAGGGGGAGACAGTCCAGAGAGGGAGTGGGTTGTGAATAAACAAACTAGCATTGGTGTGTAAGGGGACACCTAATCACTAGTGTTCGCAGGAAGTGTATTTCCAGAAGGAAATAAAAGGGAGCCTATTCCCTGCAGTTGCTGTTCAGAGCCTGTTTTGCTATGTTACCAGGAAGGAGACCATTTTCCCTTGAGCAGCAGAAGCCTCCTCTGCTATCTAGTGGTGGATCATAGTTATAGCTGTGTTGCCATTTATTGTTATGAGAAGTGGATTGTGACTAGAAGGAAATCAGTTGAGTAATGGGGACCCGGGGTGGGGCAGGGCGGGGACTTTATAACCAGGTCAGTGTAATTATTGAGGTTGTTTAACACAAGTGGGACCGCCCAGTGTGTTGGAATTAACTACCTAATGTTGCAGTTGTAAATTTTATCCATATGGTTGGCTTTATTATTAACTATTGTTATTATTACTTTATTATATACAACTAATGTGTTCATTGGGTTCAGAGTGAATTCCTGGGTGGTGAGGGTAAGGGGCACATCTCTCCATGGGACACCTCAGTCAGATCTGCCTGAGGGGGCTCCCAGGGCTACTGGCACCAGGGTTGTCAAGTGTCATCTAAATTTACAGCCCAAGGTCACTTCAAAACTAGACAATTTTTAAAAATGGAAAACAATCACATTTTTGTCAATATGTTGACATTCACACTAGGCAATGAATGCTATGGACACTAGTCCCTGCTTTAAGTTCCTAAACAGTTACAGTAATGAATGTCACTCATAACATAATGATACAGTATGCTGTTGTACTTTTACTGTTTAGGTAGGCCCAGTGAGGGAGACAGGCTTTCTTTGGTTTATTGTGTGCATTGTGTACTCTCCCTTTTGTTACCCACTCTGCAGGAGCTTAATAAAGAAAGAAGAACAGCCCCTCTGGCCCTGCTCGTGCCTCTCACTCCCCCTCCAACCTCCCCAGCCCTGCTGGTGCCCTTCACCCTCCACCCACAGCCCCTGCTCCCCCAGCCCTTCTGGAGGCGGCCCCCAGATGCCAGGGCTATGGACCTGGGTCCGCAGCCCCCCTGTTCCCACTCCCTCCTGTTGCTTGCTGTGGGCTTGGGCAGGGCAGCTCCCTGCTACTGCACGCACTCCTGGGTGGCCTGTGCTCCCCAGATCTGTGCGCGGGGCAGTCACAGGCTGTGGGCTTGGGCTCCCACTCTATTTCCCTCCCCCGGGTGCCTCTGCAGCCCAGCAGGCACGATCCAGCATGGCTGGGAACAGTGGGGCCACGTGGAGAAGGTGCTTGCCTGGCACTGCCCTGACAACGTGCCCGTGCTGCTTCTTGCAGTGCAGAGCTTGCAGCCTCTCTGCACAGCCCTGTGGCTGTTCCCAGCTGCAGAGGCACCCGGGGGAGGGAAGCATGGCAGCAGGGAACAGTGGCTGCTCACCGCTCCTCACTCCAACTGCTTCTCTGCTCTGGGCCTCTGCAGCCTGGTAGGTGCAATCCAGCATGGCTGGGAACAGCGGGGCCACACAGAGAGCCTACGAGCTCGGAGCTGCAAGCAGAGGCATGAACAGGAGCCCCAGGCCTCAAGCACCCGCCGGCTGGGCAGCAACCCCAGCCCTGCCCAGCTCCCTCCCTAGAGAGACCTAAATCCCCCTCTTTTCCCCCCCACCTTTCTGCCAAAGCTGTCCTCAAGGCTGCCTGGGGCCATGTGCATATACTGGCCGTGTACATGGCGCGATGCCCCCAGCTCACCGCTTTCCTTCCGCTTCCTCCCAGCTCCCTGAACGGACTGGAACTCCACCAGCCTGGGGGTAGCTCATTGCCCGTGGACTTTGTTATAAAGGAGCTTCGCTCCCAGAGGATTCGTTAACCAAGGTATTTCTGTAATGAAAATTATGTAAACCCCCCCGCCCCACGGCTGAAAAAAAGCCCCCGTGACCACATTTTCAAACTAGCCCAATTTGGCAGGAAAACTGTGGACCTGGCACCACTGACTGGCACCCAGAGAACCCAAAATCCAGTGTATCACCTGGCCTAGCATGCCAGCATGGGATACACTGACTGACTGTGTCCTGTGACATGCAGTGAGCACAAGCCTTGTGCCCTGGCTACTCCTCCTCCTCCCCATCCCAGCCAGCACAACCTCTGCTGCCCCTAACTCAACTTTCCCTCTTCCAGCCCAATCCCAATTCATTGAGACACATACAGGATTTTAATCCTTTAATTTTTTAAAAAATCTTTTCCCTCATGTAATTTCACTGCTTTCTCTTTACTCTCTCTCCCCTTGCCCCTGTTCAAACAGTTTTTCAAGATTCCTCCGTCCCTCCACTCTTGCTGGGCTCCTGCTGGCTGTGGAGGGAGTGAAGCTACAGGCCTCATGCTGGCTTCTCCATTTCAAGCAATATGCCACCCTTACCCCTCTTCTCCCACCCCCAGGAAGAAATAGTCCTGACTCCATCCACATCCTGGCTAGTCTTGGCACCAGCCGCTAGAAGGCTGGTGACTGATGTAGGTGTGGGATCAGGCTTCATCAACCCTCTAGCAGCAAGTCACAGACATACAGGCCTGAAATAACATGAAGCCCTCACCTGAGACTACTTTAAAAATGCCATAATTAATGACATCACAACACAGGTAACCTATGCCAGAGCCCTTTGACTGGTTCCTGGCTTGCTGCTTGAGGCCTGATCTTGAACCGGCAGCAGTCAGCAGTAAAGAGTCCAGATCCCACAGGTAGCAGGGTACTCAGTAGCGTAATTTGAGGGGGGAGGTACAGCAAAAAATAGCTACAATCACAGAGGCTGCTGATCACATTGCACCAACTCCATTTGAAACAATGACATAACTCCATTTCAACCAACACAATCAACTGCCATGCAAAGGGACTGTAGCATACCTATCTGAGTTGTTTTGTGTCCAAGAACTGTAATTTTGGTGCCAGTCTTGAAACCCTACTGCATGAAAAACTCGTGTGTGAAGTGTGCAATGCAGCCCTACTTGAAGCTAAACATTTGCCATTGCTCAGCAGGAAGCACTTATTCATGAGGCTGCATCTCTCTGTGCAAAGGACATCCAAACATTGTCCACAAAGAGTACATCAGCTCACACTCACCAAGGGCAATCCAAAAGGAATTCACCAAAGAAGTCACTACCTGTGAACAAGAAAATAAATTCTTCACCCCATGTAAACTCCTTCAGTACTGCCTGAATAGAAATGACACTGCCCTTCCTGGGCAGTTGATTTTAAAGTTTGGGCAGAATAGGAATCAAAGTGGGGTGCAGCTGCACCACTGCACCCCCCCAAAATCCACTCCTACACCATATGTGTATGTGGCAACCATCGTTCCTCCTGGATCATGGTGCATGCACAAGGGCTACCCAGACCTTCGATGCATATGCCTGGGCAGGAAATTTTTTTGGAGGAGTGGAGGTTCCTGCACCATATAGACTAACTAGGTGAGCTTAGGGGTCAGGGAATTCACCTGGACAGGCTGTGTACCAGGCTTGCTGTCAGGATTATTTCTGTTTTTGTCAAGTGCTAATGTAATATATGATTCATAAGGAGTCCAGGCAACAGGAATCAAAACCCAGGGCTCCCACTTCCCAGATGAAGAGAGATGTAGGTTTAAATGTCTTCAACTAGAGGAGGGCCTAAAACCCAGATTTCCTGCTTCTTGGGTGAATGTTTTGGGTTGTTATAAAGAAGGCTGATATTGGTTTTGTTTGAAAACAATTAGCTTCGCTCAGTTATTCACCTAGATTATCTTTAATCTCTGTCCCACCCTCAATACTTAGTGGCCCTGTTTCTTTTTTCCTTGTTCTATTCTTATTTATATACCTTGCTACATTTCCTGTAGAGAGAGACTGGGTTAAGTTCTGCATCAGGATGTTTAACATTCCTTTAGCACGTTTATCATCAATGACTATGATAGGAACATAATTGGAGAAGAGAAATGATGACTGGTAGGCTCATTTGGGGGGCACTGTCCCTCAGGTGTTGTTACATGGAGCAAAAACACCCCTTTGAATTGAAATTTGACCTCTCACAACATACTCACTCCTAAAAATTAAGGCCAAGCTCTTAAGAAATCAGGGGCCATCCTTAGTCACTTAATTAGGTAAACTGATGTCCAAAAGTACTGATCCCTGAATAGCTTCAACTTATTCAAGATGTGTGGGAGACAGGGAAAATATCTATGCCAGCTGGCATGATTGATGGACCAGATGCTGTTGTGCTATGCATGGCACAAAGCCTGCTGTGTAGGGATTCAATTGTTCCCCACCTTCCTTGTCATACAGATTGGACTGATATGTGTTTGCACATTCCTTTACTTCCTGTCACGTATGGTTTCCAAAGAACTGTTTTAATTGACAGGATGTGCACTCATTACTGAGTAATTCTTCTGCTAAGGCCTACCTTGCTTATTTTTGCTTCACATTAAGGTTTCTTGGTTGGCTTCCCTTGCTGGTATGGCTCTATGAAGGCAAAACATCAGCAGCACATTTTAGAAGCGGCACACCTATCTAGAGGGGGTTTGTTGTTACCATCTGTGACCTGAGGTCTGTTCATCCTGCATGCAGGTTTTATGTGCTTTATAGAGCTCAAAAAAACCCTGTCCTACCCCTTGCCTTCCTATTGCCACCAAAGTTTAGAGCCTAGGAAGCCAAAACTGACCCCTGCTACTCTCCTTTCCTTTTGCAATGAATAATGCTGTTGTTTATTTGTACAGCTCTCCCAGGTATCAACTACTAGCATCATGATTGTGTTTTGGAGTTCAATAAATCACATAGAAACAACAGTGCTGGGTGGCTACTGCCAGTCACAGTAAGAGCTGCTCACAGTTCTTGGAGATATTGCAATGGAAACAACTTGAGTGGGAGCAGACTATGCTACAGAGGAAGGCTGCTAGTATGTGGCAGGGGATGGGAGGCTGTTACATATGCACGTGATAGAATTTTTACATCTTAAATCAAGGCTTTAAAAAAAATACTGGCTCTAGTTAAGGGACATGGGGATGCCCAGGACAGGTACCTTGGCCTGTGTTGTGCAGGTGGTCAGACTAGATCAGTGTTTCTCAACCCATGGATTGTGACCCAAAAGTGGGTTGCAAGAATATATGAAAGGGTCATGGACAAACTTTAAAAAATGATCGATGAGCTTTAAAAATGGATTCTCCTTTAAAGGAGAAAAATGCTTGGCACGTGTGTTGGGGGTTGCTGACCCCTGCACTAGGTCAGTGGATCTTTTGGGTCTTAAGCTCTGCAATACTGTTCCAGAAGAGCTGAAGACTCCACAGAGTCTTGTAGGGACCCCATTGAAGCAACCTGTGCAGCTGGGGGTGCTCAAGTGCTCACCTCTATCACAGAGATATTTTTGGAGTGGGGGCTAGATGTTGCTGATAAACAAGAATCCTGGTTCTCTCTGATAAAAAAAAAAAAATCTCCAATTTTCAGATTAAAAAAGTAACCCCAAATCCACATTTTTCCACGATCAAAATGAAACACCTCTATATATACACATCTATGTATTAGTGGTGTTTCATTTTAATCACAGAAAAATGTGGATTTTTCCAAAATCTGAAAACTGTTTTGTTTTTTTTTAATCAGAGAAAACCGGGATCCCTGCTGATAAATGGGAGGGGGCCCCTTCCTGGCATTCACATTATACTGCTTCCATCATTTCTTGTTAACACAGCCCTTGTTTCCAGTTAATTCTCAATTCCTTCTCTTGTAGCAACCAGAGCACTAAGGGTGGTGTTACAGGTTACCTTTAAACCAGGTGTGGGCAATTATGTGGGCTGGAGGACTACTTCAAGAGTTCTGGTGGGGTGTTGTGGGCTGGGGGTGGTGCTGAACCACCTTGGCATGGTGGAGGGGAGGGGGAAGCAATTGATCCTATCCAGCCTGGGCCCATCTGCCCTGCACCCACCACCAGGAGCACCAGAGTGGGTAGGCAGGGTCTCCATGAAGATCAGCTCGGACCCTCGTGGGCAGAGTGTGATTGGCCAGGCAGATGGGATGGGGTTGTGGGTGGGCAGGGAGCAGCATCTGGGAATGGGACAGATGGATGGGCAGGGCTGGGGACAGGGCTGGGGACAGGGCTGGGACAGCATGAGGCCAGGGCCTGTGGCAGAACTGCGATCCACTCCCCTCCCGTCCCTGCAATGGGTGCCAATTCCACAGGCAGGGACGTGTGAGGAGCAGACTGTATTTTGGCCACCCCTGCTTTAAACTAGCATAAATACACTTAAAACAGAAGCATTCACCCATTAAAGGGTATTAACATGTGCTAAGCACCCTCTGAATGTTTTAAAGGTATGCTACTTCAGGAGAGCATGATTTTTGGAGAGATTTAAAGGTATGCTACTTCAGGAGAGCATGATTTTTGATCCCTGTTACCCAGGTTGTTCCAGGGTATTGTTAGTCTGCTCTGGGGTGGTAAAATGGACCTTGGACCTGTACTCTTCAATATCTTCATCAGTGAATTGGATGTAGGTGTGAAGTGTACTGTGTCCAAGTTTGCGGATGATACTAAATTGTGGGGTGAAGTATACATTCTGGAGGGTAGGGAACAATTGCAGGTGGACCTGGACAGGTTAGAAAAGTGGGCAGTACATAATAGGATGCAGTACAACAAGGACAAGTACAGAGTGCTGCACCTAGGGTGCAAAAATATCCAGCAGACCTACTGGCTGGAAAGTGACCCTCTCAGCAGCACAGGAGCAGAAAAGGATCTTGGAGTCATACTGGACTCCAAGATGAACATGAGTCATCAGTGTGATGAAATCATCAGCAAAGCTAACCGCACTTTATCATGCGTCAGCAGATGCATGACAAATAGATCCAAGGAGGTGATATCTCCCCTCTATGCGGCATTGGTCAGACTGTGGTTGGGGTACTGAGTTCAGTTTTGGGCACCATACTTCAAGAAGGATGTTGATAGACTCAAGAGGGTCCGGAGAAGGGCCACTCATATGGTTAGGGGCTTACAGAACAAGCCCTATGAGGAGAGACTGAGGGACCTGGACCTTTTCAGCCTCCGCAAGAGAAGGCTGAGAGGTGATCTTGTAGCTGCCTACAAATTCATTAGGGGGATGCAGCAAGGGATTGGAGATGCTCTGTTCACCAGAGTACCTCTTGGGGTAACAAGGAACAATGGTCACAAACTGACAGAGAGCAGATTTAGGCTAGATATTAGGAAAAACTTCTTCATGGTAAGGGTGGCCAAAATTTGGAATGGTCTTCCAAGGGAGGTGGTGCTCTCCCCTACCTTGGGGGTCTTTAAGAGAAGGCTGGATAGGCATCTGGCTGGGGTCACCTGACCCCAGCACTCTTTCCTGTTTAGCAGGGGATCAGACTCGATGATTTGTTAAGGTCCCTTCTGACCCTAGCATCTATGAATCTATGAACCTCATCTCCTTTTATGATCAGGTAACTTACCACCTGGATAAGAGAAAGGAGGTTGACCTTGTATATCTTGACTTCCAAAAAGCCTTTGATCTGGTATCCCACAATGTTCTTGCAATAAAATTGGAGTATTGTGGGATTAACTGTGAGACAGTTAGGTGTGTAGGAAGCTGGCTGCGGGATAGGACCCAGAGAGTCCTAATGAACCGATCTGTGTTGTCCTGGCAAGAAGTGGCCAGCGGTGTCCCACAGGGGTTGGTACCTGGTCCAGTACTTTTCAACATCTTTATCAATGATTTGGATGTGGGGGTGAAGAGCTCCCTGGCCAAGTTTGCAGACAACACCAAGTTATGGGGAAGTGTGGTCATGCTTGAACATAGGCTACAGATACAGGCAGATCTAGAAAGGCTAGCAAGTTGGGCAGATCAGAACCAGATGAAGTTCAATATTGAGAAATGTAAAGTGCTCCATCTGGGGACAAACAACCCCCTTCACACCTACAGGCTTGCCAAAATGACCAGCACCATGAAGGAAAGGGACATGGGGGTAATAATAGACCACAATATGAATATGAGCCGGCATTGCGATGCTGTAACCAGCAGGGCTGGTTCAATTGATGCATCTCCAGCAAAACCAAGGAAGTGATTTTCCTGCTCTACTCAGCATTGGTGTGACCCCAGCTGGAGTACTGTGTCCAGTTTTGGGCACCACACTTTAACAAGGATGTGGTAAAGCTTGAGAGGGTCTGGAGACAGGCCACCCACATGATCAGAAGCTTGCATGGCAAGCCATATGAGGAAAGGCTGAGGGACCTGGGACTCTTCTGCCTGGAAAAGAGAAGGCTGAGAGGGGACTTGGTAGCAGCTTACTGCTATACTCAGCATCAAGGGCTCAGTGAGCAACTGTTCACCAGGGCAGCCTTGGGGAAAACCAGGAGTAATGGCCACAAACTCCTGGAAGACTGTTTCAGGCTCAACATTAGGAAAAAGCTTCACAGTCAGGGTGTCCAGACTGTGGAATAAGCTCCCTCCAGAGGTGGTACAATCACCTACCCTGGAAATATTCAAGAGGAGACTGGATGTTCACCTTGCTGGGGTCACCTGACCCCAGCTGCCTTTGCTGCCTGGTGCAGGGGGCTGGATCCGATGATCTTCCAAAGTCCCCTCCAGCCTGATAATCTATGAATCTCGTCTTCCCCTGCCCCACACAAAAATATGGGGGGCATGTGCCTCCCCCATGCCTTCCCATAGGAGTGCATGCAGCTGCGGACAGCTGGCCCCCCTGCGGCCATGCTGGCCAGGCTCTGTGGCTGTGTATTCCAACCCTGGTCCCAGGCCCCATGCACCGCCCCAGATGGACAGACTCCCATCCCCAACCCTGCCCCACTCCTTTCCTCCCTCCCTCACCATGGGGGCCTCAATCTGCCCTCCTCCCCCGCTCCTCATAGACTTATCTGGAGGGTGCTGTGGGAGCTGCTCTCTACACTGCCTGCCATGTGCATGTGTGCATATGCACATACATGTGGCGCTCTCTGCCTGATCACCCTCCTCTTGCTCCCCCCAGCCCCAAGCAGCCCCTTGCAGGCTGGAACTCTGCCAGCCTGCAAAGGGAAACCCACTGTTTCCCATGTTTTTCTCCTTAAAAGGAGAAAATCCATGTTTTTCCATGGTGAACGGAAAACCTGGATTCCTGTTTAAGCGACTCTTAATTAGCAACCTATCCCCTCTGTACCACTGCCCCGGTCTCTATTTCCCTCTTTCATTTCCCCTCTCAGTCTCTTAACAGGTTTAGGGTTGCCTGTTACACCCCGCCTCCCCCCACCCTCATTTTTCTTTCTTTGTTAGGGGGGTTAATGTTTGGTGCTTTGCTTCTCCTTCTTCATACCTTCTGGAAAAGAAGTCAGTGTTCAAGTTGTCTCTCTCTGGCCTATGCTCAACCCTAAAGCAATGTGGCTGCAGTCTTAAGTACCTTCTAGAGGGCCAGACATTGTCCATTTTCATTTGTTGGAGCCACTGTAAAGGGGCATGATCTGTTACCATGGTAAAGCACCTGCCCAACAGGTAATATCTTAAGGTCTCTACCACTGATTTTACAGATATACATTAGGGCTGTGCAAAACTTTGGGTGGTAATTCGATTGTGAGGAGATTTGGCTCGATTTGGTGGCCAAATCTCCAAATCCGAATCAAATCAGGGGATCAATTAAAAGGTCTGAATCAATTCAAAGCTCTCTGAACATTTGGAAAAGATTCAGGGAGCTTTGATGATTCAGGCAGTCCCCGGTGGCTGCAGCAGGGAGTGCAGCTGGACTCTGAGCTGGTACTGGGGGGGGGGGGGGGCTGGGGGAGGGGACAGGGGACCATGGGGGGATCCCTGCCAGCCCTCCCAACCCCCTCTCACTCCCCCAGCCCCCCCATGGCTGCCCTGCCTGCCCCAGCTCCTGGCCCTTTGAAGAAAAGCCCTGGTGCTCACTGCGTGCTGCCGTGTGGGGGGAGGGTCCCCACTGCCCCACGCTGCATGGGGGGCTCTGCACAAGCCCCCCAACCCCACTCTCAGTCCTGCAGGCCCCCCACAGCTGCCCCGCTTGGGCCTGCTCCAGCTCTTTAAGAAAAAAAAACACAGAGAAAAGCCCTGGGACTCTCTGCTGCTGCAGCGGCCTCGGGGCTTTGGGGGGCTCGTGCACAGCCTGTCACGTGGTGTAGGACAGTGGGGGGCAGTGGAGATCGCCCCTTGCTGGCAGAAGCGGTGAGTGCAGGACTTTTCTTGGGTTTTTTTTCCCTAAAGGGCTGGAGCTGGCCTGGGCAGGGCAGCCGTGGTGGCACTGGAGCAGGGGGGAAGGGGGTCACGGGGCTCGTGCAGAGCCCCCCATGCAGTGTGGGGCATTGGGGGTAGCGATCATCACCCCCCCACCCAGCAGCACCCACTGAGTTGGGTTTTTTTTTTTTTAAAGTGCCGGGAGCTGGGGTGGGCAGGGCAGCCTAGGGCTGGGGGGATGGGCCTGGCTGATTCAGAGATTCGACAGCAGCTGAATCTCCAAATCAGATTCAGCCAAATCAATTCAGGACAGTCATTGAAGTCACCAAATCGAATCACTGTCCCCCAAATCAGCCGAATCCAAAGCGAATACTAGCCGGTTTGCACAGGCTTAATAAACATTCTCTCTCGATTGTAGTATAGGTCTCTTCACGTGGGTGCAGTTGCTGGATGATAGAAAGGACAGGAAGAGTGCCCAGTAGTTTATGAGTCAAGACTGCGCCAATGGCTACGTCAGAGGTATTTGTCTCTACCACAATAGTTTATTAAAAAATGGTGTGTATAGAAGAGACAACCAACAAAGAGCTTCCTTCACATCTTGGAAAACTTTCTCAGCCTCTAGTGTCCATCTCACCTTGGCTGGGGCAGCAGCTCATGTGAGTTTAGTCAAGGTATCGTCAGTTCTGCAAAATTAGGTAAGAATTTCTGATAATAGTCACCCAGTCCTAAAAAAGCCCTCACTTGCTTCTTAGTAGGGGTGTGTGAAGTGGGCCCTATTCAATTCCGATTCGGCCCAAATCAGGGACAGCGATTTGATTCGTTGATTCGGATCACCGTCCCTGATTTGGTTCAGCCAAATCCAAATCTGAAGATACAATGCCAATCCGGAGAACCAGTGATATAGACATGGCTTTAAAAGTTTTTTCTACATACCTTAAGGTACCAGCGCAGCTCATGATCACTGTGATGCTGGGGCACAAGGAGCATCCCACAGGAGTGTGGGGGATGGCCCTTCCACACGCTCAGCGGCAAACCTGGAAGTGGACCGGAAGTACAGCAGGGAGGTTTCTTCCTGTGCGGCATAAACTGCTCAATATGTCCTGGCCCAGCTTCAGTGGTCCTGAATAGGGCTTTTCCCTCTAGGGAACTCTGTTTCCCAGGAGGACCCTTTAAGGGGCCAGCCCCTACGCTGCCCTGAGGGTCCTGGCCACCTGTTTCTTCATTTCTGGGCCTGCTCACACCTCAGCCTGCGGGATCTCCTGAGGTAGAGAATTTATTTCCCCCGTGCCCTCAGACCTACCTCAGGGCTTCCTGGGAGTGCTGTGCCAGGACTGGCTCTCCAGCTACCCTGCTCCAGCTGCCCCTGTGGCTCATCCCATTGCTAGTGCAGCAGCTTGCCTCCCAGACACTGAAGGGAATGGGAGTGAGTGGGGATTTCCTCTCCCCGACTCCCCCTGCTCTCCAACAGTCTTAGGCAGTTGGTAAGTATAGAGGTCTACCAGTGGCCGCACCTGCCCACTTCCCACCTCCAAACTCAGGCAGTGGGTTTTTTCCTTTCCAATTATGCATTTGCCAGGGTTGGCCATGAGCCCTGTCATTCTTAAATTTTTGGAGAACAGCTCAAAGGGCCTTTAGATGTTTATCAAGGTGTAAACAATTGTATCATCAATATAAGTAGCTCCATAGCTGAGGCAAGAGTCCAGCAACTTCTCCCTCAAATGTATAGATTGGTACCTCAAACTACTTTTGGGCAGCAGCCCTACGATGTCCACTACCACCCTCTCAAATGGCATTTTAATCAGGAGGGGAACCAAAGGTGCCCCAGATGAATGGTTGGGTGTTATCTTCTGACAAACTGGACATAATGCACAATATTCCCCAACCTTGTGTAATAGTCTTGGCCAATATAATCTTTCCCTGATTTTGGCTTTGGTCTTACCTCTCCCCAGGTGTCCTCCTGTGGATAACTCATGAGCCATCTCCAGTAGAGCCCATCAGTATCACAGTGGTACCAGCAGTTGTTCTACCTCCTCTCCTTCTATTTTTTCCTGCTCAATTTGGTAGAGGAGTTTGTTTCCTCCTGTAAACTGTGCGATTGTTGTCGCCAGCTCTGGGCTTAGTAGCTCTCTGTCGCATCAGGCCAGGTGCTTGCAAAATGTGCATTTAAATCACTCCTCCCAGCTTTGTTCTAGCTGGAAGTATCCATCCTTCAAGAGGGTGCTTATATCCAGCCTTGCTGAGGGGGTCTCTGCCATCAGAGGTTCTGGGGCCTCTCCAGCCAGTCTTTTTAGGGGGTTAGCTTGGAAACACTCCTCTTGCATCTCCCATGTTTCGTCCTGGGTGATGGCCTGCAATACTTCATGGAGCCTCAGCCAGTCACGGTCTGAGCAAGATCACCGGGTAAACAAGCTTTGGAGACACGCAGGCTAGAATTGTGCATACATAACCCCTCACCCTTGGGGCCACCCACACTTCATCATAGGGGCATGTTTCTCCATGTAAGCATGTGATGATGGCTCAACTGTCCACAACACTGATCCATCCTCAGGACCAAGTTCCACTCTACCACTGTTTGGGTGCATCTGGAATCTACTACTGTCATTACCTTCTGGCCTTCTACCACAACCTTGATCACAGGTTTGAGGGTGCTTTTGCCTTGTCTCAGGTCTCTTCCCAGCTTCACCTCACTGTAACTACAATCCTTTTCCTCCATGTCCTGGAGTATTCTCACCTTTCTTCACTGTATTATCATGTCTTTACATTGGCTGTCTTCCTGTTTTATGCTCTGGATACACATGGACATAAAGATCATTATACAATAGCATTCAAATTGCCACCTCAGGGTCCAATCATAGACACACAGAAAATAAGGGTTGGAAAGGACCTCAGGAGGTCCAGTCCAACCCCTTGCTCAAAGCAGAATCATCCCCAATTAGATCATTCCAGCCAAGGTGTTGTTATCTGGGTCTTAAAAACCTCTAAGGATGGGGATTCCACAACCTCTCTGGGTAACCTGTTCAAGTGCTTTACTATCCATGGCAGGCAGCAGCTGTCCAGAGCCTGGGCCAGATGTGGCAGGCAACCAGGAGGCTGCAACTAGTACAACAGGGTCCAGAGACCTGGCCTGCCCCTGTGGCCAGCAGCAACTGTACATGCACCTCGGGGCACACCTGAAGCTCCTGCTCATCAGTTCCCTGAGCGAGTCAAGGTCTGCTTTTTTGAAGTCCAGGGTCCTTACTCTGCTGCTCTTCTTCCTTCCTTTCCTCAGGATCATGAACTCAGTCATCTTACGGTCACTGCTGCCCAAGTGGCCATCCACTTCTGTTCCCCACCATTCCCCAGGATGTCCAGCCTGCCTTTTCACACTTAGCAGTCCTCATATTCCTTGAAGATTTGCTAAGGTATTCTTTGCTGTCAGGGACTTTGTTCTATAGTAAGATCTGAATCTTGCCCTTGTGATTCTCATGGACCTATCTTTTAAGCAGATGTGAACATGCTCCTTGCTCCACCCTTCCAAGGAAGTGACATTTTTGGTGGTAATTAACTCTGCAAGGAGAGCTGCTGTGTGCTCCCAGCCTTCACGGTGGATCCATGGTTCTTGCCTCACATGGTCACCGAATTCTACTTGAATAAACAAATTTCCTTATCAGAGCATATTGGCCTACTACTTACACAGGACCATGCCTTTTTGTAAGTCCCTTTGGTACTTTGTAGCTATAGCTGAAATATCTAAAGGCTTAGCAATGTGAGTGCAGGGATTATCTAGCTGGATATCAAGCTTTGTAAAATTATGCTAGGAACATGCCAAAGGGGAAGGGGCAGCTGTTAGTCATTTGTGACCACTCCACTAGAATTCAGGCCAACTCCATAGGCTTCTTTTGAAGTGACTGACACCTGTACCTATTGCTCAAATCTGACCTTAGTGAAGTACTACCCAATTGTGGTGACCACTCAAACAGATAGCGTGCCCAGAATCCTCCAATCACTGTTAACCTAGAGGATTCTGAGACCAATCTCCAGATGCATAGGTAATGCTATGGAGTTACCCATAAATGAAAATATGTATGCAGGGAAGTGCTCAGTAACCAAATTTCTTTCGAGACCTATTGTGCATATACACATTTGAAATATACCCACTTTCCCCTCTTCCTTGGAGTCACAGACTTAATCAACTCTGCAGCTGATAAGAACCTGAGGAAGTGCATATTGCCCTACATTTGCTCAGCCTAGGGACCTGTCTGCTGGGGTAGTGCTGGAATGCACTCTCCAGACACCACTAGGGCAAAAAAGTCTCTGGTCAAAGGCTCTGGAGCTCAGTACATTCCACAAGCAAGAATGTGTATATAGATCAAATGTCTCAAAAATGCCCATTACTGGGAATTAACTTTCTGTTCTTTTGCTTCCCAAGATTTCAGTTAGACCTAATCATTTGAACAGCTTTTTAATAACTGCTACTGTTTCAGTACTTGTTATATGTTTATATAAGTACCATCAATTTAATGAGGCAATTTCAGTGTGTTTGAGGGAATCTGACAAAACAAACAGAAATAAAATTAAAAAAAAAACGCAGAACAATATTGCATTATTCTTTTATCCAACAGAAGTGCATAACACCTGTTTCCAGGAGGAAGTAAACATTGCCCAGGAACATGGGGGTAAGTAGGTGCAACCCCTCCATTTTGTTTGAATGATAACATTTAATACAGAGCACGCAAAAAGATGGTATTCAGATTCAAAAAGTCAAACATCAGTACACTAATCCTAATAATTTAAAAGTCATAAACAGAAACTTATGGAATTGGGTATAAACAAAGGCAGGAAGAAAGTACACATGAATGTTCTTAACATCATTCTCACTGACTTGATTTAGTCACTGAATTCTCCATATTTCTATATGGTGCTCTCTCTCCAAAGAAAAGGGTAACAGAGGACTGCAGCATGTTCATGGGGTAGACACTACTACCCTTTCTTGTGCTGTAGCTTGTTTCCCTAAAATCTGTAAGCCTGCTAATGAACTACAATGCTATCCCCAATCAGATAGCAGGATCTGGCCCTGGAAGAATAACTCAAGGGGTGCCACACAACTCTTATGTCAACGCAGATTTGCCAGGATGGCAATGAGGGTGGAACAGTGCCGATTTTTTTAATGAAAACTAGTCAGCCACCTTAGTGCATAGAGCTACTGATTTACAGGGAGGGCAGGAGGAAACAAATCTAATGTTGAGCCAATAACATGGAAATGTGTAATAATAGCTAATAAACAAGATAAGTTTTTTCTTGAATCAGATCCTATACAGATGAGCAGCTTTGAAAGAGCCTTACAGGAAATCTGCTGATTCCTCACTTTGTAGGATATTTTGATTGTTCCTGGTTTTCTTTAAGTAATCTATGATAGAGGTTTCACGTGTGCATCTAGTCCAATGACAGGCCCTGATGGGGGTTCAAGTGCTACTCCAACCCACGATACAAGAATAAATAGTTAAACATCATACAACACATTTAATTTATACTTTTTAGAGTGCCCAGTAGAAAGCAACACCATCCCACTGCACAAATGGGGCTGAGATGTGGCAGTGCAGGTGGGTGCAGAGGCCAGGCCTTGAGTCTCAGTCAGAGCACCTGTGACTACTCCAGATGTGTTCTAGTTATGGCCTATTAGGACCATAGTTTCATAGCTGGTAGGGTCGGAAGGGACCTGAGCAGATCAAGTCTGACCCCCTGCCATGGGCAGGAAAGAATGCTGGGGTCAAATGACCCTGGCAAGGTGAATATCTAGCCTCCTTTTGAAGACCCCCAGAGTAGAAGCGAGCACTGCCTCTCTTGGAAGTTGGTTCCAGCTCATAGCCGCCCTAACTGTGAAGTAGCGCCTCCTGATATCTACGGCCATTATTCCTTGTTACTTCTGGTAGTGCTTGGGGGAACAGGGACTCTCCCATTGCCTGCTGGTCCCCCTTGGCAAGTTTATAGATGGCCACCAGATCCCCTCTCAGCCTTCTCTTGTGGAGGCTAAACAGGTTCAGGTCCCTTAGCCTCTCCACATAGGGCCTGCCTTGCTGCCCCCTGATCACGTGAGTGGTCCCCCTCTGGACCCTCTCCATATTGTCCACATCCCTCCTGAAGTGCGGCGCCCAGAACTGGATGCAGTACTCCAACTGTGGCCTTACCAGTGTCACATAGAGGGGGAGGATCACCTCCTTGCACCTGCTTGTGATGCATCTGTGGATGCATGACAAGGTGCAGTTAGCTTTCTGATTCATGCACTTTTTTTGCTTGCACAGGTATTTTCAATGGATATGAATATTTCAGTTGCCCCTAACCACTCTGATTTGTGCTGTGCCAGGCACTGAACAAATAAAAAACACACAGAGATACCCAGTGCCCCAGACACCCCTCTAAGATCCAAGAAAATGTGACAGCTGAATCAACACAAAATGGAGGAGCTGGAGGGACCAGACTGGAGAGACAAGGCATCCATGCATGATTAGCAATGCACAAACACAGACACACTTGGGTTTATTCACACACCATTTTAGAACTAAGGCCACAGAAAACAATGCCAGAAGAAAACTAATTTGGTCATGACCTGCCTGCCCAGGCCATGGGAGCTGAAACTGAGGTTTTCCCTTCTCAGTAACTTTAAAGGGAGTCAATGCACCACTTGGGAGACCAGCTGTAGCAAACTCCATTCAAGTGGCCCATCACTAGATGTTCACCTAAAAGAGAGGCCTAAAAGGCCTGGTCAGTAGCATAATTTGGGGCGAGTGAGCAGGGAGCCAATCCTGGACACCAACTTAGTAGGAGTGCCAGAACTGCATCCCCCTCCCTGTGCAGTCCATACTATGGCAATAGCACCATGGCATTGCTCTTGCAGCAGCAGCTGGCTGCACAAACACCAAGCTTCTGCAGTAGGAACAACAGCCAGGGCAGGAATATCATGCTGCAGCTGTGAACTGTTTTTGAATCCCTGGTATAAGTAAGTCTACTGCCCAACCTGACCTCAGAACCCCTGCCTCTCCAGCACTTTGCAGAACCTCCCTGCTTTGCTCTCCTGCAGAGCTTGCTCAGGGTGCAAACCCTGCTTTTTATGCCTCTAGGCCTGGTTGCTGCCTTGGATCAGTTACACTGCCAGATAAAGCCATGTTGAAGTGATTTTGATAACATTTCAGAACACATACTCAGCTTCCAACAAGGGGGACTGTGTTGGACTCTTCAAGTAGCCTGATGCCACAGTGCTTTGCTTGCACTAATGCTCCAGTTGTTCCTACCTGCAGCGAAGATAAACTAATGGAATAACACTGGGAAAATTTTGTCCAGAAAAGATCTTGGTGACAACATTTAGCCTATCTAGGAAAAATGTGTAATAACTGCTAATTCTGGTTATAGAAAGGAGGGATTTAAAAGGCTGCCAAAAATAACTGCTCTTAAAAAGTACAGGAATCTTGGCACTGACACCTGCATTCCATGAAGTGACCTTTTAAAGACGGGTAGGTTCTTTACAGTCATAATCCCTGCTGGGGATGTCATGCTGAGTGTGTGTGATCTGGATAGCACTGTGCAAGGTCTGAGAACTCAAGCAGTGACTAGCTCTCTTTATCTGCCATTCTGTCCCATGCTTCTATAATTTTTGCTGCAAGTAACTGGGCTACAAATCTGGAAACCATTTTAAGTATGGCAGCTTAGATTATGGCTCAAACTTCCCTATTTTATGAGGAATAAAGTTTTGTTCCAACGTGAATATGTATCTGTCATTAAAATCAACCCAAACACATCCTGTTCATTAGGAAACATGCACATATATACATAGGTTTTATTTTCTGTGCAGTAATCATACCAAAACCACAAACCTGGCAGGTAGCTGTCTTTTCCGTCTGCAATGTGCAGAACTCAAAATTATGTTGTTAACTTGTTATTTAAAAGGATCAATTTGTGTTTATGTGTTGAGAAAAAGACTTCATCCTCAGTTTTTAGTAGGTTATAAACAAGAATGTGAAAGAACATGTACCATTACCCATGAACAGACTTGAACCCTAGAAAGATCTTTCATAATTCCTCCCTGCTATTTCTGCATTTGAAATGCTCTTAAGGTCAGAGAAGCTGAAGGAGTTTCAGTGTATTGAAGAGAGCCACTGGCTCTGCGGAAGCTAAATACTGACAGCAGAGCCAATCCTCTAGTTCTATGCTTCGTTCGGTGTCTACAGCCCTCTCTGCAAACTTCATCATCAGCAGTGCCCGCTTCATGTCAATCCAGTTCTGGAGAGCACTATGGAGGGCTTCTTCATGGTTGAGAGGCTGGTCTATTAAATCTTTCCTGGGGCCCCACAGAAGACACTGCAGCATCCGTTTTGCTTCTGTGATACGGATGCGTTTGATTGGATCAGCTTCCAGTAACAAATGGGCGAGCTGTTGGAGCCCCCTGGAGTAAATGGAAATGTTGGGGAGCAGAGGAAGGTCATCTTGGCTGTACTCCTGCTCCCGGAGGCAAGCCCTCACCTCAAATGGGTTAGGCTGGTGGAGGAGCTCATAGATGAGAATGCCAGTCTGAAATTCATCAAACTTCTTGTACTGAGAGGCAGACACAATTTCTGGAGCCAGCCGAGCCTGGTTCTTTTTAATTTTGGAGTCCACTTGTCCTGGCTTTTGCTTGGCTTTCAAAAAGTTGCTGATTATGAGTCTGGGCAAGTGCTTTTCATCTTTGGTTTTATTGCAGCTAGTTGGAGATTTGCAGTGAACGAGAAGCAAGTTTTCCAGGCAAAGATCTCTGTGGATGATGCCATGGTCTTTGAGATGCTCCAGGCCATTGCAGAGCTGGAGGAGCAGGAAGCATATACGCCGCTCATACAGCTCTGGCTTAGCTTTATGATAAGCTGTAGAATCCCTCACCAAACTGGCTGCCGTCTGGTGTGGCACCTCGCGAGTGATGACTACCACACAGTCATGTTCGCTGGCAGAATGGCATGGGCGGGGACCATCTGGAGAAGTGCCTTTTACTACTTCAGGAGACAGCAACATGCTGGAGGGTACAGAGGCTACAAAATGCCCACAATCCTGCTGGATGTTGAAGTGCACTGGTACAGAGGGGCTGCAGTATGAAGCAGCTGCTTTTGATTCTTGAGTCTTACATATCTGGGAAGAGAAAAAGGGACAGTTGCATAGGTTAGCATGGCTGCACACTACTCTACATGTTTAAACGCTTTTAGGCACCTATCTGTATCTTTAAGTGCCCAAATATTTAAAATACCAGGTTTGTGGTGACTATCTTCTCCATGGGTGTCTAGTGCCTCCAGTCACCAGTCAGAAACCGGAAGTGACATGGTCGCTTTTGCTGGCAGCCCTGCTCCCCGGCCAGCACTCTCAGGGGGGTACTGGTGCTCCTGCCTGCCTCCCTGCCCGCTGGCTAAACAGGGAACACGGCCTGACAGGGGGTGCACCAGAACTCTCAGGGGGTGCATGTGTACCCCCATGCACCCCCTATACGTCACCCCGATCTTCTCAAGACTTCTGGACTTCTGGGACTACATTCAGACACACAACTTTCTTCTATGCCTCATCTACTTGTAGTGAACCTTCTTTCTTCACATCTCTCTCCTTCATGTCGTTTGCTCTCTACTGCTGAAGCACTGACATAGCCAGAAGAGCACACAAAAGGCTCCAGCAGTGGAACCACAAGGTGTACCTATATAAAGGCAACTCAAGCCAGTGGCCCTCTCTCCTGGCCCTTAACACTTATGACTAAAAGAAAGATGGAGCTACAAAGCGGTTCCTGCCCCACCACTCTAAGTCAAAGTTTATGTAAATCCAATCCACACAATCTTTTTTTATTTGAAACTTTCCCATTGTGACAGCACAAATAATGGCAGAAAAATAGGTTTATTCCAGCAACATCCATTAGCTCCACAAATCTTACAGGCTTTTCAGCATTTCCATTATAAGCTTTTTTATTTAGGGATTTACTTATACTTGAGATGCACAAACTTGCTCGAGGTTGAAGCTTAGCGTAAAAGGTTTCAAACCCTGGAGCAAGTCACTCTTTCTTTTCGCATGTGCACAAAACTAGACAAGAAAGCTTTGTCATCTATGGTAAATGAGTGCAGAAGTGAATAAACAGGAGGTTGAGGGCTATTTTATTTTTATACTCCTCTGGAAATACTCTGAATCTAGAAGTCTGCAGGTCATTAACTCTGGTGACTAAGTAGTACAGGGAAGAGAAATTCAAAGCCTATTGTGTCCTCTCTCATCTGAATAAAAACAGTCTTGTGGTCCTGCACATTTATTTTGTTAAAAGATGATTTCCAGGAGCATAGCCCATGGGTCTACTACAGATTAATGCAACAGATGCAAGAGAACCCTAAGCACCCCAGGTGAATATAAGCCCTTTTTTCTTTGTTATACACATATTTTGTCATTTAATATGACTGGTATAATATCTGTCTTATACTATTATAATATTATTATTATTATTATAATATCGGACAAAAAACTATACCTCTCTTTTTATTATCTGTGCTTTCATGCTCCAATATGCCTGTAAGTACGCAACACTTCTTCTTAGTGACACTCATCCCAGTAATTTTTTTTTTTTTTTAAACAGATATACCCACAATACCAGGATCCGATCTTATTGGTGTTGCTCATGCAAGCTGGAAGCACATGCAAGTGAGGCAAATTAATACAAGCGGCACAGCCAAGCTTTGATTTGGAAGAATATGGTGCAAGTTTTCCTGTGTAACCTGCTTGGTCACATCACTAAACTGTGTGTGGATTGCATACATTTTAAACACACAATACACAAGCCAATGAACGCTGATGGTAAGAATCTGCAGCTGGCTTCGCTCTGAGCCTTTGAACGAAGACAAACACCATGAAAGAGAGCCCATTTTGGCTGGGTTTCCCAGCAGTCATTGTGACCCTGGATCTCTCTATTCATTTTATTTGTGTGTGTGTCTGGGTGTCTAGCAAATATAAATAGCTTGGCTCAAGTTTTGGCTCAAACTTCTTGGCAGACTCTTGGCTTACCTCCAATGTTCAAGCTGTTAGATTTTTTCAAGTCTAATTTTAACCCCAGGGCTGTAGCCATTTTCATGCTTGAAAATTAATACAATAATACACTATGCATAGAAAAGGGGCAGTTAGGTTTCCCAATTATTGCCTATCAGTTATAATTTATTAATGAAAATGAAAGCTCACTGGCAAACTGCCAAGATATACTTTCCACTAACACTAGTGTAAAGCAAAGCCCCGTCTGACTGCTTTGGCTCAGTTAGTGTGACACACTCTGCCAGGATCACAAAATAAATGCAGATTCCATGTGAGGACACAAGTGCAGACCTGTCATGAACAAAAAAAAGGCTGTTTCCCTCTATATAATAATCATCTCCTTATAGCAAGGAGATAACTAGGCTTAGAACCCAATCACACAATAGAAGGAACAGGAATATCTATAGAGCTGCATGATAGATCTGCCCATTAAATTAGATGGTTAAGGTGTCTTAATGTTTGGTTTGTCCAGAATTTTAACTGCTAATGTATCATTTTTTAAAAATTTTATATCTCTAAACTAAAACTTCCTCAGAGGGTTTGTAACAACTGAATCAATTAAAAGAAGCTTTCAAATCGTAACTATATTTAGTGCATGTCTACTTGGAAATTATTTATGTTCTGGTGAAAATCTACCAAGGTTTTGCCATATACTCTAACTTCCAGTCTTTGCTTACACCCAGAAGCAGTATTAGAATTCTAAAGAGGCAGCACTCTCTAGGAGAGAAAGCCTTTGGGTTAGATATCAGGAACTGCACCTTAATCTCAGTTCTGCTACTGACTGTGGCTTCTTTGCCCTGGTTCCGTCCTACATAAAACAGAGATAGCACCACCTACCCTCACAGGAGCATGGTGGAAAGTGCTTTGAACATGTAAGTGCCAAGTACTATTAGAAAATAACAATGGAGCTCTCCAAAGAGCATTCAGTAATCTGGTCAAGGTGCCAGTAATGGATAATGCAGTAAGACCTCAAGGAATGCCATTTTTGAAGGATTATGGCTTGGAAGTTAATCTATTGTTTTTTACATTTGCAGTTCACACTCCACCAAAGTTCATCTCCCAGAGAGGGATTCCAGTAGAGCTGTGCCAACTGACACTAGTACACAATGTGGTTTTATACAGTCAGCAGGATCTATTCTTGTTACACTGCAGTATAAATGACTGAGCAGAGAGACAACAAAAAGGCCAGAAAGTAAAATTACCTTCACTGCATAGGTAGTGGAAGGGTCTTTGGAGCAGGTTGCACAGTAATAGATGGCATCCCCAGAAATACAGCAGGGCTTGTTGCATGTCAGCTTAAAGAGTGACCAGTTGTTTTCACTGAAACGTAGCTCATTTTTCTGATCACGCATGAAACAGTCTTCACATTTTGTGACAAGGCGGCGCAAAGATTCGGCATAGAGTGCTCCTAGTTTGGCATACACCCCCTCCTTGCTGTCAATGTTGCTGAGCAGACTGTGGAGCTGAAGGCTGGAGCCTGAGGAAACCTGGCTGGACACACTGAGCTGAGAGGAAGAGAACAGCTGCACGTTTCTGTTTGGGAAGCAGGCACTGCTGCTCTTATTTGAAGTTGGTCCCCAATGGCCATTTCCTTTGCAGACTCTTTCCAGAGACTCAGCGGAGGAGAATGTGTTGTGGTTGCTTCCTAGATGAGATGGATAGCAAAATGGAGATTCTTCTCGGACACACATGTTGCTTTCAGAGTGACTGACGTTTAATCTGGGGCTTGCAGGTTTTGCTGTTCTTCTACCTGAAGTGGCCTGGCCCCAGAAAAAGCCATCAGGTGATGAAACTGCTCTGCTTACTGTCTTCTTCTGTGGCAAAGGAGGTGGCTCAGTCAGTGCACAATGGGATCCACCCTCACTGTTATGCTCAGGAAAAGGAGCAGAAGAAAACCCTTGGTTCCCAGAGAGAGTTGGCGACTGACTTTGTTCACACGATTGTCCTAGAAGATACAAAGGCATTAACTGAATTATGAAAAAGTGCTCCCAGCTCTCCTTTATTAGCATGGATTCTCCTGATGAGATTTTTCGAAGGCAGAGCAGAGCCTAACTTCCATTACAAGTCAATAGGGATTACAGGCCTAACAGCTACTTGTGCATTTGAAAATACCTTCTTCCTGTGGACTTAATACCAGGTGGTTAGAGGTAAAGTCACATATTTAATAATTTGCCATACAAAAAGTTAGATGAAAATAATTAGAAGCTGTGATGCATGCCACACACACATGCACTAAGTCCACACCTTTATGAGCTTCCTATAATTCTTCTCATGTGCCTCATTTGGAAATAGTAGGCTGAAAGCCTCTCTGTTCTTGCTGCTGGAGAGGAATGGTTCTTGCTGCGAGTAGAGCATGGAGCTTGTATGTTGTGGTGAAGATTTAGGGTGAAGGTGCATATTATACATAGACCATACTAAATCTGTGGAACGTTAAACAGTATTAAAGTTAGAATATGCTCTGAGCGGTCACATATTAAGGGTTACTACCATTTTTTTCCTGCATAGCTGTGATTTACCAATAGAGGGTTGGCAAGCAGGGTCATTGCTAGAAGCCAGGATACCTGGGGGTTCTACTTCTATTCTCTATCCTCTATTGGGGGAGGGGGTTGGGAAATGGAATGAATGCATCCTGTGATGCTGGAGGACTGCAAAATGTACTCATTTTCTCTGTAGAGCAGACTGAAGTTATCCTACACAAGTTAGGTAGCACAGCCCAGCACCTTACCTGGTGTGACGCAAATCTGAGATGCTCAGAAAGCACTTCACGTGAGTTATTGAGCTTTAACATGTGGATGCTCAAGTTTTAAGTGTCCTGTGGCAGCAACGTGCCACCACGGGCTCGAGAGGAGGCGAGAGAAAACAGCGGAGAGCACAAAGCCCGGAAACAGACCCCCCCCCGAGGGGGGAAACTTACCTCCGGCAGATTCGGCGGTGCAGGAGCTGGGACCGCGGCGGCAGCTGCAGCCGCGCGAGCCGGCATTACGCTGGCTATTTAAGCAGCTGTTCCCCGTGTGGGAGGCAGCCAGCCCAATCGTGGCAGCCGGCATGGCCGCTGTGGGAAGGTTTAAAAGCCCCAACAGGACCCGCGGAGAGGGGGGAGCCAGAGGGAGAGAGAGTTGGCTGGCTGCACGTCCAGCGTGCTGAGGCTTCCGCCGGGAAGAGGCACGCCGTAGCCCATGCAGTACCGGCATGTGAGGCAGGGGAAACCTTTGAGCCCCTGACCGAGGCAGAGCAGGGGAAGCACAGCAGCTCCCTGCTGGAGGCGGGCCAGGAGAGACTGGTGCTTCCCCTAGAAGAAGTAGAGCAGGGGAGGGGTTCAAAGTCCCCTGGAGACTGCTGGGGAAGAGGAGGTGGCTCTGCATCCCACTCCTCCCCAGGAGAATATTATTTCTGAAGAGGATAGGGAGAAAAGAAAATAAAGGAAAGGAGGGAAGTCCAAAGAATAGAGAGAGAAGGGACATGAGCTGGCTAAGTTATTCAGCTGCGTGCTCTTCCCTCCACCCGAGGTCTACTGCAGGGCAAGCCCACAAGACTGAGGCTAACATAGGACCAGCACGTGACTGGTTGGCAAGTGGACAGGGTGTAGGGGAGGCAGAGCCTCGTGGAACATTGCGCCTAACAACTGTGAGTACAGCCATGTCGGGGAGCCCCTCTGGGAAGATCTCCACTGAAACCCCCTCGTGAGAACTTAACAGCAAATTCGTGGCAGGCGAGTTGAGGGAGGGGCTACCTAACCGACAAGTGGTACCACCCATAAGGCAACCGACATCACATGCCCCTAGTATGGTCTAAGTGTAACATGCAATTTCACCCTTAGCTTATTATGGATGAGCAAGTTTAATCATTGAGTCAGCATCCACCCAGAAGTCCACTGCACATAACTGACTAAAGAAGAGGTAAAACTTCATATTTGCATTGTGTGTCTGGATGTCAAGATCAACTGTGTGCTGAATGCAAGGGGACAGCGATTATAAAGGAAGAAAAGACCTTTTTTGTGTACAATTTTACTCTCAGGTAGAACATGGGACTTCAGTCATGGTCTTTCTGTGGTGCAGCTGATCCTAACAGTGGCGACAGGCAGGGGTGCATGTGCACCCCCTGAGAGCGCTGGTGCACCCCCTGACCAGTCATGCTTGCTGCTTAGGCAATGGGTGGGGGGGGAAGGGGGGGCAGTTGGGGAGTAGGAGCACCACGGTGCTCCCAGAAGCATCTGTGATTGCTTTGTGATCAGCCGTGGGGGAAACTACCCCCCCCCCCCGGGGAGACTGGCCACAGGGGGACCACCTCCCAGTTGTGGGAAGGGGGCACATGCCCCCCCGCCCCCCAACTAAGGTGGCACCACTTGCCCATGGATCCTAATGCTAATGACTTTGAATTATCTTCAGCTTAATAGCGTGGGGTGCTCTGAGAACTCTCACTGAAACATTTAGAGGCTTGTTACAAGGGATCCTGGTGGTTTCAACAGCTCAGGGAATCCTGCAATCTGTCTGGCCTTGGTTCAAAGATGCAAACAATATTACATGCCAAACCAAGGAGAGTTTCCAATTAGTTAATTATGGCAAACACCGTTTCCAGAATGAAATGATTTAATTGGATTTAGTCAATGATATTTCAGAGGAAGAGGGTGATATTCTATGGTGTCATGAAGAACCACTCTGATGCTTTTCCCTGAATTTGTATATTAGCCACCAAACAGTAGTAAAGCTGATGTAGGATAAATATTTAAGCAATGAAATCACTTGTGAGGAGTTAAGAATGAAGTACTGAGGGATGACTGTGCAACTACAAATATTTAAACAAAACCTATTTAGTTATTAAGCTGAAACACAGCAATTTAACAGGGTAGGTGAGACTGGATAAGACAGTCTGACTCATGTTAGGGCTTAATCCAAGACAGGTCTGCACCTGCATTGGATTAAGCACTATCAGAGTGGTCAAGGTGATGCACTGAACTGGAAAACAGTTCAACTTTTGAGGGGAGGCACAGGGATTAGTTGACTCTATTCTACTGTCAAGTTCTAAAACCCAACCCCTCCACTGACTAAAGTTTACACATTCTCAAATCTATTTGTTTTATGAACTGAGTTCTGTTGACTTGCCTGAACTGAACCATGAAAGTGCTCAGAAGAAAGGAAAAAGTCTTCAGAATGTAGATTTTGGCACCCAGTTCATTTCAGTCAGTTGTACTTTATGAATGTTTACCTTACTTGTTAAAACTGGTCAAGAGTAAGACTAATTGTTTGTCAAAAAGTTGGGGGGGGGGGGGGGGGAGGAAGATCTCTACCATAGCAAACATTCTACAAGTCATAATTTTAGAAAAATAAGCAACTATAGCACGCAACATTCAAATAACTAAATGTTTTTACTAGAAATTATGATAATCAATAACCAACATTCAATGAAAATGTATTTTGAAATTACTAAATAATAGTTTAAATATGTTTAGAAGTTGTACTGTGCTACAATTTGTCTGTCTATAGAAAGGTAAGCGTATGATAATTCATGGCAGTCTCGCTCATGGTGAAGTGAATAGCTGTGTATTCTGTTCTCTATTTGAACCTGAATCTTGGGTTTCAATATCGACATTGCAGATTGCAGATTCTGATAGATTATCAACATATGACACTATTTTCATATTTATTAAGGACCTTTTCTATAAATAAAACCATAGTTCTACATGGCACAGGACATAGATACCAGGATGTAATACCCTTCCTCCATAAACTGCTGGTTCAAGGTTAGCTACTAAAAAGGTTGTTACCTTTCATAGTCTTTGTCAGTCTAGGCCGCAGTAGACATTGTAGTCTACACTGTAATCCCTGCTCTAACTATGGTACTGACTGGTAGCCTTCTAAACCAGGTGTGCTCAACCTCTGGCCTGCAGCCCAAGTGCGGCCCATGGAACCATGGCATCCAGCCAGTTGGGAAATTTGGTGATGGGGGAGCAGCGGCAAATGGCAAGTAATGCTGCCACCCTCCCTGCTGTCAAATTCCCAAGCCCTGCAGAGCCAGGGCCAGGCTATGCCCCCCCTCCTCCCCCACCTCCTACATGGCTAGATCAGGATCCGCCTTGCCACCCCACATGATGGATTGGGCCAACTGGCTGGATCGGGCCTGCAGACAGACTGACCACTGTCCATCTGGCCTGAGGTGGAAAAAAATTGGGCACTACTGTCCTAAACCAAAAGAAACAAGGCAAAGGCTGAACAGATATGGAAACTAAAAATGAAGTCTTTTACTGGTAACTTGTTTCTTCAAGATGCATTCTTCACATGCACATTTTTACTTTTCAGTAGGTGTGACTACATGTTCATTAATCTGTCATAGTAACTGCACATTAAGTTTAGTACTTGCATAACCAAGGCCACCTTATCTAGGAAGAAGGGTTATAAAGGAAGCTCCTATGAAGGCTTGGATCTTACTCCCCCCTGCTTGTGTAATCGCCATCAGAAAGGTTGCTTATTTGGAAAAAAAATGGAGGAGGGAGCATGTTAACAATGTAAGAATCCAATGCAGATCTGTAACAGGGGAAAGCCTCCTCCCGTTACTTGGAGCAAGCGCAACCAGCAAGGGAAGAGTTGTGCTACCTGCACCTGCTACCAATGGGTTGCAGGGCCCAGCCTGCAGATTGCAGGCAGCAGAACACTGTATGGCTGAATAGAGAATGAGCAGCACCTGGGCCTTATAAGCAGCCAGGCAAGTCAGGTGACTGGAAGGGGAAGGAGAAAAAGCCGTGTAAGTCTGAGCTAGGGGCCTAAGCCACAGACTGTTTCAGATCCTCAGAATGAACTCTGCAGGCATGCTATATATAGAGACAGAAACGATGTGCTTTTGCTTCTGTGGCGATTGGAAGTTTATGTTACACTCAAGGACTGACTTGTGGATGTAGGGAGGAGGAGGCGGCCACCTAATATGGTTCCTGGGGCATTTTGGGTTTTGAGCCCTGAAAAGGGGTAGTGGGAGTTAGTTGGGCTAAAGCCGAGAGGGCCAAGGCCCAGGCATGAACACAGTGAGACCTGGAGGGGTAGGAGCCCTGAAGGGCGGCCCAACCCAGAGGGTGTGAGCAAAGGCCCAGAAAGGTAGGTGTCCTAAAGGCCGGACTGAGATGGACATGAGCAAGGGCCTGGAGGGATAGGTGCCTCAAAAGGCACCTGGTTGGGGAATGGCTGCACAAGGCTGAGAGAGGCCTAGGGAGGGCCTGTACAGATAGAAGGGGTCACAGGGCCCTGCCAGGGTCCAAGATCTGGTAAGCAGCTGGGGCTAGGGAGAGGGGCTGAGACCTGGTAGCTGCAGTGGGTCTGAATGAGAGAAAGATACTGGGTCAGAGGAGGCCCAGACAAGAGTGAGTGAGCCCTGCTCCAGTTAGGATGAGCTGACTGGCAGCCTAATGATGATGAGCAGGGCATGGCAAGGCACTGAAAGCCAAACTCCAGGATCTGAAGGCAGCCTCCCAAACCTATTAACCCTTTACATCAGGGGTGGGCAAAATACAGTCCAAGATTTTGTCCAGCCTGCAGTGGGCCCCTCAGTCCCATGCAGCCCAGTTACTGACACTGTTGCTGGGAGGGGTGTGCGTGTGGGAGGGGGTGCTGATCCAGTCTACAACAGCTCACCAAAACTCCCTACTTGGTCTGTGGGCCCAAATAATTGCCCACTCTGCTTTACATCAAGGAGAGATGCAGCAGGAGAGAAGAGAGGACACCCAATAGGGGAGAACTGGAGTGGGAGAACAGACATAGGGTGACCCCTAGGAGGTGCTGTGGGCATCCCTGGAGGCAGAGCTTGTTACAAGGTGTGACTGTGGACTTGCATCCAAGACTGGTCCCCAGTCCCCCTTCCTTCCCTCTCTGTTCAGAACTAGGAAGTAACTGCCGTGAAACGCCTTTCACAGGAGATGCAAGGAAACCCTTTTTATGGCTCCTCAGTGTCAAAAAGAGAAATGACTTCTTCCTGTAGCAGATGCTTGTCAGAACAGTCCCTGTAAAGGGATGGGGAAAAGGGATTGTGAGCGAGTAGCAACTCAAACTAAATGGAATGTCTGCTTGCTACCATGTCTAGGACCAACTGGTCTGATGTAATAAGGGCACATGCAAGGTAAAGTTAGGTCAAGTGGTTTTGGAACACAGGTAGGCATTCCACAGTTCAAGAGCACCATCAAGCTTCTTCCTTGGTAGAGGGTGCCCTATGTGCTGAAGAATGACTTGCGTCTGGGTCGTCTCTGACACTCACTAGAAGGTTTCCCTGAACTGGAGGCAATTTGTTGGAAGACACTGATGGGGCAGAACCTCTTTTCAGTGATAAACAAGAACGTTACTTGAATTTACACTGGTAGGAAGCAGAAAACACCTCCAGTGAGCAGAACACAGCATGCAAAGTCTTATCAGTTTTGACACTAAATAGTTCCATGGCCTCAAATGACAGGTCCTCCACAATAGCTTGGATTTCCTTTGGAATGCCAGAACCTTATAATCACAAAGACCTCTACATCACCACTACTGAAGCATCTGTGTCCAGCACCACTTGTAAGGCTGTCTTAATCTTTAAATGGCCCTCTGTAACATCTTTTATTACTGATAGTGTAGCAGTGCTCTGAAGCCCTGACCAGGGCGTGGTCCTGTAAAACCCTATAATGAGAAGATGGCCGGCCCATGCTTTCCAAGAATGAAGATTAAAAAAAAAAAAAAAAAAAAAAAAGCAGAACAAGCCCAAGGTTGTTCTAAACCTAAGCCAGGAGCTGAATTGGAACGGGGGCAGTACTGGAACCTAGGAAGCCTATAACTGGCTTAAAGGTGGCTGTACTTTATCCTGTTGGATGATGTGCTGAATCTTCCCCTAACTTTCTTATGATTGAAAAGACATGCTTCAACACAAGATCCAAAGCAAGCTGGTGTTATAATATTAGCCTGAGTTAACAGACAATCTAAAACTAAAGTTCTGAGACTAGACCCTGCTCCACTTATCTCAATCATTTACTCTTTCAATGTAAATCATTTTAACATTCAATTAAACACACTTAGCCCATAAGTGCAAACTGCCTCTCTCGTCTTCCCTACATGGCAGCCATCGTTATTTGAACACCAATCAACCACCAAAAACTCTAGCTCTCCTTTATTTCCAGAATAAAGTTCCATGAACTTAGAGCAAAATTCTGCAACACATTTAAGATTCCGAGGCAGTTTTAATGAGCCACATTTTAAGATCACAAGGACTCATACTAACAAGATTATCTGCCTTGTAATCTTACTCTAAAACCCTTCATTCTTTTAGTTGAAGCTGTTGCAGACTCCCCAGTTTGACTAAACCAAGGGATTGCAGGAGGCATGGGGACTTGCCAATGAATTCTAAACAAGTTCACCTCAGAACCCATTAGATCAGTTCCTCTCTTACATTAGTAACAAAGTCACTTTCAAGCATTTTCTTAAAACTTCCAGTTTTTTAAAGAAAATTGAAATGACTTATTTTACTGGAGCAAAAATAGGAAAGCTCCTCCCCTTCTATTCATATCTGACAATTATATATTAAGGTGCCCAGAGTAAAAAAAGTCTGATCTGCAGCATGAATTTTTTCCTTTACAGTTTTCTGGCATGCTCTCCCTCTAAGCTGCTGAGTTAGGGGTAGAAAAATATAGTTTCCAGAGTGCTCTCTAAATTTTATTGCTATAAATTGTTGTTTTTGGATAGAGACAGCTTCCACTATATGGCAATCACTGTTTGCAAAGGAAATAGCTGTTGAGCTATACAATATGTTACTGCATGTCTAAGTTAAGTGTACTTCGGAAAAAAAATTACTTGAAAGAAGATGTATTTTCTAAAATCTAAATTAATTAAACAGGGCATATTTTCCTTTAAGAAATACCTAACCTATGCACTTAATTTCACCATAGCTCCTTTCCTTCTCAATGCATTTTTTCTCCTCTCCTAAAGAGAATGTTTTCTGTTACTACTGCAATTCACTGATGGAAGTATGCTGCATAGGTAAATGATCCTGTGCACTGTACTAAGAACTGTAGCACACACAAGATCACTACAGATTGACTTCATCATCCATCAGATCTAGTTTCAGCTAGGTCTAAAAAACATTAGCAAGAATACTTGTAAGGTGCTATACCTAGAGAAGAAAAAAAATAAAATGCAGAAATACAGACTGAGGGATAACTGGCTAAGTAGCCGTGCTGCCAAGAAGGATCTGGGGGTTTTGGTGAAGGTGTACTTTACGCAGCATGGATTAGACCTTAGTTGTAGGATTGTGTGCACCTCTGAGCTCTGCATTTTAATAAAGATGCAGAGAAAATAGAGAAGACCCAGAGGTGAGAAAGATAGATGATAAAGGGACTGGGATGCAAACTGTATGAGAAAAGACTGAAAGAACTAGATGCATTTAGTCTAGAGAAAAGGAAATTAAGGGGGAACATAGCAGTTTTAAAATATTTGAAATGCTGCCACAAAGAGGGGGAAGAACAACTGTTATTCCTTGTTGCAGAGGGCAGGATGCAAAGCAATGGGTTTAAATTGCGGTAAAGTAGACTTAGATTAAATCTCAGGAAAAAAAAAAAAGCATTTGTCTGGGTGAGTTTAAAAATAGCTCATCCTACATCTGTGCAGGGAAGAGAGGAGGGGTTGGACCAGATGCCCCTTGAGGTCTGCCCACTAACCTATGATCTTCATTGGGGCCAGACAGGCCAAAAATTATGCTGATCCAACTAGGCTAAGGTTATTTAAAGAGAATCAAAAAAAGTCTAAATAAAAGTTGGGAAAAGTGGATGGACCATGGACTATTATTGTGAGACAGTCTCTCATTGTGAGATCAGTAGCTTGAAATACTCCCAAGAGTCCAAGTGTAACTGCTGCTAGATGGTCCAGGATTGTTATGAGTTTGTGTGGCCAAAGAACCTCACAGTCAGTTCTGGCAGCTTGCTGCCAGTCTCAGTCTGCTGCCCATCCTTATAATGCTGAAATCAACAGAAGTGTGGCCACAGAGCCTCAACTCCTCTCTGGAGCTGGTTCTTGCCAGTCAAGGCTAAGACCTACACAGACTAAAGAGTGCAGGAAAGTTTGTTCTGTGGATACTGTGTGAAGAGGGGACTCTGAGTCTCTAAGCTATGGAAAGCCCCTTTCCCCAAGCCCCTCATTTATACACAGACATGCACACTGAAACAAGGTATAATTACCTCCATCGCTGGCAGATCTTGTGTCAGAGTTGAGGCTGTCTGAGGAGCCAGCTGTGAAGTTGACTTGGATTCCTCTAAAAGATGGGCCAAGGCTCTCTGCAGACCCATTGCTGACCGTCTCCAACTCAGGGTTACTCTTGTTCATTTTCATAGCGTGCCTAGACAGTCAAACAACAAACAGAAGCATTGAGTGTTTGGAGGAGACAAAGTACTCTAGCATTTAGAGATTCACACAAGACTGGGTCAGTTTGCTCTGTTCTTCCTGTCATAATATATATAAACAACTGTCTTTACCACAGAAAGCCCGGTTTTGCACATGCGCCCACATGCATTGCACTAGCTGTCTGACAGATATGACAAATGCAGCGTCTCTCTCGGTGAGCATGGCTTACACAGCCAGGTCAGAGGGAGGTCCCAGTTGAGCTGCTTGCACAGGGCACCTGGAATCCATGCTGATCCTCCCAGACCCAGCAATTCCCTGATTCACTCCAGGGGTGATCACAGGGAAACAAGGTTCATTCCTGCGAAACAGGCAGAGTATACTCCATAAGCAGAATTTCTTTCTGTCTTGCTTGTCTTTATTCCAGAAGCAACTTATTTAAGGAAATATGGTGCTTTGGATATCACATATGGGCAAACATGGGCCTCTCTGAAGAAAAAAAAAAGTGTTATTTTGTTTTTTCTCTTTGCACTTCAAAATAGGCTCATGGCTGTGGCCATGGGTAGTTGTGCAGTACACTGGGGCACAGGGGAATTTATAGAATCTCTGCCCTAGTCCTGAAAAACTGGCATCAAAGTCTTTCAGCACCAGCACTGGCACGGAAAACTTTCAACATCCACACAATGCTGCAGGGAAGGCTTCCAGACTCAGAGCTCTGCCACAAAAAAGCTCCCCATACCAACAGCCAGTGCAAGAAGCCAAAACCAACATGAAGCAATTTTCAAGCACACTTACTCCAACAGAGGTAAACATTTACACCAAAGAGTGAGCATCTTCCTCATTCCAGTCTATGGCTCCACTCATCAGATAGAAGCAAGTCAGGGTTCCTAGATCACTTTCCTCATGGGCAGCGCAGCCTGAGCTGTACATCTGAAGTCAGAATCAGTCCACGGTTCGGTGTGGATAGAACTGCTCTGCAGACAAATTCCAGAACCAGGCATTTGCCTGTCATCTGATCTTGCTTAAGAGTAAAGACCAGGCACAACTCAGTTCAGGATGTTTAGGGTGCTTACACTGATTAAAACAACATAACACCTAGCTCTTACATAGACATTTTCAGCATTATATGTCAAAATGCTTTAGAGAGGAAGTCATCGTTCATTGTTCTTCATTTAACAGATGGGAAAACAGCTAGACCCAGAATATATTCTCTCCTACCAATTCCGTATCTCCGTAACAGAATTGCTCTGGGGTCTGTCACTAAGGACAGACACTCTGCCAGTGCTACTTAGTTGCAAGCCCTGACTCCTGACGCATTTTGAAGTACTACATGACAAATGAAAGAATGAAAAACTGTTTTAAAGTAAATTCTGTTATTTCCTATTTCTTTCTTAAAGATAAACAGTACCTACATATTTTCTACATTTTTTTCTGGCAAACAGTAGAACAGTCTTCAATGATACTCAGTTTACAATGATGCAAACACATCTGGCTCTGTTAAAGCCTATACGTTCTGTCTTTTCCTTGACAGACAGGTGAGAGAGGATATTTATAAGTTTTTTTGTCAAATAAAATTAAATAATAACTATGTGATAAAAGTTCAATGCCACATTTATAAAAAAAACAAACAATTTGAGTGGTTAAAAGCCCCATAATCCACATTTACTAGTCAGAAAGCTGGACTGAAAGAAAAACAGCAACAAAAGACATGCATGCTTGCCCTAGTAGACTATTACCATACACAGAGTTCCTCTTCTGAACTTAAGAAAGGGCTCCTACTGATGCAGGGATAGGTTTTTTACATAGCTAGTCTAAGTTAGCTGGACTTCTTTAGAAACACTGAGAACAAACAATGCAAGCTGTGTTTTATATTTTTAAATTCTTAATTCCTTTTAGGGAGTGAGGGGAGAGTAAATTCTTACTGCTCTCTTTACTCAACTACACTGACAGGAAAACCGAAGAAAAAAGCAGGAAGAAACATGTGTCAGACTTCCTCATTTCTAACAGCATGCTTGTTCTAAAAATATATATATAGGATGTTCAGAATAAAGGAGTAAATTCATGCAGGGCATAATACCTCAGAAGACAATGGATTTACAATGCCAGTGAATTTGCTACTTTCAGGTTGTCATAGCAGTAAATCTTTCATGAACAGTTTGATAAACTTCCTATGTATAACAATTCACAATCAAAAATTGCTTTTACAATTTTAAGTAAACTTACTGTTAAAATATCTTACAGTATCAACTTACAGTACAAAATATCTACATTTTATACATAGTTTTTACATTATACAATCTCTCCATTACCATAACTACTATCTTCACTTGACTGGGAATTTTGGTTTTTCAGCTGGACACTATGCACATACATACAAATCATAAAAGCACTAGAAACCTGAGCATTAATTCAGAGAAGAACTAAAGGAAAAATGTTTGAAACTTAAATTTTATTTCTTGATTTGCATTGAAGATGAAACATTTCCACAACCATTCTTTTAAAAGTATATTAAAGATAATGTAAAGTTCTAAATTTAAACCTATTTGAAAGTACTACTTTAGATAGTTTCAATTGATTTAAACCAAATTATGCATAAGTACCTTACCATCCTCGTACACAAGTTCACAAGATGAAACTTTGTTCAGCTGGGTCCAAGGTCTATGTATATAGCCACACCTAATCCTTCAGAGCAATGCTGATACAACGTGGTGTTCGGAAACACTGTTGTGGCTGTTGCCTTTGCAGAGTCCAGCATTACTGTGAAGGCACATGTGCAGAGAGCTGTCTATTTCCTCCCTGTACTTCAGTGACTTAAGTGAATGCACTTCCTAAACAGGCATAAAACTGAAATAGAAATAGCTACTACTTAAATGACACACAGCTCTCAGTTTCAAATGTTACAGCCAGGATGGTTAGTAACATCAAGTACTATATTGAAATGTGTCTATTTCACATCCCTCCCCCTTTTCTTAACCAGGGCTTGAAGAACTGCTCACCACTCAGACCATTCAGTTGGTTCAGAGTAAAATATTAAAGGATTATATAGATTACTTGCTGAAAAAAACACAAGGCCAAATTCTCTTATTTAGACACAATTCTAAATGAAATTAGTAAAGTGTTGTTTCCAGTTTGGTCCACAGTCTTGAAAGGATCTGAACATTCTCTCCCGGACTGTTCAGGATATGTCCATTGTACACATGGGTTTCTGCTACTGTTTCCTTGTCTATTCTTACTACTGAAGAAAAGTGGTGTAGACAACAGTTAGTATTCAGAGGTTTTAAATCCAGCCTATCAGGAATGTGTAGTTTGGCTTCTCACATAATACAAGCCACAGAATGTCACCCAGTTCTAAGCATGTAAACACAACTCCCAGAAAGACATCGGATGTAAATTTAGAGTACACATGCTGAGGAAGCTGCTGTTTCCCTTGGTAAAATGTTGCAATGGTTAACTAACTGAGAAAAGCCTACTAAAAGCCTATACCTCATCTCCAGTCACTGTTATAACTTTGCTAAATTTAAGAGCATGTTATGAACATGAATTCTCCTCATGCAGATAGATACGTATACATTACTATTGTGTATAGATTGGGAATGAGTCACCTTTAACCTCTGACAAGCGAATTAGACTAACAGTCCTCAAAAAACCTGTGACACTTTCTTAAACACTCCTCCTTTATTTTTCAACATCATTTTTAGAAAATAGACACCAAAACTAGATATATTTTCCAGCTAGGTGGGTGCAAAGGCACCCTGTTCTTCTCCTGTTTCTATATCCAAGAACTGCAGGATACCCCTTTAGCTACAGTTTTCCATTAGAATCTCTGCTTCAGGTGGCTCTCCAATCCCTCGTCAGTCGCAGATTTCTAGAATAGTTAAGGTTGAAAGTAGCTTCCCATGATAAATCCGAGGGTAACCCACACACTATTCTCAACAGAACGATGGAAATTCTTTTGAAATTTTGACACACACCTTTCTGAAAATTCTGAGGCAAATCACACTTGTGGGGGAGATACAGACATATGGAGACTTGAAAAACTTGAGTTTACATCTCTGCAGATAAACAGAGGTTTGAGTTTGCCAAGCTGGTACCTTTCACTAGCACTGCTTCCTGTAAGAGGAAATGATGAGACAGATCTGCTTTGAGTTGACCACAGCACAGACAGAAATACGAAATCACCATTATTACAATACGAAGTCACTGTTATATTACATGTGCCCATCCTCATGTAAGATCACCCAACTTCTAGAGAAGTCACAGCACGACTTCAACGTGCATTTACAATTTCCCCCCTGAGATTAGCTGCACAATTTGTGTTATCTACAAAAGGATCTGTGAGGCTAATATTAACTCAGAAGGACAAAATTATCATCCTGCCTGCAGTTATTTTTGGCTGGTGTTTTTAAATATTTAAAAAGGAAAAACAAAACCCACAAATCTTTCACAGAAACACAGCTGGCACAGCACATTCCCATGGACATGCGACAGCTCTGTCAGTATCTATGGGCATGCTTACATTACAGACTTTCTGCTGGCACAGCCCCCCTACCTGAGATACTGAATATGACAGAAAAATAAGTTTTTCTGTCAGTATAACTATACTGCCCCAATGACTTCAGCTAAGCTGACAAAAACAATCTTTTGCTGGCATAACTGTTTGAATGAGGGTTTTGATGGTACAGCTTGTATTTGCTTGATGGCATGATTTTTAACACTCCTGGCCAAAATGGCTGTCTCCAAAATTTTACAATGTGAAGAGCTGCCTGAAAGATCATACCAAGGCCAATAACAAAGATGTTTATAAAATAATGCAGCGAGAGAAAGAAGCAGAAAGAAACAAAACAGCCTCTCACTCAGCTCCAGGAAAAAGCTGATACATGAAAAAATCATTCCCCTGGAAAAAAAGGTGGAGCTGATACATTATAGAAAGCAAAAAGAAACCAGAATAAACAAGAACTATATGTTTGTTCACCTTGAAATGTTCATATTTTCTTGCATATAAACATGCTAATGAATATAGCATGCGCCTTGTTTTTGAAAGACCCCAAGAACGGAAAATGAATTTTGGAATATGGGTGAAAACCTGAGGTTTGAGTTCTCTGAGGCCTGGGGCCACACACCAGGGCTGAAGGATAGGGGCTGCATGCTAGGGTTGGGGACTTGGGAGCCAGGGCTACACACCAAGGCTGGAGGCTTCACACCAGGACTGAGATCTTGGGAACTGGTGGCAATGTGCTAGGGCTGGGGGCTTGGGAGCCAGGGGCCATGTGCTAGGGCTGGGGGCTGCATGCTGACCCTGACTCCATGGGTGGACCTGATTTAGCCACACCAGTGCTGGGGCCATGGACAATAGAGCTGGGCTCAATCTGGCTCTGGTGGCACTGGCACCATGATGCAGGTCCAAACTGACATGGAGGTCCAGAGGCAATATGTGGGATCCAGATGCAAGCCAACCCTACATGCCAACCTGGTCCAGCACTCTGTTAGGAAAGGAGGCTCCCCATGGGTCCAAACATGGCAGCTGGGGGAGAGAGAGGGAGGAAAAGAAAGGTGGAGGAACAGTGGCAACATTAATTGTCGTGATTTCCAGAGCCATAGCAATTAATGCTACCAGTACTCTATCCCTCCAAATATCTGAACCCATGGAGAATCTTTCCCTTGCATATAATGGAGGAGGAAAAGGGGAATCACCCAACATTTAAGCCCCAAATCCCAGAAAGAAACTGGAAGATGATAACCCTCTTGCATGTTAGCTCTGCTAGCTGACAGGTTAGGGCACCTGAATGGAAAGCTGGAGATCCAGATTCTAGGCCTCCCACCCATAAGGGATTCTGTAAGGCTGGAAGGGACCTTGGAAAATCATCAGGTCCAGCCCCCTGCACCAGGCAGGAAAGACAGCTGGGGTCAGGTGACCCCAGCAAGTTGACTGTCTAGTCTACTCTTGAAGATTTCCAGGGTAGGTGATTGTACCACCTCTGGAGGGAGCTTATTCCACAGTCTGGACACCCTGACTGTGAAGAAGTTTTTCCTAATGTTGAGCCTGAAACGGTCTTCCAGGAGTTTGTGGCCATTACTCCTGGTTTTCCCCTTAGGTGCTCTGGTGAACAGCTGTTCACCAAGCCCTTGATGGACTCCCCTGATGTAGCGGTAAGCCACTACCAAGTCCCCTCTCAACCCTATTTTTTTCAGGCTGAAGAGACCCAAGTCCCTCAGCCTTTCCTTGTACGGCCTGCTGTGCAAGTCTCTGATCATACAGGTGGCCCTTCTCTGGACTCTCTCAAGCTTTACCACGTCCTTGTTAAAGTGTGGTACCCAGAACTGGATGCAGAACTCCAGCTGCAGTCTCTCCAATGCTGAGTAGAGCAGAAGAATCACTTCCTTGGTTTTGCTGGCAATACATTGATTGATGCATGCCAGAGTATTGTTTGCCCTGCTGGCTACAGCATCGCACTGTTGGTAATTTGAACTTGCATTTATGTGCTTTTCTAACAGCGCTCTAACCACCAGGCTATGGGTAAGGAATTATCCAAACATCTCTCCGACATTCCTTTTGAAGGTGAGCCACCATCCTTCCCATTTAAGTCACTGGAAAAAATGTGTGCAGGACATTGCAGGGGGAAGGTGTCTGCGTCACTGGGAGCAAGGCTGCAGGGTCTCCTCAACACAGGCCTCCTCCCTTCCAGGTAAGCAGCCACCACACCCCTTCCCCCCGTGGCTTGCTTTCATTCTCTTAGCCCCACATACCACTCTCTTGTGATTGCCAAGAGGGGCAGCTTCAAAAGGAAAGCCAGAGAACGGTTTCAATAATTCTTCACCTGTGTTATGGTAGTTAAGAGTACTGTTTTAGGAAGTCAGGGAGATGGACAGTCAAACCCCTTCTGAGGGAGAGTGGCTTAGAACCCTGGTCTCCAAGTAAGTGCCTTAGCCACTTAGCTACTGGGGGCTAAAACACTAGAGGGCCCACCACCCACTAATTATGGTTTTTGAGCCACTATATCTTTAAGTTTAGACTGCAATGCATGCCCATGGGGGTCCACACACTTTAGGGCTGTGCAAAACACCATCATTTCATTTTGACATCTGTTTCACCGTTTTAAAGGGACAGTGCTTTGTTTCATCATTTCGTTTTGAAGCACTGTTCCATTTCATCTCATCGAAACTATTTTGCCGTTTCGATGCATTTTGACGCTTTGCCCATAGGCTATAACGGGGAATCATGACGATGCCTAAAGCTCTGTCATTTCTTGTCTGTTTCAGATGAAAATTGCAGGGATGGTAGTCCCCCCTGAGAACATGAAGCCTGTCAAGTTTCAAGGAGATAGGTGCAGAGGTTTCTTGGAAACTGCACCTCAAACTGTTCAAAGCAAAACTCCTTACACTTGCTGGCAGTGGCAGCCTCCTCGCATCTGGTGCGCAGATCTGGGGGCCTGCACCCCCACGAGGGCTGTGGGGCTGTGCCAGACTCCTCCTGGGGGTATGAGCCCCCAGATCTGCATGCCACATGAGAGGATGCTGCTGGGTGCAGGCTTCCCCAGTGCCAGGGAAGATTGATGTTGCTGCCAGTCCCAGGCGGCAGAGACAGCCTCCTCTCATCCGGTGCACAGATCTGGGGGCCTGCAGCCCCGTGGAGCTCAGCCTGGTGGCAGGGAGAGCCAGGGCTGCGCTCCAACTCCCGCTGCTAGGCTGAGCTCCATGGGGCTGCAGCCCAGTGGCAGGAGGCAGGGAAAGCTAGGGCTGTGTTCCCTGTCGGGCGAGCTCCACAGGGCTGGCGCAACCACTCAGAAAGCAGCCCTGGCTTTCCCCTGCCTCTTGCTACCGGGCTGATTCAAAACTTTTGAAAGATTTTGAGTACCCTCATTTTGTTTCAAAGCTATTTCAAAGCTTTTTGTTTCGTTTTGATTTTGCTGTTTTGAGCTCGAAATGCATCGAAACAGCTTCAAAACAAAACGCTCGGTGAAATTTCGCACAGCTCTAATACACATAGCTGGTCATTTCTGTGACCAGCATATGCCCTACTGTATATACTTAGTCTATGCAGGTTGCTTGCATGTCTGTACATATGCATCTACACTGCAAGGAAATAGAATTGCTACCTGAACGCAAGTGCTACTTACATGACTAAAAACTTGCTGCAGGAAAATAGAATGCCACGCCAAGTGTGAAGAGCCTGAAGACTTGGGGGAAATCTGGTCAGAACAAAACACACTAGTGGAGTTCGGAACTATGGCAGAAATGAGTTACCATACTCCTCTGAGCAAGAAAAATGTCAATCCCCATGGAGGCCAACATACATGCAATTTCAAAGTACAGGCCTCTTTTCTTTAGATGGCAAACAAGAGAAGAAACAAGAAAAAGTACACAGTCCACCTCTGTAAAGAAATCAGCTCTCCCCATGACTTGTCTGATAAAGCACAAACTTCAAAAATAATCCTGCCAGAAAAAGGACACATGAAACTCCAGATTATTTTCAGTTTGAAATGAGAAGAGGGATCAAAACCGTGCTTTAAACAGAAAACTAGTCTCAACCTTTCAACTGGAAAGCCTATTATCTCACTGTAACAGAGTGCAATGCTCCCTTCTGGTTTGTTCATTTGATCTAATTTGGGCCATACCATACTGCTGCTATTGCTTTCTTCCTAAGGACTGGATTATGGTCTTCTGATTCACTTTTAAAGAGAGTTGTAGCTTTATGTACTGAACATAAGAAATGATTGCCTAGTGTCCCTGTCAAATTATGTTAATGCTGCCTTCAGCACATATTGGCAAAAAGCAGAATCAAGCTACGAAGGCAAAGCCACAAAGCCACAAAGGCATTTTAGCATTTCAGAAGTCTCTGTCAAAATCTGATAAAACAATAAATTTATTTGGCTTGAAGCAGATACAATAATTCTTACACTATGTTCACGGGATGGCACAGAGTGCAAGCTATACGTGTGCCATCTCTGAGGTGAGACTGCTCTTCTCCCATTTATTTCACCCACCACTCGCCTACAGTTCCTGGATTTCTTCTAAATGCTGAGCAAGGCTACAAATTTGTCTCCAATCAGATCATAATTCTCATGCCGACCCAATGCTACTGCACTGTCCTACAACTCATGGCACTCCACAATATGCAGCTCCTATTGAGTCAATAGGAGCTGATCAAGCATTCAAGTCTGACTGTCAGCCTAACTTCAATCCCCCCAAAACCCCCAAATCAAATCAGTTCCACATGTGTATGTCAAGGACAGACCATGCCAAACTGATGCAATTTCCTACTCTAACCAGAACAATGATCTAGAGGATAAGGGGAGCAGTAGCTATGAAATATCTTGATTTTAGTAAGGCTTCTGACATAGTCTTACATTCCATTCATGCAAGCAAGCTCAGTGTTTATAGTGTGTATCCCACAAGCTTGGTGCACAGCTTGTTGAAAAAATTCTCTTAAAGAGTAGTTAAATAGCTCTCTGTCAAACTGGGAAGACACCTTAAGTAGGGTCCTACAGGGATTCATCCTAGGCCCAGTTCTAGTCAGTATTTGCATTAATGATGTGAATGATGGAATAGATCGTATACGTATATTAAATCAGGTAGGAGGTGAGGGAGGCTGAAAGCATGCTGGAGAACAAGATCAAAATTCATAATGATGTCAATGAACTGTAGAGATGGTCTGAAATCCATGAGACAAAATTAAATAAGGAAAAGTATGAAGTGCTACACTTTGAAAAGGAGAAGTGCACAAATATAAAAAAGTGAGGAGACATGACAAGGCTGCGAGGAAGCAGAAAAGGCTCTGTAGATTATGATGAATCATAAACAGAAGAATACGATTTCTCCTAAAAATGTGATACTGCAAACAGGACTAATGTTATTTTGGGGTATATTTACAGCAGTGCTGTATATAAAATATATGGAGGTTATTATTCTGTTCTATCGGGTGCAGGTGAGGCCTCCACAGAGTGTACTGTGTCCCATTCTGGACATTGCATCTTAAGGAAAATGCAGACAAATTGGAAAGAATCCAGAGGAGAGCAACAAGAGTGATGAGATCTACCCCACCACCCCTGCAATTTTTACCCACGTGTAGTGTAACACATACATGTGACATGAGTTTTGCTTTCAAGAATTTAGGGTGCCGTTCCCCCCAAACCCCTGCACCCATCTTCTTGAAACTGGGCAGGCTTCACTCTCTCAGCAGAAGGTACCACTCCTGCAAGTTTAATCCAAATCAGACAAAAAACAACAACGTTATAGATATTTCATTGATTCCCCTTTATAACCTATGGCCAGATCTCCAAAGTGGCTCCGAAGCTTTTCCGAAGCGGTTCGGAAGCTCCAAACTGCTTCAGAAAGCCTAAAGTAGACAGCACTTTGATCCAGACATGCTGCTTCAGCGTCTGAAGCATCCGAATCTTCTCCGGATCTGACGCATGGTCCGAAGACTTGCACAGCCCTACTGGAGAGACCATCAAAACCTTGCTATACTTAAAATATATAGAAGACATCTTCATTACTTGGACTGAAAACCTGCAATCTCCGAGTTCCATCAGAAATTTAACAATCATCACCCCTCCATCTGACTACCTCTTGAATACTCTAGCACCAACCTCTACTTTTCAGACACAATGATCAGTATCCAGAATGGTAAAATACAGACCATGTTATACAAGAAACTCACAGACCAACGTACATATCTGCACAGAACCAGCAATCACCCTAAACCAGCATTTCCCAACTGGCGTGCTGCGCCATTTTGGGCTGGAGCCATACCCCCTGCCTGGCTGGGGCCATGCCCCCCCATCGTCTGCTCCTGTGGACACAGACAGACAGGGAGTATGGCTCCAGCCAGCCAGGGGGCATGGCTCCAGCCTAAAATGAGGTTCGGTTGGCCATGCCTCCCCCTTCCCCTTCCCCCCCCCGCCAGTATCCAGATGGCTATGCGCCCCCCACCTCCCCCATGCTCCACATTCGGTGTGCTGTGGTGCCTTTTTATTTAGGTAAGTGTGCCGTGGGGTGAAAAAGTTTGGGAAACACTGCCCTAAACATACCAAGAAAGTTGTCATATACAGCCAAGCCTCCAGATATCACCAAATCTGCACTGAGAACACCCGTGATTGCCACCTCACAAATCTTAAAAAGGCTTTCACTCAACAAGGACACTTCTCCAAACAGATAGATCGCATATTTGAAAGAGCCACCCAGATACCACACGAAGAATTGCTGCAGTACAGAAGGAAATCCCCCATGAATAGCACACCACTGGTTACGACATATCACTCCTCCCTCAAACCTATACAGAAAATCCTCAAACAATTGCAGCCCATACTAGGAGACTCAATTCTTAAAAAGAACTTCCCAGAACCACCCATCCTAATCTTCTAACAAGCACTGAACCTTGCTAACCTCATCACTTGAAGCAAACTTCCTATGGCCCAAAACACACCGAATGGATCTAGACCATGCCATGACAAGAAATGCAAAACCTGCCAACATATCTCCACCACCTCCACAATTACTGCACCCCACAACAGAAATCTATCAAAGACAAGAATACCCAGTTACCAAGAGGGCACATTTCTTACAAGAAAACCACTCTCTCTTTAATCTCTCAGTTCTAATTCTCAAAGGGAATTTACAAAGCACTTTTCACAGACAAGCCTATGAACTTCACTTCATCAACCTCCTGGATACAAAAAAAAAATTGTGGACTAAATATAGACAATGGATTTATGACACATTATAACCTGCCTGACATCTGACTCCCCAGGTACCTCTCCACTACTGACTTGCTACATCCCCCCCCTGCAGTCTGTCTCTCATCCACTGACTCCTCAATTTACAATCTTCACAGACTAGTTTTCTTGGATGCATACCAGCCTTTGGCTTCTTTACTATTCATTCCATCCAAGAAGAACACACACTGGCTGTAGATGCTTCCTCAGCATGACGAAGGGTTTTTAAACCTGAAAGCTTCTTAAGAAAACATTTTCCAACTATTTAGTTGGTCTAATAAAAGATATATTTACCCAAAGAACCTTGTCTGCTTATGTCCTTAGACCAACACTGCTACAACCTACATCCCTGAAGCATTTCTATTTCTCCTGCTGGGGCATAAAGTGCTCCCATTATTGGAATAGGGAGACATCAGTGATTTTCCAGAGGGTGATCCTATTTCCAGAATGGGAGTAGCTTGCCTACCCAGAGGAGGTAACAAGTTGGTCACAAGCTGCACTTTGTTGGTCCACAGGATGAAACAGAATTCTGTCCTAAGTGCTTTGCTGAACTAAACTTTAAAGTCACTTTACCCTATGAAACACACTTAGATGCACAAAAATAATCTTTCAGGTCAGCAACTTTTAGTTCTCTGAATTCTTTCCTTTCTTTTCTTAGATATTGGAACTTTATATTACATTAGCTAATGCAAACTCTGAAGTAGGGCATATATTTAAGATTGCTTTAAGGGCTTGGTTTTATATTTTCCCAGAAATATGATGTTACAAAAGAATGCAGATTTATGTCATTCTTTCTTGTAACTTGAATAGGCTTTGTACGCCTGGAAAAATTCAATAAAAAGAAATTACAAAAAACTGTACTGCAACAAATATTTTATTTTAGCCACTTATCTGAGATCTACTTTCAGAAATCTAAATGACAAAAGATAGCCCAGGGGCAGGGTTCAAAAGATGTGATGTTTCTCAAAAAACAGCATTAGATAGTCATGTAGAGCCCTCTACCAGTTCATAAAATTAGATACACAGTGGCTGCATTTACACGTGAGGCAGATTGCGCAGTTGTTATTACACAGTCATTTAGTACTTGCTTATGCAAGTACTAAATGACTGTGCAGTAACCAGCGTTACTGCGCAGTACTGTCACCACACGTTTCTTCCCCCACAGGCTACTGTGCAGTAGTCTCACTGCACAGCTAGTGTCTGGCAATGCTACTGTGTGGTAGCAACAAGCTGAGCTACAAGCTGAGGCACAGTAGCTTGTTGCTACTGTGCTGTAGTGCCCCAGTGGGATCATCCATTTGGCACTATCTGTTCAGAATAATCTGATCTCTCTGCATGTTAATCTCTTTCCTGGTTTTTCTAGCACCTCAGTTTTGTACCTCTCTTTCATTTTCTTCAGTAAAACACTAAACCCTCTGTCAAAAGCTACAGACATCTAACAGGTAGCATTTGTGTACTCTGTTCTCATTTATTCTGTTTGTTTTACAGCACAGCTTGGTAGTGTGATTTGTCAAGTCACACACCCATGTTATGCATACTATATACCTGCAACATCACATTCACTGTCCACTAGCAGGGTTGAAGTTTTGGACTTCAAAAAAATCAAATTTCAACAAGCTCAGGGCAATAGTAGGGGAAGCACTGCAGGACCAGGGACTGAAGGTGAAAGGAGTGCATGAAGAGTGGTCGTTCCTCAAGGACATGATCCTCAAAGCACAAAAGAAGTCCATTCCCATGAGGAGCAAAGGTAGCAGAAGGGCTGGGAAGCCCTCTTGGCTTAATAGGGATATCATGGTCCTCTTGAAAAAGAAGATAGAGGCATATAAACAATGGAAGCTTGGGACAGTCCCCAAGGAGGACTACACAACAATGGCCCGTGCTTGTAGGGAGCAGATCAGAAAGCCTAAGGCAGTGACTGAATTTAAACTAGCAACGGGCACAAGGACAATAAGAAGTCCTTCTTCAGGTATGTAGGGAACAGGAGGAAAACAAATGGAAGTGTGGGGCCCCTGCTTAACAACTCAGGACTGCTGGTTGCCAACACTCAGGAGAAATCTGAATTCCTGAATGACTACTTTGCTTTGGTATTTTACCAGACAAAAGGGAAAATCATGCTAGATAGGGTACAGAATAGGCATGGTAATGCTGTTGACACTGAGCTGGTGAGTGATCAGTTAGAACAGTTAGACATTTATAAGTCAGCAGGGCCAGATGAACTTCATCCAAGAGTGCTGAAAGAGCTGGCCAAAGTCATTGCGAGACCTCTAGTGAAACTCTTCCAAAACTCGTGGCACTCAGGGGAGGTCCTTGGAGACCGGAAGAGGGCCAATGTTGTGCCTGTCTTCAAGAAGGGAAGGAGGGAGGACCCGGGCAACTATAGGCCAGTTAGCCTAACTTCTCTCTCAGAGAAAATCCTAGAAAAATTCATTAAGGAGTCCATGTGCAATAGGCTTGCAGAAGGTACAATTCTGAATGATAGCCAGCATGGCTTTGTCATGGGCAGATCTTGTTTTACCAATCACATTTCCTTCTATGACCAAGTAACTCACCACCTGGATAAGAGAGAGGAGGTCGACATTGTGTACCTTGACTTCCAAAAGGCCTTTGGATCTGGTATCCCATGATGTTCTCAAAGGAAAATTGACGGATTGAAATTTAATTGCTCAACAGTTAGGTGGGTACGAAGCTGGCTGCAGGGTAGGACCCAGAGAGGTCTAATGAATGGATCTGTGTCGTCCTGGCAAGAAGTGACTAGTGGTGTCCCTCACGGGTCTGCGCTTGGTCCAGTGCTTTTCAACATTTTTATCAATGATTTGGATGTGGAGGTAAAGAGCTCACTGGTCAAGTTCGTGGACAACACCAAATTATGGGGAAGCATGATCATGCTTGAAGATAGGCTGCAGATACAGGCGAACCTAAGCAGGCTGGCAAATTGGGTGGATTGGAAGCAGATGAAGTTCAACATTGAGAAGTGTAAAATGCTCCATCTGGGGATGAACAATCCCTAACACACTTACAGATTTGGTGGTGCCAAACTGACTAGCATCATGACTGAAAGGGACTTAGGGGTAATAACTGACCATAGTATGAACATGAACCATTAGTACGATGCTGTATCCAGCAGGGCAAACAATACTCTGGTGTGCATCAACCAATGCATCTCAAGCAAAACCAAGGAAGTGATTCATCCGCTTTACTCAGCATTGGTGAGACCGCAGCTGGAGTACTGCATCCAGTTATGGGTGCTGCACTTCAACAAGGACATGGAAAAGCTTGAGAGAGTCCAGAGCAGGGCCACCTGTATGATCAGAGACTTGCAAGGCAAGCCATACATGGAAAGGCTGAGGGACTTGGGTCTCTTCAGCCTAAAAACGAGAAGGCTGAGAGGGGATTTGGTAGTAGTTTACCACTCTAGCATGGGAATACATCAAGGGCTTGGCAAACAACTGTTCACCAGGGCACCCTTGGGGAAAACCAGGAGTAATGGCCATAAACTCCTGGAAGACCATTTCAGGCTTAATACTAGGAAAAACTTCTTCACAATTAGAGAATCCAGACAGTCGAATAAACTCCCTCCAGAAGTGGTTCAATCTATCTACCCTGGAAATTTTCAAGAAGAGACTGGATGGTCACCTCACTGGGGTCACCTGACCTCAGTTGTCTTTCCTGCCTAGTGCAGGGGGACTGGACCCTATGTTCTTGTGAGGTCCCTTCCAGCCCTTTACAATCTATGAATCTATGAACATGCTTATGAGATACGTACTTGTTAGAGCATTTTGAAGATAGTATTAATTATGTTAAAACCAATTAGAGAGCTAACACCAAAAGATGCTGCAGAAATAATTGGCACATATTTTCAGGCCAGAAGAAACTGCTATGGATGCTTACTCAGCCTCCAGAACACAGGCTGGAAGATTTTACTCAAGCATTCCTGCAGACAAATAACTTGTGGCTGAACTACAGCATCACTTTTAGAAAGAAATATAATGACGATTTAGAGATTCCCAGTGATGGAGAATCCACTACACATTGTTAAGAATTCCAAGAGTTGATTACCCTGCAATATTTTGAAACAGTCAGAATAAAAATCCCTTCCTTGATCAATCTCTTTTCTCATGCAATGTCATAATTCAACCAGTTTTCCCTACAGGTTCAGGTTTTATAGATGTAAATGTCTATTTTTTTAAAATAATAATAATAATAAAAAAAGCAAAACGAATAGGAAACAAAAACAAAAACCAAAGAACTCAAAAAAGAAGCAAAGAAAGGCCTGTCTCCATTACCGTAGGACCATGCTGGAGAGCACTGGAGGGAAGCATGTTTTGTCTGCTCCACACATACTACATGCTGTAACACAATGGGGGCACTACAGCACTACATGCGGTAAGACAAATTATGTACACATGCCACAAAGAGGCTGCTATGCCTCTTTGGGCACACATGCTGCAAGTTGGCCACCCCTGCTATAACAAGTATCCTGTTAGTGAGGTGCTAGGCACATGTCAGTCACTTGCTCTCTCAGAGGGGTGTACAGTATGTGCCTAATACTGCACCAAGTGGGCTACATCATCTGTTTTGAAGAGTAGCATGCACGGAATAGGAGCAGTATACTTCATTATGGCATTCCCTGGCTTGTTCCTGAAGGGACAGAGGCATTCCAAAAAAGATCTAGGGGAGGAGTCGGCAAACTTTTTAGGCTGCAGCCTGAATGATAAAGCTCAGGTTGGAGGAAGTACGGGGTGCCAGGACTCAGAGGCTGTCCCCGCTTCTTCTTGTGGTGGTAGACAGTGGTTACAGAAAAGTGACCACTGCTGAAACCATCCACTGCTGAATGACCCCCAATCCCCACGTCTGCAAGCTAAATTACATGGCTCTGTGGGCTGGATTTGGCCTAAAATGGTGTAGGTTGTCAACCCATGGTCCAGGGCTTCACTATATAGCTAAACAATGCATCCAAAAGGCACAAACCCAGCACTTTCCTTCTGCATATCAGCTTTATAACATATCACACCTAAACCAATGATGGTTGATGCCAGTGACAGTATGACAGGGGATGGATTACATTAGACATGACCTGTATATATACTTTCCCTCTAAAGCAGGGCCTGGCAATTTTTCAAGTCATGGGCCAGAAAAATCTGGCTCCAGTCCAGCACAGGCCTGGTGGCTTCAGTAGTGCATCAGGAGGGAGGGGTTTTTGCCTGGGCTGTGCCAGGGCCAGGCAGCTGGAAGCTGTGCTGGTGCTACCACTGCTTTTCCCAGCCCCCAGTTGGGGTGTAAGCACAGCTTCCAGCTGGTGGGGAGCTGTGCTGGGGCCAGGCAGCTAGGAGCAGCACCAGGGCCAGGAAGCTGGAGGCTGCACTTACCCAAACCTATTTCTCCCTATCCCCCTCCCCCTCCCACTCCCAGCTGCAGTGTAGGCACAGCTGGAAGCTGGCCAGCCCTGTTCGGTTTCCTGCCAGCAGGAAGCTGTAGCCAGGAAGCAGGGGACAAGAAGAAATGGCAGCAATGTAGGTGTAGCTTCCAGCTGCCCAGCCCAAGCACAGTTCCTCATTGTCTAGCACTACCACAGGTGCAAAGAAAGACCTTCCAGCTCCACAGGTCACATACAGTAGCTCTGAGGGCTGGATCTGGCCTCTGGGCTGTATGTTCCTGATCCCTGCTCTAAAGCATCAACAATTGCCACTGTTGGAGACAGGCCTATTTGTATACAATGACCATGAACTTAGACCCACCAGGAAGTAACCCCTCCCCTTCCCCCCCAGTGGCTAGAGGTAGGCTACTAAATGTACAACTACTAGTTCTGTGGGACAAATCATGAAAAAAGAGGAACAGGATATCATAGATTAATAACTAAGGTGTCAAGGACACCAAGCAGAGAATTCCAGCTAGCACCCACTATCCCTTGAATGTACCCAAGGATCCAGTGGACACAGCTCAGTGAAACTCTGCTCAGCAATGTGCATGGACAACAGAAAGGATGGCAGCCCTGCAGCCGTCTTCCTGGTCTGGTAGAAGGACAACTTGGCCAGGGCCAGGAGGAGACCAACCAGAAAGTCCCCAGATTTTGTGGGGATACCATGCTAGAGGGATTATTTGTCTAACCCAGGGGTGGGCAATTACTTGGACTGGAGAGATGTTTAGGGAGTTTTGCGGAGCTGCCGAGGGCTGGGGAGGTGCTGAATCAGCCCAGCAGCACCTGACTCAGCTTGGCATGGTGGGGGGGACGCCAATTGAGTTTATCTGGCTCAGGGTGCATCTGCCCCACATCTACTGCTGGGGGTGCAAAAGGGAGCAGGCAGGCAGGCAGGCAGGGTCTTCATTGAGACCAGCCCAGGACTGCTGTGGATGGGGTGCGCTCAGCTGGGTGGAAGGAATGTGGGCCATAGGGGGGCCAGGAGTGGTGTCTGAGAGTAGGACAGGCAGGCAGGGCCAGGAATGGGTCTGGGATCACAAAGCTGTGATAGTATGGGACTGTGACCAGGGCTAAGCCACACTCCACTTCCCACATGTCCTGCTCATTCCAGTTCCATGGGCATCAGCAGCTCCTGCCCACTGAACAGGTGCCCATCACAGGGATGTACAGGGAGTAGATTGTGGCTCTGCCTGGGGACCTGGCCCTGTGCTGCACCTGGTTTGCACTGTGACTACTCATGGCCTTGCAGCTCAGGGCAGCCCTAATGGATCATGAGTGGAGTAGACCATCCCACACTGCCAAGCTGATCGGTGCTGCCCTGTAGCTGTGCTGTACTGGGGCTGCCCATGCGCACCTCTGCTGAGTTGGGGGCAGTGGAGACTGGGTCACAGGTGGGTACTCCAGCTCCCTCCCAGGCTGGGCTGGTCACAATTCGCAAAGGCCGCCCTATGCTGCTGGGCCATTTGCAGCCATGGCATGAACCAGGTGCAGTGTGGGGTGGTGCGGGGCCCTCAGCCCAGAGATGTGATCTGCTCTCTGCACATCCCTGCAATGGGTGCCAGTTTCTGCCCACTGAACTGGTACCTGTTGCAGGGCTGTGTGGAGAGCAGATCATGGCTCTGCCCCAGCCCTAGCCCTATGCTGTCACCACCCTAAGATTCTGGTGCCTACCTGTGGCCTCATCCCATCTGCCCAGCCAAGCATGCCCTGTCTGCAGGGGTCCTGGGACAGCAGGACTGGGTCCAGCAGCGATGGCAGCAGAGACAATGGGAAGTGGCAGCCAGGCAGAGTGAGCTGCTGCTGCAGGGGCTGCTGGGAAGTTGAGCCCTACTACCATGCCACCCCTGCCCTGCCGCATACTCAGGGGTGATGTGACAGCCATAAGTGCCATGGCCTAGGCTGCCACCTGTGCCTGGGCCAGGCGGAGCTGAGGGATGCACCTGGCCCAGACAGAATCCCTTGGCAGGTCAGATTTGGCCTGTAGGCCATATTTTGCCCACCCCGGTCTAATCTAATATGGCACTTCTATGTTCTTATGTTTGTAAGTGCTTCTGAGACATTGACAACAAGGCTATTTCTCCATACCAGTCTCCTCAGTACCATGTAGGAATTATACTGCGAAGTATTTTTTTTTTAAATCTCTTATAGCCAAGGAGAAAAATCTAAACATGCTAGTACTTGGTTTGCTTTCAAATTAGTATACTGTAGCTCCCTTTCAAATAAGCAGTAAGTATAATTAGACAAGGTAAACAGTTTTCATTTTCCTGCATGAAACTGAATGTGTACTGTAAGGCTCAAGTAGTAAAAAAAAAAAAAAGATAAAGAAAAATAAAACAAAACAAATGCACACACAAAGGGTGGATCCAGACAGGGTATAGCAGTAAAGATAGACACCTCTACAGTTGCCACCACCACCGTCCCAGGTGCAGGGGGAACCGCAAAACTGCTCCTACCTGACTCCAGCCACAGGCTGTGGCTGCATGTGGTTCCATAGGAACATCAGCAGCAACAGCCTAGTTTCTTCTTTCTGCCATACCCCCACTGTGATCCCTGCTGGCCAGCAGGTGCTGGAAGGGGATGCCCTGCCACTGTTCCCAGCCGACCCCAGCACCGGGGGAGCCCCATAGCTCCCTCTGCTCTGCTCTAGCTGCGAGTTACAGGGAACAGCTGCACAAAGTGCCAGGTTCAGCCAGGGCCTGCTCTGGGCCTGCATAGGTTTCTCTTTCCAGCACCTCCTCCCTACCAGCAGAGAAAATGGCAGGGGAGGGAGCAGCCAGGCTGGGGAGAGGCACTTAAAGGAGGAATATGTGTGAGGCTGTCATTGACCCTATCTGACCCAGACATGGATAGAGTCCCAGAGCCTCTCCCATCCTGCTGCTGCTGGGGGCTGCAGGGAGAAGCTGCACAGGGATCCAAGCTTCACAGGATAGTGGTGGTAGCAGGGGGTTGGCTCCTCTTTCCAGCATCTGCTCCCAGCCAACAGGGGACACATGAGGACTGAGAGGGCAGGGAGCAGGTACCAGAATGAAGAACCTCACCTTCCTGCCACCACTGTCTCTGAGGCTCCATCCATGTCTGTGTCAGATGGGGACAGCAGTAGCAGCAGTGATAGAGGGTTTCCCCATTCAAGCACCTGATCCCTGCGTGGCTCCCTAGTGTCCCTTTCCAGCCCACAGGCTCCAGCCACTCCTCACTCCTACTCTCTGTGGTCTGAGGGGTGGAGTAACAAGCCTCCCTTTAAGATAAATTCTAGAAGTGCCCCACTCAAACAATTCCCACAGTTGAGAATAAATATGCTTGATCTTAGCCAAAAGACCAAGATCAAGCGTATTCTCAACTATACTATATTTCAGTATAGATTATCACAATCCTTTTCTTGCACTGCAAGGTTAGTGTTTTTAAAGGACTGGTATTGCCTTTATTCTGTCATAGGCATATTAAATGTTCCCCCTTTTCCTGTAACATTTTAATAGTATGATGAATGCTCTGAACTGTTTTCTCCAAGGTATGCATTAAAGCAACTGTTTTCAGATGGTGGTGTTAGGTGCCAGCCTCCATTGCATCCAATTTACACTGCTCTGATAGCACAAAATGTCCCATAACCAGCATTTCTGACCATGGAAGGACCCTTCAGTGCCAGAAGCAGAATTATAGTTCCAATGGCACAGTTTGTTTTTGAGACACCAGGAAGCAAGGCTTGTGGGCAGTTGACCTGTCCTGTGCTTTCCTGCACGCTGGCCATCCCTGCCTGTCATCAAATAGTCACCTGCGGCCAGTAACACCTGGCTTTGTTTAGCTAGTCCTCTGAACAGGTTTAACAAAAGCCCAAGACTAAATCTGAGTCAAGTCTGGAGGGCAAAGTTTTGTCAATACTGCTATGTGGACAAGGAGAATGAAAAAATCATTATATCCCCGAACCAGGATAGCTCTGCAGGCAAACCCTTCCATAGATGCAACCATGGCTGTAACTATGCCAACACAAATTCTTTTGCTGGCCTATGCCTTGTCTCCACTAGGCGGCTCTGCTGGCATAGCTCTGAGAGCAAAGACTCTTCCAGCACAGATACATTCTTTTACAGACTTTCCAGCACTGGAAAGACATAAATTCGGCTGGAAGTCACCTCTGCATTGTCCCAAGTTGTACTGTGAGCTCCTTAGCAGCAGCCAAGGAACTAGTCTTAAACCTACAGATTAGGCTTAAGCCAAAGTGGATTTTTAGACTTTCATGATTAAATTCTATGGTCTGACCCTTTATATGAAAAATGCTTATTAAGTTTCCACATATTTAGCAGAACCACAGTTTGGCAAACACTGCACACAGATCAAGGGAGGAGGAATATAAACACATGCTTACCCTATATACAGGTATTCTACATATATCTCTGCACATATGCTAACAGGCCCACACACAAGCAATGTGCTATGCTGTGCATGAAACATGCTCAGAGAAACAAAAGTTAAAATGGAAATGAGAACATGTACAAAGAAGGTGAACAGGTTGATATTTTTGGATTTATGAAACCTGTGAAACTGTGACCTGATCTTTTTAAGGCTGTTACAGGGGAGTTGGCAGCTGGGGGGAAATATCTGCTCTTTGGATAGTTGGAATGGAGGGGATCAAGGCATCTACTATGCAGATACACCACAATCTCGTCTATTGTCAGAAGACACAAGTGGATAAAACATAACACTGTTGCCTACTTTAATAACTAGAACCGATTTAAGGGATCCCAAGATGTGGGAACATATGATCATACAAATTCAACTTTCATTTTTTAAAGTATAACTTTCTAACCCTTGTGTGTGTGAAGACAAGTTCTGAATGGGACTGAGGAGTAATGGCTGCAGTAGTCTTTGCCTGAGTACGCAGGTAGTCTGTGATGACACTGAGGGGAGGAAGTTTCCCCATCAGGCTCCCTGGAGTGTTAACTCCAACACACACTATTATGAGGGGCCTTTGCCGGTCCTACAGCAGAAGGAGAGGAACACAGCAGGCCCTTCAAGCACATACTTCAACAACTAGCATATTAGAACTGAAGAGTCCTCCTGCCCAAGATCACCATCCCTACTAGGGTGGCAACCCTGGGGAGAAAGGAAGGAGAGCTCAGCAGCCATAGGAAAACTCCAACTCCTGGTGGAGAAAAGGGGCTCCATGTTACTGTTCTGTCTTTTCAGGAAGGAAACAGCCACTTACCACATCAAAGTGGGGGAGGAGAGCAATGATGGAAGGGCAGGGTCAGATAGGCTGTCATGAAGTCTAAGGCCCTGGCCTGACTTCATTAGGCTCTGCCAGCACCTCACATTTCTTGCCTCCATAAATAACTTCCTGTTTCCTACATTCCTGTAATTCTTGTGCGTTCAAGTGATACTGAATGAGATGCAAAACTCTCTCTTCCACAGCAACGTATTTTCACAGCTTTCTATTCTGCTAAAGTCTGAATCAGACTAAGTATTCTGGAAAGAACACAGTCACAAGCCACAGGTTAATGTGAGGAACAACATGCCAGCAGCCAGGGACAAAAGTACACAAGGTCAGAGTCAAAATATTTTTCTGTTGCTATATTTGATATTAAAGCAGGCTCTCTGTGGTCCCTTTCTTACCCTCCATGTCAATCTGGAGGTGCACCTGCCACAGCAAGAAGAATGTGTGGCATAAGGCTTTTCTGAAAAGCTGTCCTTCCATGAATGCTCTCCTTTCTCTGACTGCTGAGGAGTTCTAAAGCTTTCTGTTCTTTCCCTTTTTACAGAAATGCTTTTTGTCTATTGTTTAGCTATTCTAAAAACTCATCTTCTCTATTATGCAAGGTGTAATAAATCTCAAATTCAGCAATGGAATATTAAGATGCAACTGAATTTGCACAACAGCAAACTAAAATTCTCAAGTAAACCAGTTTCACCACTTCCTTTGGCTTCAAAGCCTAGTAGCTGGACTTGCCTCTCTTCTTCAAACAATTTTCTTTCTCCTCTACTTATAAAAAAATGCACTAGAAGTTATACGCCTTGTAACTTAATCATATTGGGGAGAAATGGACAAGTTATAAAATGGAAGGATTTGTTAATCTAATTTCATCTTCTACATACCCATTGTAAGTATCTACCTCATCTACCAAATTGCCTGATTTACCAAGAGCCCTGGGAAGAATTTAGATTTATAGATTGTTAGGGCTGGAAGGGACCTTGCAGATCATTGGGTCCTGCCCCCCTGCTCTAGGCAGGAAGACAACTGGGGTTAAGTGACCCCAGAGAGGTGACTGTCTAGTCTCCTCTTGAAAACCTCCAGGGTAGGTGACTGCACCATCTCTGGAGGGAGTTTATTCCATAGTCTGGACACCCTGACTGTGAAGGAGTTTTTCCTGGTATTAAGCCTGAAGCAGCCTTCCAGGAGTTTGTATTCATTGGTCCTGGTCTTCATTTGATTTTTTTATTGAGACACAAACTTAAATGCAGAAAAATAATGTAACAAATTGTGAGAGGACCAGTTATTATTGGAAGGCAGCAGACCTTTCAGAGGGATAGCTGTTTTCCATATACATTTAATATACATAATTGCTACTTTAACTTTCTTTTAAATGCAAAAACAAAGTCAAACACTCAGAAGTTAGGAAATTCTGGAGTTAAGCTGGTTTGTGCAACCAGAGTTCTGTCCCTTTGCAAGTACATTTTATCAGTCTTTAGTTACCTGATCACATAACGGACCCTCTTTTTTATCTCCCCAACAACTTTTAACTGTCTACTCCAAGGCCTGTAGATGCTTGAGCTTCTCAACTTTTTAACAGATACAAAATGATGTATTTTCTCTTAACTTTGTTCTCAGAAATGGCTGAGTCCTTTTTAGCTGAAACAATGCTCCTGCTACTACTACTACTAAAACAGCCTAAGGGAGACACTCATTAGGCAGAATTTCAGCCCAAACAGTTAATATTTTGCAAAGTTAAAAGCAACTAAAAAAGTGTTGGTGAATCTTAACTAGGGGTTCTCTCTAATAAATGTATATCGTCTAGGATTTTATAACCTGTTCTTTGGTTGGTATCTGAGTATTCCTATGCATGACAGGGCTTCTAGTCCACGTCTGACTTAGGAAATGATAAGAGCTTCCTGTGTCTTTACATCAATATAATGAAGAAAAGGGCACATAAAACAAGTGCAACCAGAAGCTCTTTTTTATATCAACTCTAAAGGACTGCCACAACTTATCACAACATTTGTACAGGGGCTTATAAAGATCTGGCATGATAGGAAATAAAGTATGCAGCTGCACAGCAATTCCAGAAAGTCAGTTCTTATCAGGCCATTCATATTTTAAATCAGGATGAAAAAAGAAAAGCCTCCTTCAATTAGGTTCATCCCTGCAGCAAGCAACTCTCTTTGGGTTTAAATACATAACTTGTAATCATCTTCAGTACAAAAATTAACATCAGAACACTTTCATACATCCAACTGTACCTGGATTGTTTCTTTGGAGGTGGAGGAGGAGGTACAAATTCCTCAATTTCCTTCTTGTCTGAAGGGAAATCAAAAGCAAAAGATGCTGATTTGCACATCCCAGGGTTGTTTTCCTGAAGACTGCAGTCTTCCATTTGATGGGCAGTGACACTGCTGGGAGCACTAGCTGGTCCATTATCCGTGTCCCTTGCCTGTGGGTAGTTTAAGAGCTCCTGCTCTTCCTCCTCTTCCTCCTCTATTCGGCATTGCCTACTCCATGCTGCAACAGTGTTTTTATGCCTTCTCTCATAGGAGGAGACTGGCAGACCCCTGCTGAGTTCCTCTGCTGACATTCCATTGATATAAGAGCAGAAAGAGGGCAAAGCCTCAAAAACGCTAGTATCTGTACCGTTCCTTGAAGAGAGTTGGGTGCTGGGACCATCATGATCATCACTGTCATGCAGTCCAGCCACAGGAGAGCTGATTGCAGGCATGTGCATCTCCTCACTGCTAGTCTGGATGTTTCTGGACATTTTGGGAGGAACAGAAGGGCTCTCATTAACTAAGTACTTGCTGTCTGTTTGTTGATGAAATCTATGGCTGTCTTCACCCAGACCCATCCCAATACTTGCTTGGTGGCCTTCTCCATACCCAAAGGTTGGCAATGGTGTTGCAAAATCAGGATGAAAGGAGGCACTAATGCATGGCCACTGGACCCCAACAGCTGAGTCTGGGCTGCTAAGAAATATTGTCTTCTTGTCATTCTCCGCATGCGCTGCCATAATTGTGATCTTTGCTGCTATTTGCGTGGTGGAATCCTCTGTTTCATTGCTCAAACGATGCATGCCATCTCTCCAGGGGCCATCAGCCTGCTCTTTGATGGGGCTGTATGGAAGCCTGTCTGTCTTTGTATGTGCGTCAGAATTATTTAACTGCACCTTTTTCCTCTTGGTACTTTCAGCATAAATGGGTTCACTGTGGGCAGGTTCTGCAAGATGGGTATGCTGGGGCTCTAGTTGAGCATTCTGGGGACTGCCTGAATTTTCCAAGTGGTTTCCTTTGTTAATATCCGATTCTCTAATGAGGGGATAGCATTCATTTTCCTGGGATAAAGCAAGAGGATTGCTGCTGCTGCTGCTCAGTATGTTGTTTGATACGACAGCAGCCTCAGATTTGAATGCTGACTTTTTTCTTTCTGAACACATATGATATTGTAGAGGGTCATGTAAATGGTGCTCCCTTTGCAAATATGAAGGTAAATTCAAAACTCTGCATTCATCTTCATTAAACTTTACTGATCTTGTCTTTTCCCTTGGATTCTCTGCTGGGTCCCGTTTTCCCCAGAACCCTGTAGCTGGATTTTCACTTTTATGCCATACACCCTTATCCTCTGGACATGAAGTATCTTGTGGGACAGGACTCTTTCTGCAATAGTCCATGATTGAACAGTACTCCCCACTTTCACTTTCAAAGCCTGGAGAGCAGAAATTGCCACTGCTGTCCAAGGGAAGTGTGGCTCCTTCCCTTACCTGAAAGGATGGATTTCCAGTGGAGTCCATGGTAGACATAGTGCTTCTGTCAGTGAAGGAGAATGATTTGTGGCAGAAGGCCCTTTGTGCCAAAGTGCACTTTTCCTTGTTAGCAAGTATAGCTCTGTCCTCCTGTCCACTCATCTCATCCACAAAAGCCAAGCTATGGAAAGAGATATTTCTTTCCACCCTACTTTCAAGGTTATGCAGGCCCACCATGGAGTAGCCTTGAGGATGCTGAACACAGTCATTTAGTGCATCTTGAACAAAGGGCTCTCTCATAATGCTGCTCCCAAAATTGTCAAGGCATGTTCTTTGGGTTTCTCCAGGCTTCATAAAGAGATGTTTTCCAGGAGACATTTGCCAGCTGACCTGTGTAGGTCAAAGATAAAAGTATATTTTCAGGGTGTGTATTAAAGAGAAAGAGAATTAAAAAAAAGAAAAAAGAAATGCAGCTCAGGTTCTCTCAGGTTTGTGGTTAGTTCTGTTCTGTGCCTGTGTACTTGTCCCACTAGTAACTACTTCAACCTTTTCACTAAACATGTCCTACTTTCTGCATCATTTACAATTCTTGCATTACTAACAAAATCTATATATTGAAGAAGGCATTACATTTTCTTCTTATTCAAGTTCTTATCTAGTAACATCTTCCACCTGACATACTGCATGTGTGTATTGTATTTAGAAGCAGCAGAGTCACTGATTAGAAGTGTGTGTATTTACAGTAGTTTTCTTTCCGGGTTTTCAACCTTTTTGGGTCAGTGTACCCCCTGGCAGCCAGATGCTGAGCTGGGGGCGGGCACAGCCAAACGCGGACTGGCGCCTGTGCAGGATGGTGCATGCTAGCGCTCCATCCCCGCCCACCCACACATACCCCTAGGGCCTTCTCAAGTACCCTCAGGGGTACATGTACTCCTGGTTGACAACCCCTGACTTAGAACATGAACATGAGATTGGGATACCCCAGGAAAACAACTTACCTACCCTGACAGGAAAAAAATTCCAGACACAGGACACAGCCCATTGAATAGAATAAAATCTGACCTAACCTGGGAAATATTACCTTGGATTGGAATGAAAGTAATTTATTTCCAGAGCAAGATCATTTCCCCCCTAGAAGAACTGTTCCTTTAGTATATTTGCTGCAACACAATTACCTCTGCGCTTTCGCCTTAAGATTCCTTGTCTCTGGGTAATTCTATCGATTCACCAACACCTGGCAGAATGGAACCCTCTTGCAGTGCTTCCAATTAAAGGCTTCATACTAAATGGCACTGATACCAGAACATTTTGGCTGCTGGCAAAAGATCCCTTCCATTTCAAGCTAGAAGTGGAAGCAGTGACATTTTTCCCTTCTCATATGCTAGAGGCACTAGTACTCCCCACTTTCACTTACACATGTGTAGCATGCCCAGGCATTCCAGAAGACCTTATTTTTACTCCCAATAGCAAGACCTGAAGTCAGGGATTATTTCTAACTGCTCCCACAACAGCAGTGTTTCTCAGCCTTTTTAGCCATATGGCTCCCTCCGTAAATTTTCTGAATTTTGTGGGATTCCAGTTAAGAATCGCTGAGCTAGAAACTAAATTCAGAAAATATATGGAAGGGGCCTTGAGACTAAAAAACCCTGAGAACTACTGATATAGCTTGTGCCAGGTAAGGGTGGTGGGGGCAGGACCTAATCTTGTCATGTGCTGCTCTTTTCCCATCTGCTCCCTCCCAATCCCCAGTCTGTACTCGAGGGAGTAAGGATAGCCCTCACCACTGAACATGCTCCTGTGGGGTCTCACATGCTAATGACTGCCTTTGGGGCCCCTCCCACCACCCTTGGGAGAATGAGAGGAGCAGAGGGAATGAGCTGAACTGCACAGTAAAGCTGTGGATGCATGTCCAGAGACATGGCTGGGAATAGGGGGGACAGCGGGCATAGGGGCTGATGGCACAATGTCAGCAGTAGTAGTCCTCAGAGGAATAGCCACAGACACTGCAGGGGTAGCTGAGGGCAAACACAGGGTACTAGACACAGGGAGGAGAGCACATCTTTCCTTATGCAAGGGCCAGGCAGCGCAGCACCCTTAAAGAGATCTCACAGCACCCCAGGTGAGAATCAGCATCCTATGGGGGTAGTAGCAATTTTTCTTTTCCTCTGCTCACTAAGGGAAGAGAAAGGGAAAATCTCATGGAATGCAGAGTGTTACACATGCCTGGTAAGTGCTAAATTGTTGCATGCCAAAGACTTGAGATGGGAGAAACCTGCGTGTAGAAGAATAAACTGTCAAAGCCCAATTTCTGCTCTCAGCAACTGAGACTAAAACCAGAGTAACTGCACCAACTTTAATAGTAGAAAACTGCATTTATGCTTGTATTCCCATATGTCCTAAAAAAGGAAGTAAAGCAGAGCACTGACAGTCTAGTTAAATGCACAAGAGCCCATTTACTCTTTGATTATAGCACAGTTGATAAGCAGCTCCAACTAATGTTTTAAGTAAATGGGGAGATAGCTGCTTACAATTTCTTGCTGGGAGTTGAAGCAGTCAGTGTTTCAAACTATGGAACTGGTGCAGGACAGACATAAAAACAGAGATAAATCAGTCACTAGAAACAGAGCTTGCCATAAATCCATTTCTCCGAAACAAACCTCCTGTGCTTATTGATTAGCATATATGCATAACATCTAGAAGAAACTAGTCAAGGTGGTCAGACAAGTGGGTGGGACTAAAAACAATGTAAAACTCATGCACGGTATTCAGAATCCCTTACCAAATTATTTCTGTCATAATTAGAATGGACTTGAATCACTCTCCAGATCTAAAAATTACTCTCACTTTTTTGAAGAAAATGTTGATCTGAACTATGCCACTTAGTCCCATCTCTAGCACTAACCACTATTTAATGCAATGTTCTCCTTCAGTTCACCGCCTTTAACGGTATATTAAAAAGAACTGAATGGTTGAAGAGATTTGTAAATCAGGCAGTAAAACGTTCACATTAGCCAGTTCACTGGCACAGGCGGTTAGTGATCCATTAACCAATTAAGAGTTCATTAAAAATGGATGATGGTTTGGTCATCTATATGAAAATATAGTTTCCTAGCGAGCAGGTTTCTAGCCACGGGAACTGCCAATTCAGTTGGCAGCCTCAGGTGTAGCAGAAAAGCCAAGGACTACATGGACATGTAGATCCCCTCATCCTTCAAGGTGGACCCTCCAGGTCAGAACTGAGATACAGTGGCTGGGTCATGAATGGAAACATGCATGTTTAATACATTCTGTACAAAAATCAGAGGAATTCAGCCCTTGGGGTTGTCAGGGTAATCTCTGTTACAGGAAGGAGAGAGGTGTGTATAGAATCCACAATATTGCAATTAAGAAAGCAACAAGATAAGAGTCTTTTTAACCTAACAAGTTTATGAATGATTCTTTGAGAATTACATGTATAATCTAGTTCAATATTATATCATTTTAACAAGTTTTCCACCAGATTTTGCTAAGTTTTGCATTAGAAACTGAAAGACGCTGATGTAACTGGGTTTAAAAACCAAATGGAAAGAAGAAGAAAAAAAATAAAGATTCTGGTTTAAAAAAAATGAATAAAGATAACGGAGGTAGGCTTAATATATACCCATCATAACAAATATCCATATTGTTGCCAACCAAATGCAAGCCTTACATGAAAGGAACACTGTAAAATACCACTCCCTTCATTAATCATTACCTGTGAAATATCTGCATTCATATTCACATCCGCCCATACGTCAGAGACATCTGAGTTTATCATCGTTGGCTTCACAGCGATTGTCGGCTTTGTGTAGGGCGAGGCAGTTACATATGTATCTTCCGAAGGTATTTTCTCAGGCTTGGCTCTAACTCCATTCCGGCTGTGCAAGGGCACGTTGCTGGCTCCCAGTTCCAGAGATGTCTGCAGTCTGTGGGAAGCTTTAGGACAAAAGCAGTTTTTGCAGGAGCCAGGCTTCCAAATGTGTTCCACAAAGTTGCTGCAGGCAGACATTTTCAAGTCTTCCAGGTTCACACTGGTGGCCCTCTGCATCTTGGGAACTGAGCTCTATTATTCATTTTGTGTTCACTCCTTGAAGCTGGCCTTAAAGATTTTGATTATCCTATAGCTGAGCTATCTGGAAAGGCAGAATTAGTCAATTATTTTACATGGGAAAATTAGAGGATTTACATTTTTATAGGAAAAAGGGTATAATTACATATACTCTACTTCTACTGCAAAGACTTGTTTACAAGGCTTCTTTCACAGCTTAGCTAAAGTCTATACAACCACCCAAAAATCCTCAACTTCTAAGCATAGTTCTACTATGAGAACAGATAGGACATCAAGCAATCAACATTCCTTCAAAAAGTAATTCACTGTTTAACAAGCACATATAACCAAACAGATTGAGTCTGAAACAAAGGTAAGAGGAACTGACAGAAAGTGAATATCACAGAAATATAGAGCTGGAAGGGACTTCAGGATTTGGACTTCATTTAGTCCAAACCCCTGCTCATTGCAGGAGCACCCTGACTAAGGTATCCCAGTCAAGTGTCTATCTAACCTCTTCTTGAAAATTTCCAAGCATGGAGATTCCACAACTTTTCTAGGTAGCCTGTTCCAATGCTTAGCCACCCTTATAGTAAGAAAGTTTTTCCTGAGTTGAGGAGAAAGAATCCATTTCCACAACAAACTTTATTATTATTTATTTAGATTTATATCCCACCCTATCCAAAAGGCTCATGGTGGCATATAAGAAACAAACATCACACCTATGGGAAGAAGAGAACCAATGAAGCAAAAGACATAGGTAGTTCTGTATCCCAATGCAGCTGCAATCACCCTATCACCCTAAAACAACGGGTTCCAAATTATAGTTTGTGAATCACTGGCAATCTTAAGAAGCCATGGGGTAAGTGACCCATAACTGGCCTGCACATCACATCAGGCCCTATGGGTTTTTACCATGTATTCAGTTAAAACCTTGATGATAGGGATGCATAATGGTCATGAAAAATCCTCAGAGCTGACAGGATTTATTGATCCAAAAAGTTTGTGAACCATTTTTATGAGACATAACGGCAATTATACTGTACATGAAAGTTAAGCTGAGACTGTATGTAAGAATAATTAGAGACTGTGTCTATTGCCACTGAACAAGACAGAGAAAAAGGCTGAGAGTCTGCAGTTGGCACTGATTTGAACAACTGCCAGGAGAGTTGCAAATAATGGTGTCAGTTCACTGAAATAGCTTATTGTTTGCAATGGTGAAACTGAAAACACATGGATTAACACACTCTGTTAATGGATTACTTATAGATGAGGAATCCTTTCCCTACTTCCTTTCTAGTACTGGAATGAGAAAATTCCCCACGCGGAGAACTTTTTGCTATTTTGGGCCATTCCTTTCTTTTACTGCCAACGACAACTGATTTCGCGCAACAGCTGCTTGACACTAAACCTGTACGAGAATCTTTAGAAATGGAATATTCACAAAGCAAGTAAGATTTAGATGTTGCAGGAAATCCAAAGCACTGCTAGGTGGTCATGAGATGCAAATAAAAGACATAATGGAAAGACATATGCATTGTACCCCCACCTCTGGTACAAAGCCTTTTTCCCCCCACAATTCTCCAAAACAACCTCTCTCCCTAGGACTCCTACTAAATGAGTGTACTCCAAGGATCGGGCCCTTGGGAAGTGGGAGACAGATTCTGGATATTAAACCAAAATCATCCTTCTTCGTAACATGACTCATTGATCTCAGGGCTGAACTCTGAGCATGTGAGTTTTTAAACTACTATTCAACTATACTCCATTGCATTACAGTACATTCATCTCAACTGCCTCACTGCAGTAACATAACAATATCACAGACAAAACACACAAAACAAAAAACATTATTAGCTTTACAAGACTTAGGCAGCAAATTGAGGCTTCCATATCTTTAGATGAAGCTTCACAGCTGCTACAAAAGACATTATCTGGTTGATTTTATCTACACCAAAACATTATTAAATTGAAACTAACGCTGCACACATCAACCTGAATGGCACTCAAGCATTGCAGGAATAATTACTCTGGTTCTAAACCCTTGGAGATTTGGTGGCTTACCTCATGAGCCGTTGGTAGGAAAAATGATTCGTTTTGCACTGGCAATCCTCCCTAGCAATCAGTTTGCATACTGAGATCTAGCTAAAGTTTTTAAACTAGAAGTCAAAATAAGATATTATTGGAAACAATTAAAACCTTAACTTTGAGGCTGAAGGTCACATCTCTATAACCGAGTATAAACAACAGTATAATTTGCAGTCCACAAGCTTTTAAAAAATAGTATATTTTTGCTTTACTGTTTCCTTCAGATTCTTCAAATGGCTTGTGATTCATAATCAGAGAGATGATTGTTTTAGAACTCTAAGTGAATGTCTAAGTCAATGATTCTCAAACTGTTTAGACACAAGGCGCCCCTTATCAGACTCAAGGCAACCCTTGGAAAATGCCACTTCCTCATTTTTCCTCATTTCTTGACTACAGAAAACTAACAGAGCAGTTTGGTTGCAAAGAACTCAAAAGATCACCAGAGGTCAGAATGTTGCCAACACTATGGATTCCTATTTGAAGTCTCTTGTGAATCAGGTGTAGATGTCTGCAAAACCAAATGGCGCTAATATTATGTGGCATCCTAAAAAAAAGACCTCACAGCTGGTTCAGAATCACTGGTCTATGCAGTCAATTGGTCCAAGATTTCCCTTTATTACCAATAATTTGATGAAAAAAGTACACAAAACGATTGGGATGGTGAAATGGTTAATATAAAGCACAAATGGTTAATAAGTTACATGGAGGACTGTTGGGTGCTATGACACTTAACAGGTATGTACATCACTTGCAGTGCAAAAAAAAGGCAAGGGAAGAAAAGGGAGAAAAAAAATCACATTAACTGACATTCACATCAAAGTATGTAGAAAAAAAAAGTCTTTTAAATGTCCATTTTCAGGTAGCTAGTTTAATAAAAATCAGTGATAACTGCAACTGTATTTTGACTGAAATAATAAGTATACTAAGGGATATCCATGGGATAGCAACTTTATTTCCCTCCCAGTGACCTTTTCTTGTGCCTCTGAATCCCAGAATCCTTTGAAGTAGCCAAAATGAATCCTTAGTTAAAAGGAAATTCTGTAATACATAATAATTTGGTCGGTTTTATACTCATTGGGCCACAGAGCGCCAAACTCTCCACTTAAGTCACTGCATGAACATTTTGAAATGCTGAATTTGAAAGTGTAAGGCACTCTCACGTTACATTACTGGCAATTCCTCAATATTAAAAGACCTGATAAATATGCCAAAGTTCAATAAAGGCAAACATATATCAATTTATTTTGGCCGCCCAAAGGGCTGGAACCGACGCTCCGATACCGGACGAAAGAAATGAAAGATAAAACAGCTTTGGGGTTTCACCTCAAAACTCTGAGCCAACGCGTCTGTATCAACCCATGCCAACTCTTAGCTATGCTGACCACATTCTCCGTACAGGAATGCGCTCTCACCCAGGAAAAGGGGCGATCCCGCTTGAGGGCAGCAGAAACCTGGAAGAGCAATGCTGGTGCCAGTGGGCGCGCCAGGCGTGCCAGCTCGAAACCTTGGCCATCCTGCACTTTCTCCCAAGTGCCGGCGGGCACCCGAGACGCGTCTCCCCGCCGCCCGCACGTGGAGTCCCGGAGAGCTGCGAGCCGCACGGACACGGGGACACGGCCGAGGGCCCGGGCGCGCAGGGACAAAGGCCCGCGGAGGCGAGGCAGCGCCCCAGGGCCCCGGCGCCAACAACCCACCTTTGTCCGCCGAGCAGCGCGGCGCGGCCGGGCCCGGGCCCGGGGCAGCGGCAACCTTCAGAGCCGAAGGGAGGGCAATCCCTGGTCGTGGCCGCGCGAGCCGCCGCGGCTGCAACTAAACGCGGGGCGCGCTTGTGCCCGGCGCCCCGTGTGCCGCTCCCGCTTCCCCGGCGGGAGGGCGCCACGTGCGCAGCGGGCCCGGCCCGGCGCTACCTGCCTCAGCCCCGCGCCCGAGAGCGCGAGCGGGAGCGGGCCGGCCCCCTCCGCGGATGCCGAAGGGGCGCCGCCGCCCGGCTCGCGCCAGCCGCCGGCTCAGCATTGTGTGCGGGCGGCGGGCGGGCAGCGCCGGGCCGGGCTGCGACTCCCGGCTCCGCCTCGCCCCGCCCCGCCCGCCACAGCCCGCGGGGCGCCCGGCTGCACGAGCTTAGGAGCGCCTCATGGCTAGCTTCCTTACCTGGCAGGGGAGCCACCACGTGTCTGGGGCCAGGGAGGCCGCTTTCCTTCAGCGCTCCCGGGGATAACTGCTCTTCTGTTGTGGTCCGGGACCCGCCGAGGTGTTGGGGCTTAAAGCCCGCTTGTTGGAAATGGGAGGCTCCTCCCTAGCTGGCTCCTGCGGCCATACGGCTGAGGGCAGGCGGCACTTGGGGGCATCTGAACCCCGAGCCTCCGGGCTTGGGCCGGCACCTAGGATGCTGCCAAAAGCCTTTGGAAATATCTGAAGCCCCTGATGGAGGTGGAGGATGTTTGCTGGTTGTCGGGCCACTTATGGTTCTGGACTGACTCATGGATTTGGACTGGTTTTGGCTGGGAACACGAAAAATTTCTTTAAAAAAAAATCAAAGAGGACAGTCCGGTTGTCCTCTATTGATACAAAACCAGACGCCATTATGTCCTTTATTTTTCTCTTGAAAAGAAAACTAGAGGACCTAAAGGCGCCAGGTTTCGTATCAACAGAAGACAGAGTAGCAGAAAACCGGAGCGTCCTCTATGGTGGCCACCCTCATGAATGCCACATGCCCCCGGAGACTGGGAGGGCACGGCAAGCTCCTGCAGGCAGCGGCAGCGGGAGTGTGGTGGTGGCAAGTGGGGAGCTCCTGCAGGCAGCTGCAGCACTGTCAGCAGCAGGGGGGTGCCAAGCACCCGCAGATGGCAGCCACCAGCAATCACGGACCACCCGAGGGGGAGGGGGTGGTGAGAAGCAACTGCCCACAGGTGCCGCCAGCAGTATTGGCAGCACCTTTTTGCAGAGGGTGCACCGCCACCCTCAGGGGGTGCACATGCACCCATGTGCACCCCCTACACATCACCAGTGGCTACCCTACTGTCTCCCCTGTCACACCAGCAACACCCCTGAGATGCAGCACCACAGCAGACACCCCGCAACCCCGAGTGCCCCCGGCTCCCTGCCCAGAGCCCCAACACGCACCCACAACCTTCCCTGGCGCTGCCTTGCAACACTCCCACAACCAAGGCCCCTCCCCAAGCCCCCTTCTCCAGCCCTTCCTCATCTCCCACCTCTGCCCAAGAACCTGCATGGCCCCTTATGAAGCTCTCGCTACCTGCTAGCTCTCCCACATGCTCCTCCCTGCTGCCTTCTTAGCACCCCTTCTGGCCCCTCCCTGACACCCCTTCAGCACCCTGGCTGCCCCCTTGCCCTATGTTCTGTCAGATATGTCCTGGTGCCCCCATAAATCTTGCCCCGTAGTCCACCCCATCTTCACCACACAGCCCCCTTCAACAAGGCTCCTTTATTCCTACCCATACCTTCATAGGTAAATCCTGTTGCTCAGTGCTGCTGTCCTTCTCCCTCAGCAATGTCCTCTGTGATGGCCACTCTACTCAGCACTCCACCAGTTGCCCAGGAAAATCCCCTTGGCCTGGCTGATGTATCCTATAACACTTGCCCCCATATATCCAAAATCAAAACACAAAATCATTTATTTTACTATAACCCCAAGGTCCCTGCCTTCCCACCCCACCTCCACCATCTCTCTTCACAACCATCTAAAAACAAATGGGGACCTTCTCATTCCCTCCCATGAACATCGCATGATGACCACCCACAGGTGGCAGTGGCAGGGGCATGGCAGCAGCGAGTGGGGAGCTTCTACAGGGGGCCGCGGTGGTGTTGGCAGCATTGGGGGGAGAGGGAGGGTGGCGAGCACTGACCAGTGATCTGCAACCACCTGCAGTTGCCTCCAGTAGAGTCAGTGGCGACCAGTGGCAATTGGCAACCGCCCGCAGATGCTGCCGGCAGTTTTGGCAGCGAGGTGGGGAGGTGGCGACTGGTGACTGCCCGCAGGCACCACCAGCAGTGACAGCGGCCAATCTCAGGGGGTGCATGTGCACCTGTGTGCACCCCCTACACATTGCCAATGTTCCCCCCACATTTAGAGACACTCTGGCCAATGGTGTCACCCTGGTACTCCCGCTGTACCAATGTATGTACACTCTTGAGTGTCATCCCCAAACTCATATCCATCCTGCCACAATCCATTCTTTACACTCATGAATGTGCACATACTTCCCCTCTCTTCTTTCAGCCTTCAGATATCTGCAAGCATACAGGCTGAACCCAACACTCCTTCCATCCAAAACTATGACTTTTCTATGCCACCTTAATATGCTGTCTCAGGTTCATGCCCCCTCCATTCTCCTCCCTTCCTCCCAATCATGCATACTGTCAAAACATAAAGAGTATAAACACACCTGTAATTGTAGTGGTCTCCACCCATGGCACCTATTCAACTCATTGCCTGAGAGAACTTCCAGTGCTGTTTGTGGTCACAGAAAATGTTGCTTTCATTGATATGTGTTTCTTTAGAGTGACAAAGAGAACAAAGTACAACTGTCTACATTGTATTACTTGCTCAGTATTGTTGTTCATGTGCCAGAATTAGGGACTGCTGTCTTGCTGGCAACAAGCTCTAGAAGTCAAGCAAGGTATAAGTTCAGATGTGTCAGAGGCAGTTGCAGAACAGTCTCCAGGATGTGCACACATATGCATGCACACATGTACAAATGTGCCTGCACTTTAGTACCAGTCTATTCTTCAAAACAATCACAGACCTTTTCTTTCCAACTTTCTTTCAAATGTACAACACAATCCCAAACCTTCCTATACTCACTCATACTTCTCCTTTTTCCCCACTACTTCTCACAGCTTCTTTCTTTTCTCAAAGGGAGATCTTCATCCTTCATAGCTCTTCTCAACCTCTGACTCCCCCATGACCCATACTCATTCCCTCTCTGTCCCTTTGCCTAGCCCACACTGTGGGTGTATCTATACGAGATGCTAAAGGCGCAATAGACTAATTCTACTGCACATTAGTGGGGCAAAACCTGTGCTAATGCACTAATGCGCAGTAGAATTAGTCTACTGCTTATTAGCGTCACAAAAAAGCATGCGTCAGTGCTAATGTGCAGTAGTGTTGACTATGGTGCATTAATGAACATGTAGACGTACCCTGTGAGTTTTCCATTTGGAAAGCTATGAAGATCATGATCTATACATCTCAGCAGTCTGAAAACTTTGCTTGAGGCACAGGTTTCAAGTAGCAGCATCATCTTCTTGTGGAAAATGTTTAGGTTCTACCCAGGAGAACATTTACAATCTTTTCTCCAGCATCTGATGAAGGGTGTTTGTGCCCAAAAGCTTGCAATTAAAGACATTTTTTTGCAAAAATCTTGTTGGTCTAATGAAAGATATCTTTTCTACTATAACTCCTGACTGCCTTAAGTCTAAGAAAGAACCTAAAAAGAAATTTCAAAATGCATACATGTTCTTTCTCCATGGAGAATCAGCTTTAAGGGCTGAATGAAGATATTTTACTATTGTACCTAATTCCTCAGAGAGAGGAGTTAGGTACCAACTTGAGTGCTTGCTGGGCAGGCAGTGACCATGACACCTGCAAGTTTTGGAACTCTGCCCTGCCAGCCCTGGTGCAGACCAGACACTTCCAGGGGTGCTGAATCTCCAGCTGGGTGCCGTGGTGGTCCCACCCCTCTTCATTGGGGACCCCGCCTACCCGCTTCTCCCCTGGCTCATGCCAGTTGGATCCTGGCCAGGCCCACTTCAACAGATGCCTGGGCCAGACCCGTGGCCTGGTAGAGTGTGCTTTTGGCTGCCTCAGGGAATGCTGGTGCACCCTCACTGCTCACCTTGAGTTTGCCAAGGACAATATCCTCATGGGTCAGTCACAGCCTGCATACTGCTTTACATCTGCAAGGCCCAGGGGGAAGCTTTTCCGTGAAGCTTTGAGAGAGGAGGCACAGCGGGCAGGGGACACATGGCTGCGGAAGTATCAGCTGTGCTGGCAATGCAGGGGTGGGCCCCTCCCACTGAGGCCCCCGGGTGAGCTGCATACTCACCACCAGGGGCCAGGGCACTGGGTATGAGAGGTGCTGGCTGACCACCTTCTCCTGCACTCTCCCCTGTAGCCTGCCTGGACAGCCACTCATGGACCCCCACTCCACTGCCCACCCTCAGCACCACACTCACTGCAGACAGTTCTCAGAAAAACACTTTATTGCCCTCACAACAACCAGACCCCCCCTCCCCTGTCCCTCCCCAACAACAGAGCCCCTCCACCACACGTCCCACCCACCAACAATACAACACCCTCTTCCCCATGCAAACTATTTACAAGGTGGTTTGTGTGTGTACCCTCCTGGGGTGGGTGGCTGTGGAGTGGGGAAGCCTAGGGGGTGGATCCTGGGGACAGGCAGCCAGCACCCCAGCCTCTGGCTGTTCCCCTGCAGGTGCACACGCTGTGGCGAGTCCAGCAGGTACGGGGCTTGCTAAGGGGTGATGGTGGCTGCTGGTTCCCCGGCACAGGCAGCTCCCCTTCTGGCAACCAGTGGCCAGGGCCAGCAGGTGGTCCTGGCCGCACTGTAGGCAACTGTAGCTCTGAGATTGCATGGAACTGGGGTGAGTGACAGTGCTGGGCCCAGTTGTGGGGGCTGGGTGGCAGGGGACATGGGGCAGGAGCCAGGGCAGGGGCTTCTCACTAGTGGAGGTGATGGTGGATCTCTGCCCAGGCCCACGAGGCCTGCTGTTAGGTGGTGGGCAGCTGCCAGGGACCAGGTGAGGCTAGGAACAGGGGCAGGGCAGCCAGCTTTCCCTCTAAGCCAGGGGCAGGCAATTATTTTGGGCAGAGGGCCGCTTACTGAGTTTTGGCAAGCCATCGAGGGCCGCATGACAGGCAGCCAGGGGTAGCCAAATATTAATTTTCTAAATTTTTAAGGGGCCCTGCAGGCCGAATAGAATGGCCTGGCAGGCCACATCTGGCCCGCGGGCTGCATTTTGCCCACCCCTGCTCTAAGCTGTGTGGTGTGCGCAGCCATGCAGGTGCACCTGGCAGCACAGCGTGAGCACGCCTCCATGGCTGTGAACGCCATACAGCTTAGAGGGAACACTGAGGCAGCAGGAGGCACAAGCGGACTGCCAGGGCCTAGACAGTGTCCAGCACCTGGCAGTCCTCTTGTGTGGCCTGCACTGCCTTGGCCATGACTGCAGCCTGCTCCCACAAGGCCTCCACCTGCTCATGCTCGAGGGCCAGGAGCTATGCCCTAAACTCTTGGTCCACCCAGTCCCATGCCTCCTTGCACCTGTCCTGCACAGCCTTGTACCATGTAGGTGACATCCTCCATCCACCACCTGTTCTGCCAGGCAATGTCCTCTGCCCACCACATCCATACATCCTCCTGCCAGTCCTAGGCGGCTATCACTAGCGAGTCCAGGAGGAGGGTCTGATCCTGGGTCCTCCTTCAGTGGAGCTGGTGCATCCCCAGGGCCCCGGCTGTGAGTGGTGGCAACCCTGAGGCTGCATCCCAGCTGCCAACGTCAGCCTCTCCCTCACATGCAGCTTCAGGGCCTGCAGATCCATGAGAAAGAAGCTGTTTGTAAGAATTTGCAGCTTTTCTGAACTAAGATGCTCTATACCATGGGCCGTGGGGTGCCCAGCCTCAGATCAGGGGTCAGGCATGCACAGGTGCCCAGGGAACATGGTGAGTTGGCTGGGCAGGCCCTGGCCCAGGTGGCTGCTGGGTGAGCCACCCATCCCTGCTTGTTCCCAAGGGATTGGCAGGCTGGTGGGTGCTGGCCACAGGCAGCCTACTTCCCCTGCCCCTTTCCCAGGCTGGAACAGGCCAGGTTCCTGGCAGTACCTGCTGCCGCAGCTCCACAGCTTGCTGTCCTCCCTTCTCCTCCTGCAGGTCCACCAGTTTCCTGTGCTACCACCAAGCCCATGGTGCCCATGCCTGGGGGTGCAGGGCTCCCAGATGACTGGAACAAGGAGCAACCTGTGCCCCTTCTCCTCCCACAGGGGGCCTCTCTGGGGAGGTGCCCTGGGGCCAGCTCTGCCCCCTGACCCTACACTGGCACTACACCCTGAGCATGCCTCTGTTGCCTGTGTCCCATGTGCTGCACAAAGAGATGTTTGCATGGACCAAGGGGTGCCTGAACCACTATATCCTGCTGCTGCTGGTTGCCATGGCACCCCAGGCAAACCTGTGGCACCTGGCATGGGACCCCGAGCTTTGATGGTGTAGGGGGCAAGCCCGGGCTGCCCCACAACTTCTGGTGCTTCCTGGAGGGCTACCTGTGGCTACACTACATGTCCCTGCACCCCTGCAGCCCAGGAGGACATCACCTCTGGCATTGGCATGTTCCTTGGCATGTGAGAGGGCTATGCCCATCTAGCTGCAGGGGCATAGGCTGCTCAATAAACTTTTGCACTGTGTTCTGCTCCTTACCTGCTTTAGGGACAGAACCCCAGGGCCAGGGGAGCATGGCCAGACCGGGCAGGGATTGGCAGCTGGGGCCAGGGCTGGGGCTGGAGCCAGGGCCAGGGGATAGACCAGGAGCTGGGGTAGGGAGGGCTCTCCCCCCAGTGTGGGGTTTACCGTGTGCAGAGGGATGGCATGCCCAGTGGCTCAAGTCGGTCCCAGCTGGCAGCTATGGCATGTGGCTCCTGGCAGATTTGTCAGGCGGCAGGGCACAGCATGCAGGTGCCCAACCAGAGGCCCCCCTGGGGGAAGCTGGTGCTGCTGCGGGCTGATGGTGACATGGCTAGCCATGCCTCATGGCTGGGACTCAGGCTGTTGGGGCAGGCACTGGCCCGGGCTCCCCGACCTGCTGGTGGAGGCTGGGGGTGGGGAGCTTGGGGGGACAGGCTGCTGGCATGCCAAGGGCCCTCCCCAATGACACATCACTGTGGGTGCCAGGCCAGAGCAGGGGCTCAGGCAGGCCTCATGTGCTGCTGTACACAGCACAACTGTGGCCTGGGTCCCAGGGCATGACATGGCATTCAGTTGCCACATAAAGAGCATGGTCTTGTGGGCGTTCCCTGACAGACTGTTGTGGTTAGTGATAGTGACCCACTGTACCCACAAGGCCTTGACCTTTATGCAGCACTTCAGCACCAATGGGTCATTCCCGTGCTCCTGCATCCAGCCTGACAGTCCCTCATAGACATGGGTGATGGAGTGCCCACCCCATATGAATTGCCCCTGCACTCTGCCTTGCCCCACAGTGCTACAAAATCTCTAGTCTCCTCCTATGGCCAATTGGGGCCCTTGATGGTGGCATAGGGCATCAACGATGAGGCCATTGGGGCTCCTGCTCTGGCCCTCTGGGCATCCGTGTAGCTGTCCCTGTCCTGCTGGGGCTGGACAGCTGCCTGTAGTGCTCAGTGCAGAGGCACAGCGTGGGACTGTTGGCTACAAATGTCCAACTCGGGATCCTTAAAATTCTGGTTTATTAGGCGGATTGAAGCACTGCAATGAAGTTAAATCATAAACCTTGGGGCTGCCCCCCCCCCCCCCCCACATGCACACACACACAGTAGCGAGTTACAAGAGTCAGGTATACCTATCCCACAGGTGCTGGAGTCGGCCGTCGATGGCCAGTCGAGTCTTCTTCCAGAGTGGTGTTATTCTCCAGAAGGGGGTCGCCAGCTGGTCCTTCTGGCTGGACAGATCAGGTGCTGGTCAAGTTGGAGATCAAGAGGGCGCCGCTGAGGGTCGCTTTTCACCGCATTTTTATCTGTCCTTGGCAGACTTTGGAGACTCCCCAGTTTTCAGGTTTGCCCAATCCAGGGGTCGTTGGCCTTCGTGGGATTTCCCCCTTGGTGGCTACTGGATGGCATCTGTCAGCCCCAGGGGTTGCCTGCATGTACGTGCAGGTTTGGGAGTCCGTTGATGAATTTTGAATAGGGCTCTGGGAGCGGTCGATCTGGAGATATTCAGCCCAAAAGTTGGTCCCCGGCATTGATTAACTCAGACCAGGGCTTCTAGCCCTTGAACAGTGATGTTTAGAAATTTCCCGGTTGCTACATTGTCTTCTACTGATTTCTTCTGTTGGTTGATCTGCGGTTTTCCTAGGTGTGTTACGCATTCAATCACTGATTCACTCACTCTTTCAGGGGCCCGCCTGATACAGGGAAGCAGCAGTTTTACTCCTGGGTTGTTAACATTGTTACAATGTATAACTTACTTCTGAAACTAAACACATTTAGTTGAAAGTTGAAAGGTGAGGAGTATAAAATATAAGCTACAAGGGTAATGCCATGGCACACAAATAGATAAAAATACCAAAATACAAAGGGAGATACAAAATGCACACATACAAATTTTAAAACACAATTCCTTATCTTAAAGTGAAAGAAAGAGGAAGGAAGAAAAGGTAGAAGAGGAAAAACATATCCAAGGAGGGGACAGCAACTGCAGGCAAGAGAAAAAGGGGGCTTTCTGCTACAGGACTAGCAGCTGCACAGCAAAGTGATGCCCTGCAGTACCTGCAGGGTCTGGGAAGGCTGCTGGGGGTTGGCTGTGGGCAACTGAATCTGGTCCCGGTGGCCAGGAGCTGGGTACAGCTGGGCCCAGCTGCTGGCAGGCCTGGCAGGAGCCTTGAGGACCCTGAAGGGCTGGATGTTGTGGGCCTGGCAGTTGTGTGGCACTGTGGTGCCAGACAGTGGCACCAGGTTGCAGACAGGCTGGCATAGGTAGCCTGTGGCTTGTGCAGGGGCAGCGGAAGCCAAGAGTCCCCCAGGCTCCCTGCTGTTGTGCCCCAGGGTTCAAAATGCCTGCAGGTTTTTAAAGGGCCTGTGGCTGGGACTGCAATGGAAGCAGTCCAGGCCTGGTGGGGGTAGCAGCTCCCAGCTCTGGGGCTGAGCTCAGGCTGGCCCCCCTAGTGGCAGGACTGACTGGGAGCAAGTCTGCTCCTGGTTGGTACCTATGCATGCGTTACAGGGCTCATCTACATGTGCCCCTGACGTAATGGCACACAGGTCATTTTTGACCTTACTGCGCAGTAGCAATGAGCTACTGAGCAGTAGCTTGTTGTTACTGTGCAGTAGCAGCTGGGCCATCCCTGTGGGGGTGGGAATCGGGGTGAACGCCCGGGGCCCCGCGTTTTGGGGGGCCCCATGGTAGTGATGTATAGGCCCCGCTGTGCACACCACGTGCTGCCTCTGCTGACTCCAGCTGCTTGCTACCCAACCTCCCCCTGGGCCCCGCATAGGCTGATATACCCTGGGCCCCACACACCCCTAGGGGTGGCTCTGAATAGTGGCAATGTCATGGCTAGTGCCTGTCGATGCTAAGTAGTATCTTGTGTAGATGTGCCTACTGAGTAGTGAGTACTCATGAGTTAATTTGCTACTTGCATTTACAGGTAGCAAATTTACTTGCGAGTAGCAAAGTTTACTGCGCAGAAAGTATGTGCATATGTAGCCATGCATGCTTACTGCACAGTAAACTATGCTACTGCACAGTAGAGAGTCCTGTGTAGATACACCCATTTTGAGCTCCAAGTGTTTGGTACGTTTTAAATAAGGTCTGAAATAAGCCATCAAACTTTTTCTGAAACTTACCAGATAGGTGGCAGGGGTTTGCCCTCCTGCCATACATTACTGCATCTGATATAAAAGAAAGGTGAGGAATTTCTAAAACACCAAGTTATGAGGTGGGAGACCTGGGCACGGCCTGAACTTTTGAAGAAGGCTTGTTAATACTTTAATAAGAGGAATGGGGTAAGTTCTCATTCTACACAGAATGTGAATTTTGCTTCAGACCACGGTGGAAAGGGAACCATTTCTTTGTGCCTAGAGCTCAATTTTGATTCCTATCTTTAGGCCTTTAAGGGCATGTCTACATGGGAACACTGCAGTGAAGCACACCACATTCACTCTATGTGCACTATTCTCCAAAGAATATGTATGGCATCAGCCTTAGTGAGGTACTGGGTATATGGTAGTAATCTTGCTCTCATAGGAGACAACATGGAAGGTGTTACTAGGCATGGCTACACGTCACCCTATGGCAATAAAGCAACACGCTACACTGCTGTACAGCACACTATGGTGATGTGGCAATCACATGGGTCTACCTGTGATTGGCAGCTACTTTGCCATAGCAGTGCACTCCCCTAATTTAGTGCATTGCTATGGCAACATAGTGGCTAACTCTAACTGCTATGGTGTGCGGGGCACAGTATGGGCAGTTACTGAGCCTTAAAGAGGTACTTCCAAAAGGAAGTACTAAAGCACCGTAGCAATGTTGCTGTACAGTGCCACATAGACGTGTTCGCTGTGACTACCTGCCATGATGTTATGCCACTGAAAACACATGCCTTACGTATTTAGAACCAAGAATCAAATCTGATTCTCCTGACTCCCTGTTTTGGGCCTTAACCGTGGTTCCATTTCTCTCTCCCAAATAACAGCACTGTAATTCATTTAATATATCAAAAGATCCTTATTGTCAAATATTTTAGAAGGCTATAACACCTTTTAAAAAAAGAGCTTTCCTCCATAATGTAAAGAAAAACCCTCCTATAGAAATGATGGCCATATATACAATTCTTAACATGGAAAAATTTTACCCTCTCAAGAAACATCGATTAGGATAAATTCTTCTACTCTTAAAACTTCAGTAAAATACTGTATCTCAGTTCACCAATCTTAATGCCAACAACTACAGAAACAATCTTGCTCCCCAAACTTTCATGCTAGTTAGGTCCACTGAGTCATATTTCTCTCCTTCTTACCTTCTGTTGTTTTCAGCCCTCTCCTTCCTATTGTTTTTTTAAATAATCCTGAAATAACAACTCTGAGTAGCAATAAGGAAAATAGGATGGCATTTGTAGGGTGCAAAGCCACCTAATTTAGTATATAAAAGTATTTTATGTATTTGCTTATGTAAATGACATTTCTTATTCTCTCAAGAGTATTACTCATATGTTCACAAGCAATTTAAAAAAAAATCTATGTGAACTAATTTTCTTGCTAAAAATATAATGCTTTTGGCAAAAATGAAAACCCCAAATCAGAAACCACATGGCTTCTTTAGAATTTCACAAGGTCTAGATGCCAACTCACTGAGACAAATCAGTAAATTATTTTACATAATTATTTGAATCGTGGCAGAAACTCCCCCATAGTACATCTCTATATACCAGATAACTTAGGAGAATATGAGGTACTAAAAAATACTAACTTTCCTAATGTAGCAACTTTTTCCCATATCTGAAAACATTTGAAACTAATAGAAATTTGACTATAATAAATAAAGCTGTAGCTGAAATTCTTATGGCATGGATAATGGAACTATATGAAATGTATTAATTTAAATTAAAAAGGCTAGCACTTGTATCTTATGTTCATGAGCTCTTCTGCCCATAGGCAGATTAATGCACAGGCCAGCTAGGCCAGGGCCTAGGGACCCCTCTCCCCTCTCTTTTTTTCTTCTTTTTGCAAAAATATTTATATTTTTATAAATGTGGTTCACTCAGCAGACCAAAACATACTTTGACAGTTAAACTATTTTAGTCTCATTAAACAGTTTGCACTGTGCACCACTCACCATTCCAGTGCTTCATTCATTGTTCTCTTCAGAGGGTTTGCCTCTGAAAAGTCTATGCCAGTCCTCTCCTCAACGTATGACATCTGCCATTTCTTTCCCGTCATCCTCTTCTGTCTTCTGTAATACCAGTACATTTCACGCAGCTCCATTTTAATACAGTCCCTTACTATGGGGGACGAGTGTCCGTTTATGAGCAGGTTCCTGGCTTTTCACAGGGCATACCTGAAGCAGGAGATGAACTGGTCAAAGCAAGCTGTTGGAGCCCCTTATTGTTTGGTCAAGGGCCCATAGAGGGCCGCTTCTCTGGTCAGGGTTCTGAAACCAGTCATTGCCGGGAAGAGTGAAAGGATTTTATTCCACACCACTCTGCGCATGGGCAGTCCCAGAAGAGGTGGTCAATTGTTTCTGCCTGCCAGTGGCAGGTCTGTCTCAGGCAGTTGGATGGACCTTTCTGCAGGGCTGGCCCATCCTATTCTGTGGAACCTGTGGCCGCAGAGGGCCCAGCAGCCCAGGGCCCCCTGAGGCCATGAACACGCCAAATCAGTGCTGTAGCAAGGGGGGGGGGTGGGCGGTTGTCACCACTCCGCGCTGCTGCCACCGCCAGCTTCATGTCCAGCTGCTCATCACTGCCCCCTGCCCCCCCAACCTCTGGCCGCTGCTGCTGGCTTCTTCAGCTGCTTGCCACACTCCACCCCCCGCTGCCGCCACCAGCTTCTTTGGCCACTCACCCCTCCCCCCCCCCCCACTGCCACTGCTGGCTTCTTCAGCCACTTGCTATGCCCCCCCCCCCCACTTTCTTCGTGTCAGGGGGCCCCAAAACTATAGCTTGCAGTGGCGCTCAAAAAATTGAGGGCCAGCCCTGCCTCTCTGCCCTGCACTGTTTTTCCATTCCTGTATGGGGAGTACCCAGGGGGCTGCCTGACAATTTAGGTCTCTGTGCTCCTTCTGCAGGTCCTTGTGGAAGATTTGCTCCCACATGGCCGGGCAGCTGTCACCAGGTAGAAAGTCCATGGGTGATATAATGTCTTTTGCCCTTACCACCTCCCATATCTTGCAGTGGTCCAGCAGGGTCCCTAGGGTAGTATTGTGAAGCTTGTATTTCTCCTGGAAGCTTTTCAGGACCTTGTAGAACCTTTGCAAAACTTAAGAGCAAAGAGCCATTTTGAACCCTAGCCTTAGTGGGATTTTCATGAGCACCCAGACAGGTAGTTCTCAAACTTTTTAGACTTAAGGCATCCCTCTATAACTTAGTATTCCTTGTTTCAAAAACTAATTTGTTTATTACAATGAATAAAATATAATGTAACTGGAAATACATTTTTAAAGACGACCACAACATGTCAGAATGTTTTTGGCACTATGGTTTCCTCCACAAATCTCTGGGTTTATCTTGTGAAACAGTTGTAAGTGTTTACACACCTCATACTGTTAATATTGTGTGGCACTCTGCAGCATACTTAAAGGGATCTCATGGCACCTGGTTGAAAAATCACTGGGTGCATCTACACATGCATTAATGTACTTTTCCTAGTGTACATTAAATTTAGTACCTCCAATATAAGGTACTAAATAAATACACATTAGGCTATGCTAATGCTCAGTAGCACAAGTGTATGCTTTTTAGGTGACACTTAATGTTCAGTAGCCAATTCTACTGCACATTAGCATATTAGCATGGTTTTTTATATGCTGTTTTAATGCAAAGTAGAATAGGCTACTGCGTATTAAAGCACACATGTAGACATACCTACTAACCGAGACATGTGAGACTTAGATACTTAGTCACTTTGAAAACCTTACTAGGAAATTATCTGCATCTTCAGGCATCTAAAATACAATTAAAACTAAGGGCCCAAGAGCCTTTATCTAATGCAGGCTCAAGACTAATGCAAACTCTTCCTTGGGGCTATGGAAACTAGGCTACATTCCTGAACTCAGATGTCACATGAAAGTGCTCATTGCTATCCAACCTGTGATATTTCATCTCATTACAACTGTTTCTTCTTCAAATACTGCAAGATGAGAATCACATTTAAAGAAAAAAAAACTTTCTGCTCCCTGTTCCCTTTGGTTGCTACATTGGTGAGAACTATGGAAATAACAGACCCAGGCTGTACAAACCAGAAATGCATTTTATGTGAGACATTCTTCCATGTGGAAGTCAAGGTTCTCATAATAATGTAAACACAATCACATATCACATCCTGTATCTGGAACTTTTCAATTGCTAAGAAATAGTGAAAATATTACACCTGTACAAACTGTAACTTTGAGAACCACATTTTTTTAATTACCCAAATTATTGAAATTTGTAACCCAATGATAGGCAGACAAGGTTCCTTGGGTGAATTTGATATCTTTTATTAGACCAACCTAAATGGTTGGAGAATAGTTATTAAGCAAGCTTTTGGGTTCAAAAACCCTTCGTCAGGCTAAGGAAGCTGCAGCAGTTGGTGTGTGCTCTTCCTGGATGGAATGAAAAGTAAAGAAGCCAGGGGCTGGGCTGGGGAGTCAGTTGCCAGGCAGATTGTAATGTATCAAAAATCCAATGTCTGTGTTTAGTCCCTGATCTCTAGTATCCAGCAGGTTGATGAAATGGAGCTCATAGGCTCGTCTCTGGGAAGTGTTGTGTAAGTTTCCCTTGAGGATCAGGACTGAGAGATTGGAGAGAGAGTGGCCCTCCTGTGAGAAATGTGCCCCCACCGGTAATTGGGTGTTTCTGTCTTTGATGGATTTCCGGTGTGCATTCATTCTGGTGCGCAGTTGTTGTCTGGTCTCTCCTACATATCTTCCATCAGGGCATTTGGTGCATTGGATGAGGTATATCACATTCCTGGAGGTGCAGCTGTAAGATCCTGGGATGCTGATGGCTCTGTTGTGGGGTGTAGTAATAGTGGGGGTGGTGGAGATGTGTTGGCAGGTTTTGCATCTCTTGTCCTGGCACGGTCTGGATCCTTTTGGTGTGTTCTGGGGTTGAGGAAGTTTGCTTCTGGTGATGAGGTTGGTGAGGTTCGGTGTTTGTTTGAAGGCTAGGATGGGTGGCTCTGGGAAGATCTTTTTAAGAATAGGGTCTTTTTCTAATATGGGTTGCAATTTTTTGAGGATTTTCCGTACAGGTTCAAGGGATGGGTGATAGGTCATAACCAGCGGTGTGCGATTTGTGGGTGTTTTTCTTCTGTACTGCAGCAGTTCTTCACGTGGTATCCAGGTGGCTCTTTCAAACGTGCGATCTACCTCTCTGGAGGAGTGTCCTTGCTGGGTGAAAGCCTTTTTAAGATCAGTGAGGTGGTGATCCCGGGTGTTCTCTTCAGTACAGATGCGGTGGTATAACCCAATGATTGCATTAAAGTACTTTCCTTATTTTTAAAGAACACTTTTTACATGCATATGTTAACTCTAGTGCTGAATCTGAATTTAACTACCTGACTACTCATCTTTGCTATACTTTTGTTTCAAGCTTCAGAGGTTAGTAAGTATCTAATGAACAAAAAAACCCCATTTTGTAAAAATGAAAAAAAAAAAATCCTTCTCCCTTTCTCCCACCACAATTAACTCAAAGATTTGCATGGAAAATAGAATATTCTTCAACTTTAAAAAGTAATATAAATAATCTTTGAACTAAGACTGAGCATAGCAGATTTTAATTCAGAATACCTTTTGGTAGTGCTCAGCGTGGAAGTGGTATTTCATATGGAACTTTCAGTATAATATATTCACCATTAAACAAATTACTGTAATAAGATAAATCATATTTTCTTAGGTCTTGTTTTAGTTTTAGACTTGATCATCTCTATTGTGAAGCAGCAAATTATTTAGCCTTCAGGTCCCCTTCCATAGACCCGCTGAGAATGCTTACAAGCCTGCAGGAATTGCATTTTCTTATTAGTACTCAAAGAATACAAAGCCTGGCACCTTCTTACTCATTCCCCACTACGAAGAATCCTTTTCCACAGCAGAAATGTGGTCTAGTGACAGGTACAACATCACTGTTTGCAATATCAAAGCTGCACTATCGAAAAAATTTTAAACTATGTCAATTAATCCTGCTCAGATTGGATCTGACCGAAACAATATCAGAAATTTCACTGGAACCTTCTCTCCCTTGGAGCTTAGAATAATGGTGTATTTAATGATGACAACAGAACAAATAGGCAGGGCATGTTTTCATGGTTGCATTCCCTAACACTGTCCAAGGTGGTATAGAGATGCCTACATTGCCCAATGTAAAGAGATGCAAAGAGTTCCTTCTCAAGCCACACAGAAAATTCTTACATATTTTGCTAAAAATCCTACCTATTCTATTCTATTCTATTCTATTACATTGCCTTCCATTTTACATACACTCTATTCATCACCATAGTATCAGTGTGTTTCCACCATCAAGCAACATAACTAACATCTGTCACATGTAATCTGCTCTCCCATCCTGTCTTAAAGGAAGAAGCTTGAGTGTCTTGCTTTGGTGAAGTTTGGGGGTTTTTTTAAATATACATACCAAAGGCGGTGTCATAGAAGTGTGTCTTGTGTTTGGCAAGGAAGGTGGTGAGGGCCACAGTGGCCTAGGGCACTATATTCCACAGCCATACTTCAGTCTCCAAGAGAGCTCCGTTTCCCATATAGACAAGCCTCACTCTTTCTGTAGAGAGTTTTGCAAGGCCAGAGGAGTGAAGCTGTTGATCCTGGTCTTCATCTTGGACCTGTAGCCAATCTGTTAGGCTACAACTAGATGTTGCATTTGTCCCAGGAGAAACCATATTATTCCAGGACAACATGCAAGCATTCAGATATACATATCTGTTGTCCTGGGGCAAACTCTAAACAAGTTCACAGGATAAGAACTGCTAATGGTTTGTTTTGTGATATTGTGAAGAGCATGCGAGTCCTGGATTGTATGCCTGAATAAATGGCAGAAAAGCAGCAGTGCATTCAGTAATTTAGGAACCCTGACTGGAAAGGTAGTGTGTGACCAGAAGGTTATTGGAAAGGTGATCCTTCCCAGAATGTTTCTGTTCAAGGACATACAGGGTGTGCCCAGATAAGTGGGAATGCGTGTTTCCCTAGGGACAAGTAGCAGTAGCAAACCTTGTGTCACTGCTACTTGTCCCTAGGGAACACCTGTTCCACATGCACTCTGGCATGCAGCAGGTTACCCCAGGTGGGGTAGGGGAGGCTGGGGCCAGCAACTGCGCTGGCCCCAGTAGCCTTACCTGGTGTCCTGGGGGCCTTTGGGAGCTGCAGCTGTGATGCCCCTGCAGCAGGAAGCCTGGCCAGCAGCTGGAACGTGGCTCCGGCTGGCCAGACTCCAGTTTTGGGCAATGTGTTCTGCTGCCTTGTGTGCCGCCCTGCTTTTTTTGGCATGGGTTTTTTTTTTATGCGGATGGGTCTGCAGAGCTACATACCACACATCCTTGCTTGTCTGGACACACCCACAGAGGCACAGTTTGTCCCAGGAAAAATGCAATGTCTGTTCATAGGCTTAGATAGCTTACTGAGCACATGGTCATAGGCTGATCTAGGATTCTGACAAAGGGGGTGCAGGTGGTGTGGTGCCTCTTCACATATAACACAACATTTATTTTTCTCCAGTTAAAGAGAAACCAGAAAGTAAGGGCCCAGGGCTACATTATTCAACTTAAGATTGGAGCAAAAACAAATATAACTGTATTGGAATGTACATTAATTTGCTCTATTGTACCTCAGTTAAAAATACAAGAAAACAAACTAGGCAAAAAAAAATCAAAATGTGTTGTTTCATTACTCCTGTAGTAATCAGAATTAAAGGTACATCTCTTTTTTCAGATCATAAAGTAAAATCTAGCCTTCTTGAGCATCTTGACAGTGCAGCCAATGCTTCACTGAAAGTTATTTCCACACCTGAGTTAATATTCACCAGAGTTAAGGTTTCCACACTTGAATTCATGTTTCTAGTTAGAATTAAAAACTCTGCAGAGCTGTGAATTAAGAGCTATATTACCAGGAAAGGATAACAGACAGCAGAATTGCAAAACAAAGAATAGCTTGATTAGTGGAACATTGTGACTGTTAAAAAGGAGAGAGAGCTATTAACACTTGTAAAATGAAGAGTTTAAAAGAAGTCAGGTAGATTATAATGAGCCTTGAAGTCAAGTGGCTCCCTGGCTACTGCCTGAATACAAGTGCTGCTGCCATGGCCAGGCAGGTAGTTTTAAACTTTTGGTGGACCAGGAATCAAAGGTGGGTGCAAAAGCGCCACTCCTAGATCCATCTCGACACATGGTAAATAAGGACCAAGACCTTTTACTTGATTCTTTATTCTATGGGAAGCCAGTCTAGGGAGTAAAGGACAGGTGTCATATGCTTGCACTGATTGCTTCCTGACTAGGGACATCTCATTCCTGTAGTGGGGACCACAGCAGGAGAATTTGTGACCCTTGTCAGACTCCTCAAATCTATGAATCCTGCTACACACCTATCATCTCAAAGTTATATACAAAACTTTACTAAAGCCGCAGTCAAAGCTATGCTGAGTCATCATAAGCATTATAAAAGATCCCTATATTAGGACTGGCATTGATAATAATGTCTATGAATGTGGAAGGGATCTCAGTTGTTGAAACTTGCCAAACTGAGTGCTGATAGCGATTGCCAAGTTCTGTGTCTTCAAGAGAGACACTGAGGGACACGTGATAACCACCCCCAGATATCAGGATGAAGTTTGCTATTGAGAGACCACGTGAACAACACAGCAGTGCAATCTTCATTAAACCTGACCTCATCATCAACCCAATAGCTATGACTGATGATGAAATTACTGACATTCTAGGAATAGCTACATGTGAAATTGATATCATATCAGTCTGCAAACCACCAAACAAAACCTTTAACTTCAAAAGTCCATCACTACTCAACCATGATAAAACATGAGTGATCATCAGCAACTTTGACAGCCATAGCATCAACTGGGCATACAACACAACCAACACAGAGAGGGAATGCGTGGAAGCATGGGCAGAGGCACATCATTTAAGCTTTATCCATGATCCAAAGCTTCCCAGTTCCTTCAATAGTAACAGCTGGAAAAGGGGCTACAACCCCAACCTGGTATTTGATAGTAACAACATGGTTGTATTCTGTAACAAAGATATTGTGGAACCTATTTCCCACACATGGCATAGACCAATATCTTACTCTGTTGCTATAATAACAGAGGAAAGAAGGAAGTCATGGCAGAATCTCACTGAGAATTTGGATATGACACATAATAGCAAACATACCAAAAAAAAGGGATAATCATTTGGGAACTTACCAATGACCCAAAAAAGAAACAACAACACTACAATGTCACTGCAGATCAGATCATGCATTGGATGCATCTACATGAGATGCTAACTGCGCAGTAGTCTAATAATGCTACGCAGTAGTGTGTCACAGCACAAACAGTGCTAATACACTACTGTGCAATATTATTAGGCTATTGCACAGTAGCACCCCTAAAAAGGCATGTACCAGTGCTACTGTACAGTACTGCTGTTTACTTGATAATACAAGTACTAAATTTAATGCACAGTAACTATGGCACATTAATAAATGTGTAGATGTGCCCAGTGACTCACTGAAAATGATACCAAATAAACAACCCAAAGTTTGAATCGGGAGAATAGGAGACCAGGAGGTTCACCACTTTGGGACACATTTTACTATGGCTGAATTAACAACTGCAATAAATGTTCTTAAAGGTGGCAAAGCTACCAGCCTTGATGACATTCACAAAGAAAAATAAAACACTTTGGACCAATGACAAGAGCCTGGTTACTCCAATTGTACAATGTGTGTGTAACCATGTACAAAGTACATAAGACATTCACCAGAATCACCCCTCTAGACATCAGAGCTGGATCCAGATGTGCAGGCATGTGCAGCTTGTGGTGCCTCAAACCTCTTTGCAGCACCACAAACTGCATATCTAGCATGATAAAAAGTGCCCTGCACTGCAAATCTGCAGCGCAGGACAAAATTGCTATCAGAAAATCCGAGGAGGAAAAAAAAAAGCCGCAAAAAACCCGGTGTGGCACATGCCACAGGAATATACACCAGCAGACACGGAGGCTTGGTCCTTCAGGGAGACGCTGGCTGCCAGCCAGGGTGTCTCCCCTCCTCTAGTTCTGCTCTAGCTCCTCCAGAAAACTGGGATCTGGGAGGAGTGGGGAAATGGGCATTTCCCCAACGTGGGGCATTTTGCCCTGCACCAAACCCCACGTGCATGAGCATGCAGTGGCAAAAAGCTGTGGCACAAATTTATGCTGCTGCTATTTTTGCTGTGGCAAACACATGCCCCTGCATTTGGGGATGTGCCCCAGGAGGGCAGCAGCAAACAAAATAGAATGCACCTGGTAGATCAAAGATAAGAAGGACCCTCTCCGTGGCTACATGGCAACTCCCAGTAGATTAAAATCACAGAAAGGTTTTCTCTGTACAATGGAGCCACTGGATGAAACACCAACAGCCACATGAATAAAAACGTGAAGGGAGTCAGGATGAATATCAAAACTGCCAAACATCTCTCTGGAGGCACAGAGCTTGATTGGCCAATGTGGAGGAGCTTGAACTGCCTCAGAACAGGGGTATGTAAAACTAAACTTAGCATGGACCTGTGGAGATACTCTAACAATGCAAATGCCAGGGCTAAGTACAGACATTTGGGGGCATTAAGGGGAAGTTATATTGGTTCAAAACGGCTGCCCAATATCATGTAAGTCAGGATGGGTGTGTAATAAAAAGACGTTAGCCCCCGTAATTTTGCAGTAATGCTTGAGCAACAACCATATGATAGAAGTGTCTTATGACCATCTTATGACCCTGTTGTGTAAAGATCAGGAGGTCTAATGTCCAAGCTGTGGTTCTTACTGCTTGCCTTGCATTTTGAAATCATCTCTGTCCAGTGCCTTAAGGTTACGTTAAGATAAGAAGTTACTAAAGTTTAACTAACTTTGTTGAAATTGCTCTTTTCTTCTGAGCATGCTGCAATTCTACCTTTGAGTGCGCATGTACTAACCCTGATAAGTCACATTAACCAATAACTAGTTAAGTACAGCCTACAAGATAAGACGTCACAATTAGGAACTGGTACTGCAGCCAATAAACTTTTAGTACGTCAAGACTCTGTTGAATGTAAGCTATAAAAATGTGATTCCAGGCCGGACTCATCGTCGGCCCTGATTTGAGCTCTCTGCTCCTCGGTCGAACTGTTTGCAAACAATAGACCTACATGGACCCAGCCTGTATGTGTGACTCTTTCCTTGAGGGTAATTGAACAAGCCTCCAGGGGAATGAAACTAGCCGTTTTGGCAACAATTTGGCGAGCCAGCCAGGAGCCCTCTGGACTACTTCAGGGCACGACGAGATCGGCAAAGGGGAGTCGTGAAGTGGCCACCGGACTGATCTTGGAGTCCGTCATGACCCCCGGGTCCGTGAGTCGGGCACCTGAAAGGTCAAAGGCACTCCTTTGAATGAGTCATCCAGGCTGAGTGGGTCTGAAGAGACGGCGCCAGGGGTCCAGCAGAGTGAGTATTCGCTTTCCTTGTGTCAATTGAAAGGTCTCTAAGGGAATTTGGGGAGCCCTGAGGATTTAAGTGTTGGTTTTGGTATCCAGCATATTGGTCTGGATTTTGGATCCGGGGAATCCCTTTAGAAAAATGAGCCGCTGACCAAGTCTGAGACTATAGCTGAGCCTAGCCGCACCGATTCTGCCCAACAAGGTAGAGTCGAACGCAAGGGGGCTCAGCTGGAACCTCGTGACTCAGTGGACAGGGACCTGAGTGCATTTGTATATTGGTAGACACAATGGGTTTGGGTAGCTCCCGAGAAGAAGATTCTGCTTCCCCATTAGGATGCATGCTGAGGAATTTTGGTAAATTTAAGGGAGACTATGGAATAGAAATGACAAAGGATGACTTGATTATATTTTGTCAGAAGGAATGGCCCACTTTTGGGGTTGGATGGCCGGAAGTTGGTTCTTACAATGTAAAATTAGCTAATGCAGTTTCAAATGTGATAACCCGGGACGGCCACTGGGATCAGTGGCCGTATATAGATTGTTGGATAAGTGCTATAATGAATCCTGTTCCCCCATGGGTTCAGAAGTGTAAAAAGAAAATTTGTAAGATGTTATTGGCAAAAGACACTGGGAGAACAGCCCAAGTCCTTCCTGATTCTGGTAGTGAGGGAGATCTGATTCAGGGACCAGGACACAGAGTTAGAACACAGTCACCTGTCAGCCCCAGTTCCAGGAGTCAGGAGTCACCATCATCATCTCAGACAGACTCTAGCGCCAGCTCCAGGAGCCAGGAATCATCACCATCATCCTCATCATTCCGAGAGGATCCTGACTTGTTGGGCAGGGAGAGGTCAGAAAGTCCCTCAGTAGTACCCCTAACTGGCCTCGGGGTTTCAGGAGAAAAGAAGGGAAAAGACCCAGAGAATCTCCCACCAACAGCTCCCCCTTATGAGGAAACGGACAGCTTCCCAGAGGGGCTGGCTCAGCTCAAATCAGCGTTAAAGCTCGTGGAATCCTGGCATGATAAAATCCCCCGGAGTTCCCGTAACAAGAACCCCAATTACACCAATTACAATTGTCCCATGAGACAAGTAGTGACTCCAGGAGAAGGGGGGGGAACAACCTTCGTTTACGTACCCTTTCACATGTCAGATTTGTTTAATTGGAAGAATCAAAATCCTTCTTTTAGAGAAGACCCCGATAAGATGCAAAATCTGTTTCGGTCAGTAGGGCAAACCCACCGTCCTACCTGGGCTGATGTTCAAATGATGCTGCATACCCTCCTGACCTCTGAGGAAAGGCGGATGGTACAGGGAGTAGCGGATAAGATAGCTGAGGAGCGGGTAGTAGCCCCTGGAGGGGACCTGCGTGCTGTATGTCCTATTGAGAGTCCCAATTGGGATAACGACTCAGAGGAAGGGAGAGATCTGAATCGTCAATATCTGGGGATTATAGTAGAAGCTCTGGGTAAGGCAGTACCACGGGTACCAAACCTCTCCAGGATATGCGAGGTCCGCCAAGGAAAGGATGAATCTCCCTCAGCCTTCCTCGAGCGGTTGTATGATGCCTTTAAGAAATTTAGTGAAATAAACCCTAAGGCTTCAGAAAATCACCGCACGGTGAATACGCTGTTTATTGGGCAGGCGGCCCCAGATATAAGGAAGAAGTTGCAAAAAGTTGAAGGAGGACCAGGGAAACCCCTTTCAGAGCTAGTGGAAATTGCGTATAAAGTCTATGGGAACCGGGATCAAATAGCAGAAAAGAAGGAGGAGAAGCGTGGACAGAAGCAAATGGCCATGCTAGCAGCCGCCTTAAGCAAGAGTACTAATGGCAATGGAGGATGGAAAGGGCAACCAGAGGGGGGGCAGAAGAAAGGAAGAGGTCGGCCGCAGCCGGATGAATGTGCATATTGCCGGGAAAAAGGACATTGGAAAAAAGATTGTCCTAAGCTACGGGATAAAAAGAGGGAAACCCAACGAGGGGACCGCCAGATGCTAGCGGAATCCTCGGGAGAAGATTCTAGCTGAAGGGTCCAGGGATTCAAGGCCACCGCCCTATGGGCAAACGTCCGGAAGGATCCCATGGTACAGATTAGGGTAGGTGGCAGAGATTATGAGGCCCTAGTGGATACTGGGGCCACCTTTTCAATGATTCCTGTGAAACCCCCTTTAGCTAAAGGAAGCGGAAAGTATGTAACGATAGAAGGGACAGAGGGAAGACGGATCAGATTGCCTGTATATAAACCCCTCCTCACGAAGATTGGGAATAATAAGCTGGAGCATGCATTTGTAGTATCACCTGCCTGCCCAGTAGCACTATTGGGACGGGATTTGCTAACAAAACTGCAAGCGGAAATCTTCTTCCGTGAAGATCAAATCGTAGTGCAATTACCGGTAAAGCAAGGCTCAAACTACCAGATGGCTTTACGGACAGTTGAGACAAGATCAGAACCCAAAGGGATTGAGATTTTAGAAAATGTGGATCCCTGTGTATGGGCAGACGGAACTCCTGCCCGAGCAAAATATGTACACCCTGTAAAAATTCCCCTGAGGGAAGGAGAAGGTCCTGTGTGTGTCAAACAATATCCTCTGAAGAAAGCCACTCGAATAGGCTTGAAGCCACTAATTGAAAAATTTAAGAGGTATGGGTGGTTAATAGAGGGATCATCCCCCTTTAACACCCCAATCTTGGGTGTACCCAAAGCAGATGGAATCTCTTTTAGGCTGGTACAAGACTTAAGGGCCATAAACAAAAAGATTTTAGTGGACCACCATACAGTCCCAAATCCCCACACCATCTTAACCCAGGTTCCAGTGGATGCTGAGGTATTCTCTGTGCTAGATTTAAAAGATGCTTTCTTCTCTATTCCACTACATGAAGATAGTCAGAAATTGTTTGCCTTTGAATGGGAAGATCCAGATACGTACTATAAGACCCAATTGTTGTGGATGGTGTTACCTCAGGGATTTGCTTCATCTCCTCATATTTTCGGAACAGCTTTGCAAAAAGATTTGGAGCACTGGAAAGAGAGACACCACAAAGTGGCACTGTTTTAATATGTTGATGATTTATTAATAGCAAGTCCCAACTTACAGACGGGGAAAAAGGCGACAGAATCCTTACTGAATACCATGGGACAGAGAGGGTATAAGGTGTCTAGAGAAAAAGCTCAAATTTGTCAACCAAAGGTTACCTTTTTGGGATATGAGATTAAGAAGGGGATTCGGGCTCTGAGCAAGGATCGAATTCAAGCAATTCAGGATATGCCTGTTCCCAGGAACCCTAAAGAGCTGCGAGCTTTCTTGGGTTTAACCGGGTTTTGTAGACTGTGGATTCCTGATTATGGGGGAAAAGCCAAACCCCTATATGAGTCCCTCATGAAGGAGGGTCTCACAAATTGGAAATGGACTAAGGAAAAACAATATGCATTTGAATTACTGAAAGCTGCCCTCTTGCGACCCACAGCATTAATGATCCCAAATGGGCACAAGCCCTATAGACTATATGTGCATGAAAACAAAGGGGTAGCTTCAGGAGTTTTAACTCAGCCAGTTGGTCCAACTTGGAAACCAGTGGGATACTACTCCAAGGTCTTAGACCCGGTGGCAAAGGGGTGGCCTGCATGTTTGAGGGCTGTCGCCGCCACTGCTACCCTCGTGGAAGAGGCCCAAAAGATTGTTATGGGAGCTGACATGGAGATACACACTCCACATGGGGTTCCCCAGATTCTCGGAGGAGAAGGAGGGAAATTTTTGAACCCCTCCAGACAATCGAGATATGAAATCTTCCTTTTATCTAATCCAGGTCTTACCTTTAAGCATACCACTGCCTTAAATCCAGCAACTCTACTGCCGGAGCCGGGGCCTCCGGGTCATGACTGTTTAGAAGTATTGACACAGACAGTACTAATTCGCCTTGATTTGAACGATGACCCAATTGAGAACCCGGAGGAGGAATTCTTTGTAGATGGTTCGAGCAGTGTGATACAGGGTGTGCGATATACCGGATGTGCTGTGGTGACATTGACAGAAACGGTATGGAAAGAAAAGCTCCCTGCAACATGGTCAGCACAGGCAGCGGAGCTCGTGGCCCTAACTCGTGCACTAGAATTGGGAAAAGATAAAAGGGTAAACATTTTTACAGACTCATGTTATGCCTTTGCCACTGTTCATGCCCATGGGTTGTTGTGGAAAGAGCGGGGATTCATCATGGCCTCTGGACAAAAGATTGCCAATGGCCCACAAATAATAATGTTATTGGAAGCCCTCCGGCTACCAAAGGAGGTGGCCGTGGTACATGTAAGAGCCCATGGCAAGGCTGCAGATGAACGCCAGAAAAGGGGAAATGCAAAGGCTGACATGGCAGCTAAAGAGGCAGCACAAACAGGAGGAGAGGCAGCGTTCCAGGGCACGGCCCATGAAGTGTCTTCCTATTTAGAAAATTGTGAAGTAAAATATGGTCCAGGGTCAGATAAGCTAGCCGCTGAACTCAAGGCTAGTAAAAATTCACAGGGATGGTGGATCGTACCGGGAGGGAAAGTGTTGATACCTCGAGCCCTGCTGGGAGAGATACTCCACCGATTGCATTCTTCCACTCACATGGGAAGCACAGCAATGGGAGATTTGTTGACTCGTCAAATGGTAGCCCCCGGACTTTATTTGGATGCCCAGAGAGTGGTCTCTCAGTGTCCGACTTGCCAGAAGGTGAATCCAAAATCTGCCAGACCACCAGCTCCCATGGGAGGAAGACCGTGGGCTCAATATCCTGGACAAGCTTGGCAGATTGATTTTGCTGAACTTCCTAGATCCGGCCGATACCATTACCTGTTGGTACTAGTTGACCAGTTAACTGGGTGGGTGGAAGCGTACCCCACAAGAACAGCTACCGCATCTACAGTAGCACGGGTGCTACTCCACGAGATAATACCCAGATTTCTGTTACCTGAGTCTATTGAGTCAGATCAAGGCAGTCATTTCGTGGGGAAAATAGTACAGGAAGTGTCCAAAGCTTTAGATATCACTTGGAAACTCCATGCTCTATGGAGACCCCAGAGTTCAGGCCAGGTGGAACGCATGAATAGGACACTGAAGGCTATGTTGACAAAAATTTGTATTGAGACTCATTTGAAATGGCCACAGGCACTCCCACTGGCTTTAACTCGTATTCGTAGTACACCACGTAGGGGAATTAAATTATTACCTTTTGAATTGATGTTTGGTATGCCTCCCAGGGTCTTGCCAGCAGGATGGAGGGAACTAGTTACTGTAGAACTTGGTAAATCTGAAATTTGGAAACACGTTATTGCCTTGCAGTCTGTTTTGTCTTCTCTACACAGGTTTGCTGCATCCTTCCAGAGCCTTCCGCTTGATGCACCAGCCCACAACTTCAAACCGGGTGACCAGGTCCTGGTACAGAAGTGGAAAAAAGATCCTCTTGCGGAAAAGTGGGAAGGACCCCATCAGGTGTTGCTGACTACGCACACGGCTGTCCGCTTATCAAACAGCGACAAGTGGACCCACTATTCAAGAGTGAAGCCTTTTCATCCGGAGGACACCAACTCCCAGGGTGTGGTCACTCCGGAAGCTGACAACACCCGGGAACAAGAAGCCGACAAGTGGACAAGTGAACCAGTAGGAGATCTGAAGTTACGCTTACACAAATGTGGACTCTAATCTATTTTTTTGGACTCATGTCCCTTTTAGGTATAGCAAACCCAAAAGGATATCACCCAGACTGTTGCAAATGTCCCTTTGACATAAAGCTTAAGCCCCTAAATAAGACTAGCTATGAGGCTTCAAAGTCTACTATAATCAATGCCTCTATGCATACCCTCTCCAAATGCTGCTTGAGTCAAGAAATTATAATAACGTATGCACTCCGTGCTGGTCCAACACCGGTATGTATAGAGCCAGAACCAGAACTCTGGTCGGCAATCCTCAGAGATTGGCCTTCAAATCCTCCCTTCGAGGTTAAGCCCCAGGGAATCCGCATAGGAGATTACCATTACGCCATGAATAAAAGACCTAAAGGTCCACCTGCAAACCCATGGGTGGGAAATGTATGGGTGGCCCTTCTCAAGGAGTCAGCCCGCGCTCTAACTAACCACAGTTGTCTTCTGTGTGCACTTACTCCTGTTTCTAGTGATGAGGGAGTCCCTTTCCTGCCTATTCCCCTCAATAGGACAGGCCTAATCTCTGACTGGGGCTTTAATCGTGATTTTAATCTCTCCTCACGATTTAATGGTTCTGGGAGACTCTTGGTAGCGAAGATTAAAGGATCTATTTGTATTTCCCAACAGGGAGGGGGATTTAGGGTGGGACAGTCACGATGCCAAGAGACATGGATATCTAAGGAGGTTGCCCCTCGCCAAGGTGCTTGGACACATGCAAACACTTCATATGATACGTTTGAAAGCCTCCCTTGTCTCCTGGGTGAGGAACAAATTTTAGTTTGGGGTCACAATTGCACTCATTATCAAAACAGTACGAAAAACTCTTTAAAAAGGGGTTCACTGACCTTGGCTTTAATGTTTTCCCGTTCTAGCATCGTAAATGAAACCTGTGGGCTGTGGTGGATTTGCGGGCGATGGGCATATAGGCAGCTTCCCCCCAATTGGGTTGGGACCTGTTATCTAGGGGCTTTGATTCCTGGTGTTTGGCTAGTGCAGCCAACACCTCATGATACTCAAACCATCCACCCTGGGCTTTATCGTGCTAAGCGTGGTACTGATACCTCCCTTGAAAAGATAGCTGCAGGAGGGAGTCAACGATGGGGCGATAATGAATGGCCAGCCGAAAGAATCATTCAATATTATGACCTGGCAACTTGGGAACCAGTTGTAGTTGGAAGGGAGCCCACCTATCTGACTAACCGCATTATCAGACTCCAGGCCGTAGTAGAGATAGTCACTAACAAGACTGCCACAGCCCTCCGCTTAATTGGAAGTCAACTCACCCAGATACGCACCACGGTGCTGCAGAATCGTTTAGCTCTTGACTATTTACTTGCCAGCGAAGGAGGGGTGTGTAAAAAGTTAAACCTGTCCAATTGTTGTGTTGAAATTGATGATAATGGTGAATTGATAAAAGACCTAGCAAATGATATGGAGAAGGTAGCACATGTTCCAGTCCAGACATGGAACGGATGGAACCTTGACTGGTTCACATCCTGGCTTCCCCAGACTGGCTGGATAAAGGGAGTGTTGATGGCCTTATGCTTGTTAGTATCAATCCTTTGCTTGCTTCCCTGTATGCTACCATGCATCATGACCCTTCTGAGACGGACTGTTCGATCAGTTGTTAACCGTGAAATGTTTGTACACTATTAGAAATTGGCTATCGCAGACACTTATTAAAAATTTAGAGTAAGAAAGCATCTGAGGGGGGAGTTGTAGTAAAAAGACGTTAGCCCCCGTAATTTTGCAGTAATGCTTGAGCAACAACCATATGATAGAAGTGTCTTATGACCATCTTATGACCCTTTTGTGTAAAGATCAGGAGGTCTAATGTCCAAGTTGTGGTTCTTACTGCTTGCCTTGCATTTTGAAATCATCTCTGTCCAGTGCCTTAAGGTTACGTTAAGATAAGAAGTTACTAAAGTTTAACTAACTTTGTTGAAATTGCTCTTTTCTTCTGAGCATGCTGCAATTCTACCTTTGAGTGCGCACGTACTAACCCTGATAAGTCACATTAACCAATAACTAGTTAAGTACAGCCTACAAGATAAGACGTCACAATTAGGAACTGGTACCGCAGCCAATAAACTTCTAGTACGTCAAGACTCTGTTGAATGTAAGCTATAAAAATGTGATTCCAGGCCGGACTCATCGTCGGCCCTGATTTGAGCTCTCTGCTCCTCGGTCGAACTGTTTGCAAACAATAAACCTAGATGGACCCAGCCTGTATGTGTGACTCTTTCCTTGAGGGTAATTGAACAAGCCTCCAGGGGAACGAAACTAGCCGTTTTGGCAACAGGTGGGGCTAGCAGGGGGTTGGGAGTCCAGCAAGCTGGAGGAGATTGGGGATCTGCTAGGGAATGGGGGGGCAGGCATGACCTATGGGCGGGGTAGAAGGGGCAGGTGTAACTTGCAGGGGGAGGTGGTAGTGGGCAAGTGTGACCCACAGGTGGGGTAAGGGGACAGGCATGACCCGTGGGTAAGGTTGGGGGGGGCAAACATGACCTGCAGGTGGGGGGGGCAGGAGTGACCCATGAGTGGGATGAGGGGCCAAGCATAACCCACAGGTGGGGTGGGGGGGCAGGCACAACCCACAGGGTTTTGCTGAGGTCTAGCAGTGTCTGATGGGGCCCATGGCAGGATGTGGAGGGATCAGGGGCTACGTTTAGCCTCACGACCCCCTCTGGTGAACCTACACCCCCATCCTTCCTGCCCCTCCCTTCACCAGGACTTAACTTGCTCAGCTCCAGCAGCAGCTAACACTGATAGGAGTGGCTGCACCTCGAGCGACTTGTGGGATGGGGGTTGAGACAGCTAGCTGGGCTGGGTGGGGAGGGGCGGTGGCAAAAAATAGCCAAGTGGGGGTGGGGTGTGTTAAAAGAGCACCCCCAGGGCCATTTTGAGCCTGATTTAACCTCCCAAATGTCTGTACTTATTCCATGTGTGAATGTGGAGGAAGCTTTCAGACTGTAGAACACCTAGTGGCCTGCCCACGTTGGGGGAATCACGCACCAATGAGGATCTCGCTAAGGCCTATTTTTGGACTCAAATTTGAACATGGTGACAGGACACAAGAAGAGAAAGAGGAAGATGAGAACGGAGATTCCTACAGTTTAGCTTTGAAGAGATAAATGAATGTGGACATAGGTCATCTTCTGCCAGATGGGGGAGAAGGCTGGAGTGGAGAAGGGCTATTTTTTTAGCCCACTCCAGATGGCAGAAATTGTGAATGCTGTTATGTGAGAAGTTAGCACCAACAAGGAATCCGAGAATACTCACATTATTGATTAAGCTGACTGATTGTACATATGTGTCTTTAAACAGAAAATCATAGTCATAATCTTTCCTCTGTCCACCAGCATCATCTCTGCTTTGCTCTGATTCTGCTTTAACCAGCTGTTCCTCATCCACAAGCTAATTTTGCCCAACTGTGAGATATCACGGTTGTAGAAGTATGATTGCATCAGTCTATAAAATGGGTAGAAATTTGTGTCAACTGCATATTGCTGGCACCTGAGTCCATGCCATCTGATCACTCCACCTACTGGCTAGATATACGTGCTGAAAAAGACTGGAGAGGACACTGATCCTTGTGTCTCCACAAGGGAGGAAGGTGGTGGTAGAGAGGTGGTTTCCTACCACTAGCCATTAGATGCCTTCCTTCAATAAAGATCTGATTGACCCACATTAGCAGATAGTCCTGGAAAAGTATACTTATTTTAATTATTCTGTTTATTTTTTTAATTTTCAATCCTAATAAATACTGATTTTTAAAAAAATGTTTAGTCCTAAAAGCTACTGATAAAATACTCTTTAAAATATAAATATACAACAATAATATGTAATCATAAGACCTCTGGCACCAACTCCATTTTTTCATTTGATATATTATTCTCCTGAGTCCTGCACTGACAACTTAACATATGACCTGCAACAACCCTAGAGACACATTCTTTGCCTACCAGGAGAGGAAAACTTTTTCCAGGCCTTCCTTAATTACACATTTCTGAAGTCTGCCCACTTACTACTGCATTTAAAACCATCATATTCCTTGTTTAAAAATACCCTAACATAAACAGAGATTCTGAGCACTGCACCTAGTCACAAAAAGTAACAAATCACTGAACCTGTTTTTAAATTGTTACATCTAAATGAAGATGAAAAATGAACAATGAAAAATGTTCTTGCCCGGGGCAGGGGGGTCAGACCTGATGATCTGTTTAGGTTCCTTCCGACCCTAAGCACTATGAAACTATGAAACAAACATGCAAGGAGTTTCCCCAGGACAGGCTAGTGAAACAGAAAGCGATGACCATCTGTATCAATGCTGTTCCAAGGTATTATATTACTGTTTGAACCCACTCTCCAATTAACTCCAAAATGTAGTTGTCTGATTTTCAATGCTTTCAAATGGCAAAGCTGATTTTCACAATCTGTGATTTGCATTATAATGCTCTGATGAAAAAATAGCACTAAAATGCAATTTCTACTAAGGTAGGATACACAGCAGTCCTACTTTTGGAAAGGGGATAATGGGAGGCTGACAAGTATGAAAAATGGCTCTGAAATTTCTTTGTAAATACACAGTGCATATTCTTATTCAGCAAATCTAGTATACATTGACTTTAAGGAACCCAATGCTGCAGGAACCTGATCACCTCCCAGTCACAGGCTTTATGGTGCTTTAACCAGTCACTGGCAAAGTGCTCTCACCTCCCTTATGAGGTGGCCCCAAGCCACGAATCTGTGCTGCACCTTTTGGTTCCTCTCAGATTGTCAGCTGAGACTGACCTTGTAGTTCAACCAGCACTGGGGCCCAGTTTGTCTGGGATGCAGCCAAGCATTAAAACATTACTACAATTGAGTCACTGGCAAACACAGGTGACAGAATCTCCACCCACTTGCCTTGTAGGATGAGAGAGTAATGAGATTATAAGGAATCTAAAAAATATGGATGATTTATTACATGAGATCCTGAGCTCTGTGAAGTCAGCAGGACTATTGACATTGAGTTTCACAGGCCCCTGGAAATGGTTGACCAGTGTTGTGAACTGAGAGAAGTCACTTCAGATATGTGCAGTCATCCTGGTTTTCAGTTCACTTCTGATAACCAAGTATATCTGCAGCACTCTTTCCCAGTTTCGCCCAAGCTTCCCATAAAGGCTGCTGGCTAGAGCTGCACCCATTTATAGCCAAAAGCTGATAAACAGCTAAGATCCTTGAGACACTATTCCACAGCAGACAGCAACTCACCCACAAACATCTTATACCCTGTACCTCTTTCAGGTTTCTAGGACATTTCCCTCAACAATTGTGAAGAACCAGGCTACCAAATTTTGAAATGTTGGAAATATTTACCAATGGCCAGATTTGAAAGGCATTTAGGCATCTAACACCCATATACATCAATACCTAAAGACGGGTATCTTTAAAATTTGAGATTTAAGTTCCTGGGGTGAGATTGTGGTCTTTAGATCAGTGGTCATCAGCTGGGGTTCTACAGCACCCTGGGGTGCTGCGAGATCCCATTAAGTATGCTACACTGGCTGCCCCTAATGCAAGGAGGTAAAAGCTCTGCTCCCCAGTCCAGTGATATGCACCTGGCCCAGCTACTCAGTGGTGCCCGCAGCTGGTGGTCCTCTGGAGACTGCCACTGTTGCTGCTCTCTCTTTCCCTCCCTCCACCCTCCGGTAGCACCTATGTTGGCTGCCCCCACACTCCCAGCAGCACACAGATGTGGGGTTAGAGCTGTGCTTTGCAGTGTGGCTCTTTCCCTCTCTTCCTCCTATGCTCCCAAGACCACATGAGAGTAGCTGTAGCAGCAGCAGTCACCAGCCTGAGACCCTTCAGGAATAGCCTTAGTGGGGTGAACTGCCCTTACCATCTCAGGTATAGAGTGGAGAAGAGGCAGATAGTGGACAATGCTCAGGAAGGTGAGGTCCTGCCTCCATTGTCCCCACTTGGCACCAGCTAGATCAGTGGTTTTGAACCTTTACAGCCTCGGGGCACACCTTTTCTGCTTTTCTGAAGTGAGGTTCTCATTCAGTGGTTCTCATTTGGGGTCAAAAAATTCAGACAAGTTATGGAAGGGTGTCTGGATGCTAAAAAGGTTGAGAACTACTGGTTTAGCTACATCATCAACATGTTTCTCAACTTTCCTCTGACAAAGTCAACTCCTTTTGAACTTCTGCTGGATCAAAGCAGAATCCTTTCTATTACAGATTCTTAGCATGTTTTTGCTTTGTTTTGCAAAGATTATAATAACTGTTCCTAACACCTTGTGATGTAAGCGTATATGTGAACCCCATTAAATAGATGAGAGACCTGATGAAGTCAAGTTTTCCTCCCCCTCCCCCCCGCTCAAGGCAGAATCCCTGTCTAACCAGCCCCAACAAGTGTTGATTTTTTAGGGCTCCTGAACTGAGCAACCAGAAAAGTATTACTAATTTTTTTAATTGCCTAACAGATTTGTCCAAGTCCTTGCAGAAAGTCACTGCTAGAGTTGATATACTGCCTATATCTTCATCAAGAGAGCAGTTCTTCCATGATTTTAAAGGATGCAAATAAAATTTGGAACTGGGTTGATGTCACAATAGTAAATGAACTGAAGCAGCATCAGCACTGACAACACAGTTGGTTTTCTTACCAGTATCAAAACCACTTGCTTAATCAGTTGTACAGAGTATGCAATCCTTTGCACTTCCACAGAGAGTGTTAAGAATCAGTAAGCCACCAGCAACTAATGTAGCCACTTGGCAGAGCAGGAAGGGAAAGGGGGAGAGAGGATGGAAGGGACTTTATCAAAGAGAAGCTCTGCTCGGCTCACTAAAGAGAAACAGTGGCGGTTAAGAAATTGTAGGATAATAGCTCTTTTGACTGGATGTTCAATTTTTGTTTTGGGATGTGATGGTGGTGGCTGGGGAGTAAAGGACATATGACAGGTCTGATGAACAAGTGGGCTTTGTACACTGAGGCTGTGGGGACACTGCAGCTGTTCCAGCATGCCTCTCCCAGCAGGGGTAGGGGGCGGGAGGGTGTTGGGAGAACAGTCTACAAAAGACTGAGCAAAGGAGCACAACCAAAAATGCTTTTACTGACTGAATTACTAAATTTCCTATAAATAAACCAATGTCACCTAAGATGCTTGTTAGGGTCACATGGTAACTCATAAGCAGGGATCCTGTTTTCCCTGATTAAAAATTGCAAATTTCCTTATAAAATATCACGAATTCTCTGTTAAAACGCATGTGGCAGCAGCGGGGGCACAACCTTGTGCTGCCAACCCTGCTGCTGCTATGAGCATGGGGTGGGGGAGGTCTTGTCAGGGTAGTGCAAAGCTTGCAGCAGCAACGAGCTTCCCCACGTGACCCCCGCTGTTCCCTGCAGTGCTGAGTCCCAACTGCTGGGATGTGGAGGCCCCAGGGGAGGGCAGCAGGACTGGAGCCTGATCCCGCAGCGGACAGCCTAATCCCGACCCCACCCCACACAGAGAGTAGGGTAGCATGGGTCCCCCCTGTCTTCCCAGGAGTGTGCAGAGCAGCGGGGAGCTGGCCCCACTCCCCGCCTCCTGGTGGGGCTCTGTGGCCATGCATTGCAGCCCCAGGCCCCAAGCCCCATGCACTGCCCAACTGGGCGGCAGCCCCAGTGCTGCCCTGCCCCTATGGGGGCCTCAATCCCTGCCCTTCACTTACTTGTGGGAGCTGCTCTCCAGGCTGCCTGGTGACCATGTGCAAATACATGCACATGGCACCCCCTGCCTGACTGCCCTCCTCCCACTTCCTCCTAGTTCTTAGCAGGCTGGAACTCTGCCAGCCGGCAAAGTGCACTTTGCAAAACTGTAAAATCCGCAGGTTTCTCTGTTAAAATGAGAAATCCGTGTTTTCCTCTGGTAAAGGAGAAAATCCACGTTTTCCCTCATCTTCCATGGGAAACGGAAAACCCGGATCCCTGCCCATAAAATGCCTCAGAGGTCAGGCCATCCTTGCTGTGCTCTTGCGGGTAGTTTTCCTCTTTGAAAGGAATTTACCATTTTAAAGCCCTTATCATTTTGTTTGTTCTTTACTCGCGTTCTTCTCCAGCACAGAACTTGGAAATAAATGCTGGACATGACAGCTACATTTGACTGCGTGGCTACGTGGACCAGGTGCCTAGAATGAAATGTAGCCTTTTAAATGGCTGTACAATGCTGCTTTTGTCAGCAGTACAATGACAAAATTGACAATATTATTGCGCTATCTAAACAAACAGTCACTGTCCTCCATGAGCAGCAGACCAATATTTGCTAGACTGTTGTTGTCATTTGGAAAATGGATATAATGGCCTGAGCGATCACAAGAATGATATCATTGGAGACCAAGTCCCTTGTACACCAATGGGAGAGAGTCCCATGGCAACAGTCAGAGTGCATGCTTCATAAAGAAGTAGGGCTGGAAGGGACCTTCAGAGGACATCTAGTCCAACCTCCTGCCTGAGGCAGGACCATCCCTATCCAAACCATCCCATACAAACTATAATCTAAACTCTGCACAAGACTACCCTCAACCCTGACCCAACACAGTGCTAACACTATAATCTGCCACAGGTAAAGCAGGGGAACCACAGCAGTCAGTGCCCTGCATCTATAAAATGTTGCCAACAAACACTCAAGTGATCCTGGGTAGAGGGTCATACCCCCTACTACATAGTGTAAAATTCTTTTCTGTCCCCAAGTATGGCAATTGGTTTGACTCTGAGCAGAGGGGCAAGACCCTCTAGCCAGGAACCTCAGCAGCATTGGCATATCCCAGTTGAAGTCCCCAGCTTTGGCTGTAGCCAACACCCAGTGCCTCTGGAAAGGCTTAAAAGTACTTCCTTCACATCTCTGTGACATTGTGGGGGGAGAGGGTATGTTCCCTGGAGCGATATAAACTCCACGAAGACTGGATAAAGCAGGGTTGATTAGATCAATTATAGAGAAGGAATGTGACCAAGTGCTGTTGAGAAAGGACTACTTGTCAGGGGGAGGGTAGCTCAGCTTCTAGTAGTTCAAGTGTAGATCTGCTCTTATTGAACTAGGCCATGACACACTCCCAGCAGTTTCACTCAGCTTCCCCAACCATATGCCAAACAGATGACTTCACACATACAACAGCTCATATGTTGTTACTTGCAACAACTGGGAAGCGCTTGAGCAAGGCATGCTTGCAGTTCCAATCGGAAATCAATGGCAGCTGATAGGTGTTCAGTGCAACTGAAATTAGGTCCCAGCCATGGATTTAGGTGCCATTTCTCAGAACCCACCTCTGAAATGTTGGTCTGTTTCTGCAGATCTACTGCAGGGGTGAGTAAAATACATCTTGTGGCCCAGATCTAGCCCATCAGGCCATTGTATCCAGCCTGTGGGGCCCTTAAAATTTTTGAAAATTAATATTTATCTGCCTCTGGCTGCCTGTCAAAGACAGGAGCCAGGGGCAGTAGGACCCAAGGCAAGCTGGTGGCAGGACACAGCAACCCAGCAGCAAGGTCTGCTGCCCCCTCCCCACCCCGCTCTGCCCCCCACTGCCCCCACAACCGGAAGCCTCTGCTAGGGACCCTGGGGGTATTCTCCCCTTCCTCTGCCTGAGAGGGAAATTCAGAGAAGAGTGGGGGGGAGGCAGGGGAGGACCACAAGTGATCGCCTCAGTCCTCAGGGCTGGGCTGGATCCTGCTGAGTCCTGAGGTTGTGGCCATGCATCCAGGAACCACAGAAAGTGGCAGCAGGCAGGGGGCAAGTGGGAGCGAGCAGGCGCACAGAAGCACAGTGACAGATAGGCAGCTGTGTGGGGCCTCCACCGGTGTCCTGCGGCCAGGGCCTGTGGGGACCCAGAGTGGGGCAGCAGGAGCACAGGGCTGGGGTGGCAGGGGTTCTATGGAGTCAGGTGGGACTATGCCAGCAGAGAGAGGAGGGAGCCAGCCCAGCTCCATAGAGCCCCTGCTGGCCCGGACTCGCGTTCCTGCTACCTCACTCTGGGCCTCGCCAGCACTGGCCCTAGGGCTCTGGCACAGGTCCACCCAGCTGTCACTGTGCTCCTGCATGCCTGCTGACTGCCACTCCTCCCCCCACCTGTAGTTGCCATTTCCCCACTTTCCTGCCTGCCAGCTGCTCTGGCACCATGTGGCTACTGGCTGCATTGCTGGACTGCAGGGTACCCCAGGGCAGGAGTGGGAGGGGTGTGTGTGTGTGCATGAGTGTGTATGTCTGTACAATGAGAAAAAGAGAGAGGGGGAGAGAGAGACAGAGAGAGCAATGTGGGGGGGCAATGTGTGTGCATGCGTGTGCATGTGAGCAATGGGGAGGGACAGCACTAGTGTGTGTGTGTGTGCGCGCGCGTGCACAATGAGGGTGGGACCGAGTGTGTGTGCGTGCATGTAAGTGTGTGTGTGTGTGTGTGTGAGACAGCAATGAGGGAGGGACAGAGTATGCATGTGTACATGTGTGTGAGCAATGGGGGAGGGACAGTGTGTGTGTGCATGTGTGTATGTGCACTGAGGGAGGGATAGTGTGTGTGTTTGTGCATGTGTGTGTATGTGTGAGAGCAATGACGGAGGGACAGAGTAAGTGTGTGTGTTTGTAGTGTGAGTCCCATATGCACACCCCAACATACACATGCACTTACCCCCCTCACACTGCTATGCATGCAGACCCCCACACTTCCTCACACACCCCAGCCACCCTCCCCCACACACACTCACAGCCCCCCATAAGTCCCATACCCACCCACACCCCACATATCCACATGCTTCCTTACCCCACACCCCACACCTATTCACCCCCCAAAACCATTTCTAACCTGTGTACAGGACCTCCACCTGACACAGGAAGTACACGGTCCCACTAGAGGGAATGCTTTACTGGATCTGGTATTGGCAACGGGGGATGATATGGTAGGGGACCTACAGATCAGTAGCCATCTGGGGGACAGTGATCACCTAATAATAGAATTCTTCATAAGACGTCGAGTGGGTAAGGTAACTAGTAGGGTGAAAGTGCTAGACTTTAGGAAAGCTGATTTCAATGAACTCAGGTGATTAGTCAAAGATGCACTGCAGAGTAGGAGTTTCAAAGTGATGGGAGCCCAGGAAGGCTGGCTGTGCCTTAAGGAAATGATCCTTCGGGCACAAAGGGAGATGATCCCGATGCGAGGCAAAAGAGGGAAAGGGGCCAGGAGGCTTCCTTGGCTGACCAGAGAAATCCAGGGCAGCCTAAGGGCCAAAAGAGGAGCACATAAAAAGTGGAAACAGGGAGAGATCACCAAAGAGGAATATACCTCCTCTGCTCGTGCTTGTAGAGAGGCAGTTAGACGAGCCAAAGCTACCATGGAGCTGAGGATGGCATCCCAAGTAAAGGACAACAAGAAATTGTTCTTTAGATATATAGGGAGTAAAAGGAAGGCCCAGGGAGGAATAGGACCCCTGCTAAATGGGCAGAAGCAATTGGTGATGGACAAGGGGGACAAGGCTGAACTCCTCAACGAGTTCTTTGCCTCAGTGTTCCTAAGCGAGGGGCACGACAAGTCTCTCACTGGGGTTGTAGAGAGGCAGCAGCAAGGCGCCAGACTTCCATGCGTAGACCCTGAGATGGTGCAGAGTCACTTGGAAGAACTGGATGCCTTTAAGTCGGCAGGCCCGGATGAACTCCATCCGAGGGTCCTGAAGGCACTGGCCGACATCACTGCAGAGCCACTGGCGGGAATGTTTGAACGCTCGTGGCGCACGGGCCAAGTCCCGGAGGACTGGAAAAGGGCCAATGTGGTCCCCATTTTCAAAAAGGGGAGGAAGGAGGACCCGAGCAACTATAGGCCAGTCAGTCTCACCTCCATCCTTGGCAAAGTCTTTGAAAAAATTATCAAGGCTCACATATGCGAGAGCCCGGCAGGACAAATTATGCTGAGGGGAAACCAGCACGGGTTCGTAGCAGGCAGATCGTGCCTGACCAATCTAGTCTCTTTTTATGACCAGGTTACAAAACGCCTGGACACAGGAGGAGGGGTGGATGTCACATACTTAGACTTCAGGAAGGCCTTCGATATGGTATCCCACCCCATACTGGTGAACAAGTTAAGAAACTGTGACTTGGATGACTACACAGTTCGGTGGGTGGTGAATTGGTTGGAGGGTCGCACCCAGAGAGTCGTGGTGGATGGGTCAGTTTCGACCTGGAAGGGTGTGGGCAGTGGGGTTCCGCAGGGCTCGGTCCTTGGACCGATACTCTTTAATGTCTTCATCAGTGACTTGGACGAGGGAGTGAAGTGTACTCTGTCCAAGTTTGCAGATGACACAAAGCTATGGGGAGAAGTGGACATGCCGGAGGGCAGGGAACAGCTGCAAGCAGACCTGGGCAGGTTGGACAAGTGGGCAGAAAACAACAGAATGCAGTTCAACAAGGAGAAATGCAAAGTGCTGCACCTAGGGAGGAAAAATGTCCAGCACACCTACAGCCTAGGAAATGACCTGCTGGGTGGCACAGAAGTGGAAAGGGATCTTGGAGTCCTAGTGGACTCCAAGATGAACATGAGTCGGCAGTGTGACGAAGCCATCAGAAAAGCCAATGGCATTTTGTCATGCATCAGCAGATGCATGATGAATAGATCCAAAGAGGTGATACTTCCCCTCTATCAGGTGCTGGTCAGACCACAGTTGGAGTACTGCATGCAATTCTGGGCACCGCACTTCAAGAGGGATGCAGATAACCTGGAGAGGGTCCAGAGAAGGGCCACTCGTATGGTTAAGGGCTTGCAGACCAAGCCCTACGAGGAGAGACTAGAGAACCTGGACCTTTTCAGCCTCCGCAAGAGAAGGTTGAGAGGCGACCTTGTGGCTGCCTATAAGTTCATCACGGGGGCACAGAAGGGAATTGGTGAGGTTTTATTCACCAAGGCACCCCCGGGGGTTACAAGAAATAATGGCCACAAGCTAGCAGAGAGCAGATTTAGATTGGACATTAGGAAGAACTTCTTCACAGTTAGAGTGGCCAAGGTCTGGAACGGGCTCCCAAGGGAGGTGGTGCTTGCCTCTACCCTGGGGGTCTTCAAGAGGAGGTTGGATATGCATCTAGCTGGGGTCATCTAGACCCAGCACTCTTTCCTGCCTATGCAGGGGGTCGGACTCGATGATCTATTGAGGTCTCTTCCGACCCTAACATCTATGAATCTATGAAACCCTCCAAAACCTACACAGACACCCAAACCCACACAAACCCACACTCCCACAGTCTCCCACAAACCTATACCCACCCCCCACAATATACAAGAGTAAGACTTCATTTTAAGTTATTGTGTAGTCACCTCTATGTACACTACACAAACACATGTAAAATCAGGACAAAAATATATTTTTTAATCAAATTAATGAATGTTGTAGATGTTCAATTTTTAGAATATAATTTGGTATTTTTCTGGTTCCGAGATGGCACAACCCCTTTCTGAAAGTAGTACTTCTGGGGGCAAGGGGAGGGACTTCTGGTGGCAAAAGTCAGCCATTGGGGGCAGGAGTTCTGGTCGAAAGATAGTGACCGGGGGCAGGGCACCTGTGAAGGGGTGGGGCTACCCATGCGGCCCTCGACAGCTTGCCCAAACTTGGAAAGCGGCCCTCCACTCAAAATAATTGCTTGCCCCAATCTAGACCCTGCACTAAGGCAAACAGGTACTAAACTAGACAGATTACTGGAGCCTGTCCTTATTCCACAAGATACTAGGCATATGTGAGTTCTGATGAGCCCACTATGACGTTTTTTGTTCTTTACACAACAAAAATAACATGAAGGTACCATTGCATTTACTATATTACTAACATGCACGGCCTGGTTGCATATAACTTACATAACCTGGTGCTCTCTAAATACAGACCAGAGTGAGTGCCACTAGAAGGTTTACAAACTATTTAAAGGAATACTACCCTGTTCCTATAAACTAACCTCATTCATAGGATGGAATGACACATCTTGCCAACAGGAATTGGCTGAGATTGCTGAATGAGAGCCAATAGCCACCCTATAGTAATAAAAGTTTGTTGACTGCTAATATAGGACAGATTCAGCGAACTGGTAACCCAGTAGTGTATTGAACTAATGACCTTGCTTGGCATTAGAGGACACCACATATCCGGATTTAACTCTTTTATGTAGTCCTGACCATCAGTGGTTATTGAAGATTTTCTAGTAATGCTTGCAAAAGATACCTTTAAACTCAGATGTCCTAGCTGACAACTACAGCTCAGGCAATTGCCTTGTTTCTGTCTAACTGACCTCTTGCAGAGGTATTCCTCTACTCTCTGCCAGGGGTGGCCACAGGTCAGGGAGGGACAGAGTGAAGTCACTTGTCCCAACTACGATCTCAGAGTGTGACTTAGTTTACTTTAGGTTTATTTCACGCGCATGAGGTTAAAAATTAGCCCCCCCCATAGGTGTAGGGGTAATAGTTTGGAATGCACCAGCAGGAATGGAAAGTTACACCATTATTTGTTATTATCAATGAGTAACTTTGGCGTTACACTGAAGAAATTTTCCTGCATAAAAGGTACAGGTATGTCTGACTACCCGGGTGGTGCTGACTGCAAAAACAAAAAATCCTTTAATCTGAACTAGATTAGAACCCATCTGTGAGAAACACTTCCCATTAAAAACAAGTAAAACAAACAAAAAAGAAACTGAAAAAATAATGTTTTTCTGCAGTTCTTTGACAAACCAGTGCTATGCTCTGGCTTCTAATTATCACCACACTTAAAACAGCTTCTTTAACATCTCCAGTCTTATCATATTACTAAATATTGTGGTGGTTTTGTGTAGTGGCAGCCTGATCACTTGAATTGATACACATTTGAAACCGTCCTTCATGTGAAAAATGTGTCTATGTTCATTTCACTGAATTACTTATAAGCAAATGAATAATGGGGACATTGTAGATCTTAACAAACTCGCCCAGTAAAACTTATGAATTAAAGGAATTAAAAAAAAATGTCACCCATAGAGAACAGCATTTTAAAACCGTCTTTTCCCCCAAAGTTCAAAAGTAATAATAAAAAAGGCCTTTGAATGTTGTGCCTCTGTCCTTCAGCTGTATAATCCTCATATCTAAGTTCTGATATTTGATGGTACCTTTTCCCCTCCATACATAATGCCCCCTTGTGTATAGTACTCCAAACTGCATTATTGTTAATTGGGGAAAAAACAGGCTTGTGATGTTTAGGAGAATGCTGTGAGTAATAGGGTGACCAAGATATTTGTGACAAATTTTAGCATTTTCTCACATCCACACAGTGGTAGGTTTCTTTTCCTAAGTACATGGGGAGGCAAGCTCCAACACGGAATGGTTTTACAGCAATCTTGCGTAGCCAAGGTGTCAGACACGTGTGCACACACCCAGCCATACACAGATTCTTGTACCCTCCTTGAACACCCACTTGTAAAGGTTTAGTTGCAAAAGCCTCATGGTACAACTCAATAACAGTCCAGCTTAGAGCAGCCTGAGCTTGTCTGACATACTTGCTTGGGAAGCATTCACACAGACTGGTTGCAGATAAAAAAAAAAAAAAGGCAGCACTTTAAACTCAGCACGTTCCTGTGCCAGGGCCAGAAGACCCAGCTCGTCCAACCTCTGTATAGATTGGGTGCTTTAGTGGGGCTTTTTTTAGTGCTTTTATCCAACAGTTGATTGAACCAGCTTCTGCTAAAAGCGCCAAAAAGCCCCACTGAAGTGCCTGATCTATACAGATGCTGCAGAGCCACATCAAAATAACATCTCAGTAAACAGAGTCTAGAACCATTTTCCTCCCCATGGCTATACACCAGCTTCCCTTCCACACAGGGGGTGCATCTACACAAGACGTTTACTGAGAAGTTGATAAATTAGCTGTGTAGTAAACATCTTGGTTGTACACATGTACCTCTATTAGGCTGGAGTAAACTAATTTACTCCACAACAAGGTAGTACTTGTAAATACTGGTATTAGTATTGTCTTGCTGCAGAGTAAAACACTCTGCAGCAGCACATGTGCGGATGCTGCCTGCTGGCTGTGGTATGAGGGTGCTTCAGTATGGGGGCTGCCTGCTGACCAGCCCCACACAAAAGTTCCTTTGTGCCCTAGTCAGCCCCTCCACAGCACACTGAATAGGGGAAACAGGCCTGGGCTGCCAAGCTGACCCCCATGGCCTCCTGACAGCCGGGGCTGCTCCACCTGGGCTCCACGTCAGGAGAAAATATTCTTTGGGGGAGCTGGGGACAGTGCAGGGTGCAGTGTGGAGTGCATTGCCTGACCCCTGCCCTCCCTCCTGCATGGCCATAGCATGGCCAGCAAATGCTGCTGCAGTATGCAGAGGAGAAGCGTGCGACAGGGGTGCTGGGCATGGCGAGGCATGACTGGAACCGCGTTTGGGGGGACTAAGGCCCATTAGCCCCGACCATCTGCTGCCTATGCTCCACATGCTGTTCCTGAATAAACTGTGAAGATTATTGCTCCGGAGTGAATTGTTCCCAGGTGCATTGTTCAAATGGTACATCTGGGAGCAATTAACTCTGCAGCAATAAGCTCCAGAGTTTATTCAGGCACCACAGTTGTATACATAGATGCGCTCAAGGTGAATCTGGAAACATGCAAGTGTCAGGCAACAGTGGCCATTATTTTTGTGCAAGTCTGGTGGGAGACGCATGGAATAACCCCATGCTTAGACTCACTGCTTGTTAGAAGCTGGACTGTGGGTTTGGGGCTCTGCTGGTTTAGATAGTAACCTGGCTGGGTGAGGGGGATGGAGCAGGGTTGTAAGATGGTCATGTTTTGTAGCACTATCCCTCAAGGATATTTACCATGAAAGACAGCGATAGCCAGGTTACAAAGGAAGCCCCAGGGAAGAGAGGGCCTGCAGGCAAAGGCTGACTGCCAGTCAGCCAGCCTTTTTTTTTCTTTTTTAAAGACTTTTTTGTGTTCCCAGCCAAATCCAATCCAAATCCATGAGTCGGTCCAGAACCATAAGTGGCCTGACACCTGGCAAACATCCTCCACCACCACCAGGGGCTTCAGATACTTCCAAAGTCTTTTGGCAGGCATCCTATGTGCCGGCCTAAGCCCGGAGGCTCAGGGTTTAGATGCCCCCAAGTTTTGTCTGCCCTCAGCCATATGGCTGCAGGAGCAAGCTAGGGAGGACCCTCCCCTTTCCATCAAGTGAATTTTAAGCCCCAACACCTCGGCATGTACTAAACCACGCCAGAAGAACAGTTATCCCCAGGAGCTCTTAAAGAAAACTGCCTTCCTGGATCCAGATACATGATCTTTTGCCAGCCAGCCAGCCTTTTTTTTTAAAAAGAAATTTTTCATGTTCCATGCCAAATCAGCCAAATCAAGTCCAAATCCATGAGTCAATCCAGAACCATAAGTGGCCCTAATACTGGCAAACATCCTCCACCCCAACCTGGGGCTTCAAATATTTCCAATGTCTTTTGGCAGGCATCCTATGTGCAGGCCCAATCCCAGAGTCTTGGGGTTTGGATGCCCCCAAGTTTCACCAGCCCTCAGCCATATCGCTTCAGGAGCAAGCTAGGGAGGAGCCTCCCATTTCTATAAAGTGGGTTATGCATAAGCTAATTCTATTCCATCTTGGAGGAAAGGCAGCAAGAGGGCACAGCAGCCCCCCTGGCTCTCCAGGGATCTAGCAGACCTCCTGAGGCTAAAAAGAAAGGCCTACAAAGGATGAAGGGCAGGATTCACCTCCAAGGAAGAATATTCTGCACTGGTCCAGTCCTGCAGGGAGCAAACCAGGAAAGCCAAGGCTGCAACTGAACTCCAACTAGTTTCAAGTATCAAGGACAATAAAAAGTCCTTTTTCAGATATGTGGGGAGCCTGACGAAAAGCAAGGGCAAAATTGGACCCCTGCTAAACCAGAAGGCACATCTGACAACTGACGCCCAGGAAAAGGCCAACCTATTAAATGGGTACTTTGCATCAGTCTTTCATCAGTCTCATGGGACGCCCATGCCCGCTACAGGGCCGGGAGGTCCAGGTGAGGGAGATCTCCTGCCCTCCATTAATGCTGACCTCATGAAGGAACACCTTGAGAGGCTGGATACCTTCAAGTCAGCAGGCCCTGACAATTTACACCCAAGGGTACTCAAGGAGCTGGCAAGCATCATAGCCCAGCCTCTGGCACAGATCTTTGAGAACTCCTGGTGCTCTGGTGAAGTGCCCAAGGATTGGAAGAAGGCCAGTGTGGTGCCTATCTTCAAGAAAGGGAGGAAAGTGGATCCGGCACGCTACAGGCCCATCACCCTGACCTCTATCCCGGGGAAGGTCTTAGAAAAGCTTATTAAAGAGGCCATCCTTAATGGACTGACTGACGCCAACATCCTGAGGGATAGTCAGCACGGGTTTGTTGCAAGTAGGTCGTGCTTGACCAATCTCATTTCCTTTTATGACCAGGTGACCTATCACCTGGACAAGGGAGAAGAGATTGACATCATATATCTTGACTTCAAAAAAGCCTTCTATCTGGTATCCCATGATCACCTCTTGGCAAAACTGGCCAACTGTGGCCTTGGGTCCACCACGATCTGCTGGCTGGGAAATTGGCTCCATGGTCGGACACAGAGGGTGGTAATTGACAGAAGTCAATCGTCATGGTGCCCTGTGACCAGTGGGGTCCCCCAAGGCTCTGTCCTTGGACCCATATTGTTCAACATCTTCATTAATGATGTGGACATTGGAGTCGGAAGCAGACTGGCCAAGTTCACCAATGACACCAAACTCTGGGCAAAGTATCCACACCTGAAGACAGGAAGGCGATCCGGGCTGACCTGGACAGGCTCAGCTAATGGGCGGATGAGAACCTGATGGTGTTTAACACTGAAAAATGCAAGGTTCTCCGCCTTGGGAGGAAAAACCTGAAGCATCCCTATAGGCTCTGCAGTGCTACGCTGACTAGCACTATGGAAGAAAGAGACTTGGGGGTCATCATTAACCACAAGATGAACATGAGCCTTCAGTGCAATGCTGTGGCTAGTAAAGTGAGCAACACGCTGGCTTGCATCCATAGATGTTTCTCAAGCAAATCCTGGGACTTCATTCTCCCCTTGTACTCAGCCTTGGTGAGGGCACAGCTGGAGTACTGAGTCCAGTTTTGGGCTCCACAATTCAAAAAGGATGTGGAGAAGCTTGAGAGAGTCCAGCAAAGAGCCACGCACATGATCAGAGGTCAGGAAAACAGACCTTACGATGACAGACTGAAAGCTATGGGGCTCTTTAGCCTGGAAAAGCGCAGGCTCAGGGGTGATCTGATGGCCACCTATAAGTTTATCAGGGTTGACCACCAGTATCTGGGGGAACGGATGTTCACTAGAGCGCCCCAAGGAATGACGAGGTCAAACGGTTATAAACTACTGCAAGACCATTTCAGGCTGGACATAAGGAAGAATTTCTTCACTGTCTGAGCCCCCGAGGTCTGGAATAGCCTGCCATCGGAGGTGGTTCAAGCACCTACATTGAACACCTTCAAGAGAAATTTGGATGCTTATCTTGTTGGGATCCTATGACCCCAGCTGACTTCCTGCCCCTCCAGCAGGGAGCTGGACTCGATGATCTTCTGAGGTCCCTTCCAGCCCTAATGTCTATGAAATCTATGTTCCAAGCCAAATGAGCCAAATCAAGTCCAAATCTGTGGGATACCATTGAAATGGTCCTGGGGCAACTGCAGGCAGGCATCCTTTGTCTACAGAAATGTGCCCTGCCAAGTTCTAGAGACTATGTGGATTTCAAGAGGAGGTGGCAAGACAGCCCCTCCTTCTGGGCTGGGGACAGTGAGGAGTGGGCAGCAGGGGTCGCAGTACTCTTGAAGGGAGACAGACTGCGGCCCCTGCAGCACAGTGAAATCATTGCAGGCAGGTTGCTGCAGGTCACCCTGGAAACAGAAGGGACTTTTGAGGTCTTCAATACATATGCACCAGCAAATAGGACAGCAAAACACGCCTTCCTCAAGAACATGATGGTAGTGGTGCCCATTGGCCAGCCAGTGTTGATCATAGGCGACTTAAACTGCATCCTTGAGCTTGGTAACAAAATAAGTGGAGGTCAAATGAAAGGACCGGACAGATCCTCCAAGCTGTTGCAACAGCTCATCTGCGAACACAGCCTGGTGGATACAGGCAAAGAGGCCACAGGTCCAGGGGGAAATTTCACCTGAGTAGACCCCCTGGGGCAGTCCAAATCATGCATAGATTTTGTCTTCCACCCAAAAGGATAGAAGGTAGCCAAGGCTGAATCCACACTGGGCTGTTTCTCAGACCGCTGCCTCCTAACAGTTAAAGCAGAAATGGGAGGGCAGCCCAAGAGAGGCAAGGGCATGTGGAAACTGAATGTGACTGCTGGAAGAGGAGAAGATACAGCAGGATACTACAGCCCCTAAAGCTCAAAGCACCCTCATGATCAGGAGTCTCCCTAACACTTGCATGGACAGCATAAGGAAGGTATAATATATATTGTATGCCTGTCCACTCTCATACCCAACATTTTCAATAATGAAAAGATGGTACGAGATGAGGTTGGGCAGGGTTATGAAATGATGGGAAACATACACAAGGATAAGTTGTTTTCTTCCAGAGCAGAACAAGGAACACTACCAGGCCCAAGGACACAATATGATGTCAATGGAGCTCTGGCTTCCCTCTGCTTCCTCACTAAGTTTTTAGTTTCCACCTTCCTTGCCATGGTGCTGAAGGTTTAGAACTCATACAGTGTGTCTACATGAGACATGTTAATGCACATTAACCTAACTTAAGGCACATTAAAAATGGTGAAATTAGGCTAAACGTGCCTAAATTTGATACCTGCAAATGCAGGTATCAAATTTAGGCACAGTTAGTTAAACCACATTAAAGTACGGGTAGATGTGACTCAGCACTAACTTTAGTGCCAGGTCTGCCCAGCCACTAGGGGCACATGGCAGGCAGGGCTGTTGGGACTTGGCACTAACTTTAGTGCCAAGTGCACTAACGTTAGTGCCAAATCTCTGCACATGTAGACACCTACCAAAAATTACTTAATGTGCATTAGCTTAATGCACATTAAATTTAGTTGCACTTAAATGTACATGTAGACATGCCCATAACCTCATGGCCTAAACCAAGGCCAGACCCTGAAAGCCTGGCTTCACCATCTCATGCTGGTTTGGTATGCACCACAGCATTCAAGGCTCCAACTCATCTTCCTCTTTTGCTGATCACAGCTCATACTATTAACCCACATCCCCTCTGAACTTCCCTGCCACATATTTTAATTTTCACAGACCTGTATTTTACATATTGGCTTAAGCTTCTACTCCACCCAGGAGAGCACACACATGCCAGAAGGCTCTCCCTATGCCTGAAGAAGGGTGCTTGTGCCTGAAAGCTTGTAAAGAACAATTTTTCCAACTATTTAGTTGGTCTAATACAAGATATCACATTTACCCAAAGAACATTTTGTTCTTATGTACTTAGACTGACACAGCTATAACCAACTCCCCCTAAATTGACTTGAAGCACTTAAAAGCTTCGTGGCATCCATGACAGACAAGGTTCTTTGGGTAGATGTGATATCATTTATTAGAACAACTAAATATGTTGGTTTAATAAAAGATCCCCTCATGGCATCCATGGGACTTAGGAGTTGCATCCACACTGCCACATCTGAGAGAGGAATCTGGTGTTTTGGCCTCAGAGCTGAGAGTCCCCTGAACTACATGTGGTGAAAATTGGAAAACATCTGCTCTTACCAAGAGCTTAAAGTAGGAGAGAAAGGCAGGCTCCCTGCTCCTGGGCTCAGAATGTGAGCTGAGGGAAAGTGAATCCCCAGAAATGGCACGTGGAGCTTGTCAAAGAGGTGGGAACCAAACCCAGATTTCTCCAGTCCCTGTCAGGCACTATATAGTGATGGGGGAAGGCAGCACTAAAATAAGAGATACATCCAGGGAAGAGGAAAAATAAGAGCTGTAAGGCAGGGAAAGATATTGGATATAAATCACATGTCCCCATGGACTGGGCTCAGACAGAGCCAGCCCCATGGCAGTCAGCTACATGTCTCCCAGCAAATGGTGAAAACACCTAGCTGTGCCAGACATGCTATCTCAGCTATGGCCTTCAGGACCCCTTACTGCCCTATAGAAAACCTCCCCTTTAATTGGGCAAACCCCATCTGTATGGCTGTCCATTCCCGTTTCCTCATGTTCAGGACACAAGCAGCCAATTAAAGCTGTTCTGTGTCCTAGAGTTGCTAGTACTTTGCTGCTGAGCTGGAATGGTTGCAGTATCTGAGCTTAGAGCTGGATCACATATGCCAGAGAGCTGCCATGGGAAGGGGGAGGGGTGTTATTTGCTTTCCTAAAGATGGCAGTGATGTGGAAAGAAAAGATGCTGGGAGATTAGCTGGAGATTGCAAGGGACACAAGGTACATGGTTGAAAGCTGGAGGAGAGAGGCTGAAAGTGGGGGAGTTTTCCTGTCCTGACCAGTAGACCATTGCTTCCTTAATTTGTAATTTCACTCCCCAGCAAATCCGGTACCTAGTCCTGTACTAAACCACTCTACTGCTCACTCTGTCACCCATTCCACTCCCATCACCCCTATTCCAACCTGCATCTTTCCCTCCCTTCCCATCTGGAAGATACCCTCAGCACAACTCCAGACAGCCAGCACTCACATTTATGCAAATGTATGCAGATGTACCCAATTCCTAAGAAAATTACATGCCCTTCAGGTTCTCTTTGGTAAAAGAATTGGTGCATAGGTAGAGGGGAATGCATGCAGAGCTTTGGAGCCATGTTGTTCACTAATGTGCCTGCAGTTACTTGCATCCCAGCTGGAAAAGGGATCTGAAATGAGGTAGATAGAATACATGGAGAGTAACACACTGTGATATAGCCCCTGTCACAATGGAAAGCAAGTGGCCTTTTACACTGCTGCTTGGGGGTGTCTCTTGTTAAGTTTTGAATATCTGAGGCCACATAGCAGTCAAGTTGGAGATGGGATTAGCTGAATAATTTAGCAAAGGAAACACTCAGTTCTAGTCAGCTGCATTTAACCTCCAGTCCACATGGGGCTGGATGTGAAGAGACATCACCCCTTGACCACAAGTTCATCACTTGACCTGTGGCATGTCTGCATGGCATGCCTGTGGCTGCCATGCTCCCTACAAAGAAATGGTGCAGCCTGTTCCCCATGCAGCCTGCTACAGGCAGCCATAGCAAAAGGAAGATGCCCGCAGTAAATACCTGACAGCGCCACTGCTTGCAGGATTCTAACAATCACAGCAAACAGCTATGTCACGGAGCCAAAATGGCCAGAAAGCCAATCCCATAGATAGGGTGAAGAACACAGGGAAAAGCAGAAACTGGTGCAGAAAGCTGGCAATCCAAAAAAGAGATGAGTTAAGCTGATGGTAAAACCACCACTGGTCAGAATGTTTTTGTCACTGTGATTTCTATTTGAAATCTCTGGATTTATTTTGTGAATCGTGCGTAGGTGGTTGCACACCTAATAGTGCTAATATTACGTTCCACTCTGCAAAACCCTTAAAAGAATCTCCCTGCTTGAAAATCTAGACTGTAGGAAATCTACAGACCTAGACTGTAACCAGCAACGTTTCATAACCCTTAAGAAGCTTTTAAAATGAAATGTTGCTAGACCAGTGATTCTCAATGGTTTGCAACAACACATTTGGGTGCTGTGAGATCCTTTTAAGAGTGCCACAGGATGCTGCATAAGTTTGTGGGCAAGTCAGCAGGTCCAGGGGCTGATTTCACTTCCTCAGGAAATGGACCTGCAGACAGAAGTGCAGTTCCCAGCTGTAACTCAGAAGGCTTTCTGCAAAGCGTTCTGAGTTATAACCTTACCCCAGACCAAAGGAAAGTTCACTGTTGGTTCCAAGGGGAGGGGAATCTAGCTGGGGCTGGGAGCCTGCAGCCAGGTTCCCATAGCAGTGTCCAGGCTCTCTGCCAATGCTCCCTGTTTTCAGAATGGGAGGGGGAAAGGCAGTGGAAGGAGCTCATTCTTGGGGCTCCCTAGCTGGTGCTGAAGGGTAGGCTTGGGAGGCTCCAATACACCCACTGCACCCTCCAGAGAGGGCTGAAAAAACCCAGACTAAACTCCCTCAGCTCCCTTTCCCCACTTCTGTTCTGAAAACAGAGACAGGCTGGGAGCTCTGCAGACACAAGTTACAAAAGATGCTACTTTTTGAAACTTCTTTATCTGGATACCTCATGCAATAAGGGGCCAGATTTTCACCCAATTGGCCATTTTTAAAGCTGTCTGCAGCTGTGCACTTGTGTTTGGTCACAACTTTCTGTGGCCAGATTGGACAAAAATTTTTACTTTTGTCTGCACCCCTCTGAAGAAACCTTCTTCGCTCTTCCTTAAGCAGGAAAGTCTAAAGCAGTGGTTTGCAATCTGTGGTACATGTGTCACAGTGGTATGCACACAACTTGTCCGTGGTATGTGTTAACAGATTTATTATAATTACTTTAGATACAAAAATTTGCTGGTGGTACTTCAGGTTCAACTGAAAAATGTGCTGGTGTTATTTAAGGTTGTATCATTTTAAATTGGTGGTGTGCAATCTGCCAGTTTGGGAATCACTGTTCTAAAGGATTTTGCAAGGTTGCTGTTCCCATCTTGGTGACAGCAGGCAGCAAATGAGGGGCTAATATTGTCAGCTGAGCTCCTCCCAGGGTTTCACTATTGGAGATAAATCTGTCATTCTCTTCTTTCAAGGCGGTCACTCCAGGTTTATATCACACATGTAACCAGCCCTTACAACACTGCAGACAGCACCACATGGCAGCTTTTCTGAAGAGTACATAGAAACTACAGGCACTTTTACATGTACTCTGGGGTAGGGGCAACACTTTAAATAGAAAGGCTCTGAAAGCTGCTCTAATTAAAGTGCTACCACATCTCCTATATCAGTGTCCCTGTGCTTAAAAATGACAGTGGGAGCACTTGAAGTAAAGCTCGTTTGTCAAGCTTTAGTTCAAGCACCCCTGCCGCCATTTTTAAGCATGGGGACGCTGATACACGAAATACAGGAGGCTGGCAATTGCCATGCTTCAGCAGACTTGATTAATCAAGTCTGCTCTGATGCATTGGAATTCCAGTGCATCAGAGCAGCCTCCACGCTTGTGTATAGGCACCCTATAATCTTCGTTAATCAGGATTAAGTAATTCGTTTCTCTTTCATTAAGAGAGAAGAGTGGAAATAAAATTAGTTTCAAAATGAACTTAAAGTAGTAGGAAGAAAAGAATTTGAAGGGTGAAAAATCTGGTACGGTAGAGGTTGAAGCAGCGTTCCTAGAAACTGAAAAGGCACGGGAAGAAGGGCCCAGTGCAGAAGGCCAATAGGTTCTGTGCATAGGAAGCACTATGTACTTTGGAGACTTTCATTTGTTCCTTGCTACTGTTTCCTGTTTAAAGGAACCAGGCTATGTTTATCCTAACACCTGTTCAGGCAGACCATGGGAAAAATTTTTACTAGCAATGAAAGTAGAAAGAGCTCATTTGGGGTTTGATTAATTTCTTTTTTAAGATGTGAAAAGCTGGTCTCACTGGTATGCAGATAAGCTGCCTGATAACTGGAAACTGTCCTTGCATCTGTGTAGCAGGGGTGTGCGAAGAGGGCCCTATTCAAATCCAAATCGAATTTGGCCTGAATCAGGGATGGTGATTCGATTGGTTGATTCAGATCACTGTCCCTGATTTGATTTGGCCAAATCCAAATCTGAAGATTCGATGTTGATTCAGAGAATCAGCGATTTGGACGTAGACAAAATTTTTAAAGCTTTTTCTACATACCTTGAGGTACCAGGCATGGCTTGTGATCGCTGCGATGCTGGGGCGCATGGAGCATCCCACAGGAGCGCGGGGGGCCCTCCAGGTGCTCGGTGGCAAACCAGGAAGTGGACTGGAAGTACTTCTGGTGCACTTCCAGGTCTGCTGCTGAGCGCGCTGGGGAGCCCTCCACGCTTCTGTGGGACACTCCATCAGCCCCAGAATCTCAGCATTGACAAGCCGCCTGGTACCTTGAGGTATGTAGAAAGAACATTTAAAGCTGTCTCTATGTCCGAATCACTGAATCTTTCCGAATCTGTCTGAATCGATTCGGAGGGCTATGATTCAATTTGGAGAGATTTTAAAGGGTCCTCCGATTCGGTTTGGATTTGGAGATTCGGCCACCAAACCATGCTGAATCTCTTCCAAATCGAATCAGGGACCAAAAAGCTGTGCAGTTGGATTAATTAGCTTGGGAGTAGACTGCTTGGTCCTGTCATTCAACTGTGCTTATTAGACCGTTTAAAGCAACACACAGATGTGGTTCCACTGGTTGCAGGTTGTGAGGTCAGCGTGCGTGGAACAACATAGTATACAAGGGTGCTGCTGTTAGAGACCTTAAATTTACTGGGTAGACATGACATCTACATTTCTGGTCTTCCACCAAAGTCAGTGGAATAAGCCTGGGACAAGCAAGATTGCAAACAGGTACCACCTACCGGTACCTTATACCTTGTGTTGTTCTTTACCACAATACAAAGCAGGCATGAAATGCTGCAGTAACACTGGGTATTTGCACTCATTTCCCCTGGGTGCCAACACACAGAATGTCAGGCAATGGCAATTTACCTTTGCTTACCCGAATTGGGGGCCTCTACCTACTTGGCCCACTGGTTGCAAAGCTAAGGTTCTGATCCTGCTGGCTCTGCTCACAGAAGGAAACTGGGCACGGTTTGGCTGTAGGGTCATGGAGGTTCGTGAAATACCTGGAGTGGAAATTTGGAAGGGTTTTATTCTAAATAAATATTTATGTACAAAACCAATCGTTTTGCACAGCTCAGCTGTCTAGTTGCCTCATTCTTGCTTTGAATTACCTGTATTTGTAGAAGAAAGAGAAATTGTTTTGAACAAAATATGCATGGCCCTGTCCTCACTTGTTTGATCCTGCAAAGAAGGTGAAGGAGCAGTAGCTAGAAGGGGTACTAAAGTTGTCAGAGGCAAGGGAAAAGGGAAAGGCAAGGACTTGTTCTATCCCTTTAAAATCTGCAAAATTTGGTCGTTTCAGATGTAGCTGTATACCACATCAAAGACTGGGAATGTGAAACTGTGTGTAATCTAATTCCTTCCTGTCCCACTGAGTTAAACAGAACTAAGCAAAAGGTAGAAGTGCAGAAGATTCCTGAGTGATTAATAATGGTGCAGGGAATATGGTGGTTAGACTGCTAAACAACAGCTTGCAATACTAAAGCTTGCAGCATGGAGAGAGGGATTCTGGCTGCCCCCCTCACACAGCTATTGGTACTTCCTTACAGCTGTTATGGTCTGTACTTACTCCTAATGCACTACAAAAACTTGTACATTCTCTCCTTTCACCCTCCAAAGTTTATACTGATGCTCAGCACTACACCCATGAAGTAAGGTGTGTGTAGTTTTTGCTCAAGGATAGACTTACATAAAGTTTTAGGCACCTACAGCAGGATTTTGGCAGAACTGAGATCCAAAGGCACAATACAAGGAACCCTGCTCAGTTGTACCCTAAGCCTGGAGGTGCATGAGCTCCAGATGTGTGTCTTTGTTGAGTTTAAAATACCTCAGGAACTTGGAGATCTGCTTCTGACCATGCACAAAACTGGCACAGTATTTTAACCAGTAGCTGCCAGATTTCTAATACAGCTGTCCTTGAAGCTGCTCTGTAAAGACTCTTCATTCCTAGCTAAGTGCCCTTTCCTCTAAAGCAGGGGTTTTCAACCTTTTTCAGTAAGTGTACCCACGGCGGCCAGACATGGGGGAGAGAGGGGGGTGGCAGCAGCCACGTGTAAGCTTACCCACACCCCAGCATCTGGCCGACTGGTTGGTGCCCATGTGGCCCACAGAGGGGTGCCACTGTCCTCGCCCCCGCCCTGCTCCTGGGAGGTGGTGGTGCGGGGTGGTGGGTGCTGGCACTTTGTCCCTGCCCACCCATGGGTACCCCTAGGGCCTTCCCAAGTACCCCCAGGATTATGAGTACCCCTGGTTGACAACCCCTGCTCTAAAGCTACTAAGTCCTGCTTCATCTCCTTTGGCTCCAAGATTCTTGGAGTGTTTCCACACAGACTAATCTGTGGAGTATAAACTATGGGTTTAATCCACTCAGGTTGAGGAGGGCTAAATGCCAGATCTCCCACTTCCTGGCTGAGTGCTCTAATCACTAGTTTACAGCAAAAAAAAAAAGTGGATACCACCATCATCACTAATGTTTTAAAAGAAAATTGTGAACCCTGTTCCTTCCTCTGAAAAAGTATAAGTACCTACCCACAAAGAGGGTTCTGGATTCTGAATGGATAGAGTTGCTTTCCTGCAGCCCTGAGTTAAAGTATGTCTATACTGCTACACAGGCTTTCCCGCAGGCCCACTCTCTAGCCCTAATTCATTGACTCTCTACATTTCAACTCCCTAGGGCCCCAGAAAAATAACCTGACAATCAGTTCTCAGGGATGAAATTCCCCCCAATCCTCAACTATCCTATACAGTGTGCAATACTTATGAAAACACTGCATTACATAGCACAGGAAGACTGTTGCCAGCCCCCCTACCCTTCCAGTAATGAAAGCCAAGCACAGAAGGAAAGACAAGTAGTGGATGGGTGTCATTTCTAAAAGAGCCCCATGTGTGTTCTGTTTCTGTCTAGAGAAGCCCTTCTAGGCACCTTTTCTTTCTTTCTTTGTTTTTTTAAATATATTTTTTGTGTTCCAAGCCAAATCAGCCAAATCAAATCCAAATCTGGGAGTCAGTCCAGAATCATAAGTGGCCCTACAACCCACAAACATCCTCCACCCCCACCAGGGGTTTCAGATATTTCCGAAGTCTTTTAACAGGCATCCTACATGCAGGCCCAAGCCCGGAGGGTTGGGGTATGGATGCCTCCAAGTTTCGCCTGCCCTCAGCCACATAAGTACAGGAGCAAGCTAGGGAGGAGCCTCCCATTTCCATAAAGTGGGCTGTAAGCCCCAACACCTCAGCAGGTACTAAACCACGCCAGAAGAGCAGTTATCGCTGGGAACACTTAAGGAAAACTGCCTTCACGGACCCAGATACATGGTGTTTCCCCTGCATCACTCTGGTCTGTCTCTTATTTTGTGCTACATGTGTTTAGAGCAGCAAGGGAACATAGACAGGCAGGGGCAATTTGTGGTGGGTAGTGGAGGGTGAACCTCAATCATACCAAAACAGAGGTATAGACATCAGGCACCGGAGCTCTGGATATAGGTGGTTTGGACACTCCCTGTGCTTGGCATGTCCTGTTACCTTGCTGTAAGGGGCTTACCATTTGACAGCTTGCTGTAAGGGGCTTGCCACTTGACATGCATGTTACTGGGCCTAGCCTACAGTGAATGAGCTCAAGTTCACCCCTGCTTTGAAGAATAACATGGCGAAATGCCATGTGGGGAATCTACCTACCCTCATCACAAGTCCACCCAAACAGAGTGACCATCTGGCTATTGTGGTTAAAGAACAACAGTTCCTATAGTCAACTGTACACAGGGGAGGGATGTGGCCAGATTGCCCCTGACTGCCCTTGATTTCCCAACATAAATAAGCAGGTACCATTCACAGTTTGACTGATGGGCTGCAGCAGAAGTCTGGGGCAAGGATGCTGGATCCAGAGCCATGTCTTGACAAGGACTATCAACTGAGAAGGACCATGTATCTGGACAGGTTGCAGGGGTGGGCAGATGAGAACAAGATGGGTTTCAATACTGACAAGTGCAGGGTACTGAACCTGGGGAGAAAGAACCAGCAGCATACCTACAGGCTGGGGAACTCCCTTCTCACCAGCACAGAGGCAGAAAATGATCTTGGAGTCATTATTGATTCCAAGATGAACATGGGCCGCCAATGTGAGGACGCAGTCAGGAAGTCCAACCACACCTTGTCATGCATCCACAGATGCATTATGAGCAGGTCCAAGGAGGTGATCCTCCCCCTCTATGCGGCACTGGTCAGGCCACAGTTGGAGTACTGCATCCAGTTCTGGGCACCGCACTTCAGGAGGGATGTGAACAGCATTGAGAGGGTACAGAGGAGGGCCACTCGCATGATAAGGGGGCAGCAGGGCAGGCCCTACGAGAAGAGGGTAAGGGACCTGAACCTGTTCAGCCTCCACAAGAGAAGGCTGAGAGGGGATCTGGTGGCCGTCTATAAACTTACCAGGGGGGACCAGCAGACTATGGGAGAGTCCCTGTTCCTCCAAGCACTACTGGGAGTAACGAGGAATAATGGGCATAAGTTGACCGAGAGTAGATTCAGGCTAGACATCAGGAGGCGCTACTTCACAGTCAGGGTGGCTAGGATCTGGAACCAACTTCCAAGGGAAGTTGTGCTCACTCCTACCCTGAGGGTCTTCAAAAGGAGGCTAGATAATCACCTAGCTGGGGGTCGTCTGACCCCAGTACTCTTTCCTGCCCATGGCAGGGGGTCAGACTTGATAATCTGCTCAGGTCCCTTTTGACCCTACCTACTATGAAACTATGTATGCCCTCCAGACACCTGCAGAATTCCTGTGCCTGCTTGGAGCTGCACACATCACTAGCATCCAGACAGAAGAGCTGATCCTGAGTTGGAGGCTGGTTGATGCTGCAGCATCTGCCCTGTTTTTCTTATCTGTTCCTGCCTTTGTCTGTACCCAGGCCTGATCCTGCCACGTTTTAATGTTTAGTTTCATTATAGTTCCCAACACTTCTTTGTCCACCAGCCTGGTATGATGGACTGTGTCTACTGAGACAGGATGCACTGCAAAAGCAGGATATACATCTGCAAAGCACTCAGCAGGCACGGGGTGAGGCAGGGAAATTGCACTGATTTACCACAAGGCCTGCCTCCAGGTGGGTGCCAGTCCCTTCTTTAGAGAAGGGAAAACGCTTTGTATGTAGATTAGCAAAAGCAGGTTTCCCTTCCCTGCTGTCTTGTGAGTTATCATCTTGGAGCCCCTGCATGGCTCTAAGACTCTCAGATGCCTGGTAAAGAGCATGCAGAAGGTCTAACTTTGTATTGGAGAGTGATCTTTAAAAAATTAAGTATGGGTGGAGCAGAGAGGTGTCCAGTGCACCCACATGGCTAGCATTACCATTCCAAAGTCAACAGGCTTCCTGGCCCCTGGCAGTTTAATAGAAGTCCAAAAGGCAGCTGAATTAATACATCGGTGTGTTGCTTAGATGGAAAATGATCATTTTCTGTAATAACTAGATTTCCCCACCATGCTTCCATCCCTAAAACATGTCTTCCTGTGACACTGCTGCTAACTCTTCTTGGCTCCTTCAGGAATGAGGGATGGAAGGGGAATCTCTCCAGCTTTATTCCTTTGAAAGCTGTAAATCCAAGGACAGCACTCCCCTTATGTGAAGGCTGAGCATGGAGACTCTACAAGATAGGGTGAACCTGACAACTGCCAGTATTGCTGGATCTTAGTCTTCCCCTGATAAGCCACTCCTCTCTGACAAGGAACAATTATGCTATTCCCAGTAATAGCAAGAGTAATAGTAATACCCATGATGTAGTGAGCTAACTTGATAGGTTACTAATAAGCTGGGCTAGCATATAGAAACCTTAACAGACAGCTTCAGTCCTGGAGGACCTTGACTGTCCTGCTCATGAAGCCTAATTGAAGGCCTTGCAGATTATTTAGCAGAGTTTGGAACAAACCTTCATTTGAAACAAAAACCAGATGTTGAGGCCTCCTCATTTTCTTGCTGTAGATATGAAAGAGACAGAAAGTGCAGAGATAGGTTGCAAAGAAGGTGACTGTAAGTATGTACTGTAGGCCCATTGGAGCAAAACCCTGTACCCTGTTGTAATGGGATTGGACCCTGTTACTGCATCTGAGCCGCCTCCAACCTGGGACTGTTACTTCTTCCCAGAAGCTGGCATAGCAGACACAGCCCCAACAGCCAGCTTAGGCTGGGGGAATGTTCCCCAGCTGTGAGCACTTGGGAACCTGGCCAGCTGGGCTGAGCTGAAGTGCCTGCCCCTGGAGAAGAGCAGCCTAGGGCAGCTGCTGGGGTCGCTTGGGGGTGAGAGGCCTGCAGCACTAAGAGGGGTGCATGCACCCAGGTGACATGGTCCCTGGACAGGGTATCCCTTGCCTTACCAAGGCCCCAGGGCTAGCCCACACCTAGGTGAGGGTGGCTGAGATGCCTGGACCACAGCATGGAGCAACACATGTGGCGACTCCCAGAGAACCAGCACAAGGTAAGTGCAGCCTTTTACATTTTTTTTTTCCCTTTCCCATTTTGGTTCTAGACCCGGGGCCAGGGGGCCAGGGACTGGGAATAATCCTGTAGCCGGAGGGGTGAGCCTCAGGCCAGCAGCTCAGGGAGGCTGGGGACCTGGTCAGTGGATCCTTGGCCAACCCACTGCAGCTAGAGTAAAAAGAGGCAGGGCCTGATGGGATACTTGACCCAACATGCCCAGCAATGCCTCTGTGGAGTGGTGGGCATCTGCCCAACCCACTCCTGTGAAGACAGGACCCAAAAGAGGGCCAGCCTGCTTTTGCAGTCACAGCATGTTCCTGTCTGCATGGACTATATTGAAAGCATGTTGTTCACTAATGCTGTACACATCAGGACTGAGAAAGGACCCAGTGCTAATGGGCTAGTAGGATCAAACGAGGCTCCAGCCAACACACCAGTGCTGGGGAGTCTGGCTAGGCTCCCCACACTCACTGATCTCACACCTACTGAAAGCAGACCCACACATTAATGGAGACAAACCTTCCCTGGTGAAAATGTTCCACCTAGCTTCCTTGTGCCCTCATCTTCCCTTTAGCTATCAGCCTCTTCCAACAGCTGTTTTTATCCACATTAACTTTTGCTGGCACCAGAGGCTGGCTGGCCACCACAGATCATCATGTCTCTGTTCTACACAACATGTCTCCCACAGCCTAACATTATCTAAGTCCGCTGTCTCTCTGGGTATACAGTAAGGCCTGCTATATGCACAGGTTTCTCCTGGGGAATGGGAGTTGGCCTTACCACAGGGTTTGGGAGTTAGTTTATTTACTGTTTGCTTTATGTCGATGTCAGTACCTACTGCAAGCTGTGCTTTTATATAAAATGATCTATGTTTCTACAGAAGGGGCGGAGGTGCATGATCTAAACCAAGGCAATACATTTCTAGAATGGGCTGGTATGGAGGCAATGTAGCACCCATTGCCCACTGCTACAGCACAGCATACAGGTCTCCTTGGGGCCCAGTGAAACACCGAGCAATCCATCCCTTCCATCAGAAGGGAGAAGAATGCTCCTGGATGTTGAGGGCAAGTGTTTGCTTGATCCTTATCCCAAGTTACTTGATGCCTATGCCATTGTTTTCTTGTGCGAGTTTCCTCCATGAATAGGCCTTCAATGAATGGCCAAGGAGTACAATAAGATAAAAATGGAGCTATTTGCTTTCTCCATATTCTACCTCTTCTGAAACTGTTCTCTTCTCAAGGAATGGGTTGCAACTATCACTTCAGGATACATTTGGAAATGAAGTTTCCCATCTTGCAGAAAAAAACCCAGAAGTAAACTGAGGTGGGTTGTCAAATGTGCCTGAGCAAAAGACAACTCGGCCTCCTCAAGCCCACTGGAGACTGATTAGCAAGAACATAATCAGCACCCCAAAACATCTCTGCCTTTCCAGCTGCTTGCATAGCTTTCAGCGAGTGCAGAGAAGTATAGTACAGTGCTGTCACTCAAGTCCCAGGTTCTCCAGAGGCAATCATGTTCAAAGGACCATTCATTTCCAGCCAGCCCCGTAGGATGTCCTTCAGAAGTGTCTGATTCATTTTAGCTGTAGGACAGCATGCAAAAATTTTCAAAAACATAACATGTATAAGTGAGAGAGAGCAGAGATTGTTTAAGCTATGATAACAGAGTCTTGCAGCTGCTTTGAAGGTAGATTCTTTTTAACGTTACATGAAGCCTTCAAAAAGAATATTTGGGATTTATTTTTAGCACCATGTGATACTAGTAAGGAAGAAGTCTTTAGAAACACTTTTTTTAGTTACTGGCAGGGAAACACGTTTACTGTCATCTCAGCTCCCTGCTATCTCCCGGGTCTAGAAAGCATCCGCAGGAAGGAATGGAAGAACAAAGTCATGGGACCATTTTATCTTTTGGTTTCTGTTCCTGCTCAGAGCTGTTGATAGAATACAGGCCGCTGGCCCTGGGATAGCATAGCCAGTGGAACTCTGTCACAGGATGATCTGGCGCTTTAAAGAGACTGGGGTTTATCAGTAGAACTGGTTGGGAATTTTCCCATAAGACATGGTTTCATCGGAAAAGATTGATTTTTATCAAATTTGAAATGCTTTATGTAAGCATGTTGGGTTTGACTCACTTTCAAGGAACTTCACACTGGGTCTTCTGGTAGACGTCTTGTCTACAGGCACCCGGGAGAGTTGTCAAAGGGGCCAAGCTTCCAGGCTCTATGGCTCCTTCAACAGCAATCCAAGAAGGCCAAGTGGGATGTGTGTTGTGAACCCTGTGTCACTCAAGCAGATCCTGCAAGTGGTGGTGTTAGCAGGTGAGTGCCAGCAAGGGGAATCTGACTAACACAAAGCTGTCTCACAAGATGACACAAAACTGGGAAGGATTGCAGACATACTGGAGAATAGGAGTGCAATTAAGAAGAATCTTGATAGATTGGAAAGCTGGGCTAGAGCCAACAGCATGAAGGTTCAGTGCTTATAAATGCTAGGTGCTACACCTCAGGAAGAATAATCAAAACCAAAAATACAAAATGGGTGACAACTGGCTGGATGGGGAGCCATATAGAGAAGTATTTGAGCCTTGTTGGATCATAGACTCAATACGAGTCTGTAGTGTGATGCAGCTTCTCAAAGACAAATACTGTTTTTAGCTGTAGCAATAGGAGCATTAGTTGCCAGACATGGGAGTGGATAGTGCCTCTCTACTCAGCACTGGTTAGGCATCATATAGAGCATTCCATGACATTTTGGGCTCCACATTTTTAAAAGAATCTGGAGAAGTTAGAGGGTCCAGAGGCTGGCAACAAAAATGGTAAAGGCCTTGGAAGACAAGCCATATAGAGAGAGTTTGAAAGAAACAGGCCTAATCAGCTTGTGGAAGAAGGCAAATAAGAGGATACCATGGCAGTTTTCAAGTATCTGAAGATCTACCATAAAGAAGAACATTTTTCCCATTGCTGCAGAGAACAGGACACATACTGATGACTTGCAATAAGGTAGGTTTAGATTTGATATCAGGAAAAACTTAGTCACTGTTAGAGCAGTGAGGCAATGGAATAGAATGAACCGCCTAAGGAAGTTGTGGACTCCCCATTGCTGAAAGCTTTTAACAAGAGGTTGAATAAGCATTAGTCAGATATGGTAGATATGGTGCAGGAATAACTATGCCTGGAGTGCTCTGTCAAGAGCAACAATTGGAAGCCTGGGAGCCTCCATTCCTACACGCAGGTTCACAGACCCACACACATGTATTGCTGGGAAATAATGGGAAGAGCGCCGCAACCTACAGCAGGTGGATACTAGCAATGACCATGCTCAGCAGCAAGAGAATGAAGCAGATCCTCACAACTGACTTAGGTTTATAAAGGGGATACAGAAAGAGGAATTCTGGCTGCCTACTTGGAGTTTGTGATATGTCGAGTTATGCTTCTGGCCCCAGGTTGAAGAGCAAAACAGAGAGCCTTTGGTTACTTCCCCCCATAATTCTGGATTTTATTGGTTGCCTCATGGAGCTGGGAAGGAATTTTTCCTCACGCTGTTGCTATTGGTGTCAGGTGTTTTTCCCCACCTTCCTCCAAAGCACTGGGTGCTGGCTGGGGATTCTGACGGGTGTGCCAGTGCTCCTGTTGGGACTAAGACCAAAAGACTCCTGGTTAGAGGGTGCTGTCCTTCCATTCAAGTCTAACAAATCACCATATTTGGGATCAGGGAGGAAGTTTACCCATAGTCAGATTGGTATTGACCAGGGGTGCTCAACCTCTGGCCCTGAAGGCCAAATGCAGCCCATGGACCCATTGCACATGGTCTGCAGGGGTCCTCACAGGTCAGGAAGTTTGGGGGCAGAGGAGCAATAGGCATCAATATGTCCACCCCCCAACCAAATCCCAAACCCTGCATGCCTGGTTGAAACCAGGCTGTCTCCCCTTCCCCCAGCAGGGATGAGTTAGAGCCAACCATGCCCCCTTCCCTCTGTGAGGCTAGGCCATGCCCCCATCCCCCATGAAGCTGGGCTATGCCCTCTTTTTCCTGTGGGGCCACACTCCCTTCCTCTCCCCCAAGGAGGAGCCATGCCCCCTTCACCTTTCCTAGCTGGCTCACATCCCCATCCCCTAATAGGGCTGGGTAAAGTCCCCTTCCTTTCTGTGGGGCTGGGCTGCTCCCTGCCCTCCTCTGCATGGCTGGATGGTGGCTGCCATGCTGGCCCTATGTGCTGGATTAGAGCCACCATCCAGCCTCAGTCAAACCAGACATGGCCTGTCTGGCCCACAGAGTAGTGGTGGCACATTGGGGGGGGGGGGGGGGGGGGCACATGGACCCCTTGAGAGCACTGGTGCACCCCTTGACAGCAGTGTTCCTGGACAGGGGGGCAGGCAAGAGTGCTGGTGCTCCCCCCTGACCCAGAAGTGCCAGTGGCATGCTACTGCTAGTTGCGAGTCAGTGGGATCAGCTGCAGGGACCCCCACCCCCTTTTAAAAGCTTTATGAACAACCCTTACATGCAACTACCAGGTGTAATGTCCAAAGCACCAGGAATTTCCTACCATGCCACTTTTAAGGCAGTGGAGGTGATAGCACTGTCAAAATTCTGGTGCTGCTTACAGGAGTAATTGCTGAAAGTGTGCCCAAGAGATTCAACAACAAGAAGCATGTTCTCCCCCCCACCCCAGGAAAGCAAAAAGCCCCACCATCCAAGATCATTCTCCACAGTGCTGGCACTTGGCCAGGTCTCATCCATTCTATATATATATTTTTGGTCCTTCTCCAGGATTTGCCAGATGTGTAGATGGTGTAGCTAGCGATGCAACAGTGAGCGATAGGTTAGTTGACCAACACTTGTCTCCCTTTGGGAAGCCCCAAAGGGAGCAGCACCATCCAGCTCCCTTGCAGCATGGAACATCTTGGAGATAAAGGCAGCAGCTAGGGGGATGGCTTGGAGACTTCTGGTCCTGGGCATGACTGAAAAGTGCACTCTGCCAGGGAAGGAAGCCTTGGTGGGACTGCTGGTGGCACAGCAGCCCCACTCAAATACCAAGACTGCTTACCTTCTTAGTGAAAGGTGGGTTGGGATGCCTTAATAACCCCAGCCCCCACAACGCTATGGGTAAGGGGGCCAGGCATGGCTATGGCCACCTGAACCTGCAGGGGTGAAAGACCTCAGAGGCCTCAGGGAAGGGATAGTTGTATGGCCCCAGAGAGAGAGGGGGCGGTAGTGAAGGCCCCGACAGGGGTTGAGTAGGGCTGAGGGTTGGCCTGAAGGGCAGCACATGGGCCAACCCCCATGAGATAGAATTGTAGGGTGTGAGAAGCCTGGTGAGGGGCTAGGGTGGAGTTAGCCCTGTGTTCAGTGAATCGGCTTGCCACTACCCAGGTGAGTGTTGTGGAAGAGGCCCAAAAGACTGCATGTCAGCACCTGAGGCATTACTCAGATAAGTCTGATGGCCTATGGGGCCGCTCAAGGGAGCAGGGCAGAGTGAAGGGGGCACAGGATCATGCGCCAAGCAAGAGAGGGTGGAGTGCAAGAGACCCCAGTGAGAAGGGGGCAGTATGAGTGAATGAGATCTGATGTAGGACTAAGTTGGCTCATCTTTAGGCCCGGAGCATAGTGACATACTGGATGTCATCTGTGAGGAAGGGGCCATAGTGTAGGGGTGGTACAGAGCCATGGATAGTGCCCCCTGGCATTGGGGCATGTAATGGGCAGCCTCCTGCATTTACCACCAGATCATTGTTACAGCAAAGCCGTGGCAGATGAGACTGCATGGACTGCCCCATAGACAGGTGGGCGGGCTGACTTGAGACTCGGCCCTGAGCTTGCCCCCTGTCAAAGTCATCGAGAATGTCCCCACAAGGAACAGACTCACTGTTTTCAGTGATTTCAATGCGCATGTGGGTAAGGACTGGGTGTACTGGGAACACATCATTGGCTAACACAGCACAGGCAACCTCAGTGAAAGTGGTCAGTGTGTCTTTGAGCTCTGTGCCTTTTGTAAGCAGATAATCTCAGCTCAACTCTTACCAGTTCACTTAGCTTTGATGGAGAACTTGATGCAAAAACTGGCAGACTTACCTTACTTGTCTGGAACAAGCTGTTAGATTGGACACCTTGCGTTCAGGTTTATCAGGCTTGCGTCCTCAGTACCCTCCTTTATGCCTGTGAGAGCTGTGTCACATACTCCAAGCAGAAGTAGAGGTTGAACAGCTTCCACCTTTGCTGTCTCAGAAAAGTCCGTGGTCCTAAGTGACTCCAATTGAGAGGACCGGTCTATAATCTAAGCAGAGTACATTGGATGTTCACAGGCTTCACTAGCTGGGACATGTGGAATGCATGCCTCAAGACTGTCTAACAAAGGCTGTGCTCCATGGCAAACTCAAGAGCCACCTGTGATGTAGTGGAAGGCCAAAGTTCTGATACATTGACAGTGACAAGGTCAAGCAAGGTCTCAAGAAATTTAGTGCTCTTACTAAGAACTGGGAGAACCCTGCCCACAACTGCTTAGTCTGGAGAGAGCCATAGAACCCAGGCTGAGGCCTGCAGGTGAGCCAGGAAGTAGTGTGCTTTAACCTCAATCTGATGAGTGAACCTAGCTACTGTGGGAAGGCTTGCTCATGTATTAGGTTCTTCTTCCCACACAACTGCTAGGCACCATTGACTGAGTTTGTTGCATTTCCTTCATCTGCCAAGATGTTCAATGGCCATACGGATACTTCTGTAACAGTCTTGAACTTCTTCCAGTGGTCTACAGCCCAGCTTTCTGATTCATCAAGATTCTAAATTGCGCTTCTGTCCTCCAATGTGTTTGCAACCCTTCCCATGTTTTGTCTTATCTGCAAGTTTGTTAGGAAGCTCACTATCCCAGCATCCAAATCACTAACAAGCATGTTGAAGAGTATAGAACCCAAGACAGACCCTCGAGAAACCCCTCTTGAAACATCCTGCCATTCTTACGTGGATCCATTTATAATTACCCTTTGCTTGTGGCTGCTACACTTAACCAACTGCTATACCCTGTGCCGAGTTCTTCTGGAATAAAAGTGTTCGAGGCCCAGGAAGAGCAAAATGGCAGGCTCCCACTTCATCTTGCAGGCAGTTGCTGGAGGAAAGAAGCCAGGCACCAGATCCTGCCCAGGAAAGGTAAGTGACTCAGCTGCCTGTGCCTGTGCGTGCGTGCGTGCTATGCTTGCTGACTGATTGTTGAGGGATTGCCAACCACCAAGTGGGCGATTGCTGCCTGGGCCTGACAGAAACCCTAACAGAGGGGCTGCCTCCCAGGGGCTCATATCTGGGACATGGCAGAGAGGGTTCTTAAACTTGTCCAGCCCTCTGACCACTACCCCATGCTCCTCATCCATGTTGGCATGAATGACACTGCTTGGAGCAATCCTGGCTGGGTCATGAGTGACTACAGGGCTGGGCTCAGAGGGTTGGGGGCACAGGTAGTTTTCTCCTTGATCCTTCTGGTTACAGGCACAGGAGGGAGAGAGAGAGAGAGAGACATATTGAAGAAGTCAACAGAAGACTGTGGTGTTAGTACCATTGTGAAGGCTTTGGCTTCTTCAAATCACAGTCCACACTTCAGAGAGGCAGCGGTTTGTTGGGAAGGCATGGCCTCCACCTTACTCTGATGGGAAAGAAGCTCTTCTTGGCCAAAATAGCTGACCTGCTCAACAGGGCTTTAAACCAAGATTGCTGAGAGATGGGTAGACAAATTAGTAGTGCAAGCCCTGGAAGTGACAACCACAGAAAATCAGCAGGGCAGGTAACACAAAAGAACTCACTACTGTCCCAGCCCAGGGACAGGAGGAGAGGGAAGCCCAGGGCTTCTGATGGCAGGCTTAGCTGCCTGTACACAAGCGCCAGGAGCATGGGGAACAAGACAGGAGGAACTGGCCCTTCTGCTAAGCAAAAGTGAATATGATCTCATAAGGATAACAGACCTGGTGGGACTCCACCCAGGTATAGATGGGTATACCTTGTACAGGAGGGACTGCATTGCAAGGAAGGGCAGGGGGTGTAGCTCTGTGTAGGGAAGTGTACTGCTCCTTCAAGCAGAGACTGGCACCCAAGGAGGGAGACTTGAGACCCTCTGGGTTAGAATACACAGAGAACGTGGTGAAGGGGTAGGAGTCTATTACAGACCTCCTAGCTAGGAGGAAGACTTTGACCATGAATTTGCTAGGGAACTGGAAGAGGCTGCATGCTCTTGGTGCATGGTAGTCAGGGTGGTTGAAGTCATGTATGACATCTCCTGGGAAGATAATTCAGCTAAATCTGACCGGTTGCAAAGCTTCACTTGCATTGAAGAGCTCTATTTGACTCAAGAAGTCTATGGGCTGACAAGAGGTAAAATGCTGTTGGATCTGGTACTGGCCAAAAGGGCTGATCTAGTCAGTGCCCTGAGGATTGAAGGGAAGCTTTGTGACAGTGATCATGAGTGGATCGCTTTCTCTATCCATCACAAAGCTGGCAAATCAGTCAGCAATGCAGAAATCCTTGACTTTAGGAAACCCGACTTTCACAAGCTCATGAGGTGGGTTGTTGAGGCCCTGAGAGACCATGATCTGACAGGTAAGAGTCCACAATTAGTGGACATGATTCTAAAATTCACAAGGGAAGTCCATTCAGGCCCATAGGAAAGTTAGCAAAAGGGCTGGGAGACCCCCTTGGTTCAATAGGGAACTCATGGACCTCTCGAATCTGAAAAAAGAAGTTTCTAAGGGATGGAAGTTGGGAACTACTACTAAGGAGGATTATGCAGCACTGGCCCACACCTGTAGGGAGTGGTCCAGAAAAGCCAAGGCTGAAACCAAACTCAAATCAAGGACAATAAAAAGTCCTTCTTCTGATACATGGGAAATCAGGAAAAAAAACCCAAAAACCAAGGACGATGTCAGACCCTTGTTGAACCAAGTGGTACAGTTGACAACTGACACCCAGGAGAAAGCTAATTTCCTCAACAATTACTTAGGGTCAGTTTTCCACCAGCCCAAAGGGATCACCCTGCCTAACAGGATGCAGGACTACCAGGGTAAGGGAAATCATACACCTGTAATTGGCAAAGATCTTATGAGGGAACAGCTTAAGAGGCTGGACATCCATAAGTCACCTGGCCCAGATGGAATGCACTCGAGTACTAAGAGTTGGCTGACATCACAGCACAACCAATGGTGAGGATATTTGAGAACTCATGGCACTCGGGGAAGGTTCCTGAAGACTGGAAAAGGGCCAATGTTGTGCCTATCTTTAAAAAAAAATAAAAGAAAGGAAGATCCAGGGAACTACAGGCCAGTTGGATTGATCTCAATCCCTGGAAAAAACTTGGGGCAGGAGTGGGGGGAGAAGGGGGAACACAACACACCTCACCTCACCTCAAAGAAACCATCAACAATGGGCTAATGGAAGGCAACATTCTGAGAGGGAGCGAGAGAGAGCCAACATAGTTGCGTTGTGGGTAGGTCTTGCCTGACCAACCTCATTTCCTTCTGTGACCAGGTGATGCATGACTTGGACAAAGGAGAAGAGGTTGATGTCATCTATTTAGATTTCAGAAAAGCCTTTGACTTGGTCTCCCATGATATCCTTACGATAAAATTGGGGAACTGCAGCCTTGACAACCTTAAGGTCTGATGACTGGGGAATTGGGTCCGTGGTCAGACCCAGAGTGATAGCCGATGGAACCAAATCAACATGGAGCTTGGTGACCAGTGGTGTCCCCCAGGGTTCAGTACTTGGACCAGTACTCATTAATATTTTCATAAATCATGTAGATATAGGTGTCAGAAGCAGACTGGCCAAGTTTGTGGACAACACCAAATTATGGGGAAGTACAGTCACTTTAGAGGATAGGCTGGCAATTCAGGCTGACTTGGACAGGCTTGCAAGGTGGGCAGATCAAAACCTAATCAAAACCAGATCAAAACCTGATATCATTCAACACTGAGAAATGCAAGGTGCTCCACCTCAGGAGCAAAAAACCCCCAAAACCACACACAACACACTTATAGGCTTGTCAGTGCTACACTCACTACCACCACAACTGAAAGAGACTTAGGGGGTCAGGACTGACCACAAAAAACAAACAAACTGTGAGCTACCAGTGCGATGATTTACTTTGCTGGCTGCAGCAAACTCTGGCTTACATCGGTAGATACATTTCAAGCAAGATGCAAGAAGTCATCCTCCCACTTTATTCAGTTTTGGTGAGGCTGCAGCTGGAGCACTGCATCCAATTCTGGGCTCCACATTTTAGAAAGGATGTGGAGAAGCTTGAGAGAGTTCAGGGAAGAGACATGCACATGATTAGAAGTCAAGAGAGAAAACCTTATGAGGAGAGGCTGAGGGACATGGGACTGTTCAGCCCAGAGAAGAGAAGGCTCAGGGGTGACTTGATGGCAGCCTGCAAGGGGTGTGCATCAGGAACTGTGAGAATGTCTGTTCACCAGGGTACCCCAAGGGAAGACAAAGTCTAGCCATCACAAACTGCTGGAAGACTGTTTTAGACTGGATATAAGGAAAAATGTTTTTACCGTCTGAGTCTTCAGAGTCTAGAACAGACTCCCCTCAGAAGTGGTGCAAACACCTACTCTGGATTCCTTTAATAAATGCTTGGATGCTTATCTTGCTGGGGTGATCTGAACCCAGCTGACTTCCTAACCCTTGGGCAGGGGGCTGGACCCAATGATCTCACGGTCCCGTCAAGGTCTAATATCTAAGAAAAGTGTATGAAATCTTTGCAGCCCTCTGCACAGATTTCTCTTCCTCAGGATGGATGCCTGTAGTAAAAGGGACTGCACACTACTTTGTATAGTCATTTTCAAGGCTCTGGTACAATAGTATAAACACCAGGCCAAACTTTGAACTAAATAACTGATGTTTCAGGGAGCTACCACACTACAGGCAACTAACATCAATAAGCCCCTTTCTGTGTTGTTCTTGCAGCCAAGGGGCCAGTTGTTGCACCACCTATATCCACTGAGAAATAAAAGCCAGAAAGGAGCACATGAGCACCAAGCAGGGAAAGACTATTTCACCCCTGAAGCTTCAGCAGGATCTCCATTAAGAGCTGCTCTCCAAGTTCTTCTTGTAAAGGCAGAGGCTTGCAACTTTAGGAAATGAGATTCCACAACCTCTCTGGGTAGCCTGTTCTAATATTTTACTATCCTTCAGGTGAGAAATGTTTTCCTAATATCCAACCTAAAAATTCCCATGCTGTAACCCAAGACTGTTGCTCCTTGTTCTGTCATCTGCCCCCACTGAGAACAGTCTAGCTCCATTCTCTTTCAAACCATCCTTCAGGAAATGGAAGGCTGCTATTAAATCCCTCCCTCAGTATTTTCTTCTCTAGACTGAATAAGCTCAGTTCCCTTAGCCGTTCCTCAGAAGTAACCATTTTCGTTGCCATGTCCTGATCTCTCTCCAATTTGTCCACACCCTTTTTGTAGTGGGAGGCCCAAAACTGGACATGGGATTCCAGATGTGGCCTCACTAGTGCCAATAAAGGGGAAAAATCACTTTCCTCGATCTGCTGGCAACGTTCCTACTAATGCAGCCCAGTATGCTTTTAGCCTTCTTGGCAACAAGGGCACACTGCTGGCTCATATTCAGCTTATTGTCCATTGTAACCTCCACAAGTCCTTTTCTGTAGTGCTTCTGCTTAGCCAGTCTCCAGCACATGGGATTGTTCCATCTTAAGTGCAGGACTTTGCACTTAACTCCATGTGGTTGAAAAAAAGATTTCTTGGGGTTCAGTCCTCAAATTTTTTGAAGTCTCTCTCAATCCTAGCCCCACCCTCCAATGTATTTACTATTCCCCTAACTTGGGGTCATCTGCAAGCTTGCTGAGGGTGCACTCTATCCCATTTTCCAGGTGATGGATGAAGACATTGAACAATACCGGCCCCAATGGCTCTCCATTTGATACATCCAGCCGTTGACCACTACCCTCCAAGCCTGACAATCTAGCTAGTTTTCTATCCACCTTACAGTCCATACTTGCTTATCTTGATTGCAAGAATGTTGTGGGAAACCATATCGACCACCTTGCTTTAAAGAAAAGAATCAAGGAACATCATGTCCACTGCTCTCCTCATATCTACAGAGCCACTCATATCATCATAGAAGGCAATCAGCTTGGTCAGCCATGACTTACCTTTGGTGAATCCATTTCGACTGTTCCTAATCATAATCACCTTCTCTTCTAGGTGCTTAAAAAATGGATTCTTTGAAGACCTGCTCCATGATTTTTTCCAGGGACTGAGATGAGGTTGACAAGTTTGTTGTTCTCTGGATCCTCTTTCTCCTTCTCAAAGATGGGCACAATATTTACTTCTTTCCAAACATCCAGGACCTCTCCAGATCACCACGGGTGCCTGTAGATGTGCCAGGAGGCTGCTCCGATGTGCTGCAATTACAGTGCATCAGAGCAGACTCAATTAATTGTCTGCTGAAGCATGCTAATTAGCATGCTAGACCCAGCCTTCACATCTTATGTATCTGCGTCCCCATGCTTCAAAGTGGTGGGAGGGGCACCTTAGCTAAAGCTTATTTGACAAGCTTTAATTAAAAAGCATCCCTGCTACCACTTTAAAGCACCCACAGCATCTTGTGTACCAGCATCCCCATGCTTCAGAGTGACTTTTGGAGCTGCTCTAATTAAAGCTCCCCTCCTCCCCCCAACCCACAGCCCAAGAGCATGTGTAAAAATGCCCCACAAGTTTGAAAAGATAATGGTCAGCAGCTCTGCAATTACATCAGCCAAGTCCCTCAGCACCCTTGGGTGCATCGCATCTAGTCCCATGGACTTGGACACATCCAGTTTTTCTAAGTAGTCCCCAACCTGTTCTTTCACTACTGTTGGCTGCTCACCTCCTGAGACTATGCTGTCAGGTGCAGTAGTCTGGTTGCTGACCTTGCCTGTGAAGGCCAAGGAAAAACTCCTTCACAGTCATGGTGTCCAGACTGTGGAATAAACTCCCTCCAGAGGTGGTGCAGTCACCTACCCTGGAGGTTTTCAAGAGAAGACGGGACAGTCACCTCGCTGGGGCACCTAACCCCAGTTGTCTTCCTGCCTAGAGCAGGGGGGCTGGACCCGATGATCTGCAAGGTCCCTTCCAGCCCCTGACAACCTATAAATATATGTAAGAGGCATTAAGCACTTCGGTTTTTTCTGCATCATCTATCACTAGGTTGTCTCCCCAATTCAGTAAGGGACTCAGACTTTCCTTGATCTTCCTCTTGCTACCCGACACACTTGTAGAAACCCTTCTTGTTATCCTTCATGTCCATTGCTACCTGCAACTCCAATAGTGCTTTGGCCTTCCCAATATCATCTCTGCATGCCCAAGCAATACTTTTATATTCCTTCCTAGTTATTTGTCCAACTTTCTTTAGCAAGCTAAAATACAAGAAAGCAAGCTTACAAGGAGTAGAGTTCACTATTAAGCTAAGCTGGTCTTCTGCCATTCTTGCTAGGCTTCCTGAGCACCAGGATAGTTTGTTTCTGCACACTCAGTAAGGCTTCTTTACAGTACAGCTAACTCTCCTAGACTCCTTCCCCCCCGCCCCCTCTGACTGGCTTCCTAGAGGATCCTGCCCATTAGTTCCCCTGGTGAATCAGTCTGCTTTTCTGAAGTCTGGGGTCCTTATTTTGCTGTTTCCCACTTCCTTTCTTTCCTCAGGATCCTCAACTCAATCATCTCATGGTCACTACTGCCCAAGTTGCCATCTACTTCTATGCTCCCCACCAATTCTTTCCTGTGTGAGCAGCAGGTCAAGAAGAGCATGGCCCCTAGTTGGCTGTTCCAGCACTTGTACCAGGAAGTTGTCCCCACTCTCCAAAAAGTTTCCTGGATTGCCTGTGCACTGTTGTATTGCCCTCCCAGCAAGTATCAGGGTGATTGAAGTCCCCCATGTGTCAGAACCAGAGCCTGAGTTCAGGAGACGTCTGCTAGCTGTTTGAAGAACGCCTAACCTCACGGTATAATGAAGACACCCACTAGAACATCACCCTTGTGGTTTCCCCTCCAACTCTAACCCAGAGATTTTTGACAGGTCTATTTCTAGTTTCATACTGGAGCTCTGAGCAATCATACAGCACAACTCCTCTTCCTTTTCTCCCCTGCCTGCCTGCCCCCCACCACTCCCTTTCACCAAGCTCACAGTGAAGGAAGGAGAGAAGGAGTTTCCAGGCAAACTCCCTAGTAAACTTCCCCTTGCTTGGGACTTTAGTTCAACAAGGGGTTTAAGTACTGGTCTAACTCCTGAGTTTTAGCAGCTTACAATCAAATGTGTAGGTTAGCTATTCTTGATTGAGAGAAAGCTTACCTTACAGTCTCCCCTTCAAAGAGCAGAGCAGTAAACTGGCCATGTTCACTTGTTTCCTCCTTGACTGGGGAGGATCCTTTGAGACCCTGCTGGGCCTGGACTAGGTCCACCCCCTCGTTAGGGCTTTTGTCAGACACAGGCAGCAAGGGACCCAGCTAGTAGCACTCCCAGCACGTGGCCAGACACAACCCACCAAACAAACATTCAGCCAGCCAGACACACAGACAACCCACAAACTGCTGGCAAGCCATTGTTTGAAGTCCATGTTCACTCTCTCCTGGTTCAATTTCTCAAGTCTTTGGTAGTGATTTGCAAAATATACACGTCTTTCTACTCTAATCTCATTAAGTCCAGCAATTATCATTGTGTTAACCAAACACTTTTTCATAGTTCTTTTCCCAGGATTTTTGCCCCTAATCTTTTAGCCATTTCATAGGAGGGTTGCCTTAAAATAAAAGCCAACAGAAGGGAAAAAGTCGAAATAGTTTTAAAATGGAAACTGTGCTGTGACTTGCTCACAATCTCCAAGAATTTACATTGGGGGGGGGAAATAGATCTGATGGTAGTGGGTCTTTAATCCAGTAGACAAAGCAGGAAGAGATCTAAGGGGTAGAAGACATGCTTCTAAGTTTAAAGCATTGGAAAAACTCCCCCACTGGAATAACTGTAGTGGATTCCCCACCATATGGAGGGCTGAAGACTGGATGCCTTTCTAGAAAGATTGGCACCAGCTCACCTAGAAGTGACTTTGATCCAGGGATTCCCATATGAATTTGTGGCCTGTTCTATGCAGCAAGCCAAAGTTAGCTAGAATGGCTCCTTCTGGCTTAAACCAGAAAATGGATATGTGCTGGGGGATTTTTGTCCTCGAGTTTCGCTTCTGGCAATAGGTGGCTTGGCTCTAAGGGTTGTAGAGTCAGACAGTGAGTGATCTGGCATTTGAAGGGCTGGAATCTGTTGTAATAAAGGGGCTTGGCAAGCCTAGGGCAAATGTGAATTCGAGTGGTGGAAAGTGGGCGAGAGTTCAAACAACTTGCAAAAACAAACAAAAAAGCTCTTAGTTACTAGTACCACCCAGACTGGGCCAAGCTCATATACCAATAAAGAATGAAATCACAAAAATCTGCACCAGAACGGGGGAGTCCAAAATTAAGCCCAAACGAGGAATGAAATTAGTGGATGGGCTGTTTCAGATGCTGTGTCCTTTGGAGGTCTTTAAAAGGAGGAATTTTGAGGTTTAAACTGACAGGTAGGACATATTCCTGGGGCATTCCCCAAGGAGAGGCTAGTAGACTGGTTTTGCCCTCCATATGTTGCTGTGACTTTCAGACCACAGCACTGAAGCAGAGAAGTTAAAGGAGGGGCAGCTGATTGTTACTGCTGGACCAGGTGAATACATGTGTGACCCTGCTCCATTTCCCTTTCCTCATGCATTTCTTTTTACCCCACCCTACTTTTTCCACACCCCCACCCTTCTTCTTTCTCCTCCTTTCTCGCTTTTTAACCTAATCCCAAAGACCAGCTGAACCAGATGGTGCTGCCACAAGTCAGCTCTACCCAAATTTGGGAATGCCTGGGCTGGAACAGCAGTGAACAGACCAGACAGATGACGTTCTACTGCAGAAGTGATCCATGGTCCGGAGCAATAGCAGTCATGACTGACCCGGCAGCCCAAGTAAGCTGACTTACTAGCTGACTTGCATTCTAAGATTAGCAGTGCATTTCCTTCACCCAGTATTGGCTTAGTAAGTTCTTCTTGTCCCCCTTTGTGTCTGTTTTGCCAAAGGCAGGAAGGTAACTACTGTGTAAAATGATCTTGTTAAAAGTGCACTGGCTGGGGGCGAGGGATGGCATGGCAGCAGCGGGAGCACGGCAGAGGTCCCACAGATGCTCCTAGTGCTGTCAGCAGTGGGGAGCGGTGAGTGCCGACCAGGGGCTGGCAACCACCCACAGACACCACTGGCAGCAGCCAGCAGGCATTGTGGACTGCCCACAGATGCCGCCTGTGTTGGCAGCAGGGTGGCAAGTGAAGACTGCCTGCCACTGTTGACAGCACCTTTTTGTAGGGAGTGCACATGCACCCCCTATGCATCACTTCTGTCCCTCCATCAATCCCATAAAGGATGGCTTTGCAACAGGAATGTACAGATATCCTCTCTGAAAAAGGGTCTTTAACCAGCTTAGATCAATTGTTTTATATAAAACACTCAATTTCTTTTTCCAAAGTGCTTTCAATTCTTTTCCTCCTTGGTGTTCCTGTTCATTAAGTCCCCAAACTTTGGCATGAAGTTTTCTGATCAGTTTACTATGGGTATGAACAGGCTAAAGTCTTTGTGCTCACCACACCTCACCACCGTAGGCAGTGTACAGAGACAGCTGTATTAAATTCCCTTGACACTGGGTGCCAATGGATGTGCAGCTCCCTGCTGTAACTCATGGCACTTAAAAAAAAGTGCCATGAGTTATAGCAAGTCTGTACAGGTTTGCCCAGTCTGCACTGAAGTGGGGGCAGGTGGATTGGATCACCTTTATCTGAACTCTTATTACAGTAGGGTTAATTGGTTGTGCAATTGGTCACTTCAAAAATGCTCTGCAGCCACCCGCTTCTGCCACGGCATGGCTGTATGTTGCTTTCAAGGGTCCAACCATGTGATAAATGTCACTTCTGTCAGCACCCTTCAAGTTTGTTTGGTCCACAGCAGGCTGCCCTCTTTTACAGTCCATTTAATTTACGACCATGAAAAGTGCCAGCATTTTGCTTTGGCAAGGTCCCTTCTCAATATCTATGTAGAATTCGAAGGGACTGCACAGCATGCCAAGCCACTGGAGGGTCTAGCCCACTAGTTCTCATCCATGGAAGCAGTACATGGGCAAAAGAGCCACAGACCTCAGTACTAGCAGTTGACCTCAGGATAGTTGCACAGTGAAATGCTGATGACAGCCTTCTAGGAGCACAACACATACAAACATAGCCCAAAACAAACAGGCATTATAACAATCTGCAGGTTGGATCAGGAGTTCTAGAAGACACGACTTGGAGAAGGATACTGTAGTGGGTTCAGGAATTTGCTCACCCATACAGTCTTTCAGATTCACTTACAGTCTCTTCCCTAGTATCTTTACTCCCCCCCAAGTAAAATCCCTTCCAGCAGGAGTCAGCATAAACAACTAAATCCATAAACCAAATACTTGTACCCCATAGGGGTCTTCTCCCAGACCTAAAGCAAGTCCTCAGATGTGGTTCTGCTGCCACTTGCCCACTCTCTCCTTTGTTTCTTCAGCCACAGGAACAGCTCACTTACAGTCTCTTTGCTGCATTTACAGTCCTCTGGGAGTAAGGCACTCCTGGCATGGTCCTCAGACTCCTCCAGGATCTGACCTACCAGATTTCTCCCTCACACCCCACCCCACCCACTTGCATCCCTCCAGTTCACAGTTTGCCACACTGCTTTCCCCTAACTAAACCTGGCTTTGCTTCCCCAGGAGCCCTTTTAGCTGCCTGGATGACAGCTAGTTATCTGCTGCAGTTGGTTCTGTTCCCTAGGCAGCCTGTAATCAGGTTTTCCTGACTGCAGCTGGGCTAGTCCTCCTAGCAAGCCTGCAGTCAGTTGTTTGCTGGCTGCAGCCCCTGAAATCATGCAGGCTGCTACGAGCCTCCTGAAAATACACAGCCTGTTTCAGACACCAGTAAGCTTCTAGGATGCTTTGTGTAGCAGGGTGTGGGGGCAGTTGGCAGTAGCACTGAGCACAGTGCACAACATGGCTTGAAATAACAGCACTGAATAAAGTTCCAGTTGCTACAGTCTAAATGGAGTACCTTTTTATTGCACAAGGCTCTGGGAATGAAACAGGCACTAGGCTTAGGAGATAGAGGTGGGGAGTTCCTTTATATAGCAGAATAAATGCGGTTTTCCCCATGCAGTGTATTAAAAGGGACTTAAATGAGGGGGAGCACTTCAATCAGGGGAAGCAGGTCTGAAGTCCAATAGCATACTAACTGATCTGGGGTTCAGGAGACCAGGGTTCTGTTTCCAGTTCTGCACTGACACACCAGGTGACAGCAGGCAAATGATTTCTTCCCTTGTGTCACAGTATCCCAACATGTAAAATGGGGAGCCTCTGTAGAAGAGTTGGGTGTGATTGTTAATACAAGTTGGGACTGAACATATAGGACATCTTCCAGCCTGACAGCTGCATTCCAGCAACAGATCACATCCCCACTTTCCCCTCACAAAGGGCAGCTTGCTGGGTTACTGCAGGACAAACAGAAGAAGGATAGTGCACTGTGAAGCTTTCCCTGGGTAAGGGGAGATACCCTATACCTCAGCAACTGCTCTTGGCAACCAATTATTTAACCCTTTCTTCATATACCAGCCCTACAAACTACAAACCATATTCCTTGTGCTAACAATGGATCAAGCAAACACTTCATCAGAAGACAAACATTCCCTGCCAGTACTGAATGGTTTGAGGCCCACCCATGCTCCAAGGCCCTGCTGTTTACAAGGACTCAGGGGTGGGGTGGATTTAAGAGCCTTGAACCTGGATATCGCATGAGGCAACTGAAAACATTAAAGCCCAAAGAATGAAGCTGAAACTGATAAGCAAGCAATGTGAAATGGCCACTGTCCTGCTTCAGAGTACCCATGAGCGCAGAGATTAGGACCTTCACACTCTCCATTTACCCACCTAACCTGGTAGATTAACACAAATATCCCCAAGTGAAATATTAAATGAAATCACATCACCTAACTACATGGTGCTGCCTGTCCCTGACTCTGTCATCCTGCACCTGGCTCAGCTACATGACCTGGTGGGAATACTTATGCAGTCTGCTGGCTTCCAGGTGGGGTATGTGGGTGAGATGCTAGGAGCAGGCTTCTGGGTTGGGTTCCCATACATCTGGGAAGATCATTATGCACATGTATCCTGTATTGCTGGCCCACTGCATACCTTTCTCAAAAACAACCCTCAGTTATGGCCCCTGGTAGCAGTGGTTAGAGCCCCCAAGCCTATCTATTCAGTTCCTACACTGGAGAATGACCTGGACCTGCTGTCCCACAGTGCCTCCTCTGTCCTCAGGAGAAACAAACTGTTGGATGAGATAAGCGACCCTCCTCTCTAGAATCTGTTTCTCTCCTGACCAGGCTTTTGCCACTCCAGTGCCCTGGCAAAGAATAAAAAAATGCTGTTAGAAATATAATTTTTCGCTTAATAAATGTCATTTTTTTTTAATGCAATACCTCGTTTTTTGGCAGGAAAGCTATTTTGGGGGACAGAATGTTGACTGGCTATAGTAATATGAGTGGTTCAAGAAAAACAGGAGGAGGTTTGCCTAGCCTATGAGGCAGTGTGGCCTAGGACATAGGGGGAAGGCAAGAAGGTAGCAGATGAGAAAAGAGAAGTCAGTCAGGTCTGTTTGTTTTGTCTCTAGAGGCAGAGACATGGTTGGCCCTGAAAGACAGAACGAGATTGTGGGAAATGCATTGTTTTGCTCATGTTAAAAAGAAAAAAAATCTTATGATTGCTTCATTTAGCAGCTCTGATACCTCTAAACTTTGGAAGAGGAACCTGAACTCCGGCGCTGATGCTACCATGAGGGCTTTGGCTTCTTCAACCATGCCATGCACCTCAGAGACTGTGGCCTTTTGGGAAGAGATGGCATCTACCTCCTGCTGAAGGGGAAGAAGCTTTTCTTGGCTAGAATGGTAGACATCCTGGATAGGGCTTTAAACTGGGATCACTGTGGGACGGGCCAACAACTACTAGTACAACCAGCATACCAGTGTACAATAGGAAGCATGCTTTGACACTGGCCAAAGGGCAGGTTATTCCACAGCTCCAATGGCAGGCTTAGTTGCCTGTACACAAACACCAGGAGCATGGGAAACAAGCAGGAGGAACTGGCCCTCCTACGAGCCAACAAGTAATATGATCTCATAGGGATTACAGAGACCTGGTGGGACTCCACCTATGATTCGACCACAGGTATAGAGGGATACACCCTGTATAAGAAGGATCATGTTGGGAAAAAGGGTGGTGGAGTTGCTCTCTATGTGAAGGAACATTACATCTCCTTACAAGTGAAGACTGTAAACAAAGAAGGGCAATGTTGAGACCCTCTCGGTCAAGATATGGGCAGTGACATACCATGGGTCTCTGGCACCTGGGGGTCAATGCAGGCATTTGTGCCCCTTCCCCCATCCTTCTTGTAGTAATACTTAAAGTCACATTGCGTGATAAGAACTCTCAAGGGCCCAGCCACCCCCCTCCCCACCTTCCTGGTGGTCTGCCACTGGATACAGGGAGAGCATGGGGAAGGGGATTTGACTGTAGGAATTTACTATAGACCTCCAAACCAAGAGGAAGAGCTTGACCAGGAATTCTCTGGACAACTGGCAGAGGCTGCACGCTTTCAGAGCATAGTTGTCATGCGTGACTTCAACTACCCAGACATCTTGTGGGATGAGCACTCAGCACGATCTGATCTTTCACAAAGCTTCCTCACTTGCACTGAAGAGCTCTGTCTAACTCAAGAAGTCTACGGGCCGACCAGGGACAAGGCTCTCCTAGACTTAGTTCTGGCCAAAGGGGATGATCTAGTGAACAACCTGAGGATCGAAGGGAAACTGGGAGACAGTGAGCATGAGATGATCACTTTTTCTATCCACCGTAAGTCAGGGAAATCAGACAGTAGGGTAGAAATTCTTGATTTCAGGAAATCAGACTTCAACAAGCTTAGGAGATTTGTTGCTGAGGCCCTGCAGAACCATGGTCCAATGAGGAAGGGAGTACAAGAAGAGTGGTTGTTCCTCAAGGAAGCAATCCTGGGAGCACAAAAGAAGTCCATTCCCTTTTGTAAGAAAGGCAGTAAAAGGGCTGGGAGACCCCCTTGGCTCAACAGGGAAGTCATGGACCTCCTGAAATTAAAACAAGAAGCTTAAAAGGGATGGAAGTCAGAAATAACCACCAAAGAGGAGTACTCAGCAATAGCCTGCAACTGTAGGGAGCTGATTAGGACAGCAAAGTCACAAACTGACTACAAATTGGCAACCGGAATCAAGGACAAAAAAGTCCTTCTTTAGACATGTAGAAAGTCTGAGAAAAAATAAGAGAAGCATAGGGCCCCTGATGAACAAAATGGGATAGCTGATAACCAACACTCAGGACAAAACCGAATTCCTGAATGAATACTTCACATTGGTATTCCACCAGTCCAAAAGTGTTAGCCTGCTTGACAGGATACAGGATGAACAAAGTGGGGGTGATCACTCTTCCATAGCTGGCAAAGATGTTGTGGGGGAGCACCTAGAGAGGCTAAATATTAGGGTTGTGTGAAGTTTCAGCAGCCAATTCAGTTTGGAGGAGATTCAGTCTGATTCAGCAGCCGAATCTCCTAATTGGAATTGAATCAGGAGACCAATTAAAAGGTCCAAATTGAATCAGAAGCCTCTGAATCCATTTGGAAAAGATTTGGTGCCGCTTTGGAGATTTGGCCATAGACTAAACAGGAAGCAGTCCTTATCATGCTGGACACAGCTGCCTTCAGCTGGTAAGTCTGTTGTGGTGGGTGGAGGGGGGAAGGATGGGGCATTGGGGGTGCATATTGACACCCCCACAGCGAGGGAGGGATTGGGGCTGGAACAAGCTTCCCAACTGGAGCGGGGAGGAGTGGGATATGGGTGCGGCAGCACTGGGAGCGCGGACTATGCCCTGCTGCCACTTGCCCAGCTGGGGCGGGGGGTGGGGGGTGGAGAGTGTGGTGCAGGTGTGGCTCACTCTGGGTGGAGGGGGGCAAGAGGCAGCAGGGCATAGCCCCTGCTCCCAGTGCTGCTGTGCCCACACCCCACGCCCTCCCACCACGGCTGGGCAAGCAGCAGCAGGGCATAGCCCACTGCTTGCCCAGCCAGGGTGGGGGCATGGGATGTGGGCACTGCCACCACTTCCCCAACCAGGGCAGGAGGGCATGGTATGAGGGCACTGATGCCACTTGCCCAGCCAGGGTGGGGCAGGGAGGGCAGGATGCAGGCACAGCAGCACTGGGAGTGGAGGCTATGCCCTGATGCTGCTTACCCTCTTCCACCCGGAGTGCACCCCCCACCCCACCCCGGCTGGGCAAGTGCCAGCAGGGCATAGCCCCAGGCTCCCAGCTCTGCTGTGCCCGCATCCCACACGTGCCCGCCCCCCTTCCCAAGTCCTGCCTCCCACCTGCCCCAGATGTGCAGCTTGTCCCAGCCCCAGCCCCAACCCTGTGAGGGCACTGATCTGCTTCCACCCAAGCCCCTTCTCTCCCCTCTCTGCCCACCACAACAGACTTACCAGCTGAAGGCAGCTGTGTCCAGTGTGATGAGGACCGCTGCTTGTTTAGTCTATGGCTGAATCTCCAAAGCAGCGCTGAATCTTGGCTCGAATTTGGCCTAATTGAATTGGGACAGTGATTCAAATCTCCGAATCGAATCACTGTCCCTCTGAATTGACCGAATCCAAATCCGAAGTGAATTCTTGCCGCTTCACACAGGTCTGCTAAATAACTGCAAATCAGCAGGACTGGATGAACTACACCCAAGAGGGCTAAAAGAATTGGCTGACATCATCATGCGACCTATGGCAAAGTTATTTGAAGACTTGTGGTACTCAGCAGAGGTCCCAGAAGACTCCAAGAGAGCCAATGTTGTGCCTATCTTCAAGAAAGGGAGAAAGGAGGAACTAGGAAATTACAGGCCAATCAGTTTGACCACAATCCCTGGTAAAATCCTGGTGAAAATTATCAAAAAATCCATTACTGATAGGTTAGCAGAAGGCAGTATTCTGAAGGATAGCTAACACGGCTTCATTATGGACAGATCATGCCTGACCAACCTCATCTCCTTCTATGATCAGGTAACTCGTCACCTGGATAAGGGAAATGAGATTGATGTCATATACTTGGACTTCAAAAAGGCCTTTGACTTAGTCTCCCATGATGTCCCCATGGTAAAATTGGGAAAATGTGGCCTTGACAACTTCATGGTCCAGTGGCTAGGTAACTAGCTCTGAGGTAGGACCCAGAGAGTACTGACTGATGGAACTGAGTCAGCATGGTAGAAAGTGACCAGTGGCATCTGAACCTCAGGGCTCAGTACTCGGACCAGTGCTTTTCAACAAGTTCAGCTATGATTTGGATTTGGGTACTAAAAGTGAACTGGCAAAGTTCACGAATGACACCAAACTATGGGGAGTGTGGTCACACTCGAGGACAGGCTGAACTGGACAGGCTTGCGAGGTGTGCAGACCTCAACCTGATGACATTTAATATGGAAAAATGTAAAGTGCTCTATCTGGGGAGAAATAACCTGCAACACACTTACAGGCTCAGCAGTGCTACGCTCGCCAGCACCACATCTGAACAACACCTGGGTGTCATAATAGACCACAAAATAAACATGAGCCACCAGTGTGATGCCATAGCTGGCAGACCTAATCAAACATTGGCATGCACCTACCAAGGCATCTCAAGCAAGGCTAACAATGTCATCATCCCACTCTACTTGGCCTTGGTGAGACTGTAGCTGGTGTACTGTGTCCAGTTCTGAGTGCCACACTTTAGGAGGGATGTGGAGAAGCTCGAGAGTCCAAAGGAGGGCCATGTGCATGATTAGAGGCCTAGAGAGCAGGTCATACGAGGAAAGGCTGAAGGACTTCGGACTATTCAGCCTGGAGGACAGAAAACTCAGAGGGGACTTGGTGGCAGCCTATAAGTATATTAGGGGTGTACATCAGAGCCTGGGCAAGCATCTGTTCACCAAGACCCCCTCAGGGAAGGACAAGAAACAATGGGCACAAACTGATTGAAAATTGCTTCAGACTGGACATAAGGAAAAACTTCTTTACAAGTCAAGTGTCGAGGGTTTGGAAAAGGCTCCCTGCAGGGGTGGTACAGTCACCCACCCTGGCAACCTTCAAAAAGTGTTTTGGTGCCCACCTTATTGGAGTCATTTGACAGCAGAAGTCTTTCCTGCCCAAGTGCAGGGGGGGCTGGACCCGATGATCTATAAGGCCCTCTCCAGCCCCCAACAGCTATGAAATTCTCTGTGAAACCATTATTCTATGTTTCAGTCATTATTTGCAAACGCTGCATTCCTACCTTTGCCATGGCAACCACATTAGACATAAATGGCTCAGTGCCTTTTGCCCAGTTCCTTTGCCCAGTCTCTGCCTAGGCACCAGAGGTGATGGAGCCAAAGGCACTGACTAATGGCATCTTTCTTCTCCTACAGGCACTGGAGGGACTGTGTGGACCTGGTGTAGCTTAGAGTGGGCATGTGGTTCTGCATACTATGCCCTGGTTTCAACAGCCCCAAAGGTGCTATTAGGATGGGATTGCTTGGGTAGCCCATTGACTATTAAGGAGAGATATCATCCTCTGTTCTAGGGTGGGGAAGGATGAATGTGCTGCAAAGGGGAAGGCTGTTTACAACCTGAAGAAAACCTTTTGGCTGCGACAGCACTGGTTTTTTTCTGAAATTATGCAACATCCCAAAGAAAGTGAATCTTTAAAGGAATTTGCCTTGTGGGCAACTGTCAACAAAATCAGCAAGCTTGGACCATCTCTCCTTCAAACAAACAAACACACAAACAAAAAAGGCTTGGGCACAGAAATATTAAAGTTCCAAGTTTCCAAGAGCTCCGTCCCGTCTTCATCAAGCATCAGGTAGCCATGGTGCCCCCTGAGCAGAGGAGAGTGATGGCCCCATTGCCTCTTCATGATGGTGGAGGCAAGTTGAGAACCTCCTAAGGCACAGGGACTACTGTAGGTGGGTGCACAGGTTGGGTCACCAAGAGGAGTGGGGTTCCTAAAATTTTCATACCATCTTTTGTCCAGAGGTAACAGGATGATGGCTGAGTTGGGGGTTCAGTGCAATGCCCTTTCCAACCCTCTGGTTCTGTGGAAGAGCTTGTGCTATATCTGATACATGCCTCCTGGGGTGGGAGGGAAAGCTGAATCAAGGCGAAAAGGTCAGAAGTACCTCCAACGTTCAGTTTGTCACCCTCCCTCCCTGTCTCCCTCCTGACAGGACTACATTTTGTTAGATTCTTTGGGTTGCAGGACAAATAGGTAAGTCAACAAAAGCCTCTCCCAACTGCACACATTCCTGCTGCATGTTGGAGCACATTGACCAAGACAGGTTTATTGAACTGAGCTGTGGCTTCAAGTAAGATGGAATAAGATATCACAACATGACCAGACAGGGTCCTAAAAAGGGTCCATGAGACAGAAGGCTAAAATTCAAGTAATAGAAAATAGGGCTGGAAGGGACATCAGGAAACCATCTATTCCTACCAGGTTCAAGTAATCTAAAACCATAGGGAGCAGTGTGGGGTTCAGGCTGGGACTCCTGATCAGCCAGGTCTTGCATATATTATGATCAATACATTTGGGAGAGGCTTTATCTTGTGCTTCAACCAATGATGTCAACTATCACTTCAAAGCCACTTAGGATCAGCTGAGCTGTCATGGCTTCTCTCTGAAGCATGGATGATACTGCATCCAATTCAGGTTCCCACAAATTTAAAACAGTGCAGACAAAAGCTCAGAAAGGAGCCACAAAAAGTGGTTTGGGCCTGGGAACATTACCTAACAGTGGTGACGTGAAGAGGGCTCATCTATTTAGTTTATCCTAAAAAAACAGTTGTGTGTTGCATGGGGCAGGTGTGTGTCTGTGAACATGTTAAAGGACATGAGGCTCTAAGGGTGCTAATGCAAGTGATATTTTGTCACACAATTGGCCCCCTGAAGCACTCTACAGCTGTGCCCTTACAGAAGTGCAGAGTTGCAGAGCACTTTAAAAGACCCAGTCCTGTAACAATCTGAACTGTCATTACATGAGGGTTCAGATGAAAGTGCTCCAAAGTGGAGTGCCTTCATTAATATCTGTCAGCCTGCACTGGGAGCAGGGCTGGGCTGTGGGGGTCTCCAATCCACCCACCCCACCTTCCAGTGGAGGCTGGGTAAACCCCAGAGGAAATTCCCTCCCCATCCTTCTCCTCCCATTCTGAAGACCATGCTTAAATTGTAGCTCGATCCTCCAATCCCTGGGACCCAACAGCAAATGTGTATTGGGTTTGGGGGAATTGCTGTAACTCATGGTGCTTCCTGCGCCTGACATGCACATGTCTGTCAGCACCCTCAGTCATTCTGGTATTGATAGCTTAGACTGTAGGCTGTCCAAAACATGCTCCAGATTGGTCAGAAGCTAGGGGCCTGTTGTAAGAATCACATGGTGAAATCCTCTGGCCTGTATTATATAGCAGGTCCACCTTTACAGAATTTTCCAGCGTAATGCCTACACCTCTGACAACCAGTTCCAGTTGATCATGCTACTGTGCACAGGGCCACATCAGTGGAACTTGATGGGGTTAACCGAAGATAAGTCTGTCATGCCAATTACACTAGGATGGTGCATTGGGAGGATGATTGAATATATCAGTGGTGCCAAACATACAGCCTGGGGCCTGGATCTGACCCATGCAGCTACTCTATCTGGTCCACTGGGCTACTGATAGGCTAAGAAAGTTGGCCAGCAGGGATGCCCTGATTCAGAATTCAGGGTCCCCAGGCCCTGAAGAATGTGACCCTCAGCAGCAGAAGGGTGAACCACTGCCACTGCTGCAGGAACTGGATGCTTGACCCATGTGGTTGCCCTACTATCTCTGCCATCAGCCCTTCTGCCTTAGGCCCCGTGCTGGATCCAGCCCATAAGAAACCACAAGGTCTGCATCCAGCCTGATGCTTGGAGTGAATTTGATACCCCTAGAAAAAATGAAAAAGGCAAAGTGTTTTTGGGTTGGGAATAGCCATCCTTTTTGTGCCATTTATCTCCTGGCAGAGTGGCAGTCAGCATGAGCAAAGACAATTCCCACCCCATAGTATCCTGTCCCTGTATCCCAGGGGTGTCAAACATATACCCTGAGGGCCGGATCCAGACCACGGAGCCCTAGGATAAGTCCCATGGATTTAAGAGCAGCATGCAGAGCCAGTCTGGCACACAGGTTGGACCCAGTGCCATGGGTGCTACATGCAGCATAGGAAGTCAGTCTGGAGTGCATGCTGCATTAAAGTGCCCATGTTGGACCAGCCCCGTGCACTGGCTCTGGTGTAGGTGGACAGCATGGAAGGCCAGCACAGGACATGCCTTGTGTGATCTGGCCCACAGACTAGCTCAGCGGTGACCCTCTTCCAGCCTGTGGAGCCGGATGAGTTTGACATGCCTGCTGTATCCAAATGAAAGTCTCTGTAAAGGTGTCATGACTTTCTGCAGATCTGTCACCTATTTAGAGAGACTATTGTCATGCTAGGGCTGGAGATTCTCTGGCTAATCACCTTCCCTTCCTTCTTTGTTGGGAGTGCTGGTTTAGCTCAGTCTCCACCCACTTATACAAAGGGTGAGCAAAAAATGTCACACTTCTGGTCTCTCTGGTTTGAGACTGGGAGAGTCTGTCCACTTGTTTCCATTAAATGCATGAGAACATGCATCTCAGTGGTTTTAGGCATTGCAATACTTTAAGGTTTTTTTGTGCACTGAATTTTGTTGGGCTGGACTGCGAAAACAGACAACAAAGGTGGGAACCAGACAAAGGAGGCTGCTGGAATGCAAAGCTGGGGTGGGGATATTTTTTTCATTCCCTAATAAAACACTAAACTAACACTTCCTTGTCCCTACATGCAAACCTTGTAACAGAATGCTGAGGAGATGCTCTCTTGACAAAGTTCCAGTCAAATATATTAGTCTATGCCCCAGATGTATTTCAAGGTGAGCTCTCACTTAGCCCCAGTACTTGTCTCAGAGCCATCAATATTTTCAGGTATTTTTAAAAACTAAAGTTTGCTAGTGAGGCAGAAATTTGCACTGCACAAGGAGCAGTGCTGGTCATGTCTGATCCAGAGTTTAGGAGTTCCAACAGTAATGGACACCTGCCTTCATTCTTTGTGTCACAAAATACAGACTGAGAGGCTGCAGAGAGATCTGGGTGTTTTTCCTCCTAACAAACCTATCTGCAACACTGGACAGTCAGGCTTACCAGAGCTGTTCTGAGGGGTGATTCTCAGAGATCTGTTTGGATGAGCTCACAGATTTGTAAGGCAGAAGGGACCGTGATTAGTAAAGACTTTGTCATTTGCACTCTTGACACTTCCTCTGCTCAGTCCAGAGACAAATGCCATTTGAGGCCTGTCGTCAAAAACCTAGTTTCCTTTTTCTGCCTATCCCCACTCACACAAATACATTCTTACGGTGGGAGTGATGTTTTTCATCTTCTTGGGGCATCCTCCTACCCAATCTGATCCAGCCATAACCCCCAGAAGCAGCTGGGGCAGCATACAGTCTTCACGTCAATCACAGGTCAGGGAATAGGAAACACTAGAGGGAATAGGAATCACTGGTGCAGACAAGGACAGCTGCCTACTTTGGCTTCTAAATCCATCTTTAGTGTTAACAGAAATGATTCTGTTTTCAGAGATGCTGAGCTGTGGCAGCTTTTTCTAGAGGCAGATGGGTCTGGGAACTTTTTAGCACTCCCCCTCCACCCAGGTGTAGGGGCATCCTGAATTAGTTTTAAAAAATTTGCCTGAACTGAAAAAAAACCCTCAGAGTGACAGTGAAATTCAAGAATGTACTGTTTTAAAAAGGTTTGAGAAAACAGGTCAGAAAAATTAACTCTTGAATGCCTCATACTTCATATCACTGTGTGTGAGGCCAAAAAAGAGAGATGCTGCCTTTCAACAGAGAAAAGGAACGTGGAACTCTCCATTAGAAGCAAAGGCCATGTGGTTTAAACAGAATCATCTGTAATTTGGCATCTGGTGACATATTCCTCTGACAAGAGGGTGCCACCTCTAAATGTGTGCTGGCAGCATGCCTAGTATGTGCACTGAATTTCATACTCCCAGGCTGTTTCTTTAGGGTGGAGGAAACAAGATGAGTAAAGGCAAAATTAGCTATCTATTTAGTTTTGTTCTTAAAACATTTCCCTTATATATGGTTTCAGGCAATGAAATGCAAATTCTGTCTTCAGTGCAATTTAGGAAAGAAAATCAGTAAAGTTTTAATTAGCCAATGCGTATGAGTTGTGCCTGGGTCAACACACCCATAAATACAGGCATGGGAGAAGAAATATGTTCCAGTCTCAGAGACATCCTATTTTTAAAATTACCTTCACATAACTGGAGTTCCCCTCAGCTACACTGGGGGCCTATTTGTTCTGACATGTGCATGTGTGTACATGAGTGTGCACAGTTACATTATGCAATTCTGTTCTGCTAGACTAGGCTGGCCATCTGGGGCAAATAGCTGAAAAAGGATCTTCAACCCATAGGCCAGGGACAGACATTACACATAAACCAGTTTAAGTGATTAGAAACTGGTTTAAACTTGTAACAGAACAGACATTCAGTGCACATAAATCAGCTTGAAAATAGCTGAAACCAGTTTGAGATAAACCTGGTTGAATGTAGGATCAGACTTAACTGATTTGGCTCAAACTGGTTTATGCATTGTCTGTCCCAGATGCCTTTGGCGGTTTGAGTTAAATCATAGACGCCCAGCATCCCAGCATGCTCTCTGGGCTTGGCTCTCAGCTCCAGCCCAGCCAGGCTGGCCCTGCCCCTTTGTTTCCCTAGGGGCTGCGCTATGGGCTCGGGCAGGGGCGGGGTTATTCCTCCTCCCTCTGGCCTCTGGAGGAGGGGACAGCCCAGGGCCTATTCTGGGCAGAGAGCCACCCGGCTGCCAGTAGGGTAGAGGGGAAACTAACTCTGTTCCCTGCCCCTGCAGCAGCGAGGTGGGGAGTGCAGGTAGACCCAGCTCGGGTCCCTGCTGGTGACACAGGGCAGGGGGGATTAAACTCTCCTCTGGCCAGTTCAGCCTAGGTTGGCCATGCACCCCTCACAGCTTCCCTGCAGGTGAGGGCCAGCTCTAGCGGCCCCTGCACCTGGCCTCAGCAAATGCAGGCATGTGCCCACATTGCCTCAGTCCAGAGAGCATGTTTGTCTGGTTGCAAACCAGTTCAGCCTAGGCAGGTTAGACTAACCTGCAAAGGTTGAATCAGTTCAGGCTCCGATTTCTTGAATGTCTGTCCCTAGCCATAACCAGCTGGGGGAGGGGGCAGGGGGTGGGGAGGGGTTTAGCATCACCTTCCTGAAGTGTGAAAATGCCACTTCCCAGGGTGTGAAGGGCTGGGTGCTTTTGAGTCACCTTTCATAGATTCATAGATTCATAGATGTTAGGGTTGGAAGGGACCTCAATAGATCATCGAGTCCGACCCCCTGCATAAGCAGGAAAGAGTGCTGGGTCTAGATGACCCCAGCTAGATACTCATCTAACCTCCTCTTGAAGACCCCCAGGGTAGGGGAGAGCACCACCTCCCTTGGGAGCCCGTTCCAGACCTTGGCCACTCGAACTGTGAAGAAGTTCTTCCTAATGTCCAATCTAAATCTGCTCTCTGCTAGCTTGTGGCAATTGTTTCTTGTAAACCCTGGGGGCGCCTTGGTGAATAAATACTCACCAGTTCCCTTCACATTATCATAATGTCCTACGTTTCCTATATTGCTTTGTGTGTGTCACTGTAGAGAGAGAGGGTTACACCTTCCCTCCTGTGGTCCTTGTATGGAGCACCTCACACAAGCAGCAGTGCCGGGTCCCTCCAGGGCGCTTAGGAAAGCATTCAGAGCTGCACTCTTCTCAGGCCTCAGTGTAGACACAATGCCCCAAAAAGCCACGCTCAGAGTCTAGTGATAACCAGGGATCCTGGTTTTCTCTGATAAAAAACAATCCCAATTTTTGGATTTAAAAAAGTAACCCAAAATCCAAATTTTTCACGATTAAAATGAAATGCCACTAGTATATATATATATATATATATATATATATATATATATATAATATTAGTGGTGTTTCATTTTAATCATGGAAATTAACTGTGAAAGGTGACTCAAAAGCACCCAGCCCCTCACACCCTAGGAAGTGGCATTTTCATACTTCAGGAAGGTGATGCTAAACTGCTCCCCCACCACTATATATATGTAGTGGTATTTCATTTTAATCACACAAACATGTGGACTTTGGGTTACTTTTTTAAAACCAAAAATTGGGGATTTTTTTTTTTTTACCTGAGAAAACCAGGATCCCTGATGAAAGCTGTAAAAGCTGTGACAGCTTGGCTGGACCTACACATAAAATCTATATGACCACATTGAAATAACAGTGCATCTTGCACAACAATGCAAGATGGTAGCTAGGACCATATAAAATAAAGGAATCCCAATTGATTTCATTCTCTGTGCTAGATTATGCCAAATCAACATACTGTATGTAATCACTTAAAAGTTTTAAGAGCTAGGAAAGAAACCGTTCTGCCCAAAAGACAGTGGCTGTGGCAAAACTGGAGTGTGGTGACAAGACTGCAACAAGGAAGATCAGTCTCTGTTAATGGTTGCAACCCATTAGACATAGAGAACGTGCAGCTTGTGGCATCCAGTGTCAGATACATGCCATAAGATTATAATAGTCGTAATGAAGGCCGGGGCAAGAGTCGATGAGTATAGTGAGAGCGCAATCAAGAAGAACAAACAGTTGCTCTGCTAGTGGTTGCCACCCGCTAGGCATTGAGTTAGATAAGCCTCAATCCTCTACTATATCCGAGCCTAAAAATAAAAGTGATGGCTCCTCTAAAAGGATAACTGTTGGCAGAGACCTGACACACCCATCACATGTGTGTATCCAAGCTAAGAGAGAAAGGGAAGGGCACAGACTGTCTGAGTTAGTGTTAACTAGAGAAGGCAGGAAACTACATATATGTTTCAATTGAAGTAGTAACTCCAGAAAACAAAATACTTACTGAATACAGGAAAGATGTCCTGTATGTGACAAATGCATGAGCATGCATGCTATATGTGCCTTGCTAACAACACCCTCATATGTCTCAGAACAGGCATTTAATGTCTGTCAGAGGTTTTGTAAATAAGCCATCACCGGTGCAGGCTATTGCAAATTTACCCCATTGTTAAACAAATATCCAAAGACAGGTCCAGTTACCAATGCCTCTAGGTATCCCTTTTAGCCAATTAAGACTCATCACATTTAATTAATATACAACCTCCGGACTGGTCAAAAAACTGCAGAAGAACAAGTTTCACACCTGAATCCAAAAACAGGATTTAAGCAATTTAACAATTGTAATGTTATGGTTCCCCCTTCCTCCCTGTTTTGTTCAGACTTTAATCGAGCAACCATCAAGGAGAAATGCTTTGAAGCTATACAATTAAACAATATAAGAGCAAATAGATTTGCCAGCAAGGTGTGCAGTCCAGGAGTAACAGAGGAATCATTTTTGCACCCAGCTCAACCAGAGATGGATCTCACTTGGTGAAGGCTGCCAGAGTGGACCAACTTCCTGTGTGCATCGGTGAGAAAAAACTGCTGCAGCTAAATATGTACTAGGACTGTTGCTGGTAGCTCATTTTATATTGGGAAAGAGTCTTTTTCTGTCATTTAGTTTTATAGCTTGTTTGTAGTATTGTTATTAAAGCCTTTCTGCTATCAATCAAGCGAGGTCTCATGTCAGTCCTTAACTGCACTAGGATTAAAATCATGCTTTTAACTGCAACACTAGGAGAGATGCCCATGGCCCCAGCAGCACAGACAAACTAGGTGGGTTTGTCACACCTGTCTGAGAAGCCTCTCTATTGGCTTCACCATGAAGCCAAGACCACCCTGACCAGCCAGGTGGTTTCTCTACTCGCCCCTTTCAGCAGAGCAAGGTGGTTTCTTTACTCACCCCTTTCAAGGGATGATGAAGATGGACTACAGAAGAGCTGGTAAGAACTGATATCCAGGGGTCAAAAAAACCTGTGCAAAACCAAAATGGAGTGGTACATGTGGGGGCAGTGTGTACTGTCCAAAACCAGAGCCTGGTCATCTGGAGCCAGGTTCCAGCTGCTGGTCAGGCTCTAAGTAGCAGGATCACTGCTATTGCAGCCCCAGGAGGCCCCCAGGATGCCAGGTAAGGCTGCTGAGGCCAACCTGGTGCTGGCCCTAGCCTCCCCTACCCCAGCCAGGGTAACCTGCCACATGCCAGAGATTGTGTGGCACAGGTGTTCCCTGGGGACAGATAGTGGCAGCCCAAGATGCGCTGCTGCTAGCTGTTCCCAGGGAAACAAACATCCATGCTTGTGTGGACGAGGCATGGGAGGGTAAGTAGAGGCTCCATTCTTTGAAAGGCAGTGGGGGGTGAACAGTCAATAGCATCAGCAAACTCTGTGAAGCAGGTGTAATATGAGCAGCGGCTGATGTGCCATGGAAAATCCTGCCACAGGTAAGAAGGCAGCCACTGAATACACCAGGAAAGACATTCAGCACTTGGTACATATGCTAACCGATGGTTCAAAAGCTCTTTTGTGAGGAAGGATGCATGTGCTGTTGAAGAGATTATCCTGAAGTCATGCTGTAAACACACTGCTTAATGTGTAACCTTGGATCCAGGAGTGAAGGGGCTCTGCTAATGCCCAGAGTGAACTGTGGGCCTGCCTCGGTATCCCATACATAGAAATGAACCCCTGCCAGAGGCAGAAGCTGCATCAGGAGCAAAGCAGCCTTCTGGGAATGCAACTTTCAAATACTGCGACAACACACTCAGCGCTGACAAGGAGGCGACCATCTGGAGCAAGCCAAACAGCCCACATTTCATCACGAGTGTTGTGAAGAAACTGAAATACCAAGACAACCTCACTAAGCTGTGACATGTAACAGGCAGGAAAGCAACTGGGGCAGATCCATGAGGAGTCACTGAAAGAACAAAAAAGGGAGGTGGGGGGTGCAGAGCAGCATGTTTCTTGCTATCAGTCTGGCCTGGAGGATTAGATAAGATTTGATCCAAGCTACAGCAGCACCAGACAAACCCACTCCTGCCCCATGCTTTATCGCTGCCACATCAGCAGGGTGATGACTCCGGCCAAGCTAAAAAAGAGCATCAATGTCACTACACAAGTCTAAACTAGATCCTACTCATCTTTGCAACCATGGCTGCCAACAGCTGGATTCCTTTCTAAAAGGGCTGCACTCACCTGACTTCTAGGACAGAAGTGACAATTTTTTTCCGATTTGACCATAAAAGCATTCTATAGCTGTGACCAAACACAAGAGCACGGCTGTAGACCACTTAAAAATGGCTGATCGGCCAAAAATCTGAACACTCATTGCATTGGGGCTCCAATTCACCCACTCCACCCTCTGATGCCAGCTGGGCAGCTCCTAGAAGGAGCTCCCTCTGCTCCCTTTCCCCACTCCCATTTTGAGGATGGACAGGCTGGAAGGGAGGGGCCATTGCTAAGGGAAACCAGCCGCAGGCTGCAGCCAGCAGCTAGATTTCCTTCCCTCCTGGAACTAACAGTGAACGTCTGTTTGGTCCACGGGATCCTTGTAGCTCAGAATGCTTCCTGCAAAATGTTCTGAGTTACAGCAAGGAACTGCACTTCTGTCTGTGCCTCTAGTTGCTGGAATGGAAAGTAACCACCAGGAAAGACATTTGCTGGGTGGTGTTCAAATGAGAGGATGTGAAGGCTCTCTTACTCAGAGGCATAACAGGGAAGCTCTGTGCCTTGGGCAGTGGTGGCACATGGAGCAGTAACAACTGTTGGGCTGATTGACAGTGATGTGGCCAGCCAGCAGCTGTAGTAGCTGCTATTCTCACCCCTCCCCTTCTTCTTCCTTCCTGCTTAGATATGCTATTGTCTTCCAATCTTCCTTTTTAAAGCTTCCTATGTGGCTCTGATGTATTTTTACAGATCTTACTAAGAAGTCAGTAACTAAACTTAATAGAGAATCTGGGAGCTCAGTTTGATGTTGTCAAACATCAAAACATTATTGGTTGGTTTCTAGCATTATAGAAAGCACCCACTGCAAAATCTTTAGCTTAATCTGTGATCACTAGAAAGAATATACTTAGTTGGCTAACACAAGATTTCCGTGACAAATATGGGAGAATAAAATGTTTACAATGTCATTGCTGACATGCCACTGCTAAGCAGAAGCAAACGTGAAGGAAATCCCTTCTAAAGAGAAGAAACATCTCAGCACTATTAAACGAAGGGGTGGGGATGGGCTAGGAAGGCCTTCAAATTGAAGCAGTTAATGCCTGATGCAACAGGGAAGGGGGAGCAAGCAGAGGGATGCTGAGAGGTGGGTGCCATGAGCCAAGCAGTAGGTTAGGAAATGATCTCTACAGCAGCGTTATGGGGAGTTCTAAGTGGGACAAAACTGCATGGGTCAAAGTCAGGGAGAAAGGCTGTAACTCAGACGTTTTGCAGACAGAATCATCGAGATTTACCTACTGCCTGCTGTCAGAACCTGCAGAGGTCTCCAGAGGTGGCACCTGGCTCTGGGCTTTGACCCCAAAGTCTGACATTCCGCCCCCAGTGGTCAGCTCCACCTACTATGCTCTCTCACATCCCTAACCTGTTTCTTGCCTGCCATAACTTTGATGCAAAAATGATGAGGCCACAGTAGCCCCTTTTGGTGTCTTCCCTCTCAGCACAGTCCTTGGGGCTTTTCTGCCCCCAAATAGTCCTTGCGGCATGTCTTTCTCTGATCACTGCTTCTCTAGGGTGTGACAATTATTCAGGGCAAGTCTTATGGGCACCAGTTGTGGCCTCTGGCCTTCCCCATAGCCATGCCCATACCTCATGGATATTACTTTAATATCATTCAACAGGCCCTCTGACTCTGCTTGGATATCTTTTCATACCAAGCCCACTGGGTTTCTGGCCCTGGCAGGGCTATTGCCTCTCTGGTTCTACTCACCAGTACTCTGACCCTTCTAGGGCTCAAAGCACAGCGTGCCCCTTAGGCACACCCACTATGGGCTCAAGGTGCCCCTGTAGCCACAGTCCAAGTCTCCAGTTAAAACAAAATGGTTAACACCAACCAAGTGATTTCCAACTCAGGCACAAACTCCACCTCAGGTGTCTTAACTGTTGCAAAAACCCTTCCAGGTGCCCTTCTGGGTCTGCATCTTTAACTGACAAAATCCCTTCCTTCAGAGGTCAAGGCCATACTGTCTGCTCTGGTCCCAGAACTGGGCTTATCTACTGCTTAACTTCATGCTTTCTAGTTATGAGTCTTCAGTAGTTGTAAACAGGCCCAGGAGTTTCTGCTCAGCCCAGTAATCATCCTGTTCCCACTGCACTGCAGTCCTAGGGCCCTTGTGATGGGGGTTTAGTCCTTCAGGGTTACATTCTATGCCCCCTAAATTGAAACAGTGGGTTTTATTTTTCCGTAACACGTCATTGGTCTTAAATCTAATTAAATGCTCAGTGAGCTATTCACAGTAAATTACTGCAGGGGCACTGCATAATAATCCACTCCGTTGATCTCTTTGTACTAAATTACAGCAGGGGGTGCAGTACACTGCTAATCCCCGCTACAGACGATGATGTATAGCTCACAGCTTGCTGATATGTACAGATGACTGAAAGTGGTGTGATTTCCTTAAGTGTCATTTAATTAATTTAATTTTTACACATTTTTCTAATTAAAAAAAATTACACCAATATTTTAACTTTTTTATTCTTATTCTTTTCATTCCTATCTTTATTTTTATTCTTATCTTATGTCTTATTTTCCTATTTTTATGTCATCAAGTAAACTTTATTTTATATGCAGCCTGCTTGGTTTTTTTTTATTTCACTCAGACAACCACTCCTACGAACAGGGTGCTGAAATTCTCCAAGTGCACAAATCAGCACCCTGTGAATTTCTTTAAAATATCCACCTGGAAACCAGTGGATGTTGTGTACCTTGATTTTAGCAAGACTTTTGTGGTTTCCCATAACATTCTCCCAGGGAAGCTAAGGAAGTATGGGTTGGATGAATGGACTGTAAGGTGGATAGAAAACTGGCTAGAGCATCAGGTTCAGAGAGTATCAAGTGGAGTGCCCCAGGGGTCAGTCCTGGGGCTGGTTTTGTTCAATGTCTTCATCAACAACCTGGAAGATGGCAGAGTGCACCCTCAGCAAGTTTGCAGATGACACCAAGATGGGGAGAGTAGTAGATATGCAGGAGGGTAGGGCTAGTATTCAGAGTGACTTAGAGAAATTGGAGGATTGGGCCAAAAGAAATCTCATGAGGTTCAACAAGGACAAGTGTAAAGTCCTGCATTAAGGATGGAAAAATCTCATGCGCCAGTACAGGCTGAGGGCTGACTGGCTGGGCAGCAGCTCTTCAGAAAAGGACCTGGGGGTTACAGTGGACAATAAGCTAAATATGAACCAACAGTGTGACCTTGTTGCCAAGAAGGCTAAAAGCATACTGGTCCGCACTAGTAGGAACATTGCCAGCAGATTGAGGGAAGTGATTCTTCCCTTTTATTTTGCACTGGTGAGGCCACATCTGGAGTACTGTGTCCAGTTTTGGGTCCACCACTACAGAAAGGGTGTGGACAAATTGGAGAGAGATTGGCAGAGGGCAACAAAAATGGTGAGGGGACTGGGACACATGCCTTCTGAGGAGAAGCTGAGGGGACTGGGCTTATTTAGTCTAGAGAAGAGGAGACTGAGAGGGGACTTAATATCAGCCTTCTTCTACCTGAAGGGTGGTTTGAAAGAGGATGGAGACAGGCTGTTCTCAGTCATGGCTGTGACAGGGGGGCATCTTAAGGCCGGTTCAAACATTGGTCCATCCATTTGTCTAGAGCAGTCCACCCACCTGCCTCTCCTGCCATGTCTTTGATGTAACTTTTGAAAATATTTTTAGGTGGGAGGGTGCATATTTACTGTGATGCCATGGGCATAATACACAGCTCTGACCTCCCCTTTACCATGTCCCATGCCTCGTAGATGGCATTGCTATATGACTCTGGCTCCACACTGGGTCCCACTATATTCCAGACTGACATTTCGGACCCTGACCTTTATCCCTCCTAGTCAAACAGCCTAACCTTCACCGTCATGCGGGGCTGCAAACTCCCTAGACTCCTTTCCCTCTTGGCTGTGATCCCCTTTGGGTCCTTTGGCCTTGCAGGCCCTGGCCTTACCTCTAGGCCAGTTGGGACTCCAGGCAACTGGGTCTAGCCATCCCTCATGGTGGGTGCTTTTGCCTTTTGACTGTCCTGGTCCTGGACCCAGCATTGGCCAGTCAAGGGTTTTCTGGATAGGCTCTTGAGCAGCTAGCCCTCTCCCATTTGGGTCTGCCTTCTCAGGCCCCTCCACACACACTATTCCCACTCTCTGAGCTTGTGGGCCACATAGTCACCCTGGACCCCTCCTGGGCCCACTGCTCTGCCCTACTGGGCTTCTACTCCACCCCCTCACTGGGGTGTCCAGATCTTATGCCCCGTGGCCCTCAGGTCCCACCCTGTGGACCTTGGCCCTGTGCTTTTCTGTGGGGGTGTGCTCCCCTAGCCTTTCCCCTCCACAGGGCCACCCACAAAGCAGTGGAGGCTGAGGCTGAGGCTTTCCGGTGCCCCATACTTGCCTTTCCTTAGGGTGGCACAGATGTAACATTTCCTGGAGACTGCCCCATGAACCGGCAACCCCACCACACCATCCAACCCCTTCAGGGTGAAGTTTCAGGTTATGCCCCAGGACCAGGAATCTCCTCCATCCCCATGGTTCCTACTTTTAACCTCCAGGTATTCTGGGAGCAGCAGATCTCTGGATGGATGATGTTATCCTTCTGGCTCCGTGCAGCAACTGCCAGCTCTGCTCCTCAGGGCCTGGTCTTATACTCAGGGTGCCCTCTTGTGGTCATGTGACCACCTAATTAGGTCTCCTCACCTGCGGGCTGCTCCACATCCTGCTCAAACCTCTTAAAGTGGCAGGTACAACCTGTGCACTGCCACAGTGGCAAGTAACAGAACAAGGAGCAATGGTCTCAAGTTGTTGCAAGGGAAGTTTAGGCTAGATATTAGGAAGAATTTTCTCACTAGGAGGGTAATAAAACACCAGAACAGGTTACCCAGAGAGGTGGTGGAAGCTCCATCCTTGGAGGTTTTCAAAACCCAGCTAGACAAAGCCTTGGCTGGGATGATCTATTTGGGGATGGTCCTGCTTTGAGCAGGGGTTTGCACTAGATATGACCTCCTGAAGTCCCTTCCAACCCTAATTTTCTATGATTCTATGATCTTCATGCACATTGGAGTGTTGTCGTGCGCTAATTGGAACTCCGATAATGTGCTCCCTGCATTATCTCACAGGGGGTCCCAATCCTGGAAGACACCTGGAAACCCCCTCCGTCCCCCCCACACTTTTGCACCCACATTCCTGCGATCACATTCCTTCGCTGTTGGGGGTCACTGTTTTATTCGATGTTTCCCTTCTAAACCCAGACACTGCTTGCCATATCTCTGTTTGGGTCTCTGTTCCCATAGTCCCCCCAAGTCCTGGTTTCCTTGGGATGTTGCCCATGCTCTGCTCTGCCCACCAAATGCAAACCTGCATCCCAGCCATCCAAGCTCGGCCCTCTCCCCCACAGGTGAACAAGAGATCTTGGCTTTCTGACTAGACATACACCACCCCCCGGGAGACAAGAACAGAAAGCCACTTCATTATAGATTCATAGATTCATAGATTCATAGATGTTAGGGTCGGAAGGGACCTCAATAGATCATCGAGTCCGACCCCCTGCATAAGCAGGAAAGAGTGCTGGGTCTAGATGACCCCAGCTAGATACTCATCTAACCTCCTCTTGAAGACCCCCAGGGTAGGGGAGAGCACCACCTCCCTTGGGAGCCCGTTCCAGACCTTGGCCACTCGAACTGTGAAGAAGTTCTTCCTAATGTCCAATCTAAATCTGCTCTCTGCTAGCTTGTGACCATTGTTTCTTGTAACCCCCGGGGGCGCCTTGGTGAATAAATACTCACCAATTCCCTTCTGTGCCCCCGTGATGAACTTATAGGCGGCCACAAGGTTGCCTCTCAACCTTCTCTTGCGGAGGCTGAAAAGGTCCAGGTTCTCTAGTCTCTCCTCGTAGGGCTTGGTCTGCAGGCCCTTAACCATACGAGTGGCCCTTCTCTGGACCCTTTCCAGGTTATCCGTATCCTTCTTGAAGTGTGGCGCCCAGAATTGCACGCAGTACTCCAACTGCGGTCTGACCAGAGCCCGATAGAGGGGAAGTATCACCTCCTTGGACCTATTTGTCATGCATCTGCTGATGCACAATAAAGTGCCATTGGCTTTTTTGATGGCTTCGTCACACTGCCAACTCATGTTCATCTTGGAGTCCACTAGGACTCCAAGATCCCTTTCCACCTCTGTGCCACCCAGCAGGTCATTCCCTAGGCTGTAGGTGTGCTGGACATTTTTCCTCCCTAGGTGCAGCACTTTGCATTTCTCCTTGTTGAACTGCATTCTGTTGTTTTCTGCCCACTTGTCCAACCTGTCCAGGTCTGCCTGCAGCTGTTCCCTGCCCTCCGGCGTGTCCACGTCTCCCCATAGCTTTGTGTCATCTGCAAACTTGGACAGAGTACATTTCACTCCCTCGTCCAAGTCACTGATGAAGACATTAAAGAGTATTGGTCCAAGGACCGAGCCCTGCGGGACCCCACTGCCCACACTCTTCCAGGTCGAAACCGACCCATCCACCTCGACTCTCTGGGTGCGACCCTCCAGCCAATTCGCCACCCACCAGACTGTGTAGTCATCCAAGTCACAGCCTCTTAACTTGTTCACCAGTATGGGGTGGGATACCGTATCGAAGGCCTTCCTGAAGTCTAAGTATATGACATCCACCCCTCCTCCTGTGTCCAGGCGTTTCGTAACCTGGTCATAAAAAGAGACTAGATTGATCAGGCACAATCTGCCTGCCACGAACCCGTGCTGGTTTCCCCTCAGCATAATTTGTCCTGCCGGGCTCTCACAAATGTGAGCCTTGATAATTTTTTCAAAGACTTTGTCAAGGATGGAGGTGAGACTGACTGGCCTATAGTTGCCTGGGTCCTCCTTCCTCCCCTTTTTGAAAATGGGGAACACATTGGCCCTTTTCCAGTCCTCCGGGACTTGGCCTGTGTGCCACGAGCATTCGAATATTCCCGCCAGTGGCTCTGCAATGATGTCAGCCAGTGCCTTCAGCACCCTCGGATGGAGCTCATCCGGGCCTGAGCTCCATCCGAGGGTCTTATCACCTCGGATAAGAACGAGGTGATAAGACCGAGGCTTATGGAGCTTATCTGGGCCTTATCACCTACCCCATCTCTGAACAGAGTGCTGAAATTCTCTGAGCTCTTATAATATGTGCACAAATCAACATCTCATGAATTTCTTATTTCTTCATGTGCATATTGGGCATTGAGTTAATGTGACCAGCGGTTGGTAATGCTTTTTAATGTCCTTGCCGCGTTTCACTCCCCATACACACAAAGAAAGGCAAACCTGTAGACTTCAGCCCTCTCTGGCTCCCTCTCCCTCCCCACTTTCACCGCAGCCTGCCCCCCACACTAGAGGCAATGTACTTATGAGACAGAAGTGCTGAAACAAAAATTTTCATTTTATTTATAGAAACACTCAATGGTAACTGCTGAACGGTTTAGTGTTCAGTGCTGATCAAGCAGCAGCCTACAAAGTACCCTCACCATCTGCAGCAGCCAGAATGTGTGCAGTCAGGCAATTCCTCACAGTGACTCCCTGACCAGCATTTGCATGCTGATCATAGGTGGCACTGTGCCTTGCCTGCCCATTTCTCTGTCTGGCTGTTGCCTCCTGCACTTCCTCAGACCAGGAATCACTGAACCCCACCCCCCTCCCAGTCTTGCAAATATTGTAGAGCATGCAGGCTGCTGTAATGAATGCTGTAATGTTTTCTGGCTCCACCTCGAGCCTGTAGTTCAGTGACCTCCACCGTGCTTTCAGATGGCCAAAGGTAAATCCCATCTGGCATTTGCTGAGGTAATAGTTGAATACTATGTTTTGCCAGACAGTAACTTGTCCTCCATATGGTTTAATGAGCCAGGGCAGAAGCGTGTAATCTACATCTGCTATGATAAGTGGGGGCATGGCAACACCCCAGATCACTGCATCAGGGACCCTGGGCACATATTATCCTTTCTCCATCATGCCAGGCAGCAGTGAGTTTCGAAAGACATACACTCATATACACTGCTGCTCAGCCTGTATAAATGTTAGTGATCCATCCTCGGTGATCAACTATGGCCTGAAGGATCACCAAGGCAAATTTCTGGGATGGGGATAGGATCAGGATGTGTGTGCTGTTGTGAAGCCTTTAACAACTTCTCTGGGCTTATGGAGGCAGATGAAGCTATTCACTGTGACATCCTGCAGCAACTGGCATACCTCACGTATCACCGCCCCCCTGGTTGTGCAGGGAGCCATGCCAAACTGGTTCCTTATGAAGCAGAGGCTGGTAGAAGCAGCCAGTTTCATGATGGCCATGGACACACTCTTTTCTGGTCCAACGGGGTGACACATGACAGTCTCTTGGTGCTCAATGTGCGGTGGCAGCAGTGAGACTATGTGCACAAATGTGTCCCTGCTCATGTGGAAGCTCTTGAGCCACTGTTGATCATCCCGAGTCAACAGTACAATGCGTTCCCATAGGAAACAACAGTTACCATTAGGCTCAGAGCACCACCTACTTGTACAAAGGGGTTTGAATAGGTAGGGCTGTTGAATAGGGTCATTAGCATTATATTAACTCCTTGGTCTTTACATTTCTATTCCTACATACCCCAGGTATGAAATCTCCCTACACCCTGTTTTCAATTACATGCGCTCAGTGGAAAAAAGGCAGGTGCTGAGCAGAACAGTGAAATGGCCGAACCCTGAATTAAGGGTTGTTGAACAGGGATATTAGCATTAACAGCCCTGCTCTTTACATTTCCATTCCTATACAACCCAGGGTCCTGTAACCATCCCTCCTCTAAAAACTTGGGATTTTAGGTTTTTTGCAGATTACCTCTGAAATCCGTCAAAAGCTCAACGGAATAAGGGCAGGTGCTGAGCGGAAGACTGAATGGATGAACCCCAAATTCCACCCCCCCCAGCCCAAAGAGACCCCCTAGGAGCACAGCTGAGTGATTGATAAGGCAGACAGTGTTGCTGGGGGGCGTACTTGAAGGGACAGCTATAGTCCCTTCAAGCTGCGTCACAAGCTGCCAGGCAATTAATTTTTGGTGTGTGCAGCTGCGAGCCATTAACAACTATCTTTCTGGACAATAAGGGACTATTTGGGGCAGGCTATGGATGTCACAGGTGTTCTGTTAAGAAAGGTCACATGAGCAGATTTCTGTGCATGCCGGTACTGAGACATACACATGTCTATATAACTGCTGTCAGCCAGGGAGAGAAAACATCTCATGATTCTAGTCAGAGCATAGCAACCCCTCTCTCAGTGACTCATTTTGACCCTGAAAATATACTCAATGAAGGCGCTGAAGAACAAGCCATGTCTGCCAGGCTTAGAGCAGTGGCCACATGCATCACTAAGCCATGGCCCCAACTGGTCCCTGGAAGAATTGGCAGATTTGATTGATATTTGCGGGGAACAAAAGGCTCTGGAGCAACTAGAAAATTGCTGAAATAAGCCAGTCTATGTGGCCATTAGCCAAGAAATGAAGGTGCATGGCCACAACTAGCCCTGAATTCTGCTTTCCATCAGGCAACGGACCAGAAGAACACATTACTTGTCACACCTTCCTAATCATTCATCTCCCAGGTAAAGATAGGCTGTGCCTGTCTGGCACCCAGTGGACAATCTCCTGATTCCAGTGCCTGCTTGGAAGTTGACACAGGGTAGGTTTTATAGTTACCCGGGCCATTCATATTTTCTCACCACAGAGCCCAGTGAACCAATCCAACTGGGTGAAATGGTCAGAATGAAGCTCCAAGCTAGGCAAAATTCACTTAGTTTCAGGTTTCATTACAAATCTGAAACTTGAGCTAAAATCACAAGCCAGGGGTCAAAACTATGCTCAACCTCCCTGTGTCCCTGCTGCAATCTGAAGATTTGGGGTGGATTTTTACTTAGAGCATCTATATCAGTTTAAGGCTCAGTTTTGACTTGACCATTTAGGCTTTTTGAATCCAAATCACAAGGCACAACCTGAAATTGCGCAAGTATCATACAGAAAGAAACAAAAGAGGTCTGCAACTGTAGCAGGCTCACTTTTCAGAGCTTGGGTTGAGTCCCAGGCTTGAGATCCTGCTGTTTTGATTGGTGGAGCCCATCCACCAATCAGGAGGCAGCAGAAGAAATAAAGTCATTTCCCTTTCCTGAGGGGAGGGGGAGAAGAGCTCTGCCGGACCTGATTGAAGACTGGAAACTGTCAGGTCCAGAAGACTTCAGGGGCGGACCCCTGGAGCATATAAAAGGAGCTGCATGCCCAGATGCAGATACAGCAAGGGACTTAAGAAGAGTGGAACCAAGAAAAGCAGGGGAGCTCTCCCCCAGCAGGCAATAGGCCCAAAGCTCCTGAAGCCACCACTAGAGGAGCAGTCCTGGGAGCGGTGCGAGATTGCTCAGGCCCATCACGGTGCACAGTTTGGTGCATGGAGCCCAGGCTTTGGGAGCCGCAAGTGATGGCTTGAGCCTGCAACCCCTGCAGGGCCTTGGGGCCTGCAGTGAGGCGGCTCAGGCCTCATCTCCCAGCAAGTAGCGAGGTCCCACGGTGCACAGGGCGGTGCATAGGCCTGAGCCTTGGGAGCCAGGGAGCAGTGGAGGCTGCTTGGGTTAGCCACCTGGTGTGAGGACAGCTGGCCAGAGCCTGACGGACCCAGCCTGTGCTAAGACAGGCCTCAGTGCTGAGCCAGGACATAGGGAAATGGTAGTGCTGCAGCGTGAGGCTCAGCACCCAGGAGCCAGCAGCAGTGGTGCAGCAGCTGAGAGGAGCTCAGCCCTCGGTGCCCAGAGGGGGGCACAGGGTGGGGAGGAGCCCAGCAGCACAAGAGAGGCGCTCCAGCAGACCCCATCGAGCTATGCCCTGACCACCGCCACCTGAGGGAGCGTGAGTCATTGGGCCCAAGGGTCCCACAGCGGAAAGATATTTGGAGCGGGCAAACCCAGAGAAGGGGCTGGTGAGCAGCACCCCCCCCTCCCTCCCCAAGTCAAGGCCCTATGGAGAGGGGCTCCTGGTGCTTCCTGGATACCCTGCAAGGGACCCCATTGGAAGGAGGACTATCTCTTGCCATGGCTCAGGGACTATTTTAAGGAAATAGATGTTATTAAGATTGTTCATGTTTGCACCTTATATTTTGCGATTGAAATGTTGTATTGTGGTGTTGTAAATAGTGTTATTTAGGGTTTGACCTTGGTTATTGGTTAATGTTAACTGTAAATATATGTATATGATATTTAGTTGTATGTTTATGTATATTATAACTCAATAAATTGTATATGGTTAAGAACTTTGGGCTTGGGCTAATTCTATAGAGGAAAGAGGGATCTGCTCAAAATTCTGGCAACCCTTACAGCACCCCCTCCTACCTACCCATCCCATCCTATTGAGAATAGGGCACACCCTTGGGTGTACCTGGGTTACACAACAGTCCTCTAGCCTCCAAAAATTGTATTTTGTCTGGCTGCAATTCAGAAGAGTGGTTCTTGGAGTAGTCACAGTAATAACCTCTTAGCAGCTACACAGAACTACTCAGTTTCACAAAACTGTGCTGGCATGGCTTAGTAAATTCTTGTACTTCTCAGTTTACAGACAGGCACCAAGAGTTGTGTGACTTGCCTCAGGCCTTACAGTGAAGTCACTGGCAGAGCTGATGTGAGCTTTCTGGCACACCTGGGTCCCAGCCTATCATGGCACACATTGTTTTATTTCAATGTCATAACTCTCCAAAGGGGTGAGCAATGGCATTTTTCAAAGGAAAGAATAGCAGATGAGTAGCTCAAAGGGATAAGAACTTCAGACTTTGAGGGTAGGTCACAGACCTGACAAAGTTGAAGCCATAGGTGTGTCTGGGGCTGCACATCTTTCTGGAACACTTCTCTGGAAAATGCAATCCAGATCTTTCCTATATTTCAGGAAGATTCTTGGGCTTCTCTGGAACTAAGCAGACTTACAAAAGTGAATGAGATATTTCTGTTTTTAGAGACTTCAACCAATAGATCAATCTGTTGCTTATACGAAACCCTACTTTTCCTCTCAAGTGCCAGGCCAACAAGGGACCTCATTTTAATTCAGCATGTATACCTAATTTAAGACTATGAATAACCTCACTGATATCAATGGGATGACTCACTTGCTGAAAACTAGGCACTTGTGTAAGCATTTTGCTGAATTCAGACCCCTGCAAGGTGCACAGCCTAGCCTCTCTCAGGGAATGAAAGGTATAATCTATTCTTGGCAGCAACACTAAATCTAATGCTCAAAGCAGGCAATGTTAGGAAGGGCACTTTCAGGCTAGTCAGTACAGAGGCACTGTTCTTTAAAGGATGTATGACTTAAACTATGAATTTGTTAAGCACAAATTAACACCAGAAAATACGTGCTATGGAACATGGTAAGCTTGGTGTCCAGTTAGTTGTGCTTAGCTGCATTTCTTCCTGGATTAATTTGGGCTTTCTTTCCAATGATGTTGTTTCACACCTTCAGTGACCCCTATCTAAATCAAAATAAAGGGCTAAAAATGTCCCTGGAATAGCAGCACAGCTGCTGATTTATAGGACAGCATGATGTGTAGACATACATCTTCACTCCTACTGGCAAGGCTTTTAAAGGAAGCCATAATAAACAGAATTAATCCTCTGAATAAAAAAAAATCCATGGGAATGAATTTTGCAGATGCTATAAATGAATCCTTGTTTTCTGATAACTCCTAAACTCCAACATCACCCTTGGCATGAAGCAATTAAGGGAGGCCTCCTATGAATCAGGGGGCAAGAGGAATTATATCTGTGGTCATTAGGAAAAAAGACATGAATTCCTACCGTCAGAAAAAATTGTAAACTTTTGCCTCTCCCAGAGTGTACAGTACATTTCTAATCCTGTAAAAACTTGGTTCTCTCACCACCAAGTTCTGCATAGGGCCCTGCCAGAACTTTATCATGGAAGCAAGCATGCTTCTTTCATAGTTTCATAGTTGTTAGGGGCTGGAAGGGACCTTACAGATCTTTGGGTCCAGCCCACCTGCACTTGGGCAGGAAAGACTGCTGGGATCAGAGGACCCCAGCAAGATGGGCATCAAGATGCTTTTTGAAGATTGCCAGAGTGGATGACTGTACCATCTCTGGGAAGAGCCTGTCCCAAACTCTTAGCACTCAACTTGTAAAGAAGTTTTTCCTTATGTCCAGTATGAAGCAGTTTTCAATCAGTTTGTACCCATTATTTCTTGTCCTCCCCTGGGGGGCCTTGGGGAACAGATACTCCCCCAGGTCCTGATGTATGCCCTTGATATACTTATAGGCTGCCACCAAGTCCCTTCTGAGTCTTCTCTTCTCCAGGTTGAACAGTGCCAAGTCTTTCAGACTCTCCTCATATGACCTAGTTTCTAGGCCTCTTATCATGTGTGTGACCCTCTGGACTCTCTCGAGCTTCTCCACATCCTTCCTGAAGTGCACCACCCAGAACTGGATGAAGAACTCCAGCTGCGGTCTCACCAAGGCCGAGTAGAAAGGGAGGATGACATCCTTGGCCTTACTTGAGATGCCTTAGTAGAAGCATGCCAGTGTTTGATTAGTTCTGCCAGCTACAGCATCACATTGGTGGCTCACGTTCATTTTGTTGCTTATCATGACACCCAGGTCTCATTCAAACATGGTGCTAGCAAGAGTAGCACTGCCGAGCCTGTAAGTGTGTTGTAGATTATTTCTTACCAGATGGAACACTTTACATTTCTCCATATTAAACAACATCAAGTTGAGGTCTGCCCACCTTGTGAGCCTGTCCAGGTTGGCCTGTATTACCAGCCTGTCTTCGAGAATGACCACACTCTCCCATATTTTGGTGTCATCAGTGAACTTTGCTAGTTCACTTTTTATACCCAAATCCAAATTGTTGATGAGCATGTTGAAAAGCACTGCTCCAAGTACTGAACCCTGAGGGATGCCACTGGTTGCCCTCTGCCATGATGACTCAGTTCCATCAATCAATACTCTTCGGGTCCTACCATGGAGCCAGTTACCTAGCCACCAGGCTGTAAAGTAGTCAAGGCTGCATTTTCCCAACTTTTTCATGACGACTTCGTGGGACATCAGGTCAAAGGCCTTTTTGAAGTCCAGATATAGGACATCAACCTTATCTCCCCCATCAAGGTGGCAAGTAAACTGATCATAGAAGGAAATGAGGTTGTTCTGGAATGACTTGCATGTAACAAAGACATGTTGGCTATCCTTTAGAATACTGCCTTCTGCTAGCCTGTCTGTAATGGATTATTTGATAATTTTCTCCAGGATTTTACCAGGGATTGAGGTTAAATTGACTGACCTATAATTTCCCAGGTTCCCCTTTCTTCCTTTCTTAAAGATAGGCACCATGTTGACCTTCTTCCAATCTTCTTGGACTTCTCCTGAGTGCCATGAGTCTTCAAATAACTTTGCCATCAGTCGCATGATGCCTTTGGCCAGTTCTTTTAGTACCCTCGGGTGTAGTTAATCTGGTTCTGCTGACTTGTAGATATTTAACCATTATAGGTGCTCTCCCACAAGATCTATGCCAACTATGGAGGGGTGGTCATCCCCACCATGATCATCCTGTATCCTGTCAAGAAAGCTAACACCCTTGGACTGGTGGAATACCGATGTGAAGTATTCATTCAGGAGTTTATTTTTGTCCTGAGTGTCAGTTATCAGCCACTCCATGTCGTTCATCAGGGTTAAATGAATGAGGGTTGAATGAAAGGTTGAATGAAGCCCCTATGCTTCCCTTATTTTTTCTCCAACTTCCTACATATCTAAAGAAAGACTTTTTGTTGTCCTTGATTTCAATTGCCAATCTGTATTTGGTTTGTGCTTTTGCTGTCCTGATCTGCTCCTCACAGGTACAGGCTGTTGGCAAGTACTCTTCTTTGGTGGTTATCCCCAACTTCCATCCTTTGTAGGCTCCTCGTTTTAATTTCAGGAGGTCCATGACTTCTCTGTTGAGCCAAGGGGGCCTCCCAGCCTAGGGCTGTGTGAAGCTTCAGGTGGTGATTCGATTCAGAGAAGATTTGGCCTGATTCGCTGGCCAGGGTTAAAAAAAACCCACTGAAAAAAAACGGAGTGGTGCATGCGGTGGCAGTGTGTGCCACCCAAAGCTGGAGCCTGGCCAGCTGAAGCCAGGATATTCAGGGGTAAAAAAAACCCCTCTACACTGCTCCCTTGCAGCACAGAGAACAATTGAACATGTGGTATGTGGCACCACAGATGTGTCTGCGGCACCACATACTGCATAGCCATGATTTTCTGGATACAGTCATAGTGGCTACAGTTTGATAGTGATTTGACTGAGATCACAAAGGGAATCAGTGCCAGAACAGGGACTAAACCAGGTCTCTCAGTTTCTAGGGTAGTACCCTAATCCCTGGCTTGTCTTTCCTCAGAAAGGCTGACAAACTTCAGTGAGCAAGCATGGCTTTTAAGATACCCAGATTGCTTTGGGGAAGCTTACAAGATTGAGCACAAGATTCTTCTTCATGGCCCTCCATGTCAGACAGCGTCTGGGCCTGTGCACCAGGCTTCAGGTTCTGCTGGGGCACATCTACATGTGCAATTACTGTGAAGCAATAAACTCTAGAGTTTATGGCTCCCAGATGTAACATTTGAACATTCACCTGGGAGCCATAAACTCTGGATTTTATTGATGTTTGAACATGCACCCAGGAGTGCAGCACATTTAGTTGGGTGGGAACAGCCCCAACTGGCAGGAGACATGGGGGTCAGCCTGCCAGCCCAGGGCTGCTCCCCCCCCCAGATCAGTGTGCTGTGGAAGGGCTGGCTGGGGCACGAGGGTGCTTCAGTTTGGGGCTAGCTGGCAGGCAGCCCCCACAATGAAGCACCCTCATACCTCAGCCAGCTGGGTCAGCATCTACATGTGCACTGCTGTGGAGTTTTTTACTCTGCAGCGGGATAGTACTTCTATTTACAAGTACTATCCTGCTGTGGAGTAAATTAGTTTACTCCAGCCTAATAGGGGCACACATGTAGATGTCAAGATGTTTACTGTGCAGCTAATTAGTCTACTGTACAGTAAATGTCTTATGTAGATGTGTTGGCTACAAATGTCCAACTCAGGATCCTTAAAATTCTGGTTTATTAGGCGGATTGAAACACTGTAATAAAGTCAAATCATAAACCTTGGGGCTGGTTCCCTCACACACACACACATGCACCCACACAGTAGTGAGCTACAAATGTTTGTTGGGGGGGGGGGTCACCAGAGTTGGGTATACCTATCCCACAAGTGCTGAAGTCTGCTGTCGATGGCCAGTCGAGTCTTCTTCCAGAGTGGTGTTATCCTCCAGAAGGGGGTCGCCGGCTGGTCCTTCTGGCTGGACAGGTCAGGTGCTGGTCAAGTTGGAGATCAAGAGGGTGCCACTGAGGGTCACTTTTCACTTCTTTTTATCTGTCCTTGGCAGACTTTGGTGACTCCCCAATTTTCAGGTTTGCCCAATCCAGGGGTCGTTGACCCTCGTGGGACTTCCCCTTCGGTGGCTACTGGATGGCATCTGTCAGCCCCAGGGGTCTTCTGCATGTACGTGAAGGTTTGGGAGTCCATTGATGAATTTACTGCTGTCATGAATATGACTCTGGGAGCAGTCGATCTGGAGATATTCAGCCTCAAAAGTTGGTCCCCGGCGTTGATTAACTCAGACTAGGCTTCTAGCCCTTGAACAGTGAAGTTTAGAGAATTCCCGGTTGCTACATTGTCTCCTATTGATTTCTTCCATTGGTTGATCTGCGGTTTCCCTAGGTGTTATTGGCCGCTTGTTACTGAAGCCTGCTACTGTGTTAATCATTCAATCACTGATTCATTCCAGGGGCCAGCCTGATACAGGGAAGCCAGGGTTTGATTCCTGCCCTTGTTAACATTGTTAGAATGTATAACTTATTCCTAAAACTACAACACATTTAGTTAAAAGGTAAAGAGTCTAAAATATAATCTACAAGAGTAATGCCATGGCACACAAATAGATAAAAATACCAAAATACAAGGGGAGATACAAAATGCACACATACAAACTTTAAAACACAATTCCTTATCTTATAGTGAAAGAAAGAGGAAGGAAGAAAATGTAGAAGAGGAGAAACATATCCAAAGAGGGTGCAGGCAAAAGGAAAAGGGGGCTTTCTGCTACAGATGTGCCCCTGGTGTCCCTGAGGAAGGAACTGGTCTAAAGCTTATGTTATTCAGTACTGAGATACCAAAGGAAACTTCTCAGAAAAGGAGACCCTAGTGAGCATGAGCTTGAACATGGATGTCAAAACCTAGAGTATAGAAAGGACAGGTTAAAGAATATTTAGTTAAATAATAAGAATTCAAGGCAGCAGGCCTGAACTTTGAGTACCTTCAAAACAGCAGGCCTGACCTTTGGACACAACCCCACATCGCATTTTTACAAGCAAGGGAAATGAAATTTTGATGTAGTTATTAGAAGATGAGTGGGTGCATAACTACTTCATAAAAGGCTGTCAAAGGGTAGTTATCTATCTCTTGCTGTCAAACTGGAAGAGCATATCAAGTTGGATCTATCCTACTTCTAAGTGGCCAGAAGCCACATGCCATGTGGGCTATGCCAGCGGAGGCTGTACACTGCATAGCCCACATTATCATGGGCTTCAAGCCCCCTGAGCCACACACTGCATGGGTGCCTGCCTGCTGCACCATGCTACGTGGGTGTCTCACCTCCAGCTCCCAGGCTACAGGATCCCTCATTATACTGTGCCCCACAGGCACCTGGGGCTGTGGGCTCCTGTGGCTCCATGGACAGCACTGTGCTGCGCCACCCCACCCTGCCACATTTCCTGGGGTGGGAGTAGGGAGCAGTTGTTGGTGGAGGGAAGGAATGAGATGGGGGAGCTGATGGTGCATCTGGAGTGAGGGGGGAGCGGGGAAAACGGCAGATGGGGGGAGCCCAGGGGCTGCAAATTAACCCCTTTAAGGCAATTTGTGGCCTTCATGAATCCTATGGGCCACAAATTGGACAGCTGGGACCTGAATGATAGAAAACAGTGAATTGATAAAATTTGTAGCTGACACCAGCCTGGGAGGAGGTATTGCAGGGATTTCAGGATTAGAATTCAAATTAGCTTGATAAATCAGAGAAGTGGTTTGAAATCCATACAATGAGATTGAATACATAAGAGTGCAAAGTGCTATCCTTTGCAAGAAGAACACTAGTGAACTAATGCATACTAGGGGTCCCCTGCTTCTCCCTGTGATGTGGCAGAAAAGGACCTGGGGAGGATACTTGGTCACAGGCTCAATAGAGGTCAACAGTGTTGTTGCTACAAAGAAGAGTAAATCTTATTCTGGGATGTATTAAAAGCAGGGTTATATGTGTAAACATTATCAGGCAACATACAGCAGTAACAAGGGGCAAGTTCAAATTTAGGGGTTTTTACATAATTTTTCTATATTGGCCTGAGCCTCCATGCACAAACCTGGAACAATGTACTCTTCCCTTGGTGCTCCAATATGAACAAACTTCTCCATTCACCAGCAACATTAAACTATAACTGGGTTTATTAAAGGTGGGAAAATGGGAGAGAGAGACAATCTTGAGGGAAATGTTAACAGTTAGTAGGCTGACTCAACCAGCTATTAGCAGTTTATCATAGTCAGTGCTATTAGTTCTCTCCTAGCTCCACACAGGGAGAATTAGGTAAGTACTGGGGCCATGGTCACTGTTAGATCCAGCCTTTCCCCTTGTGTCACCATCACTAGTAGGGGAGCAGTGTACCTCAGGGTAGTGAAGAGCAGTGGCAGCAGCAGAGTAGTGCCCCCTAGTGGCTTCAGGTGCTGATTCGATTTGGAGGAGAGTCCGCCCGATTTGGTGGCCAAATCTCCAAATCCAAATCAAATCAGGGGACCAATTAAATGGTCCGAATCGATCTGAAGCTCTCCAACTCAATTCAGAAAAGATTTGGAGAGCTTCGGTGATTCGAGCAGTCCCTGCCAGCTGCAGCAGGGAGCTGGACCTGTACCTTGAGCTGGTAAGTAGGGGGTGGGGGAGTGGGGGTTGGAGGAGGGGAGAGGGGACCATGGGGGGACCCCTGCCAGGCCCCCACCTCCTGCCCACTCCATGGGTGGCTGGGGCAGCAGGTGAGGGATGGGGCCTGTGTGATTTGGAGATTTGACCAAATTGATGTGGGATAGTGATTCGAATCACCAAAATGAATCACTGTCCCCTGAATTGGCCGAATCTGAATCCGAATCTGAATCGAATACTAGCCGCTTTACACAGGCCTACTGGAAAGATTTACCTACCTACCTAAAACCAAACAACTTATCCCACTCTGTTCTGCTGGATACTGGCCAAGCCTCAGCTGAAATACTGTTCACAGTTTTGAGCACCAGGTTTTTAGACAAACTGGTGAGTGTCCAGAGGAGAGCAACAGGAATGAAACGAAATTTGGAAGCCAAGAGAAAGGACTCGAGAGTTGAGTTTGTTTTGTCTAGAAAAGAGAAGACTGAGAAGGCATGTATAACTGTGCAATGCACAAAAGTTTGTTAGATCAAGAAAGTGAACCCCAGTCCTACCAAATCTCCAACAGGGCTTCTCTGTGCCCCTGCTAGCCTCAACTGTGCCCTCAGGCTCAAATAGACCCTCTTGGCTTGACCATGCCTCTGCAAGGCACCTGTAGCCTTAAGGGATAATTGTGTGGCTCTGTACCGTCACGGCTCTGCCTTGCAGGTGGCATCACTGTAGATGTTGATTTTGTCACATGCTTACACTCATGCGGCCCTCCTCCATAGGGTGACCACCCATTCCTAATTGGGCAGGACAGTCCCAGAATGGGAACATCAAGTCCCAGTCCTGGGCTGCATGACTCTGGGACAGCATTTGTTCCAGATTTGCAGTATCCTGCAGGGATGCAGATTTGGGAAATGGTGGGTTTCCCCTTGCAGGCTGCACAGGTCTGCCAGGAGCAGGATGCAGGGGATGCCACATGCTCCTGGAATTGAAATCTTAAAGCCTTAGTGACCATCTCAGCTGCCAGTTAGAGACTACTGGCATGGGGACCTGATCTGTGCTAACAGTGCTACACTGCGCCCCTTCTGCCACCCACAGCACCCATCAAGACCCCTATCCTTTCCCAGATCCAGGCCTCTGCTCCCCTCCCCTCCCCATACTCCTGCCTAAGACCCTACAGTCTCTACTCCTCTTTGTGGTCCTCAGTGGCATTTCTTTGGTATCTCTGCAAACGTGTGCTGGGCAGTAGAATAGGGATGTAGCTGGGCACCTGGGGCACAGGGGCAGTGGCAATTTCTGGTTTGGGCAATCATGAAGCTTTCCCTACCCTTGCTTCCTTGCCAACTCCCAGCTCTGCCTTTCTGGACCCGTTTCTGCTCTGCTCCCACTTCTGAAACCAGTCAGATAGGAAAGTCTAGTTCCTTCCCCATAGATAAGGGTGCCTCCTGCTGTCCCCAAGTCCTCTAAGAATGCGCACAATGTCTAAGTACAGACAGTCAAAAAGCCCAAGGCTGAATTGATTTAATTGTCACAGGTTAGTCTAAGCTGCAAAGACTGAACTGATAAAGAAGTGAACAGACATTCACTTGATTCTGGAAATGCAGCCACATGCTTGCTGTGGCCCAGGCCAGAAGCCAGGGGGACACTAGAGCATGCCTCCGTGCTCAGCTGGAGAAGACAGCATAGGCCATGGCTAGCCCACCCACCCTGTGAGAGGGTGGTTGCGGGAAAGGTGCAAAACATCCTGGGACGCTGGGGGATTGTGAATTAACTTGAAGCTGAAGGGCATCTAGGACAGAAGTTTACTAAACCAATTAACCTAAATCAGTTAAGCCTGATTAAACCGGTATCAGCCATTTTGAAAGTGGTTTATGTGTACTGAACTTCTGTTGTGTTACAGATTTGAACCCGTTTCCAGTCACTTATACTGGATTACGTGTAATTTCTGTCCCTAGCTAATATCATCGTATAGTCAAGTTCCTTCCTGAAGCAATGTTACTGACCAGACTGGAGCTAGTTCATGCAGGACTCAGCCTAGAGCCAAATACCTAAATTTGGCCCAAATCCAGCACTGGTGGCTGTGGACCTGCAGTGTCCATTTTGCCTTGCCATTCTACAGTGAGACCATTGTCTTGGAGTGTGGCTGTTACTGCTGCCATCTCAGGTATCAGCACTGTACTGAAAATAACCCATTGTTTAGTCGCATTCTCCAGCTCGCTTTCTCCCCAGTCAGACAGTGTGAAACAGCCCAGCCTGTTGTGCTGTGCTGAGTGCACAGATCAAGGTCAGCTTCTCAGAGCCTGGTCAAGATGGGCTGGACTGAAGCATCAAAAAATCAATGTGGTTTGAGAATATGTATTGCATGACACCTCACTGAGCCAGCAATGGAGAAGGTAGCGATGTGCAGCCCACAGAGGGACACCTTCCTCTTCTAACAGCTACAGAACCACAAGTGACGTGTAATCGACCTCTGATTCCAGACACACAGTTTAAAAAAACCAGAGAGCTGTATGCCTGCACTTATTCTTCCTATATGGAAACATGAAGCTCGCTGATAAACCCTGTTAATGACTGATCATGCACATGCACACACATATACACACATGCATGCCTAGAAACAGATCATGAGTTGGATACTCTGCTGTGGTAGTTTGGTAGCTAAGGACACTGCACATACAGGCCTCATGCAAACATCCCCTCATCGTTTATACAGTCACCTTGCTTTGGTTTTCTCTTGCTAGCCACAGTCTCTGCTTTTTTAAGGGGCTGCTCTGCCCATCCGTGTTTCTGCATAGATCTAGAAACCAATTGCTCGTGCAATCCCCCTGTGCTCAAGGCATGAGCAGAGGCAATCACAGGGCAACCAGCAGAAAAATGTCCTGTAATGAGCTAAACTTGCACACCTGCTGAGTCCACTAAGCATGTAGGCTTCAAAACACAGGGACTAAAAAGAGCCACATGGCACCACTTGAAAAGAATTTCTGGTTCTGCCCCTAGCCACCGGAGACCTCACCATGAGAGACCAGGTCTGTTTTGTCACCACTCTCTCACCAACACCAGCTTCCTGCATTCACATTTAGACTAGGGCCTGCCAACTCCTTTACCTGAGCACAAGAAGTCTGGTCAGTTTTGAGCATTGGACTTGCAGGATTAGGCCCTTTAGATGGCTAAACAAGGGGAGCACTGAGGTTTCAAGCACTGCGTTGAAGCTTCTGCCCATAGACAGAAAAGGACGACAAAATTGCTGTAGCTTCAGCATGACAACAGCCTAGCATAAGGGCTGCAACCACTTTCAGGTTTGCAGACAAAACAGAACCTGACCTCTGTGTGTGTGAGCAGAGAGCGGTTTACCTAGGAAGACCAGATCTTTTTTTTACCTGTGGCTATTAAGATACCCATCAGTTTCTGAAGTATTTGTAGGAGCCTCTTAGCAAAGGCACAGGTCAAAGGGTTACTAAGACGCACCTTGGAGACAGGCTGGTAGGATTTATGAAGCACTCACAGCCCATGAGTGGTGCCAGTCTGACAGCCCTGGGGGCTCACATGCTCCACTCTCCATAGATCACTCACTCTGCGTCTTAGCCCAGCCTTGAGGCCTGTTTTGTCCTTCACAAATCAGAAGAGCAAGTCTATCCCAAAATAGCACAAGGAATGACAAACCTCCAGGAAGGGATAGGGAATCTCCTGCTTCATAACCCAGGCAGGGTCAGGTTGATTCACAGAAGCCAGGTGTTGGGCACTGTCAGAGACAAGGCACTGGGCAAAATACCCCTGAGTTTGATCCAGCCTGCCTATTCCTGTGTTGTGATGTTCCTTGGCCTCTTTGTCAAGGTACCAGCCGCAGAAAAAATTAATGCCGAAGGTAGATGCATTCTGGGACACAGATACTGTAGTCTGGATGAGACAGCAGCATCTTGCCTCATAGAGTACCACACACTTATCAGTGGGGAGGATTTTCAGCCACCACCAGTAGGGCTGTGCAAAATTTCGCCAGCTGTTTCATTTCAACAATGTTTCGACTTGTTTCGATCTCGAAATAGCAAAATTGAAACGAAACAAAGGTCTTCAAAACAGCCTTGAAATGAAACGAGGGCAGTCGAAACATTGCAAAAGTTTTGAAATGTTTTGAGTTTTGAAGCTGAAGCTGGGCTTGCCTGTGGGGAAAAAGAAAGTAAGGAGAGGGATGGGGAAAAGTGGGGGAAGGACTGCTCTGACATTGACTGTGTAACTGGCCAGTGACTGTGATCCTTCCCTGAGGTCCCTTCCATTTGCAGTGCTCTGGGGGAGGGAGTGAAAAACAGCATAAAAGGCAACATTGTTTGAGCTGGCCTGCTTTCTGCCTTGGGGTCAGTTACGGAGCTATCTTCAAGCAGCTCAGGAGCATTAGTCAACAAAGCCTACTACTACCATTGATTGGATTTCCTACTTGCTAGCCTAACAAGTGGGATTCTGCAATACCTCTTGCTTTCTTCCTAGACCCTTTTATTTTATTATTATATTAATTGATTTATTCTTTTCAATTTCATAATTATATTGGATATTATAGTATAGAATTTATATAGGAAGGCACATATACATTTATTTATTTTTATTTTTATACATTTATATCTTGGAGATAATATAGAATTTATATAGGAAGGCACATAAATGTATAAATATATATATATATATGTATATCATGCATATTATAGTATAGAATGTATATAGGAAAACACATATACATTTATATATTTTTATAAGTACAAGGCACTATGAAACACACCATGAAGTGTGCTGGAAAGGCAGCTGGCAAGCCTTCAGGGAGGGGTGGAAAAGGGGGTAGAGGGAGAGGTGTAAGCCCCCGCCCCCCCAAACTGAGATGTAGCCTCTTTCCTACAACTAGCAGGGATGAGGCTTCCAGTTCGACAGGTAGCAAGGAGAGGAGAGCAGTGCCAGTGCCACTGCCTATGCCTGAGTCTGCATCCCCTCCACGAGCACCAGCCATAACCTGCCCCCCCACCACCATGACAACAAGCAGCAGCACCAGCATGACAGTCTCTTCCACCCCCATTTCACTTCCCATGCTGAGCCTTCCAGTGCCAGAGGAAGAGCTGGGGCTGGATCTGGATCTCAGTGCCCTAGCAAGGGAAATTCTGGGGAAGGAGGGGCAATCATCTGAGTTTGTGCTCCACACCCCTCAAGTTTCCCCTACAGCCAGGTCTACTTCTCCAGAAGGCACTTCAGAGGAGCCCCAGAAGTGCCGTGATGGAGATATGTATTGTATTGTGAAGATATCTTCATACTGGAGATATTGTTGGCAGGTTTTGCATGTCTTGTCATGGCATGGCCTCTATCCATTCACTGTGTTTTGTGCTGTAGAAAGTTGGCTTCTGGTGATGAGGTTAGCAAGGTTCAGTGCTTGTTTGAATTCACAAGGCTATAGATGTCATCAACAGTTAGCTGGTGGTCATCTTCATTTTTGAGTGGTGTGTAGGGTGTCTGAATGAGAAACTTTATGGATTGAACATTAGTAATATACTTCACCTCTGGTGCCCCAATATTAGCTGGAAATGATAAAGCAGGAAAAGTAATTTAATGAGATTGAGGGTGATGAGTTACTGGCACATCTATTTGGTATCACTATTTTTGGCTAAAGTGTTGTACCATCTAGATATCCCAGATGGACTTAAGACCCCTGTGTGGCTTTCACACTTTGGCCTGTGTGTGTAGCTAATTCCTAAACCAGCCTTGCCTGTGACTCTGTCCCACAAAGGAGCTTGACTGCATTTTATGTTTCTGGTTAATGAAATGCAGCTGTTACACCCAGCAGTTACGATCAGGTTGAATTCAGCCCATGACCATATCATTTGAAAGCAGCCTCCACTAGCTTTTTGATACCACAAGCCTTAAAAAGTCAAGTGAACGGCCTTGAGATATAGTATAAATCCATCTGTGTTGTGCTTCAGTAAAAAGAATATTTTAATAATTAAGACTATCATGTGGCTCTTTTATAGTGTGTTTGTGGAAGGCTCTCAGTCTTCCTCACAAGCATTGTGATCAACTGCCTCCATGAACCAGACATGGTCATTATTCTCCCAGTTTTACAAAAAGGAGAATTGAGGCATGGAGACACTGAGGCACTTTCCCAAGGTTAAATTGCACATCAGTAACAGAGATGCACTCTGAGGTTTGGCACATGAAGCGTGTAGCATAAGTCTGGCTGCTGATCCTAACTACCGAGAGCTCTGTTATCTCAGCCTCCAGGGACAAACCACTAGCTGCTGGTAGGCTCTCTACCAAGCCCTTCTTTGTTGTCCCTCATATTTCTCCTCTCCCAGCTGTTCCCAAACTTTCTGGGTATGCAATCCCAATCCTAGGTTTACAACCATGCCATGTGGTACAAGCCTGATTTTTCCAATAGCATTTCAGGACTCATTTGGGACTGCGATTTCTAGTTTGGGAACCACTGCTCTATTCCTTCAGAGCAGGCCACAAATGTCCTTTCTCCAGCATCACTCTGCTCAGAAACTTCAGGGCAGGCCCCAGCACCTCATACTCCCAGCCCCCTCCTTCTCCCTCCCCCCCCGCCTCCAGCAGCACAGTCCCCTTCAGGGTTGAAAAGCTGGCAACCTTGTTCCTATAGCTGAATCTGGGCTTGCAACACTGATGTCACTGCAAATGGCAGCAGGATGGAGCCTGCAAGTGTCATTGGATTCCTCAGAGCCACTTACTATGCTGTTCAGGTTTACATTTCTGGGAGCAAAACCAATCCAAGGAGTAGCCATTCAGTGCCACTGCCTGCACTCTGACATATGAAGTTTTCTGTCTCATGTGTGAGGTTACAAGAGGGCTGAGAAATATTCTGGCACTCAGTTTTAAGCCATTTTTTCTCCACATACCTTAGAGAAGACACAGTGAATGCTTTCAATCCACCAGATATAGTTCCTAAATATTTAAGAACTGAGTTTTATAAGCATGAGTGCACTCTGCCTCACAGTGTGCCTGTGAAGTATCATTTCCACCTCTGCCATTATACAGATGGAGAAACTGAGGCACAGAAAGGAAATGACTCACCCCAAAGTCAGTAGCCAATCCAGGACCCAGATGACATAGATTTCAGACTTAAAGTGGTTTTTAACCATCTATGAATGAATCTGTATGCACATTTGGGACATAATTGCTGGGTCTTTTAAAAGTCCTTTTTTCAGATTCTGATGAGAGCCAGTAACTTTGCTTATATCTTCTACCTATAGTGATGCCTTTTGCCTTTACAAAACATCAATAACACAAAGGCAACAGTAAATATAGGTAGCTCACATTCTCTGTTGAGGCAAAGGTATTGAACTAGGCAGTGTTTTCAAACTGAATATGTCATTCAGCAAAAATTACAGTTGTATTACACTGAAACTCTTTGCTATTGGTGCTGATTTGGGCCAAGAGTTAAAAAAAAAAGAAAATAAATGTTTGCAGCAAGTAAAATACTTTTTAGAAATAGGTTGCCTCCACATTTTTAAACAAAACAATTTGGCATTTCATTTACAATATTTCCAGATTCATTTTAGCTAAATTTAATTTTTAAAAAGACAGCTAAAAATGCCTGAAAAAGAGATTCTTCCATCTGCACCAAAACAATATTTTCTTGGTTTTCACTTCAGCGAGACAAGCCAGAAAAAAATGCTTCAGACCAATCTGCAAATAAATTTCTTTTTTTGAATTGTCTGTGTTTCCAAAACAAAAGAAAACAGAAAAGCCTCATTGTTCCCTTAGCTATTCAATGACTGTAAGCACTGTACAGGTCTCACTGGATGTTTGCAACCTGCCCAGGACACAGCTGGGACCCAATATATGCCCACAAGTATAAGCAGCAGGTTTGCTAGGTTCTGGTAATCCATGAAGAAGCTGGGCGAGCTGATGGGAGCTCAGCGGTCCAGATCCCAGCTGGAAGTGACACTCTACAGACTGTTTTGCATCTCCTTAGAGGAACTGTCAGGAAAAGCTGATCCCAGAGCAGGGAGTGTCCCCTGTAGATTGCCAGGTTGAGAAGCTTCTCAACAGAGCCCATTGGACTGGCCCCAGTCTGCATTAAGGCTAGAGACAGACATTACACATAAACCAGTTTAAGTGATCAGAAACTGGTTTAAACCTGTAACAGAACAGATGTTCAGTGCACATAAACCAGCTTGAAAATGGCTGAAACCAGTTTGAGATAAACCTGGCTGAATGTAGTATCAGACTTAACTGATTTGGGTCTAACCGGTTTATACAATGTCTGTTCCAGATCCCTTGCTAGTTTAAGTTAAACCAGACTCCCCCAGCATCCCGGCATGCTCTCTGGGATAGGCAGGGCTCTCTGCTCCACAGCAGGGCTGGCCCCTCCCCTCTGCTCCCTGTCTGCAGCTCCCACAGAGACTGCAGGCATCTGCCTGGCTTCCCCCTGCTTCCCCCACCCCCACCATCCCCCATCCCCTCTGCCTTACACAGACACCTCTCAGCATTAGCTAGCAGACCACATGCTGACTATGGTCCGTGTTGTGGCAGACGGGACAAAGGCAGAATCAATAGGTAGTCGGTAATGTCCCCCTGTTGGTTTCTTAATGGGCTGATAAACACTGAGTTAGGGGTGATAAACACTATGTTATCAATTCCTGGCTGGGCTGGTCAGAAGCAGGGTGGGGACCCCCCTAATCAGGGCATCCTGCTTTGGCCTGGCCATACCCTGTCAGCTCAGCACTGAGAAGGGTAGGGAGGATTGCTCTAGCACCCTGTGGCTTCTAGCCTGAGTCACTGCAGGTGTGTGCCTGAACTTTCACAGTCTGGAGGGGATGTCTGTACAGTTACAAACTTATTCAGCTAGTCAGGTTAGACTAACCTGCAAAAATTGAATCAATTGAGGCTCAGGCTTTTTGAATGTCTGTCCCTAGCTTTTAGGTCCTTCATTGCTGCCTCTGCTTTTGGGATGGCAGACCTGAAATGTATCCCAAGTAAAGCAGCAGCTGTAGTTCTCAGAGCCCAGGGGTTGCTGTTTTTCTGCATATGGGGTAATGACATTAGCAAGGGAGCAGTGTGTGGTTCTTATCTCAGAGCATGGGCAGACGGGAGATTGTTTTGGAGTGCTTACAGGAAAGGGCGGCTTTATAGCAGGAACGAACACCCTCCTGGGGTCTCTCCATAATCCTACCAGGCCAAGATCCTAAGATCCTAAAATTTCCCAAAGAAATCCCTGTGCCCTGTTTCTAATTTTGCCCCAAATTGTCATGTTGAAATTTGCTGTTGCCATTTGTGCAAAATGCACAGAAGCCACTGGAGAAGATTCCTACCGGGCTTCGGATTAAATCTGTCTACCCAGGACATAAAGCAATGAATAGAGTCTCCCAGCCAATGGCAGGATCCATCCTGGGCCTGATTCTGCAACCCAGGATGTTCAGCAGCACCAAGGAAAGCCCCCATGCAGCTAACTTGAGAAAATGCATTTCAGGCAAAGGAAAGACTCTATACTTGGGTCCTGTGAATCCTTGGGACTCTCAAGGCTTATGGGAAGCAACAGATGACCCTTGAAGGAGTCTTCTTGTCAAAGAACCACTTCACCTGGAGTTCTTCACTAGCTCTGGTAGGCCAAGGGAGTCTCCTTTGCTGGGCTGGAGATGGCATGGCATATCCAGTTAAAGCGGGGGCAGAAACATGAGCTGTCCTCTGGGAGCAGAAAGCAGGCTTGCAGGAAAACTCTGAGAGTAACGCAAAGTCCCCATGTGTGCAGCTGGTGTAGAATTATTTGCCCTGTTTCAAATCTGGCTCTCAAACATCCCTTCTGAGTGCATCGTTAAACCCTTCTGGGCTTTGACAGGCAGATGATAGGTGCCCATTAGGATTGGCTGAAAAAGGACTACACAATTTCATGAAGCCAAGTTTCTGGATATTGCTGACATCATATTTTTGCTTAGATTTTCCAACTGTCTCCCCTCTTGAAACAATATTTTACTTGTTACAGTCCATTCCTTATCTCTGTAGCTCAAATCACTTGTTAAAGGCAGGTCACTAGCATTATTTGCATTTTACCAATAAGGTAACTGAGATACAGAGAGAAGGGACACAGGTGAGTGGCAGAACAGGGACTGGGACTGAAACCCCAGGCTGGTAGCTCCCAGTCCATTGCCCATGTCAGTTGGGCCATACTTTTGTCTCCAGAGCAGCTTAGTGACTTTTCTTAACATAAGGTCACCTTCCAACTGAGATGAACTCCAAGACCTTGTTCTTTTGCTTGGTTTCTGTTCCAAACAGCCATTTTGGTGGCAGTAAAGCAAACCCTTTTTTCTCAGGAAGCATTGGTCTCACAAATTATTCAAGCAAGTCACCAAGGAAGACACAAACCCTACATACTTTTTATACTGGACATTGTACACTGTGCCTGGAGGTATCTTCCCTTCAGTTTCCCACTTTAGGATGTTCTAAGTTTCTAGAAAAAAACTGCAGGGGTGTAGGTTGTAGCCGTGTTGGTCTAAGGACATAGGCAGACAAGGTTTCTTGGGTGAATTTGATATCTTTTATTAGGCCAACCCAAATAGTTGGAGAATAGTTATTAAGCAAGCTTTCGAGTTCAAAAACCCTTCATCAGGCTAAGGAAGTTTCAGCAGTTGGTGTGTGCTCTTCCTGGATGGAATGAAAAGTAAAGTAAAGAAGCCAGGGGCTCTTTCTAGTATGGGTTGCAATTTTTTGAGGATTTTCTGTACAGGTTCAAGGGAGGGATACAGAAAATCCTCAAAAAATTGCAACCCATACTAGAAAGAGACCCTATTCTTAAAAAGATCTTCCCAGAGCCACCCATCCTAGCCTTCAAACAAGCACCGAACCTCGCCAACCTCATCACCAGAAGCAAACTTCCTCAAGCCCAGAACACACCAAAAGGATCCAGACCGTGCCAGGACAAGAAATACAAAACCTGCCCACACATCTTCACCACCCCCACTATTACTACACCCCACAACAGAGCCATCAGCATCCCAGGATCTTACAGCTGCACCTCCAGAAATGGAATATACCTCATCCAATGCACCAAATGCCCTGATGGAAAATATGTAGGAGAGACCAAACAACAACTGCGCACCAGAATGAATGCACACCGGAAATCTATCAAAGACAGAAACACCCAATTACCGGTGGGGGCACATTTCTCACAGGAGGGCCACTCTCTCTCTAATCTCTCAGTCCTGATCCTCAAGGGAAACTTACACAACACTTCCCAGAGACGAGCCTATGAACTCCATTTCATCAACCTCCTGGATACTAGAGATCAGGGACTAAACATAGACATTGGATTTTTGATACATTACAATCTGCCTGGCAACTGACTCCCCAGCCCAGCCCAGCCCAGCCCAGCCCAGCCCCTGGCTTCTTTACTTTTCATTTCATCCAGGAAGAGCGCACACAGCAACTGCTGAAACTTCCTTAGCCTGATGAAGGGTTTTTGAACCCGAAAGCTTGCTTAATAACTTTTCTCCAACTATTTGGGTTGGTCTAATAAAAGATATCAAATTCACCCAAGGAATCTTGTCTGCCTAGAAAAAAACTGCATTTCTGAGATGCAGAAGTGGCCATCTCTCTGCAGTTAGACAGCCTAGGGGAACAAAGGAGCTGTTACTAAAATTAAGGCTTCATGACACAACCCAGGGGCTTCCAGCTTTGATACAGATGTCAAACGCTGTCCCAGGCATGGATGCAGTATGTATCAGTGGGTTAATGAGCAAGGACTAGAGATTTTCTTGCTTACAGGCAGCTGACTGGAGATGAGCTGAGGATCAGGGGTTTGGCTTTGGATTGGCAATAGGCCAGGGTTGAGGCCAATGAACTTCTCTTGCTGAGAGGAGCACGTCCATAATGCTGAATACAGGATGATTATGCAGAGAGTGTTACTCAGAGGAATCACTGAACAGCTTGAAAATGGACTCTGGCCTGGGAGTGTCTGCACGAAGGCTGATCATTCCCTGCCCATGTGTATTCTGGTGACTTTCCTGGGCTCAGAGATTTCTCTAGCCTAGGCTTTGCAGCCATGGAAGTCAGTTATCCCTTGTGAACGTGCTCAGGAAAGTTGGCTCTGTCTCCACACATCAACCAAGACTAATGCTGGCACAAGCCTCTAGGCTTTGAACAGCGCTCAAAGACAAATGTTTCCATGCGTTTCGGCTCCTGTCTTGTTACTCTCATGCAAACACACAATGCAGTTTTCCCTTGGCTTATTTGTTCTGCCTGAGATTTTGGAGCGCAGTCAGTTTTGCTGATCTTGGCCCTTGTGTTTGTCTTGTCTTCCTCAGAGATGCATTACTAACACAGTATGCCTCCACTGGTCCTCTGGATGCAGTGGCCTGTATTTTCAGAAGTAGTTGGTGATTTTGGGTCCCAAAACCTGGGACATTTTAGAGAGGCCTAATTTTCAGAGGGCATGTATTCAGCATATGGTGAAAATCAGGCTTCTTTAAAACCTCTCAAGCTGGGCACCCAAAAATCCATACTCATTTTTGAAAACTTAGTCTTGTACTTTTTTTTAATTGGTCTGTTATAGGCACCTCCTAAAAGAAACAAGAGCATTTGGGATGGAGAAGGTTTCCCTGAAATCTGGAGCAGATCGCTGTTTTTCTTTTGTATTCCCAATACCATTTTAATTCCTTTCCCTTCCATCTATACAGAAGTAGCCAGAATATATGCTGGGCCATTCCTAAATATGGGGGGTTGTTTTTAGAGTTGGAATAGAACTGAAAGCCAGTCTTAGCAAGACAATGTTTTCAAAAGCAGCCAGTAATCCCAGGTATCTCAGTTCTGGACATTCAATGAGCCCATAGTTTCCAGACCAGTTGATCACCCAGAGCTTCTCCACAACCCCCTCTCCCCTCAAGTTCAGCTGTATTGGGGACTCTGCATGTGTGAAAAAATTAGACCTTTAAATTGTCAGGACCTCAGAATTGGCACGTGCTTTGGAATAATTTGGCCTAAATAAACTCCTGTATTGTGGTTGATTAGCAGTAAACCCATTTTACAGATGAGGAAACCAAGGCTCAGAGGTTTTTGACTGGCCTAACATCACAGAGCGTTTGTGGCAGAGCCAGCACTAACACATAATAGTTCCTGCCTCCTATTTCATGCCTAACCCACAGCTGCATCTGTGTCAGTAGGGTTTTGCCAGAGTAAACACTACTGAATGTGTGAAGAGAGTTCACGCACAAGGTCTGGATCCAGCTCTCAGTCCTGATCACCAGGTTATTTGGGTTTGAGCACTTTGCTGTCATATCACCAAGGGCACAAAAGCTGTGGATCCATGGAAAGGAGGCAGCCTGCAAATATAAGTGTCTCTAAGATGCAGCTAAAGCAACAAGGAAACGTACTCACAATGCGTGATAAGGAAGTGGAGCTGGGACTTAGACCAAGGAAATTCTGCCCTAACTGGTGCTGCCATTCAGCCCTATGCCAAGAGTGGCAGCAGGGTCTAGCACAATGATCCTGGCTAGGGAACTGCTGTATCACAAAGCCGTGGTAACATGGGTATTAGAGGAGCCCATGTGGGCAGGGTACAGTCCCAAATGTTCCCCAATCTGAAAGTCCCTCTGTAACAGGGGGCCTTCTCAGGGCTGATCTCACTGTGGCCCGCCCACCTGTTTCTGGGCTAACTGCCCGCCTTCTTGCCTGCCATGCCTTGTTGGAATTAATTAGTTAATGATGTAATTAAGTGGGAGGCTGCCCATTTCCTACCCCAATACCATGGGGCACTATCTGCAGCTCCATGCCTCCCCTACACCGCAGCCCAAGCCTTGCTGATGCCATCTTGATGTTATCATCATCACCAGCCCCCACACTGGGCCCCAGAATCCTCCTAATTGACCCCTGCGTGGATTCCTCTCCTCAGGCAGTCTTATCCACCTTCATACTGGGCTGCATAGCTCCCTGAACCACTTACCCTTTGGGTGTGGTCCCCCCAGGACCTTCGGCTCACTATCCCTGGCCCACCTCCAGGCCAGTCAGAACCCCAGGCCCGTAGCTCTTGGGCGTCCCTCGCGGTGGGCCCCTGGCCCTTCGACCCTTCCGGTCCTGGCCCCAGCATGGACCAGTCAGGGGAAGTCCAGACAGGCTGGAGTCTATGGCCTCATTGTTTCTCCATGGGGTCCACCTTCCAGACCCTTCAACAAGGGGTAACCCACCCAGTTGTGGGGACTAGGGGTTAAGGCACCCCAACCCACCTTTTACTAGGGTGGTAACCTACCTGGCATTTCCTGGAGGTTCCCGCACCACTGGGAGCCCCACCAAGCCACCCAGTCCCAGTAGGGTGCAGTTTTAGGTCATACCCTGGACCAGGAGCCTCCTTACCATCCCCTACAGCTCCTCCCTTACCTTTGGATGATATCAGCAGCCCTCCAACCAGGCAGTGTTATTGCCTGGCCTCCAGTAGCAGAACTACCCTGTTTATATGGGCAGCCCCAGATTCAAAATGGCTGCCCTCGTCAGGCATGTGGTGGCTGCCAGCTCCAGACCCTTGAAGTGGCAGGCACACACAGTGCCCTGCCACACCCTCCCACCCCTAGTGTTTTCTCTTGCCCCTTTCCCTGCATTTCCCTGCTTTCCTGGGCTCAGATCTAAAGCCTAATAGAAGTTAGTGGCTGTCTTTCATTGACTTAGGCTTGGGATCAAGCCCATGGGAGCTCTGGAAGGTAGGCATCAAGTCATCTCTTTATGAATCTGTACAGCACAGGGCAGTGCAGGCATTGGTGATGTGTAGGGGGTGCATGCAGGTGCATGTGCACCCCCTGAGTGTGGTGGTGCACCCCCTGTGAAAAGGCAATGCTGACAATGTTGGCAGCGCCTGCGGGAGGACACTACTTGCCACCCCCACCACCACTGCCAACTCTGTCGGCGGTGTCTGTGGGTGGCCCGTGATTGTCACTGGCCGCCACCGATGCTACCGGCAGTGTTTATGGGTGGTCGCTGGCCACTGGTCGGTGCCTGCCACCCCCACCTTGCCAACACCACCGTGGCTGCCTGAGGCAGCTCCCCACTTGCCTCCAACACACTCCCGCCACTGACAGCGCCACTACCGCCTGTGGGAGCTTGCCATGCCCCACCACACTCTGGGGGGCACACGGCATTTATGACTCCAGGGGCCCTGTGGAAATAACTAGCTAGCAAATAACCCTGTCTGCAGAGAACTTAAAAACCAGTCTGGAGAGGAGCTAACTATCTGGGACTCATTCCAAGCAAGCCAAGTGGCTGCCACCTGTTCTGCAGGACCCAGCCTTGCTAGGCTAATTCTGCTACAGCAGAACAATCAAGGTTAGCAAAGCCTGTGATTGAAAAGAAGTAAAAACTAGTACTTACCCAACAGGGAACAAAACAGGTCCAAAAAATCAGAGCCTTCTTCATAAATAACTCTGCAAGCTGGAATGCGAGCTCAGGCAGTGGTTCTACAGCCCAGGTGAAGCACTTCTGAAGGACACAAACTTCTTGCTATTTCGACTCTGGTCTATGCTGGTTGCTAGGGATGTGCGAAGTGGGCCCTATTTGATTTGGATTTGGCCCAAATCAGGGACAGTGATTCGATTAGTTGATTTGGATCACTGTCCCTGATTCGGCTGACACTGAAGATTCGATGCTGATTTGGAGAATCAGCAATTCGGACATAGACATAGCTTTAAAAGTTTTTTCTACATACCTTGAGGTAGCAGGCATGGCTCATGATTGCTGTGATGCTAGGGCACATGGATTGTCCCACAAGAGTGTGGGGGGACCCTCCACATGCTCGGCAGTGAACCTGGAAGCGGACTGGAAGTACTTCTGGTCCACTTCCGGGTCTGCCGGGGAGCACACTGGGGAGCTCCCTTGCACCTCCCCAGCTCTGTGATCGGCCGCAGGGAGACCCTGGGTGCCACCCCTGATCCAGGAGGCACCAGTCACTGAGCGGGGAGGGGGATGGGAAGTGCTTCTGGTCCACTTCCGGGTCTGCTGCCGAGCGCACTGTGGAGCCCCCTGTGCTTCTGTGGGATGCTCCATGCACCCCAGCATCACAGCACTCACAAGCCGCCTGCTACCTAGAGGTATGTAGAAAATACATGTAAAGCTCTGTCTATGTCCAAATCTCCAAATCTTTCTGAATCTCTCCGAATTGATTCAGGGGGTTCCAATTCAATTCACAGAGATTAAAGGGTCCTCTGATTCGATTCAGAGATTCAGGCACCGAATTGGGCCAAATCTCCGTCGAATCGAATCAGGGACCAAAGCTTCACACAGCCCTACTGGTTGCCTGATAACAGGCTGAAGAGCTACTGACCTGCCTGCATTCGCATTTGAGCTCACCATGCCAAGAGTGCATTTGTGCACGTGTGTATGTGCAGGTATGTGTGTGTGCGTGCATGCACGTATGTGGGTGAGAGAAAGCAATCAAGCTCCTAAATGCCTTTCGCCTACTGTGTACACACACCTCAGTGTGCAAAGGTGCAGGAGCTGGCGGGCTAGCAGATCCTCAGGTTTTTGAACTAGAGCCAGCAGCCTGCTCCCTGATAAGGAACCTCTTGCCTAGAAACCCTCACTAGCCTTTCCCACTTCTGAGCCTTGTTTTTCTGGTCTGGTGACTCTGCTCTCTTATATTATAAAAGGTAAAACCTATGTGTGTGCATGTGTGGAATTGTACAACTACTGCAAATAATGCTCCTTGTTATTCAAGAAGCACCTTTGGGTGCTTCCTTAAACCAGAAGTCACCCATGCTCCCAGTTCACAAGCTCTGATGCTGTTCTAGTCACTGTGCATGCTGAGCCCTTCCCCCTCCTGGTTGGAATCTGAACTACAACTGTGTGTCTTAGCCTCTATATTAATGGTTACTCTCTAAGGTGCTTCTCTGCCCTGCCTTTGGTGATAAGCAGGATGTAGTCATATTTCCTTGTGTTTATGGTGTGTCATATTTCACAGAGGAGTAAATAGATAGAATGCTTTTCTGGGCAGGCATTTCTCATGTGGTGAGGCTCTGTGACTATGCAAATTACCTTGAACAAAGGCAGGAGCAGGAGCTCAGGTTTCAGGAGCTCAAACTTGCTTCCTCCTTGTAAAATTATGAAGATTTCATTTTAAAAATTGGCTAAAATTTGGTATCTTCAATAAAGCTTACAATTAAAGATTTTTTTTTTTTGCAAAATAATACATTTTGCAAAAAATTGACTGCAATAAATTGGTCTAATAAAAGATATCACCTCTACCACACGTCCCAATTGCTTTTTCCTCTAGACCAATACAGCTAGAATCTGGATACCTGACACACAGAAAATAGCAAATTTTAGCTGATTTTTAAATGAAATCTTCATAATAGAAAAAGTGCAATTTAAAGCACAACTTTCACGTGGAATACCACTTAGAACTTGGCACCAAAGGGGGAAAAGGGCAAGAAATCCTGTGTTCTGCAGAGTTTGCTGTTAATAGATTTTAAGGCTAGAAGGCTTGATTGTGATTAGCTGCTCTGGCCTCCTGCCTAGCACAAGCCAGAAAAGGTCACCCAGTATGTACTAATTAACTGTAGTGAGCCCAATAACTTGTGAACCAAGAACACCCAGGAGTCCTCTGTGCTCTGTCTACAAGGCTAACCTCCCTTCCACAGTATGGGCAAAACTCCCAATGGAAAATAACGGCTCTTCAGAGCAAAAGCTGTCTTCTAATGTGCCATTGCATAGCATCCCACCCCAGAATCTGTCTCTGAGTGTGGCACAGGGTCCAGTAGCCTGTCTAGAGAGGCACCAGCTTCAGAGAATATATTTAAACCAGGGAAATCTGTGGTTAGGGTGGAACTGGATTCAGGATCTCCCAGCCTGCAGTGACTGGACTACTGCACTACATTTCCTAAGGTCATAGTTTCATCCTGATGCAGAAGAGGAAGCATTTTTAGATCTCAAGTTTTTTTATTTGTAAAACAGAAAACCCATTTCCTGCCCATCTGAGCTTGTGACTGCTCCTGCCTGCCCTACCCGTGTTTCAAAACCCCTCAGAGAGAACACAGATGCCGATGCTTACTCTCTGGGGACACTGGCAGGGGCAGGGGCTGGGGTGAATGGGGCCCCTGCTCCTGGTTAACATGTGGTAACACCTATGCCCTCAGCAGCAGTGCCCAGCTCACTGCCCACACAACCCCACCAAAAGGCAAGATACCCATACCTGACCATAGAGCCTAAACCAAGCAGAAACACACTCCGGAAGCTACAAGGCTTCACCCTCCTCCCTCTCTGCTGTGTTCAGGAGGAGAAGCAACAACAGCCAGAAGAATGCAGAAAATGATTTATTATCAAACACATACATGCACGGGAACTTGCTTTTACATGAAGTGGGGCCTCAGGCACCCAAAACAAAGTAATGAAATTATATGGGGCAGGGTATGCCCACGGTTTTCCTCCTTTCACAATGTCCTGCCCCAAGGACTTTTAGAAATGGCCTCTGTGACCTGAGTGGCCACAACTTGGGCCTCCTAAGAGGCATCCTTTTCCAGAGTTCATAGAGCTCAAAGGAGAGAGGGAGATGTTAATGAATAGACACTTACACCTCAGGGAAACGCTGGTCACACATGCCGGCAGAGCCAGAGCAAGGTCATTCCTGGGGAACAGGGATCTGACGTGATGTTTGGGTGGGCAGTGCAGAATGGATACAGTATTGCTCGCATCATTTCATCACCAGTGTCTCGAACAGCCACAGACTTGTGGTCTCTCTGGGTCCCAAGCTACAGAAACTCTCCCACACAGATGTGGCTGTGGCTGCTCCATTGGGAGCTTCCTGCATTCCCAGCTGAGAAGAGATGCTGGTTCTGCTAGGCACTGAGCAGCTTTGCTGTCCATGGAGGAAGGCTGAGATTCTCAACAGCTTCCACTGACAAGATTTTCTGCCTTTCTCACCAGAAACCTTCCCAAGAGCTGCCATGTGGAACAGGCCTGGTTCATGTTGATTTGCACCTGATAAAGGGACCTGACAGACAGGCTGCCCAGGGGAGGATTGGCAATGGCACCCAGTGGCACTGGCTACAATTTTACCCAACCTGAGGGACCACAGGAAGCCAAGGGAGGCCAGAGCTTGGGCAGCTGTGGCTGGGGAGGGGCCTGGACAGGACAGGCAGGAGATGCATGGATTTGGCTCCTCCCTGCTGCACCCTGCTGCTCCAGGGGAATGTGAGCTGCCTGCTCGGGGCAAGGCTCTCTTAGGCTATTCTCAGGGCAGAGCAGATGCACTGAGCTCCAAAGAAGGAGTGGGGGCAGTCCCTGCAGCTTCTCAGCTCCTTCTAGGCTCCAGAAGGGAAGTGCAGGGGCTGGATTTCTGACTTACAGCTCAGCAGGTAGGCAACATCTATCTGTTTGGCACTCCCTGGGGTAGCATACTCCATAAGTAATGCCTAAACACACAACAGGGAGAACAGATCAGCTTCCCATGGTCAGGGCATAAGGAGAACTCAGCCCAGAGGCAGGTCTTTGGCTCTCCTGTGCTGTGTTTGCCATCACAGGTACGTTATGGCCAACACGTTCACTGTTGGGTCTCATGGTCTGAGTAAAGGGCTGGAAGCCAGGAAAAAAAGGGCAGTCTACACATGGGCTGCTCCCACCATCTCTGTTAAACCACAGAAACCTGCCTCTCTCCCTGGGCTGGATTGGGGGTGTAAAGGGCACCAGAAGCCTCTTTTTACCCTGAGCACAGGGGCTGGCAGAGCAGGGACCCAGCCTTCCCTGACAAGCTGGGGTGGCAGGAACTCCAGGAGCAGGTGGACATGCAGGGGGATTCAGCCTCCTTCCCAGAAGGAAGAGAAACCCAGGGAGTTTCAAGATGGGCTCAATAAGGTCATGCAGGGATCTCTCTGACAGGGCTTTTTCCAGGATCAGGTCCCTGCACTCAGCAGCCCAGGAGGCCCATGCCCCTTCCCATTTGCCTTCCCCATGAAGTGGTGCTAAGCAATCATGAGCTGTGTTGAGTGACCATGTCCCAGACACGTCTCCATCACTCAGGACTACTGAATCACGGCACAGGGCTTGTCTGCCACAACCCCCAGCTATACTGTTTGGTTGAATCTCTCTCAACACCAGCCTTGCAACACTAGGAGCATCATCCTTTCCAAATCCTTTCTGGGGAACCTGAGGCACAGGCTGATTCTGATCCTGCTCAGCAACAGCTTTACCATTCCTCTTGGGGGTGGAGGCGGGTGGAGTGGGGTGGAGGGGAGAGAATGAAATGGAACCAGGCATCTTCTCTCACCCGTAAATTTGACAGATGCTGCCTGGATCTCTATCCACAGGCTCATGTAGTGCCTCTGGGCTGTCTGGTAGAGACCCTCCAGAACAGCAGGTTTTTCTTTGGCCTGGAGGGAACCAAGGACAAGTGAGCTCCCTCTGGTGAGAAGTGCTCTCGCACCACATTCTGGTACTGATCAGGAGGAAACGGGAGCACCAAGGGACTAGAAGGAGCAATCTTGGCCTGTCCCATGCCTCATGGTCCTAGACCTAACCCTTGCAGTTATTTACACTGTGCCCCAGTTCCTGCATGCACAGGGGGATCAGATGTGCAATCTGCCCTGGAACTAGGAGGCAGCCCTGAGCTCAAGGAGGTGCCTGGATGAAGCCGCCTCAGTGGGAAGGGGATGGTCACCACAGGACACAGGAATGGCAGAGTGCCCCTAGGGCTGGACTGAGGAGACATGGTGGGGCTGAGGAAATCAGTGTTACTGGTTCTTACCTTGGCCACCTGCAGGTTGGGGTCCTCCAGGTAAAACAGGAGCATTGCCAAGCTCTGCCTCACCTGGCTCGTATAATATGCTTGTCTTCTTCTCTTCATGCAGCCTGCCACAGCGCCGAAGAGGGCGAAAGCCATTGAACGAAGAGTGTCATTGTCCTGGGGCCGAGAAACTCCAGTGTGGACACAACCAAACCTTTCTCTCACTGGCCTGGCACAGCTCCTGACAGGAGCCTTTGGTTTTCAGCCTTCCAGGTGGTCTGCCAGGGAGGTGGGCTCTTACAGGTCCTGCTCTAGGTGGGCTGCCTGGGAGCCAGAGCACTCAGTGGGGCTCAGGGAGGAGCAGCAAGCCCCATTCCCTGAACGTGCGGGCACTAAGGGCTTTGATTCTGAATCCCAGCAAAAGCAAATCCCCCAGCCCCTGTGGTCACTTGTCTCTACCCAGCTCTGCTTCTGACTCAAGAGAATCAACACGGCAGAGAACAGCCCCAGAGCCCTACAGAGCCCCACGACCCCAGCTGCAGCCTGGACTGGTCTGAGAGTCCCTCCTTGTCTACAAGGGTCCATCTGTCATCCTGTTCTCCTCACTTGCTTTTCCTCCTGAAAACTCATCTCTTCCACAGAACTTAAGATCTTCTAGTTTGGACTGGAACAAGGGGCAGCAAGTGCATCTCCCACCTCTAAAATGGCCCCAGATAATAAGCACTGGAATGGGGGTGGGAGTGCTGCTCACTCACATAGCTGAAGAAGGGCCTGATGTATGTGACTACATCCCAAACCAGGGGCCCTGTATCTGTCCCTAGATGACTCAAGACATTGGCTAGTGCTTGTGTGCCTTCCTGCATGATCTGAGCACTGGTAGGCACAAATGATGCCTGGAACAAGGTCTCCAGGATGACATTCTGGTATTTTTTCAGTTGCACAAACAGAAGACATGACACACTGATCAGTGCTTACGCTCCTCACCTCTGGGCTTTTCCATTCACAGAGTGTTTGGGACTTTATCTGACCAAGCCCCCGTGGCTACATACCCATATGCCCACTTCTGCACCAAAATCACACTTGTCACACCCAACTGTCTCCAGAGACACCACAAGGGGTGAGACAGTAAAACTGGATACACTTGAGGTTCTTGTGCACTCTTTCGGCCCTGCCTTATTGTATGGTTTCTACAGTCAAGCTACTTTCTAGAGAGTGCAGAGGGATTTCAACCTCACCTGCTCAGGGGCACCATAAACTATATTGCCCAGTCCTCTGGCTGCTATTTGCCAAACCAGGTTATTAGAGTCCCTGGCTCACTGTTGAAGTAAATGAAGGATTGGCTTCAGGAGCTTCTCTTCGATGATGGGGTCACATATAAGCTAAAGGAAATCAATGTGTCTGTGAGATCCAGCACAGTCATTCCCAACACTCCAGCCCTGCAGCAGAAAAGTAACCCATGCCAGAGCAGAATCCCACAGAACATCGCAAGGAAGAGCCTCAGCACACGGCACTCTCCTGTTGGACATGGGGAGGCTTGTCTGCTTAGGGCCAGGCAAATCATGAAGACAGGGGCTTAGTCTCAGCAGCAGAGATGATGCTGATGCGAGTAGATTGGCTCACTGCTTGCTTTAGAGCAGTGTCTTCATGGGATGCTGGGTGGATATAAAAGATGCACTAGTTAGGACCGAACTCAGAGCTGCTGGCTAGGATGAGAGCTCAGTAGGGGCAGGTCAGTAAGGAAATTCTTGTCTGCCTCTCCTTCTCATATGGCAGAAGTGGCAATGCAGGGGCATGGACAGAAGAGAAACCTCTCAACTGCCTCCAGTGATTCTCCCTTCTAGGAAGGGGACCAGGGGACTCCCCAGGGAAAGATCACAGCAAACAGCCACCTTTTCATCAAACTGCTCCTTCTCTATGGGGCCTTACCTGGCTGATGAGGGCCATACCAGTAATGTGCAGCTTTTCAGTTGTGGAACTGACCCACTGCAGGACCTGCCCTATGAATTTGGGCATTATTATGCCCAATGGGAGCACAGCCCAAGAGAAAGCCACTAGTTCTGGGACAGGCTGGGCACTGCCAACACTCAGTTGCTCTGAGGTGGCAGCTCTCATCGCTTGGAGAACAAGCTCCATGCCTCCAGCCCCACACAACCCTGCAGGTTCAGCACGGAAAGTTCCCCCTCCACCACTTGTCCCACTGCCTAGAGCACAGATGCAATCCAGCCTGCCTCTCTTACCTGGCCAGCTGGCACACCCCCTCATGGTGCATTTGGGGGCTCTCACGAAGTGGCCAAGTTCCCTCTTCACAGAGGGCTGCAGCCACTCTCTCCCCAAGACCCTTAGAGTGCACAGTCCAGGGTCTCCATAGAAAGCACAGTCCAGGGTCTCCATAGAAAGCCTGGGGAGAGAGAAGGCCCAGATTTACAGACTGTAACGAGATGCTACAGACAGAGCAGAACCAAAACTCCCTGTCACTCAGGAGGTCCATTACTCAGACACTTGCTGCGCAAGGCAGGCAGCTCAGATCAGACCGATGCTGCCATTCTTTCTCATGCCTTGCAATTCCCTGACAGGGACAGGGAGGGCAGGGCCTTGCATGAATCAGTGCTGGAAGCCAGGTGGGATGCATGGAGGCTCTCCCAAGCCAAATGCACTATGGAAAGAATTGGGCAGCCATTTTTCTCTCCCTGCAAGGACAAAGGCCACATGTAGAGCATGGGAACATGCAGAAGTCACATGCCCAGGTCCCAAGCACTAGAAGCCCAGCATGTGTTGGTCACTAATGGAGATTGTGAAGCCCCTGGGCTAAAACTGCCTGTCCTGTCCCAGGGGAGCTCAGATTGGAGAAACAAATAAGCCCTCCCAGCTTTAACATTTCAAACTCTGCCTTTCTCAGATACTCCTCCACTTCTTTCAGTTGCCAAGACCAACACAGCTCAGCACACCCCTTGGCAAGGACAAGAACACCCTGCAGGCAGCTAGCCTGAAGTGAGGCCAAACCTGTGAAAGCAGGCGCAGCCTACTCCTTACCTGCAAGGGTTGCCCACTGCTTGCAACTGCCCCGTCCGTAGCTGCCTCCGCCAGATGCTTCCTGTGGGCATTGGCATGTTCTGTCCCACGGTGCGGCCAAATTGCTCCAGAAAAGCACAGAGGATCTCTGGGAGCAGCTCCCTCAGCACTGGGCTGGAGTGGATGGTAGTGAGCTTCTCCAGGGATGCACATGTTGCCTGAAGGGATAGAGAAGACTAGAGTCAGCCTGGGGAAGACACCTGGAAATCCAAAACTCCAAGTCTGAAGGTCTCTTCCTCACATCCAGGAGAGCACAGAACAGCTCTGGCAGCAGCTCCCTTAGCCCTTAGCTCCCTTCTAAGTCACATCCCTGAACTCCCAGTCACATCCCTTCCCAGTCACTCCCTTCCCAGTCACATCCCTGCACTCCCAGTCACATCCCTGGACTCCTGCCAGGGAAGTGCAGGGGTACTGGCAGCCTGAACAGATAGCTGCAAAGCAGAAGGAGCCTCTCGGTTACAGGAGTTTCTAGTTACAAAGTCTCATGGAGTCAGTCAGCCACATAACATGAAGCTGCTGTGTTTCTGCTGCTGACGGAAGAGTGGGGGTGACCAGGGGCACAGGAGAACAGGGGAGAAAAGCTTGCCCCAGTCTGGTGTCCTACCTCAAGCTCTCGAGAACCAGGATTGTAGCCCTCAAGGGGGAACTGAAAGAGCTGGGCCTGGGCTGTCACTTACTGCTAGAGGTCCAAGGGCCGTGGTGTCCTCAGCTGAGTTCCTGTCTGTGCCAACTGGACACTGAATCTTGCTCATGAGCAAGCATAGTATGTGGAGGGTGAAGAAATCATCCCCACCCAAGGCCCTCCAGAGCTCAGAGGTCTCACTGCAGTTTAACACAAATTACAGATGAGCTGCGGATACTCCTGTAATGTCATGAAGTAATAGGACATTGAAGCAAAGGCCAAGGGCTCTCCTGGTTTAGGATGGGTTTGGGGCACAGTGATGTCATCTGCCAATGCCATTAGGCACAAACCTGGCATTTCCTACACAAATGTACTAGGACATTGCCTCTTACCAAGTCATTCCAAAGGATCTGCAGCTGACTTGAAACTCTATGGGCTTTGCCAGGCTGTAGGATGTGTGTATGCCACCAGGCACTAGAGGTAGGGAGTGTCCACTGGCAGAGGCTTTCTAAGGAAGCTGCTGGTCACTGCCTCTAGATGGAAGCCAGCAAGCATGGAAACACCTTCCAGCAGACAGCCTCTCACAGACTTTTCCTGGATTGTTGGCATCCAGATAAAAATGGTGCCCAGGATGTCCGGCACCTGAGGGAAAATAACAAGAACAAGGGCCCCTTTCTCATTCAGGCAGCACAATCCAAACCAATCCTCCCGCAGTTTGGCAATTTGCTGCCATCTTAGAAATCCCTTGCTTTAAGGGACCAATGTCCAGACGCTGCTGCCTCCGCCTGATCCTAAGAAGTGAGCATGTCCCTATGCCGCTACTTGGGATGAAAGTGGACACCGCGACGTGTGTAGACACCAACCAACCCACACACCCTCAGCTATTCTCCCACCCATGTGCACACACCTACAATCTAATTGCATGTGCCACCCGGGACCTATTTCTGCCTGACATTAACCCATGTGCTTGCACAAACACCCCAGCAAATATAAATATCTGGGGGTGGTTTTAAGAAGCTAATTTTGGCCTTTTGCCTGTGTGAATGCCCAGCTCAGGACCAACAAGCACCACCAACTTCAGAACTCCCGTGAGAATCCCTGGGACCACGAGCAAGATAATTGTAACTGTAACTTTTCCAGGTGAGACCAGCTTTGCTGGAACTGCACACTGGAGTTCACACTCCTCATTTCTAACTACACCTCCCTATTCTGCACATGGCCAGGCCTGTGGGGCAATAGGTCCCTCTGCCCATAGACAGTCCCACCCAGAACAGGGAGCAGGAGGAGGCTGCAGTATCTCTGGCATCCATTCTTTCCTGCACCCTGTTCCGAACCCTGTGGAGAGGAGCAGGATGGAAGGAGCATTTCACATAGCCTCTACCAAGGCTGGGAAATGCCTGAGGACACAGAACCACCTCTAGCTCCTGCCTTGCCATGGATCCCCTGCATGGTGTGGCACTGAGGGAACTGTGCACCTATTCCTCATGCCTATGCACGGTGTTTCAGCCCAGCCACAGCCGGGTGCCTCAGACTCCTTGTTGCCCTCTCCTGCTGTATTTGCCTCAGTCTATGTTTCCAAACCTTCCAGGGCTGAAAGCTCTTATCAATACCCTAGGTCACTGAATCTCCATATTGCCTTCTTGTGCTCTTTCTCTTGGATGCAGCTGATCTTCTCTTACCCATCTCTGGCTAGTAAGGGAAATGGAACTTGCTTTGTGTCCAGGGATCAACAGTAAGATTGCTGTTCACTCCACATGAAAGCAGTATTTGAAAAGCATAAAGCAAATGCAGAAAGCCTCCTCAGCTTCAATTTTACCTCATCTAGAAGGGCATCTCCATGCTCCCTAAGGATTGTATTGAACCAATGTCCTGCTGCTGTGGCACACATGGGGCTGGCAGACAGCATGCCATCCATTATGCTCCCCACAAAGTCAAAGGCCTGGTTGGATGGAAAGGATTTGCCAATGACCTGGAGACAAACAGAAAGAAGAGAACCCCAGAGTTCAAGAGTTGTGCTGTGCATAAGCTTCTGCCCTACGGCGACTTAGTGCATGTGCAGGAGGTGAATCCTCTGCTTGAATGTTCCACCGGTTTTCAATGGAGAGAGCATCATTTGACATCATACAACATACATCATACCATCATGCCATCATACAACATTAACACAGCCAAGCTGCAGCCCAGGATAAGTTAAAACAGGCACACAAGGAGACCAAGTCTTGGCTCGGGCTCTCACTTGGACACCGTACTGACAAAGGTTTGTTCTTCTGTGCAGAGACAGAACTATCTACAAAACTTTTTAATCTTGCTCTGACTTATTCTTTCTACCATGGACACGGGTAAACAGCAGCAGACAGTGGATGAATAATAAGTGTCCCAGATGCTTCCCCCATGCCCTCCAAAGAAAGAGATAAACCATGTGTGAGCAAAGGAATGGACAATGAAGGATGCCCAATTCCCAGAGTCTCCACACCAGCTTCTTGAGCCACTGACCTTTGCCATGTGGGAGGATGCTATAAGCACAGCCTCAGGGCTGGAGTCTTTGAGCTCCTCATGGAGACCTCTCAGCTCCTCCTCTGCTGCATCTATGGCCTTGGACTGGTCTGGAATGAAAATAAGGAGGAAAAAGTGCTGTAATGATGACTGAAACAGAACCTTGGCTCCATGGAGGAACCATGTGCAATGCCATGGGCAGTGTGGTCCAGAGGTGATGTTCAATATCTGGGTAACTTCAATGGGGTCAGAGGTACAGCGGGATCAGAGCTGCTACAAGCCTCTCTCCATTCTTGCTAGGGAGGCTTCTTTTCACACTTCCCAAAAGAGGGCCAGGCCCTTCACACCACACAACTCTTCTCTCCTAGGAGGAGATCTTCCAAGGGCCAGTTGTGGCCCTTTTGAGGTGCTTCTGAGGTGTCACTAGACTAACAGTGAATGGACAGAGGAGAGGAGTAAGCATTACCAGAGGGAGAATAGGGGCAGAGTCACTTGCACCTACTCAGAGTGCCCTTGCCTTGTAGGTGGAGAAGGCAGGCAATGCACTCAGCAGCCCACAGGCAGGATGTAGCGAGAGGTGGAGGTGTAGGGTGCCAGCAGCCCCAGCAGGGACCCAGACTGCTCCAAAGGCTCTTGCAGCTGAGAAAAAAAGGAGAAAGAAATGAATGATATGTGCTTGGGTCTGGCTAGGTTGATATTCAAGTTTATGATGCTGGGAAGGTAAAAACAGGAATGCATCCCTTTGGGACCCTGTCTGCTGGGGAAGCTTTCTGCATCTCAGGGTGAGGCTGCCATGAAGACATCAAGGCAAGAGAGTCAGACCATACTTACTCTGGAATAAACTGTCTCCCAACAGGCAACAAGCAGCTGGGAGCTGGCCTGCAAGGCCCTATCTCTCTCACACTCCTTGTTGGAGAAGGACCATGGCTCAAGAAGCTGTCGGGAGAGCAAACTATTGCCAGGGGAGCCTTTAAAACAGCTCAGAGGAACCATTTCAACAGCAGACATCACCATCACCACTGAAATACCTCCAAGCAATCTGATTCTTATCATCTGGATACATCCCAGGTAGACTTTAATTCCCCTGAAGCCAGAGTTGCTGTTGAGTGACCCTGGCACAAGATGGTACAGCTACTAGGCATGTCAATAGGATGCAAGGGAATCACCGTCCATTGCCCCAAGGACACCTCAGGAGATTCCCCTCTCATTTGCCCTGATGAGGGAAACCTCCAGATATGACAGGAAGAACAAGAGAGTTAAGGAAGGAGCTCATCTCTGACCCAGGCATCCCAGTGCCAAGGGCCAGGGCAGAAATCACCTACCTCAGGTGCTTAGTGGCAAGCATTTCATAGATTTCATAGACATTAGGGCTGGAAGGGACCTCGGAAGATCATCGAGTCCAGCATGGTTATGGTTATGCATGGTTATGAGGTGAACAGGAGAGGCCAAGGAATTCATTGGTTCCTCTTTTATGAAATCCTAAAGGGCAGAAAAAGAGACATGACATGGGGGATATGGATGTGGAAAGCAGAGAGCCTCCCCCCACAAACCCACCAGGCTGCCCTCCCAGGTGGGCTGTAAACAGAGCCAGGGCTGTGCTGGCCACTGTCCCAGGATCCTGCTCAGGTCAGTGGCATCAGTGCAGAGGGCACAGAGCTGTATCCCAGGCACTCACCAGGCACAGCTGGTCCCTCCAAGAGCAGCCCACAATGCAGCATTGCCTAGAAAGCTTCAAGTGGTACCAGCTTTCTGGCCCCAAGCAGACCCCTCATGAGGCTCCAATAATCCCATCACAGCCAAGAGATGAAACAGCCGCTCCCAGGGAAACTAGTCTCATTAGGTTCCTACCAGGTCCTTTGCAGTTTGGTCCCCAGGGCTCCTCCCCACTCACCAGCATGTGCCCCAGGAGCTCCTCTTTGTAAGTGAACTGGAAACTTTGGGAGTCGTCTGTGTCCTGGATGGCATGGCTGATCTCACTGACTGACCAGATCAGGGTCAGCTTTAAGTGCAGGTCCTGAATTCCATGGGGGAACAACAAGGAGATGGGGATGAGGAACAGAGAAGAACCAGGGTCCAGAATGTAAAGATCAGGGATGAAATGCAGCCTCATTTCATACCTGAGCGATGTCTACCGGCCCCAGAAAGCCCCGGGTTTACATCCATTTCAGGAGCATGGCAACAGCAGGGACTCCCGCCTGGGGAAGATCATTGTGCCTCCTGCAGTTAGGGTCTGGGAAGAGCACAAGCAGAAGTAGGGTCACTGACCATTTACCTTATTGACCATGTTGATGCCAAGCACTTGGGAAATGAAATGCAAAACAACCATCAGTGCCTGGAGCGGTTCCTCTCAGCACCATCAAATAGCAGCCCTCACCATTCCCCAGCTAGGCTGTATTTTAGGCATGTATATAAGACCTCCCTTCTGACCCCCAGACCACAACCAGGGATTAAGCCCTGCCTGATTGTTCTTTCTGTGTGTGCATGAAGTTCAGCAATTATAGCAGATGTGCTGAGTGAGTATGAGCCCCAGTGCTCTTCTTAAGTTCTCCCAAAACAGAGAGCCTGAAAGCGAGTACTTCAAGACCTTACTAAGCTGTCCATGCTGCCTAATTAATAGGTTTGCACATGCACAGAGCAAGAGCAAGTAGATGGGGCTAGATTCTCAGCAGTGGTCCAGGGCCTGGCAGGAAGTTGATAAACGTGTTTTATCTGCTGCTGGCTAGTCCTGTAGTTCAAATTGTAGCTGTTTATTTCTCTGGAGAAGGTCTTGTGGAGTCTCCGCAAGGTAGGATCTTTGAGTAATTACCATAATTTTGGAACAGAGTCAAACATTTGGGAGCCTTTCAGCCAAATATGTCCCCTGGCAGTAGCTTTTGTAGCAATTTTGCTTAATGTCTACTGAATGTAGTACTGAAGTTTGGGGTTTTTGCTGCTGAAGTTGTAGTTCAGCATCTCCTTTCTTAAATTCCTTCAGGTCAGTACATCTAGCTTTAAGCTGTATTGATGCCATAGGTCAGGGTGTCCTAAGGCATCTTCCCACAAACAGTTCAGCTGGAGAGAGTACCGATGAAAGTGGTGTAGACTGATATTTCAGGAGTGCCAGATGTGGATTCCTGGATTTATGTAAAACCTGTTTCAGAGTTTGTATTGCTCTCTCAGCTTCTCCATTGCTCTAGGGATAGTGAGGAGTGCTGCTACATTGTTGGAAATCCATGCTTTCTGAAAGTTGTAGGAATTAACAGAGGTAAACGTAGGTCCATTGTTTGATATAAGGACTTCAGGTAATTACCACACTCCAGTAGACTCCAGCATCTCATGTATCAGCGTCCGCATTCCAGAAACACAGCAGTGGGGGTGCTGTAACTTGCATGTGGTCCCTGTCACTGGGCTGCCAGGACCCCGCACTAGGTCACATACACTGAACCCCAATCTCTGGGCTCAGCAAGACCCTGGCCTGGGTCCCTAAGAACCTCCTCCTGTAGTCTCTACCCAAACCTCCATACAACTTTAGGTGTTACCCTCCATGCCGACCTTCTGGAGCTACAGCCATCATGCTGAAGTGGTGCTGTCTCAGCAGGCTCCAAGATTTTACTGCTGGGCTTATGCCTGCTCTAAGCCCAGCCCTCCTGAGCCAGATGACTCCTTCCTGAGTCAGGTGACTGCCTCTATCTGGCCTAGCCTCCCCTGTGGCAGCTTCTGTCAGCTGACTCTCAATTAGCCTTTGCCCACACCTGCCATGGCTTCACAGGCTACTTGACCTCTTGAAGTGGCAGGCACCCCAAGTGCCAAGCCATATAATCTTTTTACACACCAAATTAAGTTATGTTTCTTCAATGATCCTTCATTCGCTCTTACCAGGTAGGGTATTACTATCACCCAAGTCAGATTACTGATAGACAAGGCATGCCACAGGTCTCCAAGTCAAACGTTTCTTGTTTATACCCCAAAACACAAAAATAAACACTTGTGCCCATGCCTATCTAGCTACCCACACAGAATTGTATAGAGTCTCATCTGTACCAGCTGGGGAGACTCAGGAAGGATGGAGGAAGGCGTGCAAATTGGCAGAAGATCTTGAATTTGCCATGGTCTCCTTTCCGCTCCACTCCTCCAACCCCATCTACACTCAGTATTTATACATAAATACATTTCAATAAATAATCTGATTTGTTTTATTTACATTTCTTTGTATCATTAAGGCTCCAGGGAAAGGACTGAACCCTATAGTCCTTGTGAAACTTACGGTTCTGGAGGAGAGGATTTCTTATCTCTTTCCTTCACCATGTGAGAATACTGCTTGCTACATCCTGTTTCTTCTACTTTGCTGGCCAGGCTAGTTGTAGCCACACTTCTGCAGCCTCACCTAAGCTCTTTGGAAAAGGCCAAGGCTGGCAACAGGTGGTATTGGTGGTTGTGACAGCCCCCTGCCTGACTCACTTGCCTGTGGGCATGGACAACAGGAGCGCACGTGGGTGAGCTGGCATTGCGCCAGCTGGAAGTGCATTCCCAATTGGCCCGGAGCCCCAGAGCAATGGGCCAAAAGTGAGCCAGAGACAGGGGCAAGGGGGAACAGCAGCTGAGGGACTGGAAGTGGGTCTGGCCATTTTCACCCCTGGCAGAATACTGAACATGCTCCCTGCTGCAGGGGAAGCCAGGGAGGCATGCCAAGGGGAGCCACAGGGGCTACACAGTTGGATGCACCCCACGGGGCAGCTGGGGAACTAGATGCATCCTACCTGGCAGAGACTCGTGGGGCAGTGGTGAGTACAGGGCTCACTTGGAGCACCGGGGAGATGCTGCTCAAAGGGTTCATATTTGGACTGCAGAGAATCACTGGATCACCTCCAGGTGAGTACAGGGTCATTTTGGAAGATCAAGTCATGCTGGGTAAGTGGGGCAGGTGTGACATAGCCCACGGGTGCAGGGCACACCCGTGATGCTGAGGCAGCAGTGCCGGGTGTGAGCCTGTCACAGTGATGAACTGGTTTTCCTCTGTGCTCCTGGATTCACACCCCAAGAACCCTTCTAGCTCTCCTTTCATCTCTTTTCTAAACATGACATACGTTTCCACCCTGCCATGTTAAATCATGAAAAACAACTATTATTTCAATAGGGTGATAGCTGACTACAAACAATTCAGTTCTTCTAATCAAAAAAGAAAGCATTAGCATGCTGGCTTCAGTTTGCTGCTCTCTGACATAGTGCACACACTTTGCACTCCACGCCTGTTTGTGTGACATGTGAACACCACAAGGGACTCCTGTTTTCTTACTGTCTGTGCTCCTGTTTGTTGCAACATCTCCCTGCTACACTGGGCTCCCTATTTTCTGTGCGGCTCAGAGGGAATGCATAGGGGGTGCATGCGTACCTCCTGAGCGTGGCAGTGCACCCCATAAAAAAGGTGCCACCCCACCCCCTGCTGACACCACCAGTGGCATCTGTGGGAGCTCCCACTTACTGCTGCTGCGCTCCTGCCACCACTGTGTCCCCCAGCCGCCAGGGTCACATGTTCATGGTGTGGTTGCTGTGCTGCACTCCTTTTTGTCACACTGTAAAGGATGCTATAGCCAAAACACCCGATTATCAATCACCTTGCGGTCTCTTCTGAATCCTTAGTGCCCTTATGAACTACCCTTCCTGAGTCACCACACTGGAGTAATAGCTGACTTTAAAACAACACAGACACATTCCCACAGTTTAGGTCATTTGAGAAATATACCAGTTCCCATCGCAGGAGCTGCTTCACATGATGCTGCATCAAGAGCCTTTCCCTCCATCTGTTTGACTCTACCCTGTTTCCTCCATGACTGTGCATTGGGTCAGACACATTGGGTACCTCTACATGAGACCTCTACTGTGGAACTGCCTAATTAGCTCTGCATATATGTCTCAGCATCTACATGTGTGCCCCTATTAGGGTGCAGTAAACTAATAAACTCTGCTGCAGGTTAGTACTTCTATATAAAAGTACTACCTTGCCGTGGAGTTTTTTAGTGTTCAACAACACACACATAGATGATGAAGGGGCTGGATGGGGCATGAGTGTGCTTCAGTGCAGGAGCTGCCTGCCAGCTAGTCCCACACTGGAGCACCATCATGCCCTCATGCCCCAGCCAGCACACTGAGCCAGGTCAGAGCAGCCCCAAACTGGCAGGCTGACCCCCTGGGCCCCCAGCCAGCTGGGGCTGGTCCAATCTGGCTCAATATGCTACAGTCCTGGGGACACGTTTAAATGTGGTGCCCAGGAGCAATAAACTCTGGTACTATATGCATAAGAGTTTATTGCTTCTCATTAATTGCATGTGTAGACATGCCCACTAATATGCTGGCTGCATTCTGTAGCTCTCATCACCACACCTATGCCATTCCACTACCTATAGCATGACTTTTGCTTGCTGTGTCTGCCTTTGGCTCCCATTTCCTTTGTGGTGGTATGGGAAACAAGCAGAGAAAACGTGAGGAATTTGTTCTGTGGCTCCAAAGCCGAGTTGCCTGGGTTGGTGGTCCTTGATCCTACTCACAACTTCTTGGCTTTTATTGTAGGGCCAGAGGCCACTCAAGTTCATTTTGGATATGTCTATGTGTCGCCCTACGGTGATACAGCAATGCTATGGTGCGCTATGGCAATGTAGCAATCACAGGGGTCTATACATGATCACCAGCTACATTGCCATAGTGTCACGCTCCCCAGTGATAGTGCGTTGTTACAGTGATGTAGTGGCAAAATCTAACCCGGTACCATGTGCACGGTGCAGTAACCACCCATGCTGCGCTGTGTTCTAGTACTTCCAAAAGGAAGTATGCACGTGTAGGCATGTCCTAAAGCATGGGCGGGCAATTATTTCAGGCGGAGGGCCGCTTACTGAGTTTTGGCAAGCCATCGAGGGCCGCATAAAAGGCAGCCGGGGCAGATAAATATTAATTTTCGAAATTTTTGGGGGGCCCTGCAGGCCAGATAGAATGGCTTGGAGGGTCGCATCCAGCCCGCAGGCTGCATTTTGCCCACCCCTGCAGGGCCTAAAGGAAGTATTAAAGCACAGCGCCATAGCAACATCACCATATGGTGACATGTAGACCTGGCTTGGCAAAGCTTTGGTTGGGATGATCTACCTGGGGTTGGTCCTGCTTTGAGCAGTGGGTTTGACTAGAGAAGAACAAAAGAACAAAGAGAAGATCAAAAGATCAGTCAGGCTTATCACTGGTGTAGACTCCTTGCCATATGGAGATACTCTAGATAATACTCTTATGGTCAGTCAGGACCTGTACTGGGTATCTGGGTCCCTCCAAATGGTGGTTCCATTCTGCAAAGGCTGTGTCTCCACTCCAACATTTCTATATAGTCTACTTCCAATATTCTGCACAGGCCGCTGCTTCTGTTGTTGATGTTGCCAGATCTTGTGGGGTGCATTAAGGTGCTACAGGGCATCTCAGGAGATAATCCACAGTTTGTTTCTCCTGACAAACACATTGGTCAGTTGTATAGAGGCCACATGATTTCATGAGAAAGTTGCATCTGCTGAGACACACTCTCAATCTGTTCAGGCTCTGCCATTTGGAGGAGGAGGAGGACCCAGGTGGGAGGACCCTTCCTTGCTCTCAAGCCTCTGCTTTTGTATTCTTCTTCCCTCCTGATGACTTCATCTATGGATATCACCAATTGGTCTCTCTTTGTGTTCATCACACTGTCCACATCCTGTGTTGTCAGCCAAAATCCCATTTTCATAAACCTATCACATGCTCACATCCTAATTTGGGACTTTACCAATGTCCTCCTAATTTAGTCTGTTCCCCCAAAACTGGGAAACTGGCCCCCTGCTCTGAGGCCTTCTGAGCCAGTGCCACTTTATCTCACGTTATGGAACAGTGTGGTACACACTCTCACTTTCCCAGGCTGTGTGTGTATTAATTGGCCTTGTTGTGTTAGACAGCTGTCTGCTTCTGAAGGCTCAGAAAACCGTGTATGAGACCCAGGATTTTAGAAATCATTTAATCCCTGCTGCCCATCCTGAACCATTCTAATGCATATCTCTCTCTATATCTCTCTATATCAATCGATCAATCGATTGATATAGATATATCCAATTCCCGAAAAGCAAACCTTTACAATTTGAAGTCATCAGCCCACCCACCCCTGCTGCGGGTGGGGCCAATTCTGATGGAGCAGTTGCTGATAAAATGGGCCTCCCATGGGAGCTGCTGTTGGCTCTGGCAGGGTCTGTAAGCTTCCTCCTGCTGAGGGCTCAGAAGAGTTTTCTCTCATCTCTTCACATCTCCATAAGAAAATCAAGAGCATCTGTCATATTCCACCTGATTACTACACTAGGTCAGGACGTGTGTCAGTTCCACTGAACAGTCCATATTTGTGAATCTGTCCACTTTAAATGAAATGGCTTATTGATGTTTCTGTTTTGATTATTCTGTTTTTGTGTAGAAGTGAGTAGTATAGACTCACAAGAGAGTTATGTGTCTGTAACCTCTCCTTTCGAGATGATTTTGCAGTTCTTTGGAAATCCTGAGAAAGAGGGATGTAGTAATAAGAGTTAACCTTTTTTTCTGAGGGCTGACATGATGACATCAATAGGAAGTTGTCAGCCATCTTTGTGTGTTACTTGTTGCAATAAAGCCCTTTTCAGAGCAAGAAGTCTCTTTGCCTTTTCCTGAGCTACTAGATAGCACAGCTGCTGGAAACAATCATCTGGCAGCTGCAGCAGCTGCTGTTTTTGTGCCACTCACCCTAAAGTGCATGGCCTGATCACCTCCCCTTAGTTACATTACTCCTCATTGCTAGGACACTACATCTTATTCCAAGGTTGAATTTATCTTAACTTGATCTAGCAGCCATCCTGTCGCTGCTTCCTGGACATCACATAGGAATCAGCTGGCACAATGTGGAGTCTATTACTACATGTTTGAGAGGGTTTTACACACAAATGAAAATTGCAACCTAAGCACCAAACTGGAGACAAACAAAACCTATTGTTTAAACAGCAGTTTGATTTGTTTAAAAGGAAAGAAAAGGAGTCACTCGGTTGCATCAGACTTAAATCTGTGGCAAAAAGCAGTCTCCTTTTTTTACAATATACTCTGAACTGAAAAGCAAATAATGGGCAGAATTCAGGTGTGATCTGAACAATTTCTAACACAGTAATTAGATGAGGAAGCCTGAGTAAACTTAGCATACAAGTGAATAGTTGGAAAAATTATATATATCATATAGCTTTCCAGAACTCAACCAAATGCTATGCATTGAAAAGTCAGTGATTGCTGGAGTACAAGGAGATGTGGGGGACTGTGAGGTTATCTGCTGATCTGCCCCTGGCTGGTTCAAAGGAGAGCACCCCTCAGTCAATTCAGTTTCCCAGTCCCAGCCCAGGTTAACATGTGACAAGCCCTTGTCTTTTGGAGCCAAATGGTATCAGAAACTGTTCAGACCTGCCAGTCAGAAAACCTGAAAGTCTTAATACGCAATCCCATTAGACACTCATACACTGGCTTCCCACATTCTGTAGGTGATTGATAGAATGACACACAGAAGTCATGAATCCCAAATAAGAAGTTTATTGCAGTCACTAAAAGGTGGTTACAGTTCTTGCCATCAAGCTAGAGATGCTGATCAGTCACACTGTGCAAGGAAGTGTTCCTAGTGAATAGGTTATTAGGTGAAAAAAATCCCACACCATAGTAGTCAGTGGGCATATCTACATGTGCAAATGTGATGGGGTGGGTTTACCCTAGAAACCCACCCAGGGCAGGCATCTACATGTGCAGTGATTCAGAAGCAGATTTGCTGCTCTTGGCAGCAGTCTGCTTCTACCCACATTGGCCCTGCACTGGCCCCCTGCAGCATCCCCCTGGGTATTAGCCCAGGGGCTGGCAGGGAGCATGGGGCCAGGAGACAGCTGTCTTCTGGTGATGGAGGGTGAGATTGCTCCCTGTCCCTGGGAGTTGCCTCCTGTTGGGACCTGCACCCCACAGCTCTTTCCAAGCTCCATGCCTTGATCACCAGATCAGAGAATGGGGCTTGGAAAAATCTGCAGGGCTGGGACCTGCCCCTGACTGAGATGGTTCCCAGGCAGTCCTGGACTGCGGGCAGAAGTCTTTATGTGCAGCCTGGAGCTGCCTGGGGACTGCCCAAAATGGGGCAATCCCCAGCCACCTCCAGGTTGCATGTTCAGATTTCCCCATGCAGCCCAAGGCTGGCCAGGAACTGTCCCAGTCAGGGGCAGGTCCCAGACAGCTCCAGGCTGGGTGGGGAGCTCTCTGTGCACAGGGAGCTCTCAGCCCCCATTCTATGATTGTGGAGCCGGGGCTGGGAGCAAACTCTCAGCTCCTGCTCTGCTATCACAGAGCAGGGGCTGGGAACTCCCTGCTGCAGGGGCTGGAGGGCATTGTCTCTGCCTGGGCTCGGCTGGCAGAGCCCGCCCTGGCACCAGACAGCAATCTCCCGCCCCCTGCTGCCTGGCAAATTTGCTCCTGGTCAGCCATCTACATGAGCCATACTGCTCAGCAATTACTTGGTAGTTAATGTGCTATTTGCATTTGCAAGTAGAAAATTAATTGCCAAGTAGAGCAAACTGCTGAGCAATAAGGGTCAGCATGTATAGACAGTGACCTTTACTATAAAGTAATTAGCTCTATTGTACAGAAAAGTGTCTCATGAAGATGCGCACAGTGAAGGAGAATGAGGAAATAAAATAATTACTCCTGGCCTCACTGAAGCATCCTTATATGTTGCATACACTTAAAGAACATGAAGATCACAAAGTCAGGCTCTCCAAAGTTAGGAAATGCCAGCATTCGTGTTGTCCATGAAATCTTAATTACTCCCCCTTATGCATGTGCATATACATAATGATACAGTCTGGAAGTAGATGATCAAGTGTATTCTCCCTACAGGACTTTGCCTCCTTCTAGACCCATGAGAAAGTATAAATTATTTAACCTTTCTTTGTTCCCTCCTTCATTCCCATGCATGGCTCCATGTATTATTAACTGCCCACCATACGAATGATGCACTGAGAACTGCATTATAATTCCTTCTGGGTGTTTTCTGTACTGCTTTCACTATAACTTAATTCTTAGTAAAGATTAATATACAATATATAATATACCTTTATACAATGTGTCAGGCAATGTGCAGTTTTCCCCATTTTACAAATGACGCAGATTAAACCAAAATGGTCACGTGTCAACTGATTTGGGGTGCCCAGTATAAGACATGTTGGATCTGATTTTTCAGGGTTCTTAGCATTATAAAACTCGGTTTATGTTCAAAGCTATATTTCAGTTGCAGCTATAAGTGCTAGGAAAGCACAACAAATGGTCCCTTGTGGAAAATTTGGTTTAAGTGACTTGCCATGGGTAACATTAAAATAGAATCCAATGTCTCAGAGTTGCATTCAGTTGCCTCAGCTGTGAGACAGTCCATCCTCCTCCTGAAATCCCCTGCCTCATTCATTTCACAACCATCAACTCTGGCAAGACATGAAGCAGTCATCCTACATACAACAGCCTCCATCCCTGCCCAGATCGGATTCATCTCCCAGAGCACAGGCCAACCTGTGAACTGAATGAGGTATGGCCTGGTAGAAAAACAGCATATGATGATCACACAATCTAGTTACAAGTGAAGTAGAGAAAGCTAAAGTATTTGATATATTTGTAGCTTCTGTCCTCATGAACAAAGACAGTTACCCACTGATGAGTGCAGTTGTCAGCAAAGATAGGGAAGAATTAAAACAGCCCAGAATAGAGGAAGAAGAGGTTAGGGATTACTTAGAGAATCTAGATGCTTTTAAGTCAGTAGGCCCAGATGAGAGAAATGATAGCCAATGGCTCTGAATTTACCTAAGCCAATTCCTTCCATACTCTAGAGTTTGAGAGTTTATGAAGGTCTGGTGAAGCCTTGCATGACTTAAAAAGGACAAATATACTGCCCATTTTTAATAAAGAGAAGGAGGCTCCAGAGAATTACAGACTGGTCAGTCTGACTTTGATACCTGGGAAGATCATGCAGCACGTCATGAAGGAATATTTCAAAGAACCTGGAGGGAAACCAGGTTATTAGGAACAGCCAGCAAGGATTCACCAAAAGCAAGTCATGGCTGACTAACTTGGTTTCTTTCTATGAGAAGGTGACAGGCTCTGTGGATTTTTTCTTTTTTGAGGGAGGCTGGGGGGTGGAGAGGGCTGTAATGGTATTCTCATTAAATAAGCAAAGGAAATGTAGACTAGATGAAAGGACTGCAGCATGGATACGTAACTGGTCAACATGCAGTCATCAGTGGCTCAGTCTCTGTTATTAACATCTATCCTAGGTCTGGTATTAACATCTTCATTAATGATATGGAGGATAGTATCAAGTGCAGCAGCTTAGCAAATTTGTAGATGACACCAAAGTTGCAGATGATACCCGAATGACCCAGATAAACTGAACAAATAGTTTGAAATCAATCAGATGAACTTTAACAAGCTCAAAATTGTACACTTAGTGTGGACATGCACAAATACCGAGTGCGGACTGATTGGCCAGCTGCAGTTCTGCAGAGGGCTTAGGAGCCACAGTGGACCATAAAGCTGAATATGAGACAACAGTGTGCTCTTGCTACAAAAAAGCCAGCAACGTACTGGGTTATAGTAATGGGAGTGTCACTTGCAAATCAAGGAAAGTGATTCTCCACTCATTCAGAACTAATGAGGTTTTTTCTGGAGTACTATTTCCAGTTCTGGGCCTCACATTTCAAGAAAGATATGGACATATGAGAGAGTCCAGCAGAGTGTGACAAAAAATGGGCCCGGAAAACAAGATATTTGAGGAAAGGCTGAAAAAACTTGAATTATTTAGACTGGAGAAGAAAAGACTGAGGCTGGATTAAAAAACAGTCTTCAAATACATGAAGGACAATTATAGAATGGATAGGATAAATGGGATAGACTATTTTCTCTGGCCACAGGGAACAGGACTAGGAGCACTGGCCTCAAACTGCAGCAGCAGAAGTTTAGGCTGGGGATTCGGAACAACTTTCTCACTATGAGGGTAACTAAGCACTGGAACATGCTACCTAGACAGGTTGTAGAATCTGTCTCTGGCGAGTTTCAAGAGCAGGTTAGACAGATTCTTGAGTGGGATGGTTTGGTCAGGGATGATCCTGCCTCGAGCAAGGGTTGGATTACATGACTTCATGAGGTCCCTTCCAGCCCTACTTTCCTAGGATCCTAATTAAATTTGCATCATCATGATTTTAGACATAAGGGTCAACTAAGATTGCGTAGACCATTTTAATACTACCACTTTCTAGTTTTCAAAGGCCAATTTTTGGAACTTCAATGTTTGTTTAAAAGTAGGATTTTTAAAAAATATAATATCTTAAGTTTTTAAAACATAACATTAAAAAAACAAACAAACCCACAACTGCCTTCCTGTGCAGACACACTGACCACCAGAAAGTCAGCAGCAGGGCCAGCTCTTCAGTCCAAGGATGTACAACTCAAATTTCATTATGGGCTGCTTGCAGGGGACACTCCCCTAACCAATCTGCTCAGAGCAGACATCAGCAGATTTGCAAGTGGGAAACTAAATCACACATGTGGGTGTGTGTGCAGATTAACAAAAATCACCACAAAGTGGGAATGCAGAACTCACTGTTGTGCTCTTCAAACCTGTTTTCATTTAATAAAGTGGGCCACTGGGGCTGCCCTACTGGGCTTTGTGCAGCCCTTGGGTTGAATGTTATATGCCCCTACTTTTAACCCACAGTATAGTCCTTTCCCACTTTACCTTTTGGTAAATTACAGCACATCAGAGCATCTTTCCTGCACATCTACAGGCACCCCGTGTTCCTTGCAGCCTGGCTGCAGAGACAGACAACACTTGTTCTCTCATTTCTCTGGCAGAAATGCAGTGGGCCCTGCATTACAAGTCTGTACCATGCCCAGGGACATAGATGTAACAGCTACAAGACTGCAAGCTGAGTGGGTGAGCTGTGCTTAAGAGCTCTGCAAAAAAAGGGTGGAAAAATTTTGCAGGGGGTGCATAAGCTTTACCAGACAGGAGGGTATGCAGTGCATCGTGCATGCTTCTTATTGGAGCATTTAAATTGTGACCAGAGCCCACATTGCACACCGGATGCTCTAATTGACTGCTACTGAGCCATAAAAGCTGAGGGAGAGAAAAGAAAAGAAAAAAAGAAGAAGAAGAAGAAGAGAAGCTTAGAGGGAAAGGAGGATAGGACTCCAGCCCTGAAGAGAGGGGGCACAGACTCAGCTCAAGCTAGGGGAGACCAAGCTGAAACTTGCCCAGGTAGCAGGCATCAGGACGGGGGAGAGCCTGTGTCATCCCATGAAAACCTGATTCCCTACTGGGTTTGGAGCTGCGCAACCAGGGACACAGGTAGGGAAAGAGTGGGGAGAGGTTGGCAAACAAGGCTGGTAGGCTTGCTGGAGCTGGGAGAAGCAACAGAGCCCTTAAAGAGTTAATGACCAGGCTGTGAGTTGTGTCTAAGATGCTGGAGTGAAATGTGAGCTGAGAAGCCTCTAGCCACAGAGTCAGAGACCTGCAGAGAGAAACCCCTGTCTGCAGGTGGATGTGCTAGGAGTGGGAGACACCCTGGGAGTGAGTGGGCTGAGAAAAAACAAACCAGCATGGGTGCGTGAGGGGACACCTAATCACTAGCGTTTACAGTAAGTGTATTTTTCAGAAGGAAACTGGTGAAGAGAACAAAATGGACCCTATTGCCTGCAGCAGCTGTTCAGAGCCTGTTTCCCTGTTTTACCAGGATTGATTAAAGAAGCCCACTTTTCGGATGCAGCAGAAGACTTGCCTCTGCCATCTAGTGGTGGATCATAGTTATAGCTGTGTTGCTATTTAGTGTTATGGGAAGTAGATTGTGACCAGAAGGAAATCAATTGGGTTATGGGGGAAACTATTTTAAAGGGTTATAACAAGGTGAATTTAATTATTTAGCTTGCTTGACAGAAGTGGGACCACCCAGTATGCTGGAATTATCCACCTAATTTTGTTTGTAAAATGTTATCTAATCTGTTAGTTTTGTTATTAACTATTGTTACAATATTTTTGTTTATTTATTTTTTCTGTATATAAATTGGTGGAGTATAATAAAGAATAACATGTTCATTGGGTTCAGAGCTAATTCCTGGGTGGTGAGGGTGAGAGATACGCCTCTCCACAGGACACCTCTATCATTAGTCTGCCTGAGGGGCTCCCAGGTCTACTGGCACCCTGAGGATCCAAAATCCGGCACATCACCTGGCCTTACCACGCCAGCATGGGTTACATAGATAAATGGAGCCCCTGCAGGGCAGTGAGGCTGGCACATTACATCCTTCATACAACACCAGTGAAATGAAGATTTAGGCCAGCGTGTGGGCATGGGCAGGATGAGTTGTAGCTGGAATGCACAAGTCAGGAAGGGAATGCCTGCAGGAGGACAGATGGTACCAAACTGGCAGACAGACCTCAGAACATCAGTCTCATGTCCAGGCAGCCAACCCTGCTCTACCCCCCACCCCTGCCTCCCATACCCCTCAGAAAGGAATGCAATTAGTAGTGCTTGAAGTGCACTATGACAAACAGCTCCAGCTCAGCTGCTGATAGGTGGTTTGATCCTCCATGCTTTCTTCTTTAATATTCTATAAGTTTTTTCCTCCTTTATGCAAGCCACCCTCAGCCTTTTGGGGCAAACAGATACTGGATAGGAAGAGATTCTGCCCCCCACCGAATGCCAATCTGACCTAGAAGAAAAATCTCTTCCCTTCTGATTTAGAAAAAGCTTACATAGAGAAATCTGCAGGACTGGGCACCTGAAAGCAATTCAGACAGCTTGCAATTCCCACATTGAAGTAAAGCCACAAATAAGAGATAGCTAGCCATTATACAAACCCCAGACTTGCTGGCTCTGCAGCTGGCCCTATAGGGAATACTAGTACTGAGCACAGGTGAGACCATTTGTCACTAGACATAGTGTCGTGCAGGCACAGACACTCCTCAGCCAGCACACCAGCCTGTGAGCAGTCATGTGTGTCAGGAGAAGCCTCAGACAAAAGCATAAACACTGCCCTAGTCTGAAAAACTCTTGGAAATGGCGTTTGAGTTCTGGTGGAAAGCACTGAATAACTTAGAGGATTACACAGCCACTTAGCAGTGCTCAGTTCACACAAGTTGAACTGGCCGTGGCCCTGGGCAACATACCACAGCATGACCTTGTTGGCACAAGTGTCACTGAGGGCACACATTTGCCTGTTCTATTTTAATATGAGAAGAAATTGTAAGGGGGCCATTAAGTCCCTCTTGTCCAGGGTCTTTTTCTGTGCGTCTCATTGAAATGCAGACATAAAGGGGACAGTGTGCAAAGAAAGGAAGTTAATAGGAGAATTCAACTGCAATCTCATCTGTTTGACAGTGTGGGTTGTATCCTGCTTGTGTTCACTGGCAGGCTGGGCCCTTTGTCAAGGCAACAAGATGATAAAAATGAAAAGCATTTATGAGACATGCTCTTTCAAATCCTTGTTCTGCCAGTGCCTGTCTGTTGTCGGTGAGTGAGAGACAGTTTGTGTGTAGGTATTTTCAAGCACGGATGCTTGAAGTTAGGCACCCAAGAGGGGTTGTCCCCAAAAGACTCTGACCAGAGGTGGGTGGGGCAGGCTGTGGCTACACAGTGCTTTGGTATACCTGGCCACTGACAACACTGCCCAGCTTCAGCTATTCCAGCTTGAAAACATCAACATAATTGCTTTGCCTGAGGCTCAGCATGGCAGCTGAGAATGCCTGATGAGCCGTGCACGTGGCCCCATCAGGCCATCTCCCTCTCTGGGCAGTGGTGGGCCTCTCCTTAGGAAAGCACAGTACTTCTGTGCCGCGGGTTAGTGTCCCCCACTCCCTCAACACACCGCCAGCCCACGCGGCGAAAAACTGGCCCCCTGTCTCAGCACTGCTCAGGACGGGTCACTCTCAGGGGGGTATGTGCCCCCTCTACCAGTCACCTGTGTCCCAGTGTCCCCCTCCCTGCTCCCAACTTCTTTCATTACATCCTGCATGCAACACCAAGCCATCCGTGAGCCTGCACACTCTCTGCCCTCTGTTTTGTAATCTTTCATCCCATCCGCAAAATCACCTGTTTGGCCTAAGCTCCCCCTTTTTTTCCCCCATCAGTGCTTTCTCCCTCTCCAACCATCTCCATGTTTGTTTAAACATGGAGCTTTTCCAGAAGGCGTGCAGCCGAGCTGATGCAAACGCAACCAGTGGGTGAGCCAAACTGATGCACATGCACCTACTTTAAACAACTTTGTTTTGGGAGCATTCTGCCCACTCAGCTTGGTATGGCCTTGATGAAAAGCTGGCTGATAATCATTCCAGAGGGAATGAGTGCTGCTCCTGGGCTCTGTGCATTCTAGGTAACTTCTGTGGTGGACATCAGTGGGAACTAGAAGAATTGTGGAATATAACTCCCACGTTCCTACTTCCTGTATTGTGGAAATCCAATACTCACTTGTTTAAGCCATTTTCAAACAGCTGCCTGCCAACACTGCTGTCCCCAGCTTTCAGTCCTCCCCAGCTTCTCTCCCCTCAAGGGTAGAACAGAGACTGGTGTCAGGGACGATGTTCCTTGCTAGCTGGCACTGGCTGACTTTTTTAGCAAAACATAATTGGCATAAAAATTCAGATTCAGATATACTAAAACATTTTGTTGATTCATAAAAAGATAGGGCTGGAAGGCATCTCCGGAGGTCATTTAGTTCACCCCTCTGCTTAAGGCAGGATCATCCCCATCTTAACCATCCCATTCAAGTGTTTGCCTGACCTATTCCTAAAGCTACAAGCAACCCTGCTGTACAACCACAAGGCATATTGCAAAACAGCCAACCCCTCCCAAAAAAGCTCCCCCAACCCCTCCCTCAAACAACCAAAACCCCCAAAACACACTGCCACCAAGAAAATGCTAACCTGTCACAGGTAAGCCAAGGGGACAAGGATAAGGGCACTATTAATGTCCCATCACTAAAAGGGTTAAGATACACTCAAGACAGCCAAGGAAGAAGACCATGCCTCCTGCTACAGAGGGCACCTGCTCCTAGTTTGAATCTGTGTGTAACTGTGGGACAAAAATACCTTCCAGATCCCAAAGGTAACAATCAATCTGCCCCCCTGAGCAGAGGAACAAGACCTTTTAACCAAAAGCCTTGTTACACATTAATTTTAGGCAGCTGCTGGAGCTCTTAGCCCCTGGATTGTCCACACATTAACACCTGAAACTAGTTTTAAGCACACTTTAGGTGGATTCAATTTAAACCACTCCAGGAGGAGTTTCTCTCCAATCCATGATACCCGGCTCCTGTTCTATTAATGTGTGGCCACTCCTCACAGATGAGCCACCCAAGTTGCAGGCCTCCAGCATCCCAGGATGCAGCGTCCCCTCCCTCACCCTCCTGTTTTGTGTGGACAGACTTTCCATCCCCTGAACACTACTTCCATGAGGAGGGGAGAGGGGGAGCAGTTCTGGCACCAAACCAACTTCCCCTCCTGCCTCCAACGGTGTGACTTTCCCACCTCCAGGGATGAGACCCAATGCAAAACAACCTTCAGAGCACATGCCAGCTAGTCAGGTCTTGGAGTGGGGGGTCTGTGAAAAAAAAAGATAGGGGGCCAGATCAAGACCCCATGAGCTGAGGCTTCCTTCTTGGGGTGGGAGAAATAGCTACTTCAAGTATGCCTTCCCTCACTGCTCCTAGCTCCCAGCAACCCTGGGAAGCACTACCAGCATCCCCTATACCCTAACCCCAATTTATTAAAACATGAGACCTTCTTTAATATACTTCTTCCATTTCTTTTTAAATTATTTATTTTATCCTTCAGTGGATAAAATGGCAGTCTTCATTTCACCGCCCTTCTCTATCCCCATTTCCTTCCCACCTCCCATTTCATTACCCACCCCCATCCCATTAACTCTGCTTCCCAGCTTCATGTTCCTGCCCCCCAGCTCCCAACCATTTCTCATACCCTAAGCTAGAGCAGGGATAGAAGCCTGTCCTGGCTCACAAGCTTTCTAATGGCAGGTCACAGCAATAGCCCCTTGTCCAGCTTCTGCTCAACATCCCTCCTGTGGCAAGTCATAGCTGTGCAGGTGAGTGACAGTCAGAGAAGGTTTTTAGCCTCAAGGTAGGACTACTCTAAACTGAAGTCAGCACTAACACTGATCAACATTTGAGCAGCTCAAAGTTCAATGTGTAAGAAGGCCCTCACAAGGCCCCAAGAGCCTCTAGGTTTCAGTCCCAGCAGAAACATCGGCACGCCCCAGTCAAAATCCCCAGTCAGCATCCAATGCTTCTAAGGAAGGAAGGAGAGGTGGGGGGAAGAAGAGAGAAACATCCACAAATACAATCTTGACAACTATAGCAGCAGAAGAGAAAGAGAAAAAAAGACTCCCTCCTGGCCCCATGTGCCAGCCAGCAAAACCCAGAAGCATGGGACAAACCAGACTGTCCACTATGCTCTGAAGGCTGGGGACAGCAAACAGCTCTACACAATACCCACCAACTGGACAGCCAGAGCTCCCACCCCCTCCATAAACTTATCCCAGCTGCTTAATCTTCTTTCCTAAGCTGGTTATAGTGCTCTGCTTCATTTTTCTACTGCTGAACATGGTCCTCTCCAATATCCACCTAGTCTAGACTGCACAGGTCTCTTGTGGTCTCCTGGTGAGCTGAAGGGTGGGTGGGGGAAGCTCCTAAGCCCCCAACTGTTGCTCCTCACAACACACTCCAGGCAGAGCTACTCCTAGATCAGGGTTGCTCAAGTTCCAATCAGCTGGGGGCCAAATGCCACACATGCCACACCAGCAGGGGCTGCACCAGAGTAAGCCACACGTCCCCAGAGCCACACAACACAGATATCACCCTCTTCCTCAAATCATTGTAGTGCATGGCAGCATGGCCCCAGGTTCACCCTCAGCATCTCCTTCCTTCCCCCTATGTGGGATGGGGGTGTGGGCTGGTGGGGAGAAGTGTTCAGGAGCAGGACAAATGGGGGAGGCTGGAATTATGGTCCAGGATCTTGGGGCAGTGACAGCACAGGGCCCAGGCTGGGACACAGCCACAATCCATTCCCTGCATGCCCCTGCAACCTGGACGCAGCTTCTTGCTGTTGGCCACGTGGCTCCCAGTCAGTCTCCATGGAGACTCTGGGATCATGGGGTGGTGAGTGTGGGGCTGGGGCAGAGCCACAATCCACTCCCTGCAGAACCAGGGCTCTGCCCTGGCCCTGTCCCCGTGCTGTTACTCATCTGTGATCCCAGGGTCTCCATGTAGACTGGCCAGAGCCATGTGGGCAGGGTGTATGGCTGGGCAGATGGGAGGGAGTTGTGGCCAGGGCCAGATTAACCCTTTAGGAGGCCCTAGGCAAACAAATCTGTGGGCCCTGGGCTAGTTGAGACCCCGCTGCCCACCACAATGCTGCTGTCCACGGGGAGTGGGGCTTGGAGCCACTGATAGGAAGCAGTTGCTGCGGCGGCAAGGCCAGAGGAGGGGAGGAGAAAGGAGGGGAGGCAGATGGAGCCATTTGTGTCACTGTCACTGAGAGAAGGACCAGGGATCCCCACAGCTCAGGGCCCCAGGCATGTGCCTAGTTTGCCTATGCGTTAATCCAGCCCTGGCTGTGGCCGGGCAAGGAGCTGCATCCGGGACTGGGTCCCTGATTTTGGGGTGGTGACAGTGCAGGGCTGGTGCTGGGACCGCCCTGGTCTGGCCCCATTGCCCACAGCTCCCAGCCTGAGTCCCCAGAGATGCAGGCAGCCCCACATGGCAGCGGAGCAGGGTCAGGCCTGGCTGGGATTGCCTGTGGCTCCTAGTCCCCTTTCCCCCCTGCCCAAGAAGAGTCCCTGGCCCGTGGCCTAGTGGGGACATACCTGAACTGCCACTCTTGGGCAGGGGGAGGGCTAGGCAAATAGCCACAGGGTCCACATGCAGAAGCCTCTGCCAGGCTCCCATGCCCCACACCTTGGGGCGGGGGGGGGGCAGGCCAGGCTAAGGTGGGGGCTGGTTGCCTAGCAACTAGACCCAAAGCTACTGCTGTTGCCCGCACCTATTGCATGGAGGGCAGAGGCACACCGGTTTCAGAGGGGCACCCATGGGCTGAATAGAATTGCCTGGTGGGCTGTTTCCAGGCCATGGGTCATACATTGCCTGTCCCTGCTCTAATCCCACCCATTCCACTCTGGGCTCAAGTCAGCTCCACCCTGTCCTTGCCTGCCATACTTTACTTCTTCATAGCACAGGGAGGTTGCCTCTAGAGAACCAGAATGATGGCCCAGGGTGCCCTGCCCCGCACCACCTTTCAGGGTCTGGTAGCCTACCAGTTCAACAATAATCTAAGACCCACTGCAGGGTGTCTTCCGTGGCCTCCTTTCCTTCCCTTCTGCTGCTCCCATGCCTGGCAGCCTAAACAGCAACATAAAGCAAAACCCAAACACAATCAAAGGCAGGTGGGCACCTGTTCTTTAAGCTCCCCCAGGCTTTTCCCAGCTTGGGCCCTCCTGGGCCTGCTCACAGTTCCTCCTGTCTCCTCTGCTTCTCCACTCAGCAGGGAGCTCCTTCCACTAGCACAGCTCCCCACACTGCTTCTCTCTGCTCCCAGTGGTGAACTCCTTTCTCCATAAGTGACTTGGGGCAGTGGGGGAGAGCATGGGGGTGGGGGGCACATGGCCTCCCGACAGAGCCGTCCCCACCGCCGTCCCCGCCAATTTGCACCACCTCTGGAGGGAGTTTATTCCACAGTCTGGATACTCTGACCGTGAAGAAGTTTTTCCTAATGTTGAGCCTGAATTGGTCTTCCAGGAGTTTGTGGCCATTACTGCTGGTTTTCCCCAAGGGTGCCCTGCTGAACAGTTGCTCGCCAAGCCCTTGATGTACTCCCCTAGGGTAGTGGTAAGCTGCTACCAGGTCCCCTCTCAGCCTTCTTTTCCTCAGGCTGAAGAGTCCCAGATCCCTCAGCCTTTCCTTGTATGGCTTGTCGTGTAAGACTCATAGATTTCATAGATTTCATAGACATTAGGGCTGGAAGGGACCTCGGAAGATCATCGAGTCCAGCCCCCCGCCCAAAGGGCAGGAAGTCAGCTGGGGTCATAGGATCCCAGCAAGATAAGCATCCAGTTTCATCTTGAAGGTGTTCAATGAAGGCGCTTGAACAACCTCTGGTGGCAGGCTGTTCCAGACCTTGGGGTCTCGGACAGTAAAGAAATTCTTCCTTATGTCCAGCCTGAAACGATCTTGTAGTAGTTTGTGACCATTCGACCTCGTCATCCCTTGGGGCGCTCTGGTGAACAAACGTTCCCCCAGATACTGGTGGTCACCCCTGATAAACTTGTAGGTGGCCATCAGATCACCCCTGAGCCTGTGCTTTTCCAGGCTAAAAAGCCCCAGGGCTCTCAGCCTGTCATCGTAGGGTCTGCTTCCCTGACCTCTGATCATGCGCGTGGCTCTTCTCTGGACTCTCTCAAGCTTCTCCACATCCTTTTTGAATTGTGGAGCCCAAAACTGGACGCAGTACTCCAGCTGCAGCCTCACTAAGGCTGAGTACAGGGGGAGAATGACGTTCCGGGATTTGCTTGAGAAGCATCTATGGATGCAAGCCAGCGTTTTGGTCGCTTTACTAGCTGCTGCATCGCATTGCAGGCTCATGTTCATCTTGTGGTCAATGATGACCCCCAAGTCTCTTTCTTCCATAGTGCTAGCCAACATAACACTGCCGAGCCTATAAGGATGCTGCAGGTTTTTTTTCCCCAAGGTGGAGAACCTTGCATTTATCGGCGTTGAACACCATCAGATTCTCGTCCACCCACTTGCTGAGCCTGTCCAGGTCAGCCTGGATCATCCGCCTGTCTTCTGGTGTGGATGCTTTGCCCCAAAGTTTGGTGTCATCGGCGAACTTGGCCAGTCTGCTTCTGACTCCAGTGTCCACATCATTAATGAAGATGTTGAACAGTATGGGTTCAAGGACAGAGCCCTGGGGGACCCCACTGGTCACAGGACACCACGATGAGTGACTTCCATCAATTACTACCCTCTGGGTCCGACCCCGGAGCCAATTTTCCAGCCAGTGGATCGTGGGGGACCCAAGGCGACAATTGGCCAGTTTCTCCAAGAGACGATCATGGGACACCAGATCGAAGGCTTTTTTGAAGTCAAGATATATGACATCAATCTCATCTCCCTTGTCCAGGTGATAGGTCACCTGGTCGTAGAAGGAAATGAGATTGGTCAAGCAAGACCTACCCGCAACAAACCCGTGCTGGCTATCCCTTAAGATGTTGGCGTCAGCCAGTCCATTAAGGATGGCCACCTTAATAAACTTTTCTAAGATCTTCCCTGGGATAGAAATCAGGCTGATGGGCCTATAGTTAGCCGGATCCACTTTCCTCCCTTTCTTGAAGATAGGCACCACATTGGCCTTCTTCCAGTCTTCGGGCACTACACCAGAGCGCCAAGAGTTTTCAAAGATCCGCGCTAGAGGCTGGGCTATGATGTTCGCCAGCTCCTTGAGTACCCTTGGGTGAAGATTGTCAGGGCCGGCTGACTTGAAGGTATCCAGCTTCTCAAGATGTTCCTTCACGAAGTCAGCATTAATGGAGGGCAGGGGATCACCCTCACCCGGACTTCCCAGCCCTGTAGCGGGCATGGGCGTCCCATGGGGCTGATGAAAGACTGACGCAAAGTACCTATTTAATAGGTTGGCTTTTTCCTGGGTGTCAGTTGTCAGTTGCCCCATCTGGTTCAGCAGGGGTCCAACGTTGCCCCTGCTTTTCCTCTGGCTCCCCACATATCTGAAAAAGGACTTTTTATTGTCCTTGATGCTCAAAGCTAGCTGGAGTTCAGTTGCAGCCTTGGCTTTCCTGGTCAGCTCCCTATAGGACTGGATCAGTGCAGAATAATCCTCCTTGGAGGTGACTCCCATCCTCCATCCTTTGTAGGCCTTTCTTTTTAGCCTCAGGAGGTCTGCTAGGTCCCTGGAGAGCCAGGGGGGCTGCTGTGCCCTCTTGCTGCCTTTCCTCCGAGATGGAATAGACTTAGTTTGTGCACTGACTTTGGAGCAAGCTGCCTCAGCCAGTTCCTGGGCAAACCCCTGGTCAAGCTCAGGACTTTGGGTGGGAGGTCTGTAATAGACTCCCACCATTGTGTCCCCTGTGCCGTGTTCCCCACGGATTTTAACCCAGAGGGTCTCCAGCCGTCCACCCTGGTTGCCAATATCGGCTTGCAGGGACGCGTAGCTTTCCTTAACATAGACAGCTACACCCCTGCCCCTTTTCTCTACACGATCCCTCCTGTACAGGGTATAGCCATCTATACCCGTGGTCCAGTCATGGGTGGAGTCCCACCAGGTCTCCGTTATCCCTATGACATTGTAATTGTTTGCACTGAGCAGGAGGATGAGCTCCTCCTGCTTATTCCCCAAGCTCCTGGCATTAGTGTAGAGGCAGGCAAGTGCCCCCTGGGGGGCTCCTTCCTTGCCCACAGATTTTACCAGGGCTGGGGCAGGGGTGGGCTCCCTTGAGTGCCATGATCCGCTGGCTTTGCAAGGATTGCTTAGCGGGCCAGCAGTGGCGGTAGTCCCCCCGTCCCCCAACGGGCTTAGTTTAAAGCCCGGTGGAGCAGGTCAGCCAGTCTGGCTGAGAAGAGCCTCCTCCCTAGGGGAGAGAGGTGGAGGCCATCTCTTCCCAGCAGCTCGCTGCCTCTCTCGCCAAAGAGCGGGCTGTGGTCATTAAAGCCAAAGCCTTCCTGACGACACCAGCGCTGCAGTCTTTGGTTGACCACATAGATCCTCCTGTCCCTTCTCAGCCCATAGCCTGAGACTGGGAGGATCAACGAGAACACCACCTGTGCCCCCAGACCCTTAAGCCCCGCTCCCAAATCCCTGTAGCGCCTCATGACCTGGCTGGGAGTGCTCCGAGCCGTGTCATTGGTGCCCACATGAATAAGGAGCATGGGATAGTGGTCTGTGGGTTTAAGGAGCTTGGGGATCCTCTCTGCAATGTCCCGGATGCGGGCCCCTGGGAAGCAGCAGACTTGCTGGGCTAAGGGGTTGGGGTGGCAGATTGGCCCCTCCGTCCCCCTCAGGAGGGAGTCTCCCACCACAAACACCTTATGTTTTGTCTTGGGGAGAGCAGGGGCAGGAGCTGCAGTGGGGTCCATGTTGCCTGTGGGGGCCGGCAACTCAGCAGGCTCTGCTGGGGCAGCAAGAGGTGCATACCTGTTGCTCAGTTCTGGTGGGGGAGGGGCCTTGGTGCGGCGGGCCTTAGGGCCCTTGACCACCTTGGTCCATGCCCCTGGCTGGACACAGCAGGAGGTCCCAGAGTCCTCCTCTGGCCTGGAGGGAGACTGCGATCTACCCTCTGCCTCCCGGGGGAGAAGGGCCTGGCAGTAGGAGTCTATCTCCTGCTCGCAGTCCCTGATGGCACGCAGTCTGTGGACTGTGGCCTGGAGCTCCTCCAGCTGGCGCACCAGAGACCCCAAAATGGAGCAGACCCCACAAGGGGAGGTCACCATGCTCCCAGGCCCCAGAGCCTGAAAAAGGGACAGGCAGCCCCCTCTGATCATACGGGTGGCTCTTCTTTGGACTCTCTCAAGCTTGTCCACATCCTTGTTAAAGTGCGATGCCCGGAACTGGATGCAGTACTTTGGCTGCATTCTCACCAGTGCTGAGTAGAGCCGAAGAATCACCTCCTTGGTTTTGCTGGAGATGCATCGACTGACACATGCCAGAGTATTAGTTGCCCTACTGGCTACAGCATTGCACTGCCGGCTCATATTCATACTGTGGTCTATTTTTGCCCTCAGGTCCCTTTCATTCATGGTGCAAGTCAGTTTGGTGCTGCCAAGCCTGTAGGTGTGTTGGTGGTTGCTTGTCCCGAGGTAGAGCACTTTACATTTCTTGATGTTGAACTTCGTCAGATTCTGATTCACCCAACTTGTTAGCCTGTCTAGGTCTGCCTGTATTTGTAGCCTATCTTCAAGCGTGACCACACTTCCCCATAACTTGGTGTCATCCGTGAACTTGGCCAGTGAGCTCTTCATCCCCACATCCAAATTGTTAATAAAGATGTTGAAAAGTACCGGACCAAGCACCGACCCTTGCGGGACACTGTTGCCCACTTCTCACCAGGATGACACAGATCCATTCACTACGATTCTGGGTCCTATTCTGCAGTCAGTTTCTCACCCACCTGACTGTCTCAGAGTTAATCCCACAATCCTCCAATTTTCTCATGAGGACATTGTGGGATACTAGATCAAAGGCCTTTTGGAAGTCAAGGTATACAATGTTGTGTCCAGGTGGTGAGTTACCTGGTCATAGAAGGAGATGAGGTTGGTAAGGAAAGACCTGCCTGCGATGAAGCCGTGTTGGCTGTCATTCACGATCTTGCCTTCTGCAAGCTTATCGCGGATAGACTCCTTGATGAACTTCTCTAGGATTTTCCCTAGAATGGAAGCTAGGCTGATTGGCCTATAGTTACCCGGGTCCTCTCTACTGCCCTCCTTGTGGATGGGCACAACCATGGCCCTCTTCCAGTCCTCAGGGACTTCTCCAGAGCACCACGAGTTGTGGAAGAGCTTCACCAGGGGTTCCGCAATGACTTCAACCAGCTCCTTCAGCACTCTCAGATGAAGATCATCCGGTTCCACTGACTTGTATATATGTCTAATTTTTTAATTGATCATACACCAATTCTATGGCAATAGTAGGAAAGCGATTATTCCTACTGTGCTTATCCTGTACTCTACCTGGCATTGTTTTCCCCTTGGTCCAGTGGAAGACAAAGGCAAAGTAGTCATTCAGAAGTTCAGCTGTCTCCTGGGTGCCAGTAACCAGTTCTCCTGAGTTGCTGAGCAATGGTCCCACACTCCCATTTGTTTTCCTCCTACTGCCTATGTACCTAAAGAAGGACTTGTTGCCCTTGATTCTCATTGCTAACCTAAGTATGGTCACCGTTTTAGCCTTTCTTATCTGTTCCCTGCAAATAAGCGCCGTCGTGGTATAGTCTTCCTTGGGGCCTGCCTGAAGCTTCCATTGTTTATAAGCCTCTTTCTTTTTTCATAAGAGGACCATGAATTCCTCGTTTAGCCAAGAGGCCTTCCCAGCCCTGCCATGAGCCCCCCAACCCCCTCCTGCTGTCCCAGCCCCCCCCACGGCTGCCCTGCCCACCCTAGCTCTGGCACACCCTCCAGGTCAACCAATGACTGCAAAAGGAGCAAGCTGGGGAGCAAGGGGGGTTGAAAATGGGAAGGGAGTTGCAACGGAGCACAGAGGTGAAGGAAGGAGGTGCTGAGAGGTGCAGATTTAACCTGTTTCCATGTCTTAAAAAAAAGAAAGAAAGTCTCCAGCTGCTGCTCCTGTGATTTAGTCTGAAAAGAGGAGTGTGACTATATCACTACATTTCCTCTGGATCTGCCCCTGGAAGCTCCTATCAGAGAGAAGTGCTCTCAAGTGTAGAGGTTGAGCTCCATCCTGCAACTGTTCAGATTTCAGACATGGGTAGCAACAGGTACTTCGCCAAACAGATAGAAGTTTAGCTGAGGTTAGGTGAGCCAAAGAGCAAGAAAGCCTAGAGGTGAATTAGTTGGCTTGTGGGGAATTCTGAAGCTGTGTTGTACAGGAACATGAGGCCCAGACTGGAGTGAATCCAGTATTTCCCAAAGTGGGGTGCAGGAGCAATAACCCAAACTGCACCCCCTGCTCTCAGCCTCCTCTGCCCCCACCAGTGCAGGCAGACCATGTCATAGGAGCTTCTTGGGACTTTAAGGGTATTTATACATATGTTCTGGGAGGCAGGGGGGCACTTTAATTAGAGTGGCTCTGAGAGCCGCTCTAACTAAAGCACCTAGAGTGTCACATGTATGTGCCCATGCTGAAAAATGGCGGTGGGGGGAGCTTTTATTAAAGCTTGTTTGATGAGCTTTAGTTAAAGTACCCCCACTGCCATTTTCAGCATGGGGACGCTGATACACATGACTCTGGAGTCTGCTGGAGCGTGGTAATTACTAGGGCTGCGTGAAATTTTGCTGGCTGTTTCATTTTACGGCTGTTTCGACTCATTTCGAGCTTAAAACAGCAAAATCAAAATGAAACAAAGGGCTTTGAAACAGCCTTGAAATGAAACGAGGGCAGTTGAAACGCATTTTGAGTTTCGAAGGTGAAGCTGGGCTTGCCTGCAGGGAAACAGAAAGTAAGAAGAGGGAGGGGGAAGAGGGTGGAAGGACTGCTCTGACATTGACTGTGACAGTTTGGCTGCCTGACATGCTGCTGGTGCTACTGGGCTGCTTATTAAGTTATTACTTGTTGTGACTTAAAGTGGTGGACCGGCCTGAGGCTGTAGGAGAGGAGGAGGCCTCACTGGGTCACACTACCATGTCGTGTAGAGGCCCCAGCGCCAGTGAGGGCGTGCTTTAACACACACACAGTCACATGTCATGAGTTTTGCGTGTCAGCAGCTTGAGCAGTTTCCCAGAAACCCCTGCACCTATCTCCTTGAAACTTGGCAGGCTTCATGCCCTCAGAAGGGGCTACCATTCTTGCTATTGTCATCCAAATCTGCCAAGAAATGACAGAGTTATAGGCAATTTCATGCTTCCCTGTTATAGCCTATGAGCAAAACGTCGAAATAGCATTGCAACAGAAACTGTTTTGGTGAAATGAAATGGAACAGTGCTTTTGAAACTAAATGAAACTCGAAACAAAACACCGTCCTGTCAAAAGGGAAGTTGAAACAAAATGGTGCTGTTTTGCACAGCCCTAGTAACTACCATGCTCCAGCAGATTTGATTAAATTGAGCATCAGTTTGTCACTCGATTAATCAAGTCTGCTCCAACACGTAATTACAGCATGTTGCAGTAGCCTCAGTGTACTTGTATAGGTGCCCTAAGTTCCTAAAGCAAATGAAAATCCCTGCTCCTTTCTTGCTCAAAGGCATGCCCCCTCCCCTCCTCTTTTCCTCCCTCCCTCCCAACCTCCCTGCCATTGCTGTTTTCTCCACTGTTGTGGGGGTGAGGAAGTTTCAGAGTCAGCCAAGCTGGGGGGGGCGCTCAGATGGGGAAGGGACAGTGGCAACAGAGCAGAATTAGTTCCCCCCTGCACCCCCAGACTGCTCACTGCAGCCATGGGGAAGGAGAACCCTCATCCCCCCTGCTGAGACTGTCCATGTCCCCAGCTGACCTCAGTCCCCATGCACTGGTGTTTCCCTGCCTCTGAGACAGTAGCGAAAGGCAGGCAGGGGAGAGGGTCTCTGAGCAAGTAGGGGAAAGGATAGAGGATTTTTTGCCTGCTTTAGAACCTTTAAAAAAGTCCCACATGGAAGAAGGGAAGGAGGGTGCAGCTGTACCTCTGGATCCCATATGGATGCACACCAGACCCAAAAATGACCCTGTCCTTATACAAGAGTAAGGCACCCTGTCCCAGGACCTGAATATATCCCTGTGCTTTTCAACCTGACTCAGCATCTATTAGGGAAGTAACACTGAAAGGTGATCAGGAGGATGGGTTGCCAAGAGCCCTACTTACTGCTATACTGAGTAGGAATCTCCCCAACTGAGGGAAGGAAATGTGGTATGGCCCTGAGTAAGAGGGCCCTTTGAAAGGTGTCCAGCTAGAGTGACCTGTATTGAACAGAGAAGATTCAGGTTTATATAACAAGTATAGTTAAAATGGCATTGGGCATCTCACCCATCATCTAACACCATCAGAACCTCTTCCAGGTGTACCAGAGTTAGATCAGTAGGGTAGTCAAATGAGCCCCACAAGAGCCTAAAGTCAGCAGAGCAAAGCTGGAGCAAGAGCAGGACAGTAGAGACTGAGATGCTGCTCCAAGGGCCAGCAAATTTTGGGAGACTGTCAAATCTGGATGCGACTGTCAGCATATCCTTGTATGTTATGAGGGAGGGAATTGTAGCCCCAGAGGAGCCGTCCCTGGGTGTTTGCAGCCTGCCCAGGAGGGGAAGGTGGGGAGAGTCACCCATCCCACACAGGGGAGAGTGCCCCCCATCGAATTCTGCTAGAAAGAGATATTGCTGGCAGGGATCGCAACACTGTGGGGTTTCACCTAGACATGGAACGGGACATAAACCCCTATCAGGAGTGCAGAAGTTGGGTAGTAAGCTACAGAGTGCTTGCCCAAGTGCCTGCTGAGGGGTAGGAACCAGGTTCAGCCTAGAGGAGGTTGAAACTTGGCAACCACCCACCTTGCAGGAGAGGTTGACTCCACCCACCTCACAGGAGAGGAGATTGGTACAAGACCCATCCAGGGAGAAATGGGGATGGCTACACTCCAGAGCAGGGGTGGGCAAAATACAGCCTGCGGGCTGCGTCCAACCCACCAGGCCATCCTATCTGGCTTGCAGGGGCCCTAAAAAAATTTAGAAAATTCATATTTATCTGTTCCTGGCTGCCTGTCAAAGATGACAGGAGCCAAGGGCAGTAGGACCCAAGGGAAGCCAGTAGGACTCACCAGCAAGGTCAGCCCAGCCCTGCCCCATCCCTAGGCTCCAGCTCCCTCCCACTCTGGCCCCCCTCACAACCAGAAGTCTCTGCCTGCAGCAGCTCTCACTGCTTCCCTGCATGCCAGCCGGTTGCTCCAGCACCACATGGCCTCTGGCTTCATTGCTGAACCATGGGAGCATGGGGACCACGTGGGTACACCAGGGCCAGGAGTAGGAGGATGTGTGTGTGTGTGTGTGTGTGCATGAGTGCAGTGAGGGAGGGAGAGAGAGTGTGTGTTTATCGGGTGAGTCCCACACACATGCTCCACCATACACATGCACCCACACCCACCTCACACTGCTATACACGCAGGACCCCACACCCCCACACACATCCCAGCCACCCTCCCCAACACACACAACCATCCACAAACCCCATACCCACCCACACCCCACATATCCACACACACCCACCCACATGCTCAAGGGCTCAAGTGACTATATACTAATGCTAGGAGCATGGGAAACAAGCAGGATGAACTAGCGCTCCTGCTTGCACTAAACACCTATGACTTAGTGGGGCTAACGGAAACCTGGTGGGATTCATCCCATGACTGGGCGGTACATATTGAGGGCTATAGATTGTACAGAAAGGACAGGGTGGGGAAGAAAGGGGGAGGGGTTGAGCTCTGTCAGTGAGCAATATACATCAACCCTCATCAAGACGGAATCCAAGGATGAGGAAGTCGAAGGATTGTGGGTTAGGCTACATGGGGGGCAAGGAGAAAGGGATTTGGTGGTAGGGGTCTGCTACAGACCCCCACATCAAGGGGAAGAAAGAGATTCGGGGCTCCTGAGGCAACTCCCGGAGACCATAAAAGCTAAAGAGGCGGTAGTCATGGAGGACCTAAACTACCCAGACATCTGCTGGGAGTCACAGACAGCAAAGTCCCACCTCTCACGCAGGTTTCTAACCTGTGTACAGGACCTCCACCTGACACAGGAGGTACACGGTCCCACTAGGGGGAATGCCATACTGGATCTGGTATTGGCAACGGGAGATGACATGGTAGCGGACCTCCAGATCGGTAGCCATCTGGGGGACAGTGATCACCTAATAATAGAATACACCATAAGACGTCGAGTGGGTAAGGTAACTAGTAGGGTGAAAGTGCTAGACTTTAGGAAAGCTGATTTCAATGAACTCAGGCGATTAGTCAAGGACGAACTGCAGAGTAGGAGATTTGAAGAAATGGAAGCCCAAGAACGGTGGCTGTGCCTTAAGGAAACGATCCTTCGGGCACAAAGCAAGACGATCCCCGAGCAAGGCAAAAGAGGGAAAGGGGCCAGGAGGCTTCCCTGGCTGACCAGAGAAATCCAGGGCAGCCTAAGGGACAAAAGGGGAGCACATAAAAAGTGGAAACAGGGAGAGATCACCAAAGATGAATATACCTCCTCTGCTCGTGCTTGTAGGGGAGCAGTTAGACGGGCCAAAGCTACCACGGAGCTGAGGATGGCAACTCAAGTAAAAGACAACAAGAAATTGTTTTTTAGATATATAGGGAGTAAAAGGAAGGCCCAGGGAGGAATAGGACCCCTGCTAAATGGGCAGAAGCAATTGGTGATGGACAGGGGGGACAAGGATGAACTCCTCAATGAGTTCTTTGCCTCAGTGTTCCTAAGCGAGGGGCACGACAAGTCTCTCACTGGGGTTGTAGAGAGGCAGCAGCAAAGCACCAGACTTCCATGCGTAGACCCTGAGATGGTGCAGAGTCACTTGGAAGAACTGGATGCCTTTAAGTCGGCAGGCCCGGATGAGCTCCATCCGAGGGTACTGAAGGTACTGGCCGACATCATTGCAGAGCCACTGGCGGGAATATTTGAACGCTTGTGGCGCACGGGCCAAGTCCCAGAGGACTGGAAAAGGGCCAACGTGGTCCCCATTTTCAAAAAGGGGAGGAAGGAGGACCCGGGCAACTATAGGCCAGTCAGTCTCACCTCCATCCTTGGCAAAGTCTTTGAAAAAATTATGCTGAGGGGAAATCAGCACGGGTTCGTGGCAGGCAGATCATGCCTGACCAATCTAGTTTCTTTTTATGACCAGGTTACAACACGCCTGGACACAGGGGGAGGGGTGGATGTCGTATACTTAGACTTCAGGAAGGCCTTCGATACGGTATCCCACCCCATACTGGTGAACAAGTTAAGAGGCTGTGACTTGGATGACTACATAGTCCGGTGGGTGGCAAATTGGCTGGAGGGTCGCACCCAGAGAGTCGTGGTGGATGGGTTGGTTTCGACCTGGAAGGGTGTGGGCAGTGGGGTCCCGCAGGGCTCGGTCCTTGGACCGATACTCTTTAATGTCTTCATCAGTGACTTGGACGAGGGAGTGAAATGTACTCTGTCCAAGTTTGCAGATGACACAAAGCTATGGGGAGATGTGGACATGCCGGAGGGAAGGGAACAGCTGCAAGCAGATCTGGACAGGTTGGACAAGTGGGCAGAAAACAACAGGATGCAGTTCAACAAGGAGAAATGCAAAGTGCTGCACCTAGGGAGGAAAAATGTCCGGCACACCTACAGCCTAGGGAATGACCTGCTGGGTGGCACGGAAGTGGAAAGGGATCTTGGAGTCCTAGTGGACTCCAAGATGAACATGAGTCGGCAGTGTGATGAAGCCATCAAAAAAGCCAATGGCACTTTATCGTGCATCAGCAGATGCATGACAAATAGGTCCAAGGAGGTGATACTTCCCCTCTATCGGGCGCTGGTCAGACCTCAGTTGGAGTACTGCGTGCAATTCTGGGCGCCGCAATTCAAGAGGGATGCGGATAACCTGGAGAGGGTCCAGAGAAGGGCCACTCGTATGGTTAAGGGCCTACAGGCCAAGCCCTACGAGGAGAGACTAGAGAACCTGGACCTTTTCAGCCTCCGCAAGAGAAGGTTGAGAGGCAACCTTGTGGCCGCCTATAAGTTCATCATGGGGGCACAGAAGGGAATTGGTGAGTATTTATTCACCAAGGCGCCCCCGGGGGTTACAAGAAATAATGGCCACAAGCTAGCAGAGAGCAGATTTAGATTGGACATTAGGAAGAACTTCTTCACAGTTCGAGTGGCCAAGGTCTGGAACGGGCTCCCAAGGGAGGTGGTGCTCTCCCCTACCCTGGGGGTCTTCAAGAGGAGGTTAGATGAGCATCTAGCTGGAGTCATCTAGACCCAGCACTCTTTCCTGTTTATGCAGGGGGTCGGACTCGATGATCTATTGAGGTCCCTTCCGACCCTAACATCTATGAATCTATGCTCCCTCACCCTATACCCACACCCCTATTCACTCTGCACAGACACACCCACAGCCCCCTACAAACCTATACCCATGCCCCCCACCCCCCCACTATATACAAGAGTAAGACTTCATTTTAAGCTATTATACAATCACCTCTATGTACACTACACAAACACATGTAAATCAGGACAAAAATATTATTTGAAATTACAACATTCATTAATTCGATGTTTGATTTTTAGAATATAATTTGGTATGTTTATGGTTCTGAGCTGGCAAAACACCTTGCTGAAGAGTATTTCTGGGGGCAAGGGGAGGGACTTATGGTGGCAAAGGTCAGGGGTTAGGGGATGGGACTTCCAGTCACAAGATGGTAATCAGGGGTTGGGGCTACCAATGTGGCCCTCAACAGCTTTCCAAAGCTCCATAAGCAGCTCTCCACGCAAAATAATTGCCAGAGGTTGTCAGGGGTACTTGGCCATAATGTGTATGCGCAGGCAGGTGGGGACGGAGTGCTGCCACCCACCACCCTGCACCATCGCCTCCCAGGAGCAGGTCTGGGGGAGCAGGGAAGGGCAGTGGCACCCCCCTGTGGGCGGCACAGGCACTGCCTGGACATGGGGGGGCTGTGGGGGGGAAGCTCACAAACAGCAGCAGCTGCTGCTACCCACCACCCCACACTGCCGCTGTTCTGCATCCAGCAACACACCACTCCCCCCACCCCCCTGCATCCAGCTACGTGCCACCCTTCCCCCTGCCCCCTCCACATCCGGACGCACACCACCCCCCCAAAGGAGAAAATCCATGTTTTGCATAGCAAATGGAAAACCTGGATACCTGCTTATTAGCAAGGAGAGTGTTAAATTCTTCCTTTGCTACAGATTGCACCCCTGATCCTGGAGAAGCGGTATAAGCTAAAATTGCTGGACTGTGAAGGCTCACCACACTGAGCCATCTGCTACTATGGGGCTGGGGCATGTCAAGGAAAAGCTTGGGTCCATACTGTGTTTTGTATAACCATTTGATTTGTTTTTAATCAGGCAACCATGACTCTGGCTCCAGAAGTGCATGGAACACAGCCCCAACATGGAACGTGTACAGCTATACTTTATTGCTCAGTGGTGATGCGTAGAGGGTACACGGGGGTGCATGTGCACCCCCTGAGAGCACTGGTGTCAGGCTGCGCTCCCTTTTTAGGCAACAGGCAGGGGGGCAGGCATGAGTGCCGGTGTCCCCCCTGTGAGCGCCGACTGGGGAGCAGGGCCACCAGCAAAAGCAGCCACACTGCTTCCAGAAGTGGCTGCAGGACTTCCAGGGGTGGCGCGGCCACTTTTTGGTGAGTGATATCGACCGCAGGGGATCCACCCCTCCAGTCCGTGAGATTGAGCCCAGAACCGGGAGCCCCCACAAGTCCTGTGCCTTGTCCCAGCCAGGCAGTGTCCCCTTGCGGGCAGGGTGGCTGTGCTTCATCCCTGAGGAGCTGTGCAGGCTGGGCCCTACCTTAGGTACTGCTGGGCTCCTCTACCCACCCAGCCACAACCTGAGCCTGTGGAGCCCCAGGGCAGCCCCACTTCCCACTCAGCCTCCGCCCTCTCAAGGGGCCGGCTGTGCTGTCCTGCCCATGGTGCCTCCTCCCACACCTGCTTGTCCCCACACTGCCCAGCCCCAAGCTCCTGGCCTCAGTGCCCTGGTGCAGCCCTTGCCCAGGTGGGATGGAGCATCTGTCTGCCAAGCCCCTGGCTCACGCACCCCCTGGGAGTCTCCAGTGCAGCAGCCTGCGCAGCGCCTGTGTGGGCTCTGGCCCTGCCCACCCGCAGCTCCCTCCAGGGGCTGGACTGGGGGGGTGCAGCCCATGAACAGGGGGCAGGGGCAGCAGAATGCAGACAGCCTTGCTGCGTGTGTTCTTCTGACCCCACCCCCAGTGCTTGACACAGCGCTGAGATCTGTGGCTGCTCCAAAGAGCCTGGAGCAGCAACTTAATTTTTTTTTTTAAACAATTTCCTTGCATGCCTCCTGGTATGCTGGGGAAAGTGCCTCTGCATGCCACTAATTGGCACACGTGCCGGGGGTTGCCTATCCCCGACCTAGAAACTCAGGATTCCAAATACCACTGAAAAGCAGTGGCTGCTTCAGAGAAAATGATCCACTCCACACAGGCTTTCCCCAGCAGCTGGAGCACAATGGTCAGAGGCTTCCCTTGAGCTGAACTGCCCAACACTGAAGACATCTAACATGACCTGCAAGGACTTGAAGTCCACCTGTCACAAGAGAGACACCCAACAACCTGCCAGCTTGCTCAGTGTCACATTATGAAGAGAGGACACTGCACAGATGGAGCCCCGGCTGCTGCTTCAATCAAGCTATCAAGGTTCCCAGAATGCGGGGTCCCAAGCTCCACATTCACCAGGCAGCAAGCCAGGAAACACCCCTCTGTCATTACTGCACAGCTCAGTATGAGGAGGGGGAGCCAGCCTATCTTATGAAAGCCTGGAGTGGCCAGGCAAGGCAGTGCCTCCCCCGCATTCAGAGTGCCCTGGGAAGAATGTCGTGGCAGCCCTTCTCACTGTCTCAGTGGTTGCGTGCTTTCCCAATGAACATCACCTTTGAAGCTGGATGGCCCATTTCTTCCTTTTTACTTTCTAATAAACACTGCAAAGCAGAAAAAACCCACCAACACACAACAAACACACTCAAAGCCCATCCTAGTCCCTTTCTATCTCTGGGGAAGTATTTAAAACAGCCTGCAACTTAATGGCCATCATTTCCTCTGACAGCTTCATTCTGCTCCTGGACTGGGTCACTGAACACAGAGAGAAATAATTTAATCTGCTTGTTATGATGTATAATGTGTCATGGCCCCAGGCCAGGGGGATAAACACTCGCATTATGTTATTAATAGACCAGAAAGGCCCGAGCATTAACACTGACCCTTGTACTCAATGGAAGGCCAGAGACATCAAATGCTATCTGCCAAGAACTCATTGTGTCAGGTCTTAGACACTTTACACGTGCCCAAGGGATTTGAGGGCTTCTGTCTGTCAAGTTTAAGTTCCCCAGAGCCAGAAGCAATAACATATCTTGGAAGACATCCTACTGGTGAGGAGGGGGAGGGGAGGGAGAGGCCGGGGGCTCTTGGGTCCTTCAGTCTTGGCCAGTTTTTCAGGACACTGGAACTGCACCTTATTTTAGCAGCAGAAGGAATAGCAAAACTGGGGGATGGGAGTGGGTGGGTGGAGTCAACAGCAGTCACCTAAGCAAGCCTGCCTCTGTCTCAGAAGCACTAGGAAAGTCCCTTGTGAGAATAGACCCCTCCCAGTACATCAGCTGCATCTCATGCTTACTTTCAGCCCCTTACACAACCCCTTTACATACATCCCACTGTGCCACCCTGCTGAAAATCAGAGTTGGCATTGTTCACCTAGCAGGAGGCCAGAGACAAGAACACAGAACAATACATCAGCTCCCGTAGCCAAAACAGTATAGTAGCTCTGGGCTAAGGTGTGCAATTTAGTTGTAGAGCAAGTTGAAATAGTTCATTTTTTAAACTGAAATGAGGCTGCTACAGAACTCCAAGCCTGCAGGCCCAGAGCCCTAGGCACTGCCATACCACTGCCTCCTTGTGCCATCCTGCCTGCTTATATTGGACCCACCTGTTATCTCTGGCTGGACACTCCCCAGGTGACCGCAGACTTCTCAGGGTGGGAACCAGCTTTATGTACAGGTATTGCTGAACTGAGGTTTAAACAGTATCAGCTTTTAAAGTAGACCTCAGCTCAAGGGAAGTTATAGGGAAATGTGCGGTCATCTGTAATCAGCTTGCACTTGCCAGGGGGCCCTGTGGCAGCCCCGAACACCTACACTAGGTCAGTACCCCCACTCCAGTTTGCTAAATTGGCCTTACTTACTTACTTGCCACATCTTTGGCATTCCAATTTCTTTGTATCTTAGGAATTGCCATCAGAAACCTGAGTTAAGCCTTGGATACCTGATCCACTCTGATCTTCACCAGGCTGCCAGCCTTTCTTAGTCTTTTGCACTGATCTGAGTGGGCTTTAGGCCCTTTTTCTATGGTCCCTACCCCAGGCTCTCCTGGACTCTGGGTCCACCTCTATGGTTCTTGAGGACTTGAGGTCCTCTTGCACAGCCCCTTTGAGGGCACAGAGAGAAGTGAATTTTCACTGGATCTGGTCACAGAAAGCAGTTTATAGCCATCACCAAATGAGTGCACAGCTGCAGACCACTTCAAAAGTGGCCCATTGGGTGAAAGTCTGATCCCGCATTGCATGAGGAGTCAGATGAAGTTGTTTCAAAACAGATCGTCTTCTTTAACTTGTGTCTACACTGCCTGCCAGCCTCAAGCTGTTTTCAGAAAGGGAAGTGGGGGAAAGGACATCAAATCCCATCTGCCACGAACTCAGGGAGTTTGGTCTGGGGGGTTTTCAGCCCCTGCTGGAGGGTGGGGTGGCTGGGGAACCCTTAGGATGAACTCCTACTGCTCCCTTTCCACTTTCATTCTGAAGACTTTGCAGCCAGGCAGGGAAACCCACTGCTAAGGGAAACCAGCCGCAGGTTGCCAGCCAGTGGCTAGATTCCCCTCCCCACTAGAGCCAACAGTGAACGTCTGTTTGGTCCTGGGGGTTGTTGCAACTCAGAAAGTTTCCTACAAAGCATTTCCAGTTACAGCAAAGAGCTGCACTTCTGTTTGTACCTTGAGTTGCTGACCCTTTCTCCACACCCTTGGGGACTCAGGCCCTGATCCCCAGTTCACAGCCCTGCACCTGTCCCCACTCCTGCAACTTGTGTCATCTAACCAGCCACTTCACATCAGGCCTGTCAATCATGGCTAGAGAGCCTGCAATCTCCTGTTTCAGTCTCTGATTGCATTTTCCACACCTGGGGGCAGATAGATGTTTTTTTCAGAGCCAGTTCTTACAGAGTCCTAGAATAGCTTCCTCAATAATGGGGGAGGGAGGGCCCATTACACCATCACAGACAATAGTCTGTGCAACTGCATGTGTGGTGAGTCTCTCACATGCATTCATACACACAGTTGAATGAACACTTTCCATTCCTGTACCAGCTACTTCTAGTCCAAGGAAGAGTTGGTGTCTGGGCTCCCTGTCAGCCAGATGCAACAGCAAGGATTTCACCCTTAGCTGGGCTGCAGATTGCTCTTCCAGGGCTCTAGAGACACCTGCTGGCCAGAGGAAATTTGTTGAATATCTTCAAGTACCCGCCTGTCCTTCAAAACAAAGAGTCAATGATGCTTTGTAGTCCAGCAGGTTTTGGCTGCCGTGCTAATAACAGCAGTGCTCCTTGGCAGTCTGGTCTCCACCTGCTTCCCCACTGGGACAGCTGGGGGGTGGATGCTCACACAGTTCCTGAAAGAGCTCCTTTTCCTACAGCCCAAACAGAACCCCTTCCTATGGTTTGGCTCTATCAGTAACCCAAATACCCGCCAAATGTAACCTCAGTCCAGTTCTCCTCCAAATTTGGCCATTCCTAATGCCAGCAGCCCCTGCAAGAGGCATCAATTCTTTCTACATCCTGGTTGGAGCCAATTAAACATATGGGCTTAATGATTTCATGGCACTTACCTGCAGCATCCTCACATCTGATAGCAGGATGCTTCAGAGAGTTCTTGTGTGCCAGTTTCCAGACTGCACATGCTTCAACTCCATTTAAGCAAAAACTTCAGCTGCAGGATACCAGATCTTGTGGGCACAGCTTTTCTGCTCTGCAGAGAATAGAGGAAGGGGCTAGACAGATAAAGAAGGAACAGGTGTCCTAGCCACCTACCTCATTTTCACTGGAAGCCAGAGAGATACGAAGCCAGAGAAGTATCAAGCATAAACATATGCAGCTTTTCTAGAGCATCTACAAGCTGCCTACAAGACAGCACCTTGGCATAGAAGTTATTAATAAAGTCACACTTTCCATAAATCTGTCTTCAGCTGAATCTCAGATCTCTCTGCATTGCTATATTCCAAACGTGCATGATAATAGAAGCTGATCTTATCTTATCCTTGACATATGGGAACAATTTATCCTATATACAACTATTTATCCTATTTATACAACTTTTACATACATATATATGTATATGAATATGTGCACACACAAATATATATAATATATACAAATATAGATATGGTAAATTGTACCTTGTAAAATTTTTGCATTAAAAATATATGTTTTATTATATTTGGCAAGTTTTCCTCTGTCACTTATTTTCTGCAGTGCAAATTTCTAGATTTGTTACTAATTACATTAACAAAATGTTGTTCCTAGGGAATCTCAAGAAGTCACTAGATATAGTACCGAAGTGGTTAGCCATATTAGTTTGAAGACAGGCAGAAAGTAGGGCAGGATGGCACCTTAGGGCGTCTATACAGGTGCTCCAGGGTGGAGGGGGGAGGCTCTTTAATTCTAGCGCCTCTCAGAGCTGGTCTAATTAAAGTGCCTGAAGAGTCACATGTATTCAGCATCCCATGCTTCAAAAAAGTGCTTTAACTAAAGCTCATTCAATGAGCTTTAGTTAAAGCACCTCTGCTACCATTCTGAAATGTGGGGACATGGAATACATGTGACACTGAGGCTGCTGGAGTATGCTAATTAGCACATGACTGAGTCTGTTCCGATGCATGCTAATTAGCATGAGTCATAGATTCATAGATTGTGAGGCTGGAAGGGACCTTGAAAAATCATCGAGTCCAGCCCCCCCTGCACCAAGCAGGAAAGACAACTGGGGTCAGGTGACCCCAGCAAGGTGACCATCCAGTTTCCTCTGGAAGATTTCCAAGGTAGGCGATTGCACCACCTCTGGAGGGAGCTTATTCCACAGTCAGAAAACCCTGACTGTGAAGAGGTTTTTCTCTAATGTTGAGCCCAAATTGGTCTTCCAGGCAGTGGCTTCAGCAGTGACCAATCTCAGGGGGAGCATGTGCCCCACCATGCCTTGCTTATGCATCACCTATGTTGCTGAGGTCACCTGACCCCCAGTTATCTTTCCTACCTGCCACAGGGGACTGGACCCAATGATCTTCCAAGCTCCTTTCCAGCCTTACAATCTATGAATCTATCACCAGTGGCTCAGCCCCTTGCAGTTGGGCAGGCATGGGCAGATGCCAGCCCTATTCCCACTTACTGTGCAGTAACTTTAATGCACCGTAAATGCATGTGTAGATACACCCACCATGCTTAGCAGCAGAAGAATGGAGCAGAGCTCCATAACTGGCTGAATTGTGAAAGAAGATTAAAGGACCTGACATAAGTTTATGAAGGGTATAAAATGACAGAATAGGGGAATTTTGGCTCTACAATTAGTGTGTAATGTGTAGAGTTATGAATGGGGTCCTCAGGTTGCCAAGGGGAAAGTGTTTGTTTTTTTCCATGTTTCTGACCTTTGCTGCTTGCCATGTGGATTCAGGCAGGATTTTCCCCCCCCCTTCTGTTGCTAGAGATGTCAGGGTTTTTTTCTACCTTCCACAAAAGCATTGGGTGTTAGCTACAGCTAAGGCAGGAGATTTTGACTGGGGTATGCCAATGCTCCCACTGAGGCAAAAACCCAGGAAACCTAGGGCTTTTATAGACATGCTCGGGGGGGGGAGGAGAGGGGCACTTTAATTACAGCTGTTCTGAGAGCCGCTCTAATTAAAGTGCCCAGAGCATCATGTGTATCAGCATCCCCGTGCTGAAAAATGTCAGTGGGGCTGCTTTAATTCAAGCTCGTTGAACGAGCTTTAGTTAAAGTACCTGCACCGCCATTTTTTAGTGCTGGGACACTGATACATATGATGCTGGAGTCTGCTAGAGAGTGGTAATTACCATGCTCCAGCAGATTCGATTAATTGAGTCTGCTCTGACGCGCTGTAATTACAGCATATCGGAGCAGCCTTGCTGCACATGTATAAGTGCCCCTAGTTAGGTCTTGTCTTTCTGCTCAGGGTCAAACTAATGGCCACATTTGGAATCAGATTGGCATAGAATGTGGGAGCTTTTGCCTTCCTCTGTAGCAGGGACAAGATCCTCTTCCTTGGATCTCTCAACATCCACTTCCTGTCCTTATAGCAGCAGGTCATTGACAATGCTTGCCTTACCTGTGGCAGGTAGGGTATTTCTGGTGTTTTTGGTGATGTGCCTGATAGTTGTGGGACAGGGTTTTTTGTGTACTTTTAAGAAATAGTTAGACAGACACATCTCTAACTGGTGTGAGTATTTCCAAACATAGACCAGTTTCTTTCACATGCTTCAGAAGATGGAGGAATCTGAAGCAGACGAGAAGCAAGAGGAGTCAGAGGCTGTGTCATGTGAAGGCCTTGCCACCATGTTGCAGGAGGGATATGCTTGGCAGAGTCCCAGACTGCATTCCTGGACCAAATACCTGACCATGTTCTGTAGTCTGCAACATTTGAAAGTACCTTTCCAACACCAAGTCCTAAGTGTGTTGCTTGTTTTGTAATCCAGTCAAATGCAGTAGCAGTGCTATCATCACTAACATTTCTACCCTTGAATATTGGATTCAAGAGATTTGCAGCAGCATGAATTGATTGACAACCAAATTCTTTTCATCTGTTAATAAAATATTTCACTTTTCTTTCTTCTGTACTTGTAAGCAGTGATACACTTGGATTCTCAAAAACAGTTGATGGTATATAGGCCATTTGGTAAGGAATGTCTGACAAAAGTGCACTGTCTGATTCAGATGCAATGATTGCTGAAGAAACTGTCTTTAGAATCTTCAGGGAGTTCTGCAGCTGAACCCAGAAGACATCCTCATCAAGTACAGTGTTCCTGACACTTCTGGGTACTTTAAGATCCTCAATTATTACTGTTTTTATAAGAGTTTTTTTGTTTTTTAGGGGTGTAGGTTGTAGCCGTGTTGGTCTAAGGACATAGGCAGACAAGATTCTTTGAGTGAATCTAGTATCTTTTATTAGACCAACTTAAATAGTTCTAATCCTCAAAGGGATCTTATAAAACACTTTTCACAGGTGAACCTATGAACTTCACTTCATCAACCTCCTGGATACAAAAAAATCATGGACTAAATATAGACATTTGATTTATGACACAGTATAATCTGCCTGACATCTGATTCCCCAGGTACCTCTCCACTATTTACCTGCTACATTCATTCCCTTTCCCCCTCCCCACCAGCCTGTCTTACCCACTGACTCCTCAGTTTACATCTTCACTGACTGCCTTTCTTGCATGCATACCAGCCTCTGGCTTCTTTACTATTCATTCCATCCAGGAAGAGCACACACCAACTGCAGATGCTTCCTCAGCCTGATGAAGGGTTTTTAAATCCGAAAGCTTGCTAAGAAAAATGTTTCCAACTATTTAAATTGGCTTAATAAAGGATAACAGATTCACCTAAAGAATCTTGTCTGCCTTTGTTTTTTTAGTAAACTTTCAAATGATATCACCACTCCACACCATCTAGTTTTACTACAGTTTGAGCGTCACTATTTTATTCTTTGCATTCTTTTCTTCTTGCTTCTTATTAAAGACTGCAGCTACAATATGAGTAGCTTTTACATGTTTTATAACTTATTTTGCTCTTCTATAGATCTTTTGCAGAGCGTCCAACTTCATGATGTCATTAAGAAGCAAGTTTAGCCTATGGGATGCACATCCAATTGCAGTAACATATGGATATTTATCCATTATGATCTCCCATGCTGCTTTCATGTTACTTGCATTGTCAGTCAGCAAAGCAAATACTTTACTACTCCCAATCTTCTGTAGGACTTCACATATTTTAATACTGATATATTCCGCAGTATGCCTATTCTCTCCTGTTTCAATGCTTCTGTAAAAAAAACTGGTTGAGGTGTTGTTATCACAAAGTTTATGATTCCTTCTGCACCAGAACTGTTAACTGGCCTGCAGACTGAGGGCCCCAGCCAGTGCTAATTGCATAGGTGGTGCTCCTAGCAGACAGTTAGGATGCTTGCTGCTCCTAAACTGGGGCAAAATTCATTAGCTGGGGCTCTCTGCAGCTGTGGCTGCTGTGTACTTGGTTCAGACTGGCCTTCCTGCTCTGAGTTCCTGACAGCACAAGGTACAGGCTGTTCTGCCTGCTCAGCATTCTTGACAGTCTGGGCCTAGTCTAGTCTTCCTGCTCAGAGTTCCTGACACCTAGGCTAGAGACAGACATTCAAAAAGCCTGAGCCTGATTTGATTCAATCTTTGTGGGTTACTCTAACCTGTGGAGCTTGAACTGATTTGTAAGTGGATAGACATTCACTTTTGAATCAAAAAATGCATGTACATGCTTGCAGTGACTCAGGCTAGAAGCCTGGGGGTGCTAGAGTGAGCCCTCCCTCCCCTTCTACAGTGATGAGCTGAGGGTGGGTGTGTCCAGGCCTTGGCAGGATGCTCTGATTAGGGAGGGGTTTAAACCCCCACCCTGCCCTGCATAGTCCCCAGCTGGGGTAGGCTAGAGTGAGGAAGGGGAAGCAGCTCTTGCCAGGCTTTTCCCTGCATGCTGTTTGTAGCAGGGTGGCGTCCCTAGAGATTGCCGTGATACTCCTAGAGCCCCTTAACCGTACCAAACTTGTCTAACAAGCACCTTCTGTCTCGTCTGCCATGTCTTACTGGTACTATTAATATTGGGAGGCTGCCCTTGGTTTAATTGCTTTGACACGGTCTGGTCGGACCCCACTGAATCCTAGGGTTTGTAGACCCCTTGGCATCCCACTTTACAATGGATGCTTCAACGGGACACCCTCCACCTTCTGGGCTATATGCGTGGCTCCAAACCACCTCTTTACCACGCCCCAAGCCTCTGCACCCCACACTGGCACCGGGCTCTTTGCAGTCCTGTGTCTCTTTGTCACTGCACCCTCAGGTGCTGGGGTCTGCTCACTCCCAAACACTGTGCCAACACTGACGCTGGGGTTTTCCCACACTGTACTGGGTCCCCAATGAGGCCTCCTCCTTCCCTAATAGCCTCAGCCCATTCCTCCGGTCTTATAAAACAGCAAACAAAACATGGGCCCCTGGGCTATAACATAGCATAACTGTTCTGGGTGTGCTCTCCCTCTTTAAAAGAATCAAACTTCATCCCTGGCATTACCAGAAGCTAGATTTGCAATCAAGCCTCTTCCCATGGCTTCCTCTAGGAGGACTCTTTCCCCCTTGGCCGCTGGCAGAGGACTCCCTTACTGCTCCTAGCCTTGGGGTTTATATCTGCCCGAGGCCAGCTGACTGGGTGCAGGTGCAGGTCAATTTACTCCTTGGCCTGTTGCCCTAGTAACCTGCACCTGTGGGCTTCTGCCTGGCTCTTAAGCCGCTCTCCCCAGGCAGTTTCTGGTCTTGTAGGAGCAGGTACCTTAGTGCCCTGTGACACTGTTCAAGGGCTGGGAGTGTTGCCAGACCCTGGCCCCAGCTAGCACTCTGAGGCAAGAGGGGTGGGGGAGAAGGGAGGACTGCTTGTGTGGAGTGTATGCATCTGTTGATGATGCTGAGCTTTTCAGTTTGCCTCTCCCTGCTTCTTCATACTGTCTGCAGGAAACTGACAGGCAAGCAAGCCAGCAGGGGGCTGATGGCACAAAGCTTATCAGTCCATCAAAAAACCAAAAGTCTCTCTCATTAGCTCAAGCTCTTCTTAAACAGCTTTTTCCAAGGAAGGAATGGAGGGACATTACTAGCTGGCCTATTGATTAGCTCCAAAAAGCCATAAGTGGACACTGTTTTGTCTGTCTTTGTCTCAGTGAAATTGGAGACACACACACACAGACACCTCTCAGCATTAGCTAGCATGGGGGTGGCATGACCATGACCAAATACCAGTTAGGGTCTGTGCTGCTGTGGTTTGTGCTGTGAGAGAGGGGATGGGGGGATCCTTGCATGAGCAGGAAGCAGTGAGGTGGGGTGGGGCAGGAGGGAGCCAGGTATATGCTGCTGTGCCTGCAGTCCCCTACCCCGCTCTCAGCCAGCCAGAGCAGTGATAGTGCTTTGGCTAGGAAGATGAGGGGCAGGGCCAGTCCTGCTCTCTGGAGCAGACAGCTTAACCCAGCCCAGCCCAGCCCAGACAGCATGCTGGGATGCTGGGGGATTCTGATTTAACTTAAACCAGGAAGGGGTCTGAAGTTCCATAAACTGATTTGACCAAAATCAGTTAAGTCTGATGGTTTATGAACTTAAACTTTTATGAACTTTTATGAGATTTATGAACTTACCACTTAAACTGGTTTATGTGTAACTTCTGTCCCTGGCCGCAGTGTAGAGAGAGGAGGGAGAAAGCTGGTAACGGGGTACAGCCATCCCTGCAGTGGTGGTCACTGCTCCCACACCCCATCCTGGACTTATCCTTGCATACTTTCTCCCTTCTACTGCACTAGCAGCATCTGACCCTGCTCACCACACAGACAGCACCCAGCCACCCCCACCAAACATTTAACAGGAACATATTGTAGTAGCCCTCACACCACTGACAAATACAAGGGTAATATTGCTTCTCTTCTCCTACTCATTATTTCCCTGTCTATACCTTTTTGTTCATTAGCTATGGAGGAAAAGGAGATGCAGTATGATGGTAAAAACTGGCCTGTTAAGAGAAATTGTGAACTAGATTTTGAGGGATAAGCTGCCATTGGTAGCATTGACATTGTATTGACAAATGGATATGGACAGCCATATGGACATCCCCAGATGTTTGATGGCTATACTTCTCAAACCTGTTTTCTCTTTAACAATTTTTTTCTGTAGAACATAAACTTAACTTTCAGTGAGCCAGAACAGACACCATGGGTGTCTCTTTGAAGGACTGGGTTATCTGCTGCAAAATGTTTCCACTTTCTTGTTCTATCCTGCAGCCAAACATCTGTTGGGGACAAACACCAGAGGGGATCCAGCTGGTGGGAAATGACCTCCTTTTGTGACTACTCTGCTCTGATGGCTTAGCTTTTCCAGTTGGAGGTTGTCTTTGCCCTGACAATTCAGAACATGGGTGGAACAATATCTTGCTCATAGTTGAAACAGCTTTCCTCACTTCTACCCTCTTTAGCCAGTTCTAAAATATTATTACACGCTGGAATTTCTTATGGAGAAGTGTTGGCCTGGAACGAGGAAGTGCCCAGAATAGAAGTGTCCTAGCTCATCTGACAAACCTTATGTCCTTGAAACAAAATTACTCCAGTGGAATTCAAACATTCCCATTCTCAGTTACCTCCCGCCCCTCTTCTGCAGAGTGCATGTGTTTCCAAGCCATTGTTCACATTGGCCACTCACACAGAACAAAAAACAGAGCCCCTGTTGTGTCTCATGACACTTGATCTTCAAGTGATTGTGATGCAAGCCTCAGGACTGCTTCACTGGAAGGGTTCATGGCTGTCTCTGGAGGAACAGCACAAGACAGACTGTATTTCCTGCATGTGGTAAGTTTATAGAAAGGTCTGGGAGCTGTGGCAGAGCGTCTGAGTACTAATGTGGTACAGGAAAGTAGAGCTGACAATTGGCACAACAGACTACCTGCGTTATTGGACATTTTGCCTTTAGCTCTTCTCTAATTTAATCTAAAGGAAATGGTGCCCTCTGATGGACTAACTAAAAAGTGCAGCCAATCATTCAATTGTGATAGAGGTCCCTTGTTTCCTTCCTTGTAAACCTTTTTTTTTTTTTTTTTTTTGCCTTTAACCAAATCCTTGAATTCAGGTAGTAGTTAACACCTGACTTCATTAGGGAACATAGGTGATCATAATGCACTTAGTGTCACTGTGGGAGTCATTGGATGGTGCTGTTACAGTTAATCTTCCAAGTTCTTTATCTTAGCTGGGGAGCAAAGCACGGGATGAAGAGAAGCTGCATGTTGGTAGTCTGTGATGCTGTTTCTCAATGGGGGGAAAGGATCTATGTCAAGCAGCAACTGAGAAAATTGGTATATCTGCATTCACACAGTACTTAGAGGCAAAGGCAATTGACTGTCTGGAGTACAGCACTGAATGAGTACAGTTATAGCCCTTCCAGTTCAGGGGGTTATCCATGGCCAAAGCATTATAGCTGTGTTCCCTGGCAGCAGGTAGATTTTGCTGCTACCTCTCAACAAATGCTGCAGGACCAGGGACAAACTTTACTTTATAGGGCCCAGTGCAAGGTTCAGTCCCAGACCCTAGCTCTATATCAGACACCTACTAGCAGCAGCTATGAAACTGGTGGCTGCTAATACAGTGGGTATCCTGATTAGCACTTGGCTCCACACAATTGCACAGCTTACACTGCTCTACAACTGGCCCTAAGCGGGACATTGCCTGGTACTGGTCTGGGACCAATTTTCCAAAGTTGGGGTGACAGTCCCATTTCAAGAAGTCCTTGGAAACACTAGGATAGAGCCCTGAGATTTGGGATTGTCCTGGAAAATCTGGGATGGGTTGGTTATTTTAGATGTAGTTCTCCTGGGCCTCCATCTTTTTTCAGGTCACCACACACAATCCCAGAGCATGGAATAACCAGTTCCAGAGCCCTATAAAGGACATGGAAGTGCCACAGGGTGGTTTTTGTATACACCTTTGTGCTTTCAGCTTTGTGCCAGCTTTGCAGCATTTCAGGTGCAGAATGTGCTGGCAAGTAAATGTGCAGACCCCATCTTTGTTCAGCTGTTGTCCCATCAGACATGGGTATTTCTGGTGATTATGCATATTTTCAACTAAACCAAAATTTTGCTTCTGATTTTGGCCCCAACCAGAGATATGCTAAGACTAGGACCCTCCAGCTCTGTAACAGGGCACTCAGCTTTATCCAGCAAGTGTTCATCACCTTACAAAGTCACACCTGAAATCTATTTAAATCATGCTATGTAGGTGCACACAGCACTTTCTGAACAAAGTCAGTGCTGATTGCCTTCAATAGAGTTATTTTGGATTTAAACTAATTAACTGAGGTGTGGCTCTGGCCCATCCAGTCTTCTTCTTAGTTTATATTTAACCCTCAACCTTGAAGTGACTTTCTGAGTCAGCCAGTTCAATACTCTGGTCTCATGGACAACCATGTCATATAAACTTATCAGACTCTGTCCAAAAAAAGTTCATATTTTTCTTCCACTACTCCTGTTGCAAGGCTGTTCTAGTACCTCCCTGCTCTGAGAGCTAAATTCCTAGTCTAAATTTATTCATGGCCAATTCATACCCATGTGTTCTTGGGACAGTCTTATCATTCAGCTTAAACAGCTCTTCTTCTGCCCTGGGAGTAGTTATACATTCCTTTAATGTGCTTACAGAGGCAAAAAATATCCTTCCCTAGCCTTTGCTTGACCATACCAAACAAGCCAAACCCTTCTAACCTCCTCTAACATTAGACTCCCCATTCTCCTTGTCATCCTAGTTGCCCTTCTCTGCAACTGTTCCAATTTGAGGTCATTTTGAACACAGATGACCAGGTCTATATGCATCATTGTACAAGGGTGCAACAATAACAATTCTTTGTTATCTTTCTTGGAAACACCTTGACTACCTCCTAGGATAGCACTTTCCTTTTTTTAAAGCTTCATCACGCTCATAGTCATCCTATGATCACCTAATACACCCAGGTTTCTTTTTTCCTCTGTCACCTCCAGCTGAAGAACCCAATCTGTTTATAACAGAAATCCTTGTAATTAGCTGCCAAATGAATGCTCCTTCATGTGTATTATTGAATGTCATCCCATTTCTTTCCATCATCACCATCATGCCAATAGGACAGAGCCTCCTTACAAACTGAATGCCTTCTATCTTGATTTCTAGTTGGTCTCTAAAATTTGTTAATTTAAATCTACCTTTGATGATGATTGTCGATGATCATACCACCAAAGCTTGACATGACCACATAATAATTGACCAGAAAATGGCATTCTATGCATGGTATGCATTATAATTTATTGGTCATCCATTCTAATAATATCTCCTAGCCAAGTGAGTTGCATGGCCTTTTATCCATCAACCCATCTATACCACTATTAAGCAGTGTAGGTGACAAGATACAGCCTTGCCAACTCCTTTGGAAGAAGGAAACCTTGTCAGCTGTCTTATGTTAACTCAGACATACCCCTCTGTTCTGTAATCGAGCTCTTCTATCCAAAGATGCCAAGTTACCTTGGCAGCTCTCACAAATTTGCTCCATGCAATGACTCTAAGGCATGAGAAAAACCTAGAAAAACTGCTATGTACAACTTAATAAATTCTGCCTCTTCTTGGAAACTCTACTGAAGATAAAGATTTAGCTGACAGAAGAATGAGCAAATAGGAGGCTGCGCTGAGTATCATGCCTTTGTCATGGAATGCATCATTGATTCAAACCATTAACATAAAAGCAATGACTTTTCTGGGGACCAAAAACAGGGTAATAGTTGCCACACTTACCCTTTGAACAGAGGCAGAATAAAACCCTTTTCTGTTCATCAGGGATTATACTAGCACACCAAATGATCCGGAACAGCCTGTGCAGCGATGGACTAGGACTACTCTAATCTGTCTCCAACATCTTAGGGATAATAATACAAAGCATTGATGCCTGCCTTCCAGTGGAAGAGGAATAGTAGGCTGCAGACAGTCAAGAAGCATCTAAAAATTATATTCCCATCAATACAGCTGATCTTACAAACTCCTTCTGATGTCACAGTCACAAATCTTTCCTTGGCATGCTAATTGCAACCTTGCTTTTTTACAGCTCCAACTGCTATAAAATCGTAAAAAAAATGAGGGTTGGAAATTACCTCAGGAGGTCATATGCTCCAGAGACCTGCTCAAAGCAGGACTGTCCCCAACTATATCATTCCACCCAAGGCTCTGTCTAGCCAGGTCTTAAAAACCTCCAAGAATGGAGATTCTACCAGCTCTCTGGGTAACCTGTTTTAATGCTTTATTAACCTCCTACTGAGAAAGTTCTTCCTAATATTTAATCTAAACTTCCCTTGCTGCAACTTGAGACCATTGCTCCTTGTTCTGTTATCTGCCACCACTACAGCCTAGCTCCATCCTCTTTAGAACCACCCTTCAAATAGTTGAAGGTTGCTATTAAATCCGGCCTCAGTCTTCTCTTCTCCAGACTATATAAACCCAGTTCCCGCAGCCTCTCCTCAGAAGTCACATGCCCCAGCCCCCTAACTATTTTCACTGTCCTCTACTAGACTCTCTCCAATTTGTCCACATCCTTTCTGTAGTGGGGGGCCCAAAACTGAACTCAATACTCCAAATGTGGCCTCACCAATGCCAAATAGAGGGGAAGAATAATTTCCCTCCATCTGCTGACAATGCTCCTACTAATACAGCTCTGTATGCTGTTAGCCTTCTTCACAACAAAGGCACAGTTGGCTCATATTCAGTTTATTGTCCACTTATAACTCCCAACTCCCTTTCTTCTGAACTGCTGCTTAGCCAGTCAGCCCCCAGCCTGTATTGGTGCATGGAATTGTTCCATCCTAAGTGCAGGACTTTGCACTTGTCCTCATTGAACCTCATGGGCGAGTCCAGACAAACACAGACATGCAGTATGTAGCACTGCAGACCTGTCTGCAGTGTCACACACCACACATGCAGGCATTGCCCAAGCTGCTACTTTGCAGCTCAGAGGTTTTTTTGACCCCAGGAGATCCCGGGGTTAAAAAGCCCATGCCAGAAAAAAATGAGGTGGCGCATGTGGTAGTAGCACATGCTGCCCAAACCAGAGCCTGGTTGGCCGGAGCCATGCTCCGGCTGCCAATCGGACTCCTGCTGCAGGACTGCCACAGCTGTAGCTCCCAGAAGCCTGCAGGACCCCAGGTAAGGCTGCTGGGGCCCGCACAGTCCCTGCTGCAGGACTGCCAGGCCCCAGAGCCCCCTACCACACCCAGGGTAACCTGCTGTATGCCAGAACATTCATAGAACAGGTGTTCCCTGGGGACAAGCAGCAGTGGCACAAGGTATGCTGCTGCTACTTGTCCCTGGGAAAACACATTCTCACTCATGTGGACTTACCCCATGAGATTTATTTTGGTCCAGTCCTCCAATGTGTCAAGGTCCCTCTGGATCCCAGCCCTACTCTCCAGCATATGCACTATACCCCCCAGCTTGGTGTCATCTACAAACTTGCTAAGAGTGCACTCCATCGCATCTTCCAGGTTGTTGATGAAGACATTGAACAAAACCAGCCCCAGGACTGACCCCGAGTCCCTCCACTTGATACTGGCTGTCAACTAGACATCAAACCATTGATTACTACCCTTTGAGCCTCACAATCCTGCCAGTTTTCTATCCACCTTACAGTCCACTCTTCCAACAAGCAATCGTACTTCCTTAGCTTGCTTGCAAGAATGTTGTGGGTGACTATATCAAATGCCTTGTTATAGTCAAGGTATATCATGTTCATTGCCCTCCTCACTGTTTCTAATCACCTTGTTTTTCTCCAAGTGTTTAGAAATTAATTTCTTGAGGACCTGCTCCATGATTTTTCCAGGGACTGAGGTGAGGCTGACCGGTTTGTAGTTCCCTGGTTCTTCCTTCCTCCCTGTCTTAAAGAAGGGTACTATATTTGCCCTTTTCCAATTGTCCAGGACCTCTCCTGATCACCATGAGTTTTCAAAGATGATGGCCAGTGGCTGTACCATCACATCAGCCAACTCTGTCAACACACTCAGGAGCATCCCCTCCAGCCCCATCGACTTTTACATGCCAAGCTTTTCTAAATAGTCCGTAACATGTTCTTTTGTCACTGTTGGCTGTTTACCTGCTCCCCAAATTGTACTACCAGGTGCAGTAGTCGGGGAGCTGAGATATATATAACTGCATCCTCATTAATCCACAGCTGACAATTGAATGGTTAAGGCAGTAGCTGACACTGGGTGCGTCTACACGTGCATGCATCTGACTGTGCAGTTGTTAGCGTGTAGTAACTAGGATTTGCTTTAGCTTTAGCAAGTCCTAAATGACTGCACAATAACAGCTGGTATTTTTCAGTCCTGGCACCGCATGGGCCATTTCCAACCCTACTGTGCAGCAGCAGCAGCATCACGGTTCATGCCCACTGATGCTACATCACCATAGCAATGAGCTACATTGCCATAGCTTGTCGCTACAGCAGCATAGCATCGCATGTAGATACACCCACTTGATGACATGAAATAGCACCATTGCTTATTCAGTCTGAGAGCAGCAGCCAACATGGGCTTTTTAAGAACAATTCAGGACCAACTAACTTTATTTCTTCCTTTGACAACACAACTGGTTGGGTGGACAATGGGAATGTGGTGGACATAATAGACCTGGACTTAAGTCAGGTTTTGATCCAGTTACACGTGACTTTCTGATAAGTCAACTGGAAAAACTTGCCTTAGATAGAATTTCTGTTAGGTGGCTACAGAATTGTCCAAATAACCACAAGCAGAGAGTAACTGAAATTAGATTGATGGCAGAATGGTTTCAAGTAAGGTTCCACAAGGGCCTGATCCTGGTCTAGTAGTGTTCAATATTTTAGTAATGATTTGGATGCTAAAATAAGAGTTTCCTGATCATGTTTACAAATAACATGAAAATGGGAGGGACTACAGACAATCTGTAGAATAGGATTAGAATGGAAAAGGATCTAAATAGAAGCTGAAATGCACAAATACAGAATGGGAGATAACTGGATGGGTAGTAGCCATTGCTGAGAAGGATCTGGGGGTGTTATTGCATGACTGTTGTTGCAAGAACAAATACGTATGAATTGGCTAGGAATAAATTTAGACTGCAATGCGATGCAGTGACAAAGAAAAAAGAATTTTTGGGCTGCATTAACAGGAAGGAAGGGTACCACTCTGATTGGCACTCGCTAAGCCACAGCTGGGGTACAGCTCTGGCTCCACAATTTAAGAAGGACATATGGAAAGTGGACAGCATCCAGCAGTGAGTGACAAAGATGATAAAGTGGTTGGAATGCAAGCAGTGTGAGGAATAGTTGAGAGAACTAGGTAGATTTAGTTTGAAGAAAAGGGTTAGGGAAGACATGGTAACAGCTTTTGAATATCTGAAAGGCTGCCATAAAGGAGAGGGAGAACAACTGTGGTCCCTTGCTATAGAAAGCAGGACATGAAACAATGGGTTTAAATGCAGCAAGGCAAACTAAATTCAATTTCAGGAAAACACTTTCTTACTGTCAAAATAGACAGGACAACAAGCTGGTCAGGGAATCCATAGAATCTCCTTCACTGCAGGTTTTCTAGGGAGGTTAACTAGATGGCCCATGAGCTCCCTTCCAACTCTCTGATTCTAGGTAGTGCTTCAAGGACTGACAGCAGTACAGCTTAAAAAGCTATCAGATATCTGGGTTCTGACTGGAGCTTTGGTTGAATCAGATTAATTTCAGAGAGTGAGGATAGTGATACATAAACCAGGAAATAACCCAGTCTGTGCTCCCTGTTTTAGGGTTCAGTGGTGCTTCTGCAGGGCTCACAGGAGGGAAATGCCTATTTGTCATGCACAGTTTAAGCTGATGTGGCTGAACACACTGGCCATGTCTACTCGTGCAATTAATGTGCATGAATAAACTCCAGAGCTTATTGCTCCAGAGTTTATTTGCTCCCTAGTGCACCATTTGAACATGCACCGGGGAGCAAAAAACTTCAGAGTATATTGCCCCAGAATTTATTCATGCGCAGCACTTTGAGCCTGGTTGGAGCAGCCCCAGCTAAAAACAGCCCAGGACTGCTTCAGCTGGGCTCAGTGTGCTGCAGAGGGGCTGGCTGGGGCATGAGGGAGCTTCAGTGTAGGGCTAGCCAGTAAATAGCCCCTGCACTGAAGCAACCTTGTACAGTTGTCCCAGCCTGCCAGGCAGTGTCTACAAATGCGTTGCTGCACACAAAAAACTCTGGAGCCGGATAGTACTTGCAATTACAAGTACTGGCCTGTTTTGGAGTTTGTTAATTTTGTGCGCTGTAATAGGGGTGCACATACATGTTTACTGTAGAGCTAATTAGGCAGTTCTGCAGTAAACATCTCATGTAGATGTGCCCACTGTGTGTAGGGAGGGAAATACTGTCCATACTGAAGCCTGTGGCAAAACTCCCACTGACTTGAGCAGGGCTCATGGGACAAGTCCTTCCAGGTAAGAGGAGGAGGAGGAGGCAGGGAGTACTGTGAATGGAATCTGGTGTCCCCTGTATGCCTGCAGACAAGATTCACTGGTGCTACCTGTCCCTTAATGATAAGAATGATGTCCCCTTGTTTTCTGGTAGACAGAGATAGCTAGCTGTGTTTGTCTGAAGTCAGGCAGAAAGCAGTGGCACTAGAGACTAACTGGTTTAGAGAGGCATGAGAAAGCTTGTGTCTCTGAAACAGTCTCTAAGGTGCCATGCTACCCTGCCTTTGTTTCCTAGTAGAGCAAGTATTTACCTTCTGCAGTCACTGTGCACAGAATCCCTCCTTCCAGTGTGATAGATCCATTAGTTTTATTTGAGCTGTACCTTTTGCACCAAGAAATGGGAACAAGGAAGTTATGTGTGATTGTATTAAAACCAGTTCTACAGCCCCACAAAGGACAATGAAGTGCCACAGAGTGTTTTTTTGTATACAGGGTGCTGCAGGGTAAAAAAATATTAGCACTCTTAGATGTGCAAGCATGATTCACAAGATAAATCCAGAAATTTCAGATAGGAATCCATAGTGTCAAAAGCATTCAGCCCTTTCTTGGTATTTCTGTGTGTGCTCTGCAACAGAAGAATTTCTCTATTATTTTTCTGTAGTCAAAAAACAAGTGAAAACAATGAGTTGCCATTTTCCAAGCAGGGTCTCAAGTCTAAAAGGTCTAGACTTTTAGACTGAGGTCTAGACTTTTAGGTCTAAAGGTCTTTTAGGTCTAAAGGTCTAGATTTTTAGGTCTAAGCCACTGGTCAAGGGCCAGAGGCACCCTGCAGCAGGCAGCAGGGTTGTTCTGGACTGCGTGAGGGAAGAACTGGGTCTGCAGCAGCTTGGGTACCTTCCAGGGGTAGTTTTTAGTCCATGCGTGGCTAGTGGGACCACAACAACAAAGCCATTCCAGAAAACTGGGGGCTGAGTTTGGGGAGTATGACAAATGTGATCAATTAGTTTCAGTGTCCCCAGCTTCCCTTATGCACTGATGGGTCTGCACTAGCACATATCCCAGGAGTCACGGTCATGCCAGCTGCACCACACTGAGTAGCAATGACCTTTGCTTAAAGAGAAGGAAGGAAAAAGGCCTTGCATGTGTGCTATACTGGGGAAGGGCAAATGTGAATGGGCTGCACAGGTGCCACCTCAAGTAACAGTTGATTAGAGAAGGATGGATGTGCCCCACTGATTCTAGATCTGGTGTAAGACTCCCACACGGTTCTACACACTGGCAAGTGCCCTTGCCCTTTAACATCCTCACTCCAGACTCCCTGGATCGTTCTCTGCATTCAGAACACGTAGACACCTCAGCTTCACAGGCACCAAACAGATGCCACAGTAAACCACATTTCACACATGCAAAGTATGTGAGCCTTACCCTGCTCCATACTTCCTGGGTGTTAGACAAAGGCAAACATTGTAAAAACAGCTTCACACCTCATTCTGGGTTTGGCACAGGTGGAACAAATGTGGGTGGGTGGGTGGGTGGGGCGTGCTGGGGATTGGTGTCCCAAGGAGTGCCAGGGGAGCAGGGTAGACACGTTCTTTGTAAAGAGATCACAAACTATGCCTACAACCTTCATTTCTGCTGCCTTGCCCATAATAGTGGGAGGTGCCAAGGTGATTTCTGTCACCTCTGTGCTCCCTCTGCCCAAACAGGACTGCTACTAATGTGTTGCGTTCCCTTGTACTTGCCCAGCTTGTTGCTCAGCCTGTCAGAAATTTGATTCCTCAGGTTTTCTAGAGGCAAACTCGGGCACAGAAGCAACTTGCACTTCATTGTTGCTTGTCCTGTAGTACTGTCTATCACAAGTAGCAGGACCCTTCAAAAGGTGATGGTCTTATTTAACAAAGAAATTATAACTAAGCAATAGTAAATGCCTGGAACAGCCAAACAAGCTCCGGGGAATCGGTAATGACAGAAAACAGAGACAAACAGAAAAGCTTTAGTCCCTCAAGCGCTCAGTCATCTTATGGGAAAAAAAATTCCATTCCACAGAGCACTGGTAAAGCAAGAGTCAAGGACATCTGTCTCCCACTTGGGATCCTTTACATGAAATATGCCCTTACGGGGGACAAAATGCCATACTAAATGTTTGGGGGGGATGCCCCTGTCACTCCTATGGTGGTGCCTGTGCTGGGATAGGGAGCAGATGGGTGACTCTATGTTCCAGTCACCTTTCTTTCTGTGCTTCACAGCAGTTCTCAAAGCGGGGGAGGCTGTTTCACTGCAGGGGCAGGAAGCCATGCTTTTGATGGCCATCAAGCTCAGCATGAGGGAATGGAAGCAGGTCTGACACTGCTGTTGAAAAGCAGTCTTTGCTTAAATGAGTCAGGGTGTGGGTCTGAATAGAGCTCATGTGGACAACCCTCCACCCTGGACATGCAGTCCATCAAACTGCAGAAAATCTCACTGACAAAGCAAAGAGCTGCCAGAGAAAACCGTTTCTGTGCACAGGTTTGGTTGGTCCTGTACAATTTAGGGACAGGGCCACACAGTACTGAGCACTTCTTGCAGGCTCTGTCTCTGATACCTGGTTCCACATGCACAGACAGAGCTTTCTTATAGCACTACTCAGCATAGGTGGAGGAAGAAAAAAAAATTGGGGGAGGGGGGGCGGCTGAGTGCATGTGTGCATGTGCACACCCATGCCCCCCCAGCAGGTGAGTCTGCGGGGGGAGGGGAAAGGGTGGAGTGAGCCAGGGGCAGGGTGCTACTCAGCTGGGGCGGGGTGAGGGATGGAACCGTGGCTCACCTGGGGGAACCAGGGAGGTGCTCCTGCTGCACATGCCCAGTACTGCAGATGTGGCCTCACCAGTGCTGAATACAGGTGAAGAATCACTTCCCTTGACCTACCGGCAACACACCTACCAATGCAGCCCAGTATGCCATTAGCCTTCTTGACAACAAGGGCACACTGCTGGCTCATATTCAGCTTATTGTCCACTAACCCACAGATCCTTTTCTGCAGAGCTGCTGCCCAGCCACTCAGCCCCCAGCCTGTACTGGTGCATGGGATTGTTCTGCCCTAAGTGCAGGACTTCCCACTTGTCCTTGTTGAACCTCAGGAGATTTCTTTTGGCCCAATCCTCCAGTTTATCTAGGTCACTCTGAATCCTAGCCCTACCAGATTATATCTACTACCCTTGGCATATCTACTACCCCCACAGCTTGGTGTCATCTGCAGACTTCCTGAGGGTGCACGCTATGCCATCTTCCAGGCCATTGATGAAGACATTGAATAAAACCGGCCCCAGGACCGACCCCTGGGGCACTCCACTTAATACCAGCTGCCAACTACATGGGCACTATGTTTGCCCTTTTCCAATCACCTTTCCTGATTGCCACGAGTTTTCAAAGATGATGGCCAATGGACCTGCAATCACATCAGCCAACTCCCTCAGCACCCTCAGATGCATCCCATCAAGCCCCATGGAGCTGTACACATCCAGCTTTTCTAGGTAGTCCCTGACCTGTTCTTTCAGCACTGAGGGCTGCTCACTTTCCTTCTCCCCTTTCCAACCCTGCAAACTGTGCTGCCCAGTGCAGTAGTCTGGGAGCTGACCTTGCCTGGGAAGACTAAGGCAAAAAAGGCATTGAGCGCTTCAGACTCTTCTGCATCCTCTGTCACAAGGTTGCCTCCCCCATTCAGTAAGGGATCCACGCTTCCCCTGATCCTCTTCTTGCTACCAATATACTTGTAGACATCCTTTTTGTACCTTTCGCATTCCTTGCTAGCCGCAACTGCAATTGCACGTTGGCCTTCCTGACTTCATCCTTGCATGCCTAAGCAGTGCTCTTATATTCTTCCTTAGTTATTTGTCCAAATTTCCACTTCTTATAAGCTTTTTTCGTGATTTAGTTTACTGAAGAGTTGCCTGCTCAGTCAAGCTGGTCATCTGCCATACTTGCCAGTCTTACTGCACATCAGGATGGTTTGTTTCTGCGCTTTCACTTTCAGTAAGGTTTCTCTGAAGTACAGCCAGCTGTCCTGGACTCCTCTCCACCTCAGTCTGGCTTCCCAGGGGATCCTGCCTATGACTTCCCTGAGCAAACTGAGGTCTGCTTTTCTGAAGTCCAGGGTCCTTACTCTGCTGCTCTCCACCCTTCCCTTCCTCAGGATCCTGAACTCAATTACCTCATGGTACCTGCTGCCCAAGTTCCCATCCACTACTACATCACCCATCAACTGATCCCTGTTTATGAGCAGCAGGTCAAGAAAAAAGCATGGCCCCTAGTTGGCTGCTCTAGCACTTGCACCAGGAAGTCATCCCCAATACTCTCCAAAAACTTCCTGGATTGCCTGCACACTGCTGTATTGCCCTCCCAGCTGGTGTCAGGGTGATCGAAGTCCCCCATGAGAACCAGGGCTTCTCTGGTTGCGGAAACTTCAGCTAGCTGCTTGACGAAAGTCTCATCCACCACTTCCCCCTGGCCTGGTGGTCTATAGCAGACCCACACCATGACATCACCCTTGTTGCTCTCCCCTGTGACTCAGACCTGTTAAGAGTCTCTAGGTTAATCTCCAACTTCATACTGGAGCTCTGAGCAATCATGTGGCTCTTTTACATACAGTGCAAATACATATAAGCTGAAGGGAAACTTGGAGAACTCAACAAATTCAAGAACACCTGCTGCTAGTCTGTGTGCCACCCTCCTCCCCTTTCTTAAGTCTCCCTCGCTGGTATAGGTAACAACCTATGTTGTGCTATCATGGGCTGCCAGATGCACTTTGGGATAACTCTTCGTTTTTATGTTTTGAGGTGCAAACAATAAAATGTTGGACTGTAGACCTGTTTCTTGCCTCTTTTATAAGTAACCAACCTGCAAGTTTACCTGTTATCCAGGTAATCATGGTGTGAAGCCTCATTTGGCACAAATGGGCGTGTCTACATGTTCATTAATGCACCATATTTATGGCACATTAAGTTTAGTACTTGCAATGACAGGTACTAACTTAATGCACCAGAACGGGCACTACCGAGCATTAACGCAGATGATTGCTTTTTTACTGACATTAATAAGCACTAGACTAAAACTACTGCACATGTTTTGCCTGCTGTCCTAATGCACAGTAGAATTAGTCTTTTGCACATTAATCGTCTTGTGTAGACTTGCCTGCTGTGTCAGAAAGCCCCCCTAGAGAAGGTACAAAAGATGGTGGTAGAAGGGGTTTCTCTTCTGACATACCTACATGAGTTCCCTGTGTGACATGTGCTCAGCTGACAGACATACTCTGCTGTGGGCAAGGCTGTGTCTGAACTGGGAGCATCTTAGGTGTAGCAACATAGGCTGAATGGTGTAATTTCCTCTTCCTGGCTGAACTCTGCCGTGCAGACCCAGACTCAGCTCCCAGCTCTTTAGAAACAAGCACTGAGGCAGGTCAGAGAATTAAGATCAAATGATGCTTCAGCAGAAAGTAAGACACCTTGTGAGATGATAATTTATATGGAAAAAATATTTTTTGAAGTTGGGTAATAGTGCATTGTGTGTGCCACTGACAGGGTTTCATTTCCCCCTTTAAGTGTTAAATTAACTTTCCAAAAGGAGTGGCACTGTTTCTCTGAACAGCATTCAGCATGCTTTTTTTTTATCTCCCCCCGCAATGGAAAAGGTGGGAAGCAATAGAAAAATGTGGGGAAATGGACAAAAAGCCAACTTGTGCATGGGGTATTCATTTTCCACAGGCAAACCATAATTTTCTGATGATGAAAATCCAGAAAGGAGATTTTTCCTATGAAATGTCCAATTTTCAAGCCAGTTGTCTGTGCTCCTCACTCCTCCATGAAGCCAAGCCAGCTCCACCCTATCTGAGATCCTTCTTTCTTCTGCTGATGAGCTCAGAAGTTATTACTGACATACTTACATGGCCAAGGCAGTTAGGAATGGCACTAAATCCCACTTTGCACTCAGAGTGAGGCAGGATAGTATTTAATTGGGACAATGCATAGCTAGGCACATGACGGTTGCAGAGCAATCAGCATCAATAAAGGACAGCTAGGGGTGTCTTGGGGGACTGCCAAGGTGAAGGAACTGTTTGTGCTGGACAAATGTTAGAGCTTCAGCTACAGGTCACATCTCTTAAGTACCTTTGTCAGTGGGAAAGAGATAGGCAAGAAGGAGATTGCTGGGTGAACGGCTGTTTTCAAAGTCTGGGGCTTGAAAAGGAGGGACAGGAGGAGGAAACAAAAGGGGCTTGGAAACCATATCCCTGAGCATGAGGCCTGGTGGAAAAGAGGCTGCCCATGCTGAGATGGGCAGGCCTGGGAGAAAGAAGCATGAGAAAGAACAGAGAGGGAAGCGTCTGAGGGAAGCACAAACAGGCTTTTCATGTCAAGACCCCACCCCCAACCCATCTTCTCAGGGAAGTTACCTGGAACCCAGTTGTCAAAGGCAGAATGTCCCTGCCTCCTGCCCACAGGCTGACTCCCTACTCTGCTGTCCCCAAGCACTAGGGTCACGAGCATCTTCCCACTGCAATCACTGCAGAACAGCCTGCTAACTAAGTGCCCTTTATTATTAGTTAGAGGATAGGCAACAGGTTGAATTGGCTTCGTGGGGCATGTGGTTTCCAAAGTCTATAACAGAATAAACTGATATTTCGTAATAGAGAAACAAAAGCTCCTCTGCCCCCTGCAATCATTCATGTCACTCATTACAGTAACAATGACTCATGCTTATTGACCTTGACAGCTCCCTAGGCTGGCCTGCACCTCTCTGTGCCCTCCAAGCATGAGGAAGTGAGAGCTGAGAGGGAAGCAAAGGTTAGGTGTGCCATAACTACAGCTTGCCTAGGAGATGGCTAGTCAGAGATGCTGACTAGCTTGGGCCAGATGGTTCAGATCTTCTAACCTGAGGGTACTCACTGGAGACTTGGCCTTCTGAACCATCTATGGTTATACAGAAATCAGTGGCCCTTCATGCAAGGACTCTGGGTGCAGGCACCCAATGAAGCAACTGCAGGAGTTCCCAAAGGATAGTGGTTACAGACTGAAATACCCATGGGACACTACCTATTCTCCTCCCGCAACCCAGCTAGAGTAATAGTGACTGAAACACTGATAGCAGAGGGCTCCAGTCACAAAGCTACAGTCCTGCTCAGGTTGGCTGCTGCGTTATATAACTCTGAGCAATCTCGCCTTTGTACAGCTGGTGCTCTGGGCCTGTCTGGCTACTACTGCAGCTGTTATCTCAGCAAATCATAAATGTCTTCCACAGTGCAGCTATTACTCCAAGCACTAAGTAGGCCTGCGCAAAGTGGCAAGTATTCACTTTGGATTCAGATTTGGCTGATTTGGAGGGACAGTGATTCAATTTGGGATTCGAATCACTGTCCTGATTGGATTTGGCCAAATTAGATCTGAAGATTTGGTGCTGCTTCGGAGATTTGGCCATAGACTAAACAGGCAGCAGTCCTCGCCACGCTGGACGCAGCTGCCTCCAGCTGGTCATTCTGTTGTGGTGGGCAAAGTGGGGAGGAAAGGAGCTTAGGGGAAGGAGGGATTGGGGTGAGGGCTGGGACAAGCTGCCTGGCTGGGGCAGCAGGGGCCAGGGACTCGGGGTGGGGAGGCTTGTGATGCAGGTGTAACAGAGCTGAGAGTGGGGACTATGCCCTGCTGCTGCTTGCCCAGCTAGGGTGGGGGGTGCAATGCAGGCCTGGCTTGCTCCACGCAGGAGGGGGGCGCTCGCCCAGCCGGAGTGGGCAAGCATGGGATGCAGGCACTGCCACCACTTGCCCAGCTGGGGTAGGGGGGTGTGGGATGCGGGCCCTGCTGTTGCTTGTCCAACCGGGGTGGGGGGTGCGGGATGTGGGTGCAGTAGTGCTGGGAGCAGAGGCTATGCCCTGCTGCTGCTTGCCCCTTTCTGCCCGGAGGGAGCCACGCCTGCATCATGCCCCCCAGCCCTCTCCAGCTGGGCAAGTGGCAGCAGGGCAGCCCCTGCTTCCAGAGCTGCTGTGCCTACTCTGTTTACCAGGGCACTCCTCCGAGTTACTAGAAACAATGGCCATAAACTGAAGGAGAGCAGATTTAGACTGGACATCAGGAAGGAATTCTTTACGGTGAGGGTTGCCAAAATATGAAATGGGCTTCCAAGGGAGGTGGTGCTTTCCCCCACCTTGGAGGTGTTTAAAGGGGATTAGACAAGTACCTGGCTGGGGTTACCTGACCCCAGAGCTCTTTCCTGCCCAGAGCAGGGGGTTGGACTTGATGATCTAATACAGGGGCGGGCAGTTATTTTGGACAGCGGAATGCTTACTGAGTTTTAGCAAGCCATTGAGGGCTGCATGACAGGCAACTGAGGGCAGATAAATATTAATTTTCTAAATTTTTTAGGGGCCTTGTGGGCTAGATGGGCCCATCATGGCTTGGTGGGCCATGTCCGGCCTGTAGGCCACATTTTGCCCACCCCTGATCTAATAGGTCCCTTCTGAACCTAGAAATCTATGAAATCAAGACCTCTCCACTCCTGTCCCCTCCCTAACAGAGGGCCATAGGTGACATGTGGGGGGGGGGGGCATGTGCCCCCCCCTGAGAGCGCTGGTGCCCCCCGACAGCAAGTGTTCCAGCTGGTAGGGGGGCACGGACAGCACTTGTGCCCCCCTAAAATTGGCTCCACTGGCAGCACTGCCCCCGTCCTACACCCCCAGACTCGGGATGCACCAGTTGCCCATGCAGAGGGCTGTGCTCTGAACTTCCAAGAGGTTTGAGGACTGTGGTGGCACCCAGCCTGGCGGCCACATGGGGATGACTGGACGATGCCTGTTCTGGAGCAGGGGGAGGTGGGGGAGCAGGGAATTTTTTTTAAAATTAAATTTGGCTAAATTGGCCCAAACTAATTCCAAATGCAAGAGTCCAGAGCCATAATTGGGCAAACCTCCTCCACCCGCACAGGGGGGTAGGGCTTCAGATGTTTCCATATCTTTTGGCGGGCATCCGAGGTGCAGGGGAGGTGCGGGGGGGAGCAGGGAATGCCCTGAAGAGCCACCAGGGTGGCGCACACCCGGCAGGTGCGCGGGGCTGCTCGGGGTCTCTCTCCGCTGCACCCCTGGAGGGGCACAGCCTGAGCTGGCACGGCACGAAGCCCCCTCGCTCGGGGAGGCAGCAGCAGGGCGCGGGGCTCGGCGGGCGCGGGCTGGCCGAGGCGGGCAGCCCACGCCCCGCCGCAGGCGCCTCCCCGGCGCAGGTGGGTGCCGGCAGGCGGGCAGAGGCGGCATGCGGACGCCAGCGGCGATGACGGCGGGGCTGGTGCTGGGTCCGTGCGGGCTGGTGCTGAGCCTGACGGCGGCGCTGGCCCCGCACTGGCGCGAGCTGAGCGGGCTGGAGGCCGAGCCGCCGGACGTGCGCTACCAGCAGGGCCTGTGGGACCTGTGCCGCGAGGTGCAGAGCACCCGCGTCCGGAGCTGCGGCCTGCCCGACACGCTCGGCTACTTCGCGCGGGCGCCGGTGCGGGCGGCCCGGGGGCTCGTGGCCTCGGCGCTGGGCGCCGCGGCGCTGGGGCTGGCGCTGGCCGCGCTGGGCGTGCGCTGCTGGCGGGACGAGCCGCGGCCCGCGGTGGCCGGCCTGGCCGGGCTGGTGCTGCTGGCCGCGGGGCTGCTGGGCCTCGTGGCCGCCTCCTGGTACGGCCACAGCCTCGAGGCCCTGCCCGCCCCCGCCGGCAGCTCGGCGCGGGCGGGCTACAGCCTGGTGCTGGCCTTCCTGGGCAGCTGCCTCGGCGTCCTCGCGGGCTGCGCCCTGGCCCTCAGCTTCCGCCGCGGCTGCTGCTGCCCGAGGAGGCGGGCGCCTCCCGCGCTGCCCTCCTACACCAACCCGCTGGACGTGCTGGAGGGAGAGAGACCCGCCCGCGCCCTGCCCTGCGACTCCGACCTGTAGCTGGACCAGCCTGGGGGCCACTGCCCTGCACACCAGGACAGCGGCTGGACAACGGGCAGCACCCGCCCGAGCCCCATCCCACCAGGGTGAGGGCGGCAAGGACCTGCACCTCACTTGGGAAGGGCAACAAGGACCTGCTTCTCGCTGGAGAAGGACAGCCGAGCCAGACCGGAGGTGTTGGGGCTTGGCCTTGGGGACGGCAGATGCCAAAGCCTGTTTGTTGTGTGAGCTGGAAAGGGAGCGGGGAGAGTATTGGGGCCTGAGTCGAGGGGCCGTCCTAGAGGACCTTCCAGGCCCTCGCTGATACGAAACCCCACGCCTTTATGTCCTCTGTTTTTCTCTTCAAGAGAAAGGGCGCAGTCAGCACTCCTCGGGTCGGATTGTCAGCAGCGTCGAACGGTCAGCGGGTGCAGTTGTGCTTGAGGACCGGGGGAAAATTCTCCGCTGCGCTCAGGGACACCAATGGATACGGATATCTTCTGCCTCTCCAAGGGAAAAATAGAGGACATAAAGGCATCCAGTTCCGTATCAATAGAGGACAACTGGACTGTCCTCTATGATAGGTGCTGGTTCAAAAAAAGTCATAAAGCTGTGCAGAAATGCCTGCATCTGTCAGAAGCTTAAAGCTCACTGGAAACCAGTGGACTTCAGGCTCCAAATTGCCTGAGTAGCTTTTAGCAATAGGATTGAGGAGCCCAAATTCCTTTGAGTCTAGTCTGCCCCATTATCCTACTCGTGCAGACACCCATGCTAGCTTTAAATTGGCTAGGTTGGACACTGGTAATAATGTTGATGTACCAGAATGGTGGCCAGGAGCCCAGGCAGGTTTTGTAGGCTGTGCTAAACCACAGGTTGCTGGTGGCTATCTTGTTAGAGTCTCTAGCGAATGTAAGGGGTGGTGGGGAGCACAGTAGAGGCGACCACCCCAGGCACTGGCACCCATGCATTTGTGACTGTGAACTGAAACTTGCTGCTTCCCCTTTGCCCCAGGCCCCTGGTCAGGTCCTTACACTGCTGCTCTCTTAAGTTTCCAAGCTGCAGCCTGGGTGCTGCATAGTGATATTAGCACTGTGAGGTGTGCAAACACCTGTAAGTGGTTCAAACATAAACCCAGAGATTTCAGATGGGGATGCCATAGCATCCTTCTGAGCTGTTGTAGGCTTTCAGAGTTCTTTACATGAGAATCGCTCTATTATTTTTCTGTTGTCAAAAAAATCCAAGTGGAAGCTCAGAGCTGGCATTTCTCGAGGGACATTGCAAGTCTTAAGTGCTTGAGAACCACTGCTGTAGGTAAAGATAGCTTGTGTACAACTACACAAGTTGTAGATCTACCCCATGGCTATTGCACTGAGAGCTGTTGAGTATTCAATACTTTTGAAAACTGGTCACTTAAGTGTCTTACTTTTAACTGCCAATTTTTGCAGTTCTTGGCTTGAGATTTTAATCAACATACAGTACAACAGTGAGAAAAGTAGCTTGGGGCATTGCCAGTTAATCACTTTTGTTCTGCATAAAGACTCAGTTCATCCCTCAACTTCAGAATTTGCTATACCGACTCTGAGCTTTCACTCCTTTCTTTAGACAGTAGATGAGTGAAAGGACGAGTGGGAGACTTGGTCTTTTGTAAGTTTCAGCTTAAGTTAACAAACTCAAACTGCAGATTTTACAGCTCATGCATGAGAGTATAGGCCACATGGCAAACATAGGAAACAGGCAGAACACACAAAGCAGCAGGTGCACAAATTGTCTTAGAAGCACTGCAACATAGTGAGACTTTCCTATTATTGTTAGGACTGAAACCTGTTGCATTTAATGGCACAACGTAACCTTAAAGTATGCTTCTGCTCTGTTAAGTATAATGGTCACTTTTCACCAATTGATCTGCCTGCAGAAATTAAGAATTCAAGCAATTTACGGTATAATTTTACTGCTTTTCATTTGCTGCAGAACCAATATGTCATTGGGTAGGGTTCTCTCAAAATAATTGTTACTGGAGTTTTGAGCATAGCATCCTTAAAGATGGCAGCCAGAGAGCCCAGCTTATCCAGATTTTTGAGTAGTCAGCGCACACACCTCACTTGTAATTGGAGCAGGTATGATTGTGGGGGAGGGGGAGGATGGTCAGGGAGGCAGCATATTTGGGGTGGATGGGAGTGGAGTCTTTCTAAGAGGAGAGTCTTTATTGTTCCCCTCAATCCTTCAGAGGGAAATGTTAATAGGAATTGGTTTAAGTGGCAGAATAACTGGATTGGTACCTATTCAGTCAGGTGTCATATTGAAACATTGTGTAGTGGAGAAAGGAGGGTTAGTTAAGAACTAAAACTAAATTGCTTTTCACCTACCAAAGAAGGGAGATATCCTATGTTCAAAGAAGTGCATGTTTCATTAGAAGCTACAGCCATTGTCACACTGTAAAAAAAATGGGAAGGTGAGGGAAAGAGAGAGAGAAATATCAATCAAGCCATGTTTGTCAGTGAAATTTGTCACTGCACCGCAAGACTGATGCCAACATTCTTTGAAACTACAGCTGCAACTGTCTCCTGTAATTTTTTATCTTTTTCAAATGCCTCTGATTATTAAAATAGTTTCTGCTGTTGCAAGAAGCTTACTGGAATAAACACCTGAGACATTGGTTCCAATGGGACATTTATTAATGGGGGGGGGGCTTATAAAACAAAATGTAAATATTTTGAGAGAGAATTATGTTTCATCCTGTAACATACAATTCTTTCAAGTACTGCATTTTGAGTGGAGAGTCAAAAAACAAACAACCCCCCACCAAAACAAAATGAATAAACCCATAATCTTTCCTCAGAGGAGGGAACAAGGTTTTGTCAGTGGCTTTGGTTCCTATAGATGCTTTTAAGACCAGCAGGCTTTTGCTTGAGACCAAGTTGCCACCACAAGCTACCAGTTTCCTTCCCTGCTAGGTGATTGCCCTAATTCACCACCAACAGAGGCAGCATATGGGAGAGGAGGAGGGAAATAACATCCCAATAACTTCAGTTCCCTCATCAGCTTAATTTTCCTTCTCTGTACCCCCTCAAATCCCATAAGACCCTGCTGCTGCAGAGAGCGATGTTAGTATGGCCAGTGGCCTCACCAATACCTTTACCAGAAGCAGCATCTCCAATGGAGTATGGGGGTGCTCACAAGGAAGTTAAGGCTACTCTGACTCTGCTGTGGATATCAGTTGTGATCCCCTGCTCCATAGGATGCAACTGAAAGGGGGGAAAAAAATCTTGTGTGCTGGTGTGGGAAGAGGGGGCAGGAAGGAGGGTGGGCTTAGCTCTTCTGGCCATACAGTGCAAAAGGCTGCTCCAATACACGGGGCTATGGCTGGAGCACATGCTTTTATCACAGTGCTTTCCAATCCCACCCCACATGCTCCTCTAAGAGGCACAGGACAGTCCCACCATGCTAGTGCACCTCTACTTGTGGGAGAAGTGTTTTGGCATCAGACCAGAGCTTGCATGTGTAATGTGGTCTCTTCACTGCCATTCCAGCTGTGGCCACTTCCTGATCTGCCTCTACAGGAGACACATGGGGCTGTTCCACGTGGCCACAGCTGCACCCACAGCACAGCGCTCCTGGAAGGATCTCAGCACCACGGTTGAGAACCACCAATGTAATCCTCCCAAGGATCGCAAACTTGATGTGGCTGAAGCTTATGTGCTATTAATGACCTTGAGTGTGATGCTATCTGTAGTTTTGTATTGGTAACATCACCCAGGACTAGGGACCTACCTAAATAGTGGTTTTGTGGATTTTGTGAAACGGCAAAATAGCCTTTGTCCATGATCACTGGGAGATCTGGCATTGGCTGCAATTTCCCGCAAAAAATCAAACAACAAAAACAACCCCCCAAAAAGCAGTCATGACAGACTGAGTGAAGATGCCCTCTACCAGTCAGTGACAAGGAGTGGGGCTGGCAGGGCCCCTCCACCAATGAGTGGTAAGGAGTGGGGCTGCCACAAAACTGGTTCTTTGTGTCATGAATGGGCTGTGAAAAACCCTTGGTCTTGCCGTGACTTAGGTATGTCCCTACCCATGACAGCAAGGTTTAGAAACTGTTACTCTTGACTTGGCAATCTAAAAATAAAAGTACTCAAATGATAGAACAGGTGGATGAAGAAACAAATACTTCACAAGGGCTGCAATGACAGATGAAGGCTGCAGCAGAATAGAAACCTCCAGTTGCCTTGGTTTTCCTTGCCACTGGATTAAGGTTTCCTTCCCATGAAGTATTGCATGGTTGCCGATGTTGAGACACCCCCTATAGCAATGGGCATGTGGTAACAGGTGCAGGTGCTAGTGATTACCAGAAACCCCTAGTAGTAAACCTACACGGAGAGCATGATAGAATGATAGCTGTTTTGTACTTAGAACTGATACACCTGTGCAACTCAGCAGCTGCAACTGTGACTGAGCAGGCCTATTTAGGACCTACCAGGCTCACCCAGTATGGGGAGGGGGGCTAGAAAAGATGCCTTGAGGCAGTGGTGCTCAACATGTGGGTTGCAACTCAAAAGTGTGTCTCTCAAAAATATATGAAAGGGTTGCAAACACATTTTTAAAATGGATCATATTGCATTTTTTTTAAACATAGATGCTACTTGTGCGTCACCATATGTTACACTATATATTTTAATAAAGAGGGATCTAGGTTTCTGATTGCCATGGAAAAACATGGATTTTCCCCTTTAAAGGTGCAGGGGGAGGACATAATACATTAGAGGCTGATTTGGCGGGGGAGGGCAGCCACAGGAAACCTGTTGGGGAGGCATGTGCCTCCCCACAGATTTGAACACCCACAGCAGGCATAGGGCTGCAGCCTGGCTGGACCAGCACAGGCAAGAGGTATCCTCTGCAGCCTAGCAGGTGGGACCCAGTGTGGGAGGGTGGAGTGGGATGGCCAAATTCATTGCTATTGCCACTGCCACTGGGACCCCTGTGCCAGCTGTGCTATCAGCAGTGCAAGGAATAACAGATGGGGAGGGGTGGAGAAAGGGTGCTGCACTACCCTCCCCTCCCCTGCTCCTGCTGCCAGCCACTCATGCTCTACCCTGCTGCTATGGCCTGGCCTCCGCCACAGCCGCCACTCCCCTGAGGTTGCCAATGCTGCCAACACCTCACCGCCCCTCAAGGGTAAAGCCATGGCCTGAGTAGCAGCAGCAGCATCCAGGCCATGGTGGCAGGGTAGAGCTGTGGCCTGGCAGGCGAGTGGCTGGTGGTGATAGGTGAGGACAGTGTGGTCTGTCCCCCACTTCACCCTCTTCCCTGTTACTTCTTGCACTGCTGGCAGTGTGGCTGGTGTGGGGATCTCCACAGCAGTGGCAGCATCAACAAGTCTTGCTGCCTTGCTTTGTCTTCCTGTGCCAGGTCCTGCCCACTGGGCTGTAGAGGCAGCTCCTGCCTAGGCCAGTCCGGCCAGGCTGCACTCTGTGTCCACTGTGGGTGCACAAGGCTGGGGGGGGGGCACATACCCCCTCCCACCCCACCAGTCCCACACACCCACTCTCGCTCCTGTGTACTGAGTGGGCCGGTGTGGGGTCTATGCATTGAGAGTGACAGGTACTGACATGGAAATTGGGCTGTTTTCTACTTTAATTAATTTACTGGGTTGGGACTGGTCATTGGTGTTTACAAATGGGTCTCAATACAACAAAGTTCGGCAATCACTGCCCAAAAGTGTAGCTTGCTTTTCTACCTCACTGAATCACTCTGTCTGCAATCCAAATCAAGTAATGAACCAAACTAGAGCACCCATAGCCTGATGGACAACCTTTACAGCAATTGGCTGCAGGGAAGGACGGCACCCAGGGCCAGAGAATTTGCGTGATTTGATATCGACATTAAGTGTAGCAAGGAAACCAGATGTGCAATGAAGGCACCTAGCAGAGCATGGTGGTGGCTATGTCCTTTCTTGGTCTTTTGGCTTTTCCTTTCCAAGCGCATCCACAGAATTAGTTCTGCTATCAAGACCAAGGTTGCTAACTTGACTTTCTGGCATCTGAGTAACATCAGGACGTGTTTCATAACCATTAGTCTTCAACTGACCAACTCATAAGACACGACAGTCAGTATGCACACCTTTATTTTTTAGGTGTATGATGAAACAGAATACTTTGCAACTTGATAAAGTCTAATCTTCTGTGGGGATGGATGATACCATATTTAAATTCAAAGTCATTTTGAGTTTGGGTTAAAATGAGCCTCCCTTAATTAGGTTGGATCCAGGGAAAAATGTATATGTTTTGCCATAATTATTAGAAGGTCATCTTAAAAATCAGCCACCACCACTCAAGGGACAAGACAGTAGGGGGAGGCAAGTTGCCCACCCCTTGCCCCAGCCCTTCCCCTCCCAGGTGCTTGTAAACCTTGCTGCCGCCTCCCCACTCCTGCCACTTCAGCACCCTCTTCCACTTTCCCTTGTTAACTGTCAGCTCTGTGTTCATGAGGGAGCCCTGGCACCCAACTTGCTGGACTTACAAAGAAGTTTTTCTATTCCCCCCACTCCTCATCTAGCCAGAACTAAGCAGAAGAAAAGTTTAATAGGCATCTTGGGCCATACATTCCAGGGGCCCAGTATGGGAGGCCTATTTAACCTTGATTAACTAAAATTTGGTTGCCAGGTTAGGGAATGCTGAGGGAAGAGACCGAGTCAGAAGGGGTACGAGTGACATTTGAACAGTGGTTAAGGGTTCATCACAACATCCAGCCCATTGGAGCCCTGACCACAAATGCTGTCATACTTTTCCTGGGATGACTGGTGGAAATCATCCCCACAAAGTTTACGAATACTCCAAGTAATCCCATTAAGTATGTTAAAAGACTACAGTAAGATCTTAAAGTTATGCTAAGCTGAGGCTTATTCACAACAGGTAAAATACAACACACTGATGCTGACTTCACAGTGCAAGCATAGCTAGGCCATCTGAGAAGAAATAATGTGGTATCCCTTCCAGTATATCTTCTATATTCCTAATAATTTCAAGCTGGCTCCTAGGTGTCTGGTTACTCCTTAAAACTTAATGTTTTTCGTGGTTGTTAATCAGTTTCTTGAGGTGTTCCAAACCAGATAACCCCTTGTCACTGAAAAAGGTAATTCATTTAAATTGAAAGTGTTTATATAACAGGATTTTCCCTGTCAATTACGGCTTTGGATCCTCTTGATTTACACAATTAAAAGACTGCTGGCTGGGCTAAGGGTATAAGAAAGCTGTAAAGCAGCAAACAGTGTGCTTCAAGGGAGAGAAATCTCTCTGACACCATCCATTGCTCTCAAGAAGATGGGATAAACAGATTGTCTACCTTCAATGATCATGCTAGGAACCTTGCTTGTCAACAAATTACCCAAGTGCCTTGGAATGGTAAGATCCCAGTTCTTGCTCTCTCTTTGTCTTTCTCCCTCTTTTTCTTTCTAGGCATAGTTTTCTGAATCTGAATTTTATTAGTTAAGCTTGAGCTAGGTTTCCCCAAATACTCAATTAAACCAGGGTAATATTGTAATTGTTTTCATTTGGTTTTCCTTGCATGGCTAGTACTACTAGTACCATTATAAATTTCATATACTTAGCAATAAATAACTTTTATAGTCAAACTGGTGGTAACTGGGTGTATTTTTCCTTCTCTATTTTCCCTTCCCCACTTGCTCTGCAGCAACGCTTATTTTACCTAAGCCAAAGATCCCTGTGAAGCCCAAAAATACTGTGGGGCCTGTTAATCGAGAGGCTACCACTACTAGGATAGTTAGGGCAAAAGATTGGGATGTGCCAAGTTTGAGACACATAAGGAGATCAGCTTGTATATAGGGTGATTGACCCAGTTTGGCCAGATGTGCCCTAATGAACTGAATGCTGGCCCATGAGGGTGTCAGCTGGACAGCCAGCCGGATTCAGAGGTATTCTGTTCACCTGCATGCTTATGTCTGACTGCATTCTATTGGTACCTTAATGAACTGATTCCTGACATACGATAGTGTCAACCTGTACATGCTGAGCGGGGGTGAGGGGGGGGGGGTGAGAGACTGATTTGGTGGCTGGAGAAACCCAGCCTCACTGAAACTGAGTCCTGCAAGATAGCTTCCTTGGGGGTGAGGACATGCAGAAGGGAGAAATACAGCTCCATATAGAAACACAAGCAGCACATTAATAGAATTACAAAGACCCTAGAAACATACATCTAATAAATGAGCACACCCCAAAGTAATGGGCAAATCTGGTACTGCCCTCCAGCTCGGACATTGAGCATATGGTTGTTCCAACCCAACCACAGAGCAACACCCCCTCCCCCACTTATACTTGAATCCAAGACAAGGGGCTTTCCCCGCCTTCCCCAAGTTAAATGAGGATAAACCTCATCTTCCTGTATTTACTCCCATCTAAGAATCATAGAAAATTAGCATTGGAAGGGACCTCTAAGTTGACCCTTGCTCAAAGCTGGACCATCCCCAGCTGGATCATCCCAACCAAGGCTTTGCCAAGCCAGATCTTAAAAAACCTCCAAGGGATGGAGATTCCATCACCTTTCTGGGTAACCTGCTCCAGTACTTCACTGCCCTCCTAGTAAGAAAGCTTTTCCTAATATCTAACCTAAACTTCCCTTGCTGCAACTTGAGACCATTGCTTGCTGTTCTGTCATCTGCCACCACCAAGAACAGTCTAGGTCCAGCCTCTTCAGAACCACCTATCAGGTAGTTGAAGACCACTATTAAGTCTCCCCTCAATCTTCTCTTCTCCAGACTAAATAAGCCCAGTTCCCTCAGCCTCTCCTCAGAAGTCATGTGCCCCAGCCCCCTAACCATTTTCATTGCTCTCCTTTGAACTTTCTCCAGTTTGTCCACATCCTTTCTGCAGTGGGGGGCCCAAAACTGAACACAGTACTCCAGATGTGGCCTCACACATGTTGAATATAGGGGAATAATCACCTCCCTTGATCTACTGGCAATGCCCCTACTAATGCAGCCCAGTATGCTGTGTTCGCTTTCTTGGCAACAAAAGCACACTACTGGTTCATGTTCAGTTTATTGTCCACTGTAGCCCCCAGGTCCTTTTGTGCAGAGCTGCTTCTTAAGCCAGCCAAGCCCCAGCCTGTACCAGTACATGGGGTTTTTCTATCCTAAGTGCAAGACTTTCAATTGTCCTTATTAAACCTTGTGAGTTTTTTTTGGTCCAAACCTCCAAATTTTTCAAGGTCTCTCCAAATCCTAGCCCTGCTCTCCAGAGTATCCACTACTCCCCTCAGCTTTGTCATCTGATAACCTTGCTGAGGGTGCAACTCCATCCCCATTTTCCAGATCATTGATGAAGATACTGAACAAAAAACTGGCTCCAGGACTGACCTGTGGGGCACTTTCCTTAATGCTGGCTGCCAACTAGCCATACAGCCGTTGCCTACTGTGCTCTGAGTCTGACAATCCAGCCAGTCTTCTATTCACCACAGTCCGTTCATTGAGCCTGTACTTCCTTAGTATGGAAGGAAGAAAATTATTGGCGATTTCAGTGCTAGAGTGGGCAGGACTCTGAACTATGGGAAGGAAGAGGTGGAGGAAGTCATATATATCATATATCTGGACTTTAAAAAAGCCTTTGATCTGGTGTCCCATGATTTCCTCATGGAAAATTTGGCCAACTGTGGCCTCAACTACACCACAGTCTGAAGGCTGGGAAATTGGCTCTGAGGTCAGACCCAGAGAGTAGTAGTTGGTGGAAGTAAATCTTTATGGTGCTCCATGACCAGTGGTGTCCCCCAAGGCTCTGTCCTTGGACTGGTTCTTCTTAGCATCTTTATCAACAATGTGGACATTGGTGTCAGAAGCGCACTGGCCAAGTTTGCCAATGACACTAAACTTTGGGGCATAGCATCCACACCTGAGAATAGGCTAGTGATCCAGGCCGACTTGGATAGGCTTAGAAAGTGAGCGGATATAAACTTGATGATGTTCAATACTGAAAAATGCAAGGTACTCCACCTCGGGGGAAAAAAAACCTACAGCACACTAATAGGCTCAGCAGTGCTACACTCTCTAGCACCACGGCTGAAAGAGACTTGGTGGTCATGGTTGACCACAAGATGAACATGAGCCACTAATGCGATGTTGCAGCTGGTGAAGCAAACAAAACTCTGGCTTGCATCCATAGATGCTTCTCAAGTAAATCTCAGGATGACATCTACCTACTGTACTTGGTCTTGGTGAGGCTGCAGCTGGAGTACTGCATCCAATTCTGGGCTCCTCAATTCAAGAACGATGTTAAGAAGCTTGACAGAGTCCAGAGGACAGCCACACGCATGATTAGAGCGCAAGAGAATAGGCCTTATGAAGAGAGGCTGAGAACCATGGGACTCTTCAGCCTGGAAAGCATGGACTCAGGGGTGACCTGGTGGCTGCCTATAAGTACATAAGGGTTGTGCATCAGGATCTGGGAGAATGTCTGTTCACCAGAGCACCCCGAGGGATAACAAACTTCTCCAATACCATTTCAGGCTGGACAAAGAAAAACGTCTTTACTGTCCAAGCCCCCAAGGCCTGGAATAGACTCCCTCCAGAAGAGGTGCAGGCACCTACTGAACTCATTCAAGAAACGTTTGGATGCTTATCTTCCTGGGATCCTTTGACCCTAGCTGATTTCCTGCCCCTGGGGCAGGGGGTTGGACTTGATGATCTTCAGGGTCCCTTCCAACCCCAATGTCTATGAAATCTATGAAATTAAATGGAGCTCTTTTGAGAAAAATCTTTGCCACATTAGCCACTTTTATCTGTTGCTTTGCCAGAATAAGAAGAGAGAGGCACCTTTGCTCAGAACACACCGGACAAAACAAGAGATTCAAAAATGTTTGCTCACAGCCATAACATACACATGTTCTTCAGCACAACCAAAACTATCTACGGGCCGAGCGCACAAGCAGCCATTCCTCTGAGGTCCAAGAGTGCAACATTTTAAAAAGACAGCTCCGCCATTGAACACATGGTGGAAGGAACACTTCCAAGAGCTCCTGAACTGAGACTCTGTGTTGAAGACAATACCAAAGCCATTCCACAATACCCCATTAAGGGCTACCTTGCAGATCCACCAATTTACCAAGAGGCCTTGAGAGCCATTAAGCAGATAAAGAACAAAACGCAGCCCTGACGGAATACCAGCTGAAGTATATAAGCAAGGTGGAATGCTGGGAGAGGGGTGGGGAGAACAAAAAACAAGACAAAACAAAACAAAAAAACCCCAAAACCTCATCACCTACACTTCGTTATTCTGACAATGTGGAAACACGAACAGATTCCCAGCAACTTGAGAGATCCCAGAATCATAACCAGAGTGTCAAGAAAGATGATAGATTTGATTGCAACACTTATCATAGTATTGCACTCCTGTGCATAGCTGGACAGAGCTTCACCAACTCTCTCTTCAAATAGACTCATTTCCCTTGCTGAGGAGTTTCTACCTGCATCCCACTGCAGTTTTGGACCACTCAGAGGTGCAATAGGTATTATTTTTGTTGCTAGACAACTGCAGGATAAATGCCACAAGCAACACCAAGATTATTGTGGCCTTCATTGATCTGAACAAGACCTTTGATTCAATTAAGGCCCCATAGAAAATTCTGATGGGATTTGGATACCTACCGAAATTTGTTACCAGCAGACTTCTTCACAATGACATGATTGCAACTGTCCTAAGCAATGGCTTGGAAATGGACCCCTTTACTATCAGACCTTGAGTTCAGCAAGGATATGCTATTGCACCACTCTTTTTCCACTTATATTGCAGTTATCCCACATCTTGAGACAGGTTCACTAAACTAGAGAAGAGGGCTCTAAACTAGGTTCACTAGGGGATGGAGACCAAAGCCTTGAGTTAAGTGGGGGAGCAGGAGACCTGGAGGAAGAACAAGCAGGAGGGGGCAACAGGGGTCCTCTCATACTTCCTGAGAAATCAGGGCAATCAGCTAGTTAGCTCAGGTGTCTGTACACAAATGCACAGAACCCAGGAAACAAGCTCTGTGCAATTCTCCAGGAAGAATTGGAAGTCCTTGCAGTCAAGAAACTATGATGCAATCAGACTTGGTGGGATAGCTCACATGACTGGAGCAATACCATGGATGGGTACAAACTGTTCAGAAGAGACAGGCAGGGAAGAAGGGGAGGAGAAGTTGCACTTTATGTATAAGAGCCATATGATTGTTCAGAGCTCCAGTATGAAGCTGGAGACAGGCTTGTTGAAAGTCTCTGGGCTAAGGTCAGGGGGGAGAGCAACAAGGGTGATGTCATGGTGGGGGTCTGCTATAGCCCACCAGACCAAGAGGAAATGGTGGATGGGGTTTCTTCAAACAGCTAGCGGAAATTTCCTGGCTACAGGCCCTGGTTCTCATGGTGGACTTCAAATCACTCTGACATCTGAGAAGGCAATACAGCAGTGCGCAGGCCATCCAGGAAGTTTTTGGAAAGTACTGGGGACAACTTCATGGTACAAGTGCTGGAGCAGCCAACTAGGGGCTATGCTTTTCTTGACCTGCTGCTCACAAACAGGGAAGAATTGGTGGGGGACATAGTAGTGAATGGCAACTTGGGCAACAGTGACCATGAGATGATTGAGTTCAGGATCCTGAGGAAGGGAAGGATGGAGAGCAGCAGAGTAAGGACCCTGGACTTCAGAAAAGCAGACTTCAGTTCACTCAGAGAAGTCATGGACAGGATTCCCTGGGAAGCCAGACTGAGGTGGGAGAGGAATCCAGGAAAACTGGCTGTACTTCAGAGAAGCCTTACTGAAAGTGCAGGAACAAACCATCCTGATGTGCAGGAAGACTGGCAAGTATGGCAGAAGACCAGCTTGGTTTAGCAGGGAACTCTTCAGTAAACTAAATCACAAAAAAGGAAGCTTATAAGTGGAAATTTAGGCAAATAACTAGGGAAGAATATAATAGCATTTCTTGGGCATGCAGGAATGAAATCAGGAAGGTCAAAATGCAATTGGAGTTGCAGCTAGCAAGGAATGTGAAGGGTAACTAGAAGGGTTTCTACATGTATGTCGTATCAAGTCATTTTGGGTTAAAATGACCCTCCCTTAATTAGGTTGGATTCATGGAAAAATTGATACATTTGCTACAAGCATGTCCTTAGCCAGAAGAGGATCTGGGAACGTGTGGGTCCCCTACTTAGTGGGGGAGGCAACCTTGTGGCAGAGGATGCAGGAAAGGCTGAAGTGCTCAATGCCTTTTTTGCCTTAGTCTTCACAGGCAAGGTCAGCTCCCAGCCTACTGCACTGGGCAGCACAGTTTGGAGGAGAGGAGAGCAGCCCTCAGCAGTGAAAAAACAGGTTAGGGACTACCTAGAAAAGCTGGATATGTACCAGTTACTGGGGCTGGATGGGATGCACCAGAGGGTGCTGAGGGAGTTGGCTGACGTGATTGCAAATCCATTGGCCGTCATCTGTGAAAACTCATGGCAATTGGGAGAGGTCCCAGATGATTGGAAAAGGGCAAACAGTGCCCATATTTAAGAAAGGGGAAAAGAAGGATCCAGGGAACTACAGATCGGTTAGCTTCACCTCGCTTCCTGGAAAAATCATGGAGCAGATCCTCAAAGAATCCATTTCTAAGCACTTGGAGAAGGTGATTAGGAGCAGTCAGCATGGATTAACCAAGGGCAAGTCATACCTGACCAGCCCGATTGCCTTCTACGATGAGGTGACTGGCTCTGTGGATGCAGGATGAGCACTGGCTGTGACATACCTTGATTTCAGCAAGGTTTTGATATGGTCTCCCACAACATTCTTGCAGGCAGTCTAAGGAAGTATGGGTTGGTTGGTTGGATGAATGGACTGCAAGGTGGATAAAAAACTGGCTGAAGCATTGGGCTCAGAGAGTAGTAAATCAATGGCTTAATGTCTATTTGGCAGCTAGCATCAAGTGGAGTGCCCAGGGGTCAGTCCTGGGGCTGGTTTTGTTTAATATCTTCATCAATAACTTGGAAGATAGCATAGAGTGCACCCTCAGCAAGTTTGCAGATGACACCAAGCTGGGGGGAGTAGTAGATACACTAGAGGGTAGGGCTAGGATTCAGAGTGACCTAGACAAATTGGAGGATTGGGCCAAAGGGAATCTCATAAGATTTAACAAGGCCAAGTGCAAAGTCCTGCACTTAGGACAGAACAAATCTCATGCACCAGTACAGGCTGGGGGCTGACTGGCTAGACAGCAGGTCTGCAGAAAAGGATCAGGTGTTAGTCACCATGCTGGGGGCACCTGCTCCAGTTATCTTTCCTGCTTTGTGCAGGGGGCTGAACCCAATGATCTTCTGTGGTCCTTTCTGGCCTTACAGTCTGTGAATCTATATTGTAGTCTGTTCACCTTTTTGAGGCATATGACTACTGAGGTAAGGAAAGTGCTAATTCTAGTGTGTGGAGGAACAGTTAGTTGGTTGGGTGGGGATTGGTAAAGGATCTTTGGTTTTGTGAAGCTGATGATGAGTCCAAGCATTGCACAAGAGGCAGCTAGCATGACCTGCAGCTCTTCAATTGGGTGGGTATATACAAACCAACACTTACTGAAGATCAGCAGAAGTGGAGGGATTGATTATCTTGGATTTGGAGTGCAATTAAAAAAAAAAAAATGCACTGTAGGACACTGTTTAAGTCTCCCAAGCATTGATGTTAACATTGCATTTCTTCAGCCTGGCCTTCCAGATGTCCTTGAATCTTCCCCCCCCCCCCCCCCCCCACTTACAGAGTGGTGACCATTTGAGAACTGAGAATATAGGACCTGGTTTTGAGAGCTAGCTGTTGGGCATCTGTGAAGTTATTAAGTAGGATTCAAGATTAGTGTATAGAGGATGGGCACAGCTTGTTCTATGAAGGATAGAAGGCTATTTTTTTTTCCCCATTACAACTATTAACTGTTAAATAAGCCTAAAACAATGGCATGTGCAAGAGTGATCGTATCATCTCACCAATAGAGTTTTGTTAGTTTCTCAGGGCATAGATTTCTTCACCAGAAGAGCAGCTGGGAGTAGCGCTGCCTTCAGATAGTGTTTTCAACTATTATTGCAGCACTATGACAGCCAGGGCCCAAACAAGTTGGTTTACCAGGTTATCATCATCTTTATTCTGCTGTGTAAGTGTTCAACTTGGACAACAAAATTGAGGACAGCTAAAAGCTTTGGAATGTTACTGAATTAGCAAATCTCTTTGGAAGTCTTCCACACTAAGTGGATAGACGAGAACAAGTGCCAGCATTCTGGCTCAAGTAAGTGGCACCAGCATTGAAGCCATGTTTAATGACAGCAGCTCTTTTGGACAGGATGTTATAAGAACACTGATGGCTGAAGCTTAAGCTTAGGTACCCTGGCCCCCCCTTCTCTTTATAGGAAGCTGAGCACAAAAAGATAAATACAGAGTCTTGAGAGAAGCTGCCTAGCACAAAGATTTAAGGTTGAGGCTGGGCTTTCTGAAGAGAAATAGCAAGGCATCACTTCCAGCTTATTTTACTATAAGTATGATTTTAAGCAGGTGATGTATCTAGTATGCAACTGTGAAATATCTGTCCCCAATTGTCTTTTCCAGCACTTAATTAAAACAGGAGTTAAATTGCAAAGAAGTAGTTGATATTTAACGTTCTTGATATGGGGTTGATAGAGGTCTCTTCTCCTGCTTTATTTTTGTTGCGTCTCAGTAGCTTCCTTGATCCCTCAAGAATAACACCTCAAAAAACAAATTAAAAAAACCACAACAAAAAACCCCCAAGACACCTGTTTCTCCCTGCTTGTTAATTATTTTCTTGATACATTTCAACTCAATAGAAATTGATAGCCTCCTGCTCCCAAAGGAAGGCAATTTAAGAGTCAAAAAGTTAGGACTCTGATTAGCCAATAATGGACAGTTTGAATAATAGGATTTTCCTGTCAATTATTGCTTGGGTTTCTTTTGATTTATGCAGCTACTAGAATGCTTTCAAGATGCTAAGCTAAGGGGGATAAAAGAGGGAAGAATGAAGCAACCAGCAGGGCAAGCTTTGAGAATAAGTCATTCATGCTGTATAAGAACTGCTGCTGCTCCCAGCTGATCTTCTGGTGAAGAGATCCAGGTCTTGAAAAACTGACAAGACTGCATTAGTGAGATGCTATCATTTTTACAATGAAATATATTGGAATTTGCTTTAAGCTTATCTAAACACTTAGTAGTTGTAGTAAAAAGCCTTCTATTCTTTATAGAAGGGGTGTCATTTTTATATATTAGCTCTGAATCCCATTTCATAAAGTTTCACAGATGCCTGACAACTAGCTCTCAAAAAACTAGGTCCTGTACTCCCAGCTCACCACTCTATAGGTGGGTAAATGAGATTCAAGGATACCTTGAAGGCCAAGCTGAAGAAGTGAAGTGTTAATATCAATACTTGGGAGACTCAAGCACAGAATCCTACAATCACTTTGACGGCAGAGCTATAAAAAAAAAAAAGTCATCTTGCCTGCATAGTATGTGGCATCTCATTCATAGGTCAGCAGCCTAACATGCTTTTCTTTTGGAAATGCTATCTCTGACCTACCTCCAAAAATATAGGACACCATTCAGGTCTTAGGCTGCAATAGAAGCCCAAGTAGGTACTCCCAAAAGCAGGATATGCTACTAGTCTGCAGCCATTTCATAAAATGGAACATGCTTGTAAGTACTCGAACCTGTACTATTTCCAGGAAGCTCTGGAATGACTAGAGGGAAATTAAACTCTATTTGCCCAAATGGGCAAAGCCTTTGCTAAAACAAACAAACAAAAAAACAAACAAACAAAAAATGCCTACTGACTCTCCTTCAGCTGATTAATTTTGGGCTGCATTCCACATCTAGTGACTTCATATGCTGTTGGTCAAGCAGAGAGGTAGAAAGCATGTTTAAAATATTAAGTTACCAGAGCACAGATGTCCTCATAGAACAGTGTTAAAAGACTTTCTGAATGCCTGCCCCAATCTCTACCTGTGGAACTCCTGCATCTGTTGGGCAAGTAATGCAGGGCACTTCTATAACAGAGTATACAGTCAAGCAGAGCTAGAGCTTTAACTTCTTCTAGACAGAAGGATCCTGGATCAAGCAGCTCAAAGCCAAGCAGTCTTAGATCCTTTTTATTACAAAAGAAAGTCTTAAAAAAAAAAAAAAAAAATTGTTCTCAAACTTCATGCCAGTCTCCACTTCTGTCCCAAGCACTAGAGGGGGAGTTTAGTCACCATTCTAGAGCCAGGCTTCAGAAGCCAACTGCCTGCTCTCCTCTCTACCCTCACCCTTTAGACCACAGTCCTCCCACTCACATTTCCCCAAGTAGCCAACTGTCTGTATCCTCTGCATTCCTTCCTGTTCTCCACTTAGTGGCTTGATAGCTTAAGTTAGCTTCACTTTAGATGGAAAGACTGCAGTCTTCCTCTCCCCACCATCAGTCCCTACTTCCCAGCTCTCCATCCACCTGCTAATCTTTCAGTCTTTACACTCAGGGCATCTTATTTTAAACTTACACCCTTGATGCATGTTGAACTGTGAGCTGCTGAAAATGTTGGTTGGCATTAGTGCTAGCTCTAAGATGCAACTGCTCCAAACTTAAACAAGTAATCAAACAAAAAAAACTGACTGTCTGGCCACTTGCACACCAACTTGCTACTAGAGGCCTGGCAAGCAGGGGTCAAACTAGAAACTACAAATTTGAGTTGCCACAGAGCTGGTGGACAAGGACAGGTTTCTACCCCTGTTCTTGGTGGGGGGAGGGGGGGGGTGAGAATGGGGAGCTCAGCTGGAGGACTGCAGCTTGGACAGTTTTATCTGCAGGGAGTGGCTACACATTCCATGTTTAACCAGCTGGTGTTCCACAGATCAGAGAAACTTGGCATGGAGTAGTTTCAGGTGTTAACATGTGAACACAGAGCTCCAGGAGCTGCTTAAAAGTAGTGTGCAGCAATGCTCTTAGATGCGGCCTTATGTTCCACTTACTCTTTAGGAACACAGGAAACAAACCAAGCTGATGTAGGTGCCAACAGCCACATTCTCTTCAGTGTGTGGCACTGTAGAGAGGCTCCATACTTGAAGCCCATGTCCTAAGTAATTCAGGAAGTACTTGATGTAACCCCAGGATTGCTTTTTTGCTTGACAGTGGGGAGTTATCATAGCGCTTGGTTTACTGGGACTGGACAGGCTCCATTCCACCTCAAGAACAAGCATGCCTTCTGGCCAAGGACAGAGGCTCCATCAGCTTGTTTGTTTTTATTTTATATCCCTAAAGGGTAGTTCTAGGAAAAAAAAGGGGTGAACATAGAGCTACTTAAGGCCAGTATGGTCTTGCTTTCTGCCTGGAATGCCACTATTTCTTCATTCCTATTACCAGAAGTAGACTCCATTATCCAGACATCAAGTGGTATGCAGCTTTGACATGGCAGGAAATATTTAACCCATCACAACCTCCTCTGCCACTATCAACACTCCCTCTCACAATTGACTTCTTTATGGGGGGGGGTATGATACACCTGGTCCAATGCACTAAGTGCCCTCATTGCAATTACCTGGGTAAGAGAGGACCAGGATGTACACTCATCATTCTGGTCTGACCTCACTACCCTTGTGCTCAAGAGTCATCTACCCAAATGTTAGAAGGTGAACTTGGAAACAAAAGAGTATAAAGCTGGCTAGATACTAAGAACTAGAGGACTGAACACTTATATATTGGCCAAGTTATAAATGGACTATAAATTCAACTTCAAAAAAAAAAAACAACAAAAAACAAAAACCACTTTTCATATAGGGAAGGCAAGACTGCTGGCCCCCCCCCCCCCCCTTCAGCTAGGGCTTGATCTCCAAGTATTCAGCTTTTCTTCTTTTGCTAGTGTCTGCTGTACCCAAGAACTTTGTTGGAGTACAGCCTAGAGGGTCTAACCTACTGTGCTTAAAAATTCCCCCCCACCCAAGAGGCCCAAGGGGGATTTTTGTTGGCATGTGAGAAAGTATTTAAATCTCAACTATATAGCTAGTCCAATTAAAAAAAAAAAAAAAAGTATACATTTGTTCCAACAAGTCCCTGCCTTTTATTCCCACGAGTATTAAGAAGAGTGAGCCTTGCAATCCAACTGCCTTTTAACTGTCTGCTTTAGGAAAGGCACTACCAGTTACTGCTAGCAGTTTCCTGAGCATGAGAAACATTTATGCCACCAAAAAACCTATTCCTCAAGCTCCCATAAACAATGATGCAACTGTTAGTATGGGCTAGTAGATCATGTATTGCTGCTGAGCCATTTCAAGGTTTAGTTTTGGCTCCAAGGGGTTGTGAAGGAGTTTGATTTCTTAGACAAAGCACAGCACTCTAAACAGATTCCAGTAGCTATAGGTCAAGAGCCTGTCCAACTGGGAGTTGGAGCCTTAGCTCTCATTTTTGAGAGAGCATGAGGTTGTTAGAGTCCTTTGGTATTGCAGGAATAAGGACAGCTGTCACCCTTCAGCCACTACCATCAAGTATAGGCTTGCAATCCCCATGCAGGCAGCACAAGAGCCTGCTGGAGTCAATTAAGTATAGCAAATATTACAAGACAAGGCTCCCCTCCCCACCACAATTTAACATGGGGGCAGGAAAAGAGCCCTTCAGTAAACACAAGGGTGGTGGGGAAGTGGGTGGCTTGGGCTTCAGCTCCTACTCATGGTTGAGTTGTAGCCACAGTTTTCCCCTCCCCTACAGTCTCTGCCTCCCATCTGCCCTTCTCCTTCTTCTACTTACCTTTATTCCATGCACACTGTAACCTGGGGCACTTCAACCCCAGTTCCATCTCCAGGCCAAGGTAAGACAGCCTGCTGGTATGGGGGCAGGGGGCAGGTTTGACCTCCCTACATTACCCAATCACTTTAGTCTCCTCCCAACCCTGCCCCCCCAGTGGTGGTGGGGGGAAGAAAGAAAAGGAGATGGATACCCCCTCCAATTAGAAAAAAATAAAGTTAAATTAAGTTAGATTGTATACATGGATAATTAAAGCAAAAAAAAAAAGTTATGATTTTCCATGCATAGAACCCAATTGGGGTAGGGAGGGAGGAAAAAGTCAGGTTTGCCATATTTACTTGAAATCCAAGACAATTGCATTCTAGGCTTAATTTATCATAAGGCAAGGCTAGTCTCCAAAAAGAAGTGTTACCCAAACTGGTATCATAGACTATGGATGTCACTGGTGACTTAATTCATTGCTATAAAAACAGGAGTACTAGTTTGCTTTATAAATTAAAGCTAAAAAAGAGGTACTACCATTCCTTCCCAGCAGTACTATTTTGGAAGGGGGCAGGGACCAAAAGACACAAGCAGATTAGCTGTTTAATTTCACTAAGACTTTAATTTCAAGGCTGAACTCATTCCATCTTCAGGGGAGTTACCAGCTCCTGCAATGAAACATGAAGTTAGATTTTTTGCATAAGCAGGAGACTATCCATGAAATCAGGCTACACTACCCTGCAGTCCAAGTGCAATGTCAGCACCAAGTTAAAGAGTTGTTCTACACTCAGCCAAAGTATGGGCTTAGGCCATTTGACAGCTTCTGATCACACCATGTTTGATCAAGTCTTACTTCACAGGCCAATTGAAGGGGTGCTCTGAACCTTGCATATTTCCTATTAAGGTCTCTTGGAGAATGACTTTAGGGGCTCAAGCAGCTTGCTAGTATTAGTGTTCAGGACTCTGGTCCTCAACGGCCTAGGTCTGGTGGCCTTATAGAGCTGAAATGCAGCAGACTCACTAGTGAGGCTTTAAATTTCTTGTCCCATCAGCAGCAGCTTAAGAGGGCTTCTACTTGGTGGCTTTTAAAAGCCATGATACATTGACCACTTTGCTCCAATGCTGGTAGAAGCAATGCAATGTCTGGGGAAGGAGCATGTCTGCTCTGCTCAAGGCTTCTGGGTTGCCTGCCTGCCCTGCAGATAGGGTTTAGGGCTAGGATGACTCCTCACCTGTCTTCCATCATAGGCTTTGTTAACAAATGTCAAGACATTTGTGGCAATATCTTCTTCCTCTGGTTCACTCTCCCTGTGATAAGAGGTCAGAGGCCTAAAGGAGGCTGTGCTGGAGGTCCTGCATTAGAGTAAAAATATATTCCTGAAGCCATATTGTACTTAAGCACTTGTACATCCTATTTAACAGAGGGAAGTTGCTGAAAAAAGATGCTTCTGCTGTTGGGAACATGGGCCAAAGTCCATTGCATTCAAGTGAGCCAAAATTGCTAGGCTGACTTCTAAGGGGAAGTAGCACGTACTCCCAGACAGTAGTGTATTGGATACTAGTACTAAGTTCAGGCAAGCTACAACAACCCTATCAAAACTTCCATTGCAATAATAAGAGCTACCAAAACCTCTGCTAGGTTGTTTGCATACCCTCTAGAAGCATTGTGTCAAGACATTAGTACTACCATTTAAAAGAGTAGTGCCACAAGAATTCTAGTGAGCCCTCCACCTTCCCCCAAAGATGAGCCAGGTTCAACTGTGGCAGGCAGCTGCACACTCCTAGGAGCATTTATACAAATGTTTGATGGAACTATCACAGCTCCTTGACCAGGTCAAGGTAATAGCATGGATCAGTCAGTCAAAAACAAAAACAAACAACTCTTTCTACAAGGCTCAGAGCTTACAAGGATACAATAAAAATAAGTGTGCATTATGTATGGACTACAATGAAATGCTCAATACAGGCTCAGGCAGACAGTCTTGTTGATTCTCAAACTGTGGTCTCAATCCTTTTGCCTCATCCCCAACTGGTATGCCAACATGGGTTTTAGGTCAGGAGATCCTTACCTTCTCAAGGTACTTTGCCTTCTCATGTAGAAGAAAGCTCCCACCATTGCCATGAGGATAAGCAGTACTACAAGAATGCCCAGGATAATGGGACCAGCTGCAGGTTTGACTGCTGGTTCTTCACAGTGGTCACCACTGTATCCCAACATGCAGTGGCACTTCACCATGCCATCTTCAATGGTGCAATCTCCTCTCATATTACATGTTTCACTACTGCAAGGTTGAGAACCAAGGACCCTTTCAATGCTGAGAGATGGAGAAGGCTCTATACGTTCCCATATGCTTGATGGAGTGATCCTGTTTTCCCTATATAGGGGAGGGGTCTGTACAGTTGAAGGCTTCCTTCTGGCATATTTTGTCACCTCTGGGTACAAATATTTGGTTCTAGTGGTGGGTCTCTTGGTGGTGGTTAGGATACGTTTTGGTACTTCCTCTTCCTTGCCTGGCCTCTTTGGAAGTGGTACCGTTGTGCTGGGTTTCTTCCCATCTTGATAGGTGCCTAGGAGGAAGAGATCATTAGTTTTACCTTGATATTGAATATTTTAAATATTGTTGGCTAAACCTGAAGATCATTTTACTGGTGTCCAAGTATTATTTGAAGCCTCCCCAATTACATTGGGATAGGCAAGCCTACATGTGTCAGGAACAGTTTTTGATAATTTACTGTGTGCTCATGGGTTTGTCAAGCCCTTGTCTTCTCAGCTATTAAAGAACCACTGACACTAGCAAAAGATTCTTCTAGTTTGAAACACTGCAACTCCTAAGAGTTCCATGGGATGCTACATCCTTGATCAAGGAGTCAAAATGATTTGTGGACCATAGCTTAAAATTGGCAATAAAAGGGCTCTATTGGCTATGTGCTCAAGAGAGTTGATTTTCCATACTGTACTTCCAAAGATCTGTTGCAGGCTAAATGACTTGTCCACCCAATGCGAAAGAGCTGGTAGTACTTTGATCCTACCCACCACCCCATGAGCATGTGCTGTTGGGTTACAGCTCAGGTTGAGCAATAACATGGAACACCAGTCTGCTAGCTTAAGCTGGAGTTACTTACAGTCACTTTCATCAGAGCCATCCAAGCAGTCAAAGTAGCCATTGCATGCTTGCTCTTTGGTAAAGCATTTCTTGAAATCTCTGCAAGCCTTGAGTAGCTCAGGACATGTCACAGCTGCAATGCATTCAGTACCATGCTCTAGATTATAACCAGTGGAGCATTTACAGACCCTCCCTTGTGGTGTTGCCAAGCAGATCTGGCTGCATCCACCGTTGTTCTCTGAACAGCCATTTGTACCTAACAATTAGGCAAAATTGTTAAGTTGTTTTGACATTATACAAGTTATGGTCCATTTGAGACCTAGAAAATGGAAGGACATGTGTTTATGCCACCAGTATTTCATCTCCCCCTCCAAGCTTAAAAAAAAAAAAAAAAATAGAACCCCAGAAGGTGAGCTTAAAGTAAAATGTATTATTTTTCTGTAAACAAAAGAATTACACACTCTCCCTGAAGTATTCTAGTCTAGATCCATCCTTTTAGAAGGGCAGAGTTTGACTTGCCTTGCTGTGTGAACTTGCTGTATATCTTTAGGTCCATGATCTTCCCATCCACTTGAAACCACCAGTTCTCTGTTGCTTCTAGTTTGCTGTGCCACACTCTTGTATCTGGCAGACAGAATACAAAGTTTAGAAAGGGAGACATATCCTCCCCTTGCAAAAAAGTAGCAGTCCAACTCAGAACAAGAGCCATAAATTGGTAGTGGAGGAGTAAAAAAAAAAAAAAAGTCTACCTTCTCCCCGCTTCCTTCCCAAGCGGAAGTTGTACAGTTGCTTACAAATTGAGCAAATTGTTCTTGGCACCTCAACATGGCTCTTGAGTTGTTGCTAGACAGTGTCCTTATATACACACACAATACTTAACACCAATTATAACTGCCTCACTGAGCATCTTACCATTGTTAGTGGAGGTTGTCCAGACCATCATGCCTTCGCCAATTGTGAAGAGCGAGAGGCCATGCAGCCCTCCCCGTACTACTCTGTATTTTGAGCCATCCAACTGAATGCTTTCAACAACACCTTTCACTGCAAGAGGAAAGAGTTGTTAGCTTTTTGGTGATGCATAAAGTGCAAAAAACAGGTGCTGAAGTTTTCAAATGGCAAACAAACATTAACTAGCAGTCCTTTGTTTGTGACTTTGAGTATGACTTGCACCCTACCTCCAGTAAGGAGGAAACCAAGCCTTGGCTTTATCCTTTGCCCCAGAGGGCTAGACTCAAAAACTAAAAAGTGTTTCATTTGGACAGAAGATACCCTTCCTCTGCTGGCAGGCAGATACCAGTCCTCACATCTGGAATCTGGCATTCAGTTAGAGGAAATAGTTTGAGTTACTTTGCCAGCACTTTCTAGATAAGAAACCTCACCACACAGAGCGAAGCCTGTTGTACTTACTATGGTCAGCCCAGTAGAGCCGAGTGCCCAGGTCTGCAAAAGTCAAGCCAACAGGAATTTGGGATCTCCTCCAGAGCACCATCTTTTTGCTGCCATCCATAGCAGAGCACACTATCTTTGGGGTAGCCCTAGGAATCTCAGAGCCTAGGTCAATAAAGCACATCATCCCGGTTGGTGGGTGCAGTGCAATTGCAACTGCTTTATGGATCTCTTTGTCAATCAGTGTCAGATTATAACGGCCATTTGAAGTTACTACTTGAATGTATGGGTTCTGGCTGCTGACCCAGTATATATTACCACTCAACCAGTCAAGAGCAAGAGATATTACAGTGCCTTCTACTGGCACTACTTTCTTCCAGTGGAGTTTGCCAGAATCCTTGATTTTTAACAGCTTTATGTGACCACCTTCCAGCTCTGCAAAGTAGAGTGACTGGTCTTTCACGGCATAGTCTATTGCTGTCAGATGCTCTAGGTTGATGACAGGTAGAATATTGTGTTCAGGAAGAGTTGTCCCTCCTATTGTAGCTGGCAGCTTTTTCAGGTATACCTAGAAGACAGAGCAAGAGGCAAAATATTTTTGCAATGCTTGTAGTTCATAGGTCTATTGCAGGCTTCCAAGACCCAGGGATATTCCAATTTGCCTACTCCAAGTTGCACAGTGACCCAGGAATTGTTAGAGCAGTTAGGTCCAGAAATAGCAATAGAAGCCAAGTCTTACAGTGGTGCTACAGATGATTCAACTGCTAGAGAAATAAAAAAAATTGCTATTTCCCTATTATGCTGTACTTCAGCATTTGGCAGCTTTGTATCCTTAGAGAAACTCTAGGTTTGTTTTGCTTGCCTGGAGAGGCAGTATTAGAAGGCAGCTCATCATTGCTTTTCAGGCTACAGTATTTCTTGGCTCATGCCAAAGGCTCCAAGAGTAGTTGTCATTTATCAGAGTTTTGGATTCAGACTGAAAGACCTATGCATGGCATGATCAGGGAAGTCTCCCTGCACTCAGCCTATTTTTAGCAGAAGGTTACCTGAGTAATAGCTGTTGAAGCTACTAGGAACAAGAATGCAGAATCCTTAAGAGGAATGCAGTTTTTTCCATCAGCAAGCACTAGTTCAATTGGGCACCGACAGCTTCCTTTGCTTTTTGGATTCAACAGACATAAGTGGGAGCAGCCAAGTTCTCTGCAAGGGTTTGGTGCAGTTGGTTGCAACACTTCATGCATTACCTAGAATGGTTAGATAGCCATAAAATTAGATTTGGAAAAAAAAAAAAAAAAAAAAAACCACAAAAACACACATGAGTTACACTGCATCTTCCAATCATATCCCAAACAAGCATGTATGTTACTGTTTTAAACCATGGCCGAGTAAGAGCTGGGTTGAGGCAGCCTTTAAGCCAAGATGGCAGCCAAACTTGTTTAACTTCAGAACAGGGTTAGTTTCACATTTTATTTTTTTGGGCATGATTAAGAAGTTCAGACTGAATTGATCAATGCACTGATGTGGTGTTTGTCTCACATTCTCAGTAATGAGTCTTTATTCCAGTCCTTGTGCAGGCTTATACATCCACAAGGCCCCCCACAGGCCATCTAGAAGGCCACTTTGATTCTAGTACCCTTTTACATTTGTACATACAAGTGAATGCTCAGAGCATCTGACAAGTTTCTAGTCAGAAGGCTGGCATCAGTTCTCTAAGTAAGAGCAATGGGGTATGGAATAACAGCAGGTTGTTTTGGAAAGAATACTGTCCATAGAAGGCTTAAGGTATTGACACTTACAGATTTGCAACCTTTCCCCACCCCACCACAGGGAACCTGTTTGGCCTAGGCCATTAGACACAGTGAGTGAAGCCTGTTTACCTATAGCATGTCCTTGGCTTGTATGCATGTGAAAACATCTATCCCACCACATGATCCAATTATGCTAAGGCAGTTTAAGTGAAAAAGTGTTTCAGTAGTACCTTTAGGCTATAGGGCTGTCCATGACGCTTGATCAATACAGTCCTGTTTTTACCAGTCTTTTTGTCTACTTTTTGTACAGTCCTTGTCTTCATCTCAGACCAGTAGATATCATCCTCAAATACAACTACTGAGAAGGGACTCTTGATCTGGCTTAGTTGGAATACCTAGGAGAAGTGTTTAAGAAATTATATATTAAGAATTTTATTTATTTTTTTTTTAATATGAGATTAGTCAGGAAGTTTGAAGGTAGCTATAGGTTGTTTGTTTTTTTGAAGACTAAATTGATACCTTTATGCCACTGCCATCTAGATTGGCAGAGCCAATGCTGTGAAATTTGTCATCAGACCAGAAGATTTTCCAGCTTAGGAGGTCAAGAGCCAGACCAGTTGGCCAGCCAAGCCCTTGGTCAATAAGTATTTTCCTATTGCTGCCATCCATGCCAGCTTCTTCTATTTGAGGTTGGCCCCCTATTTCAGACCAGTACATTAACCTAGGTCAAAAGAAATGGATTGTTCAGTTACTGTTTGACAACCCCCCCCCTCCCCAAAAGAAACAGCAAGGTAATTAGTATGCAATATGGCTGCAATCAGTTGAATTGTTTCCTCTTTTGGCAGGGGGAACAGGGGAGGGAGTGGCAGTATGTGATAGGTAGTCTTACTGAGAATGGTATCATCTTTGCTCTACAAGAACCAGTGCAGAGGCATTAAAAAGCACTTCAGTATACAAGAGAGCTCAGGCTAGCTTAACTGGAGATGCAAGTCTTAAAACGCCCCTTTAAAAAAAAAAAAAAATCTCTATAGCATGTTCTGAAGCTAGGAGTACATTTGTAGCTTTGACTATCACTTACAAAACAGCCAACATAACACCAAGCAGTTTGGTCCCATTTACAGACTAATTTGGAAGCATTGCTCTAGCCAACATCTTACTTCTAGGAAGCAATCTGTTCAGAAAGAAGGCAGGTCTAGCCACTGGCCTTAAAAAAAAAAAAAAAAAAAAAAAAAAAGCTTTAAGTATGGCAACACTGACCCTAGCAGGTCAGTGCTGCAATAGTCCCCCCCCAACTGTTCCATGGCAGAACTTTCCATTCTTTATAGTAAAGTAGATATAGTAAAGAAGGGGCAGCCTGCCCCAGGAAGTCATGGTCTTGGTGTAGTTCTAGTTCTCAACTAGTTTGGAACATCCAGTGAACCAGTTAACCTCAAACAGCTGGTATAGTCTATAGCTCTTACCCATTCAGTGGATGGAGCACCAGTGATCGAGGCTGGTCTAAATCCTCATCTAGAACCACTGTGTACTCAGCATTTCTTCTCCAAGGAGCATTTAGTTGCATGGCCAACAGCTGCCCTGCAGTCCCATCAGTCCAGTAGAGATTCCTCCCTACCCAATCTACTGCAATACTGTCTGACTTGATGCCTGCAACAAGTTGATACTGAAGGTTACTCTTTAAAAAGGTAAGCGAGATAGAAAGTGCTTTCAGCAGGATGTCAGAAGATGCAGGGCACTTTTGGTAGTTTGTGCTTTCCACACAAGAAGTGCTTACAGCTTCAGGAGCCCCAGGTGATTGACACAACCCATTTGAGCCTTATTTGCACTTAGAGGGCAGGTAAATTCCTTCCCCAAGCACCTGGCTTTGCAGACACTGGATTTTACCCAAGTAGCAACATGACTCGATTTCACATCCTGGACTTGATAGCACCCTATTCTGAGAACTGCAGGGCATCTTTGGATGAATGGGTGGGGGGTGGAATTCAGCCAATTGTTGTCCCCCCTGGGGTATGGTGCTTGAGCATTACCCATACTACACTACTTTAGGTTCCTATACATGTGCAGTGAGGTTGTTCCAACATGCTATAAGTCCAGTGCTCTGGAGCAGACTCAATTAGTCAAGTCTGCTGGAGTGCAGAAGTTAAACATGCTCCAGCAATTGCATCAGCATCTGTACCAAAAATGGTGGTATGGCACTTGTTAAAGCTCATTGAGCACTAGTTTAAAAAGCACCCCAGCATCACATGCATTAGTGTCCCTGTGCAAAAGTGGTCAAGTGCTTTGAATTATCATGGCTCACTAAAGTGCCCACAGCCTCCTGGAGCACATTTAACACTACAAGAATCAGTTACAGCCTAGCACACTGCCAGCAGCCAAAAGGCTTCAGAACTGCTGAAGATTAGTTTTAGCCTTGCATCTACTTCTTCCCTTGCCCCCCTCCCCAGTTTAGCTCCCACTTTGTTGGAGGGAGGGGGGGGCAGCTATAGGAGTTAAGCTGGCATTCATCTTCTAGTCTAAAAACCTGCTTGAGCTATGGCTCCCACTGCAGACATTTCCTATTAGTAGGAAACTGTAGGAAAATCCTGAAGTGATGATGAAGTCAGAGCTAACCTTTCACAAGAGTTCCCTTTTTCCTGGCATCCATTGATATCCATTTAATGCTTTCTGCATTGAGATCCATCCAAAAAACCTTCTTTTCTACCAAGTCATAGTCAACAGAGAAGATAATTAAGTTCTTGTCAGTGGTAGCTAGGATATCATCTTTCAGACTTCTCAATCCATAGAGTAATAGGTCAGACTGGACTGCTACAAGCAGCATTGGCTCTGAACCTGCCAAGACAGAATCCAATAGGCAGGAATTAAATTGCTTATTGAGGCAGCCTCTACCTTCTCCCCCAATGTTCTGGGCACTGAATTGATTGGGGGGGGGAGGGAGAATAGAAATCCCTTACCTGTCACTTTACAGGTGTGGTTATCTGGTTCCAGTAGGTAGCCAGGGTGGCAGGCACAGCTGTAGGTGCCATTAGTATTGACACAGGTCTGGCTACAAGGGGCATGCCTTAGCTCCTGGCACTCATTGATGTCTCTACAGGAGAAGCCATCATCATGCAGTTCAAATCCCTTGCGACAAGAGCATCTCTGAAAGATGAGCAGCTCATCAGCCTACTTCACTTTAGCCAGTACAAGACTTCAGTACACTGGTCATTCAGGGCTCATTTTAGACCACGGGAGGTTCAACGCTAGTCAAGTGAGCGAGCAAGAGGGGCATTTGGACAGCCTCAAAATGGATGAAGAATAAGAGGCATGCCTGCAGCAGACAGGATGGCTTTACTTCCCTGCTACAGCCAAGGAAGCAAGTCAGCTTTGTCCATTCTACTGCCCACTTCACTCCTAGAGTTTACTGCCCTTCAGGTTCAACAAGAACTTGGCTGACTGTTCAAAGTTTAGAGAGCTCAGTTCCTTATTTAAGTAGCCATCTCTTGCCTCTTAAAAGTGCTCTATTCTCTGCTCTAGCTTGAGGGAGAAGGCATGAAATAGAGAAGTAGTTGCATCAAACTGAGAAGGATGCCCAAGTCCAGGTGGGGGCCAGGGAAGTGGGCTTCTACTCCCTGAAGATAGCGGAAGCAAGGTATGGCAGACCTCATGGCAAGTGCCAGAGAGGTAGTACCATATAAAACAAACAAACAAACAAACAAAAAAAAACAAAATAAAAAGACAAACCAAACACAAAAACACTACCACACACTACTGGCAAGTGGAACACCAGTCAAGATCTGCCCCCAGGAATATATCTGGGGGGCATAAGCCTTTTGGGAATTTAGATTTGAACTGATGGCCTGTAAGTGACACATCTTGCTGGTTCAGTCTTGGAAGGCAGCTACAGATTACTTGTCTATAGTACATTAAGGGAGCACTGGGCAATAGGCGATTATATATAAAAAAAAAGCAAGCCACAAAATGGCAGGCAGGTAGGTGGGTAAGCAGGCTCCTTAAAAAAAAAAAAAAGGAAGAAAAAAAAAAGAAAAAGAAAAAAGGACACTGTGTTCACTTAACTTGTCTTCCCCTTCCCCCTCCCCATGGGAAGGTGCCTGCCAAGCAGGATCATTTGGCTTGGTTCTCAGCCAGCAGGTAGTTAAAAAAAAAAAAGTTATATAAATAAAATAATGAATGAATGTCATCAAGTACAGGACAATACAAAGGTGGGGGGGTTGTTTTTGTTTTGGTTGGGGGGGGGGGGGGGAAGGAGGAAGAGATGGGTTGGGTTAAGAAGCTTCCCTTTTACTCACAGGTCCCCCAGGTGACTGGTAGCAGATTTGAGAGCATGGCTTCTGACATGGCAGAACACAGTTATCACCTTCATCTGACCCATCTGTGCAGTCTTTCCTGCCATTACAGACCAGGGTGTGGTTCAGGCAGACATTTGTTTTGCACTGGAACGCATTACTTGAGCACTTTGCAGGCTGACCTGTGGAGAGAATTATGTTTATGGACTGCCCCACATGGGATTGGGGAGGAGAAGTATAGACAGGTCTGTTGCAGTATAGCAGGTGACTGCCACCACTGTTGCTAAGTTAGTAAGAGTTCAGGTTTACCCTATCATTAAGTGGCTCTCAGTTCTTTAGTTATTGACTAAAATGTGTACATCCTATTTCTCCCCCCTACAATAGGGAGTATCAGTTCTGTTTTGCCAGAAGCTTGTACTTTGTGGGTAAGGGTTTCCAGACCAGGTCAAAAGTGAGAGCCAAGGCCTATGGTCTACCATATTAAAAAGGGCCAAGCTCCACTTCCTTTGAAGTAGTTCTGCAAAACTTGGGTGGGAGCAGCCACTTTAGTAATGTAAGCAAAGAATGCTGGTTTTAGCCCAGCACTGTAGAGATTAACTCTGCACCAAGTTTGTTACAGGTGCAATTTATTTCATAGTACCAAAAAAAAAAAAAGCCACAAAAAACAAACAGCTTGGGACCAGTCACTGCAGTATTTATGTTGTTCTCATTTGGATTTTGGGAAGTCTCCAACTGTTTTTGACCAGATCACAGCTGCAGTAAACAAGTCCATTAGAGAAAAGGAACATCTATGCCTAGATGTAGCTGAAAGTTGAGGATATAGTAAGCCTAAATTGAAAAGAAAAAAAAAAAAAGTTGTACCATCTGCATGCAAGACCCAGACCTGGAAGATTGCCTTCTATAGGCTCAAGGACGATAGCCTTAGAATTGAACTACAAAAGGAGAATACTTAAGAACTTGCTTACATCCAGTTTCATCACTTCCATCTTTGCAGTCTCTCTCCCCATCACAACGCCAGACATCTGGAACACACTCTTTGAAACTAGTGCAGGACCACTGCTTTGAACTACATTCAGGTTTCTCATGCTCACAGTCCTATGGATAAAAGAACAGCTTTGTTATGGTACCTTTGACACATGCTACAATGACTGGATGTCTTTTGTTATCCAAGTGCTCCTGGCAAGAACAGCATGTTGCAGCATAGCCATTAAGAACCCCCACCCCCCACCCCTGAGGCAGGAGACCAGCCTCTCCATGGACAAGAAGTGGACCAAAGCATTTGAGATTAAGTTCCAATAGATCTCAGAGCTTGTCATTTGATATTTGTTTGCTCCTCACCTGCTACAAGCTACCTTTTAGAGCTCAGGAAGGACATGAGGGCATTAGTTCACTATCCAGTATGCCTCAGACCTGGCATAACCAAGACAGACACCACTTACTGGCCAGCTGGTTCTCCAGGTTCACTTTAGAATCCAGTTCTAAAACTGGAAGTTACTATTCTCCATACCTGCTCATCTGATCCATCTCTGCAGTCTAGGTCATCATCACATATCCATTCTTTCAGGACACACTCTCCACTTCTGGGGCACATAACTTCTCCGGATCGGCATAGTAGTGGCTTGGGGACTGCACAGTCTTCTTCATCAGAGTGGTCCTTACAGTCATAGTCCCCATCACAGCGCATGGAGTAAGAGATGCACTGGCCACTCCTGCACTGGAATTCAGACTTGCTGCACTCTTCATGAACTGAAGAAAGAAAGTCTGTGCTTAGTTCAGCTGCATTTCCCCATAATCAAGTCATTTTTACTATGTTTTGGTGTGCTGAAGTGGCAGCGTTAAGAGAAAAAGTGCCTCCATATAGTCATTTAGGGAAGCATACAAGGGCAGGTTACAGTTCTAGTTTAAGAACAGTATTGTTGCTAGCCTACTCATCCATCATTATGGAGGATGAGATCCCACACCTGGATTCCCCAACCATGTTTACTGGCTGAGAAGCAGCTTTCCCTCTTGTCTGTCATTCAGCCTAGGGTAGTGACAGAGGTAGTGTTTCTGCTTTGTGAAGTGATTAAGTTTTGCAAGTAGGTTAAAAAAAAACAAAACAAAAAACAAAAACAAAAACCCCCCCACACACCTCCCCCCTCCATGCCATAAGACAAAAGACTTGAGCTTAAGCTCTTCACTGCTTGTTGGCTACTGGAGAGAATCTCTTCTTCCCAGAGGGATTCATAGCCCTGAGCCAGTCTAGAAATGCTTTTAACTTTTAAAAACTGCACTCTTAAAGTTCATATTTAACCAACCCTCAGTACATGGGTTACGCAAACCCAAGTCTACCTATACTGGTCTTACCACATCCTTGCTCATCCGCTTGATCAAGACAGTCTGCATTGCCATCACACAGCCAGCTCTCTGGGACACAGCGCATGTTGCCATCACAACGCAGAGCACATTCTTGTGTGGGCTTCCAGCAGTTTAACTCATCTGAACCATCAGGACACTGTTGTACACCATCACAGTGCTCTCTCCCCTCAATGCATTTGTTCCCACTCAGACACTTGAAAACCCCTAGAATAGATGTAGTATTATCAGACTTCTTTCACTTCTTTAGAAAGAGAGAAGGTGCCAAGAACAGGCCATGAAGTCATATTCAGAAGTGACCTTATTCACCAAGTACTGAAGTCTGATGCCGGGGAGGAAGGGGATGGGTTGGAGGTTTTCTTCCCAGGAAGCACTGGGCTCTTGAGGGGCATGCAGGCCCCACAGTTTCATAGTTACTCTGGATCTACAAGTGCTGTACTATTAGAGCAGGTGGTACACTGCTATGCACATAGAAAATTAACCCGTGAGCAGGGACATACAACACCATTCTCTTGCTTGTTAAGAGCCTTTGGATTCTACATACACCCAACTAGAGATGGTAGGTTACCATATGTGTTTGATGGCTTATTTATGACCCAACCAAGGTGAGTCTATTGCTCATGTCTGGAGCTGGTTCCTGCAGATTTGCTCTTTGTTTTAAATCCAGTGGCCAGACAAAGCAATGCTGGCAGTTTTTCTAGGTTTAGTTCTGGCTATTATTATTTATTATTGAGACCAATAGCAAGATGTTAGTGTTTAAATATTGAATTGAAAGGATTCAAGGGACAAGCCTTGTTTGTAGTTTCACATGCTTCTAAGAACTTTTTTTTTTTTTTTTTTTTTTGCGCACGCTTATCCACACTAGGAAGCAGTCTTATTTTGACCATGCCTGGGATAAAAGGTTTCTTTTGCAAGGATGTAGAGGCTTAGGCCATTAATCTCCCCATCTTGACTGAACTAATAGTGCTTGAGTATCCAACATATTTAGTAACATGTGTATACAATACCTGGAGAATTACAGAACTGAGAACAGTCTTCTTCATCAGAGCCATCCTTACAGTCCCTCTCTCCATCACACCAATACTCATTTGGTATGCACTCTTTTCCATCTTGGCAAGGTACAAGAGTCCGAGGACAAGACAGAGGAGTTAGTGCAATTGAAGTGGTTGTTAACTTTACTGTTGTGGTAGCTGCCGTACTCTTTTTGGTAGTAGTTACTGTTGTCTTCAGAGTCGCTGGTGCAAGTGTTGTTGTGGTAGCTGGCTTTGGAGAAACAGCTACTGGCTCTGGAACTTAAAAAGGAATAGATAAGTAATTGTATGGCTGGTTTCAGAGCATCACTTCTAGTACATCAGCAGTTTGTAGATTACCTCACTTAATCTACATTCCCTTCTCAGTTTTTAGAGAGACTAAGAGACCCCCACCCCCATCCAGAGCTTAAGCAGGTGGATCAACTCATAGGCAACAGCTGGGTTGAGAAGCCCAAGCTATTTGCTCCACTACTGGCATAAGGCAAGACCCTTCTAGTTTACCAGCACCTGATCAAACTAGACCAAAGTTAGTGACCTCTAGAGGCTCAAAGCTGTGTTGCCAGAAAGCCAGATGCCCACAATCAGCACTTGAGAGATAGTTTAAGCATTTTACTGGTCAGCTAGCAATGTCCCACCTGCCCAAGTCACTTTATGCAGATGCTACCTTTTACCATTTCAGAGTATGGCAGTTGTGCCCTTGGCTAGAGTCCTCCATGTAGGGTTCCCCTGAATGTGTCCTAGAAAGGCAGCAGTAGGATTTAGCCTGGAAGTGCTACCCCTTTCCTCACTCCAACAGGGAGTGATGAGTCCCTCTGCCTACAGCCAAGTTCCTGGCCCTAGTGAGAGGGATATTAGGTCACCTTGATCCTGAAAAAAAAGCTCTGAATAGCAACTTTGAAGCTGTATTATGTAGCCCGTCCTACAAGAAATCTCTTCCCCTGCCCCCAAATGTTACATATTGTTAGACAGCTTTGGTAATATACCTCTTGGGTAGGGGTACACCATAGTTTTCCCCAGACCTCTGCCCTGCTCAAGACCCAACTTTGAAGCTTAGCTAGCACTAAGCATATATTAAGAGCAACTCCATTGTGAAGCAATGGAGGGCTTACCAGTCTTCATTTCTGTGGCCAGGAACAAAAGTACTTCCTTTATGTTGGCTTCCTCTATGCTGGCCAAGACCTCCATCTTCCTTCTGTCCCAGAGCAGGAGAATGGTTTTGTTGACCGACACCAGGTAAGGTTCATAAGCAGCTACTATCCCATACATCCAGCTTTTCTTCAATGTGTCCATTTTATTCTTAGCAAGGCTCAGAACCTGCAGACCTGTAAGAGAACAATAAGGCTCTTGCACACAAAAGACTACATGTAGAGAAGTACTCAATCTGGTATGCCTGAATACCAGGGAAGTCATCTGTTTGACAACCCTTCCAACCCCACTAGAGCAGGAGTTGCCACTCTAGAGTAGCCCCGGCTTCCCACAGGTTTTGCAGCACTACTCTGCTAGCATTCAAGATGCAACAATTCGTCAGTGTACCAGAACTGTTAGTCAAGCAGAAAATATTTGGCCTCCAGTCTCATTACATTTGTCTTGCAACATACAAGTTTACCAAGACTTTAGCCTAGTAGTCAGATACCCTTATGTTAAGCAGGTTAGATGACAACTCTGATCTAACATTGTTTCTTGCCCCAGTCTATTCATCAGCAGCTTAGAATCCCAAGCCCAACCCTCCTTGCTCCTCCATTTTGAAGGGATGGCTTGCCAAATGTGTCTGCCAGAGGTAGTAAGAATTGAAGAGCTAGTTGAGCCTACTAGTCTAAGTGCACTTATATCAGAAATTAGGCATGGCTTGGATCAGCCGAGACAGCCACTTTAGAAAATAGTAGATCTTAGGTCACCAGTGTTGGATTAGTCTTGACCTACAAATTCATCTAGGTGTTCCAAAGTGGATCTAGCCTCTGTACCACTAAAAGCAAGATGACTTGCTAGCCCAGAATGCTTGGCTACTACCAGCACACAAGTGCCCCTTTAGCACTCAGTGGACTCCTGTATCAATGTCACACCTTGGAAAACCAAGCAAACATAAATAAGTTGTTGCCGTGTCCTTTTTCCATCTTCTCCCCCCAGAGCTGTTTGAGGAACAGCCATGGCGAGAGTCATCAAGCCTTTATGCACAATGGCACTTTAGTATTTTTTTTTTTCCTCCCCTTCTCTTTACCCAGGTTTTTTGAACTCCAGAGAAAGCTGAAAGATCTTGCATCTAGGGCAATATGAAGGTCATCCGACCAGGTTACATTCCAGACATCCTGCATACTACCACTAGTAAGGTTCATCTTCTTGAGAGGTTTTCCACTTTCAAGCCAGTACAGGGATGCCCTCTGCCAGTCTAGAGAGATGTGCCATATGATGCTCTCCGCATGGTAGAGCGTATTTGTGACCATGTCAGCAAGTCTGGTAACTTTAATGTAACTTCTGTTACAAGCTAGCCAGTATATGGCTCCAGATGATATATCAACTTTAGCAGAACAGACTGCAGAGAAAGAAGAAAAAAAAAAATTATTACAGAGCTTAGAGGCATAGTCCATTATATATGTGTTCATTTACAGGAGCAGTCACCCCATATTGCAAGTGCAAAGACTGTTGTGTAATAGTATCAACACACCCTCTCTAGCGGCAGTCTGAATGGACTCAAAGCTGCTTATAGCCTTTGGAGCCTTACGTCTGCAAAAAAGGCAGGACAGCCACTTTTGGCCTCCCTATGCTACCCCCTCAGCTTCAAGTCTGGATACTACTGTCCCCAAGAGCTCCTGCCCAGCCTCTTGCTTCTCTTAATTTCAAGAGGGTCATTCAGGACAGGCTTCACATTAGACACCAACATGGTTTGATCCATTAGGCTTTGCAAGCACCTTGTTTATGCTTCTCTAGAATGGGGGGGAGAGAGTCAACTTCAGCTTCTCACCTGGTAACCCAATTTGGATGGTTTCTCCTCTTCCTGGGTGCCCAGTGAAGCGTATTAGTGTCCCTTTGTTATCCGTCCAATAAGTGAAGTCTCTTTTCCAGTCCACATCCTGAAGATGGAGGTTTTTCCACTGCTCTTGAACCACTGTCTTGTTGACAGTCAGACCCTTGGGGCCTACTTGCAGGAAGTAGAGCTTTTTGCCAGTTGTATATACAAGTGTTAACTCTGCAGAGGTTAATGCCAGAAGTTATGCAAAAATAGGGGTGATCAGTCTGTGACCAGGCTGAACTAGTAACAACTTGGTGCAACTACTACTTTAGCCATGATATTCAGAAGGGTTAGTTAAAAGTGAAAGCAAAGCCAGGTTGGTGCCAATTGCTTTGAGGTCACCACCCTGTGCATTTGGTTGCCTAGTCTGGACAGTGTAAGACAAGACAGGATTTCAGGAGGGACTAGGGCAACAGTACATATATGAAATTGGAGTTGTTTGCCCTTGAGGAGAGAAAGTGAGCATGGACTCAAGGAAGAGAGGCCTGCTTAGCTGGCTAGGTCACCCACTTGCTTTTAGATGCTATTGTTACATGGCATGGGGATATTTCAGGATGACAGCACGATCTTATTGTTTGTTGTCTATAAACAAGTAGAATAAAGATTCTGCTGCTATTTTGATGGTTGAAGCTGGCATCATGTGGGGAAAGACTGGCAGGGACTTCCTACAAGGGTTCTGCTTCATTAGTCCCCCCCCCCCATTAAGACTGCTCTTAAAAACTATCCAACACCCATTCCGAGAGGGCCAAGGCAAGCACCCGGGGGGGGGGGGGGGGGGTGGTGTCATCTCATGACACTGGCTGCAGTTGTGGTGCTCAAAAGGTCAGAGAGTCAACCACCACATCATTTATGAATGCCTTCATGGCCCTCAAAGTCTTATTGACATTGGCCATTCTACTTGTTATTGGTTTTCTGGCCTACAATTCCAATGCAAGTGAAGCGATATTCACTTCCATGAGCAGCAGCAGCTGCTGCTCAGGGCTTCTTAGCTGCAAGTCCATTCAGGGATACAATTTAAAAAAAAAAGGCACTTTCCACCTAGTAGTCTCAAATGGAATTTACAATAATCCTGCAAGTGAATGGATGCCCAGCTGCTAGGCATGCAGTCATTTAAATAAATATGAAAGCCAAATCACTCAACTGTTGTTAGCTCTTGAATATGGCCTAATCTGTCCCAATTTTCAGTAACTCATAGTGGCTGGTTTCAGGATGAGGCATGTTTAATCCCCCACCCCATGAATTAAAGTAGTCTACTCTAGAGAGTCAAGGACATTCATTTGTGCCTATGGGGTAAGAGCCACTGAGCATAGCCTCATCTAATCCTACATTCAGCTTTGAATAATCAGGACTCCTATAACCTTATCCAGAATGCAGAGGGATATGGATATGCTCCATTATCTACAGGATACTGTTCCTATTCCAAGGGATTTGCCAGGTAGAGCTGCTTTAGAAAAACACCCATGACACCCCAGCCTCAAGACTGGAAGCCAAGCCTACCTGCGCATTTTCCAGAAGGCAGGAGGAACATGTTTTCTGGACAAGCACACTTGTAGCCTTTTGGATGGACAGGTGAGAGGAGGCAGATGTGACTGCATGATCCTGGAGTACATGTAGTAGTGTTCCCTAGCAAGAGAAGAAGTTAGGGGTAGCAGTTCATGACTAGTCATGATTTATCATATTAAATGTTGGTGAACAGACATGAGAAACTCTTGTCAAGTTGGTTCTCTGTACTCTGCTGGTGCCAACTAGAGCATGCCAACTTCTTGTTCCAAGGATGCCCAGCTTTTTCTGGAGCTGGGCTCTCCCCATTTAATCTAGAAGTTCTCCCCACCTCTTGGGTCACTCAGGCTCTTGCCTTTATCATAATAGTATGTGCATCTTGTGCCATCTATACACAAGACGTTAGGCTAGTAAAAAGACCCAATGCTGACCATCTTTGGTATTATTTCTACCAAAGAAGGCTCCTTTATACTGCATGAAGGGCTTTAGTAAGATAAAGCTCTGAGACCCAATTGTTTAAAAACCAAGGGATCCAAGATTGTTAAAGTTGATCTTCTTGCCCACTCTGGCTAATATTAAGAGGCAATTTTTGCTTTAGCTGAAGGTTGGAAGATTCAGTGTCCCCCACTAGGAAAAAAAAAATAAAATAAAATAAAAAAAAAAAAAAATAGTTCCAGTCCTGCTAGGGCACTTCTAGTTAGTATTTTCAAGTACTATTTGGTTAAGTGCTACTCATACAGTGCCTCTAAGCAACCAATGAAGCTAGTTGGAGCAACATTGCTCAAGTGATACAAGCTATGGGCACTGGGTCCAGCTGCACATCAAGTACCACAGCAGCTACAATGAGAAGTTGTTCCCTCCTGTCTGGGATTCCTGTTCTCAGGATGCAAGGACATACTTAAAAGAAAGTGAGGCAACTCACATGGAGAGTGTTGCAACTCATGTAGCACTGTGAAGGCAGAGATGGAGGCATTCAGCAGCACTTGCTTTTTCTCTAGGGAATCCCAAGAAACAGACACAAGATGGTCTTCATCTGCCCAGAAGAAGGTGCTTTCAAATACAGCAAGTCCCACAGGGTCTTCATGATTCATGAGTATCTCTGGAAAAGTGTGTCTCCCACTGCCATCAATTTTTATGGTTTCAATAGACTGAAAGAAAAAAAAAAATTTGTAGCTGCCTGACAAGGCTCAGTGACCACCATGTTCTCTCTGGAAAAAAAACTTAAACATATGGGTCAAACATGTTTGTTTTGGCCAGTTAAGGGAGTTACTTGAAGTTAGTCTTCTGGTGGTTCTGGAGGCCTGCTAGAGCTCATCATCTTATACTGTACCACCTTTGCTATGCAAGTAGTGGTGGTAGGGAAGGAGTCAGAGGAGGGATAGCCCCTACATTTTAAAGCATCAGAAGATCTAGCATGTTTGGGAAGGCAGAATGGGTAGTGTCAGAGGGAGGATGGGCTTGGGAGGCAAGGGATCTTTGTTGCCATTTTAGAGTGTTTTTGCTTTGATTAGCCCGTCAGATATTGTATAGAGGGGCATCAGACCAAGTAGCAAGGCAGATTGCCTTGGAAAGTGGTTTTGGAAGGACAGCCTGCACTGAGCTTTTGGAAGACTGATACCAACTGGCGAGTTCTTTTTGTCCCCTCTATCTCCAAGACCATAGGCTTTATGCCATGTCCGATCTGCCCTTGTAGCAAGACAACCTAAAGTTTTTGCTACAGGAAATAGGAGACCCCTATAAATATGCAGGGAGCTTGCCGCTATGCCAATTAATTGAGTCTGCTGGGAGCACATGATGCATAGTTTTTATTTCTGTGCATCAGCATCCCCATGTTCAAAAGTGGCAGCAGCATGCTTTGAACTAAAGCTTGTTCAATGAGCTTTTAGTTCAAAGTGCCCTGCCACCATTTTAGTGCAGAGGACACCAATACATGTGGTCAGGTGCTTTTTATTAGCATGATGTGCGAGTGCCTGTGGTTTTTACTATACCTCTTTGTATTCGCTGATCCAGTATAGTCTGCCAGTTATGTGATCGAGAGTCAGGCCCAATGGTTCTTCCATGGAGACTGCAGCAAGCACTTGTCTGTCAGAACCATCCATTCCTGCTGCTTCAATCAGAGTCCTGCCTTTCTCACCACGATTCACCCAGTACATGTACCTGCAAGGGCAGTTACAAGATGCAGCTTTCTAGCATCTAACATGTTTTTGGACTCATACAAAGAAGCTGGAAGTAGTTGCAGTAACAGAAGTACATGTCAGGACTAATTCAGCTGCCACCCCTATCAGAATTATGTAGGTCTTAGCAAGGGGCTGAGCCCCAGAGCCTTCCTCCAAATGCCACTTGGAGCCATGCACAGAACACAATTGAGTCTAAAGTTGGATTTAGAGGACATTAGATTCTGCTTGCTACATCTAGCCAGAAGGACCCAAGTTACTACAAGTGCTTTTAGAAGACATCCAAGGGTTAGTGGTGGATACTCCTGGCAGTTTTGCCCATGGCTAGTTCTTACCTTTTCTCTGGATACAGAGTCAGTTGCTCTGGTATCAGCTTCTTTTCTAACACTTTCACATACCCCTGATTATCACTTAAGCCAGTACAGATCATGTGAGGGTGGCTGCTGGCCCAGTATAGCTGTCCTGTGAGCCAGTCCACTGCTATGCTGTTTACTTCTCCAACATCTAGAGAGACAAAAGGGTTGTTAGGACTTGCACACGATCCCTGTCCCCATGGATAAAATAAGGTTGCTCAGCTCAGGGAGAGGCTCATTTGAATAGGTATTCATGAAGTGATACCAATTATACCCAGTTCTTGTCCTTATTGGTCTGAGGAGTCTCAACCCTTACCTGGCTAGGCTTGCTGTAGTGGAGTTAGTACTAGGAGTGCTACTAGAGATGCAATGAAGCTGCCTAATGCAACTGAAGGGCCCTTGATCTGGAATAGCTTTCTCCAGCTTAGTGGGCAAAGAGCTTTCTTGGGCCTTCAAAAAAGCTAATAAAAAACCTCCCACCCCAGAGATCAGTGCCCTAGCCTCTTCTCTTCAGATTAATATCCCTGTCAACACTTTACATCAAGTCTTGATGCTTATAAAAAACAAGCAAAAAACCCACCAGACCAAGTACTGTGCTGTAGAGGCATTTACCTGGGTAGAATAGTGTACTGTTCTTCCCAGGCATATAGATATACATTTTTCTCTCTTCATCCACCCAGTAGTAAGTTTCTCTCAACCAGTCATAAGCAATAGCTTCAAGTGTAGTCTTTGTGGAGATGAGGGTTTGATAGTCATGAGTTCTCACATTCAAAACAGCAAGGTCATGGCCTGAAGCTAGCAAGATTTGTGTGGCATTGTCTGCAACAGAAGATGAAGTCAGTACAATTCGAATTCTATTGATATAGTTGTGGGTAGCTCCCTCTAACCCATGAGTACAAGGACATGGAAGCAGAAAGTATATGGCCACCCACTTCAACTTGACATTGTGGTGGCTGGAGCCTTCTGGCTTCAGTAACCTCAGGCTAGACACACACACACACACACACACAGTTGAGTAGATAGATGGAAAGAAGGCCAGCTAGCAGTCCTGAGTTGATGGCTGTAGATACATTCACCTGACAGGACTCAAAGCCCATCCCTGGAGCAGGTTTGGTTTTTTAAAATACCAGAGTTGGCTGTTGACTGGCAGTCATGAGAGGGGAAGAGTTTAATAGCAAGTGTTAGAAGCCACTGCATGATCACTGGCAGTGCTGCTGGTATTTATGCTATGGATCCATCCCCTTAGCTACTCAGTGGGGCCTGGAATTTGTTACTCTCAGCAGTCACTACACTACTAGATATTTGCAACTAGAGCAGTGGTTAGTACCAACTAGGAGTCACAAGTTCTAGTGACCAAGAAAGTGTTCTTTAAAGCAGTAATGCAAAGAGTGTACATTCACTAAAGCTGCAGCAGTTTGCAGAGATTGAACTATACTGAAGAACATGCAAAGTTTTAAAATCAGCAACTCTGAGAAAGCCATCTTGAAAAGCAGATTATAGTCTTTCCCCTCACCCATTTGATAGTTGGCATTCCCAGGGGCAAGGTCCAGTTCTGGAAGCATAAGCACTTCCAACTCGAGGCTAAGGCATTAAAAAGCCAACCTTCTGTTAGACAGGCTCAAGATAGTAGTTTCTGCATTACTGCAAATGCAGATGGCAGAGATTGAGTTTGCAGCCAACTACCTAGGCCTTATGAAGCCCTTCAGCACCTCCATTATATCTGGAGATAAGTTGGCCTTAGATACCAACTGTTACTCCAGCTCAAGGATTCAGCCCATCTGGAAGGCTTCTCCTAGTTTTGGAGAGGGAGTGAGGGAAGAGAGGGTCAGGCTAGACTAGACTGGAGTTCAGCACTAGCTAGTCCAGAAGTATCCCTCCCCTTCTCCATACAAGAGAATGTCTAAACAAGTGGCTCTGTAGTTGTCCATCTATGAAAAGACAAGTACTCTAGTTGTCAGCCTCCATAATGCTGCTGTCAATGTCAGCAACAGCTGACAAGTAGACATGCCATTACTGTCACCTAGGAAATAAGCCAAGAGACCTAACTTACTACAGGAAGTCTTATTAGGAGCTGGACTCTAGCCACTAGTGCTGAAAGCAATACAGCTGTATTACTTGCATGTGGGTTACCATACATACCAGCAGCCTTGCATGTAGTCCCACTGTGGAGCCAGTAGCCCTTCATACAGCCACATGTAAAAGAGCCAATGGTATTCCTACACAGCTGGCTGCAGGGATTGTATTCCAGGGCACATTCATCCACATCTGTAGGGAAACAGAGAAAAAAAAAAGTCAAGAAGCTTAATAGTAGTTATTCCAACCACACTTTACAGCTTCAAGATCTACTGCAGTAAGGATACAGGTCTATTTTATAGACCCATGCCCTCTTTAGCCAGAATGCTGGGCTTTAGCCAGAACAGACCCAGGGCTGGAGCTCAGGCTTACTATATGGAGGTGGTTAATTAACTCCTACTCTTGTATACCTCACCTCCACCCTCATACTTCAAGCCTACTGCAGTTCAGCCAAGAGGCCCATGCCTCAGATGTCTATAGCAATGTTTAACTTGTCTAGCCATGTACCATGTCTAGATAGAATACTCCATGTTGTAATAGTGGCTCTGTAGTGGTCTATTAGCATTAGAAAAATTGAACTAGTTCTTTAAGAAGTTCCCCCTGTCCTATCAGGACCTTAATGGTACTGATATGGGCTATACTGCATACTAGTGTTGTGGAATCCTGGCTTCCTCAGCTGGGGAAAATATTCTGTAATTCTGCAACAATTCAGGTGGAAGAAGCAAAGACACAACAACTCACTAGACCTTTAAAGTCTAAAGGCACCAAGTTTAAGACATTATAGTTAAATGGCACACAGTCATCCAATTGAAGGCTGGCAGTACAGATAAGCAGTGAGCGTCTCCATCATGAGGTCATGAACACAGCCTTTGAAGCTACACAGAGCTCATGGACCAGCTTGAAATTCCCCCATTACTGCAAGTTGCATGAAAACAGGCTTCCTTCTTAAAAAGGAGAGAGGAAAAAAAGGGGTGCCAAGATCCAGATGCAGTCATACCAGTACAGTTCTGTCCATTAACATGAAGCTCCCAGCCAGCACCACATGAGCACTTCACACCCCAGTGAGTTCCAGTACATTTTCCCTCACAGCCTCCGTTATTTACAAAGCAGTTTTTGCCTGGGGGAAAGAAACAGAAATAAGAAATCTTGACTGTAAGTTGTCTGAGGTTCATACTATATGGTGCAAGTGACCAGCATGTGATTTATAGGAACAGGCATGACTACATACCACAGGTAGTGATCTCATCTGTTCCATCTAGACAGTCCCTCTCATCATTGCACATAAGTGACTCCATAATGCATTTCCCCTCATCACATTGGATCATGCCTTCTGGACAGGATGCTGTGTCAGAGAAAAAAGTCCATTTACTCCAGAGCTGGATGTGACACTAGCCACAGAACAGATTAAGTACATTAAAATATTGGAGGCCATAAACCATCCCTCCTTTCTCCCCACAACTCTGGCCATCCATCTTTTGGCATATAGAAACAGCCTAAGAAAACCCCACATAAGCCTCCCCCTCACCCCCCCCCCCCCCCCCCCAAAAAAATCCACCAAAATCCATACAAACCAGCAACTTGCACATCAGGCATCTACATTCCTACTAGATGTCAGATGCAAGACAGAGCTTAAAAGTGATGTTAAAAGGTTGAGTTCCATGCAAGTCTCCATGAAAGTTTGCCTATGTGGCTATGGCATTTCACAGCTGAAAGTAGTGCTGTTTCACCTCAAGTTAGCTTTTCATCCAATAGCTAGAAACTGAAGCTTTGGGAGAGGCCAGGTACCACATCAACATGTTAAAAGGGCATGTATGATGCTACTATACAGGTTTTGCTTTCAGATGCATACCTGCTTATTTTGGAGCTCTTGTTTGGATTCTCCTTTGGTACTGTTTCACTTCAGTCTTCACTAGTCTCATCACAATGCCTTGGCAGTTTTAAGCATAGAAGTAAATGCTAAGTTGGTCTCCCAGTTCCCACACAGGGTCAAGAACCTGGGTTTCCCTTCTGAAGGCATTATCACCAATCAAGATTAGGTGTCTGGTACAGCTTACTGCCAGATTTTAGTTTGCTGGATAGATCCAGCCCAATTTCAGTTATCATATAATGATTGACAAGTTGCTTATCCTTGGGACATTAGGGCACAAAAAGCTCACCACAGGTGTTACTAGTAACATACCACAGACATCTTCATCTGAAGAATCTCCACAGTTGTTGATGCCATTGCACTTCCAGTCCTCCATGATACACACTTTGTTCTTACATTGCCACTGTCCTGGCAGACAGTGGCTCTTGGGACAACTTGCTTCATCCGAGCCATCTTCACAGTCTTCGTGGAGGTCACAGACTTCCCAAGTATCGATGCAGTGAGAAGTTCCCTGACAACGAATTTTCTTCTCTCCACATACTGTGGTGAAAAGAACATGCATTATAGGAACAGTCTGTAGACCAAGGTAAAGTCCAAGGAGCGCTACAGGCTTATCTTTGGACATGAGAACCACTTCCTGAGTACTACCCAGTCAGAAAGAATCCTTCACTTGAGCCTACCTTGATAGGGTGAAGTCCAATTAGCTCTTTAAGAGAGCTCACAGACTACCTTTGAAAGGCACTCAAGAGTTCACATCTAGCTACTATGTGTCCAAGCCATACAAGGTAATTTAATAAGAGAGTTGGGTTGAACAGCATCTCATTTATTTGGGGGAGGGGGAAAGGGGAGAAGAGATTAGGTTTGGTCTAACTGGTACATGACAATTTAGTGTGTGCATGCTCAAAATGACTGTGGTAAGCTATGTTTACCTTAGAGAAAAAACAAACAAACAAAAAAAAGCCACACACTGAACTGTCACTAGGTAGTTTCAGAGGTTCTTTGAATGCATCATCTATTATATCTGGGCTATGTGAAGTCCAGTTTGGAGTTGGCCATTTCTGCTGTAGTCTGCAGGACAAGGAAGCATCCAACTTGGCTGGCAAGCCATGGCATAGATGCTGAGGCAAGTAACTTTGATTTGACATCTATCTATTCCTTCCCCTGAAGCCAACTTAAGTTCTCCTTAAAAGCAATATATTGTCAAGGCTTGAGACAGCAGTGATGGTGCCATCTTAAGCTTCAGCTGCACACACTTCCATGAAGTGATGTAATCTTCTATCAGTTGGCATTCTGGCAGAAGATTTATCATGGTGGGTATGGAAGAACCATGCACAACATGCCATGTCTTTTGTCCAGGAAGCCAACTTAGATTTCTAGAACACTGAAAGAAACAGGCAGAGAACTGGACTCCTAATATCTCAGCTTCTGTCATTAGGAGCAGCCCTAGTGTTCAATAGGCACTCAGTTCAGGATCCATAGCAGTAGCTTATCTAGTTGAACTACTAGATTTGTCATCTCTAGTGCATGCTATTGGTCAGCCCATTGTTAGACTAGCCAGTAGAGTACTTGGGTACACATCTCTAGAGACACTTATTTCTAGGTAATCCAGAACTCCTGCCCCCCCACTAGCTTGATACCTTACATACCACAGTTTCTCTCGTCTGAGCCATCCATGCAATCACTAACACCATCACAGAGCCAGCTACTAGAAATGCATCTTCCATTGTCGCACTGCCATGCATTTGGGTCACCATGACATGCTACTTCTACATAACAGCAAGAAAAAGATAGAAGTCAAGTTAATTGGTTACAGCTGTTAGTGATACACAAGCTATTACTGCTACTTCAGTGTAGTAGTATTGGTATCCTTTGGATAAGAATGGTTCTGCTAAAAGGCAACCAATCCATTTACTTACAAGACCACCACTAGTAGTACAATGCTACAGTCTAGTTGCCCAGCTACAAGATTGGCTTGAGCAAGGAGAGACAATAGAAGCTTTAACAGCAATTTGTTTTTCCTTATAAAGGGAGGTAAACATTGGAAAGGTTAATGGCACAGAAAGCACAAGTCACAAGTAGTAACTAGTACTTATCAAAAAAAAAAAAAAATGTTCAAGTTCTTTGTTTTTTGAAGCTGTTCACCAAAACTAATCTAAACATCAGTTTAGGGAAATTCCTGACCTCAGATTTATGGATTCCCATTATTGCAGCCAAGAAGTTTTACTGAAGCAATAGCCATCCTGCTCTGCAAATGTTTACCACATCCTAGGTCTTAAAAAGCCAGATAAGCAGCCTCTGCAGTAGGTGGAACTGTTCTTGGATTTAAGCCTTTGCTTCACTGCATCCTAATTGTTCTCCTAAAAGGAAGCTAGCTTCCAAGACCAAACAAGATTGCCAGAAGCGGTGTTCTATAGATGTTCCTCTACATCAACTCTATTATAGTGGGTGCCAGAGGCTAGAACCACTTAAGCTTTTTTACAATCCTAGTTAAGCTGTAGGTAATAGGGCATAAAATTCTTTCTACGTGCGGTATTCTGTAGGACTAAGGCTTGAAGAAGTTGTCAAGAAGCTTCAAGCTCTGCATTTGCTTAGTTTCTCTGGCCAGTCTTGTCCTCCTCCAGGTTCTTGCCAAATTATAATAAAAAAACCCCCCAAAAAACTTCCCTTCAGAAGTACAGCTAAAAGCCAGCAGAGCTGCTATGGGGGTTATGTACAGCAGATTTCTGTTTTAGTGGGAAGTAATTAGATGACAGCATGCATGTTTCTCCAGCTAACTGCTTGTTCTCCTACCTGAAGGTAATAGCATTTCCCCCACCTCAAACAAAAGACCTTGTTAATTAAAAAAGGCCTCTTTATTCAGAATTTCACATGCAAGTTCTGTGCCCCCCCCCCCCCCAGTTTAGAGATAAAGTTGGAAGCACTGGGAGCAAGGGGGGGGGGGAAAGAAAGAAGACAGGTTGGCACATGCTGCTGTAAATACATTATTGTAGATAGGCATTTGTTCTCTGTGTTGGAGTAGGTGTTTAGATTCAGTTCTGTCAGAACTCCTAAGAAACTTTTATAGAGTCCTTCCATGGAGTAAAGGGACTTTGGAACTTGTGTTGCAAGCAAGCCAAAAACTTCATTGTCAGGCAATCTATAAGCAACAGCCAGCTTTCTGGTCCTACCTTCCCTTTCTTTCACCCACACCACCCTGAAGGCAGCCATTGAAAAGTTTACTTGTAGGAGCAAGCCACCCAAGTAGACAGAGAACTTACCACAATCTTCATCAATCCCATTAGTGCAATCATGTTCCCCATTACATAGCCACGTTAGAGGAATACACTTTTCTCCACATGCAGCCTGCTGTGTAGTACCACAAGCTTGCTCATCTACCAATAAAGGAGGCAAAAGTTAAAGTTGTATCAGCAAGTGTGAACACCTGCCAGGCAAGTGCTTGCTTCGGCCAGTACCATTATTGCTAGATCACCTAAGTGGATCAGGCTTGGTCACACTTGTTTTCCAGATGATCTCTATTCTGGAATGCTATCAGTATGGTACATTTTTATGAGAAAAAATGTGAGGTAGCAAGGTTCATGACACTAAACCCATCAGGGAAGGACCAATAGCTCCGCCTGCTACTAAATCTTCTTTGTTCCTGTATGCAATACCTCATCCAATGCACCAAATGCCCTGATGGAAAATACATAGGAGAGACCAAACAACAACTGCACACCAGAATGAATGCACACCAGAAATCTATCAAAGATAGAAATACCCAATTACTGGTGGGGGGCACATTTCTCACAGGAGGGCCACTCTCTCTCCAGTCTCTCAGTCCTGATCCTCAAAGGGAACTTACACAACACTTCCCAGAGACGAGCCTACAAACTCCATTTCATCAACCTCCTGGATACTAGAGATCATGGACTAAATATAGACATTGGATTTTTGACACATTATAATCTGCCTGGCAACTGACTCCCCAGCCCAGCCCCTGGCTTCTTTACTTTTCATTCCATCCAGGAAGAGCGCACACCAACTGCTGAAGCTTCTTTAGCCTGATGAAGGGTTTTTGAACCCAAAAGCTTGCTTAATAATTATTCTCCAACTATTTGGGCTGGTCTAATAAAAGATATCAAGTTCACCCAAGGAACCTTGTCTGCCTTGTTCCTGTACGGGAATTCAGTGCCTTTGACTACAGGATGTCCTTTTTTTTTTTTGTGCAGTAGCTGGTACACTACATGCCATGTGGAAGAATGACATATGCTTTCTATAAAAGAGAAAGCCTCATATTTGAAGTGAGGATGTAGCACAAATCATTCCTTTGGAGGCAGTGACACAAAGCCATCCATTGCCTTATGGGCATCTTATTTAGACAATATGTAAGGAAAGATCCTCAAATGGAACTAGGCTGGACCAACTACTTTTCACACTCCTGTATGTAATCCAAGATCACAAAGCCACTCCAGTTTGTTATATGCTTAAACACTCCTAGTAGCTAGACTTTGAAGCTAGAGTTCTAGAATACTTCTCACACTAGCAATCAGTATGCTTGGCTTCTGAGCATATACACTCACAATCACTTCTTGATCAAAACCAGAGGTTGAACCCCAAACATGGCAGAGTCCCATGTTTATACCAATTCCATGGTAACACCACCAAATAATGGAGGTTCAATGTACACAAACACAATGCTAAGGCATTACTGGAAGTTAAGGCCCATGCTAGTCTCTTTCCCCATCAAGAAGATCCCTAGTATACAAGACACTGCCCCCACCCTGACCAGAGCCTCAGACCTCTCCCCCACATCCTGGAGCACACATTACACAAAACTGAAGTGTAATTACATCAGGTGAGTGTCTCTAGTTCCAAGTTAGTAGTGATCAAGCAGAGCTTCGGCAACTCCTAGACCATTGCACTCTGGTCAGTAGGAGAGTCCTCAGTGAGCTGCCTATGGTTACTGATCAGATGTAGCTGTTTCTCTGTAACACTGCTTTGCTGTATATCTGATCAATAGTTTGCCACAGCCAACAGCTATGGCTGAATTGGCTCAAGTATTGGACAGCCTGCATGAACACAGCTTCTCTAACCCATACTAGAGGTTTCAGCACTCACCCAGCAAGGGCAACTGCTGCAGCACAGTCCAACTTGGTCTTCCCCTGGGGGCTGAAGGAAGGTGTGTAATGAGACTGATGGGACACCCAATTCAGGTCTTTACTGCTTAGCAAGAAGCTCCTCTTGACCTTCCTATACTAAGACAAGTTACCTAGCTGCACTAGTAACTCATTAAGCAGCAGAGAACAGCATGCCTGCCTTCAACTATACTGTTTTCCCAAAACAGGTGCCTAGGAGTTTACAGTTTGCCTTGCAATTGCAAGTATTGCCAAGTACTAAGCATAACACCAAGTGCTACAGGCCCATCAAAATAGGGCTGGAAGGGACCTCAGGTGGTCATCTAGTCCAACCTCTGCACGCAAGTACCTATCTAACCTGCTCTTATGATCCAACCTGCTCTTCAACTGGCTTTTCAAAGGAGTTTCCACCACCTCTCTGAATAGCTTGTTACAATGCCCGACTAACCACTTGAGGAAGAAGCTCTTTCCAACATCCAACCCAAGGTTTCCTTACTGCAGTTACTCCTTGTTCTTCACCCTGCAGCCACACAGTAGTTCATCATCAGCTTTAAGGCATAGTAAAAGTAACACACAGTAAAGCTGGCATGAGTGACCCACAGCCCCCAGTCACTTGACTAGTACTAGAGAATCCTCACATGCCTCCTTCAAAAAAAGTGGAGGCTCCCAAGCTAAGCAGGTATCCAGCTTGACATGGCCAGCCCCAGAAGGCTTCATGCAGGAGGCCCTACACAAGCCAACTATGCTACATGGGCACTTTAGTGCCCAGCCAGCCACCATCTGTGCCTTTCAAAGCCCACCTCAGTGAGGCTCCCACACTAAACAGGCAGCCAGCAGCTTGGCATGACTAGAGAAAGCTTGAGGGCAAGACTTGTTGCTCCCCTGCCTGGGGCAGGGAGAGGGACCGCTCCCTTGGGGCGGAGGCTGAGGACAAGTGCGGGAGCCCTCGCCCCGCCACCTCCCGCACCCAGCCGCGCGGAGCGGGACCCCCGGGCCAGCAGTGGCCAAGGGACAGGGCGGGACCCCCTGCGGAGCCCGCGCATCCCAGCCCACCCCTCTCACCCGCGCCGGGCAGAAGGCGGCCCCAGGCACGAGCCGCCGCCAGGAGCAGCAGCAGGAGCCGCAGCCGGAGCGCGGGGCGCCCCATGGTGCGGGAGCGGCGCGGCAGCGCGTGGCGCAGGCGGTGGCAGCAGGAGCGGGACAGCGGCGGAGCGGACAGGAGGAAGCGCTGGTGAGAAGGGGCCCGGGGAGGGCTTATATCCCCGCCCGCGGGCCCCCATTGGGCGGCGGCCGGGAGCAGAGGGGAGTCAATCAGGCGAGCTGCGGGGGCGTCGGGGCTTCTGAGCCCGCTCAGACTGGCGGCAGATGTGCTAAGGGCTCCCCGCTTCCCCTGCTGCACTAGGGGCGCCCGGACACCGGCCATCCCATCCCATCCCGGCCCTGGCCAGCCCCTCCTGCTGCAAAGGCGACTAGGAGGGGACTGAAGGAGTGAAGCACTTCCTCCCCTGAATGATGCTCAGAGAAAGCCAGCTCCTGTCTTGTTAATGCTTGGTGTCCGGAGCCCTGCCGCCACAATGTCCTGCAGGGCACCTGCTCCCATTGCCATGCCAGATCCTCCGCACCTAATGCCCAGAAAGGATGGGTGGCCAGAGCCAATACATGCTCAGGGCCCTGAGATGGGCCTAAGGTGGAAGTTAGGTACCTGTGTCCAGACTTGCAATCTTACAACCCGTTCTGCTGCTGCAAGCTGCAGGTGCCGCACTCTCATAGGGGCCTCCTAACATTGGCGATGCGTAGGGTTGCACGTGGGCGCATGTGTACCCCCTGAGTGTGGCAGTGCACCCTTTGCAAAAAGGTGCTGCCAACACTGCCGGCAGCGCCTGCGGGCTGTCACTGTTTGCCACACCCCCTTGCCGCCAACACCACCAGTGTCATCTGTGGGCGGTCTATGATTGCCGCTAGCTACTGCCGACACTGCTGGCGGCCTCTGCAGATGGTTGCCACTGCCAGTCAGCACTCGCCACCACCTCCACCACGACTGCCTGTGGCAGCTCCCTGCTTGTCACTGCCACGCTCCTGCTGCTGACAGCACTGCTGCCACCTGCGGGAGCTCATCGTGCCTCCTGTGACTTGGCAGCACTGCTGCCACCTGCGGGAGCTCATCGTGCCTCCTGTGACTTGTTCCCCTGGCCCCCAGTGTTTTGCTTTTACACATGCTGGGTTTCACTCCAGTCTGGACAGAATGGTTCCACATACCGCCTGCAGCATGTGGGTCCAGTCTGAGACTGGACCATTTGAGCATCCAGCCAGCCATGGTGTCTGTGGGTCTTGGACTGGACCCACACACTGCATGCAGTATGTGCTGACCCCAGCCCTGAAATGACAGGGCTCTGTGGGCCAGATCTGGGCCACGGGCCATATCTTTGACACCCCTGCATTAGAAGATTTAGAAACATCTGCTAGGCTTGACAGAAATATGCTGCAGTTGTACACTGTCATTGGTTTTCTGAAAACGTGCAGCTGAGGAGGAAATGGTCGTGGCTCAAAATCTTAAAGTCCTAACTATTCTGGATACAGGATGAGTGTGGACAGTCAATTACACCTGTGCAGACCAGGAGACCTATCCATCCCTCTCCATATTTATTTTCTGGATATTTTCTGTTTTAGTAACCCTGGTGGACAGTCTTCTTCTTCAGCAGTTCTTTACAGTCCAGGATGATTGTCTTCCATGATTCTCCTATCTGTGTGTCCGAAGATGGCTGATGAAGCCAGGATCAACAGATTGTACTGCAGCTCGGACATATGTTTCTGTGTGGGGTGTGTGGAGCTGGATTCTTGATTTGGTCCATGACACGCTGTTTCTGCTGCTCCAACTTTTTCACCTCCTGTTGTTGTTATCCTGAAGTTTCAAAATACTGAGATCCCTGCAGCAGGCTCTTCCTCCATTTGGGGTTGTCCTGGACAATAGTCTCCCATGAGTTGACATCAATGTGCATTTTTTTAAGTTGGCCTTGAGGATGTCCCTGAAGAGCTTTCTTTGCCCTCCTCTTGAGCATACATCTGGGCTGAGCTCGGAGAATAAAACTTACTTTGGGAGTCTGGAGTTGGACATCCAGTTGACATGGCTGGTCCCTTGAAGTTGATGCTCATAGATTCATAGATAGTAAAGCTGGAAGGGACCAGGGAAGATCATCGGGTCCAGCCCCCTGCACCAAGCAGGAAAGACAACTGGGATCAGGTAACCGTCCAGTCTCCTCTTGATGATTTCCAGGGTAGGCGATTGCACCACCTTTGGAGGGAGCTTATTCCACAGTCCGGACATCTTAGTTGTGAAATAGTTTTTCCTAAGTTGAGCCTGAAACGGTCTTTCAGGAATTTGTGACCATTACTCCTAGTTTTCCTTAAGGGTGCCCTGGTGAACAGTTGTTCACCGAGCCCTTGATGTGTGCCTCTAATGTAGCAGTAAGCTTGTACCAAGTCCCTTCTCAGTCTTCTTTTTTTCAGGCTGAAGAGTCCCAGATCCCTCAGACTTTCCTCATATGGCTTGCTGTGCAAGTCTCTGATTGTACAGATGGTGGACTCTCTCAAGCTTTACCACATCCTTGGTAAACTGCAGGGCCCAGAACTGGACACAGTACTCTGGCTGTGGTCTCACCAATGCCAAGTAGAGTGGGAGAATCACTTCTTTGGTTTTTCTGGAGATGCATTGATTGATGCATGCCAGGGTATTATTTACCCTGTTGGCTATGGCACCACACTGCCAGCTCATATTCATACTGTGGTCTATTATTGCCCCCAGGCCCCTTTCGTATGTGGTGCTGGTCAGTTTGACATTGCCAAGCCTGTAGGTGTATAGAGGGGGGTTTGTCCCCAGATGGAGCACTTTACATTTTTCGATGTTGAACTTCATTTGATTCCGATCTGCCCAACTTGCTAGCCTGTCTAGGTCTGACTGTATCTGCAGCCTATCTTCAAGCATGGCTACGCCTCCCCATAACTTGGTATCATCTGCTAACTTGGCCAGTGGGTTCTTCACCCCCTCATCTAAACCATTGATGAAATTGTTGAATAGCACTGGACCAAGCACTGACCCCTGTGGGACACCACTGGCCACTTCCCGCCAAGAAGACACAGATCCATTCATTAGAACTCTCTGGGTCCTACCCTGCAGCCAGTATCCTACCCACCTGACTGTCTCACAGTTAAGGCCACAGTCTTCCAATTTTCTCATGAGTACATTGTGGGAGACCAAATCAAAAGCTTTTTTGGATGTCAAGGTATATAATGCCAACTTCCTTTCTGTTATCCCAGTGGCAAGTCACCTGACTGTAAAAGGAGATGAGGTTGGTAAGACAAGACCTTCCTGCAATGAAGCCATGCTGGCTGTCATTCAGAGTCCTACCTTCTACAAGCCTATCACACACAGACTCCTTAATGAATTTTTCCAGGATTTTCCCTGGGATAGAAGTTAGGCTAACTGGCCTGTAGTTACCCGGGTCCTCCTTCCTCCCCTTCTTGAAGATGGGTATAACATTGGCCCTCTTCCAGTCCTTGGGAACCTCCCCGTAGGGCCATGAGTTTTGGAAGAGCTTTGCCAGAGGTTTTGCAATGACATCACCCAGCTCCTTCAGCACTCTCGGATGAAGCTCATCCTCTCCTGCTAACTTATATACATCCAGTTTCTTCAATTGATCACACACCTGTTCTACAGCAATATAGTAAAAGCCTCGTTATCTGGCACTTCATTAACCGGCATGCTCTATTGACCGGCATGCTGGTTGACACCGGTTGATGCAGCAAAAACAAAACCAGAAGTGGGACTTCCAGTTTCGCCGAGTCCCACTTCGAGCCACAGCCCGGGGCAAAGCAGCCTGTGCTGGGTAAAGCAGCCTGCGTGGAGCCCCTCTCCCTGTCCCCTGGCACACTGACACCAGGGGAGGGGCGGCGCAGTTAATCTGAGATGTGGATGCCCCAGATGCAGTGGGAGGGGCATCTTTGTTTAACCAGGCAAAGATGCTTCTCAGGTAACCAGCATATTTGGTTATCAGCACCTCCTATTCCCCATGGGTGCCGGATAACAGAGTTTTGCTGCAGTAGGAAGGCTGTCATTTGCACCTTGCTCATTCTGTACCCTAGCTGGCGTGATTTTCCCCTTGGCCTGGTGGAAGACTGAAGCAAAGTAGTCATTCACAAGTTCAGTTTTCTCCTGAGTTCTGGTGACTAGCAGTCCTGAGTTGTTGAGCAATGGACCCACACTCCCAATCATTTTCTTCCCATTCCTTACATACCTAAAGAAGGACTTCTTGTTGTCTTTGATTCCCGTTGCTAATTTTAGTTCAGTGGCTGCCTTAGCTTTTCTGATCTGATTCCTACAAGTGTGGGCCATTGCTATATAGTCCTCCTTGGGGGCTGTCCCTAGCTTCCATTGATTGTACACCTCTTCTTCTTTCTTAAGAGGACTGTGATTTCCCTGTTTAGCCAAGAGGGCTTCCCAGCCCTTTTGCTACATTTCCTCTGCATGGGAATGGCCTTCCTTTGCACTTCAAGGATCACGTCCTTTAGGAACGATCACTCTTTATGCACTCCTTTTGCCTTCAGTCCCTTGTCCCTCAGCACATTCCTTACTAGTGACCTGAGTTTGTTGAAGTTTGCATTTTTGAAGTCCAAAACTTCAAGCCTGCTATCCAATTTCCCCCTCCCGCAGGCAACATGGCCCCAACTGCAGCTACCGCCCCTGCTCTCCCCAAGACAAAACGTAAGGTGTTTGTTGTGGGAGACTCCCTCCTGAGGGGGACTGAGGGGCCAATCTGCCACCCCGACCCCTTAGCCCGGCAAGTCTGCTGCTTCCCAGGGGCCCACATCCGGGACATTGCAGAGAGGATCCCCAAGCTCCTTAAACCCACAGACCACTATCCCATGCTCCTTATTTATGTGGGCACCAATGACACTGCTCGGAGCACTCCCAGCCAGGTCATGAGGCGCTACAGGGATTTGGGAGCGGGGCTCAAGGGTCTGGGGGCACAGGTGGTGTTCTCATCGATCCTCCCAGTCTCAGGCTATGGGCTGAGAAGGGACAGGAGGATCTATGTGGTCAACCAAAGACTGCAGCGCTGGTGTCGTCAGGAAGGCTTTGGCTTTCATGACCACAGCCTGCTCTTTGGCGACAGAGGCAGCGAGCTGCTGGGAAGAGATGGCCTCCACCTCTCTCCCTTAGGGAGGAGGCTCTTCTCAGCCAGACTGGCTGACCTGCTCCACTGGGCTTTAAACTAAGCCCGTTGGGGGACGGGGGGACTACCGCCACTGCTGGCCCGCTGAACAATCCTTGCAAAGCCAGTGGATCACGGCGCTTCAGGGAGCCCACCCCGGCCCCAGCCCTGGTAAAATCTGTGGGCAAGGAAGGAGCCCCCAGGGGGCACTTGCCTGCCTGTACACTAATGCCAGGAGCTTGGGGAATAAGCAGGAGGAGCTCATCCTCCTGCTCAGTGCAAACAATTACGATGTCATAGGGATAACGGAGACCTGGTGGGACTCCACCCATGACTGGACCACGGGGATAGATGGCTATACCCTGTACAGGAGGGATCGTGTAGAAAAAAGGGGCAGGGGTGTAGCTGTCTATGTTAAGGAAAGCTACGCGTCCCTGCAAGCCGATATTGGCGACCAGGGTGGACGGCTGGAGACCCTCTGGGTTAAAATCCGTGGGGAACATGGCACAGGGGACACAATGGTGGGAGTCTATTACAGACCTCCCACCCAAAGTCTTGAGCTTGACCAGGAGTTTGCCCGGGAACTGGCTGAGGCAGCTTGCTCCAGGACCATGGTTGTCATGGGTGACTTCAATTACCTGGACATCTCGTGGGAGGATCGCTCAGCAAAATCTGAGCGGTTGCAGAGCTTCCTCTCATGCGTGGATGACCTCTACCTGACTCAAGAAGTCTATGGGCCAACGAGAGGCAAAGCGCTGCTTGACCTGATACTGGCTACTGGGGATGACCTAGTCGGCGACCTAGTGATTGATGGGAAGCTGGGTGACAGTGACCACGAGCTGATCACCTTCACCATCCGCCGAAAAGCTGGCAAGTCAGTCAGCAACACGCAAGTCCTTGACTTCAGGAAAGCCGACTTTGACAAGCTCAGGAGGCTTGTCAGTGAGGCCCTAAGGGACCGTGACCACAGGGAGAGGGGAGTTCAAGAAGAGTGGTTGCTCCTCAAGGGAGCGATCTTCAATGCACAAACTAAGACTATTCCATCTCGGAGGAAAGGCAGCAAGAGGGCACAGCAGCCCCCCTGGCTCTCCAGGGACCTAGCAGACCTCCTGAGGCTAAAAAGAAAGGCCTACAAAGGATGGAGGACGGTAGTCACCTCCAAGGAGGATTATTCTGCACTGGTCCGGTACTGTAGGGAGCAGACCAGGAAAGCCAAGGCTGCAACTGAACTCCAGCTAGCTTTGAGCATCAAGGACAATAAAAAGTCCTTTTTCAGATATGTGGGGAGCCGGAGGAAAAGCAGGGGCAACATTGGACCCCTGCTGAACCAGATGGGGCAACTGACAACTGACACCCAGGAAAAAGCTAACCTATTAAATAGGTACTTTGCGTCAGTCTTTCATCAGCCCCATGGGACGCCCATGCCTGCTACAGGGCCGGGAATTCCGGGTGAGGGTGATCCCCTGCCCTCCATTAATGCTGACTTTCTGAAGGAACATCTTGAGAAGCTGGATACCTTCAAGTCAGCCGGCCCTGACAATCTTCACCCAAGGGTACTCAAGGAGCTGGCGAGCATCATAGCCCAGCCTCTAGCACGGATCTTTGAAAACTCTTGGCACTCTGGTGTAGTGCCCGAAGACTGGAAGAAGACCAATGTGGTGCCTATCTTCAAGAAAGGGAGGAAAGTGGATCCAGCTAACTATAGGCCCATCAGCCTGACTTCTATCCCGGGGAAGATCTTAGAAAAGTTTATTAAAGAGGCCATCCTTAATGGACTGGCCGACGCCAACATCTTAAGGGATAGCCAGCACGGGTTTGTTGCGGGTAGGTCTTGCTTGACCAATCTCATTTCCTTCTACGACCAGGTGACCTATCACCTGGACAAGGGAGAAGAGATTGATGGCATATATCTTGACTTCAAAAAAGCCTTCGATCTGGTATCCCATGATCGCCTCTTGGAGAAACTGGCCAATTGTCGCCTTGGGTCCTCCACGATCCACTGGCTGGAAAATTGGCTCCGGGGTCGGACCCAGAGGGTAGTAATTGATGGAAGTCACTCATCGTGGTGTCCTGTGACCAGTGGGGTCCCCCAAGGCTCTGTCCTTGGACCCATACTGTTCAACATCTTCATCAATGATGTGGACACTGGAGTCAGAAGCGGACTGGCCAAGTTCGCCGATGACACCAAACTTTGGGGCAAAGCATCCACCCCAGAAGACAGGCGGGTGATCCAGGCTGACCTGGACAGGCTCAGCAAGTGGGCGGACGGGAATCTGATGGTGTTCAATGCCGATAAATGCAAGGTTCTCCACCTTGGGAAGAAAAACCCGCAGCATCCTTATAGGCTCAGCAGTGCTATGTTAGCTAGCACTATGGAAGAAAGAGACTTGGGGGTCATCATTGACCACAAGATGAACATGAGCCTGCAGTGCGATGCTGCGGCTAGTAAAGCGACCAAAACGCTGGCTTGCATCCATAGATGCTTCTCAAGCAAATCCCGGGACATCATTCTCCCCCTGTACTCGGCCTTAGTGAGGCCGCAGCTGGAGTACTGCGTCCAGTTTTGGGCTCTACAATTCAAAAAGGATGTGGAGAAGCTTCAGAGAGTCCAGAGAAGAGCCACGCACATGATCAGAGGTCAGGGAAGCAGACCCTACGATGACAGGCTGAGAGCCCTGGGGCTCTTTAGCCTGGAAAAGCGCAGGCTCAGGGGTGATCTTATGGCCACCTACAAGTTTATCAGGGGTGACCACCAGTATCTGGGGGAACGTTTGTTCACCAGAGCGCCCCAAGGGATGACGAGGTCGAATGGTCACAAACTACTACAAGATCGTTTCAGGCTGGACATAAGGAAGAATTTCTTTCCTGTCCGAGCCCCCAAGGTCTGGAACAGCCTGCCACCGGAGGTGGTTCAAGCACCTTCATTGAACACCTTCAAAATGAAACTGGATGCTTATCTTGCTGGGATCCTATGACCCCAGCTGACTTCCTGCCCTTTGGGCGGGGGGCTGGACTCGATGATCTTCCGAGGTCCCTTCCAGCCCTAATGTCTATGAAATCTATGAAATCTATGAAATTTGTCTGCCTTGCAATGGATTATGAATGTAATGGTTTCATGGTTGCTATCACGTAGGCTGCCCTGTATGTTTAAGTCAGTCACCAGATGGTTTCCTTTGGCCAGGACCAAGTCTGGAAGAGCATTTCCTCTGGTTGGACCATACACCTCCTGAGTCAGAAAAGCTCTTCGATGGAAGTCAGGAAGGAACGCAACCAATCCAACTTCACTGAGAGTTCATGTTGGATGATCATCACCTCAGTACTCATGCTGTTTGCTGCAGGAGAAAGCTAATGTTGGTGTGTCTGTCTTCCCACTGGATTTGGAGGATCTTCCGCAGGTAGCATTGATGGTACTTCTCCAACAATTTTAGATGTCTCTTGTATGTTGTCTATGTCTCAGCTCCATATAGTAAGGTGGGGATCATGACTGCTAGTGCTGTGCAAAGCTTCGGATCACGATTTGGATTCGGAGATGATTTGGATGATTCGGAGGCTGAATCTATTAATCTGAATTGAATCACTGGAAGCTTTAGGCTTTCCGAATTGGTTCGGAGCTTCCGAATCGATTCGGAAAAGATTCGGAAAAGATTCAGAGATTTGGCCACAAGGTATAATGGGGAGTCAATGAAATATCTATAATTTTGATGTCTTTTGGCTGATTTAGATAAAACTTGTAGGGGTGGTAGCCCCTGCTGAGAGCATGATATGTGCCTTGTTTCAAGGTGATAGGTACAGGGGTTTCTGGGAAACTGCACCTCAAAGTTGTGAAAGCAAAACTCATGTCATGTGTGTGTGTTAAGCCACAGTGGAGTGAGAACTCCAGGGATGGTAGCCCCTGTGGAGGCCACAAATCCTGCTAAGTTTCAAGAACATAGGTGCAGGGGTTTGGGAGAAAATGCACCCCAAATTCTTGAAAGCAAAACTCATGTCACAGGTACATGTTACCCCACAATGGGGTGAAAACTGCAGGGGTGGTCACCCCTGTTGAGGCCACAAAGCCTGCCAAGTTTCAAGGAGATAGGTGCAGGGGTTTCTGGGAAACTGCACCTCAAACTGCTGACAAGCAAAACTTATGACATAGGTGACACTATGTGTGTGTTAAGGCACAGAGGGGTGAAAACTGTAAGGATGGTGGCCCCTGCTGAGGCCCCAAAGCCTGCCAAGTTTCAAGGAGATAGGTGCAGGGGTTTGGGGGGAACTGCACCTCAAGCTGCGAACAAGCAAAACTCGTGACATGGGTGACACTGTGTGTGTTAAGGCGCAGCAGGTTGAAAGCTGCAGGGATGGTAGCCCCTGCTGCAGCCACAAAGCCTGCCAGCTGTCAAGGAGATAGGTACAGGGGCTCCTGGGTTCTGGTGCCCTGCACCCCTAGCTTCTGACAGACAAACTCATGACATGCATTGGTGCTTGTGCAACTGACTGTCTGTGTCTTACTACCCTCCTAGTGAGAAAGTTTTTCCTAATATCTAACCTAAATTTTCCTTGCTGCAACTTGAGACCATTTCTCATTGTTTTGGTGTGTCCAGTACTCAAAGGGCCAGGGTGAGTGCCTCAAACAGCAGTAGGCAGAGCTGTCCCTTGGGTAGGGTGAATTGGGGCGACTGCCCTGGGCCTCGCGCTTTGTGGGGACCTGCGGAGCTGGATGGAATGGCCATGGTCCCTCCCACTGGACCCACCTGGAACTGGTGGCTCAGCCCCATGCTGTGGAAGAAGCATCTGGTTGCTCACCCCCTCCCCCCTTGTTTTGCATCCACTGAAGAGCGGCTCGTCCAGGGTGTGCAGGATCTGCTTGGCCCCAGGCACCAAATTTCATTGCTATGGCACTGCCATGCCTTGCCTTTGTAGGGGTCCCATGGCCCCATGCAGTGTTAAAGGGGCCCTACACAGGCTGATTTGCTCTGGGCCCCACACCCTGCTAGGGTCGGCTCTGGCAGTAGGCATGTGGTTTTCCTCATAGGAAAGTTTGGGGCAGATTGTGTATGTGCGGGACAATGTAGTGCTGTCATTCTGTGCCTGTGGTACAGATCCAGAAGAAATGGGCTATACAGAGTAGGAGGTTCTGTCATGAAGTACACCAGCAACTGAGTCCATTTCTCCACCTCCATGTGGTGCTGACAGTTATGCCTGTAACTGCAGGTTGCTGCCTCTACTTTCTCTGTGAAAAAAGGCACCTCTGAAGGACTTGGCACCTTTTCTTTGTAACCAAAAAAAGACAAAACCCGCTAGGCTAGTCCCAGTGGGATCTATACCTTCAGCACAGAAGCATGCCTCATAAGTTTATCTAGGAAACAAATTTCCTAGTTCTAGATCGTTTCTATTCATGGTTCCCAAGGTAGGCAGGCAAAATCATTCTCCACTACCTTCTAACACTGAGCATAGATGGATGCAGGACAAGGTGCCACTGTGACAAGGGACCAGGTAGCTGCATTGTGCTTTGTGACCAGATATGGTGTTATTGTGGATGAGGGGTGATAGCAGCAGGTGGAACTAGACAGTGTCATCACATTCTAGCGAGCAGGACACAAAGAGCAGAGTTCATAACCATCCCCTACCTCCAGATTAGCCAGCAGTGAAGACAGAGATCATGTTATGCCCCACTTATTGTCATATAACAGTACAGGAAATGAAATAGAGCTATGATATATAAATGATGGGAAGTCTGCATTAGCGTTGATGAATTATACGATGGCTGTAATCATTCATATGAACTACAGATCCTTTTCCCCTAAGTCATTTTGTCTTCCCTTTAATGCCTCTGCCTAGGTACCTACCAGTTGCACGTGTTTTTCTCTACTTAGTGAGGAGATTTTTGTCCACCTGTCTTCAAGGAACTAAGCTTTTCTTTGAAAGCAATGAGATGGGTTGTCATGAAGCCAGTTGTCTATAGCTAGTGTTACAGCTGTTACATGATTTGGTGCCTGGGCAGTGGAGGAGACCAGGGGTAGAATGGTGCTTGAAATCACAAGGGGGAGGGGGAATAGGAAGCCAATGAAGGGGACAGGAAGCAGTCAGAGGAAGGGACTGGGTGAAGGCACAACTGTGATTCAGCACTCTCCAGGTGCCTGGTGGCTCCCTCTGCCCCAGCAGAAAAGGCACCCCACTTCTAGCTTTCTCTTCTCCCTGCCCATTTCCCCTCTCCCCTCCTTAACTCCACCTTGTTTTCATTTAGCTTCCATTTGCAAATATACTTTGTGAAACTCAAGAGGAACCCTTCAGCCTGTCTGATCACCAGTGGCTGCAGATGGGGACAAGGCATTTCACACCTGACCTTTCCAAGTACTTAGGGGCATGTAACAGGGCATGTAACAGGGTTACTAGAAAGCGGGGTGGCCCCTTTAAGGACAGAGTTTCTAGAGCACAACCTGCCAGCAGAGCGGGGGTTAAAAGGTAGCCCGGGGGGCCCATCAGCTGACTCAGGCTATAACATGACCAGGAGAGAGCTCAGGCTAGAGCTATGTAAGCCCTGGGTTGAGCTGGCTGGGGTAGAGGTCTGTCTTGTTTGTGGTGGGGTGGAGGGTTGCTGAGTGCCCAGGAGACTGGAAGAAAGCAGGCTGCGGGACAGGATAGAGTGGTTCAGAGAGAAAAAGATGCTTTGCATTTATGTTGCATTTTAAACTGGTGGCTTGCAGTGTTCCCTCTAAGCTGTGTGGTGTGTGTGGCTCTGCAGGTGTGCTCATGCTGTGCTGCCAGGTGTGCCTGTGTGGCTATGCATGCTGCATGGTTTAGAGGGAATACTGGTGGTTTGGGCTGGGATTGTGAGGGGTGGTATAAGGAAGCCCCATCAGTGCCTGTGGGGCATGTGATAGCTTTGAAGCCTGCCAGGGGCAGTCTCAAGACCTGGGTGGTTACTGAGACTGGAATGGACAGAGAGGACAAGGTGCAGTGAGAGGCAGGGGCTGGGCCCCAGAAGCCAGGCCTAGAGCAGTGGGCTGGGGCTGTGGGGCCAGCCAGAATGGAGGGGTGGAAGCTGGGAAGGCTAAAGCCCTAACAAAAGAGAAAAGGAATGGCCTAGAGTGACCTGGAGATGCTGGGACAAGTATTCCATCTGACTGAAGATCTGAAATCTGTGAGGCATGGGGCATGGTGTAGGGATGGTATGAAGCCATGTAATTAGCCCTTAAGGCAGGAGTTCCATACCTCCAGGTGTTTTTTGGAGTGAGACCAGATCTGGGAAGTCCTGGGGCAGCCTCCCCTTTGAGAACCAGAAGGAGCATCAAGATGTGGCAGGTGAGTGAAGGGGAGACTCTGTTCCTTTGGGGATAATGCCCTGTTACAGGGCGCCTGTGTTGGCTACAAAGGACCAACTCACATGATCATCATAGCATTCTAGTTTATTAGATGGATGCAAAAGTCAGATCATAAACCTTGGGGCTGATGCCCCCAAACACACACACATTTATGCACACACATGCACTCACAGTAGCTAGCTACGAGCACTAAGCACCAGTGTCAAGATATACCTATCCCCAAGCGCTGGAGTCCACCATTGATGGCCAGTCATAGTTTCATAGTTTCATAGTTGGTGGGGTTGGAAGGGACCTGAGCAGATCAAGTCTGACCCCCTGCTGTGGCAGGAAGGAGTACTGGGGTCAAATGACCCTGGCCAGGTGTTCATCCATCCTCCTTTTAAAGACCCCCAGGGTAGAAGCCAGCACCACTTCTCTTGGAAGGTGGTTCCAGATCCTAGCCGCCCTGACAGTGAAGTAGCGCCTCCTGATATCTAGCCTGAATCTACTCTCTGCCAGCTTGTGACCGTTATTTCTTGTCACTCCCGGTAGTGCTTGGAGGAACAGGGAATCTCCCATAGCCTGCTGGTCCCCCCTGGTAAGTTTATAGACGGCCACCAGATCCCTTCTCAGCCTTCTCTTGTGGAGGCTGAACAGGTTCACGTCCCATGGCCTCTCTTCGTAGGGCCTGCCCTGCTGACCCCTGATAAGGCGGGTGGCTCTCCTCTGGACCCTCTCCATGTTGTCCACATCCCTCCTGAAGTGTGGTGCCCAGAACTAGACGCAGTACTCCAACTGCAAGAAGAGGGCACCAGGCAATGTAGGGCCCCTGCAAGACACAAACGGTAATCTGGTGGCCACGCCACACAAGAAAGCTGATATTTTTAACAGTTTCTTTACCTCTGTTTTCCTGAACAGGGACTGGGATATCCCACCTACCAGAGGTAGGGACAATCTTGGGGATAGCTTTATCAAGCCTTCAGTCAGTGCAGATGTAGTTAGGGATCTTCTGGAAGGGCTAGACATTTTTAAATCTGCAAGTCCAGATACCCTCCACCCAAGGGTGTTGAGGGAGCTGGCAGGGGTCATCGTGGAGCCTTTGGCCCAGCTGTATGAGCATTTGTGGTCATCTGGCCAGGTGCTGGGGGATTGGAAACTGGTTAATGTGGTCCCTATTTTTAAGAAGGGGAGGAAGAAGGACCCAAGTAACTATAGGCCTGTAAGCCTCGCCTCGGTGCTCGGGAAGATCTTGGAGAGAATCATCAAGGAGCACATCTGTGGGGGGCGTGCAGGGGAGATCATGCTCAGGGGCAATCAGCATGGGTTCACCAAAGGCAGGTCCTGCCTGACCAACCTGACTGCCTTTTATGACCAAGTAACTAAATCCTTGGATGATGGTGTCACTGTGGACATAGTCTTCTAGACTTTAAGAAGGCCTTTGACACTGTCTCTCACCCCATCCTCATCAATAAATTAAGTGACTGCGGCATTGATGCCTGCACAGTTGGATGGGTAAAAAATTGGCTGATGGGGCGCACCCAGAGAGTAGTGGTGGACAGGTTGTACTCAACCTGGCGAGATGTGAGCAGTGGGGTACCCCAGGGCGTGGTCCTCAGGCCCGCACTGTTTAACATCTTCTTCAGCAACTTGGACGAGGGGCGGAAAGCACGCTGTCCAAGTTTGCTGATGACACTAAGATGTGGGGCGAGGCGGACACACTTGAAGGGAGAGAGAGGCTGCAACTAGATTTAGACAGACTACAAAAGTGGGCAGAGGAGAATAGGATGGGGATCAACGTAGACAAATGCAGGGTGCTGCACCTTGAGAGAAGGAATCCACAACATACATACAGGCTGGGGATTTCCCTTCTTGAAAGCACAGAGGCGGAAAGGGATCTTGGAGTCATTATTGACTCCAAGATAAACATGAGCCGCCAATGCCAGACCGCAGCCAGCAAGGCCAGCCATACCTTGTCATGCATCCAAAGATGCATCTCAAGCCGGTCCAGAGAGGTGATACTCCCCCTCTATGCGACTTTGGTCAGGCTGCAGTTGGAGTACTGCGTCCAGTTCTGGGTGCCGCACTTCAAAAGGGATGTGGCCAGCCTGGAGAGGGTTCAGAGGAGGGCCACCCACTTGGTGAGAGGGCAGCAGGACAGGCCCTGTGAGGAGAGACTGAAGGACCTGAACCTGTTCAGCCTCAGGAAGAGGAGGCTGAGGGGGGACCTGGTGGCTGCTTACAAACTCATCAGGGGGGATCAACAGCTAATAGGCAGAGCCCTTTTCTCCCCAGCACTACCTGGGGTGACGAGGAACAATGGCCATAAACTGATGGAGAATAGGTTTAGGTTAGAGATCAGAAGGCAATATTTTACAGTTAGGGTGGCCAAAATCTGGAACCAACTTCCCAGGGAGATGGTCCTAGCCCCTACCTTGGGCAAATTCAAGAGGAGGTTGGACGATCACCTGTCTGGGGTCTTGTGAACCCAGCATTCATTCCTGCCTGTGGCAGGGGGTCAGGCTAGATGATCTGTTCAGGTCCCTCCTGACCCTAGCTACTATGAAACTATGCAGCCTAACCAGTGTCACATAGAGGGGGAGGATCACCTCCTTGGACCTGCTTGAGAGGCATCTGTGGATGCATGACAAGGTATGCTTGGCCTTCCTGACTGCATCCCCACACTGTCGGCCCATGTTCATATTGGCCTCAGTAATGATTCCTAGATCCTTCTCTGCCTCTGCACTGATGAGAAGGGAGTTCCCCAGCCTGTAGGTTTGCTGCTGGTTCTTCCTCCCCAGGTGCAGGACCCTGCACTTGTCAGTGTTGAAACCCATCCTGTTCTCTTCTGCCCGACCCTGTAGCCTATCCAGATCTGATTGCAGCCTATTCCTTCCTTCTAGTGTACCTACTTCTCTCCACATCTTAGTGTCACGTGCAAATTTGAACAGGGTGCATTTTACCCCTTTGTCCAAGTCGCTGATGAAGATGTTGAGCAGTGCGGGCCCGAGGACCAAGCCCTGCGGAACTCCACTGTCCACATCCCTCCAGGTCAAATAAGACCCGTCCACCGCCACTCTCAGGGTGCAGCTCTCCAGCCAGTTGGTGACCCATCTGACTATGTAGGCATCGACACCACAGTCTCCTAGTTTTTTAATGAGAATGGGGTGAGAGACCGTGTCGAAGGCCTTCCTAAAGTCCAGAAAGACTATATCCACCTCGACACCTGCATCCAGGGATTTGGTGACCTGGTCATAGAAGGCCACCAGGTTGGTCTGACAGGACCTGCCTCTAATGAACCCATGTTGGTTGCCCCTAAGCATAGTCTCCCCTGCTGGCCCCTCGTGGACATGCGCCAGGATAATTTTCTCAAAAAGCTCCCCCAGGACTAAGGTAAGACTAATGGGGCTATAGTTTCCTGGGTCCTCCTTCCTCCCTTTCTTGAAAATGGGAACCACATTGGCCCTTTTCCAGCCCTCCGTCACATCGCCAGAGCACCATGAGTGCTCGTAAAGCCGTGCCAGAGGTCCCGCAATAACCTCTGCTGGTTCCCCCAGCACTCTGGGGTGGAGATCATCAGGACCTGCTGATTTAAATATGTCCAGTCCCTCCAGAAGTTCCCTGACTAGGTCCTTACTGAGCCTAGGCCTGGGTGTGCCTCCCACTAGGCCTACAGGGGTCCCAGTGGCAGGTATGACCAGGTCCCTACTCAGAAAAATGGGGGCAAGGAAATTGTTAAATAGGTTAGCTTTGCTGTCTGGTGCGACGACCAGATTTCCTAGCATGTCCTGCAGAGGCCCCATGTTACCCGGTACCTTCTTTTTACCCCCTATGTATTTAAAAAAGGACTTCTTGCTGTCCTTGATCCAGGTAGCTAATCCCAGGTCCATCTCTGCCTTGGCCTTCCTGACCGTTCCCTTACAGTTCCAAGCAACAAAGGTATAGTCCTCCCTGGTGATGGCCTCTCCCTTCCAATGGGTGTACACCTCTTTTTTAGCTTGGAGATGTTTCTGAATGCTTTTGGTGAGTCATGGGGGGCCTTTGCACCCTCTTGCCCTTTTTGATCTGTGTTGGGATTACCTCCCTTTGGGCTTGGAGGATTGTCTTAAGGAATGACCACTCTTCTTGGACACCCAACTCCCCTCCCCTCTGGGACCTCAGTGTCTCCCTGACTATTCTCTTTACCTCATTGAAATCCACCCTCCTGAAGTCCAGAACTGCTGCCTTGCTGTAGGCCTTCGCCACCTTGTGCTGGATGGTGAATTCCAGTAGGCGATGATCGCTGTTGCCCAGGTGGTCGAGCACCTGCAGCCCCCCACCAGGTCATTGCCCGTGGTCAAGACCAGATCCAACAAGGCGTCTCCCCTGGTGGGGCTGTGCATTCAAGGCTTCTTTCAGTGCGATGTTGCTTCAAAAGGGGGTCACCAGCTGGTCCTTCTGGCTGGACATGCAGGGTGCTGGTCAGGTCAAAGAGGGCACCACTGGGGGTCATTCTTCTCTGCCTTTTATCCCTCTGTGGCAGACTTTGGTGACTCCCCAATTTTCGGGCTTACCCAATCCAGGGGTCGTTGACCTTGTGGGACATCCCCCTTGGTGGTTGCTAGATGGTAGCTGTCAGCCCCAGGGGTCACATCCGCAGGTACATGCTATATAAAAACTGAGCTAGAGAATGCATATTAATTATAGCCACGTTGTCAAAGAGCCTCTGTTAGCTGGAGGCTAACTGTAGGATAGCTTCTAGGGAAAGTGGAATTGTAGTGGTGGTCTGCAGAAAACAAAAACATGAAAATGGCAGATACTGTGTGTGAAGACAAAGGTGTGGGAGTGATACTAAAGTTTTTGAGTGAGCTGGGAGGAGAATGTGGCCCAGAAGATGTCACAAAAAAAGGAAAAAATATCAAGAGGGGAAGGAGAAAAGCTCTTTCTTGGGACTCCCCAAAGAAGCAGTCTTATTTGGTACCCTCTCCTGTGAGGATCCATTGCACCCAGCCCTAGCTTAGCTTCACAGGGCGCATCCACACAAGCGTGCACATGCTTCTTGCCCCACCTCAAACCCCTTTGAGGCAGAGCAACAGGCATGTGCAGGAGCAAAAAAACGTTCCCTGCACTGTAAACTTGCAGCGCAGGGAGAAAACCAGACCCCTGGGTGTCCAGGGGTCTAAATAAATTGAAGCTCAAAAAAGCAGTGCAGGGAGCAACTGGAGGCTGGGTCCTCCATGGAGACGCTCTGGCTGCCAGAGCATCTCTATGGTTGGCCCTCACCCTGGTGCTGAACCATGTGGTGGGCAAGGCCGCATGGTTCAGCACCAGGGCTCCGGTGCTGGTGAGTACCCCCAGCCCCCCTGAAGCCCCCCTGAAGCCCCCTCCCCCTGCCAGGGCTGGCCCCTCCCCCTGCCAGCTCCCCGAGGCCCCCTCCCCCTGCTGCAGCCGGCCCCTCCCCCCACCAGCCCGCCCAAGGCCCCTGACCCCTGCCCTGGCTGGCCCCATCCCCCCAAGCCTCCTCTGATCCTCGCCTCCCCACCCCATGCTTTAAAAAAACAAACAAAAAACCTGGCACTTACCCGCATTTGGAGCTGCCGCAGGGCAGGGTGACAGCCCCAGCGGCCCCAGCCTGGGCCCTCCTGCCCCTCCACTCTCCTGTGCTGCCCAGGGGGCAGGATGGGGAGGGCTCTGCCAGGAGGCCCTGGAGCCCCCCCACCCCGCTTCTAAGATAAGCAGAGGCTTTTTTTTTTTCCATTTCTTTTTCTGTTTTTTTCTGTTGTTTTTTTTTTTAAGTGATGGTGCCTGGGGTTGTGGGGGTAGGCTTGGGGGCCTGCGGTGCAAGTTGGGGGGTGGGGCTGGGTGGGGCACCCATCGGGGCTGAGTGGGGCAGCCATTGGGGGGGCTGCAGCATCTGGTGGGGGATGGGGCCAGGTGGGGCAGCAATCGGGGGGCTGGAGTGGGGCATTTGGGCCTTGCAGGGGGGCATAGTAGCCCCTGCGGGGGCCATTTGGCCCCTTGCGTGGGGGGCTGAACCCCCTGTTGGGGGGCCATAGCCCTTGTGTGGGGTCTGAACCCTCTGTTGGGGGGGAGGCAAACCCCTTGTGTACGGGCTGAGCCCCCTGTTGGGGGGGCCGTAGCCCTTGTGTGGGGGACGAAACCCTTGTGTGGGGGCCATCGCCCTGTTGGAGGGCAGCAAAATATGTATTCATGAATTCATGAAACCTGTATTTAGATTTCACTTTATTATTATGATAAGAGACTTGCTTTAACACTGTAGACATATCAATAAAACATTGTCCAACTGACCGCTGTCTCTGCCTCACTCTCTCTCTCTCTATAGTGGTCTTTTGTGTTACTTGTGGAGCAATATGGATTTGGGGTTATTTTAGAGAGTGACTTTGGGATTTTTTTATCAGGGATTTTTCAGTTTTCCAATAGGGAACGCCAGAATTCCTGCTAGGGAGGCCAGTGGCAGGACCCTGCCTGCTCAGAGCTGGCACCTTGGACACATCTGGCTGTGGCTGACCTCCTGGCCAAATGGGGCCAGGAGGACATACTTTGACAGTTAAAAGCAGGCCACCACACCCGGAACATCTTCTGGGTGATAGCTGCCCAGATAGCCAGGCAGGGGGCACAAATGGCAGTAGTGCCACACCAAGGCCAACCCTGCAACTGCAGTCCACTGGCAGCTGGCCCAGAGGGGCAGATGCCTCTACTGGCTCTGCAGTCTCCATCCGAGCCTGGCACAGCAGGTCACAGCCAGGCAGCAACCCCCACTGCCAGACGGCCACAGTGGGTAAAGCGTGCAGGGAACTGTCAGGGCTGCTTCAGCAGTCCAGCTGGCACAAGAGGTAGTGTCCCCAGGTACCAATTGGCTGCACCCCAAAAGCTCCTGAGAGCTAGTAGCCCTGAGCTACTTGCCAGGGCGGCTTTTTATACTGCTGGGGACAGCACAGGTGCTGGCCCCGGGCTCTAGCTCCCCCTGGCTGAAGATCCAGGAGGAGCCAGGCAAGGTTATTTTGCCCCAAGTGGCACAATTTGCTCCACAGCAAAGTGCATATCCGAGCACGTGTGCTGAAGCAAAAAGCCCCAGCTCAAATTTGCACTGCTTCTATTTGAGCTGCTTTAAGACCCTGACTCTTCTCAGTCCCTGGTAAAGGTGCCAACTCCATGGGTGCTCTGGGGCTCAAGCACCCACTGAAAAATTAGCAGGTGCCCAACACCCACGAGCCATGACCATTTTGATTTTACATATAAGATCTCTCTGACTGCTTGCAGACACTTAAAAAAACAACTACTAAAAAACCGCCAAAAAACAAAAAGTGCCTTACCAGAAGAAGCAGAGCATTACTTCAACCCACTCTGCAGCATCTGTAAAGATCGGGTGCTTCAGCAAGACTTTTTGGTACTCTTACTAAACTTATTTCATTCAGCTACTAGATAAAAGTGCCAACAAAGCCCCACTGAAGTGCCTAATCTTTACAGAGATTGGGCAAGCTGGGTTGAAAGTAACGTGCTGCCTATTCTGGGTACGTGTGGGGCTTGGCATGAGAAGTGGGGGGGGAAACCCACTGGGAAAAACCAAAGTCAGTGTCTATGGCCCCTGGCTTCCCCATAGCACCCCGATCTCTGGGAGCTCCTTTTTGGTCAGGTCCTGGAAAGGAGGGAGGTTGTTTATTCTTTTAAAAGAACAGGGTTATAAGGTGCTGATTATCTCGAAAAGCACAATAAATATGCTTCAAAACAGTCTTTATTGTATCATTCCAGTTCTCTCTGTCCTCACTCAGATTGTCTGCTTTGGGACCATTCCTCTTCTTCATCCACCCTGGGACCTTCTCTGTCTGTCTTGGGACCTTCTCCCCCTCCAGCTCCCACAGAGTTTCAGTCCTTCTCTGCAGGGTTAATCATCCTACTTACAACAAATTGGTTACAAAACTATAGTCTTAAACTGGCCACAGCACTCACTCAATACAATGAAACATTGTCATGGGGAACCAATCAGAGGGCTGCATGACTGTGTGACAGCCTATGTCCCAGATTCACAGCATCCTGCAGGGATTGGGAAACAGCTGGTTTCCTCTTGCAGGTTGGCAGTGTTTCAGGGGGTATGAAGAGGGGGCGGATTTCCACCATTATGCATACCCCTGGGGGGAGTATGGGGGCACATACCCCCAGATTTTTGCATGGGGTGGGGGCAGATGCCAGCTGCCTGCTGCAAGCTTGGGGCTTCCCACCCTGCTGTCTTTCCCCTGGGAGCCCTGCACCAGCATGTGCCGTTGGCCCACCTAGCAGCAACAGGGGTGGCAGCAGCATGGAGTTGTGAACTGCTGCTGCCAGGCGGTAGGGGGTGCGTGGCTAGCACAGGGCTCCCAGGGGAAAGACAGCAGGGCGGGGAGCCCTAAGCCTGCAGCAGGCAGCCCGCATCAACCCCTGCTCTGCTTGGCTCGGCTCTCTTCCAGCCATGCTGCCAGCGGAGGGGTTGAGGGACGTGAGAGGTGGGCATGTGTGTTAACAAATAAAAACATAGGATTCTGGACTAGCCCAGGGATTGACACGACACCTCGTTCAATGAGTGACAGAAAGGTTTTATTTACTACAAGTATTCAAAATCAAGTCAAGTGAGCCCAAACCAAATCAAAGTCCAGTAATTAGCTATAAGGTGATGATTTCTCACCAAATAGGTGATGGAGAGGCGGTCTGTTTCTCTTCGACGTCTCGAGTAAGTCGGGTGCATCAGCAGCTGGTGTCAGAGAGATTTCTCACTCTTCAAGTGTGCGCAGTGTTTGCTGTTTTACTGCCTTCTTATACCCTTAGTTTAGCATCTTCAAAGCATTCTTTTAGTTGTGTAAATCAAGAGAGAATCCCAAGCAGTAATTGACAGGAAAATCCTGTTAATCAACGTACTCATTATTGGTTATCAGAAATTTCTAATTTGAATGAGTTACCTTCTTCAGTGACAAGAGATTATCCAGTTTGAAACATATCAAGAAACTGATTAACAACCCGGAAAAACATATGTGTCCTTGGAAAACAAGGTAAATCATGAGAGAAGAACAAAAGTAAATCAGAAGACACCTATCACATATGGAGAATGTCTCTTCCTGCACATAAACACAAGTTAATTGCAAAAGAAATCTTTACCATACTAATTAATCAAGTATAGACATTTCACACGTTTACACACCGGACAACTAGGAGCCTGCCTGAAATCATCCTGAATATAGCAAGAAAAGCTGGAAGAGATACCTCATTATTCCTCCTCAGATGGCCTAGCCATGAACTCGCATCCTTTTGTATTATGCAGTTAGCATCAGTATTCTGTATTTTAACTTTTGTGAGTAGGCCCAAGCTTAGCATGAGTTTTAGAGTCATCAATGTGTCCTGCCTTTCCATTTTGAAAAGGTGGTCACCCTATCTCCAGGCCTTGTTGTTAGGCCCAGACTGCCATCCTGCCCCTGAGGTAAAAACGGTATCTAGATGCCCTACTTAGGAGACTATTTACAAATGCTGTTGGCAGTAAAGCCTGCCCCCAACTGAGTCCTTCAAAGTGCTCTCTGCCAGAACTGCAGGCTAGAATCCAGCTCACTTAGCCTCCTTTGTCATATCTCTCCTGCCTTTAAAAAGTGAACTGAGCAGGATCACTACAACCAGTGATCCAGCAACATTCATGCCTTCCCTCTTCAAGAGAAAGCAGTAGTTTTGAAACCCTGACTCTTCTCAGCCCCTGACTTCTGATGGGCTCTTCTTGGCCCATTCTGAAAATAAAAAACATTTTCACTAATTTTTAAAGCAAATTCTCTGCATGTATGAGTGCAAGGTGATCTGCTTTAGAGCAAATCACCTGCATGTCACAGTCCTGCAGGGCTAGATTCCTCTCAGCTTGGCATTGGCATCCCCCAGCACCAAACACTTCATCAGGAACTCCTTATGGGAACAAAAAAGCTTTCTGGCACTGGGGTCTGTTGCCAGTCTTGGCTATTTTCAAGGGCCTAGGCTAAGCTACAGATGTGTTGTTAAGTAGAAGGCTCAAAGCCTGTTTCTGAGTAACTGCAATGTGAACCTTTGCAGATGTGACAACTGACTTGATTGGAAATGCCAGTCAGAGGAAGTTGCAGCTGCTTCCCATGGATTATAGAGACAGTGTGCAGAAGAGTTGAAGCTAAAGTGGCAACTGAATTTAGATTAGCAATGAGAATCAAGGACAAGAAGTCCTTTAGGTACATAGGGACCAAAAGGAAAACAAATAGGGGTGTGGGGCCATTGCTCAACAACTCAGGACAGCTGGTTACCAGCACCCAGGAGAAAGCTGAACTCCTGAATGACTACTTTGCCTCGGTCTTTCACTGGACCAAGGGGAAAACAATGCCAGGTAGAGTACAGGATGAGCATGGTAGGAATAATTACCTTCCTACTATTGGTGTAGAATTGGTATGTGACCAACTTAATAAATTAGACATGTACAAGACAGTGAGACTGGATGATCTTCATCCGAGAGTGCTGAAGGAGCTGGCTGAAGTAATTGAGGAAGCCCTGGAGAAGCTCTTTCACAACTCATGGCGCTCTGGAGAAGTCCCTGAGGACTGGAAGAGGGCCAATGTTGTGCCCATCCACAAGAAGGGCAGGAGGGAAGACCCGGGTAACTATAGGCCAATCAGCCTAACTTCCATCCTAGGGAAAATCCTAGAAATGTTCATGGTGAGGCGCCCCCTGCCCAGCCAGCAGCAGTGGCAATAGTGCAGAGTTGTGACCCCCACTGCTGCTGGGTGGACAGGGGGTGCTTCACCACGGTCGTATGGCCAGCATGGGGCTCCCAGGGGCAGGACAGCCAGGGCAGGGAGCCCTAGGCCCACAGCAGGCAGCCCACATTCACCCCCATCCCCCATGGGCTCTGCTCAGCTCTGCTCTAGTTGTGCTGCAGGGGGCGAGGGGTAATGATTACCCTATGCCAGGGCCAGACTAATAACTAAAAGGGAATTTGGGGGGAAGCAGCTCCAGGCTAGAGATGGATGAGGGAGAAAGCAGGAACAGAGTGCACCTAGGCAGATAGGAATATAAGGCTGGGAGGCAACCCCATGGACAGTTGTGACTGAATGGGCACTAGGCTAGGAATCAGGTTGGGGGACTCTCACTTGTCCCCCTCCCAGTCTTCCCTTGAGTGGTCTACCCCACGAGCCAGAACACTATAGTTGTGCCTGTCAGGAGACATTGTGAGACTTAAGGATAACCCTAGTTCAATTGCTGGAGATCCATGAAGCCTAGCAACGTGGCTCCACTGGCATAACGTGGGAGATTCCCAGGGGACACTAGATGTGTCCCTGGTGAGTGGGTGCAGGCTAGCATCTACTAAACTAACTAAAGCTTTGAGGTTTGCATGCAGTTCTAGCACCTCAAAGTGGACATGCTTTACTACTTCCTCAGCCTGTTGAGGACTAATCTCAGGTTCAGGTGTCCCAACTTTTCCTTGTGTATGTGACAAGGTCAGCAGGGCCCTAGTTGTGTTTGAGGAGTTGGACAAGGCCAAGGGGATGGAGGAGACAGCCATGGAGGAGGAGGAGTATAGGCTTAAGGCTGGGGCTGGGGCTGGTGAGGGTGATGACTGAAGCCTGGGGGACTTGAAGGAGACTGGAAAGGAAGGAGATGGTGTGGTGCCACTGTGTTGTCTCCACTAGGTATGATGCGGGAGGGCCAGGCAGCAGTGCATGGAGGAGCACCACAGGAGGCAAATCTATGACCTCCTAACCTGTGACACCTTTGAGTAAAATACACAACTGGTATCTGAGCAGAGTCCTGTGACTTGTGGTGCTCTAGATGAGCAGAGCAGGATCACAGGAGAGTGCCTCCTTTGCAGGTAGTCGTTGTTCCAAAAGCAGCACTGGGTGTGAGGGTCCCCATGGTCCATAGGCTGTTGTCCAGAAGCTGTCTAGCACACTGTGTGAAATGTTGATCCCAGGTGGCAGTGCCCTCCCTGGCTGGGGGATGGGGTGCCTAATGGGGACAAGTGTTTCTGTGCTTCTTGGTCCCCAGGGCTGGAGGCAATACAGGACAGGTCCCTGAGTGCTTTATGAGGGGGAGTGAGTCTCATCTGCTACTGCTGTCCTTATGCAGGGAGGGACTCTGCTATTTCCCTAGGTGTAGGCTCTCACTGTGGGGTTCTGTTGGATCCTGCACTTGCAACAAGGCTCTTCTTTGGATGTAGCTAAGACCGCTTGGTGAAGGTGTCCTTCTCAGAGGGGAGGGTCCTGGCCTGTATCCAGGGCAGTGTGGTTCCCCAAGCAGCAGTGGTGTGGCTGTGCTGGTGGTGCCAATGGTGTGAGCTGAGGACTGTCTGAGGCTTCTGGAGGACCCCTGGCAGATGTCTCAGCTGGGGGCTCTCTAGAGGCCAAGATGCAACAGTCATGTAAGGGATGGCGGGAAACCTCTACAGGTGGAGATTCAGTTACTGGGAGTGCACCCAGGAAGATGGGGGCAGGAGATCTGCTTTTGGCTGTGACAGATGAAGCTGGCTATTTTGGAGATGTGTTGCATAGGGAAGAGGGGATGTAGGAACTCAGTGAGAACTGGCTGTGGGTGACCCTATGACTGGGACTGCTGGGGCTTCCTATGTAGACTGCAGGGAGTGTGTAGCTGCCAATGTCTGCTGTCGAGTTATTCTAGCCTACGTGACATCCAGGATGACTGAGAGTGTCCTCCTGATGCCTGTGACTGCTCTGTGCTGAGCCAACACCTCCTGTCTGTTCTCCCTGCCCTGAGCATCTTGCCCAGCTTGTTGCACTGCCTAAGGCATGGGGAGGGCTCAGGATAGCTGCCTTGGGACAGCAGGTGCTATCCTAGCCCTGCAGATGGAAGGGTGAGGAACGCTCCAAGACTAAACAACCAGGATGGTTGCCTTGGCCATAAGGAACCATACATCTTGCATACCCTGCAGTGGGCCATGTAAGTTAGGAAGTTCAGGAAAAGGCTATTTATACACCGAGAGCCAAACCCAACTCTTACTGCCCTTTTTGCATGGTCAGGTAAAACCAGGCACCCGCAACTTACTTTCCCAACTCCCTGTTTACTTGTGCTTGTCCTATATGGCCAGAAAAAGAGCCCACCCAGCAGATTCTCATTGGCTGAGTAGCCTTACCTTCAGACTCACTTTAGTCTGCTCACAGCTGGTGAGGTGGAGTGCAGCACTGGAGTAAGCTGAACAAGCTCCCAGGAGACACCACAGCTCCACAGCTTTGCCTTCAGGAGAATGTTGTGTCCCAACAACTGGGGAAGGGGCTTCTTTGGACCCACCCATCAAGCAAGACATCATGTAGAATGAGCTGCAGCAGCGAGTCAGTGTGGTGATGGTGGAAGTGGGGAGGGCATGCTGGACCAATTTGTTCCAGAAGAAGGGGCAGGGCATGAAGCAGTGGGCAGGGTCATATCTCTCACATTTCCTGAAGGAAGCTCCAGGGAGCTTGACTAGGAAGCAAGTCAGACACATGGTCCACAATGTGGCAACTACAGGCTGTCAAACCCAGCATTGAAGCCAGCAGGCAAAGCCAGTATGACGGAGGATTGCTGTCTGTATGCTTCTGATAGCCTCCTGAGAAATGTCTGGCTCTCCTGAGAAATGTCTGGCTCTGAGTGGCTTCTTTTGTATAAATTAGTGCTGTTTGTTTTGGCAGCCTGTGAAGGCTTGTGCCGTGACCACCTGAACGGAGGGGCATGTTTTGTGATTATCTCAAGTTGCAGAGTTTTGAGATTCCCTGGAGAGATCAGCCAGCTGCAACTGCTCTGGTAAAACCTTTTCCACCCCAAAGAGCTTAGACCTCATTGTTTCCCTACACCCAAGTTGCTTTCTATCACTTGATGCTCAAGACCACAGCTCTGAACATCTTGCTGTCACTCTATACTGCTCCTAATTCATAGATGTTAGGGGTGGGAAGGGACCTCACGAGATCATTGGGTCCAGCCCCCCTGCACTTGGGCAGGAAAGACTGCTGGGGTCAGATGACCCCAGCAAAGTGGGTATCAAGATGTTTTTTAAAGATCTCCAGGATAGGTGACTGTACCACGCCTGGGGGGCCTGTTCTAGACCCTCAACACTGGAATTATAAAGAAGTTTTTCCTTATGTCCAGTCTGAAGCAATTTTCAACCAGTTAGTGCCCATTGTTTTTTGTCTTCCGCTGTGGTACCTTGGTGAACAGATGCTCCCCCAGGACCTGATGTACGCCCCTAATATATTTATAGGCTGCCACCAAGTCCCCTCCAAGTCTACTTTTCTCTTAGCTGAACAGTCCCTTGTCTTTCAGCCTCTCCTCGTATGACCTGCTCTCCAGACGTCTAATCATGTGTGTGGCCCTCCTTTGGACTCTCTCAAGCTTCTCCACATGCTTCCTGAAGTGCAATGCCCAGAACTGGACATGGTACTCCAGCTGTGGTCTCACCAAGACCACAAAGAGCAGGAAGATGACTTCCTTAGCCTTGCTTGAGATGCATTAGTAGATGCATGCCAGTGTTTGATTCACTCTGCCAGCTATGGCATTGCATTGGTGGCTCATGTTCATTCTGTGATCTATCACAACCCCCAGGTCTCTTTCAGTTGTGGTGCTGGCAAGTGTAGCACTGCTGAGCCTGTAAGTGTGTTGCGGATTGTGGCAGGCACCGTTGGTGCCTGCCACTTTAAGGGCTGAGTCAAGCAGCCAGCAGGTGCTTGATTGGGGTGGCCAGTTTAAAACCATGGCTGCCTATATAAACAGAGCAGTTCACTGCTGGCAGGAACGCAGACCACCTGGCTGAACTGTGGAATGGAACATCTTGCAGGTAGGAGCAGGAGGCTTGTGGTCCTGGGCATGACCTACAACTGCACCCTGCTGGGAGTGGGTGGCCTGGTGGTGCTCCCAGTGGTGCAGGAGCCTCCAGGAAAATACCAGACCAGTTACCACCCTGGTGGAAGGCAGGTTGAGGTGCCTCAATAACCCCCAGCCCCCACATCACTGTGGGTAGCAGATGGGGCCAGGCATGGCTACAGCTACCTGAGCCCCCACCAGGGGGAGAAGCCCCGTAGCCCCAGTGAGAGAGTAGAAGATGTGGAGCCCCAGTAAGGGTAGGCTGCAGTGAAGGGGTAGAGAGATTGAGCCCCAGTGAGCGGGTGGCTGTGGAGCCCCGTTGAAGGGGAAACCAGAGTGCTGGGAGCCTGGTGTGTATATGAGAGTTTGTGTACAGTTGCCCTGGGAGGGGCCAGGGCAAGCTTGGCCCCAGTCAAGTAATTGGTTGGCCACTACCCTAGTGAGGGTTGTGGGAGAGGCCCAAAAGACAGTACGTCTGCCACCCAAGGGGTGTGCTGGATAAAGTTTATGACTGAAGGGGCCTGCTCTGAGAGGGAGCAAGGTGGTACAAGTTGTTGATGCATGAAAGAGACCCTGTGAGACGGGGTGGAGTGTGAGAGGCCCTAGTGAGAGGAGGGCAGTATGAACGTGTATGTGTGCGTATGAGACCTGACAACGAGGGCTAAGCTTGGTCTGGCTGCAGCCCAGGAGTATTTGTCACCTGGATTCCATCTGCGAGGCTTGGGCTGTGGTGTAGGGGAGGATCGGAGCCACAGATAACATCCCTTGGCATTGGGGCAAGAATGGTCAGCCTCCTGCCTAATTAGAACCAATTATGAAACAACAAGGCGTAGCAGGCAAGTGAGATGGGTGGTTAGCCCAGGAATGGGTGGATGGGCTGACATCTAACTGGCCCCGGGAAGGCCCCCTGTTACACGGATTATTCCTCCCCAAATGGAGCACTTTACATTTCTCCATGTTAAACATCATCAGGTTATGATCTGCCCATCTTGAAAGCCTATCCAGGTCAGCCTCTATTCCCAGCTTGTCCTCAAGCGTGGCTACACTCCCCCATAATTTGGTGTCATCCACAAACTTTGCCAGTACACTTTTTTTAACACCCGAATCCAAACAATTGATGAACATGTTCAAAAAGCACTGATCCGAATATTGAACCCTGAGGGATGCCACTGGTCACCTTCTGCCATAACGCAGTGTACACTGTCTGTTCAGGCAGCAGTACCACACAGCCAGTGGGTTATTCTTAACACAACCTGTTTGCAACTTTTGACTGCTAAAGTTGCATCACCCCTGTAGTTAATGAGTGGTAGTTGCAAAGCCTGAGCTACAAGTCTCCTACAAAAAGCTTGTACACAACTAAAATCCCCTATAGTGAAATGATTATTGCTGTGATTTGCCATATGAGCTGTAAATTTTATTCCTTTGCAGGTCCTGTAATCTCATATGCATCGCCATATAAAAACAAATAAAATGAGATTTTCTCATTTTTTTCCATCTGTTGGCATCTTGTGGTATGATGAGGTATTGTGATAAAGTGGAAAACACCCTGAATTTTTGTTCTAAGTGTAATGGGGAAACTACAAGATGTCAAGCTAAAAGAACTTTCAGCAAGATTACTTGTGAAGTTTCTCAAGGATTGGTCTTGTTTACAATTTTATTGTAGCTATTATCCAATACAGTTATCCAATGGAAAATGTAACTATTATCCAATCTTTTCCCTTGGTACCTGCAGTGATATTGTCTGACTTGCTCTGTGATAGACTGTGGTATAAAGGATAAACATATCCTACCATAGTAACAGTATTCTGTGTTGGAGGGGATAGTGATAATGCACTCTGATGCTTCTTTCATGGGATAACTTTATTAGAAAATCACAATTTCACTCTAAGCTGTAAAGGCTTTTCTTTATGATTCAGTTAAAAACTTTGAATTAAGACTGGAAGGGGGACAATAGTATAAGTGGTTGCCAGTAAGGATATCTGAACAGAGAAGGCCTGATTCTGATTTTTTTTTTTTCTGGCTGGAATCAACGTTAAGCTAGTTGGGTTTACACCAAAGTAAAATTGATATGCGGCTAGAATTGGGCCCAGAATTTTTGAGGTTAATAATGCTTTATTTATGGATGTTGCAACTGGGAAACTCTCAGTTTACAACAGCTGTTAGTCCCTAACTGCACAACCTTGCATTTTGTACAACTGAATTTCTTCCCATTTTTATAATTTCAGTTCTTAAAATCATCTGCTTCCTCTTTATTGATGATGATCCTAACTTTGCAATATCAGTAAATTTAGCACACACCTATATTTTATGCCAATGCATTCATGGAAGTGTCAAATAAAATTGTAAACAAGACCAATCCTTGAGAAACTTCACGAGTAACCTTTCTGAAAGTTCTTTTAGCTTGACATCTTGTAGCTTCCCCATTAACCAATTTCTTACCCATTTTACAATTCTGTAGTTAGTTTTAATTAATAATATCCCATGTAGCACCATATCTAATGTCTTCCTGAATTCAAGCTAACTAGATTGACTGAGTTTTCTTTGTTTAAAGAATTAGTTGTCTTACCAAAGAAAGGTACAAGATTTTATTTCCTGGGAATGTTCTACCTTTAGTAAACTTCTGCTGCATAGTATCCTGTTTCCCTCCATGATTTGTTTCCTTGCAGACTTGTTCTACAGCTTTGCATGTCATTGGGTGTGACAAACAGATTAGTAGCCCAAATCACTGTTGCCATTCCCTAAACAGATACTAACTGTGCTATGTACTTTTTTGTGCACTGCTGCCCCTGATTTGATATTTTTATTAAGAATGTTTGCTACTGAACTTGAAGCTTCATATATCAGTTCTTTCAGAACTCCAGTTTGATACCCAGTTCCCCCTACTTAAGCACATTGCACTCTGGGTACATCTACATGAGACGCTTTACTGCACAGAAGGGCAAATTACTGTGCAGTAAGCGTCCGTATCTACACGTGCAGATATTTACTGCATAGTAAGTTGCTTACCTGTGAGCAGATTTGCTATTTGTAAATACAAGTCACAAATTTACTCACAGTTACTTACTGCGCAGCATAGGCGACTGGTAGGGAGGGCATGGAGGGGGGCACATGCCCCACTGAGATTGGCCACTCAATGCCTCCCCCCCCAGTGCTGATGTCACCGCTGGCTTTTGCAGGTGGTCGCTACTTGCTACACCCCCCACGCCCATCCGCTGCCACCAGCTTCTGTGGGCAGTCATTGTTCACCACACCACCACCAATGCTGCCACCCACAAACTGTGCCCCCCAGTCTCAGGAGGCACCAGTCACCCATGCTGCACAGTAACAAACGTGTAGAAGCTGACCGGGAGCAAATTCTCCCAGTCAGCTCCACCACTAGGGGACCAGCCTCAGCTGAGCCCCAGAACCCCAGGGCTGTGAGCTTCTCTAGCCCCTAGTCTGGGGCAGTTCTTTGCTTCTTCCAGCCCCTGGCCCTTAAAAACCTGTGGGGATGCTGGGGCACTTCTTATGTCTCTAATACAAATCCTGATTGCCTTTTCCTCTAGACCAATAGGGCTACAACCTGGATACCTGACTTCTTACGTTTTGCTTTTATGAGTGACTGAGCCTATTCTTCCAGTTCAGGTTAATAGGATCATGAGAAAGTAGGGATGAAAGGGACATCACACAGTCATCTAGCCTAGCCCTCTGCTCAAGGCAGGATCATCCCTGATTAAACCATCCCGGCTAAGTGTCTGTTTAACCAGCTTTTGAAAATACTTCCAAGGATGGAGATTTCACAAAGTCTTGTTCCCTACAGCCACAGAAAAAAGCCTGTCTCCATTCTCTCTATAATCACCCTTCAAGTATTTGAAGACTGTTATCAAAGCTTCCCTTAGTCTTCTTTTCTCCAGAAAAGATCACCCTAGTTCTTTCAGCCTTTCCCATAAATCTTGCTTCCCAGGCCACTAATCATGTTTGTTGTTCTGCATTGGACTCTTTCCAAACTATCCACAGCCTTCTTGAAATATGGGGTCCAAAACTGGACACAGTACTTCAGGTGAGGCCTCACCAGTGCTGAATAGAATGCAAGCAACACTTCCCTTGATTTGCAAGTGACATGCCTGTTAATACCAATCCAGTAATGCTGCTGGCCCTTTTTGCAACCGGAACACTCTGCTGGCTCATGTTTAGCTTAAGGTCTTCTGTAACTCCCAAATCTTTCACTGTAGTACTGCAGCATAGCCAGTCATTCCCCAAGCTATATTTGTATATGCAGTTATACCATCCCAAGTTCAAGACTTTGCTCTTATCTTTATTCAGTGTCATCTGATTGACTGTGGACCATTTCTCTAGTCTATCCAGGTCATTCTGAATCTTAGCCCTACTCTACAGAGTATCTGCACCTCCACCCACCTTAGTGTTGTCCACATATTTGCTAAGCTTGTACCCAATTCTATCATCCAAATCATTAATGAAGATATTAAACAGATATTAACCAGACCCAGGACAGACCCCGGGGAACCCCACTTGATGTCTCCTCCCAACTAGACATTGAGTCACTAGATACTGGTTGTTGAGCACGATGATATAAACAGTTATGCATTCACCTTACAGTACTTCCATCTAGTCTGTATTTCCTTAGCTTGTTAATAAAAATGTCATGGGAAGCAGTGTCAAAAGCCTTGCTAATGTCAGGGTATATCTCATCCACTGCTCTCCGTTCATCCATTTCATCCTCATTTCACGATAGAAGGAAATGAGGTTAGTCAGGCATGACTTACTTTTGGTGAATCCATGCTGGTTCTTCCTTTAGGTGTTTTCCTTTCGGTGCTTCACAACAGATTCCTTAAGGACCTTCTTCATGGTCTTTCTCAGGTGTTGAGGTCAGGCTGACTGGTTTCTAATTCCCTGGATCTTCCTCCTTCTCTTTCTTAAAAATTGCCACTTTCCAATCATGTGGGATCTCACCCAATATCCACAAGTTCTCAAACAGGATAACCGATGGCTCTGAAATTAGATTGCTTCTGCCTCTGTCTTTTTATTCATTTGTGGGCGCGTCTACAAGAGACTGTGGAGTTGCCTAATTTATTGTGGAGTTGCCTAATTGGACTGCATCCAATTCTGGGCTCCACAATTGAAGAAGGATGTCGAGAAGCTTGAGAGAGTCCAGAGGAGAGCCACGCATGATCAGAGGGCAAGAAAATAGGCCTTATGAAGAGAGGCTGAGAGCCATGGGACTCTTCAGCCTGGAAAAGCACAGGCTCAGGGGTGACCTGGTGGCTGCCTATAAGTACATAAGGGGCATGCATCAGGAACTGGGAGAACATCTGTTCACCAGAGCGTCCCAAGGGAAAACAAGGACCAACAGTCATAAACTCCTCCAAGACTGTTTTAGGTTGGACATAAGAAAATTTTACTTACTGTCCAAGCCCCCAAGACCTGGAATAGATTCCCTCCAGAAGTGTTGCAGGCACCTACTCTGGACTCATTCAAGAAACATGTGGATGCTTATCTTACTGGGATCCTTTGACCCTAGCTGACTTCCTGCCCCTGGGGCAGGGAGCTGGACTTGATGATCTTTAAGGTCCCTTCCAGCCCTAACGTCTATGAAATCTATGAAACATCTCAGCATCTACACCTGCAGCCCTATTAGGCTGCAGGAAATTAATAAACTCTGCAGCAGGTTAGTACTTATAAATACTAATGACCTTTGCCAGACAGGTGCACAATACTCTACTGCTGAGTATGGTGGAGCAAGTGCTGAGGTTCAGAGTGTTGTGGCTACAGCTCCACATGTTGATCCAGCAGGCTTGGCTAGCAAGTTGTTTCAGGATTTGACACTTACTGCTGTTTTCTTTACATGTTCGTGGAAGGTCAGAGTTCTATCTAAACATACTCCCAAGTATATTGGGCTGGGGATTGTGCTTTAGTCTCTGACCACCCATTTAGATGTTGTCCTTTTTTGGCACTGACATTATGGAGGTGGAATATACTGGATACAGTTTTGGCAGGACTTGGCGTAAGCCACCATGTATTACAGTAGTCTGCTAGCTTTGTCACATCTTTGTTCAGGATCTGGTCTATACTGCGGAAAGATGGAGCTTGAGTGGTACAGCAGATGTCAACAGCATACAGGTGAACTTGTGGGATGTGGTTTTTGGTACATTGTTTATGTATAACTTGAACAGGGTTGGGGCTGACACTGAGCCCTGTGGAAGTCCATTGACCTGTCTCTTCCATGCACTTATCTCCTGCTCAAGGTGGACTCTGAATTGTCTGTCACAGAGAAGTGTTTCCATGACTGTAGTGACCCAGCTTGGGAGTACTCTTGACAGCTTTAGAAGCAGTCCAGTGTGCCATACTGTATTGTAGGCAGCTGTGAGGTCCAGTAAAATATCTTGTTGACACCCAGCTGAACCCAATCATGAGTATCATCACTGGAACCCTCTGTTCAACTCCCCTCCCCTGGCTTCTTGTTCTTGCAAATATTATTCCCCCACATATCTATCTACCAATGATGACCCTAAAGTTGGTTGAAACCATTCATACTGCACCCTACCTAACACTTTGTGATGATCTGTTTAACTTACCCAAGGCCTGCCTGCCTTTGCGACACCCCTTACAGAGCAACCTCCATGACCAGGATCTGTCTGCAGATACCCTCTGGATCAAGGAATGGGAATCACAGGAAGTCACAGACAAGTTCCTTGGTTCGTTGTGACAAACCCCACTCATTAACTTGCTGGCTTTGAACTAATACGGTGAGAGTGGTCCCTGTTAAACAGGTTCAGTACAGGCCAAGGCCCCTGCACAACCAACCTCCACTGCTGGGGCCTTAGTGCTAACCCATTGTGCACTTGTGGAGAGATACAATGCCATACATCATTGAGGAGTGTTCCCTCACCACCTAAGAAGTGGATTAATAACATTGAACTCAGTTAATGAGGAGACTATTGCTTGATTTCATAGATTTCATAGACATTAGGGCTGGAAAGGACCTCGGAAGATCATCGAGTCCAGCCCCCTGCCCAAAGGGCAGGAAGTCAGCTGGGGTCATAGTATCCCAGCAAGATAAGCATCCAGTTTGCTCTTGAAGGTGTTCAATGAAGGCGCTTGAACCACCTCCAGTGGCAGGCTGTTCCAGACCTTGGGGGCTCGGACAGGAAAGAAATTCTTCCTTATGTCCAGCCTGAAACGGTCTTGTAGTAGTTTATACCATTCGACATAGTCGTCATCCCTTGGGGCGCTCTGGTGAACAAACGTTCCCCCAGATACTGGTGGTCACCCCTGATAAACTTATAGGTGGCCATCAGATCACCCCTGAGCCTGTGCTCTTCCAGGCTAAAGAGCCCCAGGGCTCTCAGCCTGTCATCGTAGGGTCTGCTTCCCTGACCTCTGATCATGCGTGTGGCTCTTTGGACTCTCTCAAGCTTCTCCACATCCTTTTTGAATTGTGGAGCCCAAAACTGGACGCAGTACTCCAGCTGCGGCCTCACCAAGGCTGAGTACAAGGGGAGAATGACGTCCCGGGATTTGCTTGAGAAGCATCTATGGATGCAAGCCAGCGTTTGGTCGCTTTACTAGCCACAGCATCGCACTGCAGGCTTATGTTCATGTTCATGTTCAAAGCTTGGCTTTGTGGATTTACATTTGCTAAATAAAATAAATATAAATAGTATCTTGCTGTGGAGTTTTTTGGGGTTTTTTTGTTTTTGTTTTTGTGCTCAGCAATGCACATGTAGACAGGGCTAGCTGGAGCATGAGGGTGTCTAAGTGCAGGGCTGCCTGCTAGCTGGCCCCACACTGGAGTATTCTCATGCCTCTGCACAACATGCTGAGCCAGGTCAGAGCAGCCCTGGGCTGGCAGGCTGTAACCACCCAGATGTCTGGCCAACTGGAACTGCTCTGACCTGGCTCAACGTGCTGCAGTTCTGGGCACACATATAAATGCAGGACGTTGGAGCAATAAACTTTGGCACAATGCGTGCTGGAGTTTATTGTTGCTCATCAACCAACTATAAAGTTAGACCTTGAAAATGTGTATTAACTTTATAGCTGGTTGCTATTGAGCTTTACATTGTCTGTGTAGCAGGGTCTCTCCTGTGGTTGGGAGCCCCGTCAGCTGATGGGGCTCCCACCTGCAGGGGTACACCATGTCCAGCTGGGGTTGGGAGTCCCACAACTGAGGGACCCAGAGTCCCACAGCTGCGGATGCTGGGTGCTGACAGCACACCTCCCAGTGCTGGAACCCAGCTGGGGCCCAGCAGTCACAGGGTGTGGCAGTGATCTCCCAGCCTCTCGGGGGTATGAAACCCCGAAAATGGGTTATCACAGTAGCTGTGATCTCCTAGCCCCTGTGGCTTCACACACCCCTGGGGCTGGGAGATTGCACTTGCTGCAGTCTCTTAGCTGCTGGGGTGTGTGGAGCATCCCCATGAGTGGGAGCCCCTCACCCCTCACGGCTTCTTGTCGACTGGAAGACTCACCTCCTGCAGACCTAGTTTGTTGCCATCCAGGGGATTATCACTATTGCTTTCTCATGCCGCCCCCAACCCCAACCTCACTGACTTTTGGGGTTTTACTATGCCATGCCAAGCCCTACAGCTTTGAGCCCTGGAACCCTTGGGCTCTGGAGCCCACCTGAGCTTGGCATGTTTTGGGAAGAAATTAATTGGCTTGAGCCCACCATGACTGTGCTTTCAGACTGAAGCCCAGAAGCCTGTACCTAGTTTTGTGCTCACAAACTGCCCATTACAAACCGAGTAAGCCAACTGCTGAGCCATAGAAGAAAGCCAACAGTGGCCTTTTCATAGCCTGAGTGTCCAAACTATCACCACATACACTTAAAAAAAATAAATCGGGTGCATTGTGAGAGGGCCCTGTGCCTAGCAAGAAGAGGCCACAGGCAGCAAAAAACACCTTCCTTTTACCTGCGAGCCCTATGCTCGGTCATAGACAAACAATGTAAGCCTCCAGGGGTGCCGGCTTCTTAAGTGGCAGGGCCTGAATGGTTTTGGCTGATCCAAAATTAAAAAAGGAAAAAAAACCCTTTTGGCTGGACCAAGTAACCCTTCCTCTCAGACACTCCCAGGGCATTGACTGAAGCCCAGACCAGAGTCTGGGGCTTGGCATGACATGGCACAAAGTAACCAGTGCATTGCATAGACTGCACTGTATGAATGGACTGTAAGGTGGATAGAAAACTGGCTGAAGCATTGGGCTCAGGGGGTAGTAATCAATGGCTCGGTGTCTAGTTGGCAGCTGATATCAATTGGAGTGCCCCAGGGATCATTCCTGGGGCCAGTTTTGTTTAATATCTTTATCAACAATCTGGAAGACGGCATAGAGAGTGCACTCAGCAAGTTTGTGACCTAGACAAATTGAAGGATTGAGCCAAAAGAATTCTCATGAGGTTCAACAAGGACAAGTGCAAAGTCCTGCACTTAAATTGTAACAATCCCATGTACCAGTACAGGCTGGGCGCTGACTGGCTGGGCAGCAGGTCTTCAGAAAAGGACCTGGGGGTTACAGTGGACAATATGCTGAATATGAGCCAGGCTCTGCAGCTGTGCAACTGATGGTTTCCACTGGGGAGACAGCATTGTGTTTTTAGAAATTTTTTTTTGTTTGGTTGATTTTTTTTCCCTGTGGATTTCACAGAGATTGCCCAATTTTATGATTTCCACAAAATCTGTGAAATCGTGATTTGAGTAGGTCCCTAGCTATAGGATATTCTACTGAGACTGCCACTATAGAAGCTATTAATGGAACAGCTTCAACAGGAGAGACCCACCCTGGAAGGTGACAGGGACTCTGATTAGGCAAGCCAGCCTGGGCCAAGTACCTCAGCAGCCACACCTGCAGTAAGCCTCAGCTAATGAAGTTTGCCCCAGTTTAGGAGCAGCAAACATCCTAATCAGCTTCTGGGAGCACTGCCTATCCATTGAACAAGCCTCCTTGTTTCTGTACTGGTTCTCCTGGTTCCAGTACTGGCAACGGGGGACATGGTACTGGCAATGGGGGATGACCTAATCAGTGACCTAACGATTGAAGGGAAGCTGGGTGACAGTGTCCATGAGCTGATCACCTTCACCATCGGCTGTAAAGCTGGCAAGTCAGTCAGCAATACAGAAGCCCTTGACTTCAGAAAAGCTGACTTCGGCAAGCTCTGGAGCCTTCTCAGTGAGGCCCTAAGGGACCATGACCCAAAGGGGAGGGGAGTTCAGGATGAGTGGTTGCTCCTCAGGGGAGCAATCCTGGATGCACAAGCAAAGTCTATCCCATCTCAGAGGAAAGGCAGCAAAAGGGCACAGCAGCCCCCTTGGCTCTGCAGGGAACTAGAGGACCTCCTGCGTCTAAAAAGAAAGACCTACAAAGGATGGAGGACAGGATCCACCTCCAAGGAGGAATATTCTGCACTGGTCCGAACCTGCAAGGAATAAGCCAGGAAAGCCAAGGCTGCAACTGAACTTCAGCTAGCTACAAATATCAAGGACAATAAAAAATCATTTTTTAGATATGTGGGGAGCAGGAAGAAAAGCAAAGGCAACCTACTAAATCAGATGGGACAACTTACAACTCATGCCCTTGAAAAAAGCCAACCTGCTAAATGGGTACTTTGCGTCGGTTTTTCACCAGTCCCATGGGATACCCCTGCCCATTATGGGACAGGGAGGCTCAGGTGAGGGAGATTCCTTGCCCTCCATTAATGCTGACCTTGTGAAGGAACACCTCAAGAGGCTGGATACAGATTGGAAGAAGGCCAGTGTGGTGCTTATCTTCAATAAAGGGAAGAAAGTGGATCCAGCAAACTACAGGCCCATCAGCTTGACCTCTATCCTGGGGAAGGTCTTAGAAAAAACTATTAAGGAGGCCATTCTTAATAGACTGGCCGATGGCAACATCCTGAGGGAAAGCCAGCATGGGCTTGTTGCGGGTAGGTCTTGCTTGACCAATCTCATTTCCTTTTACGACCGGGTGACCTATCACCTGGACAAGGGAAAAGAGATTGATGTCATATATCTTGACTTTAAAAAAGCCTTCTATCTGGTATCAGTTCACCAATGACACCAAACTGGGGTAGAGAGTCCACATCTGGGGACAGGAGGGTGATCCAGGTTGACCTTGACAGGCTCAGGAAATGGGCGGATGAGAACCTGATGGTGTTTAACACTGAAAAATGCAAGGTTCTTCACCTTGGGAAGAAAAACCTTTAGCATGCTTATAGGTTCGGCAGTGCTACACTGGCTAGCACTATGGACGAAAGGGACTTGGGGGACGTGAATGACCACAAGATGAACGTGGGCCTTCAATGTGATGCTACAGTTGGTAAAGTGAGCAAAACGCTGGCTTGCATCAATAGATGCTTCTCAAGCAAATCCCAGGACATCATTCTCCCTTTGTACTCAGCCTTGGTGAGGCCGCATCTGGAGTACTGCATCCAGTTTTGGGCTCCACAATTCAAAAAGGATGTGGAAAAGCTTGAGAGACTGCAGAGGAGAGCCATGCACATGATCAGAGGTCAGGAAAACAGACTTTATGATGAGAGGCTGAGAGCCATGGGACTCTTAAGCCTAGAAAAGCGCAGGGTCAGGGATGATCTGGTGACCACCTATAAGTTTATCAGGGGTGCTTACCAGGATCTGGGGGAACGTCTGTTCACCAGAGTGCCCCAAAGGATGACAAAATTGAATGGTCACAAACTCCTCCATGACCGATTCAGGCTGGACATAAGAAAGAACTTCTTTACTGTCCAAGCCCCCAAGGTTTGGAATAGACTGCTGCCAGGGGTGGTTCAAGCACCTACTTCGAACACCTTCAAGAGACATTTGGATATTTATCTTGCTGGGATCCTATGATCCCTCCTGACTTCCTGCCCCTGGGGCAGGGGGCTGGACTCAATGATCTTCTGAGATCCCTTCCAGTTCTAATGTCTATGAAATCCTGATTCCTGACTGCTTTATTTTCCTGTGGCTTTGTTTCCTGGCTCCTGACCTTGGTTTGGTTCTAGTTGTGGATTTTGCCCTGTGGATTAACCTTTGGATTGGACTCAGCATCTCATCACTGGATCCTGACCCTGGACTGTGTTATGGATTCTGCTTTTGGATTTCCCTCTGGTTTTGGTATATGGCTCCCACCCCTTACCCAGCCTCAAGCCCCTGCTTTCCCTCAGTGATCTAACCATCAGGCCATATTGCGTATGCCGTGGTGCCTTATACCAGGCTCTGTACCTTAATAATTAGAGCATTCATTTACAAGCTGGAAGACCTGGGTCAAATCCAGTAGAGGAAAAGGATTTGAATTGGGGATCCCCACATCCCAGGCCAGTGCTCAGACAATTATATGTAATAAGGCTTCTATCTTTAATGCAGGTTAGGTGTTGCCTAAAAATTCCTATTGGATTGAGCCCCACCAGTGAGATTGAGAATTCTGATAGGACTTAAATACAAGACAGGAATTTGAGTGCCTTGATGGATTACCTCAGTCTCTCTATAGAATTAGCCTCAAGTGCTATTTTCTAAAGGTACTCAGGTAATGAGGAGCTAATGTCCTGTTGGGTTTTTTTGTTTTTTTGTGCAAGGATGCTTCTGTAGGCAAAATGATTTTTTAGTCAGATTTGTTGCATGGGCCATGGTCCTTTCCCTGAGACCTTCCCAAGCATATATTAACCAACTCCTCTGTGTCTTTGCCAATGGCAGGGTATTGGCAGAGCCCTCCTCTCCCCTGCTTTTATCCTGGGCAAGGGATAGTGTGTTGGATATTGTACAAGGCTGGGCAAGGGATTGAAATGGCAACTTTTGGGGACTCTTTGGGTGAAAGATTGCCAGTGAATGCAGCAGACTGGATTCAGTGGACCATGACATCCCATCCAGGCCCATGTTCTTTTTGGGGAGACATGGTTTTAGAAACTGGAAGATGAGCAGCACCTGAAGAAGGGCACTGTGCCTCGGGGAGCTCTAAAGTCTTGGTTACTGCCTGGAGTCAAGCCTCAATATCCTCATGCCTCCAGCCAGAGACTCCAACAGGTCCCAGCAACTGCCAAGATTGCTCAGCTAGCACCTTTGGCCACACAGAAAATGGGTTGCAGCTAGGCTAGATTTTTTGGGTGCCTGTAGACATGTGGGGATGTAATTACAGTGCATCTGACCAGACTTGATCAATCAAGTCTGCTGGACCATGCTAACTAGCATGCTTCAGCAGCCTCCATGTCTCATGTATTCAGCGTCCCTGCACTTCAAAAGAGGCAGGGGTGCTTTAACTAAAGTTCATCAAATGAGCTGTACAGATAAGGGACAAATGCAGGGTACTTAAAGACATGAACAGAAGAAATAGGACGGGAGAGTTTACCTACAAGTCAGTAGGACTTGTAAAGATTTTCTACATCTGTTCTTATGTAGAAGCTAAATCACTATTTGCCTCTGTTTTACTCCAGGGTAAATTATTGTGGTTTTGCTTCCAATTACTGCAGGACAGAGCAGATGGGTAAAATAGATATAGCAGCTCAGGTGACATGCACTCAAAACATCCCCGTCTTTCTCCTGCTCCCCAGACCAGTATCATTGTTGCCTCCATCCAGATCCTAAGTGAAGAGCCCAAGCTTGAAGAAACTATTGTTCCTAGGCTAGAGCTGCAACCACTGCCTCAGGGAGATGATTTGAAAATTCACCCCTCCATTATGCTCAACTAGAGACAGCCTCCCTTTGTGAATGTACCTTTCCGATTGATAGCTTTTGGCACAGCTCTCCTATCTTCCTGCATTTTGAGAATCTGTTAATGAAGCCAGAGTAGGCAGAGGAAGAGCTGGACTTCCCCAAGAGTATGTTTGAGAGCTGTTTATTATGGTTTTGTCAGTTGGGCTGTATGGGGAAGCAGTAGAGGCACATGCTTTTAGAAGCAACTGAGTCTCCTAGTATGAGATTCTAAATATATCAGCCCTGATGTTTTACAATGATTCTTATTAAGAATTGGGATTGATGCAGACAAGAGAGCATCTGTTATGAGTGCATGTCCTTCATGGACTGGTATGGGGGCCTGGATCAGAGAAACCTGAGGCTGGCCTAGGCTCAGCCAGAAAGGGAACTTCCAAGCTTTCCCAACCCTGGCTTCCTAGGGAGAAGGTTCCACGCAGAAACTCTCATAAACACAGGCGCCAAACTCTAACCAGGGTAAACAAACAAAATTACTATTGGACAGTTGAAACTCTGTAATCTGGGGGTTGGATACAGCAAAATATTTCATTTGGGCAAAATGGAAAAAGTTTTGCAAAGCTGGAAAAGTTTCCTTCAGGCATTTTCAAACAAAGTATTTTGAATGTTCTATTCCAGGCAGAAATTTCAGGATCAAACTAAAATAACTATGACTGTATAAAACATGGGTGGGCAAAAGGTGGCCTGCGGGCTGGATCTGGACTGCCAAAGTGTGGGGGCAGCCTGGGCTGGTCCCACTGCCCCCTGGGGCGCAGCAGGGCTGGGGTGGTGTGGCTAGATTCACTTTCAGACGGCCCTGGCAACAGCAGCTCCTTCTGGCTGCTACCAAACCTGGCCCCGCTGTCCGGGCTCTGTTGGTCCATCTGCTCCACACCCACTGCTGGGGATGGGACACATATGGACAGGGCGCACAGCCAGGCAGATGGGATGGGGCTGTGGGCAGACAGTGAGCAGTGTCCGGGAGCAGGTCAGGCAGGTGGGCGGGCCTGGGGTCATGGGGCAGGATCACAGGATGGTAACAGAGCCGTGATCTGCTGCCTGCATGTCTCTGCAATGGGTGCCGGTTGCACAGGCAGGGGTGTGCGGGGAAAGGATCATGGCTCTGCCCTGGGCCCTGGCCCCACACTGTTACCACCCTGTGATTCCTCACCTTGGCCCTGCTCGCCCATCCCCTTGCCAGATGCCACTCCCCACCCAATTCGTGGTCCCAGCATGTTTGCTTGGCCGTACACAGAGAAGAGCCACTTAAGAGGTTTGGTGAGCTGTTGTGGGGTAGAAGGTACTGACACGGTACGATGGCAGTGGGGGTGCTGACCTGGCCTATGACAGCTCATCAAAACCCCCTATATGGCTTTCAGGCCCAAATAATTGCCCACCCCTACAATGCAAAACTCAAACTGAAACAAAACATTTAATTCAACTTGAAACGTAATATTTTTTGTTTGGATTCATTTTTGCACAAGAGGGAACCTGCCTGTGGCCATGGGGGGATGGTGTGTTCCTGGAAGAGGTGAAGCTTGGTCTCTAGTCTGTCATGCAATATTATTTCTGTTTTCCCTCCTGCCCCTCCCCACAATTTGTCTAAAGGTAAAATGGATGTGGGTCTCTGCATGGTAACATTAGTGCACTCCCCTGAAAAAGTAACTCAAATTCTGCCATGTGGCCACTCCTCCTCACAGTCACATTGCTCCTTTAAGAGGGCACCATCAGCCATGTTGAGGCTGTCCAGTTTCATGGCATTTGGATAGTAAGAAAGTGCCTTAATGGGAGATTAAAACTTCAGGGCCAAGAATATTTTGCAAGCAGGAGGTGAGTGGTGATGCATAGGGGGTGCACGGGGGTGCATGTTGACCCCCTGAGAGTGCTGATGCATTCCCTGACAGGCTGCGCTCCTTGCTTAGGCGACAGGCAGGGGGGGCAGACGGGAGCACCAGTGCTCCCCTTGCAAGCGCCGGTTAGGGAGTAGGAGCGCTGGATGTAGCGCCAGCCACTGTGCTCTACTTCTGGGAGCGCTGTGGCCACTGTGTGCCAGCCTACTGCGCAAGGGCCAGAACCAAAGGATTGCTCTCCTCATGCCCTAGGATAGGGCAAAAGGGTTTGTCTATTTGTTCATCCATTTCCTGTTCAAAGACTGCTTTATCTCAGGGGACTAGCTGAGGAGCTTGTCAGGGAGCAAAGCAGGGAGCAGAACCAGCAGGATAGGCAACACAGTTCCAGTAACTTAGAGACATTCATCACTAAACCTTAATATAATTTACTGCACGTATAATATCACATATTGGTAGATATTAAATATCTACCCACTTGTCCTTTAGAAAAATAGAAGGAATAGTCCTCATAGAATATGTCACTTGTCCATTAATTCACAAAACATTACAATTCTGATCACAGGCAGCTGATAAACATTATCCTCTTCACAGGGCTTCCTTCACCTTGTTTCTCAGGCTGTACATCAGGGGTTTAGCATGGGAGTCACAACTGTGTATAACAAGGAGGCCACTTTGTCCACATCCTGGTGGGAGGCACAGGTGGAGAAAGCCTTGTACCTGCCCTTGGCTGAGTGGATCATCAGGATGGAGGCCAGATCAAAGGTACAGGAGACAAGGATGCTCATTACAGGGACTAAGACAATGAACCCTGTGAATATAAATAAAGTGTCAATGATGAGGGTGTCAGTGTAAGAAATTACAAAGAGCATGGGGCTTCACAGTACAAATTCAGTACATTTAAAACATAATCTCATAAATAGCCTTTAGTCCTATGATGCTATTCACCTATAAGCCATGCTGCATGAATGTATTTTGTCCATTGGTGGGAGCATCAGACTAAACAACTGCAGCATAAAGATAATAAAAGAAAGGAGCTGTCTCCAGGTCTCATCCTGTAACTCACGGTCACTCAAAACACCTGCTCAAAGCAAAAGGTGTTTTGGATAAACATGGAAAGTAAGGCCCAGCCCACATTGATGGCTCAATAGCTTTTCCTTGTGCTTTCCGAAGATCAGCTAACCTTAACAACATCCCTTTAACTCCTTAGCCTCAGCTTGGCCAACATGCTGGTCCTCAGAGGAAGGTTAACCCCTGCTTCCACCTGTAATTACCAGAGGGCACTGGCATTCATGAGAGGCAAAATAATTCCTTTCTGGATCCAACTAGTAACGAGGAAAAGCCCTGAGGCCTGGGGTTACCAAGTGTCCAGCCATACTACATCATATATTATTATGGGGATGTAAAGACATGATGTAAAAACATGATCCCACATGTACCATGGCAATTGAGCCAGAATTCCCAGCTGTATCATACCATTCCTGCCAGAAACATTTTCAGTTCAGTCTAAAAGAGATTCTGGGCCTTGGCATACTTGTGCTTGGAAGAGCATTCCAAACATCAGCAGTTCATGATATCTAGCCCTTTAGAAATCTCATCCTGGCATGGCATTGGCCCTTAACTGATAGAAAGGCTTGGGAATGCACAAGGGGAAGAAGTCACTGGTTTTGCAAAGAGCCATTAACATAGCATCCATGTCCAAAGCTGCAATGAGGGCGGGGAAATAGAGAGGGGGGGGCTCTGCTAATTTTCCTGGGGGATAGAGAAACACTAACTGGAGCATGCCCGGGGACTGGCATACAAGAAAGCTCCATATATAGGAACGATGGAAGAGCCAATCTTGCAGGAGCTGAGGGAGTAGTTTTCCATCAGCATGACAGGAAGTTGAGGGCCTCAGTAGCAGGACTCAAGTGCCTGTACACCAATGCCAGGAGCATGAGTAACAAGCAGGAGGAGCTAGCTCTCCTGTTCTTCGGTGGGCATTATGATCTAGTAGGGATTACAGAGACCTGGTCGGACTCCTCACATGATTGAAGCATAGCCATGGAGGGCTATGCCCTTCATAGATGGGACCAAGTAGGGAAAAAAGGTGGAGGTGTAGTTCTCTATGTGAAGGAGCAGTACACCTCCTTGGAGGCTGACATTGGCTCCAAAGAAGGACAGCTTGAAACCCTCTGGGTCAAACTGCGGGGGCTGGGGAAGGGCACGGGGTGGGGGCATGGCGAGCGATACCTAACTGTAGGTATATACTATGGGCCACCAAACCAGGGAAAGGAACTCAATCTAGAGTTTGCCCAAGAACTGGCAGAGGCCGCACGAGCACAGGACATGGTTGTTATGGGCGACTTCAATTATCCAGATATCTCTTGGGAGGAACACTCAGCCAAGTCAGTTTGGTTGCATTGCTTCCTGACCTCCGTCAAAGAGCTTTTCCTGACTCAGGAGGTACACGAGCCAACCAGAAGTAATGCTATTCTAGATTTGGTCCTGGCCAAGGTGGTTAATCTGGTGACTAACTTAAAAATAGAAGGTAGCCTGGGTGACAGTGACCATAAAATCATCATGTTCACTGTCCATTGCAAGGCAGGCAAATTAGATAGCAGGACTGAAGCTTTGGACTTCAAAAATGCAAATTTCAACAAGCTCAGGTCACTAGTAGGGAAAAGGCTGCAGGACCAGGGGCCAAAGGTGAAAGGAGTGCATGAAGAGTGGTCATTCCATAAAGACACGATCCTCAAAGCACAAAGGAAATCCATTCCCACTTGGAGGAAAGGTAACAAAAGGGCTGGGAAGCCCTCTTGGCTAAACAACGATATCATAGTCCTCTTAATGAAAAAGAAAAAGGCGTACAAACAATGGAAGTTTGGGGTACGCAAGGAGAACTATACAACAATGGCCCGCACCTGTAGGGAACAGATTTGAAAGACTAAGGTGGCAACTGAACTAAAATTGGCGACAGGAGTCAAAGACAACAAGAAGTCCTTCTTTAGGTATGTAGGGAACACGGGGAAAACAAATGGGAGTGTGGGGCCACTGCTCAACAACTCAGGACAGCTAGTTACCAGCACTCAGGAGAAAACTGAACTCCTGAATGATTACTTTGCTTTGGTCTTTCACCGCCAGATTGGGTACAGATGGAGCAGGGTAGGAATGACTGCCTTCCTACTATTACCGTAGAACTGGTATGTGATCATTTAAAAAAAATTAGACATATGTAAGTCAGCAGGACCAGATGAACTTCATCCAAGGGTGCTGGAGGAGATTGCCAAAGTCATCATGGGACCTCTGGTGAAACTTTTCCAAAACTCATGGCACTCCAGAGAGGTCCCTGAGGACTGGAAGAGGGCTAATGTCGTGCCCATCTTCAACAAAGGGAGGAGGGAGGACCCTAGTAACTATAGGCGAATCAGCCTAACTTCTATCCCAGGGAAAATCCTGGAAAAATTAATCAAGGAATCTATACACAACAGGCTTGCAGAAGGTAGGATCCTGAATGACAGCCAGCATGGCTTTGTCACAGGCAGGTCTTGTCTTATCAACCTCATCTCCTTTTACAATCAGGTAACTTGCCACCTGGATAAGGGAGAAGAGGTTGACATTGTATACCTTGACTTCGAAAAGGCCTTTGATCTCATGCCTCATGAGAAAATTGGAGGACTGTGGGCTTAACCGTGAGATAGTTAGGTGGGTAGGGAGCTGGTTGTGGTGTAGGACCCAGAGAGTTCTAATGAACAGATCTACGTCATCTTGGCAAGAAGTGGGCAGTGGTGTCCCTCAGGTGTCAGTACTTGGTCCAGTACTTTTCAACGTCTTTATCAATGATTTAGATGTGGGGGTAAAAAGCTCATTGGCCAAGTTCACAGACAACACCATGCTATGGGGAAGCGTGGCTGCAGACACACACGGACCTAGACAGGCTTGCAAGTTGGGTAGACCAGAACCAGATGAAGTTCAATGTCGAGAAATGTAAGCGCTCCATCTGGGGACAAAACCCCACCTCCACACCTACAGGCTTGGCAATGCCAAACTGACCAGCACCACGAATGAAAGGGACCTGGGGGTAATAATAGACCACAATATGAATAAGAACCAGCAGTGTGATGCCATAGCCAACAGGGCAAATAATACCTTGGCATACATCAATTGATGCATCTCCAGCAAAACTAGGGAAGTGATTCTTTCACGCTACTTGGCATTGGTGAGACCACAGCTGGAGTACTGCATCCAGTACTTGGCGCTGCACTTCAACAAGGACGTGGTAAAGCTCGAGAGAGTCCAGAGAAGGGCCACCTGTATGATCAGACTTGCGCAGCAAGCCATACAAGGAAAGGCTGAGGGACCTGGGTCTCTTCATCCTGAAGAAGAGAAGGCTGAGAGGGGACTTGATAGTGGTTTACCGCTACATCAGGGGCTTGGTAAACAACTGTTCATCAGGGCACTCTTGGGGAAAACCAGGAGTAATGGTCACAAACTCCTGGAAGACCGTTTCAGGCTCAACATTAGGAAAACTTCTTCACAGTCAGGGTGTCCAGACTGTGGAATAGGCTCCCTCCAGAGGTGGGGCTATCACCTCCCCTGGAAATTTCAAGAGGAGACTGGACAGTCACCTTGCTGGGGTCACCTGACTCCCAGTTGTCTTTCCTGCCTCGTGCAGGGGGGCTGGACCTGATGATCTCCTGAGGTCCCTTCTAGCCTTACAATGTATGAATCTATGAATCTACACCCTAAACCCAGAGCAGGTGCACACAGACACCTGGATGAACCAGAAGCTGGGACTTGGAAGAGTCTTAGAATCCAGACAGACCAGATGGCAGAGCCAGAATGGGCCAGAGCTCTAATGTTGCAAATTCCTATGAAGGCAGGTCTGTCACATCTGGAGCAGCATGTGGCTGAAGCCAGATTCCCACGTGCTGCTGGGGCCAGGAGGAGCCCAGCTGGGTCGGCACCGGCCAGCATTAGCGACGGCGGAGCCATGTGCCACTTGGGACTGACCGGTGCAGGCAGGGGGAAAATGCAGCTGAGCCCCTGCTGTTCCAGCTGGGCTCATCCTGTCTCGAGTGGCACATGGCTACTCCTCTTCCCACACGCACCACGTTGGCAACGTCAAGCTGACGCGGTGTGTGTGGGAACCTTGTCCCTTCCCCAGCCCTTGAGCAGCCATCAGGAAGCAGCAGAAAATGCAGCTGAGCCCCTGCCGCTCCACCCAGGCTTGTCCCATCCCAAGCGGCACATGGCTCCGCCACCGCTTCTGTTGGCCAGTGCAGACCCGGGCGTGCTCCTCCCATCCCCAGCAGCTTGTGGGAAGCCGGCTTCAGCCGCATGCTGCTCCAGATGGAATGGACCCAGCCGGGTCAGCACCCGCCAGGAAAAGCAGCATGCAGCTGGAGCTGGCTTCCCACAAGCAACTGGGGACGGGAGAAGCCCGCCCGGGTCGGCACTGGTCAGCAAAAGCAGCGGCGGAGCCATATGCCACTCGGGATGGGATGAGCCCGGCCGGAGCGGCAGGGGCTCAGCTGTATTTTCCCCCTGCCTGCGCCTGTCAGTCCCAAGTGGCACATTGCTCCGCTGCCACTTTTGCTGGCTGTTGCTAACCCGGCCAGGGTCCTCCCATCCCCAGTAGCACGTGGGAAGCCAGCTTCAGCTGCATGCTGCTCTGGATGGGACAGACCTGCCTGGGTCAGCACCAGCCAGTAGAAGCCACGGCGGAGCCATTTGCCGCTCGGGACTGAGCAGCGCAGGTAGGGAGAAAGTGCAGCTGAGCCCCTGCTGCTCCGGCTGGGCTCATCCTGAGGTTCATTTCATGTTTGTAAAATGCTTGGAGAGCCCCACATAGATGCACTGCATAGAAATGCAAAATATATTTTGCCTTATTTGGTTGGCACCTTGGGCTGAGATTTTCAAAGCTGAGTCAAAAGGCCAACTTCCATTAAAATGAATGGGATTTAGAGGGCTCCAAATCTTTTATGACAACTTTGTAACATGCCTATCTACCTGTTTTTGCAAATCTCACCCACAGTTTGGAAGCTCAGCCAAAGAAAGTAAGAGCTTCTGAACATAAGAGCATAAAAAGTGCCATGCTTGGTCAGCCCCATGGTCCATCTAGCTCAGTATCCTGTCCCAAACAGTGGCAGAGGTGGATGCTATAGAGGAAGAGTTTTGAACTGGTTTTTTAGACCCATTTCATTGTCACTTCCTGCAACTTCATTGGTGTCAAAGGTCACGTGACATCACTTCCTGCTGTGATACCACTTCCTGTGAGGTCTTTGACTATGACTCGCCGGTCCACTGGGTGATAAAAAGTTCATGATCCGGCCCTACATTCAAAAAGGTTGGACACTGCTGGTTTAAAGCAAGCTTTCAAAATTTGGGGTGGGGGAGGGGAGTGAGATACATCAGCAGGGGAATGTAGTAAGGGTAATAAAGAGCATTAGAGACAGCATGACTAGACTTCATACTGGAGTCTATTACTCCTAAAAAGATGTTGGAAACTTGGAAAGTGTTCAGAAGGAAGTGATAAGAATGACTTAGGATGAGACAGCTTGCCACAGACTGAAATGCATGGCTGCACAGGTGGTGTTGCCTGTGGGCTTTGGATTCTTTGACTGCAGAATAATGTTCCAAGAAGAAGGATTGCTAGGAAGAGATGAGATCTACATGATGAAAAACGGGAAGAGCATCTTCACAGACAGGATCGCTAACCTAGTGAAGAGGGCTTTAAACTAGGTTCACAGGGGAAGGAAACCAAAATCCTGAGGTAAATGGGGAAGTGGGTGACCTGGAGGAAAAGCAAGCAAGAGGGGGCAACAGGGGAGGTGTTCTCGTTTTTCCCCAGAAATCAAGGCAATTGACTAGTTACTTTAGATGCCTGTACATGAATGCACAGAGCCTGGGAAACAAGCAGAAGAATTGGAAGTCCTTGCACAGTCACACAGCTATGATGTGATTGGAATAACAGACTTGGTGGGATAGCTCACATGACTGAAGCACTGTCATGGATGGGTACAAACTGTTCAGGAAGGACAGGGAGAGGGGAAATGGAGGAGAAATTTCATTTTGTGTAACAGAGTCATATGATTGCTCAGAGCTTCAGTAAGAAACTGGAGATAAGCCTGTCAAAAGTCTCTGGATTAGGGTCAGAGGAGAGAGTAACAAGGGTGATGTTGTGATGGGGGTCTGCTATAGACCACCAGACCAGGAGGATGTAATGGATGAGGCATTCTTCAAACAGCTAGAGGAAGTTTGCTGATCATTGGCCCTGGTTCTCATGGGGGACTTCAATCACCCTAACATCTGCTAGGAGGGCAATAAAGCAGTGCACAGGCAATCCAGGAAGTTTATTGGAGAGTGTTGGGGACAACTTCCTGGTGCAAATGCTGCCGTGTCCAACTAGGGGCTGTGCTCTTTTTGACCTGCTGCTCACCAACAGGGAAGAATTGGTGGGGAATGTAGTAGTGGATGTTAACTTGGGCAGCAGCAACCACAAGATGTTTGAGTTCAGGATCCTGAGGAAAGGAAGGATGGAGAGCAGCAGAGTAAGGACTCTGGGCTTCATAAAAGCAGACTTTGACTCTCTCAAGGAACTCATGGGCAGGATGCCCTGGGAAGCCAGTCTGAGGGGGAGAGGAGTCCAGGAGAGCTGGCTGTTCTTTAAAGAAGCCTCACTGAGAGTGCAGGAACAAACTCTCAGATCATGGAGCAGGTCCTCAAGGAATCCATTTCTAAGCACTTGGAGGAGAAGAAGGTGATTAGGAGCAGTCAGCATGGATTCACCAAGGGCAAGTAATGCCTGACTAACCTGATTGTCTTCTATGATGAAATGACTGGCTCTGTGGCTGTGGGGAGACCAATGGATGTGATATACCTTAGCTTTAGTAAGGCTTTTGATACCGTCTCTCACAACATTCTCACAGGCTAAGGAAGTTTGGGTTGGATGAGTGGACTGTAAGGTGGATAGAAAACTGGCTGGATCACCAGGCTCAGAGGGTAGTAATCAATGGCCTGATGTCTAGCTGGTAGTCGGTATCAAGTGGAGTGCCCAAAGGTCAGTCCTGGGGCTGGTTTTGTTCAATATCTTCATCAACAGCACAGAAGATGGCATAGAGTGCACTCTCAGCAAGTCTACAGATGACCCCAAGCTGCGGGGAGTTGTAGATATCTTGAAGTATAGAGCTAGGATTCAGAAAGACCTAGACAAATAGGAGGAGTGGACCAAAAGAAATCTCATGAGGTTCAATAAGGACAAGTGCAAAGTCCTGCACTTAGGACAGAACAATCCCATGCACCAGTACAGGCTGGGGGCTGACTGGGAGGGCAGCAGCTCTGCAGAAAAGGACCTGTGGGTTACAGTAGACAATAAGCTGAATATGAGCCAGCAGTGTGCCCTTGTTGCCAAGAAGGTTAACAGCATACTGGGCTGCATTGGCAGGTGAGTTGCCAGCAAATCAAAGGAAGTGATTATGTCTCTCTAATTCAGCACTGGTGAGGCTGCATTTGGAGTACTGTGTTCACTTTTGGGACCCCCACTGCAGAAAGAATGTGGACAAATTGAAGAGAGTCCAGCAGAGGACAACAAAAATGGTGAGGGATCTGGGGAAAATGACTTATTAGGAGAGGCTTAGGGAACTGGGCTTATGTAGTCTATAGAAGAGAAGGCTGAGGGTGGATTTAATAGCAGCCTTCAACTGGTTTGAAAGATGATGGGGCTATACTGTTCTCAGTGGTGGCAGATGACAGAACAAGGAGCAATGGTCTTGAGTTGCAGGAAGGGAAGTTTAGGTTAGATATTAGGAAAAACTTTCTCACTAGGAGAGTGAAAAGCACTGGAACAGGTTACCCAGAGAGGTTGTGGACTCTTCATCCTTGAAGGTTTTTAAGACCCAGCTAAACAAAGCCTTGGCTGGGAAGATCTAGTTGGCGATGGTCCTGCTTTGAGCAGGAGGTTGGACTAGATGTCCTCCTGAGGTTCCTTCCAACCCTAGGTTTCTATGATTCTGTAATGGTTCTATGAAAGGTTGAAGAATCTCAGCCTATTCCATTAATTAAAGAGAAGTAAAAAGAGACTGATTGGATTCCAGAAGTCCAAGCAAAGACGGAAGGTTCTTGACAGAAAGTGTCTCTCAAATCTGTCGGAAAAATACATATAAAAATGGTGGAAAGGCACAATTTTTTAGCAGGGATGGTAATAAACCATTGGAATAACTGAAACAGAGCTGCAGTCTTTCTCCATGTATATGAATCTTGACACTTAGATAAGTTATTATTTTCCCTAGAAAATTTGCTGCACCTCATCCAAAATTTCAGATCTCAAAATAGGAGTCACAGGTGAAATTTTCTGGCCATGGGGACTTGAGTGGGGGCAGGAAGAGCTAGGTTTCATGGGGGCCGATATAAGAATCTGAGCAGGGCAGTGGTAGCTTTGTGTGGTGCTCTCTTCCCATCACTGTGGGGCCCTAGGATAGAACATTTTGGATTTTCATTTGAGTTGGTGGCTGGAGCTACAGCTTAAATGAATCTGATCAATAAAAAAATAGTTGTGTACAATATTACTGCATAGGCACTAAAGAGAAATCATACACACACCTAATTAGATGAACAGCTTCTTCTGTAATCACGTCAGAAAAGTTGGGAAGAGAACTGAAAGTAGTAAACTGATACTAACCTAAGGTATATGCAGTGGAAGTACAACAGAGGAAGGTACATGAGGGGAGAGTAACCATTTTTTTTTCCAGTTCAAAGTAAGAGAGCCTGAAGCCTGCACCCTTGGTCATAGCCTCACACATTTTAGGCATGTACTCATAGAATCACAGAAAATTAGGATTGGAAGGGACCTCGGGAAGTCATTTAGTCCAAGCCCCTGCTCAAACAGGACCATCCCCAACTAGATCATCCCAGCCAGGGCTTTGTCAAGCTGGGCCTTAAAAACCTCCAAGGATGGAGATTCCATTACCTCTTTAGGTCACTTTTTCCAGTGCTTCACCACCCTCCTAGTGAGATTTTTTCCTAATATCAAACCTAACCTCCCTTGTGGTGGATTCATGTGGATTATGTAGGGCCATTGTGGGGCATATGTTTTTAGTAGTAGCTAACGCGCACTCTAAATGGCCAGAAGTTTTCAAAAGTCCTCTTTTACAGATACACAAACTATTGAGCAGCTTTGTACCTTATGTAGTTGCTTTGGCTTGCCATTGCACATGGTGAGTGATGATAGACCTCAGTTCTGTTCAGAGGAATTTTGGAAGTTCCTAGTTCCCAATGGAATCAATACATATGTTCTGCTCCATATCATCCTGCTACAAATGGACTAGCTGAATATTTTGTACAAACATTCAAGCATGCTTTAGCAGCCAATTAGTCTACTGTAAGTCTTCAACACAAATTGGACAATTTTTACCTGTTTCTCATATCATATCCCATATGGCAGTACACTGGAGTCACCTGCTACTCTTTTCTTGAAAAACACATTATATACTTGTGTTGACCATTTATGTCAGGGGTGTCCAACCTTTTTTAATGTAGGGCCGGATCATGAACTTTTTATCACCCAGTGGGCCAGCGAGCCATATTCAAAGACTTCACAGGAAGTGGTATCACAGCAGGAAGTGATGTCACGTGACCTTTGACACCAATGAAGTTGCAGGAAGTGACAATGAAATGGGGCTAAATAACCAGTTCAAAACTCTCCCCCTATAGCATCCACCTCTGCCACTGTTTGGGACAGGATACTGAGCTAGATGGACCATGGGGCTGACCAAGCATGGCACTTTTTATGCTCTTATGTTCAGAAGCTCTTACGTTCTTTGGCTGAGCTTCCAAACTGTGGGTGAGATTTGCAAAAACGGGTAGATAGGCATGTTACAAAGTTGTCATAAAAGATTTGGAGCCCTCTAAATCCCATTCATTTTAATGGAAGTTGGCCTTTTGACTCAGCTTTGAAAATCTCAGCCCAAGGTGCCAACCAAATAAGGCAAAATATATTTTGCATTTCTATGCAGTGCATCTATGTGGGGCTCTCCAAGCATTTTACAAACATGAAATGAACCTCAGGATGAGCCCAGCCGGAGCAGCAGGGGCTCAGCTGCACTTTCCCCCTACCTGCGCTGGTCAGTCCCGAGCGGCACACGGCTCCACCGTGGCTTCTGCTGGCTGATGCTGACCCAGGCGGGTCTGTCCCATCCAGAGCAGCATGCAGCTGAAGCTGGCTTCCCACATGCTACTGGGGATGGGAGGAGCCCAGCCAGGTTAGCACCAGCCAGCAGAAGTGGCAGCAGAGCTGTGTGCCACTCGGGACTGACGGGTGCAGGCAGGGGGAAAATGCAGCTGAGCGCCTGCCGCTCTGGCTGGGCTCGTCCCGTCCTGAGTGGCCTATGGCTCCGCCACCGCTTATGCTGGCCAGTGCCGACCTGGTCGGGCTCCTCCCGTCCCCAGTAGCTTGTGGGAAGCCAGCTTCAGGAACGTGCGTGTGGGAACCTTGTCCCTTCCCCAGCCCTTCAGCAGCCATTAGGAAGCTGCTGAGGGGCCGGGGGAGGTACAAGGGGTGGGAATGAAAGTAAACCTTGTTTACTTTTGTTTCCTGTCACAGCACCGCGGGTCAGAGAAAACGGCTTGGTGGGCTGCATGGCGGCCCACGGGCCGTATGTTGGACAAGCCTGATTTAAGTCCTCATGTAGTCTTACATAAGCTTAGACCCCAAAGTAGACAAATTGATCAACAGTATGTATTTTGCCCACGTTCATTCCAAGTAGAGGATTTGTGTGGTGCTCATAATTACACTGGTAGAGTAAAATGGGTACCTAGGTAACTCACTAGACTCATGGGACCTCTTTCATTCATGGTGCAACTCTCTGACTTGATGGCAACAACATATAGACCAGTTACAACCACAATATGTACAAGAGTCTGAGAAAGCTGTGACTGGATGTCCAGTTCTCTCAGTTTGGCCTCCTCCAGTATAAAGGTTTGATTGTGATGATTTATTGAGAGGGACTGAGATGCCAGACACTAATGATTTATTTCCATCATCTGCTTCTGTGGTGCAAAGCAATACCATGTTAGTCACACCACATTATCCTAAGCCAGTACGAAAAACTGTGGTACGTTTGATAAATTGTTTAGTTCAGTGCTGCTCAACCCTGTGGCCTGCAGCCTAGATCAGGCCTATAGAGCCATGTCGTCCAGTCCATGGGGTTTCCTATGGGTCCAGAAATTTAGTGGTGGGGAAGAGGTGGCAGTGTTAATTGCCAGCGCTCTGGGTGCAATTAATGCCACCACCACTTGCCTGACACCAAATGTCAGGTCTCCTGGGGAGCACCACAGACTGGATGCTGTGGTTGTGTGCATGAGGGCATGCTGCAGCCAGATCCAACACGCAGACCAACCCCATAAGTGAGCCCTAGGCCACTCATCCAGCCCCCAGGGGCCTGAGCACTACTGCTCCAGTTAGTGAGTTGCCAGAGAGAGTTGAATATTTACTTGCAACTCAGGAGTATGTAGTTGATTGCCTGAAACTTTCAGTCAGGCTACCTAATGTTTACGTTCTTTTATATTATCATGTTCATATATTATAATCAAAAAATGTAGTATTTTTAGGGTAGGCTGGACGGATGTGATGTGTTGTTTGTTAGCTGTTGTAGGAGGTAGTAGATCTTCGATGCGTTCGCTTAGACAAGAGTATGGAGGGGAGGAGGCTGCCCGAGACCTACCGCCCCGCCATAGACCATTGAGACAGAATACAAAGGCCGGACCTGTCATAACCCAGTGAGTTTGGTGCCTCGGCACTATGGAATTTTCTTGACACATGAGAGCCTCTTGCACAGCGAGGTTTTTTTTGCTGTATATAGAACCCGCGTGCAGGAGGGAGTTCCTGCCACTTTGCAGCTGTCTTTGCAGGATGCATTACTCTTTGCAGCACAGAGATGCGCGGTGCAAAGAGTTCCCGCCATTCGGATGCAAATTCGTGCCCCGTTATTGGCCAGTGCTAAATTATTCACATGTGGCGGCTGGTAATTGGCTTGCTGGCCGTTTAAAAACTAGCGCAACTTCCGCCCAAGTCAAAGAGCTTTGAGCATGCTGCAGAGTGCCTCTTAGAGATCCGACTTGCGGCTAGCTGGTCGATAGACTGATCACCTATCGATCCTTCTTCCCGTCGCCGAACGCAGTCCCAGACGTACCCTTTTCCCGCCGGCTTGAATTACGGACGAATTTACTGGCATTGGCCTCGCCAGCTGGAGCAACTCACATTGTTGTCCAGACGACCGAACCGTTTCCGTCGCAGCCACCGCGACGTAAGTAAAGTTTTTTGCAACCATTAAGCCTTGTCAGCCTCTCTATTCACCAGCCCGCCCTGACGAACGAGTAATTTCTGAATCACCTCGAGTCGGTTCAGCCCGGCCGAGACATGGCGACGAGGATGGGATTAAAGGGCACGGTGATGGAGAAGAACTTAGTTGGGTGCTGCCCCTGGCGCACCGGGAACCGCCACGTAGAGAATGCTAACGATCTATGGGCGCATATCGCTTACCACCAGGCGGTAGAAGGGGAGGAAAGAAGTATTGATGGTTACTTCTCCGTAAAAAGAGAAGAGGCCGTAGTGAAAGAATGGAGAACAAAGCTATCCCTAGGGGAGTTCGGATGCATAATGGGGAGCGACCGGGTTTACTATCGGCCCCCGGAGGAAACATCAACAATATCCCTAGCCGGGGTGAAAGCGTGGAAGGCAGAAAAGCTGACCCCCACTCAGGAGTTCGCCCAATGCACCCGATACTTAAAGGAAGGGGGGGAACCCACCCCCGCGGACTGGTTCAACTGTCCGGATTTGGTGCCCGAGTCGTGGGGCCATGAGCTCCTCGTTCAGCTACGGGAGGATTTAGAAACTAAGGGCCGTCACAAACCGAAGTGGGGTCTAATTAAATGGAAAAAGGGAAAGATGATCAATGTGCTGTTCTGTGCAGTAACGGGCCTACTGAGGGAATACGCGAATCTGGAGGCTCAGATGTATACTGCAGGTAAAGAGTCGCTGGAGCGGACAGCAAAGGGCTCCGGAGCGGAGTTTGTTAACAGTGCCAGCCGCATGATGCTGCTAGCAGAAAATGGCGCCGAAAGAAGCGCGAGCTACCCGGGGAACCTGGAAAGGAGGGGCGGAGTTATGGAAGACCCGGCAGGGATTCCCTTGGTGACTCCACCCCCTGAGGTGACATCATTCCCTGCAACCATGCCTCTTTACCACGGGGAGGGGGCAATGGGAGGAGGGATATACCCAATGCTCCCAGATGCAGAATTTAACCCTCTCTCTGCCGCAGCTTACCCGATAGCTGTGACGAAGCATGTTGAGGATGAAGATGGTGCTACACGTACCACCACTATCTCTCGTACACGCACCAGACCAGAGATTCAAGAGCTTTGTAAAGAATCCAAAATAAGGCCGGAAGAAACCTTGGCCATATGGTTAGGAAGACTGATAGTGGAATTTGGATCAGACACTCTGGATAAGGAAGAAGCAAGTGCCCTGACACGACAAGCAGCGTGGAGCGGAGGGCGCGCTACTGATTTGAATGTGGTTACGGACAGTGCCCACTGGCCCATCCCACTCCCGGCGCTTGTGGTAGGACAGGTAACCCACAAATTTCACACCTGGCACGAGGGTTGCCTGAAGAAGGCTACGGCAGAACAACTTCTCCTGGCTATAGTTGGAGTGTCGTATCTCTCATGGAGCCCAAGAACAAATCCAATGGGACTAACAGCAGTCCAGCGTAAGGAGCGATGGGCTCATCGTCACCTATTGGACCCCGGGGCAATTCCAACGCCCTTGGAAGCCATAGATGCTTGCGTGGAGGTATACGGAGGAGCGAATGCTGTTACACTCCGACTCTTCTTGAACCCGATAGCAGGACAACCAGTGGGAAGTCTTTTAGGCCATCTCCCACGATTGCAGGCACTTATGAAGCAAGGTGAGGAAGCGTCTAATGACACAAGGGATCGACCGTCAGCGTACCTGGCTGCAACATTGAGGCCTAGGCGTCAAGGGTATACCCCTCAGCGAGAGCCATGGGGGTCGCCTCCAAGGACCCCAAAAGAAAGAACCTCAAAGGAAAGAACTCTGAAGGAAAGAACTATGTTCGGATTTCTTCTCACTCATACTGGACTAACAAAGGCTCAATTGAGACTTTTGGGAGACAAGGCCCAGGCCAGTATGGCTGAAACAATGGGATTTAATTTTGAGGATCCGTCAAAAAACGAGTAATGGCCGGCGGCTCCGCCGGCGGCCTTCCTCAACTCAGACCTGATCCTACTGATTCTCGACCATATGCTGAACTCACTGTTTACAACCCTACCGATCCGGATGACAAACAACAGGTATCCTTCCTTCTTGACACTGGAGCTCAGACCAATGTGATTACCTCAATGATACCTCATCAAAAGACCACCAAGACAATCAAGGTACAAGGGCTTAACGCTATCGCCGTCACAACGAAGGTCAACTTTTGGGTTCAGGACCACCGATATCCCCTAGAAGCTGTTCTAGGGGGCATCAACATTTTAGGAATCCCGGGGATAAAAACGCTTGACCTCAGGGAACAAGTGCTACAGGCATTACCCATAATTATCCCAGAGCAGGACTGGCATTGACCAACGCTTCGTGACACTTCCACCTGGCGATATCGGCCAATCCCAACTAAGGATTCTCTAAAACAGTCCCTTATTAACCTTCTGCAGTGACTCGAGCGACGAGGCTGTATTAAGACCGTAACAGCCAGCACCTACCTATCATTAGGATGGGGAGTTGCGAAACCTGGAAAGCCTAATGAAGCCCAGTTTGTCGTGGACTATCGAGAAGTCAATAAAAGTTGTCAGGTACTTCAACAACCTAATCCGTCTACTCTGCCACAGTGTATGTTTGAGATGGCACAGTTCCAGCAAAGTCCGTGGGTCGGAGTTACATTAGATCTGAAAAATATGTTCTTTTCTATCCCAATAACTGACCCGGAGGGAATACTGAACATGCGTATTGATGGCATCATGTACAGGTGGACAGTTTGTCTGCAAGGATATCGCAACGCTCCATCATTAGCCACTGGTGCCATGAATAACACCCTGAAGAATTTTCGAGCCTTGCACTCTCTTCCCCCAGAAAAAGAATTAAAAATTCGGAGTTATGTTGATGATATTGCCATCATGGGTCGCGATAGCTCTGTAGTTGCCGGTGTAGTAAACCAACTAGTTGCTCACCTTCAAAGTGAGGGATGGACCATCAACGAGGAAAAGTCATGCCTACATCCTGTAGATGACATTACGTTCCTTGGCACTCGATACACCGGTTCCATCTGCCACGGAGTCTCGCATGAGGGTCCTAATATCGATACGCTAAAAACATTCCACCCTGTCACTAAGAGGCATTTTCAACAGCTGATGGGTCATCTAAATTGGTATCGACATTATGTTGAACCCAGTGATTTGGCACTCCTCGCTAAATTACAGTGACAGATTCGTGACAAGTCCCGAAAGTCCACGCCTTGGACGAAAAAGGATCAGCAGAATCTGCTTCGCCTGCTAACCACGGTTAAAGGTACACAACTCCATGCCATTGATATGGGTGAGTCACTGACCGTAACCCTTGGATTCACCACCAATCGTGTGGGCTGTCGTGCACAACCCCGCGATGAGTTAGTATACACGGCCCACAAGACGCTTCAAGCGGCGCAACATCGATATGGAGCTATGGGAAAGATTCTCCTAGCTGAACAACTGGTGGAGCCGTTAGCAAGGGGGCATGGGACGTTACGCGCTCCTGGTGCCACATTGTTACCCTTGCTGGACGCGGGAAGAATCGACCCACATTTTCAAGGGGAGTCTAAGACCTGGAATACGCTAGTACTAACCCACCATTATAATTGGCATTGTTGGAGGTTGGAAGACACGGTACCTGATCCAAGCCCAGAAGATGAGGAAAAGGTTCCTACGCTGTATGGAACTTCAGCCCCAGCGTGGATGGCCTCGGACAGAACCTCCCGACATGAAGGAGGCTATGGATACTACTGTAAAGCTTGTCATGATAAGGGAATTTTTCAAGCTGATCCAGATGATAATTCATCCCAAAAATGTGAATTATTAGGATTCCTGAAGGTATTAGAGCATTGTTTGATGTATCATAACGATACACTCCCAGTTCCGATCATCGCAATTGATTCACAGTATATCTACAAAATCCTTACGGGCACAGCTTTTCCCACCGAGAACTTGGATGATTGGTGAGACATCTGGAGAACGTTAACTAGATTTGTACGCCTTCCGTTGATTAGGCACACTAAGTCCCATCGTTCAGATACTGATCCAGTGCATGAGGTAATCGATAAGCTCCTGGAGGATCCACTCCGGACCGACATAGCCTTGCCTGTCACATCTACCACTGATCCTGAAGCAAATCCATTCCTTGCGTGGCTTCACGAAAATTGGGGTCACCCAGGACCATGGGCTTGTCATCAACATTGGTGCCGAACCATTACAGAGCCGGACTCATATGGAGCCAGGCAGGATTGGGAAAAGGTAGCTCAGGCCTGTGAGACATGTGCTAAAGAGAAGTGTCATAAAACCAAGCATCAGATCGGAGCTTTCGATTCTTCGCAGTTTCAGGCAGGAAAAGTTTGGCAGGTAGATTTACTGGGACCCCTCCCAGGGTCTAAACCACCAAATAAAGGATTAGTTGTGGTTGATTTGGGGACCAGACAGTTGCAGGTAATTCCCTTACGAAAAAGCAATGCCACTGCTGTTATTGCTGCCTTGACTGCTGTGTTTGCCACCTGGCAACCCCCTCATGAAATTCAGTCTGATGGAGGACCTCCGTTTAACTCTAATGCTCTGGATAAATTTGCTCGTCTTCACAATGTGGCATGGCATCTTCATCTGCCGTACCATCCGCAGTCCAGTGGCGTTGTGGAGAGACACATAGGTCTATACAAGGAGCAGCTTCACCTTAGAGGAGGGGGACGTTTAAAAATTGGACTAAATTTAATCACGATGTCCTTATTTCGCTGAACACTGCTAAACCGTTATGGGACGAAGCTAATGTCCAGAAACCCCCACCTTGGGAGCCCAAGTTCCAACCGGACGAGTTAGTGTGGATTTCAATACCTCACCCTCATCAGTCTCATCCACAAGTTCACAAAGGGACAGTTCAACGGCCGGGACAATATCCCAATACCTATTCTGTCCAACTGGAAGAGAAGCCGGATTGTCCCCCTATTGTTGTTCATCACAACTGGATGACTCGCCGTTCCGACGTTCACCCAGTATCCTTGCAGTGAAGCCAGTTATGATTCTTTCTCATTGTGTTTTGTCTTGTTGTTCTGTTTTCTTCACAGGTTTGACCCCAGCAGAAGCGGTAATCCACAACCACCTGATTCCAGAAAGTGATAGTTGCGAGGTAGGCACTGAGTCGGCAAAGAACCCATCTGCTCAAGACTTGTTGTGTTTACTGACATTGTCTGTTATAGGAGAAGACGGACCGAAGCGGAATGTTCTCCAATCAGACGACGATCAGCAGTTGTTGTTATGTGTTCAAAGTTATTTGTTTATGTATTTATATATATATATATATATTGGTTGCGAAGGCTTTGCCAAGTCAGTGAATCCTCTAACAAAGATGCCGTATGATGTGCTTATGTGTCGAAAGTTCCAGTTGTGCCATTGGCAAGGGGGCATGTCATAACCCAGTGAGTTTGGTGCCTCGGCACTGTGGAATTTTCTTGACACATGAGAGCCTCTTGCACAGCGAGGTTTTTTTTGCTGCATAAAGAACCCGCGTGCAGGAGGGAGTTCCTGCCACTTTGCAGCTGTCTTTGCAGGATGCATTACTCTTTGCAGCACAGAGATGCGCGGTGCAAAGAGTTTCCGCCATTCGGATGCAAATTCGTGCCCCGTTATTGGCCAGTGCTAAATTATTCACGTGGCGGCCGGTAATTGGCTTGCTGGCCGTTTAAAAACTAGCGCAACTTCCGCCCAAGTCGAAGAGCTTTGAGCATGCTGCAGAGTGCCTCTTAGAGATCCGACTTGCGGCTAGCTGGTCAATAGACTGATCACCTATTGATCCTTCTTCCCGTCACCGAACGCAGTCCCAGACGTACCCTTTTCCCGCCGGCTTGAATTACGTTCGAATTTACTGGCATTGGCCTCGCCAGCTGGAGCAACTCACATTGTTGTCCAGAAGACCGAACCGTTTCCGTCGCAGCCACCGCGACGTAAGTAAAGTTTTTTGCAACCATTAAGCCTTGTCAGCCTCTCTATTCACCAGCCCGCCCTGATGAACGAGTAATTTCTGAATCACCTCGAGTCGGTTCAGCCCGGCCGAGACAGGACCAAGTTCAGACGTTTAGTGCCTGGATGGTTGTCGCTTCTGCCAGAGAGCAAGAGATACCGCCCCATGCCTCAGTGAGGGCACATTTCTGTCAGGGTGATGTCCTGCTTTTCTCCAACCCAGGAGTACCCACAAGGCAGTGGGGGGCTAGGGTTTTGAGGTGCCCTATACTCACCTTATTCTGGAGGTTTCAACCTCGCAGTGTTTTATAGGAGCTACCCTGCCACAAGTAGCCCTGCCATGTTGCCACCAGGCCCTCCAGCTGGGTGCAGTTTGCTGTCATGCCCAGGTCGTGGTACTGTTTCTTTGAATGCTGTAGCTTTGTGAGCCTCCTCAGGCACCATCTTTACTTTTCTCTGGCTCCCTGCTCAAAACCAATGAAGTGACTAGCCATGCTAGCTGTGCGGTGCTCTCTTTCCACCACAAAGACAGCGTGGCGGGGAGCCGGGCCTGAGGCGAGAGGTGTGAGGGGGGGAGGGCGCAGCCTCAACGGGACAGTGACTGGGTGGGGGAGGGGGGCGCACACAGCCCCACTCCTGAGGGACACGAGGGAGGACGGCGATTGCCAGGCTGTGGTGGGGCAAGGGCAGGTGAGTTTTAGGGCCAGGAGTGCGGGACCTTCATGAAATTAAGCTGGCTCACTGCTCTGAGGCTGCTTTTATTGCCTGGGGCTGCTGCCTGGCTTACCACTGACTAAATGACAAGTGGCTCCGCCAGGGGGGCCATCACAGAGGACAGGCCAGTTGTCCTCTATTGATACGAAACTGGATGCCTTTATGTCCTCTAGAGAAAATTAGAGGACATAAAGGCTTTGGGTTTCATACCAATAAAGGGCAGAGTAGCAGAAAACCGGACTGTCCTCTGCGATGGCCACCCCTGCCTGCGCAAATTAGCAGACCTTAGACAAGGGGCCATGAGTTCACTTACTCTGCCTGCCTGCTTATCCCACAGTGCTCCCGGGGTCAGCATCACCAGTGTCATGTGCAGAGGAAAAAACACCTCCTTGCCCTAACTCACTACACCCTCACCACCTTGCAAGCTGCCACATGGCATCACAGGTTCAATCCTGTGGTGTGATAGATACCTCCTGCGAGATGCTGGGGGCCGTTGGCAAGATCAAATGAACAAGTCCATGCTGGGCACTGCATGGCCAGTGAGGAGCAGGTAAAGACCTCCTCTGAGCTTTGTGTGTGATAACAGAACAGATTCGAGGGCAGCCCATGGGCCAGGGTTTATGGCCAGTGATACTGTTCATTGTGGATGCTAGCAGGAAGCCTCATTCCAGGTGGCAGCGTTCAGGTGGCATGAGAAAGAAAAGAGTAAGGCCGTGTTTCTAAGGTCTATGGGCATTTCCAGTCCCTTTGAAGGTGATATACACAGTGTGAGCAATGAGATGTGCCTACAAATCCTCTAGCAAGGCTCACCATCCTCCCCATGAGTTTCTGCCCCATCCTTGCTTCAGTTCCCCATGGCCCTCTCCAGCAAGCCACTGGCAAGGAAGCTACCAGATGAACTGCAGAACAGAGGAAAGCAGCCTTTCCCCTGCTGAACTTCCAGCAGCTTTTCATGAGGGAGTCCTGTTTGTGCCACTCTCAGAGGCTGGGGAGTAAGTGCTTTCCTAACCTGCTGCTGGGCACCCCACCCACCGCTGCGTCTTTCAGAGACAGAGAGGTATATAGACCAGTGGGGCCACAAGACCCAGGGACTAAGTAGGGTCCATCTAGTCTGACAGCCCATCTTTAGCAGTAGCCAGCACTATCTGCTCCAGCAGAAAGTATAGGAAACCCTGCAGTCCCCAGTGACAGATCAATTGGCCCCAGTCTAGAGGAAGCCTCTAAAGAATATGCCAGGAACGAGCAGCTCAGTATCTTCTATCCTTACAAAGGGGCTGTACATGGCCACTGGGCAAACGGGGCAAGTTATAGTCTAAGCTATGCAACCCCCAGCACAGGTGCCAGTGTGGCACGCAAAGGCATTTTGCTTGGCATGCACACCTTGGGGCAGAGAGCAGGAAAGGTGCTGGGGCTGCACTGCCCTAAGGATTGGGTGCCTTGTGGCTCCCCCGCCATCTGCCCCTGGCACTCCAACATTTTACAAGTCAAGGCTGCGGGTGTTTTTGGCAGTCAACACAAAAACCTTGCCAACCCCTAGTCCAAGCTACCCCTGGAGGCTTCATCCATGGCTCCTCCTACAATTCCAGAGTCATGAAATTTGCTGCCAAATGTGATCTTTGCCATAGAAACAGGTCACAGTCTAACCTTTGAAACCAAGACATTTCTAGCCCTAACCAGTCCTGTGTACATAAAGAGGATAAGACACATTTCAAAGGACTTATGAAAATAGTTCATATGTCAGTTTAAGTCTGTTGACTACCTGTTAAAATTCATTAACTCTTTCAGTTCTGTGAGTATTAGCTTTCCCCTCACTCTCTTGCCAAAGCCTCCAAAGTTCTCATCCAAGTAAAACTGCTGAAAGGAACACATCATTATTTTATTTAATTTCATTAATATTCCACTGGTTAAGGGCTGCTGTAACATTTTCAACCAGTTGACAACTCTGTCCCCAGGCAGCTGAAGGAGTCTGCTACAGGAGGATGAAAGGGTAGAAGTTATCTAACAGTGCTAATACTGCATGGCACCCTTAAGAGGTTCTTATGACACCCTAGTTTGAGAAGGACTGCTCTAACCACTAGAGTAGCTGTGACATGTTTTTGCTTCACACCTTCAACAAAAATTTAAAAGGTTAAGAGAATCTCCACAGATTCCAATGAAAACTCCCACGTTAGATTAATTAAAAAAAACCCAACCTACAGATGACAAAACACATTTGAGATGTAAAATTCTACAATCCCATTCATGGCATAAATATCAACATTTTATTCTACAGGCCAAGTAGTTTCTGCCGTTGAGAGATTAGGTATAGTTTAGGCAACAAAACAAAACAAAACAAATTCCAACAACGGTATGAGCAACTGATTTATCAGGCTAAAAAAAAAATCAAAGACTTCTCTGAAGATCTACGCTTTTGTTTAACTGCTAAAGTACCATACTACAGTTAACAGATTTCCTCCTAAAAGACGACTTCAGACTTACATTTGAGTCAACAGTAATTTGAATAGAGAGTACTTTGGCTTGGAGTCCAATAGTTTCTTTTGCAGCTTTGTTGGGTCCACTAGAATGACACATTGTATTAATCATAATTGTCTAACTCAATCTACATTATGTTCCAAAAGCTAAGAAAACCTCCATGTGCTGAAACAGGGAGAGAGGCAACAGTTCCACAACAGTTTATTTCCTTCCCCAGCTGCTATTCCCCAATGCTACCTTTAAGTAGCACCTTCTCCTTACCAGAAAAAAGGAAGCAAATAAATGAGTTGTGAAACTTCAAAAGCAATGAGGTTCCAAATCAATCTCTCATTTAAATTCATTTTTATTTGTGCCCAAGCATTTTCCTCCCATTGTCAATGTGTTTTCCACACTGTACCAACAGTAGTGTAATAGGGGTAGGTGGGCAAGTACAGCAAAAGCCCTACGCACTGCCTAAGGGAGAGGCATCAGAATGGAGGTGGAGGAGAACCTCACCCCTTCCCAGCTCCCCATGAAGCCTGCACCTTCCCTGCAGGAGCTTTTGCACCCAGGCAGGAAAGGAGTGCGGAGTGGCAGAGTAGCAGCTGGTGGGGCTTGCTCCCAGGGAGGTTGCTAGGCAAGCTAAGGAAGTATGGGTTGGATGAATGACCTGTAAGGTGGACAGAAAACTGGCTGGATCACCGGGCTCAGAGGGTAGTAGTCAATGACTCGATCTCTAGTAGGCAGGTGGTATCAAGTGGAGTGCCCTAGGGGTCAGTCCTGCTTTGACTAGATGCCGTTCTGAGGTCCCTTCCAACCCTACTTTTCTATGATTCTATTATTATTTCTGATCCATGCTACCCAGATTGTGTTGCATTAAGGGACAGCCACCTAGACTACACCTGCTCCCCCTCCCATCCTCCCCAGCACCCGTGATCCCTTCACTTCCCTCTACCCTACTCCCTCCTTACTTTTGGGTGCCCACGTTGTCTGTCCTAGGGGAGTAGGCAGGGAAGGGCTAACCTGCCTGCTTGGCCAGCACTGCTGCTCTCTGGGCCAGAAAAACAGGAACTTGGCAACAGTGGGGCTGGGCAGGCAGGTTAACCCTTCCCTGCCTGCTCCCCTAGGACAGACAACGAGGGCAGTCTCAAGGAAGTAAGGCAGGAGGCAGTGGGGCACACCCCAAGGGACAAGGGGAAAGCCAGGGCTGGAGGGAGTGGGGGAAGCAGGGGAGGAGCCCAGAATGGGGGGATGGATTCTTATTTTTCAGTCTTCCAGGCCCCTGCTGGCCTGCAGTGTGACTGCTCCAAAACTGAGGTAGCACTAACACTCATCAACATTTGTGCAGTTCACAGTGTAAGGTGCAAGAAGGGCCTGAATTTCAGTTTTTGAATCACTGCTTCACATAAAAATGGGTGTCAGGTTCCACATTAACTCCTGCTGCAATGGCTTGGTCCCAGGGCCAGCTGGATCAGGTGCACCCTGCATTCAAGCGTCAGTCTGGTAACAGCAGAGACCATCCATTTTATTCTCTTCTAGAAGGAAGCCCTACTCACTATACAAAGAACTCCCCTTTTTTTTACTATTATTTAAATAGTCATGAGCAGAAAACTATTGGTTAAAACGAGACATAACAAGGTTGTAGGTTAGAAGCCGTGATATTTTTGTAGACAACCCCCGCTTAGCGCTCTTAATTGGTTCCTGAAAAACTAAGCGTTAAGTGAAACCAACTCTCACTTTTCACTTTCCACTTTCTAAAGCCACCAAAATCACTTTCGAAAGCCACCAAAATCACCAGAATCAGGGCTGCCAGGATTAGTGTCAGTTTCAGTGCCAGCTGTACAATGCCTGCCAGTGTTATAACAAAACTTGCTGAGCGCTAAGTAGAATTGGGTATCAATTTAAGATGAGAGCTATAGTGAACATGTGCTAAGTGAAACGGCGTTAAGTGGGGTTGCCTGTATAGAAATGCTAATAAAGCTGGCCTTGGCAGGTATCATGGAACAATCTACAGCTATCTGAAGGTCTGTTTCTACTACCTTAATAGCACAAAGGACTCAGTACAAATTTAGGGTCAGAAAGGAATTTTACCCCAGAGTCAGACTGGTATGACCTTGGGGATTTTTGCCTTACTCTGTAGTGAGGCCATGGCCCTCTACCCAGGATCTTTTGAACATATATTAACAATGTTTTATAGAAGCAGGACATTGGCTGCTGTTCTCCCTGCTTTACCCATGGCAGGCTAGTGTTATGTCCTGTATTGTGTCAGGGTTGATTGTGTAGATTTGCTAATAGGTTAGACAGTGGATTTGTATAGAATGGTTTGGATAGGGAATATCTTGCCTCAGGCAGGGGTTTGGACTAGATGACCACTTAAGGTCCCTTTCAGCCTTACTTATCTATGGTTCTATGGAATAAACAGGGTAAAAAAAATCCAAAGGAAAAAATACTTCTGACATCAAGAATCACTGAGTGATTTTTTAACACGGCAATAGCCTGAAATGAGAATGTCATGGTGTTACAGAGGATTTTGGGGCCAAGAATTTTTCAAAATGAACATCAAGCAGAACAGGGAGTCCAAGGCCTAGTGAAAACCTGGTTCAGCATAGGTGCAGGTAGATAGCCACATCTGGAGAAGGAAGACAGAAGTCGGTCAAACGCCCTTGTATGGCCGTTGGAGCAGCGGCACCAACTGCACATGGTGAAGGGGATCTCGTGTCCGTGACTCTAGCAGATGACGATCTGAGTCTCAGTTTCAACCATGCTTCGGGTAGGGAAGAGCGGAGGGCAGACTGGAGTCATAGCCAAGTGGTCTCACATGCTCTGCAAAGGAAACTCTCCTCTCCCGCCCTCGCCTCCACCCCCCCAATTGCAGCCGCCCCGCATCCAGACTCCTCCCATGGTGGAGGGTGCCCTGTGAGTGTGACCTTGGGATATGCCACTCCCTCTACTGGCTGGGCCAAACCGGGAGGAGCCTTTCAGGTGGGAGGGCCAGGGCTGGCTTTGCCCTGGGCAGCTACAGTGGCTCTGGGCACCTTGCATGGTTCTTTTGTGTGCTCATCCATGTTCCACATTGCAGACTGTGGACAGCTGCTCTTCCCGCTGCCCCTGAGGCTGCACTGCGCTGTCCTGCCCACCTGCCCCTCTAGGCATGGCACTTCTCCTCTTGACTCTCTAGGGTGCTGAAGTGCCCACAGTGGGACAAAACACAGCAGTGGGGTTGCAGGATTGGAGAGCCACAGAAAGGATCCAAGGGCTGGGGAAAATGTCATGTAGTTCATATTTGATTTGATTCCCCAGAAGGTCAGTCAGTAAAGACCTAGTAAGTAAAAATGTAGCTTTGAGGATTATTCATTGACTATCAGAATTGAAAAAACAAAAAATAAAAACAAAACAACCCCCCCCAAACAAGTGACTTACCAGAGTTTTTCATTATCAAAGATTGTCCTTCTCTTACCCCTTCTTCATCGCAAATAATAATGAGTCCAGATTAGGCAGCAAACTTGATCTTGTATGTTGAGATCAAACTGGATTCTGTCAAATTGTGATGCTTTGCATCATGGTTCTTGATGACTAGCTATCAATACTTTATGCTCAGATGTCCAGATGACTTTCTGAGATTACGACTCAAAAAATGTTAGCCTCTGCACCAATAAACAGTATCAAGTGTTGGCAATTTTTTAATGTATTGGTGTAGTGGGGCACTGAGATGTGCCTGCTCCTTTATGAGAGCAAGTAGCCTGAGAGGATGCTTGCAGGTGGCAGGGAGGATCTAATGAGGGACTCACCTGACCCCAAGAGGGCTCAGGCTGGACCTATATAAGCCCAGAACCTGCACTGGTCAGGGAGTCTCTCCCCAACAGTCACAAAGTGAGGAGCTCCTGGCTGTAGGGCTCCTGAAGGGACCTGGATTTAGCTAAACAACTCAGCAGGCCTGGGAACAGAGGCAAGTTCCCTAGGCAGAGAAAGACTGTTTGCAGGCAAGTGGCTTTTGTTTTATGTTAACCCCTGAACAGGGGTCTAGTCAGGCTGAGAGGAACCTATCAGGCCTGAGGGCTGGATTGAGAGACCCAGTGTGAAATTATTAGAAGTTTCACTCTGAGGCCTGTTGGCAGTCTCCCTTAATCAACCTTTAATATTAAGAGCAAGGCAAGCAATCTAGGGAGAGTGGTATTAGAGTATGAGCTGGACAGGAGCTCCAGGGCCACTAAGGGGTGTCATGGTTGCCCCTGTGGCCATGAGACCTGTCACAGTTGGTAATTGTAAATTGAGCTCTCAAAGTCACTGCCAGAACATATCTTGGCCAACAAGGATCAGAATAATGGGTCAAGTATTTAGCCAATTTGATATGGTAGCACTTAAAACCACAGAAATTGAAACCCAGAATAGTATCAAACTTAATTTTCATGCACTAATCAGTTCTTTTAATGTTTCAGGCAAGAATCAGTGAGTGCATAACTGATATTGGACTCAAACTAATATTAAATGGTATGTCCTGACAAGAAATTCAGATTCCTGTAAAAAAACCAAAATACATATATGACAGCGCTGTAGTGGCACTCCATTGTTCCTTTTTGTTCAGTTTTCTTTTTATATGTTCAGGTGATGCTACCTTTTGCTGGCATTTGTTTCCTAGGCTTTAAATTTCAAAGAATAAGCAGAATTATGAGGTTAAGGTAAAGGCATGTCAGGATACAGATCTGACAGTTTCCTCTAAAGCAATAGTTCTCCATCTTTTTAGATTCAAGGCACACCTTGGAAAATGCCAGCTACCAGATCTTAGTTCTTTGACTTAAAAAAAATAATAGTGCAGCTCTTCTTCTTGCAAAGAACTCAGACTATAACAAGTCAGAATCTTTTTGATACTATGGATTCCTATTTGAAATCTCTGGGTTTATTTCTTGAATCGTATGTAGGCAGTTGTGCATCTAACAGTGATAATGTTGAGGGACACCCTTAGCAGGTTCTCATGGCACTCCTGTGTTCTGCATCACTTTGGCTGAGAATTGCTACTGTCCAAGTGATATGTAATGTTTCTTTTTGCCTGCTATGACAGGTATGATTATAGGTGCAGGCTTTAATATTTCAATATTAATTTTCTTGTTATTTAGGTTGGTGTTCTGAAGACTATGTCTTTAAAACCTTTTACCTGCCCCTGGCCTGAAACAAGGTTTCTTCATGCAGGCAAAAGTGTATATAAATTTAAAATCCGATATGGCAATATCAGGTGAGTAGATTCTTAATTTTAGGAGTTAACAATATTCCTGCCCTAGCCTACAACTGCATGGAATTACATTAAGTGGGTATTGTCCTTCAAGGTCTAAATCAAGCCTTTTGTGAGAGTCCATAAATACCAACCTTTTCAAGGAACTCAAACTGCATTAGTCATTTTCTGGGCAAGTTAGTCTGGATATGCTGAACAGTGGCTGGAGAAAGGAATTTGAACTTTTTGAAATATTTTTCTTTTGTCCCACAAAACCTGAGCATGTCTGCAGGTATTATTTATTGTTGGTGGTGTGGGTGCTGGTAGGTATGCCTTTAGATCAGATGGCCTAACATTTTCTAGTCTAAGATATTTTCAGATGTGTATGACTTTGCCAAAATTTAAGTGCTTTTAAGTGTAAAACTTTTATGTTGTGCCTTGTACAGACTTTAATGGGAAACATCCAGCTAAAATAGTTCAACCCTTCTGAGAAGCAGAATTGGAGGAAATATCTTATTTTTTTAACTTGTCACTGGAAAATGGGCAACAGCTAAATACAAGACCTCTGTACACTTACCTGGGGAACCTGTAGTGGTTTGTCTCAAGCCCAGTATTGACCCAGTCATAAAGTCAGAATCCTTGAGAAGTGTGAGACAGACTGGTGACTCATTTCACTGTATGTCCCCAACTTCAGCATTTTGTATCCCTTCTAGCTGTGACCCTATTGATAGCCTACCTGGAGTGTGAAACTTTCCTCCAAAAAGCCTGCATTTGACTACCTTCTCATTTACCAGAAAGGCAAATTATATCATCTCAGATGATCCAGATTTGGCCTCAGCCAGGGGAGAGGCAACAAAAGGGTAGCGAGGAAGGGTAGCAGGTCTGTGTTGTGACTTCATTCTCCCCAGGGCAGGCCATGAGTCCTTTTACTACACTGATCTTCATGGATGACTTCAAGGGGCTCCAGGACTTTTGTGAGATGCATGGGCAGTCTCTAGATCTAGCCCTGGGAGTGTTTCATGAGAACCAACTTAAAATTCAGAGGAATGGTACAGAGCCCTTTGGGAAGCAGGAGGTATAGGTTAAAACCACCCTTAGATAAGTAGGGCCCTGCACTTCAGTCCCCTGCTCTGTGGATGCATCTAGACAAAAGGTTTACTACTCAGTTGATCAATTAGCTGCACAGTAAATGTCTTGGCATCTACATGTGAAGCCCTATTAGGGTGCATAAAACTAATAAACTGCAGCGGACAGTCTTGTTAAATACAAGTTCTACCCTGCTGTGGAGGATTTTTTTTGTGTTCAGCAGTGCATGTGTAGATGCTACCCAGGCTGGCTGGGACACAGTGTGCCTCAGTGCAGGGCTAGTGGGCAGGCAGTCCCCATGCTGAGGCACCCTGCACCCCAGCCAGCTGCTCCACAGTACATGGAGATAGGGGAGCAGTCAGCCCAGGGCTGGTCCCCCGTCTCCATGTGCTGCAGACCCTCCTGCTGAGGCACACTGCAATCTGTGCCTGGCTGGGGCACAGTGTGCTTCAGGATGGGGGCTCCACAGGACACTGTGACAGAGGAGCAGCCTTGGGTTTGCCTGCCCGCTGGCTAGCCCTCCACTGAGGCACCCCGAACCCCAGCCAGCCCCCCTGCAGCACATGGAGCCCAGCCTTTGGCTGGCAGTTTGATCTCTTGGGTCTTCTGCCAGCCTGGACTGCTCCAACCAGGCTCCATGTGGTGTGAACGAATAAACTCTGGAGTAATTTGCTCTGTAGTTTTTTCTTCTTGGGTGCATGTTCAAACAGTGCACCTGAGAGCAAAAAACTCTGGAGCAATAAGCTTTGGGGCTTATTTGACCACATTAATTACACACGTAGATGTGCCCCCTAATCACAAGCTCTCACCATAGGTTATTGAGCTTATTGGTGAGAAGGTCATCCTCTGTTGTTCTACTTCTGGCAGGTATCCATGTAGGGAACTTTTATTTCTCCATAGATGGAAAAAGCATGCAAGCTGTACATAAGTGCCAAAAAATGAAGTTAATGTGACTACATAAATGCTACTTAGGGGCATACTATGAAATAAGATTTAGCCCCCAGAGAAGAAGTTGTGTGTACAACGTATCAAGAACTACAGTGGCTGTTGGATTCTTGACCTTCATAAGAATTCATCTGATTCTGCTGCATGCTCTCCATGTACAGTGATAATGTCCTATATGTAATAATAAGTACAGTGCTTGAAATGCCATCTTTTTCATCGTATAATTATGTTTTTGGTTTCATAGCAGTGATGGCATGGGCACTGGTGAAAATACTTCCTTGGAACTAGAGGTAGGTTATGAAGCAGAATGCTTGTGCTCATTTTGATATCCTATTCATTATGGGGCAAATGGTATTCTAACAAACGAAATACCAATATCCCTAAAAGAAAAAGTGTTCTAGGGGTTACGTAGTTGAAACAAATCTTTCACTTTAAAGTGCTCAGTCCAAATACAAATGCTAGCCTGGCAATCTTGAAGTTCAAAATTTGCTTTAAATACAGTTCAAAATCTGCTTTAAATCTGCCTGATACATATAAAATGCTGAGGCTATGGAGGTACTTTTCCATCTTGACCTTTTTGAAGGCACCCACTCTGGCTTGGGCCTCTTACCCTTATTAGGTTTGAAGTGAACATTTTCCATGCTTTCACTATGGGACTAGGCTAGTGTGTAGCAGCCATTTTTGCCTTGCAGGTGTCCAAAAGCCAGTCAAACCAGCACTTGACCAGGAGCCTATGGCTAGCAATATTGGCCCACAGCTTTTTTAAAACAATGTATTCTTACTTAGTATTTGAAACCAGCCCTTAGAGAAAAATGTATTAAAACAAGCAACCAAATGCATATTTAGCTTTCTCTACTCATACACAATACACAGCTTCACTAAGTTGAATAAGTTTTCCTCTTAGAGAAATCGAACACAACCAGCTTACATTGTCTTCATGTTGAAAAGATGTTTTAAGATGATAGTCAAGGAAATATGTGCGAGGAAAGGATTTTTGTAGGTGAGATCTTTTATTGGACCAACTGCATGGTAGAGATAGGCTTAGACAGGCTTTCAAAAACTTCCCAACTGTGCAGTTGGTCCAGTAAAAGAGATCACCCACAAAGCTTACATTTTCTTACCAAAGTTAAGTTCTTTGAGCATGCTCGGTCACAACAGCATATTTCTTCCTCCTTTAAATTTGCTTAAATTGAAGAAAAGCCTTTCCTTACAGGGGGATCTAGTCTCATTGCTTAATCTTGTTTGCTTCTGAGCCCACTAATAGCATTAGTAATTCTGCTGATGAAATGCATCTCTTTTCAGAAATTTATGACAGACGATGTAGTCCTTTTTACCTTTTAAAAAAAGTGCTAATTTGGTTCATAAAATAAGCAGAAAGAAAACTTTCTGTCTGTAAGCAGCAAGGACTAGTTAGTTCACTATTTAGAAAAATATATAAAATACCTTGCACAAGTTTTTTCGGGGTGGGGGGGAAATTAGACATGGTTTTCTAGTTAAAAAGGGGTGGAGGGGGGTCTGAAATCTAAAATCACATTACCTTACTTCTTTAGCATTTATTAAATGTCCCTGCATTGATTCAACAGTGGCATCTTAAATCAGCTCTATGATGAATTAATCTGTTGTTGTGTGGGGTTTACCTTTTCAGCTGCACATGCATGAGCTCATCAGAACATTTCCTGGACTGTAGATTGCTTTAGGAACTCTACTGGACTTCATGTAACTGAAAACATTTCTCACCTGGAAACCTTAGTTTGAGCTGTCCATTCTAATAGCTTCAGTAGTGGTAATTTGCATAGTCTCTTAATATTTCTCCATTTTTTTTAATTTTGCAGGAAGCCATTCGAGTAATCCTTGGAAATCTTGATAATACACATCCATTTACTACAGAACACTTCACTATATTCCCATGTATCCTTTCCAAATTCAACACCCCTGCTTTTGGGATGTTCAATTCCATATGAATATGTATCAGTATATAGAATTTATAAGCCAAGTCTCAGCTTGAATGAACTGATAGTAAAGTCAATGTAGCTGTGTAATTTTACACGAGTTGAAGACCTATCATCATATTTGCCTTTATTCACATTATTTTTATTTGATATTTACTTTTATGTTTATACTTATTTAATATGTATTTATTTATTTATTTTTATTTTATGGCAGTGTTTCTCAATCTCTTCCAGTTAGTGGCCCCTCATTCAGTCATATTTTCATGCTCTCTTTACATTTATTATAACAGTAAAAAGTATTTCTGTGAAAACAGTGAGCCCATAGCATGCAGCCTCTCCATTTGACATCTCAGACTTCGAAGATCTTGGTCACTTATATTTATTCTGGAAACTTACGGGTTTTTGTAATTTAGAATTCTGGTTCTTTGCAACTCCTGTCATTATGATGCACCAGGAGAAGAGCACTGGAGTATAGGGGTGTTTTTGGGATGCTTTAGAATTGTCTATGAGCTTCTGCAGCTGGATCTTGTAGGTAGTAGTATTATTGTACAGGAAAGAGGGTAGGCTATACACATTAGAGAGAGGACTCTCATGCTCCCTCTATCAATAGTCAAGCCAAAAACAATGTCCAGCATGGAACTTGAATAGTCCAGCATGGAACTTGAATTTGAACACCCCGGCATGCAAGGGCACAGCTACAGCATGCACATGGCCAGGAAAGCAGCCTGGTGGCATGTAAAGCAGCACCCAGCAGATAAGTCTGTGGAGGGAAAGGGGTGGGGAAGGGAGAGGGAAGGGTCAGAGGCACAGATTGAGGCCCCCATGGTGAGGAAGTGAACGGGGCTGGGGTGAATGGGACCCTGGGACCAGGGCAAGTCTTGGGATGGAGCCACGGGAGGCTCATCCAGAGGGCCCGGGGGGTGGGGGGGCAGCTCCCTACCACTGCACACACTCATGGGGGAGACACCGGGGACATGTACCCCCTGGATTTGTGTGCAGGGTGGAGGTGGGCTGCCCACTGCGAGCTGGGGCTTTGCACTCTCCTGCCTTTGCCGCAGAGCTGTGAGTTGTCCATGTGTCCCCTGCCCATCCAGTGGTGGGAGGCACAATATGGCATCATGTGGCTCACAGGGCAAATGCAGCAGGGTGCAGAGCCCCAGCCTGCAGTGGGCAGCCCTCCTTTGCCCTGTGCACAAATCTGAGGAGTGCATGCCCCCCACGTCTTCCCTGAGGGTGCGTGCAGCAGCAGGGAGTGCCCCCCACCACATGCCAATGGATGAGCCTCCTGTGGCTCTGTCCCATGACTGAGCCCTGGGGTCCCATTTGCCCCTGCCCCAGTCCCTGCCCCACCATGGGGGCCTAGATCTGCCCCCCTGCCCCTCACAGACTTACCTGCTGGGTGCTGCTCTACATGCTGTTGGGCTGCATTCCTGTAGGGTTACCATATTCCCAGTTTCAAAGAAGAGGTCACCTGTGGGGTTGGGGGATAATATGGTTGTGGGGTGGCAGTGATATGCCTGTGCCCTGCCCCTCACTCCCAAACAACAGCCCCCACCCCAGCCTTGCTTCTGCCCCTCATTCCTGACCCACAGTACCCAGCATCCTGCCAGGGCATGTGGGGCTCCCCCCCTCCCTGGGCTTCAGACTCTCTTGCAGGGCCCCAACCTCCCCAGGCTCCAACCCCCCCCCACACACCCACAGCCCCCCATACCTTCACAAATCCCCACCCCCAAACCCACCCTCACCCCCAACCATACAAAGTACCTGCATAATTGAGTTTTTCTGTGCATCATTTTGAGTTTTAGCTGTGTGATTAAAATTGCAAGTAGTTGCGACTAATTTTTTAAATCGGGCAACTAATCACAATCAAATTTTTTACTCATTTGACAGCCTGTGTGTGTGTGTGTGTGTGTGTGTGTGTGTGTGTGTGTGTGTGTGTGTGTAAGGTGAACTCTGAGGTGAGGGGCTCCAATCTACCTGCACTCCCACTTGCTGGGCTGAGAACCCCAGAAGGGACCTCCCTCCCCTGCCTTCTCCCCCTCCCATCCAAAGACAGCAGCTGAGCGGGCTCTTCCCTCTCTTTGTTGGGTGGATCCCATGTCTTGCTAGCAATCCTTCTTGGAACAACATCCCATGGTCAAAGAAGCCAAAGCCCTGCTGGCAACACTACTTGCACAGCTAGGTATTGATCTGCAGAATGCACTTACTCTAGCCTTCCTCTAGCCTCTTTCCTTGACTGGAAGAATCAAAGAAAACATGACCTGAGTCCCAGGTCCCTTCACTTTTGCACGCAGAGTCCTGTAGTCACTTTTGATCCATGCAGGGTCTCCCCTGGCAGTATCATTCGTGCCCACATGGATAAGCAGCATAGGGTAGTAGTCAGAAGGCCAGATGAGTCTCAGTAATCCCTCCATGCCATCTTGGATCCAGGCTCTGGACAAGCAGCATACTGCCTGAGAACAGGTCAGGTCAACAGATGACTCCCTCCATTCTCTGCAGAAAGGAGTCTCCAACCCCTGCAACCCATTGCTTCTTCTTGGTGGCAGTTGTCTTGATCCTTCCCACCTTGGTGAGGCCTGTCCTCTGTCCTCCTCTGCCAATGGAATGTGCTCCTCCCTCTCTTGGCTGCATATCTGCAAGCAGAGGCAGTGGCAGTGGCTCTGGCATTGTGATGTTAGGGTTACCATACATCTGGGTTTTCCCAAATGTGTTGTCTTTTTTTTTTTTTTTTTTTGGCCCCCTATCTTGTCTGGGTGGGCTTTTAAAATGCGAGCAAATGTCCGGGTTTTTTCCCTGCCTCTGGCTTTTCATGGGTACTTTCAGCTTGGCTGCTTGGGGCCAGGAGGAGAGAGGCAAGGTGACTGGCTGTCAGGGATAACATGCTCTGCGCACAGGCTCCGGCAAGCTGCTTGCAGGTAAGAGAGACACAGAAAGACAGAGAGAGTGTGCATATGAAAGTGGGAGCAGTGTGGGCAGTGTAGCTACGGGGGGGGCAGGGGGCTGTATGTCGGGATCGAGGGGCACTGGCAGGGTTATGGGGGTAGCGGGGCTGGGGATCTCTTGATCTGCCTTCTCTTTCTTACTGCGCTTCTTCTAAGCACACTTTCCCTAGCGAACTTGCCTGGAAGCTGGCTTGTTTACTGCTCACTGGCCCCAATGGGGTTCCTTCTTTCCTGCTTCCTCACACCAAGCTGAAAGGCTCTCCCCTCAAAAGGGGTCAGGGCAGCAAATTGAGCTGCATACTGCTTACCCTGTTTGCAGCCCCTGGTTGCTGGCTCCCTGGTCGTTCAGGGAGTCTCCTTTTATACCTTGCTGGGCCTGGACTGCTGCCGTCCCTTCATTGGGGCTTCTATCAGGCACAGGCAGCAATCACTCAGGAACCAGCAATCACTCAGCTAGCAACACTTCCAGCTTTTCAGAGCACGCACTTCAAATGCACACAGCCCACCAGACAAACACTCAGCAAGCCAAAGGTTTTTGGGGCTGAAACATGGGAGAATCCTTATTCTCCTCCAAATCTCCATGGTCATGTTTTTTTCCAGGGGGAATTCTGTGAGGTATGCACACCCAGTTTACATGTGTATGGCACTGCTTATATGCCCAGATGGCATGTAGCCTACTGAAAATGTGCAGTAGCTGTGTAGATGCTTACATATACCCATTACACAGGTAATAGAATTGAAAACTACATAAGTAACAAAAATGTTATTCATATGCTGGAAAACTGCCATTTGAACTGACCAAACAGTAACAGAATTTGGGCTTCCCTGTCCATAACTTCAAGTGTCATTGTCCTGCTTGGGGTTACATTATATTTTTAAATTCTTTTTCCTCTACTTTTTTCTAAAGCAGTCTAGTTCACGTTTTTGCTACAGTTCTGATAACCTCCTTAAGTTCTTGATACTGCCCTTTTGTCTTTAATATATCTGACTGTTTGGTGACTTGTTAAAATTACTTCTCTGTTAAGTATGAGACATGAATACAATGAAAATTGTATTCATAGTGACCATGGTCTCTCCTAAGAGGGTGAATGAAATTCAAGCTTTGATGGCAGGGCTCTCCACTCCGCTGTATTTCGTAAAGATATAGACCCCTTTGGCACTGCCCTAAATGTCTATGTAAAGATGTCTCAGATTTTCACCTGAATCCGTCTATTTACCTCTATTCACCTCTTTCATAGGTCATCTAGACTTTGTCATAATTTGAGGATGAGTTTGGGGACTAGGAATGGAATCCGCATGTATTCAATTCAATGCTTTGAAGCTTAGTGTATGTAAGGGGGAAAAACATCCCATTAGTCCAATCTGAACCATTCAATTCTATACATTTGATTGTCTTCTGAAACTTCAGTCATTTCAAATAAAAATTAGACTGTGTTAATGTTCAGTGACTTACCCTAGGCTTTATTCCTAGGGCAATGATTCTAAACCCTGAGCTGTTGCACAATCCTTCTAAGGGTGCCATCCAGCATTAGCACTATTAGATGTGCAAATACCTATGCATGATTCATGAGATAAACCCAGAGATTTCAAATAGGAATCTATAGCATCAAAAAACTTCTCACTTATTGTGGTCTTTCTGAGTTCGTTGTAACAGAAGAATTGCTCTGGGTTTTTTTCATAGTTAAAAAAACAAGTAAAAGCTAGGAACTGGCATTTTCCAAGGGGTGCCTTGAGTCTAATGAGGGGCACCTTTAATCTAAAAAAGACTGAGATCCACTGTCCTAGAGTTGCAGTGGAAGAGCTTAGCATCTTAATGTGTGAGTGTGGCACTCAAAACTAGAGCCAAGTAAGCAAAGTTCCTGAAGTCTGCAGTGTAAGTGCAAGCTGCTTGTTGTACACTATTCTATTTTCTCTTAAGGTTACAACTCTGTGGCAAGGGACAGACATTAACAAAGCCCCACATGGCGGGGCCAGGGCACAGGGGTGGGGGTGGGGCCATCCCAGACAGCTGCGACTCATTGACAGGGAGGCTGAGCCCTGTCAGCGAGTGCAGCCTGGCCCAGCGCACATGATCGGCAGCTGGCCAGGCAGCAGGCTACCCGAGCTGGTTCAGAGGCGCTGCAGGGGCTCATGGGTCCACAGCGAGCCCCCGTGCTGGGCGGCTGCTGGGCTCCAAGCCTACTGGCACCTCCAAGCCGGCCTGGGTAGCCCGGTGTCCGGTCAGCCACTGCCTGGGCCAGGCTGTGCTCACTGACAGGGCTCATCCTCCCCATCACTGAGCCACAGCTACTGGGAATAGCCCTGGGTCACCGCCCCATGACGGGGAGGGGAGGAGAAGGGGAAAGAGTACTCCCCCAGCAGCAAACAGGGCCACCCTCCCCATCCTGCAGAGAGAGGGGGAGGAGTAGGGGGAAGGGTCCTCCTCTGGGGCCAGCCAGCCCCATACAGAGCCACTCCCCCCCGCAGCAAGCGGGGTGAAGAGGAGTGGGGCTGCTCTGCCCCAGCTGCAGTCCCCTGGTGGAGGGGGAATGAACCCCCTTCCTGCCCCCCCTCCCATAGTGCAGCTGGAGTCTGCCAGCCCCAGCCACCATCTCCGGGAAGGAGGGAGGAATTAACTCCTACCCCCACTTCGCCTTAACAGGGCCATGCCAGCTGATGTCTCGCCATGTCCCTGCTTGGGCTAGAGAGCAGATGGGCAGGGCCAGCCCTACTTTCTGGATCAGAAAGCACAGCCCGGTCCAGACAGCATGCTAGGATGCTGAAGGACTCTGGTTTAACCTGAATCAGGAAGAGGTCTGGGACAGAAGTTGTATAAACCGGTTTAACCGAATTCAGTTAAGTCTGATACTACATTCAACCAGGTTCGTTTTAAACCAGTTTCAGCCATTTTGAAACTGGTTTATGTGCACTGAACTTTTGTTCAGTTACAGGTTTAAACCAGTTTCTGATCACTTAAACCAGTTTATGTGTGACTTCTTTCCCTAGCCCATGGGATATTGTACATGATCTTATATACACTTTTTATAAAGGTACACTTTTGAAACACTGAATTGAGCTCTAGCCAGCAGCTTCCTATCCTTCGCATATAATTTCCAGGCTGAAGTTTTGAGTCTTAACTCCATTATCCAGATTTAAGTAAATGGGAGAGAGTGTCAAAACTGAGATTCAAGCACGGAGACAAACTTCTTGATCCGTATCCTTATGTTTGCATTATGTATGTGGAACGCAATTCATTTCAGCAAAGTGTTTTCATCCGTGAGTTTATAAATTTATGTTTGAACAAAGTTTTTAAACAAATGTATGTTGATACAGCATGGTCTAAATGTCACAAGTAAATAAAACAGTGTTGTCCTCCTTCAAGGCTGGGAAGAGAAGCCATTGACAAATCCTGGTTCTCTGGAACAATTGAATTTGGATTTTTCTCTTAAGAAAATGACTGACAAGGAATCTTCCTTCTGCTTTGATCTGTCTTCCCTTCTCCCACCTAGAGAGAATCCTACCTTACTTTCTGGTGATTTGGGGAAATAACTTGTTCTTCAGAGGAATTAGACAGATTAGTTCTCAACAGATGGGATTGCTTCAGTACAGATGCCTTGACTTTTTTTTTGCGGAGGGGGGGCAGGCTTCAGGCAAAATAATGGCTTTCTCAGATCTGGATTGCTCAATTTCATCCTCTGCAACCTCGTTTCCTTTTATAGCCATCTGTGTTGATCTTGAAGCAGTACTCTTTCTCTCTCGGCTTTTTTTTTAAAGAGATTTCCAAAATTACAGCACAGTCATCAGTGCCAAACCTAATCTCTTGGATCTGGTATGCTGTTTTACCCTGAAGCTGTTCTTTGGACTACTGCCTACTCAGTATCAAAAGGCTCTTTCACTGCTGTTGGAATCTTAGACTAAAAGTTATTGTATCACTATTGGACACCTGATTCTGCAATAAAGGGTCAGGCAAGTTGCTGGTGCTTAGGAGATAAAGATTAAATTCTAATGGAGGTAAAATGAGTAAAGTCGCGCAAAGTACTAGGCATCCTATGCTATGCTAGGCCTAGATTTCCATTGCCCATTAATTTAGACTTGCTTGAACCAGCTGAGGAGTCTGAGGAGACCCTAGCATTGAGGGCATCAATTTTTTAAAAGTATCAGTAAGAGACAATACATTTCTTGTAGGAGATGTAAACAATTCTGTACTCTTAGGTCACTAGTGGTAGCCAAGGTGTATGAAAGCTGTAAGCCACAATTCCATCCAGTACAGACTCATAGAGAGGATTACCCTAAGAAGCTGGTCTATTTGACAGAAAGATCTGTTCTTTTGCTTGTATGTAGACATTTATTTCTAGTTACCAAGCATTGCTCATGAAGTAATTCTTTCACCTGGAACAAGGTATCACAATTTGCTGGTGATCCTCTGATCTTTCTGTTTTGCACCTCCCTGGGCACGTCTACATGTTCAAATGCTGCAGGGTGGGTTTACTCTAAAATAATTGACTCTAGAGTAAATCCACCCTGGACAGGCATCTATAGGTGCAGGGATTTGGGAGCGGATTTGCTGCTTCTGGCAGCAGTCTGCTCCCACCCTCTCTGACCCTGCACTGGCCCCCTGCAGTGGCCAGGGAGAGCTCTAGGCACATTTCTGTAGTACCTCACATTGCAGGTACTGAATTTAATGTGCATCAGAAAAAGTGTGTTAATGCATGCATAGATGCACCCACTGAGACTCAAGTTCAGCAAAGGAAACACTATTGTTGCTGAAAGACAGAATTCGATAGGGTTTTGTTACTGAGAACAAATGATCATCAATTACCAGTGAGATTCTTCACTCATGATAGACCTCAGTCTTCAGACTTGCACAGAGTGAACTCTAGGACCATACCCTTTTGCACTTATGTCACAGCATGCTGAAATTAGTGGGAACATCTGCATGAGACGCTTAGTGCTGAGTTGCCTGATTAGCTCTTCAGTAAAGCATCACTGTCTACACATGCAGAGCTATTAGGCTGGAGTAAACTAATGACCTCTGTAGGTTAGTACTGCCCGATACAGGTACTATCCTTGCGTATAGTAGAGCTATTTACTCCACTGCAATGCACATGTAGACAGCTACCTGCTGGCTAGCCCTGCACTTTAGCACCCTTGTACCCCAGCCCACCCCTCTGCAGCACACTGAGCTGGGTTAGAGCAGCCCTGGGATGGCAAGCTGACTCCCTGAGCCCCCTGCCAGCTAGGGCTGTACCATTCTGGCTCAACATGCTGTGGTCCCAGGCACACATGTAAACACTGTGCCTGGGAGCAGTAAACTCTGGCAAGAACTGCGCCAGAATTTATTGCAACATGCCAATTTCATGTGTAGACGTGCCCAGTGTGCCTAGCTAACAAACACTGAAAAAATATGAAAGGGAAGAAGGTCCTATTAGAATTCTTCTTGTGAGACTATGAAAGGAGTCTCTTCATGTTGGAATGAAATACAGGTTTTTCCAACTCAGCTTTTGGAAGTGCTGGGAACAGTTGCCTCCTCAGACTGACTGATGGGAAGCTTATCTTGATCACTTCCAGACTTGAGTTCTCTTCTATCTTACAGAAGACCATTTTTCACATGAAATTCCAGGAGCTGAGGGACATATGTTTAGTATGTATCCCATTTCTACCTCTGCTATAAGGATCCAAAATCCAAGTACAATGGCAAAGTTTTGCTGTATTTTCCAGTCTATAAAAGGACATTTTTCCCTAAAAAGGATATCCAATATTAGGCTGTGTCTTGTACCCTGAGGCTATTGTACTATTGCCTAATGAAGATAACCCCCTGCAGTACCCTTAAGGTTCCACTATAATAAGATGGAGAGGGGCTCATCTGAGCTGAGCCTTTACCATGGAGCAGCCAGTCTGGCTGAGATGTCTTCACAAGGGGATGCAGCCCTGCCACTGTAAAGTAAGGCAGTAGTGGGCACAACTGGGTCTGTGGCACTGGGGTAAAAGCTGGATTAGTGCTGCTTGGTGGTGGACTGTTGGATGCTGGTCTAGCACTACTATCACATAGTGGTGCATTGAACAGTGGAGTAAGATGTCAGCAAAAGGGCCCATGCTGATAGCTGGCAGGGGCATCCAGGGCTAGTGGGACACTTTAATTTTTGAACACTAATATTTGGGCTGACTAAATTCTTTGGATCTAGTTTTGGGTTTCGGGGGTATGTCTACATTTGCAATTAATGCACAGAAAGCTTACTGCACAGTAAAATACTGCACAGTAACCTTTCTGTGAGAGCCCATCTACATGTGTTCCAGTTGGGAGCAAATTTGCTCCCAATAGGGGCAGTTTAGGGCAGGGATACTCCTGCCATATGGCAGCCAGGGAGATCTCTAGGTTCCCCTGGGTCCCAGCCCCAGGCTGGCAGGGGGCACTAGTGTCAAGTCTGGGTTCTGCGGGGTGGGGGACAGCTGTTTCCCAGCCCCAGGGATGGGAAAGTGTCCCCTCCCTTGCAGCTGTTTCCCAGCCCCCTGCCCCAGTTGGCCAGTGGGGCAGCTGGCAGTGAGCCCCTGGCTGGGCGAGAAATCCCTGCCCAGCCAGGGGCTGGCAGGAGTTGTTCTGCTGGTGGGGCAGCTGGCAGTGAGCTCCCAGCTGGGTGGGGAATCTCAACCCAGCCAGGGGCTAACCCAGGGGCGGGCAATTATTTTGGGCGGAGGTCCGCTTACTGAGTTTTGGCAGGCCATTGAGGGCTGCATGATAGGCGGCCGGGGCATATAAATATTAATTTTCTAGATTTTTTAGGGGCCCTGCAGGCCGGATAGAATGGCCTAGTTGGCTGCATCTGACCCCCGGGCTGCATTTTGCCCACCCCTGGGCTAACCGGAAGCTGTCCTGCCCATGGGGCAGCTGGCAGTGAGCCCCTGGCTGGGCAGGGATTCTCTGGTCAGCATCTACACAAGCACTACTGCACAGTAACTACTGCACAGTTAGTTTAGTACCTGTATTTACAGGTACTAGCTAACTGTGTGGTAGACTAATTTACTGCACAGTAGCTGCTGCACATGATTACATGGTGGCGCTTTACTGAACAGTAGATTAGTCTACTGTGTAGTAAAGCATCTCATGTAGATATACCCAGGGTGAAATATGTTGGCTGTGATAAGCATGAGATTGGATGATCTTATGGTCCCTTTTGGCCTTAATTTCTATGGAGAAAAAACCAAACAAACAAACAACACATCTGTGTTGTTTTCCTTCTTTTTTTTTTTTTTATTTCATAGAAATTAAGGCCAAAAGGGACCATAAGATCATGTGTATTTCCATGTGTATTAGTCCTCTTGCTCAAGAAAGGAACTTTGGAAGACTGCATGATAGGGTCCCCTGATGACCCCTGCCATACAGTATCCTTCCCATGTTTCCCCCACCTTAAAAGCATTTGTTTATGAATATAACAGTTTTATGCTGAACCCTTTCTTAGATTGTATTACATGAATGTTTTTCAGTAGCAGACCTCAGCTAGCTCATGAAAATCAGTTGCTTCCATTGCTCCATGATATAGCCTTCACAGGCTAGAGTTCTCATTCTGAAAGCTTGATGCTGTTTGTATAAAGAACAAAGTATACACCCATTTCTCAGTATGCAAGTCCAAAATGGTCTCTAAGTTGTTTCTATAGCTCTTACCTAGTTCCCTGAAATTAAGATGCAATGCAGACATTATATTGTTTTAAATTAAATGAAAAAGGTCCTTCTTAAATATTAAATATATTAAATATTACAGGAAAAGAAGCACATTTGGATGCTTGTAAATCTGTAAGTAATATTTTTACTTAAGGTTTATAGTGCATGGGTTAGAAAAGGGAAAACATGCTGCCAGGAATGCATATATTTGGAAACACAAAATAACAAGACAACAAATCTGATATTTCTCTTCCTTTAGGTCCCAGTACAGCAAGGCATATAAGCATGTAATGAACTTTAAGTAATTTGGGCCTGATCCACAGTCCACTAATGAGAATGGAAGTCTTTCTACTGACCTTGACAAGTTTTTAATGAGATTCAGGAATGCTCCCACTTGCTTCAGGTGGACTTCTTCCACAGAAGATCCAGTGCCTTGAAATTGACCTGTTGCACTAATTATCTCCATCAGTTGAGTCAGTGCTACAGTAAATATTTTACAGTAATGAAGTAACTTTCTAAAATACCAACCTACATGGTATATTTCAGGAAGAAGTTAAAGTTATTCTGAATTCCTTTGCTGTTTGAGGCCTTAGGGCTAGATTTTTAAGGGCATTTAGGCACCTGAAGGTGCAGAACAACTGCAACAAAGATTTTCAAAATTACACATCTACATTTTTAAGCATTTAAATGTCTCAAGTAGCTTGCTTTCTTTTAATATTAAATTCCATATGACAATAACTTTTTGTTGTCTCCCACCACAACAGAAGCTAGAAATATGAGTAAAGAGGCTGGTAGTCTGTACATTAATATTGTATGTTTCATCCTGTGTTGTAGTTCGAAAGTTTTAAAATGTTTGAACTCTGTTAAAATTAATCATTTCATTATCTTTCTTTACAAAATTATTTTTTGTTAAAAGCAAAAGGGAGAAAACATAGTCTTAAATGTTTTAAAGGTCAAGAATAGAAGTGAAATTATAGAAGACACTGAAACAAAAGCAACAAGGAGGCAGAGGAGGGTGGAGGACCCAACAGAGCTGTCACAGAGTGAGCCATGTGTGGAGAGGTCAGTTTACTAGGAAATGGTTAATATTTCCACAAAAGTCTATGCTTACAGTTTTAATACATTATGGGCCTCCCTTTAATTTCATTGCTATTTAATGCATTGTGCTGTTTCGTTTCTATTTTCCCCCCAGAGTTAGCACTTTTCAGCAACGTTGTTTGCAGTAACAGTGAGATAGTAAGAAGCTTTATGTACCCATGTGAGAGGAGTAAGCAGTCATAACGTTTCTTTTTTTATACCTGGTGTTGCCTACCTATGTCGTGGGTAGTTTTTCAGAGAGGAGAAGGGGCTGCTATCCACATCCTCCTGTATAGGTGGATGTGGTTGTATAGAGACAAGGCTCTGCCCACAGCAATGTACCAGCCAGCAGAACTGAACCAACGCTAAAAGGAAAATCATTCTTCTCCAGGGATAAAGGCTGGTAGCAAGGGGTGAACTAGCAATCATGTTGTGTCTCTGAGTTCCAGTCTAATTTGTCTCCTCCTGCAGCAGCGCAACTGCCTCTGACTAACTCTGAGTGAACTGCCGCTGACTAAAAGGGTTATGCATAAGGTGGGGTAGGATGGCACCTTAGGGTGCCTCTAGATGTGTCGTGAGGTGGCTCCAACATGCTGTAATTACAGCACATTGGAGCAGACTCAGTTAATCAAGTCTGCTGAAGAGTGGTAATTACTGCACTCCAGCAGACTCTGGCATCACATGTATAACAGCTCATTTGAGCTTTAGTTAAAGCATCCCCACTACCATTTTTCAGTGTGGGGACACTGATATACATGATGCTTCAGGTACTTTAATTAGACCAGTTCTCTCCCCCTGGCCGGAGAACATGTATAAATGCCCTTTGAGATTAATTGTTTCAGAAAGGCATGAGCTTTCATAGGCAACAACCTACTTCATTGGATGGTAGAGATGAACAGTTCATGCTTTTTTAAACCAGTTTGCCTCTAAGGTAGGATTCAAGTTAATCACCCTACCTTAACTTCTGCCTGACTTAAGACTAATAGGGCACATCTACATGTGCACTTTAATGTGCATTAGACTATTTTACTTCTGCACATTAAAGCATCACATAAGCCGTGACATTAAAATAGTCTGCTGCACATTAAGTGTCACTAAAAAAGCATGCAAATGTGCTACTGCACATTTAGATAGTCATTGATTAAAAGCAACGAATAACCCAGGAGCAGGGACTAGAACCATGGTTTGCTCCTCCAAGGGGAGCATCCACAACACTGAAATAAATTAATACTATGTTTTGCATCCTGTTCTTCTGGCCTCAGGACTCTGGCTATCTGTTCGGGCCCAGCTTCAGCATCACTGGACTAGACTTGGATGATGTCTTCATCCAGCCTGTCCTAGAAGCTACCCAGATCTGCCATTCCCTATGCAAGTGTCCAAACCACCGTCTCTAATGGTGCTTCTATATTTTGCATTGAACAGTCCTTAATGAAAAGAATAGATATCAGTGATATAGCTTCTGCCCTACTGGGGCAGGGGTCAGGACCCAAAGCTCCCTTCCTCCTGGGGCAGTACCATTTAACCAAGCTTTGCTTCCTCTGGCTGCCCCTGCTGTATACCCTGGTCCTATTTATCTTCTCTTCTTGGTTGCCCAGTGGGCCAGCCTCAACAGGAGGATGGGAAGGGTCTCTGAACAATGCCTATGCCTCAGCCTGGTGGTTAGAGCACTTTTGGAGCCCAAGTCTTCCACTCCCTGGCCATGTCTACACGAGATATTTAGTACTTATATAAACAAGTATTAAATGACTGTGCAGTAACTGCACAGTATTGCTTAGTCACCAAGGAATGGCTGTTTTGTGACACTGACTGTGTAGTACCTTGTGACTACTGTGAAGTAGCGTCACATCACACTTCCTGATACACGATGCTACTGCACAGTCAGTGAGTATCTCATATAGAATCATAGAAGTAGGGTTGGAAGAGACCTTGCAGATCTTCAAGTCCGACCCCCTGCCTGGGCAGGAGAGAAACTGGGCTCAAGTGACCCCAGCCATGTAGGCATCGAGCCGCTTCTTAACACCTCCAGAGTAGGAGCCAGCACCACTACCCTTGGAAGTTGGTTCCAGATCCTAGCCGCCCTAACTGTGAAGTAATTCCTACGGATGTCTAATCTGAACCTACTCTCCAACACTTGTGGCCGTTATTTCTTGTTATCCTGGGGGGCTCTGGGGGAAACAAGGTCTCCCCCAAACCCTTCTGGTCCCCCCTAGTGAGTTTATAGCTGGTCACAAGGTCCCCCCTCAGGCTTCTCTTGTGAAGGCTGAACAGGTTCAGGTCCCGTAGCCTCTCATTGTACCCTGCTGCCCCCGGATCATGCGGGTGGCCCTCCTCTGGACGCTCTCAATGTTGTCCACATCCCTCTTGAAGTGGGGTGCCCAGAACTGGATGCAGTACTCCAGTTGTGGCCTGACCAGTGTCGCATAGAGGGGGAGGATCACCTCCTTGGCCCTACTTGAGATGCACCTGTGGATGCACAATAGGGTCCGGTTAGCCCTGCCAACCATGACCTCGCATTGTCAGTCCACATTCATTTTGGAGTCAATGATGACTCCAAGATCCCTTTCTGCCTCCGTGCTCTCAAGAAGGGAGTTTCCCATCTTATAAGTGTGTTGCCGGTTACTACTGCCCAAGTGCAGCACCCTGTACTTGTCCATATTGAAACGCATCCTGTTTTTGTCAGCCCACACTTGCAACCTATCCAGGTCTTGCTGCAGTCTTTCCCTCTCTACTAGCGTGCCCACCTCACCCCAGGTTTTGTTATCATCAGCGAATTTGAACAGGTTGCTTTTCACCCTGTCATCCAAATTGCTGATAAAGAAATTGAACAGCGCGGGCCCAAGGACCAAGCCCTGGGGGACTCCGCTGCCCACTTCCCCCCAGGTCGAATATGACCCATCCACCACCACCCTCTGAGTACGACCCTTCAGCCAATTAGCAGTCCATCTGACCGTGTAGGCATCGATGCCACAGTTGCCTAGTTTTTTAATGAGAATGAGGTGAGAGACAGTGTCAAAGGCCTTGCTGAAGTCCAGAAAGACTACATCCACGGTGACACCTACATCCAATGTTTTTGTGACCTGATCGTAAAAGGCAATCAGGTTGGTCTGACATGACCTGCCCCTAATGAAACTGTGCTGGTTGCCCTTGAGCATCATCCCCGATGCTGGCCCATCACAGATGTGCTCCTTGATGATCTTCTCAAAGAGTTTCCCCAGACATGGTCCCTGAGCAAGTGCCCTAATCACTAGGATTTTGGGCTATAAGATAGGAACAAAACCTCCTCTGCTGCATCTTTTTTGTGACATAATCAGAGTTTTGCTTCTTCCCAAAAGGGGGGAGGATCTAAAATGGATGTGTGGGGTCCAAAATGCCACTCAGGTAGCTAAAGATAGCCAGGCAAGTGTTTCTTGCCCATCTAAAGATGGGATTGGTTTGGGACATTCAAAAAGTCTTCTTTCAAAATTCCTACTTTTTATTCATATTTTGTCTAATATTTTGTTTTCATAATCTCTTTCACTCACAGTTTTACTCAGTTTAGGAAAATTAATTCTTTTGAAGCACCAGGCCTATATAATACTGGTTGGAACTATCTTCTTTTCACAGAAGAGAAAAGTAGCATTCACAGTAAAGTAGGGTTGGAAGGGACTTCAGGAGGTCAGCTACTCCAAGTCCTTGGTCAAATCAGGATGAGCATGTCTAAATCTTTTTAAACAAATGTTTGCTTCTTGATGTCCTCCTACTAGTGCAAGGATAGGAAGTAATTTGTTAAAATATGCTCAGCAGATCCAAGGAGGGGGACCATGCCCACTGTTACAGAGGAAGGCCAAAAACCCTCATCCTCCACACCAATCTGACCATGGGGTAGAATTCCTTCCTGATCCCAGATGTGGCGATTGGTCTCTCTAACAGACTGTGTGTTTTCAGGGAGCTTATAGCAGCCGTATGCTTTCAGGGGCTGCAGCCAACAAGCAACTGATTTTAGGCTTGCAAGGAGGACTAGCTCAGCTGCAGGTAGCAAAACTTGATTATAGACTGCCTAGGGAACAGGACCAGCAGACACAGATAACTAATTGGCATCCAGGCAGCTAAAAGGGCTCCCAGAGAACAGAGCCAGAGTCAGTCAGGAAGAAACAGGGCTGTGGGCTGGATGCTGTGAGCTAGAAGCTGAAAGTTGGAGAGCTGCAAGCAAGAGTGGAGTGTTGAGTGGGATGGAGCCAGCGGGTCAGCTCGTGGAGGAGCCCGGGGATCATGCTAGGGGTTCCTGTCTCCTAGAGGACCATGAATGCAACAGAGAGACTGAGAGTGAACCTTCCTGTTACTGAAGAGACCGGAGGGACAAGGGAGAGAGTGGGCAGGTGGCAGCAGAACCTTGCCTGAAGACTCTCTTTGGGTGTGGAAGAAGACCCTATGTGATATAAGCATTTGGTTTATGAACTGAGTTGTTTCGTTCCCTCCTGCTGTGAGGGAATTTGCCCTGGAGGAATAAAGATAGTGGAAAAGACAGTAAGTGAACCTGAAAGACTGTATGTTTGAATGAGCGAATCCTCCAAACCCACTACAGTCTCTAACTAAGCAGAAGAGCAAAACCCTCTAGTTGGGAACCTCTGGATTTTTTAAGTCCCAGAAGGAACATTGGCTCCCTACAGTCAAAATCCACAACTTTGACTGTGGCCAATGCCCAATGCTGTTGAGGGAGGTGATAAAAAAAACAAAAACAAGCAAACCCTGACACTCACAGCAAACGGGAAAAAGTCCCTCCTGGCCCCATGTGGCAAAGAGCAAAATCTAGAAGCCTGGGATAACCAGGCAGCCTCCCCTCCACACTGCACCCCGGGGACTGCAAGCACAACTCCATGCATCCCATACCCTGACAGGAGAGCCAAAACTCCCTTTTCTATCATTCTCTTTCTTTCATAAACTTATCCAAGCTCCTTAATTCTTTTTTCATAACCAACTGGTTGTAGAACTCTGCTTTATCCTCCTGTTGCTGAATTTGATCCTCTTCCATTTCTACCTGCTCTGGACTGCAGAGTGCTTCACATGACCTCTAAGCAATTATGTGTGTATGTATCTTCTGGGCTTTCCATCTGCTGCTTTTCACAATACTCTCCAGGCATTGCTGCTTCAAAATTGTCCCTGTATGTAAATGTAATTGTCCCTCATTAAATGTAGCTGGGCCACTCTTCCTGCTCCTTAAGCCAACCACCAGCTTCCAGATTAATTTATCTGTGGCCATTGTAATAAAGTTCAGGTGCAACATCATTTCTGTTAGAAAATTATCATGTGTGATGAGCTCTCCAGCAGCTATCTCCTAGATGAAATCTTCTGAAAACAGAACATTCTTACCACACATTATATTACAGACTGGCATCTAAAGAAACAGAGCTAAGCATACAGCATCTAAACTCCTTGCAAGACCAAGTGTGATTCAAAGTCTATAAAACCCGTAACTCAATTAAAGTCTGTGGGACTCTCGGACTCTTTTAGATTCAATCTGCCTAACAAAACTCAAAGATTAACTGCTAGGTCTATGGACAGAGGTACATGTGAAACACTTCAAATTCCATTCCAGTTTGAAGCACTTTCAGATGCAAAGCATTTCAAGTGCTGTACAGGTGTGTAATATCCTCCACATGTCACCCTGCCTGAGGACTTAAAAAATTGCTGTGGCGACATGCAGCAGTGCTGCTCTGCATAATAGGGCCACAATAGGGGATTGTTCAGTCCTGCAGCTCTAATGTACCCGCCTCATCAGGAGAGGGAGGGAGAGCATGATGGACAGCTAATAAGTATTCTCGTGTGTGCTTGGCTGTCCTCAGGACCTTCTGGAGCTGATGGCATGCCAGGAATCCTTTCAGCCCCCTAACTGGAGAGCAGGAATTCCTGCCTTACCTCTCAAGCTCTGGTCTCTTGAAGTGCTTCAAAACAGAACATCCATCCAGGGCCTTAATTTGCTTTAGAAGTCCTAAAAGTTAGCTGTCACGTCAGACATGGCTAGGAATTAAAGGTTGCTTCCAGACAAAACACTTGGTATTCTAATCCAAGCAAAAAAGCTGACAAGCAAACACAGATGCTTTTATTAAAAGTGAAGGGTTGTTGCTTGTAGCTGTGTTGGTCTAAGAACATATGTAGGCAAGGTTCTTTTGATAGATGTGATAGCTTTTATTAGACCAACTAAAATAGTTGGAAAAAAGTTATTTTCAAGCTTTCCAGCACAAACACCCTTTGTCAGGCATAGGGAGACTGTCTCTTCAGCTGTTGTGAGTTCTCTAAGAGAGAAAAGAAACTAAAGTGTAACAAGAAATCTGTGAAAATATAAATGGGTGGAAGTTTGGAAGACAATGGGTAGAGACAGGAGGTGGGGGATGTGTGAAGGAATGTAAGTGAGAATTTAATTTTTTTTAATTAAAAGTGAGAATTTTTAATGTCTCATAGCATAATTACCATTAAACCTGACCACAGACTTCCCTTTTCCAGTGGCCATTCATGAAGCATTTCATTGGGAAAGAAAATGTTTCATTTGTTTTTTAAGAATTTTTCCTGGGGTGGGGGGGAGGTGGAGCTCGCAGTAGGGAAACTCTTACAAGATCACTATGGAGCTGTTATGGAAGCTGCACAAAACCACTGTAACCTCTATTTTCAATGTTGCAGTTATCATAGTGCACATAAACATTCTGTTTCTAATATCACATTCAAAGTCCTTTTTCATGAGCTGTATTTTTTTTTAAAAATCAGCATATTGGATTGTCTATTGTCTCTGAAGTGACATACATGCTTGGGATCTTTTACCCAAATAAAATAAGCTAAGCATTCAGCAAATAAATGCTGTGGTTGGTTGAGTTATGTAGAAATGGGTAATTTCCAAGGCTTAGGCGTGCCTCTAGGACAGGAAAGAATGAATATTTGTTGATGCTTACAACCTTAAGTTTCATGTTCTGCATGAGTCTTCCCTTCTAACCAAAGCTGATCGGAGAATGACTTTTGTTTCCAAGAAAAAAATTAAATGTATGTTATTTTTGTATATATGTATGGAAGCACCCGTGCCTATCTTGTGAGGTGCACCTCAATTTTTTCACTCGATCTCTTTCAGTCTCAGTTCCCCTACGGACAGACAGATTGTTCTTAGCCTTGTATAACTGGAACTGGAGTAAGACCAACCACTCTTTCCTGCCACAACTTGTTCTTAAATATAAATTGGGAGGAAGCTCTTAATCCTAATGCATGTTGTACTTAATCCAGCCCTGGCACTGTCTTCTGGGGCTCAACCTCCCCTACACCCCACCTTATGCCAACCTCTGAGGTCTTAAATAGATGGTTATGGGTACGAAGACTATATTCTCTTGTAGTGCCTTCTGAAGTAGATAATGCATAAAACAAAACCATACACAATTCAAAGATCACTCCGGATCTTAGTTCTTTCTTACAGTCTTTCAGCCCAGAGTTGGACCACTTGGTCCTTGTCCTGTGAGACCCTGCTGACCTAAGGATCCACGGTCAGAATGGTCCACTGTGAGCTATTCTTGCCCCACTCTACTCACAACTCCTCTCAACTAACGTCTCTATCTTCTCTTTCAGGTTCGATGTCCCTGCTCAGGTCCCAGGCATCTGCTCCCAACCGCCAGGACAATCCTGTCGGTAAGTCACTCTGCTCCTCTGAGCTGTCTTGGTGGGCTTGCTGCCGACAGGCTGCTCTCCACTGCTCGCCACTTCTGGGGCTTCCGGACCTCACTTCTGGTCTGTCCATCTCCATGGACCAGGGTGCTTTTAACCCGAGCACGGGGTTCCTTCCCGTCAAGTGGCAGCAGCACATGCTTACAAAGTGTGACCACAGTGGCATTGGGATTTCCCCAGCATTCATCTTTTTAATCAGCACCATTTCTCGCCACTGTTTCACTGCTCTGTGCTGGCTTTGCAGGTACAATTCTTCTTGTCCTTCCTCCACTCCGTCACAATATGCATTTTTATTGTTATTATTTTTCTTTAAATTCTTTATAAGGTTTCAGTGAAAAACTCCACTGATGTTTTTTTCAGGTTTTCATTTTTTTACGAATCAGAAATATTTAATCAAAATCAGAGCTCACCATTAAAATTTAAAATTGAAGTATATATTGTACAAGACAAAATAATATCAAACTTAGCTTTAATTAAATATTTGTAGTTGTAGCTGGTTATAGCATAATTCTCTGTGTCTTTTCTTAGACTTCAGTCCTTATACTTTTGCTTTGTTTTTAGGGCTGGAGCTGAAGATATTCACAATACAAGTGAGACAAACAGTCCATGCAGATGGGTAAGATACAACATCATTCATAAGAATTCATATCTTTTAGGAAAAAAAACAGAAGAACACACAAAATCAAGTTGAATGTTGCAGGGTGGAGGACTTACTGCATGTTAGTACAGTGGAGGAGGGAGAGAGCCCTCCCATATTTTAGCCCAGGTGCCCAGGTGTAAGAAACCTGGGTTCAGGGTACTCCGCAACTAGAGAGGGGAGTGTGCTCTCTAGTTCTCTTTATGCTGGCACATTGCACTTGTCATTTAATTTCCAATTGATAAAATGGCTAGACCAGTGATTCTCAACCAGGGTGTCACAGCACCCTGGGGTGTCTTTTCAAGGGTGCTGTGGGGTGCCATGCAATATTAGCAGTACTAGGTGTTGCAAACGTTTTATAGAATAAACCCAGAGATTTCATATGGGAATTTGAGTTAAAAAGACTCTGACCTGTTGTAGTCCTTTTAAATTCTTTCCAACAGAAGAATTGCTCTGCTGTTTTTCTGTAGACAAAAAACAAGTGAAAACTAAAAGCTGGCATTTTCCAAGATGTGCCTCAAGTCTAACAAAAACCACTAGATTATACAACACTGTAATTTGTTTCTACCCCATGGGCAGTAGGGCCCTCAGCTACAGTCCATTTTCCCCCTTACCAACCTCCTTTCCAGGGCAGGATACATCTTACTGAGCCATATTTGCTCTGCATCATCTGTGTGACCACATATCTTCCCTTCCTGACTGTTCAGCCTACCAGCTTCCAGGGGAGGGCTGGAGAGTGCACTGGATAAAAATGATCACCTCACTTCTGCCCAGGGTCCCATGAGAGACTTTTCCCTGACCGCTTTCCAGCCTTTCCCATATGCTGAATCCCAAAATATGTGCAAGTGCCAAAGCCTGCAGTAATAGTACTCCATAAGGGCCTCCGTGCACATGAAAATAAATGGGATTTAGGCTTAGGTGTTCTGCAGTAATGTTTCATGAGTCTGCTCCTATCCCACAGTAAGTAGAAGCTTGCAGAAACGTATTTTATTTAGGGGTGAACTGCCTCAGCTGAGCTGCCACTTCCCTCAGAATTGGACTGGCCCCACCAAGCATTGGGGGTCAGTTCTTGGGCAGTAAGTCTGTTCAGACCTTTTTAATTTGGTATAGTTTGTTCATCTCTCTGTATCCTTAAACCCAGATTCTCAGAACTGCAGCTATAAAAGTTCATGTGCCTGACTTTGGTATCTCTTTTCACCAGAAACCCTGTCAGCAAAAGAGTGTATATGGACAGTTATTCAAGTGAAAAGATTTCATTGAATAAATGTCCACTTATCGAACTGTTTAATAAAAACATTTGATATTCTTTAATTTTTCTGCACCTGCATAGGCATCTTTTCACAAACTGTGACCACCATGGAGTAAACTTAGGATCTTTGGCCACATCTAGACGAGCAGGGGTGTGTGGTTCATGGCACCACAAACTGCACACATGGAACATTAAAACATGCAAAATTTACTATCAGGATTTCCAGGTAGCAAAAAATAAGGCACCAAGAGAAAAAGTAGCACAGCACACATTACAGTAGTGTGTACCATAACTAATGGAGACTTGGTTCCCCAGGGGGAGACTGCCAGAGCATCTCCATGCTCCATTTATGTCCCAGCTGCTCCAGTATGCTGGGAGCTGGGAGGAGCTGGGACTGGGCAGTTTGCCCACAGTAGGGCAATGTGTGCCGCAACAAAGTGCATATGCAGGGGTATGCACTGTGGCACAAAGTAGCAGCATAAATTTGTGTTGCTACTATTTGTGCTGCTGCAAGCATACACCCCTGTTTGTCTGGACACAGCTTTCAGTGACAAACCTGGAAGATTGTCCTCCTGGCCTTCAAAATTCTAGTTGTCTTTTCTCTCCACAGGTCTTGACATGTAGAGGGACCTTATGCAGGGCCCTTTTTTGTGATCCTGCATTCTGCAATGCTTGTAAGGCCTCCTGAAGGCTCCCAAATGAGGTCTGGTCATGATCATGATACTGTCCTCAGAATCAGTGCAAAAATGGGCCAGAGTTGTTGTGCCGAACCAGTCCTTGGGCTGGATGAATTGTACAGGGCCAGTTAATGGACTGTGTCCAGCCTGTGGAGCTGCAGCATCTAGTCATGTCACGGGGCCAGAAATTGGGCAACTGCAGCATAATTGTCACAGGTTCAGGCACCATGGCAGCTACTGTATTTCTCACTACCAAAATTCCAGCCCCAGGTTGCACAGCTTTGCTCTCTGGATGTGACCCATGGGACTGGAAATTTGACAGCATGACAAATAGTAGCAGTGTTAATTTCTGCAGCACTGGGAGCTGAGGCAATTGATGCTGCCACTACAAATCCAGCTGCCAAGTTTTCAGCCCAGTGGGAAACCTTGCAAGCTGTTTGACACAGTGACCATGGGCTGGATCTTTGATTCTGTTCCACCTAAGGAATGGAATGAGAATCTTGAAGACATCCTGTACGATTCTCTCATGACAAACAGAACGTTTCAGGAACTAGAGAAGAAGGACAGACAGTGACTAGCTGAAAGTAGGATGTCCTGACACTAGAAACCTCTGAATCCCTATTTAATGTGTTTATAACTATGGACAAAACCAAAGCTGGTTCTTCATCTCAGCTCTGTCTTTTTTGACCCAGTGAGGGCTATTTATCTTTTATCGTCTTCACTTCCACTTACACACAAGAATGGGAAGGAGGTTTCCTTTGCCAGGTGAAGACCATCAGTTTCTATTACAGCATCCTTTGATAAACCACCTCAAGGTACAAACCACATTGAGGTATCTGCAGTTTTGGAGAGAAATTAGAGGAAGTAATGTACTTCACTCTGCCCCTTTAAGCAGAGGACAGGAGTTGGACATCTTTGATAGAAGAATTTAATTCATCTTACTTGTCCCTTGAATGAGCAGATATCAAACCATCATAACCATTTAGGTAGGGTGACCACTTTTTAAAAATGTAAAGGTGGAATACATGCTCGCCCTTCCCTCCTCCCCCCACCTCTGCCTGTGGCACAGCCAAAGCAGAGCTGAACTGGGCAGAGCCAGGGATAGGGGCGGATGTCAACTGCCTGCTGTGGGCTTGGGGCTCCCTGCCCTGCTGCCCTTGCCCTGGGAGCCCAGTGCCAACTGACCATGTGCCCCCTGCCCCCTTCCCCCAGGAGCCTAGTGTCGACTGACCATGTGCCCCCTGCCCACCCAGAAGCAGAGCAGGGGGGGCACAACTCCACATCATTGCCACTCCTTTCCTCCAGGAGTCCAGTGCCAGCCATGGGCCCCCTCCACACCACTGCAGCATGGTGTGCATCACTATGGCAGGCAGCAGGGGCTTCTGGCTGGTGGGGGAGGGCATCAGGGCAGGGAGTCCCAAACCTGCAGTGGGCAGCCCATATCCAGCCCCGCCTTGCAAACAAATCTGGGGAGGCACGTGCCCCTAATGCCCCACTGGCAGGGGGTGCATGCAGCAGTGGAGAGCAGCACCCCTCCCCATGTCCCATAGATGAGCTGCCTGTGGCTCTGTCCTGCTCTACACCCTGGCCCCATGCACTGTCCTGGCTGGGCAGCACCCCCAGCCCCTGCCCACTTCCTCCCTCACCGTGGGGGCCTCAATCTGCCCCTCTCCCCCAGGGGTGCTGTCAGCTTGCAAAGAGAAACCCGCCATTTCCCACGGATCCCTGCACAACACTGCAAATCCAAGACAAATGCTGCCCTGGAGTCATGAAGCCTGGGACCAGGACTTGAGGTTCCTATTCCAGGACTGTCTTACCCAATAGGGATGGGTGGTCACCCTACATTTAGACTGCTGTGTTCTGGGCTGCCGAGAGTCCCATCTTAGATCATTCTTTAAGTAACATAAGGAAATATTTAGTTGTGGTGCCCACAGACCATTCATTCATTAGACGTTCTTTCAGCAGCATATGATGCCTGAAAGAGCAGTGAAAGATCAGTGGAGCAGCTAAAAAAATTGTTCTTCGGAGATATTTATAGCTGAGATCCTCTGGCCTCACATATGAAGGCCTGGACAGACAAAATAGTTGTACTATGAAAAGTTATCTATCCCTGGTTCAAAAAAGCTGTAGACTCTTGGCACAAACCCTGAACTTAGTTTCATATAACTCCACCAATTGCAAACTTACCCCCGGATGAATCCAGGCTAAATCCATACCCATTTTAAATATCCCACTGCTTGAAGAAACATCTTTGTATCCTGATAAACTGGTGTCCAGTATTATGACTTGGCATTGAGACTATATGGTTGTAGTAAAGCTATGTGTTTGGAACTGAATGCTAGCAAATGTGACCCATCACAACTGGACCTATATTGTTCCAGGCCAGATAACCTCTGACCATCTTTCCCTGGCCTGGGATTTTTTATCCATCTGGCAAATAGGGATAGTCTGTCAATTGCCCTTCTACCCTTTCACAGAGAAGGCATGTGGTATTCCTAGGCACCCTGCAGATATTCAGATCTGGTCTCCATTCTCTTAAAATTAAGTTAAAAAACTGACAGTGAAATGGGAAGAATGGAGCTTTTTCTAAATTCTGAGTTTTTTAACTGATCATCTAAAGATACATATCTAGTATAAAAGTGCAGGCTGATGAGAAAAAAGGAAAAAACATAATACGGAGTTATGATTATACTGTGTTTCTCATAGAGGAATAGAGGAAAAAACCCAATGTTGTAAATGTAACAGAATTGTTTCCCTCCACCCCCAGAATCCCTCTGAAGAAATTTGGTTTGAATATCAGGCTCCTGAAGACCTTAAGAAAGACGGTATTAATTTATGTAAGCATGGAATTACCAGATTAGTATGCTTGAATTGGTTATAGTAATAATTAAAAAACTGCACTGATTAAATGAGTGCAACATTCCCTTTATAATAATTGAGGTGTGACCTTACCCTACAAGTGTTACCAGATTTGCCCGTTCTTTTGGGGTCCGCTCATTTATTAGAGTTATGTTTCTGGGGTCTCTGCAATTCTATCAATGTACTGCTTGTGTCACTTGCGTTTCACTACAGAGCTCTGTCTCTCCCTTCTGCAAGTTCTCACCCACAATGGATCTACCTCGCAGGGCTTAGTTTCAGTGGGGCTGGGTTCCTCCAGCTACCGAATCAAACACACACGCACTCATGCGCACGCATGCACACACACACACACTAATAGAGCACGTCTGAGCGGGCAGGGTTACTCAGCATTTCCAGGCTGATACTCTCATGTGCTACAGACTCAGCACAGGAACAGCATGTCTGAGCCGGCCGAGTTAATCAGCATTTACAGGCTGACACCCTCATATGCCACAGACTCAGCACAGCAGTTCAGAAGGGCAACAATAAAATGCAGTCAGCCACATGCACACAGGTTAACAGAGCACACCTGAGCGGGCAGGGTTACCCAGCATTTAGAGGCTGACACCCTTATATGCCACAGCTCAGCACTTCCCAATCTGTTGTCCCAATTGTCCTGGTAGTAACTCCCTTGATGAGCAGACCCCACAGGATTTTGGGGCTTCACAGGGATGTTTGGCATAGGTAAAAGAAGCATTGCTGCAGAGCAAATGGGGAGTGAGGGGGGTCGAGGAGAAGAAAGAGTAAACGAGGTTCGGAGAGAGAGTATGGCAAACAGCTCAACCATAAGTTATTTTATTACCAGGTATATGAAACTTATAATAGTAGTAGTAATAGCCATACAGGGAAAAACAACCAAAACAGTTACAGTATAACACGACTTCAGTTGGGTATTTTGGGAAATCTAGCTCAAGTCTGATCAACAAAAGTCAGGTTTATAAGGTTATGCCTGGAGTAAGAGAGAAGGAGAAAGAGAGATTAAATCAAGTCTGAAAGTGGGCTTAAACAGAGAGAGAGAAAGAGAGAGAGATTTGGGGTCTCACCACTCCATGAAGCTTGAACTGGTCAAGGCTCCAGGTGTTTGTTGGAGCTTATAGACAAACTGTTCAGTTTCAGGTCCAGAGTGCTTGAGACAAGCAGAGCCCCCAGCACGATCAGTGGAGGTATTCCAGGCAGGAAAGGAGAAGGTGAAATCCCAGTGTAACTGGTACAGCATTTGGATCCAAGCACCAGAACAGAAACTTGAGCTTGGTAGGGGGTTTGTAGGGAAACAACAATGCTTCAAGGGAGAACACTAGGTTTCTTTATAGGTAAATGATGGCTTAAGGAAGTATACCTGAGTTGTTTTGTTATACTGGACAATAGGAGCTGATCATTCCTGGCTATGGGCATCTGTTACTCTGAGGGAACTTGCAATGCAAACAGGCAGATTCAGTGTGTTGGGTACCAATAAAGGAGTCATCACTAGAAATGGTCTGATAAATGCTAAGCTGGTTGTGTGCAGACGTGGGTTGATTAGCATTTGGAGCAGAGATCCTCCATCATGCAGTGCTCCCCTACTTCTCTGGTCCCAGAGTTCAGTGCAGTCCTTGCCTTGGAATCTCTGTTCTCCATCCTGAATGCTAATGGAGATACCTCCTTGTTCCATCTTTGGTGTAAATGAGACTACAGGAGTTGCCTTACTCCTATCACCCTTGTTCAGAGGGATTTAGGAGTGTCTCCCATTGCATCTTCATTGTCCTTTGTAAGTCCTTCCTCTGATCAGTTCCAGTTCGGGGGGGGAGGGGGGGGAAGTCCTTCATGAGTCAGACAGGCTGCGTACTGTGCTAGGGTTCCCCAAGAACACAGAGCTGAGAGGTAACACAAGAGCCAGAGTCTTTGCTAGTAAAATCAGCAGGTACCAGCTGAGATTCTGGCCCAAGGTAAGTACTCCTCATCCTGAATCACACTATCTATTCTTATTCTTAGCTGTTGTAGGGGAACCTGTGGAAAATAGTGCTGAACCAAATACATCAGAAAACGGCCAGTGGGAAAATAGAATGCTATTGCTGCAGCCAGTCAGCCCAAGTGAGAATGAAAGAAGTGTGGAGTCTAAAGGAAGAGGTTTTCTTGAATTATGGAAAAGGTACTACACTAGCTATAAAGCACCTATCATAGAATCATAGAAAAGTAGAGCTTGAAGGGACCTCTCCATAGGTCATCTAATTCAACCCCCTGCCTGAGGCAGGACCATCCCTGTCCAAACCATCCTACACAAATCCATTGTTTAACCTCCTAGCAAACAACAATCAACACAAGGCATAATGCCCTAACCTACCACAGTAAAGCAGGGGGACCACAGTGCCCAAAGTCCTGGTGCTTTAAAAGGTTGTTAATATAAACTCAAAAAATCCCAGGAAGAGGGTCAAACCCCCCACTACAGAGGAAGGCCAAACCCTTACAATCCATACCAATCTGATCATGGGGTAAAATTCCTTCCTGACCCCAAATATGGCAATCAGTCTGATCCTAAGTAGAAAGGTAAGACCCTCTAGCCAGGAACCTCCAGCTTTAAGTCCTAGCAGAAGCACTGACAAACCTTACTAAAATCCCCCGCCTTGACTGTAGCCAACACCCAGTGCCTCTGAGGGAGACTTAAAAATACCCTAACACATGTAGCAGAAAGAGGAATGCAGAAGCAACCAGTAAAGCCAAGAAGCATGGAAAATACCCATAGTAGAACATAGGCATCATCCCCAACCAGCGGTTGTCCAACCTCTTCTAGAACATCTCCAGTGATGGTGAGTCCACAGCTTCCTTAGGCAGTCTATTTCACTGTCCCACTACAGCAAATCAGTTTCTCCTGATAGCCAACCTAAACTTACTTTGCTGCAACTTCAAGCCATTGGTCCACATCATACTCTCTGCAACAAGAGAGAAAAGGTACCTTCCCTCTTTATGGCAGCCCTTCAAGTATTTGAAGACTGCTATCATGTCCCCTTTTAAGCTCTTTTTTGCAAGCTGAACACACCTAGCTCCTTCAGTCTCACTTCATATGACTTGCTTTACAAACCCTTTATCATTTTTGTCACCCACCTTTGGACCCTCTCTAACTTCTCCATGTCCTTCTTAAAATGTGGAGTCCAGCACTGCACACAGTATTATAGATGAGGCCTAACCAGTACCAAGTAGAAAGGCACTATCACTTCCCCTATCTTGCAGCTAATGTTTCTATTGATGCATCCAAAATCCACATTTACCATATTGAGTCTGTAATCTGCCAAGGCACACAGATCCTTCTCCATAGTACTGCCATCCACCAGGCTTCACCCATTTTGTATGTGTATTTTTTTATTATTCTTCCCAAGGCGTAACACCCTGTATTTATTAGCATTGAACTTCAGCTTGTTAGCTCTAGCCCAGCTTTTCAATCTGTTGAGATCCTTCTGAATTATGCTCCCGTCCTCCTTATTTACAATCCTTCCCAGTTGTCCACAAACTTGCTCAAGAAGCTTTGTATGCCAGCATCCAAGCCATTAATAAACACACTGAACAGCACTAGACCCAGGACCGACCCCTGTGGGACTCCACTGAAAACCTGCCATTATGACACAGATCTATTTATAATTGCCCTTTGCTTTCGGCTGTTGAGCCAGCTGTCTATCCACCTTGTAGTTTTGTCTAGCCCGCGTTTCTCGGATTTGTTTATAAGGAAGTCACATAGGACTTTGTCAAAAGCCTTGCTGAAATCCAGGTACACTATATCTACAGCATTCCCTTCATCCACCTAAGTGTAACTTTGTCAAAGTAGAAGTTCAGTTTTGTTTTACATGATTTTTCTTTGTAAATCCATGGTGGCTGCTTGTGATCAGGCTTTCATTCTCCAGATGCTTGCAAATGGATTTCCTTGGAGTATGTCCTAGTAACTTCCCAGGTATTGTGGTAAAGCTAACCACTCTGTAGTTCCACAGGGTCTCCTTTTTGCCTTTTTTTAAAGAGGGGCACTATGTTGGCTCTTTTCCTGTCCTTTGGTACCTTGCCTATCACCCACAACTTCATGTTTAGCATGAGCTTCCGTGACCCCTGTTCACTTCATTAGATGCTATGAAAGAACGTGCTCAGAGCGGCGTATCAAATGGAGAGAGTGATTTGAATACAAAAGGCTGAGATGAAAAGGAGGGAGGAGAGAGGTGGGGAGGAGGAGCGGTGCTGGGTTACATCTGTGTAAAATGCCATGAGTTAGAGTGGAGCCCTAAACATCTGTAGGTACCTAAGGTATCTGGTTCTAGGATTTTTCTCCTTCTGGAAAAGCTCTTGTAGGTGATTTGAGTTTGCACAGATGTATAGAAAGCATAATCTGTTTTCTTTGTTTTGCCACAGCACACTCTTCCCTCCACTACAGCGCATTTTTGGTGGAAGCAACTGACTTTGTAAACATTCATTCTTGTGGAAGGTGAATTTGTAGCTTCAGGACCTTTTCCCCAAAAATACAACTTAAAAATGTTTCTTTCTTGGTTAGTGAAAGTAATTACTTCAGCTATTTGGGATTTTTTTAAGGAGCTATGTTAGGTATTATATTTCCTTTAAAATAAAGAATATGCGTGAATGTGTCTTAGTTTTTTAAATGTGCCAAGCATAGGATATTACTATTTAAAATGTCTTCAGCCTACAAAGTTCTAATAAAAATTCTTATTAAGAGCGAAGTATCAGTTATTTTTACTGGGATGATGTAGACATTTATTAGATCAATTTCTGCCCCATGTTTTGCAGAACTGTAGAAAATAGAGATGGCTGAAGCATTTTGGGAATTATTTTTTCACTTCCTTATCCTTACATAGTTACTCACCCTTTTGTCTTGTTGGTGCACTCTTGATAACATTTATACATGAGTAGATAATTAGCCCCATTTGTCTTCTGCAGAAGTAACAGCTTGATACAGGAATTACTGCTAAAGTCATTAAGGGCCTTGTAAGAGGAGGAGCTGTGAGGTGGAGGAATCATAAGGGCATCACTGGGAGAATAGAGGCAGTGAGGTATCAGTGTGAGTGAGGGACAGAGTGTAATACTAATGTTATGATGAGAGGAGGAGCAGTGAGGGGGTGTCATGATGGCATCACTGTGAGGGGAGGATCAGTGAAGCAGTGTCAGGTGTTGGCGCTGAGGGGGAGGGGACAGTGATTGTTGGGGATACCATGTTTCATAGATTTCATAGACATTAGGACTGGAAGGGACCTCGAAGATCATCAAGTCCAGCCCACTACACCAGGGGCAGGAAGTCAGCTAGGTTCAAAGGACCCCAGCAAGATCAGTATCCAAGTGTTTCTTGAATGAGTCCAAAGTAGGTGCCTGCACTACTTCTGGAGGGAGTCTATTCCAGGTCCTGGGGGCTCAGACAGTAAAGACATTTTTTCTTATGCCCGGCCTAAAACAGTCTTGTAGGAGTTTATGACCATTGGTCCTTGTTTTTCCTTGGGGCGCTTTGGTGAACAGACGTCCCCCCAGATCCTGATGAACACCCCTTGTGTACTTAAATGCAGCTACCGGGTCCCCCCTGAGCCTGCGCTTTTCCAGGCTGAAGAGTCCCATGGCTCTCAGCCTCTCTTCATAAGACCTATTCTCTTGTCCTCTAATCATGTGCATGGCTCTCCTCTGGACTCTCTCAAGCTTCTCCACATCCTTCTTGAATTGCAGAATCCAGAATTGGATGCAGTACTCCAGCTGCATCCTCACCAAGGCTGAGTACAGAGGGAGGATGATATCCTCAGATTTACTTGAGAAGCATCTATAGATGCAAGCCAGGGTTTTATTTGCTTTGCCAGCTGTGACATCGCATTAGTGGCTCATGTTCATCTTGTGGTCAGTCATGACCCCCAAGTCTCTTTCAGCAGTGGTGCTGGCAAGTGTTGCACTGCTGAGCCTATAAGTATGCTGTGGGGTTTTTTTTCCGAGGTGGAGTACCTTGCATTCATCGGTATTGAATGTCATCAGGTTTATGTCCACCCACTTACTAAGCTTATCTAAATCATCCTGGATTACTAGCCTGTCCTCGGGTGTGGACGCAATGCCCCAAAGTTTAGTGTCATCAACGAACTTAGCCAGTGCGCTTCTGACACCAATGTCCATACCATTGAGAAAGATGTTAAAGAGAACTTGTCCAAGGACAAAGCCTTGGGGGACACTACTGGTCACAGAGTGCCATAATGATTCGCTGTCATCGACCACTACTCTCTGGATCTGACCTCAGAGCCAACTTCCCAGCCATCAGACTGTGGTGTAGCCGAGGCCACAGTTCACCAATTTTTCCGTGAGGAGATCATGGGACACCAGATTAAAGGCCTTTTTAAAGTCAAGGTATATGACATCAATCTCTTCTCCCTTGCCCAGGTGATACATCATCTGGTCATAGAAGGAGATGAGATTGGTCAGGCAAGACCTACCCACGACAAACCCATTCTGGCTGTCCCTCAGGATGTTACCATCAGCCAGCTTATCCAGAAGTATCTCCTTGATAACTTTCTCAAGAATGTTACGAGGGATTGAGGTCAAGCTGATTGGCCTGTAATTCCTGGGATCTACTTTCCACCCTTTCTTGAAGATGGCTACCACATTGGCCTTCTTCCAGTCTTCAGGTACTTCACCTGAGTGCCACAAATTTTCAAATATTTTGCCAATGGTTGGGCTATGACACCTGCCGGCTCCTTGAGTACCCTAGGATGTAATCTGTCAGGACCAGCTGATTTGAAAGCGTCCAGCCTCTCAAGGTGATCCTTTACTAGATCAATGCTGGGTATAAATACACCCTCACCCTGGCTATCCCATGTCTTGCTAGGCAGGGCGGTCCCATTGGACTGATGAAAGACCAACGCAAAGTACCGTAGAAGGACTGAATGCATAGGGGTGGAGTATCAGGTGTTGAAATGAGGGGAAGTGATTTATGTACTACTTATTAATACTAATACTATATACCCTTTACTGAGCCCTACTATTTTTATTCTGAGGAACAAGGAACTACAAAATGCCTTTAGGAAATTGAGATGGAAAAATATATTCTCATCAGGCATGTAAGTGTTCAAGGAGGGACTGGTATTGATTAAACTGGGGACATCAAACTCAAAGAAGTTAGTAGGCCTAATCTGGACTGTGGGGCTTCTCACTTTTACCCTTCTCACCTTTACCCTTCTGTCTGAATTTAGCCATATGATCTGCCAAAAATGGATCAAATTGAGCAATCAACTCCCAAATCCCCAAATAGTTTCCATTACGTGGTGATCCTAACAGCTCATCGTGCCTACAGAATGCAAGTCCATGTTCACTTAGGAATTTGATAACTGCTAAAACACGCTTAAGGACATCTCACCAGTAGTGACTCTCTGACTGAAATTGTCATCTTAGATCTGCAGCTACCATATCTGTTGCCTTTGCATGCCGTATCCATGCCAGTGTACAGTTCCAAAGTTGTAGACTTCTGTCATGTTCTGATAGGCATTCAGGGTGTTTCCAGTCATCAATCCTTGGATAAATGCATGCACTTTGGTAGAAATAAGTTTGCAGGGAAAGCAGTAGACATTTCCAATAGATGGTAAGTAAATAAGCCAGTCCCATGTAACAGATTCACCATTGTGCAGCTGACAAGAAAACAGATCTTTAGACACCATACATGTCTTCCCTCCAATCCCCCAAGCAGAAGCAGATAATTTTTTTATGCTTTTTTTATGAGGGTGTTTCAGTGGGGAGGCTGTCTGCTGGCTAGCCCTGTCCTGGAGCATCTTTGTCCCTCAGCCAGCCCCACCGCAGCATGTTGAACTGAGTTGGAGCAGCCCCAGGCTGACAGACTGACCCCCTGACAGCTGGGGCTGCTCTGACCCAGCTCAACATGCTGGTCCTGGACTCCCGTCTAAATGCAGTGCCTGGGAGCAATAAATTCCGGCATTATATGCACCGGAGTTTATTGCTGTGTGTTAATACACACATATAGATGTGCTCACTGTGTCCATATACCACAGGTATGTACACAAACAGCTGTGCATTCTCCAACACCTTTTTCCATAGGCTATATTGTCAAGGGCTCTTAAAGGCAGCTCAGCCTGGACTAATTGCTCAGGTGGCCAAACCTGCCAGAGACTGTAACTGGTAGCCTAAGCCTGCTGATATATCAGCTGGCCACTGATAGTGTTTCCCGGTTGGCTTCTGGGGATAGCAACCTCCCCTTTTCATAGATTCATAGATGTTAGGGCCGGAAGGGACCTCAATAGATCATCGAGTCCGACCCCCTGCATAAGCAGGAAAGAGTGCTGGGTCTAGATGACCCCAGCTAGATACTCATCTAACCTCCTCTTGAAGACCCCCAGGGTAGGGGAGAGCACCACCTCCCTTGGGAGCCTGTTCCAGACCCTGGCCACTCGAACTGTGAAGAAGTTCTTCCTAATGTCCAGGCTAAATCTGCTCTCTGCTAGCTTGTGGCCATTGTTTCTTGTAACCCCCGGGGGCGCCTTGGTGAATAAAACCTCACCAATTCCCTTCTGTGCCCCCGTGATGAACTTATAGGCAGCCACAAGGTCGCCTCTCAACCTTCTCTTGCGGAGGCTGAAAAGGTCGTTTCTCTAGTCTCTCCTCGTAGGGCTTGGACTGCAGGCCCTTAACCATACGAGTGGCCCTTCTCTGGACCCTCTCCAGGTTATCTGCATCCCTCTTGAATTGCGGCGCTCAGAATTGCATGCAGTACTCCAACTGCGGTCTGACCAGCGCCCGATAGAGAGGGAAGTATCACCTCCTTGGACCTATTTGTCATGCATCTGCTGATGCATTTTAAAATTTAAAATTACTTTTAAATCCACCTGTAGCAACAAACTGCAAGCCAACCAACAGTTCTGCCTGAAGGTCTGCTGAGGGACTCCAGGAGCTGTCATGGCAGAGCTGATGAAAGAATCAGCAACTGTAGGGGTGACTAGCTGGCCCACATTCATCCACCAAGGAGAGGCAATAACAATGGGTGGAATGGCAGATGGAGGATGATGATACCTTGTGTTTGAGTTTAGGAACGAGACTAGGAAACTCATTATGAAACAACTTGATTTCAGCAGGCAAGTGATCCTGAAACGTTTACTCATTCATCCGTATAGCTTGCAGGCGTTGACTCAGCTCCTGGGTGGGCTGGACTGGGAGGTGAGCTCTTGGGCTGTGTTGGATTGTCCATGGTTGTGTTTCTATGATTTTGGAGCTATGCAAACAGCTGCCCCAGTGTCTGAAGTCTCAGCCTGGCTTCATGGCGACAGCACTTGCACACACACTTTGGGGCACATGGTGGGGAAGAAGCCAGGGTTGCACCTTCCCAGGCCCCTTCCCTGCCATGAGCCCTGAGGCACATGTGCCTCCACCACTGCCACACAGCCAGGCCAGGGCTCTGGACCCTAGTGCAGCTGTTTGCAGTCTGCCTGCTGCAAGCAGCCCAGGTTCTGTGTTAGCAGTGGCTGCATGTGCACCTCAGGGTCCACACGGAGGAAGCGGCTGGGGTCAGTGCAGCCCCAGCCCTTTCTCCACCATGCTTCCTGGAAGCACAAACATAGCCAGTGCCAGCAATGAGCTGGGCTGGGGCTTTGGACCTGGGGACCCCTTTTTGATAGCCTACCACTACTGACAGCCCTGACCTGGGGTGTGACATCATAATAGGTGTGCTGGGGCCCAGTATGCTTTTCTTAAGGCTTTGATGAAAGCTATGAGGAGTGGATTCATTCAGCTCCCCACCTTTCATACCTGCTTTGCCTTGCCACATCATCCAAACTATTGGGGAGGCTGAAAGACTTTCCAGAAGCCACCAGCTGCCCTATAATGAGGCATTTCACCTCTCTTGACTTTTCTTCATGGACATCAGGAAGTGTTTCTAGAAAGTGATGGGTGAAAAAGAATTGTTCCAGTTGTGTCCCTGGACACACTGACCCACAAGTGGAGGAGGTCTTCAGGAAGCCAGCTGAGCATCCAGCCTCACTGCATACTTAAGCTACCCTGAGTTTTATGGACCCATCAGTGAGCAGTGACAGTGACATCTTAAGAAGATGGACATCCAGGAAGCACTGGCCTGAGCACATTTGGCCTCTGCCCCAAGGCCAAACCGGATGTTCATTGCAGCCTGGAAGAAATGTCCTAATGCGCTGGCCACCCTCTCAAATATTTTCAACAGGGTCCTCCAGACGAAACGCTGCATCAAAAGCTGGCAGTGTTCCTGCCCAAGGACACCACAGATCTAGAGAAACTAAAGGAGGTCTCAGGTCATTTCTATTGTGGACTCCCTCTACCATGTCTGCATCAATGGTTGCTTGGGTGATCTACAAGGGCCTAGTGCTCCACACAACTGTAGGTGGTTCGTGAAGTCCAGGACACAGAAGAATGGAGCGCACGTATAATCCAAAGGTCCAAATTCAGGATGCAAAAAGGCCTCTTTCTGCCACTCATGGTGGATGAGTACTATGAATATGTGGGATGATAGCAGGTAGAAGGCAGAGTCAGATCTAGAGTGGATGTGATGATGCAATTGCACTCCCCTTTTGGACCATACCACAGAAGCAGCAGCCACGGACATAAAGTCCCCAAAGCAGGTAAGAATTTTCCCTTCCCTCCCTCCCATTCTCCTCCTTCCCTGTCTGCTGCTGTCTGTTCCTGGCTCCCCCTGGGGCAGAGGAAGCTAAGTGGCCTCCCATTTCCCTTAAGGCAGGGAAGGGCAATTATTTGGGGCAGAGGGCTGCTTACTAAGTTTTGGCAAGCCATTGAGGGCCACAAGACAGGCAGCCAGGGGCAGATAAATATTCATTTTCTAAATTTTTTAGGGGCCCCGTGGGCCGGAGAGAATGGCCTGGTGGGCCGCATCCGGCCCGTGGGCCACATTTTGCCCACCCCTGCCCTAAGGTCCCTCCCTTGTGCCTTCCTTTTGCCCCAAAACATGAATAGACAAACAAAAACATGAACTCCAAAAAACACAACCCAGCCTTTCTATGATGCCTTTCCTCCTGCCCTCCCCTACTGTCTCCTGGGAACTCGCTCCCCAGGCTCTCCTCAGTCATCAGTCTCACAGTGCTGTAGGGACCTCCTTCCTACCCTGCTACCTGGGCTAGACTGACCCTCTCCTACTCTGTAGCTGCATTTATATATTTTAGATTCACCTCTTCTTGTCTCCATGTAAAACATTCTGTCTTAAAGAGCTGGTGCCCCTTTCCTTTGTAATATGGTAGGATCCCCACTATACCTTACAAGAAGGTAGCCACTGGCTGGAAAGGAATTGCTGGCAGGTAAGAAACCTGTAGGTCACCCTGGGCTCAGCGATGCCAGTGCTGACTAAGCTCCCTTCTGCTGTTTTGCTAGCCTTGCTCACATTTCTTGCCTGCTGTTTGTTGCCAACTTCCTGTTCCTGGAAATCAACCTTCTGAGGAATTCCGTTACACTGGCACCAGCTCCTGCAACCAGCCATGCCAAAGAGACAGGTTTTGATGCCTGCAAGGTCCCTGCAAAGATGATGGCAAAGGAGGAAGGAGAAGGACAAGATGGAGGACATAGCTTGGTTAATTAACCAGGCGCTAGTCATTGAACTGATGATGCTGATTATAAACACCAAAGTGAATGTGAATGTGGGAAGTATAAGGAACCCTCAGAGATGGACAGGGATCTTTTCCTGCCTGGGGCAAATTATAATAGACATAATTTGTCTCCAGGAACGCAGAACTCCAGGTTGCAGGGAATACACCATTATCAGAGGTAGTGGGGGGGTGGCAGGTCCTTCCGTGATGTCAAGGAGTAACTGCAAACACAGCCATTTTGGTTCAAAAAAACAAAAAAACAAAAAACCCAGGGAACACCCTTATAGGTGAAAAGCAGCTCCCTTCTGTCTGTTCTGTGGTCCTGACAGAGCCCAGGCTGCTCACAGCAGGCATCCATGAGCCTGCAAGTGGCTGCACCAGGGTCCAGAGCCCTGGCTTTGTTCATTGCTGGCACCAACTGCATGCATGCCCCAGGGAGCATGGTGGGGAAAGGGCCGGGGCTGTGCTATCATGGTATCTTAGGCCTGCACTCCTCTCCCTGGGTATGGTGTGTACCTGTGGATGTGTGGGAGGATTAGGGCACAGTGTACAAACACAGAGAGGGAGGGACTCTATGGGAGTCCATGCTTGAATCCCCTATAGAGAGATTCCCCTGAGCTGGGTCTGCAAACACAGAGGGGAGAACCTCTATGGGACTGGGCACTTGAAGCCATGGGAGGGGCAGGGAACTGACCCTGGGGAATGACAGCCTGACAATGTCTGTGAAATGTCTGTGAAGTGCATCAGCTGTGTCATGACATGTCACACTCCAAAGAGGACTTTTTTTTCCAGTCTGAATTCCAAACACCAGGATTACTTTGGCTCGATTGTAGAAAAAACACTAGGAAAAGCCATAGAGTGAGAGAAGAATCAGAGTTCAATAATGGTAAATGAATGATGTGACTGATTCACACAATCTTTTTCAACAGATGGCACTACTCCAACCACATCAGTGAAAACTACAGTACTGATGACAGAGACTATGCAAAAAGGCATTGCAAGGGAAAAAAGGGGTCCATTTCACTTGGATTTGTTTCCCACCACAATTTCAAAGAAATACCTAAAAGGGGATTGCTGCTTGTGCCCATTTGAGGATATAAGACTTTCAGATATTCTGATATACCTTCTGTGCCAAGTACTTGGCATCCAGTATTTCTAGCCCGTATATCGAATAGAGATCCTTTCAAAGGCAGTATTAGTAGTTCACTGGTGCCTGGTCTGAGTATGGGTTTGAACAGAACTGAAATAAGCTTTACTTTGTAGAAAGAGGATATCCTTGCTCCAATGAAAGTCTGTGACAAAAAAGCCCCACTTAATTGCAGTTCATCCCCAAAGTTTAACGTTAAATGTTTATTATAGTGTTCATTGTCAGTATTTCAGTAAAAGTCATGTACTTGCTTAAAGTTACATTGTGGGGTGGGAGGAGGAAATCAAACATTCAGCCCTTTGAAGAACTATGCCCTAAATGGTAAATACTGACAGGCAGATCGTGTCATCACTTCATTTCATTATGTCAGTGGAGCCTTGCGGTATACATACATCATACCTGGAAACGATGCTTCATTATTCAGTGCTGCCATCCATTTCCTCACTGGTTTGACAATGCCATAGTCAGAGGGACACAAACAGCTGGTCTCATAGTGCTATGGCCAGGTCTGGAATGCCAGTTTGCAGCTGGGCAGGCTGGGATGTAGGGGCAACGAGGGAAGAACAGGTGACATGCCAATGCATTGGATAGTGATTTTCATCCACTTTGCACCGAAGTAAATGTTGCTGGGGGAATGGTGAACTGGATGTTGTTCATTTTCTTCCTCATCAGTGCCAGGTCTAAAACCCACTGAAATTAAGAGGGCAAAGATCTTTCCATTGACTTCAAAGGGCATTGGATCAAGCCCCCTAGCATATTTGAAAAATGCACCTATCTTTTGTCCTACAGCTTGGCCAAATCCAAGTCAATCATTGTGATTTTGCCAGAAGGTGAACATCCACTAGAGCAGTGGCCTCCAACTTTTTAGGGTAGGAGATCACTTTTTGAATGAAAAGGGAACCCAAAATCTACCATGTGTCGCCACCCTCCCCGCAGGTCAGTCTGTGGGGAGAGGCAGATTGAGCCAGAGAAAACATTTTGGGGCACAGCCTCCCACCAGGTAAGTCTGTGGGGAAGGGGTGATGGCAGGAGGTGCAGATCGAGACCCCAGGAGTGAAGGAGGGAGCAGGGCACAAGGAGCATGGGCTGGGGGCAGTGGGGCCCTGGCTAGGCTGGGTAGTGGGACAAGCGGAGGCCCGGGAGGCAAATGCCCCCCAGGCCTCTGCTTGTCTCCCAATCCCCCCAGCCTATGCTGCTGCCTGTGCCCCACTCCCTCCTTCACTGCTGGGGCCTTGATCTGTCCCCCACCCTCCCATGATGGTGAGTGAGGGAGTGGAGCAGGGGCAGGTCCTGCACAGCCAGGGCAGAGCATGGGATGGAGCCACAAGCAGCTCATCCAGGGAGTACAGGAGGGTGGGGGGTCCAGCCTGAGAGGGCATTGAGGGCACATGCCCCTAGATCTGCATGCAGGGCAGGCCAGGTTGGGGACTACCTAGAAAAGCTGGATGTGTACACATCCAGGGGGCTCGATGGGATGCACCTGAAGGTGCTGAGGGAGTTCGTTGATGTGATTGTAGAGACACTGTCCATCAGCTTTGAAAACTCATGGCAATTGGGAGAGGTCCTGGATGATTCGAAAAGGGCAAACATAGTGCCCATGTTTAAGAAAGGAAAAAAGGAGGATCCAGGAAACTAGACCAGTCAGCTTCACCTCAGTCCACGAAAAATGGAGCAGATCCTCAAGGAACCCATTTCGAAACACTTGGAGGAGAAGGCAGCGATTCGGAACAGTCAGCATGGATTCACCGAGGGCAGGTCATGCCTGACCAACCTGATTGCCTTCTGTGATGAGATGACTTGCTTTGTAGATACGGGGAGACCGGTGAATGTAGTATATACCGTGATTTTACCAAGGCTTTTGATACAGTCTCTCACAGGCAAGCTAAAGAAATATGGGCTGAATGAATAGACTGTAAGGTGGACAGAAAACTGTCTGGAGCATCAGGCTCAGAGGGTAGTCATCAATAGCTCTATGTCTAGTTGGCAGCCAGTATCAAGTGGAATGCCCTAGGGTTGGTCCAGGGACTGGTTTTGTTAAATATCTTAACAACCTGGAAGATGTTATAGAGTGTATACTCAGCAAGTTGTTTTTCCTAATGTTCAGCCTGAAACTATCTTCCAGGACTTTGTGGCCATTGTTTCTAGTTTTCCCCCAGGGTGCCCTGGTGAATAGTTGCTCACTGAGCCCCTGATGTACATCTCTGATATAGTAGTAAGCTGCAATCAGGTCCCCTTTCAGCCTTTTTTTAACGCTGAAGAGTCCGAGATCCCTCAGCCTCTTCTTGTATGGCTTGCCATGCAAATCCTTGATTATATGGGTGGCCCTTCTCTGGACCCTCTCAAGCTTTAGCACGTCCTTGTTGAAGTGCAGCACCCAGAACTGGATGCAATACTCCATCTGCGGCTGCACCAATGTTGAGTAAAGCGGAAGAATCACTTCTTTGGTTTTACTGGAGATGCATCAATTGCTGCATGCCAGTTTTATTGGCCCTACTGGTTACTGCATCACATTGCTGGCTCATATTCATTAGGCCAAAAGGAATCTCATGAGGTTCAACAAGGACAAGTGCAAAGTCCTGCACTTAGGACAGAACAATCCCACGCACCAGGGCAGGCTGGGGGCTGACTGGCTGGGCAGCAGCTCTGCAGAAAAGGACTGTGGGGGTTACAGTGGACAATACGCTGAATATAAGCCAACAGTGTGCCCTTGTTGCCAAGAAGACTAACAGCATACTGGGCTGTATTGGTAGCTGTGTTGCCAGGAAGTCAAGGGAAGTGATTATTTCCCCCAATTTGGCACTGGTGAGGCCACATCTGGAATACTGTGTCCAGTTTTGAGCCCCCCACTACAGAAAGGATGTGGACAAATTGGAGTCTAGCAGAGGACAACAAAAATGGTGAGGGGGCTGGGGCACAAACTGAGGGCTTATTTAGTCTAGAGAACTACCTGAGGGTGGTTCTGATCAGGATGGAGCTGGACTGTTCTCAGTGGTGGCAGATGACAGAACAAGGAGCAATGGTCTCCAGTTGCAGCAAGGGAAGCTTAGGTTAGATATAAGGAAAAACTTTCTCGCTAGGGGAGTAGTAAAACATTGGAACAGGTTACCCAGAGAGGTGATGGAAGCTCCATCCTTGGAGGTTTTTAAGACCCAGCTAAACAAAGCCTTGGCTGGGATGATCTAGTTGTGGATGGCCGTGCTTTTAGCAGGGGGTTGGACTAGATGACCTCCTGGGGTCCCTTCCAACCCTCATTTTCTATGATTCTATAATGATTCTACAAAAGGCTGAACTCCATCTGTTGCCTCTAGCCCAGTTTTCTAGTCTAATAAGTTGAACGCACATTGTCCTCTACAAGAAAGTTGAAGGAGAGCTAGGTCATCAACATAACAAGTACACTTTACTAGAGCTCTTAATATGGAGTTCGATTAGCATCTGTGGGGCTCCCAGGTGCTGTGATAGTACTTAATCCTCTCACGGACTGAATAAGCAAAACCGGACAGAAAACCAAGCATAAAAGACAGGCAAAAATTTTTCAGCTCTTTGTACAAAGATGGCAGTGTGTAATGGGATAAATAAAATGTACACAGAACTTGCAGCTGGTGTTCTTTGTTGCAGATACATGAAGACCAGCAGCATTATCCTACTTTAAAGCAATGAGGATCTGATCCCCACACCCTTGAATGCATTCACCTTTCACTTTGAGTTAATCCTGTTCTGGAACTCTCCTGTGAGCCTAGAGGAAAATCAAGCCATGGTCTTAATTTAGTTTTGTTGTTGATTGAGAAATAGTGCCTTAATAGTCTATTAAGAACACTTCACTGCACTGTGAGTAACACCCAATTGCTCTAGCTGTACATGGTCAGACACTGAACTTCATGCATCTCTCACCTCTCTACATGCCAGGAAAAATAAATACATGCTCTTTCTGTTAACAGCTGTGTATGGTAGCAGAGACAGAGGTGGAAGCAAGTCAACACCACTTCAAAGTTGCCTTTCCCTTTCAAAAAGTTGTGACAAAGGAGTGGGAGAATCCAGAAATGTGTTTATTATTAAACTCACAGGTTGCCGCATCAAACATCAGAACAGGCAGCGTCTCAGTGCTATTAACATAAGTCAAGACTCAAATTTCACATTAGGATCAAAAGAAAATTGTAATCTCCTCCCATCCACCACCCCTAAATTCAATACTTTTAAGGGTGCACCAAGAGAGAATTTTTGGGCCGATACCGATGGTTGACTTTTAACAAGCCATACTGGCTGATACCGACCTGATTCCTATATGGAGCCGGCCAGCATGGAGAGTGGTGTCCAACTGGTAAGTCTGTTGTGGGGGAAGGGACAAGGGAAGGGGCATGGGGGGGCAGATCGAGGCCCCCACAACAAGGGAGGAAGTGGGGCTGGGGCAGGGGCTGCACAGCTAGGGTGGAGTGCGGGATGGAGCTGAGAGAGACTTGTCTGGAGGGGTGAGCACAGGGGCTGTTCCTGCTGCTGCATGCACCCTGGGAGGGCATGGCAGGGCATGTGCCCCTGGATCTGTGTGCAGGACAAGGGCAGGCTGGGGCAGTGCCGAGCTCTTCCCGGCTAGGCCAGGCTGCACCCAGGGTGGGTGGCAGTGGTGCTGGGAGGGGATTATGGTGGAGGTGGGGGCTGCAGCCATCTGAAAATTCGCAGGAGCCCCCTCCCAACACTTACTGCTGCCTGCCCTGAGCACAGCCCAGCTCATCTCTCTCCCCCCCCCCCAACCAGGAAGAGCCCCACACCACCCCAACCCTAGCCCACAGTGGTAGCCCACCCTCACCCCATGCACAGATCTGGGGGCACATGGTCCCATGCCCTTCTGGGGTGTGTGCAGAGGTGGGAGCCACTACCCTCGTACCTCCTGGATGAGCTGCTTGCAGCTCTCTTCCCCGCTCCATCCTCGCTGTGCAGCACCATCACCTGCCCCTGTCCCAGCCCCACTCCCTCCCTCACCACTGGGGCCTTGATCTACACCCTCCACCATGCCCCTTCCCTTGTGAGAGACTTACCAGCCTCACAACACTTACCTCCATGCTGATGGGGTAGACACCTGCATGCTGTGCTGTGGCTGCACGCGTGCATGGGGCATTCATTGGTTACATCAACCAAAAAAGTCAATTGTGAATACAGTCAAATTTCCTTATATTGGTGCCAATCTGATATGGGACCAATGTATTGGTGCACCAGTAAATAATTTTAAGACTATTCTTTGTCTTTCCATTCTTAAACTCCAAGTCAAAAAGGGAGCTTTAAAGGGGACCACCCCCCTCAAAAAAAACCTCAACAACTAGGGACATGTTTTTCCTTTTACTGTAGAACAGCAGTTTTCAAACTGGGGGTGGGACGGGACGGACGTGAAGCAATGTTGGGGGGGGCACCATGCGCAAAGCATATTTTACTTTTTAAAATTATTATTATAGAACAAGAATATGGTTCTGAGTGGGCCAGAGCAGGGCCAGCATACAAACTGGGCACACATGAGAGGCTCTCAATGGTAGGAAGTACTTGGCTCTGCCATGGGAGCTGTGTTCTGCATCCCTTCTGCAGAGAGCAGGGTCAAGCTTCAGGAGGAAAAGGCAATTAAGATGTTGCAAAAAGGAGCACCCTCACCCCTGCTCCTGGCCCAGACAATGCACTCACAGCTCAGTTCCATGGCAAACAAGGCAAATTATTCGTCTTTGAAGAAATGCTGCCTGGTGAAAGCATTAAGTGGCCTGAGCAGGCTTGTAAATCAATACACAGTTGTCCCAACTCAGCTGCTCATTTTAACAGGAATCACTTCACAATGGCAGCGTTGGGTAGAGAGATCTCCCTCATTGGGAGAAACATTTCTCCAGAGAATGGATTAAGTGGGAGACAACAACATGTAGGGCTGGGAAACAACAGCCCACTCCACAGGCTCTCATAATAAATTTATGGAGGCTGTTGGGCAGTAGTCTCCAGGCTCACATATTCTTAATCCTATTCACTTCTGGGTATTTATGCTACACCCATATAGAACCTCACACAGATACTGTTTCTGTGAAAAGCACCATTCAAGACTGGAAGTGGAGGACAACTTCAAAGTGTTGGTTTAAAAAAATCTCTCCACGAATTGATAAACTGTCTGGAAAGAAACAAGTACACCCTTCACATTAATTGGTAAGTGCAGTATCTGCAAATTTGAAACTTGCAGGTGTAGGTAATATAATTGGGTAATTTAAGTTATGTTAGTCTCTGTTAAGTTTATGCAAACGTGTTTTACATGTCTGTTTTTGGCTGTGCTGGGGCAGGGTGCACGAACAAAATTGTAACTCAAAGGGTGCTCAGGTCAAAAAGTTGGAAAACTGTTGCTGTAGAATAATTGTTCACTTCCATCACCGATAAACTAATGTGCTGCATGGGACCTGAAATACAGGGGCTGGACTTGTTGTATATAAAAGAATGCTGTTCAAAACTGATAGGCCTGTGGGGTAAGGGGAAAAAAGGGTTGAACCCTTGAATCGGGTTTTTAATATCTCAGATCCAACCCTTGCTGGGTTCAACATCTTCCTCAGTTTTGCCTTGCACTGGGAATGGCAGTAGAATCTCCTCTCCAAGGGGAATTTTTCTTTAGCAGAGGCCTAAACTCTTTAACTCAAGCTGACAAGAGAGCAGCCGTCTGCTCTGTAGTATAGGCGGCTACTGATTGAACTAGCACAAGGCAGTAAATTAGGATGAAAACAACAGTAATAAATGAAAAATATTCCTGCAAGGAAACAATGATGGGGGTGTCATATATAGCACAGAAGGGTAACGATGAATCTTCACTAAGGATTTCAAATCTCTAGTGCAGGGCAAAATGAGGAAGGTGCTGAGCACAGCCAGGGCTAGATTTAAGGGATTAAAACCCTGATTCAAGGTGAACATTTAAGGCTAGTGAAAAGTGCAGGGTTGCTTAATTTCCTACAGGCCTGACTTCCGCCCACAGGCAGCCAGAGCAGCAGCAAAGAGCCCCAAACTGACTAAATCCCTGTGGAAAACCCTGTAAAGTTTTCATCTTTTTAGGTTCTGAAGAGTGATCCAGATTGACTGGTTGTGAAACTAACTTGCAGCCTGGCTCTATATCCACTACTCACTGAATTAGCATCTTAACATTGAATGAAGTAGGCTGTGACCTACAAAAGCTCAGGCCTCGCAGTCAGTCTCTAAGGGCCACCCTGTCATGCTTTCTACCCATTGAACTTCAAAACTCCCTTTACAGAGGGCAAGGAGCAGCAAATAGTTATCTGTGCCAGATGCAGCCTTAACCTCGCCTGTATTCATTATTTGCTTTCATTATTCAGTTCCAGAAAGAAGTCAGCCAAGAAAAGAAAAGAAAAGAAAAGAAAAAAGAAAAAGAAGAAAATCGCATTTGGTAAGAAATGGCCAATGGCTCACAGCTGAGATCCAAGGTTCCCTCAAGTGAGTGCAGTATAGATGAGTAGGACGCTCAAGCTTTTGGGGACAACACAGCAACATGAGTGAGATTTAAAATTCTGAAATATGTGTTGTACAATGGAGAGAGATTGTGACCATGCAGTGAGAGAGAGTTTGGTGCACAAATAGCATTTGAATTCAGTACATAAACACTCTACCCCAGTTACCTTTTTTCCACAAATATCCAAATGGAGTCCCACATATGGATGTGCAGCATGCAAGAGTTCAATACCAATGACAAAAAACAGGAATGGGGAACACCTACATGGGGGGAATGGGGTAGGGGAGACGAGAAATACATTTGTGCTAGTAAAAAGAAGTTTTACTTTTTTGGTAGGACCTCCCTGGGTCAGGGTCTCAACTGGTGTAAATCAAGACAACTCCATTTGCACATGGGGAGCTACATCCATTTTTACTAGGGCCTTGATCCTGAAAAGACTTAGATGGCTCAGGCTTCTTGCAGATGTTAAAGAACAAATGCACTTTACTGGAAGAACCAGCATGTTGCTTTGACCTGGTTCTGCAGCATCTGTATAGATTGGGCACTGCAGTGGGGCTTTTTGGCTCTTTTAGCTAAAGCTTATTCAAGTAGTTATTAGATAAAAACACCAAAAAAGCCCCACTAAAGCACCTGATCTTTACAGACACCGGGCGAGCCAGGTCCAACTAAGGCGCTGCCTCTTTTGGGCATGCAGAGAGCTTAGTATGGGAATGCACCAAGTTTAAAGTAAAGCGTTTTGGGGGTTTTTTTTGTTTTTTAGCATCTGCAAGCAGCCTTAGGGCATTTTCCCCCCAAAGCACATGCCTAAGACATTGACTGAAGGCTCCTATGGTTACACAGGCATGCTCCAACAATGTACGGGTACTTGAGAGGAAAAATGTGAACAGGAGTCATTCCTGCTTAGGAGCCTGCTGCATAGGGCCCAACATGGTATCTAGCTCTTCTTTTTAGGAGGCCTGATCCAGGTAGAGTTAAGCATGTAAGCAGCTCACTCAACTCATCATTCATGGGTACTTTGGTGAATTAAGCGGTGCTGTAGTGGGTTTCCAAAGCCAACTGTCCCTTCAGAGGATGCACAGACTCCTTCATCTTGCCATCCTTGATGAGGCAGCTCACACAGTGGGAGTTTTACCCGAGTAGGACTTCAGGCTCTGACACTAATGGTAGACACAGCCACACTTTGAAGGGCTTCAAAAAGAGGAACACTTTGACCATGGACAAACATATGGCCCTCTGCTGTGCCCCCTAGCTGGACTGCTTCAGGAAGAAAAAAAAACACTGACCACTGCAGAACTGACCAGGAGTATTCTGCAGCCAGTATGCAAGTGCTCTCTGTGCACTCTGCATCCACTATCTTGGCGTGTCCTCCTCTACCAGAACTCGGAGACTGAAGGCCCCACACACCGCCTCCCCCGTCACATTGGTTCCACTACCTTTAAGTAGTAGTTGCTTCCTGCAGGATTTTTGGAGCACTGCAAGGGCATGCACATCTCTCTGTTCCTCCTCGAAATTGCTTCAAATATTACATTTGAGGGCCTGAGAGAGAACCTCTTTTTAATTGGCTTGTCAATCTCTCATTAAGCTTTGACTGTATTCCAGGTAATTGTGCTTGGATAGACTGTTCATTCCATCAGGGTGACCTTAATCCCTGGCCACGGGCTCAGCTTAATTCAAGCCTCTTTGGAGCCCCTGTTTGAGGACTCAAGCAATGAACAAGTTTTTGGCCAGCCCTCAGCATAGGGCTGCATTCCCCCCATACAGCTGAGCTCTACTCCTCCATGCATCTTCAGTGAAGTCACACAGGGTGTGATGCTGTTCCAGCACTGCACCGTCGCCACATGATCAAATAGAGATAGAAGGCAGGTTGGGACAACCAGTGCATCTTTCATAACATGCACACATCACTAGTAAGAGAAGTTGGTATAGATACAGTAAATTAAGTTGGCCCTCAGTTCAACACCACTTGTTAAACTTTTCCTGTATTGAAGCTTTTTTTGATTTTAAAGAGGTATACATTTTACAGTTTTCTAGGTGTGGTTAGTCCTAGTCTGCTTAAGGTACAAGACCATCACCAAGGTTGTCAGAAGATGAGAGCTTATACTCCTTTTCTGCTTTAAAATGTTGTAAAAAAGGTTGAGTGAATATTTTTTTTAAGTTTTAATCATAATGGCATATTGGGCAAGTGATTGCAGTATCTGGGCTGGTAAAATTGTGACAAATTTGCCAAGCCAATTTAGTATTTCTTAGTTATATGCACACATCCACTTTATTTTTAATAGAAGAAACTGTTTTGCTACTTCAGAACTGGCTTTCTAGCTAGAATCAGTACAGATGATCTAATCTGAATGCCTGGACAATGCCGAAGAATTATTGTACTTCTGCAAAAGCAAGGAAAAATGAATTCAGAGCAGAACTCTGGTGCCTTGTATTCCATGCAGCAAGAGGAGGAGGAGGAAGTCTAGAATATTTTGCAGTGCTTTCTTATTCCATGTTCAAGTCTAGCAATGTTTTGTGGTCAGGAACATCAACCACCAGTATCTGGCAAGAAGAGCATCATCTCAGATTGGAAATAATGATAAAATAAGAGGATCATTGTAAATACACGCACATGGACTTGAGGGTACAAATTTACAAGCTAATTTTGATTCCAGCAAAATTTTTGGCACTTTTCCAAGCTTTCTACTGAATCCAGTTCTGAAGAAAATGAGTAATGCATACGTGCCATATCAAGACTACATTGGATTGTCAAACACATAAAAAAAAATCATTACTGGTCAGGCTTCACAAAAGTCAAGAGAGTCTGCTAATGGAGCACAATCAGTACAACTTGACTGGATAGGAAAAGATACCATTTCATAAAGATGCGGAAGATTAGCAGAGGGGAGGGGGATGGACAAAAAAAAAAAAGCCTATACAAATTGCATCAATACAACAGTATATATAAAAAAAGCAGCCATCTCTGCTTATGGAAATTCATATTAAAAAATGAGAAGTCATCCAGGTCTCAAGACCCATTTTAATCATTTGTTTAAAAATGCAAAGAGCAGACTTGGGAGGGAGGTGCAGCTTCCAGAGTACCCCAGGTCAGGATGTTTAAAACCAGAAAGGTCTCTAGTTAGTACTAGCTAATTCCTGTAGGGCTTTATTACTCAGCAACTCTCTCTTGACAGTGTATCATCATTCCGTCAATAGTCCATACGTTTCTTCTTGATATAGCAATGTGCACATTATGGCAAGGAGGAAAAATAATAATAATAAAAAATTTCCAGTGCAGTATCTCAGATCATAGCCAAAATTCTCTGTTCCACTTTTCTCTCTGTTTTTGGTAGTGAAAATCTTGGAGAGAACACCCCTGTTGCACATGGTGAGCAAACAGACCATCATAACTCTCACCCCCCCCCCTCCCCCAGTGCCCCTCTGACCCACAGTTTAAAAAAAAGAAAAAGGCAGAGATGAGGGAAAAATGAGGTAACTTCTCCCAACAGGGTGCATACATGTACCGCTGGCTCTTCTAAAGCGCCTACTGTCCATTAGGAGATAGGGTGTGGGGACTTGGCAAGGTGACGGTTACATAAAGAAGAAGCTACAGGAGGAGAGAAAAGGAAAAAGAGGTTCAGAATCAAAAAAAAGAAAAAAAGAAGAGAAGAGAAAACAGCAACATTTTAAAGAAAAGTCATCTGTGAAGGAAGAGAGAGTGTACTAGTGTCTGTTTTTAGAAACTGGGGCAGCTTAAAAAATCAGGAAGAGTGGAAGGATGTGGACCTTACCAACCTGCTATTTTGTTAACTGGGGAAAAAGAGTGGGGGAGAGCCCAATTCTTCTACAGAATTGTTCTATAATTTTTTTTAGTGAAAAAAAATGAGTGGAAACAGAGTAAGGCACTTTTGGAGAAGTGCCTTGAATCTAAGAAGGGGTGCCTTGAGTCTAAAAAGATGGAGAACCCTTGCAGCAAGGGAAGTTTAGGTTAGATATTAGGAAGAATTTTCTCACTAGAAGGGTAGTAAAACACTGGAACAGGCTACCCAGACAGGTGGTGGAAGCTCCATCCTTGGAGGTTTAAGACCCAGCTAGACAAAACTTTGGCTGGGATGAACTAGTTGGGGATGGTCCTGCTTCGAGCAGGGGGTTGCACTAGATGACCTCTTGAGATCCCCTCCAACCTTAAGTTTCTATGATTTTACGGTGGTAATGAAGGCTATAAATGTTAACAGCTCAGAACAGCCAAAGGAACAACCAACTCAACAACAAAAGATGTCTACGTATACTTCAAGTACAAATGTGTACACCCAGTTTACATGTTTTCATTCCCTGTTCTCCCTCTCCCCCCATGCCAAAAAGACATCAACCAACAGTGACAACAAGAAACAAAGCAAAACAAAAATCAAAAGCACGCAAATACAAGAATGTTTGGGTAAAAATATATTTTCTTTCCCCACTTCATGTGTCGGCACTAGCCATATATGTAGCCTGGGTCAAGTACAGGTAGTAACTGAGCTATACCATAAGATTATTATTCAGTTTGTACTTCCAAAATGAAATATGTTTACATTAATAGAGTGACAAATATCTAACAGATGAATATATATATTTCTGCATTAACACTGTATGTAAGCTACACAGTCACTTAGATATAAACATAGGTTATTTTCAAATAGAAAGGCAACAGTAATAATGTTCTACACCTATAGTTTAAGGCAATCAAGATATTAAAAATGTATACAAATACAAATATTTCTACTGCTGTTCACAGCTTAATTTTTAGTTAATTAAAAAAATCCTTCATATTCGTATAGTCCCATACTTTTACACGCTGGCTGGAACATCGTAGATACTACATACTGTAATGCAACCCTGATCCTTCGAGAAAAGATGACAGGAGTAAAGAGTTCTAACGTCTGAGAATAGCAAATGGTAACATGATTCAAGTGGACAAAATTGCATATGATCACACATACAAGACATTTCAGTTCTCAAGACAACAGTTTAAAAGCAGAACGAGAGCTACCTGAAAAACAAAACCAACTGATGACATTAAATAAGACTTGCTTAAAAAGAGACACAAATACAAAAAAGCCTTCTCAACAGGATACCTTGCTAAAAACGTACAAGGTACCAAAAGGATGGAAGATTTAGGATTGAAGAGGTGGGAGTTCCCAGGTAAAATCTGGATATGCTGCCTAAATGTGGCATTCTGGGGTTCAAAAGCACAGCTACTTCGATTGTTTAGACCAGTGATTTTCAACCATGAAGCACCCTGGGGTGCCTTGCAATCCATTCAAGGGTCCTACAGGGTGTCACACAACGTTAGCACTGGTAGGTGTGCAAACATGACTCACAAGATAAGCCCTGAAAATTCAAATAGAAATCCATAGTATCAAAACCATTCTGACCTATTGGGTTCTTTGCAACAGAAGAATTGCTGTTATGTTTCTGTAGTTGAAAAGACAAGTGAACATTAAGAGGTGACATTTTTCAAGGGGTGGAGGTTGAGAATCACTGGCTTAGACTTCCAGGGTGGAGAGCCCAGTGAAGGGACAACTATACTATTCTCCCCTCCCCATGTAACCACCCTTTACTCCTCAGTTTACGCTGAAAGACAAAGACTTTAGCACAGTGACAAAATCCTCATTAAAACTCCAAGCATGGTTGGAGCTCTTGGCATGACAGACAAACCTGGGTTGAAGGGCAAGAGGAAAGGGGATTACTTCTTCTGAGTGTGTATTAGATGGTATATTGTAACATTTGGTCTTTACATGACCCCGAGTTGAAGTAAGGGAAGCTAAATCACAGTGATTTATCCCTAAAACCAATGATAAACTACTGTTGTTTAGCATCCACTCATCACAGGATATAGCAGGGGGGTAAAACAGCTACAGAAGATTCAGCTAACCTGCCTGAAGTCTCTCACTTTTAGATCAGCCTAATAGTTTCATCTCTTTACACTCTCTGATAGCCATGGCCATCACCAGTGTCAGTAAGGCCCAGTTTAAGAAAGGGCACAGGTTCTTATTTACTTCATTTACCTCATTCTTACTTAATTTACACAGAAGTAAGGTATTCAGGAGTAATCAGCGTTGGCCTCACTCTGTTACAGAAGTTAATGGGCTACTTGCACTGTTTGTTTTAATGGGAGCAGACAGGTCAAAGCTGAGAACTCTTGAGCCTCCACCCTGTTCACTCTTCTTGGGAAGTGGACTGAGTCACTGGAAGTCAGGCATCAAACTGCCACCTGTGGCATTGATAGTTGGCCTTGAAAAGCCATTTTAGCGGTGCAATTCAAAGCAAATACTACCCTTCTCAAGGCAAGAGTGTGTGTCATTTGGGCCTTTTGTCTACGGGGGTATTTCCACATCCAAGAAACACTAATTCGCAGAAATTCATTCAACATTCTCACTCATTTTTAATAGCCTCAAGATTTTAAAAAAAGGCTTGAGGAAAATGTGGCATGGGCAGTGACCAGCTACTTTAGTTTAAATAATTATACCACACATCACAATTGTGCAGATTCTTGCAAGGAAGAGTTAAGATTACACAACTGTCATGAGAAATTAGTATGACCAAGCTAGTGCCATAAATTGATATTTTCAAAAAGAAAAAAAGATCACATTTGAAATGCAATAGGATTGAGGCACTTAACTCTTTTACAAGTCCCAGGACAGTCTGGTTATTGTTGAATCAAAACACTTAAAATAATTTCAGCATTGCCACTCAAAAGAAGAGGGCTTAAAACAACAACCACCACCAGCGGCTGTTTGGTTCATTTCAATGGTGGGCAGAAAGTCTTACTACTATACTTACATGCAGAAGTGACATCCAACTAGATTTGAGGGGATCATTTATTCCATGCAGAGCCAGGGGCTGCTGTGAAAAAAGGCATAGATACAGAAAGGAAGGAAGTGCAGCAGTAACAAGCTAAACATGGCCCAGGGATTTTTAAAAAATTAGCATCACACTTGACAAAAAAAAAAAATAAACCTTTTATGTCCACAAGATAAAATTTTATTTCTAGCTTCTCCAAAGCAATACGATATATTTCTTGTTCAGGGAGGGGGTAAATGAGGAGGAAGGTGGAGCTGCTGGAAAAAGAAACCAACCCAAAACATGTCACTCAATTCAGATGATCTCTGCCAAGCAACCCTGGAAAGGGGCTAAGCAGGAAAAACAGTTAAAAAATGTCTGACTTGGCACAGAAACCCATCTGCTATTTAAACACATAGACATGACTGATGCAAACATACTACACAAGCAGTCAAGCTTCAGAGCTGAGCACTTTGTGTGATCACCAGGGATCCTGGTTTTCCCTTATAAAAAAAAATTTTTTTAAATCGCGAATTCTGATTAAACCCCCAAAATCCCTGATTAAATTGTAAGGCTGCTATGTATATGGGTATCAGTTTAACACAATGTTTTATGGCTATATATACAGTTTTAAAGCAATTTGGAAGCCTACTAGTACGTCAATCATTACAATAAAATATGTTCTAAATACCTATACATTTTAGTGTTTGATTTTGGGTTTTTCATCATGGAAAATCAGAACTTTTGCTGCCCCCTGACTTCCCAGGATGCGGGTCCAGCTGTGGTTGCCCCCCCCCCACTGCTTTGTGGTGCTGAGCAGCCCTGATATGTCATTGCCCCTCACTCCCAAGTTACAGCCCCTACCCCAGCCCTGCCGGTGCCCCTCACTCCCTGCCTACCTCCCACTTGCTCCCTCCTGGCAGCAGCTCCCCTCATGCACCAAGATGTGGGTCCAACTGTGGCTGTTCTATCATGAATCCCCATTTGTGACCTGTAACCCCCCAGCCTCCTGCAAGCCCCACTTACCTCACAGGCTCCAGGAAGGAAAAGTGATCCCGAGCCAAGGCTTGGCTGACAAGAGCCTCAGGCCCCACCCTTTCCCCCTCTCCCTCTGGACAGGGTTGGGGGTTCGCCACCCTTTTTGCAAACAGCTCTTGCAGGCTGGACCTGTGCTTGCCTGCAGAGCTCTTTGCAAGAGTGGGAAATCCGTGGGTATCTCTGCCAAAAGGAAAAATCCGTTTTTTCTCCGATAAAGGGGAGGAATCCGTGGTTTTCTGTTTTTCTCTGGGAAACAAAAAACCCGGATCCCTGGTGATCACATGCTGCCTATGATTAGGAAATTGGTTGCAGGGAGTCAATTCCCAAAGAGTCAATAAGGTTAGGCTCAGTAGTAAGCTGACGTTTGGTACTATTTTACCTGACTACTGTAACTGCTGGTCTTTTCACAGATTAAAGAAGCTCACATACACAGTCAGCCTGAATTCTGAAATGGTTTCTCTCCTGCTTTTACCTCTGCTTAAATTTTGCCATCTGTCCACCTACCCTTCCTTTGTCCAAGAGCCATGTTTAAGCAGTGAAAGTGGGGGAGTAAAAATAAATCTACATTAATAAAAGGAAGAGAGTGTGACACAAACTTGCCTCTGTTAACTTTAAGTGGAAGAAGGAAAAAATTCCATCCTGGTGTCTGAGTAGAATCAAGCAGTTAGGAGTGTATGAGGTGAAGAGGGTTAATTTCAAGAGTGCTTTCAAAGATAGAAACAGGAGACTACCTAGCTAGGAGCAGTGGGGAAGCTGGTAGTACATCAGCAGCAGAGAAAGAAATCCAGGAAGTCATAAGGTAAACATGGGTCTCCACTTCTTGGAATGTATCAGAAAGGAAAAGACTCTGTCCAGAAAGGAATGGTAGAGAAAATACAGAATTAAAACAGGCAAGTCAACGTTCATAACAAGCTGACCACGAAGACAGGCTCAGATTTTGTTTGCGTGCCCAAGATATATATGCAAGATAACTGCATGCCACTCAACAGGAAGAAGAAGAGAACCCATTCTAACCATTTTCTCCACCTTCTCTTTCATTTTGGAGAGGTTAGCATGCTATGGTTGCTTTGGCAGTTAACTGAGCTGTTCACTGTTTTTTTGGCAAACTGCGGTTTACATCCTATTTCTTAGCCCTCACAAAGCTAAGTGGTATTTTCATATTACATTTTTATGCCTTGGTCAAAGTAGCTGTAAAGGGAGCTAACTGCGGTGTTCTTGGGAGCCCAGAGTAACTGAAGTTAACAAGTGTTAAATCACCCTGCACTTGGCCTCAGAAGATGGGATTTTCTACACTCAATATAGATTAGTAGGGAGTGGCCTGACCTTGCAGCCATATAATTCAATGCATAAATTTCTTCAGGTGACTATTTTCCTGAAAGTCCTTGGCATTACATTGCATGAACAGGTACATCCATATGTGTGTGTCTGCTGGATGGGGATTTAAAGGAATCAGTTAATCTTTCCACTGTGTATAATGGGGATCACATTTTGGAAGACTTATTTGCTTTTCAGGATAGGCCTCAAAGGTTACTGTTATACGATTAGTTTTGATGGGAACCTTTTTTTATTTCAAAGCAGGAAAAGTGGAAGAAAATCTCTATGTATTGGAAATTGTGGCTCCATTTGATGCAGACTTCAGCCGTTACCAATTAGCCACAACATTTAAGAAGAGTTATTGTAAGAGAGATTTAACCTGTTCGGCACATAACAAAAAGCCAAGCCACAGTTAGGCAATAATCAAAAACTATTGGTTCAGAGATGATACCTTTTATTAGACCAACTAAGAAATTGCAACAACAACAAAAAAGACTTTTTCTTAGCTCTTCTTCTTGCAGAAAAAGATAATTTTTTGGTGATTTCTTAGTTGGCCTTATAAAATTTATCATCTCTGAACCAAGAGTTCTGGATTTTTGCATTTCTTTTTGTCTCAGACAAACACGGCTACCAAATACATCCAAGCCACAGTTACATTATCCAGTAAGAAAAAAAATCCATGCAAGTGTAAAATCATGCAAGGTCAGTTGTACCTCTGTTAACTAAACACAGAAAAGAGTTAGCTGTCAAAGGATGAGCGTTTGAGTGAGGCTTCTGGGTTGAGCAATATAAGCAGAGAAAAAGACTTTGACCAGACAGCAGTGCACTGACAATGAACAGTAACTTACGCCATAGCTGATCCCACAGATTTCCATGGGACTGTGCCCGGGCGTAAGGTACTATTCAGGGAGAGTCATGGAACAGCAATCTGGCTCTTTGAGAGTTGGGTGTGCAAATAGTAACAGTAGCCTGACTCCATGTCTACTGGATCCCAAGGAATGTTACCAGGCACTAAATCAAGCCTGCAATGAACAGTACTTGCTCTCAATTCAAATCTGAATGCCAGTTCTGAATGACAGCTGCTGTTTCTTACCAGAAAGGTAAATGGCATCATTAGATTTCCAACCCCACACCCCAACCTTCCCCACCCCCCAATTTCCCAGTAATAATTGTTTTACCTTCCCACTACAATACTAAATGAGTTAATAGTTATTTGTGTTTTGTTTTTTTTAAAAGATGGCTGAGACACATTACTGCAAAAGCAAGTGAATGCAGGAACATCCTTGGCTTGCCAGGCTTTATGTGAAGCTTGCACTGCAAGTTAAAAAACAAAAACAAAAAAATGTTAGAAATAATAGAAACCCAAAAGGGAAAAAGGAAAGGAAAGGCAAAGGGAAGCTGACACTGATATGCTGCTGTGGTTGATGCTCATGCAAATGGGGATTAAATTAAAAAAGGCGCAAAACAAACCTCCACGTTGGGTCAATTCTATTCTATATGATAAGAAAAAGCAAAGGAAAACTAAATGGATGGGGGGGGGGGTGGAGGGAAATCCTCTCAACCAACCAACCACATAGTGAATCTTATGCCTTCTTTTTCAGAAAGGGCTACTGATCTTTTGACTGCACATCTTGGAGGAAACAATTTTCAGAGGATAGGTGCTAAGCATCAGGCCCTTTGATGGCCCAACCTGAAATAACTTCAAAGGTCTGTCTGCACCAAAGGGGCATAAGTCAGTCAATGGAAGCCATTCTGTAATGGGTGTTGGATCAGACTGCAGATGAACTGGCAGCATGCTTGGAATTTAAGGATTTATGCTGGGGCTGAATATGGACCATAATATTTGGAAACTGCTTTGGAATTTCCATGTAATAAAGGAAACTGGAAAAGAAGTCTCTTGTGCTGCTTTTTAAAATGGTTTTAAAAGCCCAAGGAAAAACTTCCAACTTCTGTACAGTTTGACATGCTGCAAGCATTGTAATGCACTGGGCTTGGTATGCATCTGATAACCTATCACATGATGTAGATGAGGTTCAAAAAAAGCTCCTGGTCACTCTTTTAAAAGCCAACCTGGTTTTGACAAGCTCTTACCACAGACAGCTACAATCTCTAGGCTGTTTAACTATGCAGCAATGCCAACCCCTCTGTTAAGATTTTTGGGTCTGTGAAGGATTTGGCCCAAATTGCAGCAAAACACAGAAGCACATGCTGCCCAGAACAAGAACACGTTTCCCAAATCAAGGCCACAGCCACAAAAAATATTTTTGTAACTTCTAAGTCTTGAATCCACTGGGGGAAAATATAATAAAAAAAAGTACCAAGGACAACACTAGTCTCATAGGATGGGCCCAAGTGTTGTGAGCCAAAATTCTCTCTAGTCACATCATACCAGAGAGAACCTGGCCCTATGCTTTTATTCAGTCTTGTAAATAACTGTCCAAATATAATTCCACTTTGAGGAAGGAGCCTCCAAATAAGCTGCATTGGGGGGGGGGGGGGGGGGAATAAAACAGAAGCTATGCTAAGAATATTTTAGAGATTAGCCTGTTTTCCACTGGTGAATGTATATAACATCATAGTCATGCCATTACAGTTCAATGATTAGAATTAAACTGCCTTACCTATAGGACTTGTGTAGCATTTTGTTAAGACTGAAAGCCTTTAGAAAAACCAAGATGTGCTACAGTGCGACAGCATCAGTATTTCCCTTTAAAGCATATTTTCATAATTCAAAGATGATGAAACAGTTTTAGCAGCTACACCACCTGGCATGACTACATAAAGACTGTATACATTTGTGCATGTGCACTTTCCTCATGACTGGATTTCAGTGTTGGTGCATTGGCAGACTAGAAAAAAATGCTACTAGTGATGGCCATGCCACACAAGTGTATTACATACTTAATAGCATGCATGCGCCAGAAGACTTCACAGAAACAACTAGTAGCTAATATCTAAATAACTCCCATTAAAAGTAGCCTTAGTCTACTAAAAGATTGGAAGAAACCTATTGCGAATGTCATATAAATACTGAATAAACAGCCCAGTTTTAAAAAATCCCATAAAAAGGGTCTTTAAAATTTTCCAATTTCTCTTTAAAAAGTCATTATATTAGAGTATGATGTCAGTCATTTTTCCAGTCATTCCTAATTATAGCATGAAGGCCAGGAAAACAAGTACTAGAAAGTTTTTTGCTAGATACTAATAGTTCTTTATGTAGACATGATACTAGCTTGCTTTGGGATTTATGTTAAATTAAAGAGTATGAAAGTCATATGAGGAAGCAGCATCTTTTTTCTGGTGATTGTGTCAGCATGCAGGGCCAGATACCCAGTTAGCGTAAAGCAGCATGGCAACAATGATTTACAGCAGCTGAGAAACTGGCCTTAGATGAATTTAAACATCTTCCTAAGGTGAGTGCTTAAGGTTGTAACCTAATCAGACAGCAAAGACACAAACACACCACCCTCTGTTAGTGCACAAGTAAGAGCATTTTATATAAATGTATAAAATGAACTAATATGTGCAAATTACAGTAGAACCTCACTTGCTCACACTGGATGACCTATTACAAGCGACTGATGTTTGTGATGCAGCAAGTAAATAAGCAGTAACACCACCTTATTATTTGGACTTCCTTTCTTTGGCCAATGGTAGCCTTGTGTTGCTTATTTATGACAATATAATCACAAAAGTCCAGGGACCTCAGGTCCAAACCCCTGTACAAATGCAGGGTGTATTAGTCCTAACCCAGCCTAGACAGATACCCATCTAGCCTCTTCTTCAAAACCTGTAGGGAACAAGATTCCACAATACTTCAGAGTACCCTAGGAAACGTTGAATAGCATAAATCGTTAGAGGATATTTGGCACTGGCAATTAAGACAACTGCCAAACACTGGTTTGTTGTGCACAATTTATCAAGCATGAATTTGAATGTGTTTCTACTGTATCAATCTCTGTAGTAGTTTATTTGATTGCAGTAACTGCAAAAAATGTATTCTTTTGTTATAGGTGCACAATTTAAGAAATATAAAAAAAAGTACCTCCCTATCTATACAGGGAGGACTGATGGAAATTTGGGGGGGAATAATTTAAAAAAAATAAAAGTTGTAGAGACTGGCCTTACTTAACTCCCATTCCTGCCAGGCTATGTAGACCATCCATGTCGCTTCTTTGGCTTCACTGCACATCTCACACTCAAGAGGTGGTTATTTTTTAAGCAAGGGGGGAAAGTCAGTTTATTACAAATACAGACCTCTTATGCTGATGAAGAACTAAAATAATCACTTTCAAGTAAAGGCAGTGGGAAGGTGGTTGCATCAACAATACTTCATCTAAACAGCAATCCCCTCATATCTGGGGAGATTCTGGGAAGAGCCCAATCATTGCTGGAATGAAACTGCTTTTTGGTCAAGAGAGGAAGACATCCGCAATCAATGGTGCACGAAGCAATTCTCAGAAGTGCTCAAAATTGGCCTCACTGTGCTCTTGGGGGGGGGGGGGGGGGGGGGGAGGAGGAGGAGGTGAATCAGTAGGAATTTTACCATCCATTGCAATTAGAGCAAAAGTGGACCAAAACCGAGTGTATTGGAAAATCCTGTCTGTAAATGCTAACCAAGGGACAAATTCTGCCCTTGAAAATATCCACCTCCTACTGAAGCCACCAAAAGTTCCCCAGAGTATCTGGGGTGGAATGCAACTCGAAGTATAAAAGTATAATTGTAGAAAAACACAATGCTAGCATCTTTGCTAAACAAATCAGTTTTGCTAGCTTATTTACTTGAAGTCCATCTGCAATTGTCAATACCACTGATTTAAAAAAGAGAAAAAAAGCAACCCCCCCCCCCGTAACCAAAACACAAACTTCAAACCCACAAAAACAAATATTCAACATATTTGCTTTTGGCACCAATGTTTTCCATGTCAAAACAACATGGTGCTTTTGGTTATAACAAAACCCCTTACGAATTACAAATCTGGAACTGTTCCTAGGGTAAAAATGAGGAAGAAAACCTGCAGACACATTTCCTTTGGCTCAGGAGGAAAAAAAAAAAGGTGAGTTCAGAGTGTCCCAAAGTTGGTCCAGCAGATGCTGACAGGTTACCAGTCAGACCTTCATTTTATGATTGCTCTTTCACACCAGTCAGTGAGAGAGCAAGCAAGCGAGTGTGTGCGTGAGCAAGAGCACGCAAATGCAGTGAAGATACCCTTTAATGAAAAAGATCATCTCCCTTTTCCATCCCTTCAAAAGAACATTTTGATTTGATCAGTCTGGTAAAACTTGGTTTCCAGTCTGATGATAGGTGGGACGGGTTGGGGGGCAGGGTTGTGGAAAAAGCAAATATAAACATGGGTCAGGAAAAAAAATCAAAATAGAACTGGAGGAAGCCCACAAGGTTGTAGCATGATGGCCCCTTACTTTTTCTTGTCTTTGTCTTTCTTGGTTTGTTGGGAACCTGCCTGCTGGGCCTGTGACTGTAGTAGCTGAGCCGCAGCCTTCTTCTTTTGGAAGTTGCTCAGCTCCTCCTCAAGCTCCTTCTTTTTGTCTTCTACCTTTTTTTTCTCTTCTTGGTGTGTCCGCTTTAGAAGGTCAAACTTCTCATGGAGCTGTTCCGACAAGGGCATGATGAAAGAGGGGGAAAGAGCACTATTAGGTTTGCAGACACCTACACATGATTGCCAAGAGATGACAAATAGGAATCCACAGCATCAAAACCATTCTGACCTGCTGTGGTCTTTCTGAGTTCTTTGTAACATAAAAAAAATTCTCCACTATTATCCTATAGTAAAAAAACAAGTGAAAGCTAAGAGCTGTCATTTTCTGAGGGGTGTCTTGAGTGTAACAAGGTTAAGAACCACTGTTTTATAGTCTAAGCAGCCAAGGTAGGGGAACCGTAACCATCTAGCCGAAAGTCAAAGGGAGTTTACATCTTATTTTCAAATGTAACAGGGTAAGATTTTCAGAAGTACACAAGGTCACATAGGAAGGTTGTAAAATATTTTATAACCCAATCCAGATTAGATTAAACCAATGGATTAAGATAAAGTCGTTCATATGGATACAAACAGACTGAAAAACAATAATTCTTTAGGAACCTACCAAAAAAAATCCCAAATCCTATGAGAAGTAACATTTAAAGAGGAAAAATTGAAGTTGGTTATACACTAGCTGTTCTGACAAAAATCAGTATTTCATCCTTTGCCAACAGCACTGCTAGGAACAGTCTCAGTCTCTAGATTATTTATGTTTGAAACAATGGCAATCTCATTTTAAAAGGATTTATGGATTGAGCAGCACATTTGACTGAGTACTGCCACAGATGTGAGATTGGTGCCTGAAAGATCTAACCCTATGTTCAATCCTTGCCAGCATCTCCAACTGATTGCTGGGGCTTGCTGAGACAGCTCACAGCTATGTAGGGGTTGCATGGTCATTTTGAAAAAACGCACTCCTACAATTCATGTTTCATGTATGTTCTAGCTCTTCAGCTAGGCACAAATGAACTTAATCATATGATGTGCAGCCACCATAACAATGAAAGTGTACAAGTGCCCAGGGTGAAGGTTGCCCTTAGGCCATTTACAGATGTTTCGACACTTGCCAACTCAGAGGCCACTTCCCTGGAAGGGAAAGCAGAGACCATTCAGCAGAAAAACCTCCCATCAACAGAACCAGCACAGGTGCCTAAGGGAATTCTAGCTAACAAAAGAATTTTCTGACGACTTCACAACACCCAAAGTGAGATGGTACTATTCCCCCAGGTCTACAGATGGAGAATGCAAGCAAGTGAAGTAGGAGACTTGTCTCCGGTCACTTCAGAAATCTATGGTGGAGCAGGGACTGGACTGCTGGTCTCTTCCCCACATTCTAGTAAGCACCGTAACCATCCCCAGTCAGTAGGATTGGGAGTTGGGTGGCCAACGCTTTTACAACCCTTTGGAAATCCCAGCAGAAACCTGTGTGCTCAATCCACTTAACAAGAAAATGCTCACATCTTTTTCTGCTTCTTTCAATTCTGCTTCTTTTTCCTTCACTCTCATGACAAACATCTGTCTCATTTCTTCTTCCTTTTTCTGGAGCTCACCCAGGAATTCATTCCTCTTCGCTTCATAGGTCTCTTGAAGACTGTTGAAAACATCCAGGGGTGGAGGGAGGGGAACAAAACACAAACAGAAAAGGATAGTCAAGGTCTTGCTTAATGCACGGATGAGACCCTTTGTGGCGTCTAGTAGTGCTAGCACATTTCCCTCATGCTGAACGGCACCATGGGGCCCTGGTTGGGCGGGAGACCTAACCACATCTCCTTAAGAGCAGCTCCAGTTTTCCAGAAGACCAGAGGTGGAAGATGAAGCAATATATAAACTGAATGAACTGTACGAGTCTAAGTCACACAAGACAGATGATCTGAAAACATCACCTGCATGTGCATTTACAGTAATGCAGCTGCTAACATGGCTTTCCTCTGCTGGTCAGCTCTACATTCCAGCCTGTTGCAACCCTTCTAGTTGCATTTCTACTCATCTCTTCTATCCTATATTCATGGAACAAGGACCAAGGCAACTCCGTACAGAATCAGGGCCTGTGTATTTCAAAAACCACTGTTACAAAATTACTTAAACACTTGCATTCTTCCTCTGAATTATCACTTTCTTATTAAACCTAAACCAATCTGTTATTTGGCATGTATGGACTTCTCAAATGTCAAACTTTTGGAGCATAAAATGTGTCAGCCTACACCTCTGTGTATGGCTGTGATTTTCAGACTCCCTTAGAAGCATAGGATGCCAAATTCATTTTAACTTCATTCCTTGGCAGCTTTGAAAAAAATTCAGCCATAACAATAGTTTGGGTAGAATGACAACTGTTTCCCTATGATGCATTCCTGAAGGCAAAAAGCCGTTTCAATTAAAGCTCTTTTGCTCTAGGTCTAATCAGAGCAGGCAGTGCTCTCTTGTGTGTGCATGTACGTGAAATGGGAAGCAATACTTAAGACAAACAAGAGCTTGTACAACCTTTCCTCCTGCTTTGGATAGGGATTTCTCCTTTATTGCATGCAACAGTTTTTGTTGTCAAATCTTGTCCCTTCATTCCAATTAAACATGACTTCTAAACTATGCCAAATCTTGGGCTTCCCTTTACCAAGTGTTGAGCATTTCTGAATCCCATTAAATTTCCTTTCCCAGTGTCCTACAGGAACAGGTTTCTCATGGAGTTGGACATGAACCTCTTGACCCCAGTTCAGCTTTGAATGGCAGAGTTCTCATAAAATTTTTCTTCTCCAGGGGTTTTTGGCCCTGTGTGACTGACTGATTCTGGGCTGCATCCAGAAGCACAGTGGATCTGAATCAGAACCTTCCTGAAATTGTTACGCTTCTGGTTCTGACCCATCTTCAAATGTCAAACTAGGGTCTATGAAAAAAATCCTCCTTCTTCCTCAACAGATCCACTGCCCAAAGGTGCTTCCATTTTTATCAGTTCGCTTTAGTGAGGAGCAGAGACTTGCAATAGTGACACGTCCTCCTAGAAAGCAGCAAAATGAAACCAAAAGCCTCATGCTATGTGGTTAATCATATCCTGTGCCTCAAACCATCTCCTGCCAACCTCATTTCCGAAAAAAGGAGCAGCATGGCAAGAGGCACTAATCTTGGCAGGGGAGGGGCAGGGTAAGAAACGCAGAACTTTTGTTTTAGCCCCTTATGCAAATCCCTGACTTGGTGTGAAGCTTTTGACTAAAACCAAAGCCAGTAAAGCAAATTTCTTTGCTGGAGCTATGTCAGCAGAGTCTGACCTAGCAGTTCCCAATCACATCTGAGAAAGTGGCCTGTAGCCTAGAGGATATTCAGACCAGAGCCATTTGGAATTTCTGCAACTTCTTACTATTATGGAGTTCAAGAAAATCTATTGTTTCCTGACAAGAAGCAAATAGAGTTGACCTAGATGACGTGTTGAAAGAAAATGCCCCAAACCTTACCAAGAAAAGTGTTTCCAAATTATGGCTTTGTTAAATAAATAATAATAATAAAAAAGCCTTTGTAGGATTTACTGTAAAGATTCCTCAACTACTACCCAAGGTGCTGGGGAAAGGATTCTGCAGGAGGAGGAAAATGAACATGAGACAAAGGGACTGAAACAGCAAAGGGTCTCCAAAGGCTTTGAGAACAAATAAGCTTCTCCTGCACAAAAGACAAACTACTCTTTGGTTACTAATGCTGATGCTGCCTCCAATTTGGACTTGTCTCAGAAGTAACTGGAATATGAGCAAGCAGTGGCAGCATTCTTCTGATTAACTCAATTTTGCAAGGCTGCCAACCCCTCCATTGTACACCTTATTGCAACAGCTGAAGCAGCTAAACCGTTTGCTGCTAATTTCCTATCCAGCTCAGCTCAAAATGTATGAAGCACTTGCAGCTCCTTACAGGCATAATGTAAATCTCCTGGGGAACTGAGAAACCTGTAGCTCACAAAGCTCAGACTTAAGAGAATACACGTGCCCTGGGAGAAGCTAGTAGGTTAGGATTCTTTCCTTTGTTTCCCTCATATTGGAAATACTTCTACTTCAGCAAAAGGTTGCTGTCTTTAATGGAACAGGAGCTTTTTAAACTAGCATCCATCAGATATAGAAATTATGTCTTTTCTCATTTCCTTTCTCTTCGTAGTTTGGTCAAAAGCAGCCTCAGGCATACAGGAAGCAATGGAAATTCCTTGGATTCCTGAAAAGGAGAGGCTGAACCCATCTTAAGTCATTATCCTCCAGAAAGGAAATCAAATAAAGCTTCACACTTCACTTTGCTAGAGAGACAGGGCATGATCTCTCTTACACACGTAGAGGAGGAATGTCACTGAAATCAATTAAGGCTACTGTTATCTTGGCCAGCAGCAACTCAAACCCTACCCTAGACAACTTTTGTGTTTCACATTGTGGGTCTGACTCCCCATTTGCACTGGGACAATTCCAGTGAAGTCAATGATGTTACTCCAGCGTCTGTTAGAGGAGAGTAAGGATATACACGTACCTCTGCCGGCTATGGAGCGCACCAGTGTTTCTGTTGCCAAAAATATGTTTGCAGTAACTGGTGCCAGCAGGCAATCTGTTTGCAATCTCAGGGATTAGTGTCGATACTCCTTTTCACAATAAAAAGCCTCGTAATAGGTTATGTACTCTAAGGCCACAACTTCCAAACAAGCACAGACGTGAGGTATGTGGCACCGCAGACCTGTCTACACTGCATATGCAGGGGTTCCCTACACTGCTCCCTTGCAGTGAAAGGGGGAGGGGGGGGGCGGTGACCCTGGGAAATCCTGAGTTTAAAAAAAACCCACACTGAAAAAAGGAGGGTGGCGCATATGGCGGCAGCACTCACCCCCCAAAACCAGAGCCTGGTCAGCTGGAGCCACTCCTGACGCAGCTGCAGCCCTGGGAGGCACCCAGGACCCCAGATAAGGCTGCTAGGGCCTTCCCTATCTCACCTGAGATAACCTGCTGAATGCTAGAGCATGCATGGCATGGGCTTTTCCCAGGGACAAATACAAGGTATGCTGCTGCTACTTGTCCCTTGGGAAACAAACATCTACACTCGTCTGGAAGCAGCCTAAGAGGTTATTTAGACCCATGCTAAATTGATGGTGTAGTACTGGCAATGCAGGAAGATTTAAGTTTTGGATCCAACTCAACTCTAGCCAGGAAAAGCTTGTGTTACTGAAGAGGCAACATGCTCAGTTAAATGGATGGAGAGAAACAAGAGACTGGTGAAGGAGGGGGAAACCCCCAAAACTGCTGTCACTCATTAGTGACTCAACAGCAAAGAGGCTCTGCTGTGCCAGATAAGACAGTGAGCCAAACCCAGCACACCAGTTGGCAGTACACTCTGCCCGACACCTCAGATGAAGGTGCCCTTCCCATATATCACATATTTCACTGTGAAATGCTGCAAGACAGTCAGTGAGGATGTGGCAACCAATTTATTAATTGAAGCACAAGATTTAAATCACCTCCATCTTTCTGAAGCTACAAGTGTTCCTGGTCAGAGTTGTCCTGTCCCTTTTTAAATCCAACAACAGCATTTGCTCCTGACATCCTGCAGCTATGCAGAGTGCAGCCTGCAAAGAACAGCAGCATCCATTCCCCAAGAAGGATGCATTGATCAAAGGGTGGGGGAAGGGTACTTCTTGTGTGGGGCCTGCGGACCTAAGCACTCCTTCAAAAAAGCAAAAGGAAGTAAGAAGCATGTCTAAAGCGACCTACAATCCTCTTCCTGCTGGGAGGTCTGCACCAGGATGCCTGGGGTGCAGCAAATTACAAAGCAAATTGGAGAGTGGACAGATAAATCTGTAGTCTACCCTTGATTGGACAGTTCAGAACCATCAGGAAAAGACTGTGATAGAACCTACCACAAAGTCAGAAAGTGCCCTTTGGAGGTTAAAAGAAGTATCAACCCTCAAATGAGCTTCTTCCCTGTTAGCAGACACTAGTCAAACACTCATCAGACTCTGGCTACTCATACTTTGACATTATCCAAATTATGGGCCAGAACTTATTGCACTGGGTAAGATTCCTGCCCCAGAGAGATCAGACTGGCAGAAAGGGGAGCAAGAGGTTGCTATGAGGAAGTAATAAGATGATCCTGGTCAGCATGATAGACTGTGGCCAGAGATGTGGGGCAGAAAACGGAAATTTTTCCGTGGGAAATTTTCCATTTCTAAAAATTCATTGTTTCATAAAATTCATTAGTAACAATGAATGGATGCCAATACAATATTAGGCAAGCTTGGCAGTTTCAAAGTTGTAATTCATGTTTTTCAGGTGATTATCCCTAGGAAATGTGTGAGAAAGTACACGTTTTATTGATTTGTAAACAGGAGGGTAAATTCACTTACATTATAATCCAAACCAAAAGTCAAGTTATGAATTCACCTAATTGGCTCTGCAGGCCAAATCAAAACCAAAGCACAGCATATCATGCACAGTTCTTTGAGTGTACTAAAATTAGTGTGCCTTCAGTTTTTTTCTTAAATTTAAACAAACAACGTAAGGGAAGTACATGCTATTCTGCATTGTCTTTACAGTTTTACAAGTATTCTAATAAAAGTAATTTCTTTCTACATAAAGCTTTGAATTTGTTTGAATATAACATTTAAACCACATTAAGTGTGCTATATTTAATTCTTTTCCTAATCAAATATTTCAGTCCAAATGTTTGTGGCTATTGGGACATAAAATTAACATGGGGTACTTTTTTAGTGTTGTTAACTAAATAGAAGTCAAATAAACATGCTAAATCAGATCACGCTCTATTTGGGGCATTGGAAAATTTTCTGGAAAACCCACATCTCTGGCTGTGGCATCCGTATGCTGGCTGCTGAACATTCGAGTTTGGTATAGACGTCATAGCAAGAGGAACAGTCTAAAGGAGGGAACTGAGAGACTAAAGTCACGTTTCAGATGTTTATGAGATGCTTTCTTCCAAAGGGCAGTTTGGGGGAAAACATGAAGTTTGCTGGCTTGCATATCTAACAAGCCAGGGATGAAGTTTGGCCTGACAGAGTGGTTGGAGACAGGTGCGGACCTCTCAATACTGAGAGGCAGGCAGGGATGTGCTGTGAAAGGTCTTTCAAGTGAAGAGCAGCAGCTGATGGTTCTTGCAATATAAGCAGCAGCCAGCAGAGGGTTTAACTTAACTCCCAGGGAGACAAAGCAATTTTCATGGCAGCTGCTGTGAATTTCACAATTTTCAAAGCACAAACTGCAGGATTCGCAGGCATTTCCCAGCAGCCCCACCCCTCACCACTGACTGGCAGAGAGGCAGATACTGTACAATTTAATAGCAAATTCTGCTGAAAGTAAATTATATAATTTATCATATTATAAATCTAAATATTAATTTAAATCTAAATTTAAATCATATAAATATAAATGAATATATAATATACATTGTAATTTATATCATCATAATTGATTATATGTAGCATTCTAGAAAACAGTTTAGAAATACTAATTAATGCTAACCTGAATAGAAACACTCACTTTACTCACTAGTGCCTTCACTTAGTCTATGTCACTAGCAGACAGTAACTCAACCGTATGATCTCTAGCTGCAATGACTGTCATGTTGTCTCTGTATTGCAGTAAGCACCGGGGCATTCGAAAACAGAGTACTATATGAATAAGCAGAGTTTTTTAGATTGATTTAATGGGAAATTGCAGTCATTGCAATATTTCCTGGCAATCCTGGACAATGCTGTTTTTTTTGCACATCCACAAAAATCACAAAACCACAAATTAAGCAGACCCACAGTGATGCAATCAATGCAACAGGATAGTAAAGCTATCTTTGGTATGCCTTGTATTTTTTTTAGGATGGTCTGAACAAGGCAGACTTTTCTCTCCTGTTGCATCAAAATGCATAACAACCCCCCTGTCCACAGTGAGGTCTCATGAGATATGGGAGCATCCTGCCAGCCATATTTCTGGAATGTCCATCCCAGCTTCCTCCGTTTCTCTGATACATGAGCCCTCAAGATTTTGAGACCATCTAACCTGCAACAGAAGGCACAAGGGCAGCACAGAGCAGCTTTAAAACTAGCATGGGTAATAACAGGCTGCCCACCTAATTATGTACCAAGGATTGCTGGGGGGTTTGTGCTGCAAGTTCATAGTATTTTTCACCTGTACTTCCTAAGATATGCCCAGCAGGCTGCAAACATGCCTTCCATTACAGCATAGGTGCTCTCTTGTGGAAGGAGACAAGGCAGTACTTTCATGACCCATCAATGCTAGACTAATCAGCACGAAGAATTCAAATGTGCACAAAACAGAGGCAACTCCTCTGATCACAATCTATAAAAAGATACTACCTTCCCCCCACTTTCTTGGCGCACTCACATATATACATCCATTCAGCTGCGCCTGCTTTTTAGTTGCACAGGTCAATGCTCTTGCTTTCATACCTAAATGGTTTGCTATCTGGGTCAGTATCTTTGAATCCCATTTCTTCTAGCTTGCAGCGCCTGTAGAGTTCATAGTGCCGTGTGTGCGTCTGCTCTCTCAAGTCCTCCATGTTCACACGGATCAGCATCTCCCGCAGCTTCACAAAGTCACAGTGGTTTTCATTTTCAACTACCAAGAGGAAAATATAAATAAATAAAATGGCCTGGCCTGGTCACAATGGGAAAATAAAATCAATGGGAAAACTAAATTCAGTGGGTTTCTTTCACTCCTTTTTCTAAAGAGAGGCCCCAAGTAACTTAGCTCCAAAGCTATGAAATTACTTTTAGTACACGAAGAGCCCTGCTGATATCAGATGCTTACAGACTTCAAAGGAGGCATGTACTGCTGTGCCTTACTAAGATGGGGTCTCAAACATTTAAAACAGGAACCAATAGGATGCTCATCAAGGCCTTTAGTTTTATTTGCTTTATCACCAGGGATCCTCATTTTCCATTTAAAAAAAAAAAATGCAAATTCCCAGATTTAAAAAAAAACAGGCAAATTATCTGACTATTCGACCCCCCCCATCTGCATTTTTCTGCGATTAAAATGAAATGCTATACAGTATATACATACATACACACACTGGTAGGCTTTCAATTTGCTCAAAAATTGTAAATATATCAATAAAACATTGTATTCAACTGATACATGTGTGTGTGTATGTGTGTACAATGTTGTTTTCTCTCTCTCTCTAGAAAATAATATATGACAGGTCTATATTCTAGGTCTATTTCTATATAGATATATATAGAAAACAACATTCTCCAGGTATCAGTTGAATACAATGTTTTATTGATATATTTACAATTTTTAAGCAAATTGGAAGCCTACCAGTGCCTCAATCACTATAATCAAATCAATTCTAAATACCTATACATTTTGGTGTTATATTTTGGGGTTTTTTATCATGGAAAGTAAAAGCTCCCCCTGCCCCCTTTGCTCACCAGGACATGGGTTCAGCTGCAGCTCTCTCCCCTGACTCTTTGTGGTGCTGAGTAGCCCTGTTATGCCAGTGCTCTGCCCATGCCATTACCCCTCACTCCCAACCCACAGCCCACCAACCCCTGCTGGTGCCCCTCATAGCCCTGATATGCTGGTGCGCAACCCTGCTGGTGCCCTTCACTCCGCACCCACAGCCCCCCATACCTCTGCCAGTGCTCCTCACTCACCACCCACAGCCTCCCCCAGCTGTCACTCACCACCCACAACCCCTCCACGCTTTTCCCCCAGCCCTGCTGGTGCCCCTAATTTGCCACCTACAGCTGTCCCCCAACCACTGCAAGGGCCTGGAGGGAGCAGGAGCAGGGACCCCATCCACAACCCCAACACCCCTACTGGTGCTCCTCACTCCCTACCTGCAGCCCCCCTGTGGCCCCCAGCTGCCATGGCTATGGGCCCAGATCCACGGCCCTGTGCAGCAGTGCCTGAACTCCAGCTGCCACCCATAGGAGGCGGCAGCAGTTGCTGCAATGAAGCAGAACCCAGCTTCCCCTCCTCCACGGGTGGCCCAGCCTGTGTGGGGGTTGGGGGGAAGAGTAGATGTGGTCTGCCTGATGTGGGCTTGGGCTCCCCCACCTTACTGTCCTACCCTGGGGACTTTCACAGCCCAGCGGGCAGGACCCAGCATGGCAAGTCAGAGCAGAACAGAACCAGGCAGGGAAGTCTGGTGCCATTGCCGGGCATCTGGTGCCACCATGGCGAGGCACCTCCTGCCCTCTCAGCAGCAACAAGGGGTACAACTCTGCACTGCTCTCTCTGCTACTGCTGGGTGGGCAGGAGGTGCCTTGCCATGGCAGTGCAGGGCGTGGTGATGGCACCAAGCTTCCCCACCCATCTCTGCCCTGCCATGTCGGGTCTCACCCACCATGCAGGGGACCCTGAGCCTGCAGCCCACACTCACCCCTGCCCTGTGTACAAACCTGGGGGGCACATGCTCCCCGTGGCCTCCCCAGGAGTGCACACAGCAGCAGGGAATCAGCTCCCTGCTGCCCCCAGGACAAACCACCCATGATGCTGTTCTGCTCCCCACCTGGGCCCTGCAGCCACACATTTGGCCCCAGGCCTTAGGCCCCACCCCAGCTGGACAGCAGCCTCAGACCTGCCCAACTGCCTCCCTCCCTCCCTATGGGGGCCTCAATCCCACCCCCACACTAGACTTACTCGCAGAAAGCTGCTCTCCAGGCTGCTTGGCAGCCATGTGCATGTGTTACATGCACAGATGCACATGGTGCCCCCTGCCTGATTGCCCTTCTCCTGCTCCCCCCAGGCTCTTGCAGGTTAGACCTCTGCCAGCCTGCAAAGGCAAACCTGCCATTTCCCATGTTTCTTTCCTTAAATTGAGAAAATCCAGGCTTTACTGTTTTTCCATGGCAAATGGAAAACCCGGATCTCTGTTTATCACTGTTCTCCCAAATCTCTCCCCCATGCAAAGATGTAAAAAGCTGTATTTCAACAAGGAGCTTTGGACTCTTCTTCTCCAGGAGTGAATTACAGGTCCTAGCTTTGCTGGCATCTATGTTCCATGCTGAATTTTCAAATGCAATAAGAGACAAATTTCACTGTCACATGCACACAGGGTTTTCAGCGGCTTCAAACAAGAGCTAACACATCTGAAGGGGAGGAAGAGGGATGGTATTTGTCATTTTATTGATACTCTGTAAGGCTTTAAAGGTGAAATCAGCTCCCTTTTGAGTGGACAGCATAAAAATAACCAGGGTCTTTTTCCTTCTAACTTGACATACCCTGCACAACACCCCAAGGATACTGCCTGGCCTTTGCCATCTTGTTGCCAATTTTCACTTCTTCAGTGCTGCCAACAACTGCAAATGGAAGGTGGACCTAAAAACAAAACACAAAACAACACACACAAGAAGTTAGGGATTTCCTCTGCTGCTTTGCCAAGAAGGAAACACTCATTATTCCTTAAGACAACTATAATGACTTTCAGTTACTGAAATGCCTCTGCACTGGATGCTCTGGATTAGAGGTATGCTCTCTGACTTCATAGAGAGGTGTCTTTACATTGCAGATGACTGCTTTTCTCGTAAACCATCTCTCTTGCTTTTTGTTATAACATGGATATTATATTTAAGGCTCCATGCACTTTGAGCTTCAAAGCCGTTGTATCTGTTTTCATAACAAACATAATATATCTCCCTTGCTTCACATGGGACAGGCTGCCAAAGAAACACTTAGCCCTGCAAATATGAGTAACTGCTGTTTGTGCATACGTATTTGCTGCACTGATGGGAAGTTCATCACAATGTCTGTGTCCTTTGCAGGAGTCTAGTTAACAGACCGGAACATTAAATCAAGCAAAAAGTAAAGCTAAGAGAAAGGCAATTAAAACACAGGAATGTGCTACAGCTAGAAGCTTCGGATCTTTCTGTCAAAGGGTTGGATTACAAGCTAAGGTGCAACCGAAAGCAAGGGACTGTGAGTAAACAGCAACTCTCACACCACCAAATAAGTCATTTCCCACTTCCTACAGATTACTACTACAAACACATGCATGGGAATCTGGTGCTGGCCTGCACAGTCAAACCATGATGCTCTGTGACCAGCTATGCTGTGCTAATCAGTGAGAAAGCACATTTGTATGGGAGAAGACCCTGAGCTATGGCTCTGCTTCCTCCTAAGCAGCTCCCCATAGAAGATGCTAGAAAGCAAGGGGCTAAAAAAGCAAAAAAATTCACCAAAGAGGGATTTCGTATCAGTCCAGAGAGATGCAAGGTCTTGCAATGCCAGATATGCTGTAAAAGGCATAATCCCTGCCAAGAGGAAGCCTGGCCTGAGTGGTTGGCTGCCTCAGGAAAGCTCGGCCAGATGGTGTTTTTGCTATGTCAGTGCTATTCTAATGGGTTTCTGTGTACCAAAGGGTGAGTCTAGACCTATAATTATAGGTTTCTTATCGGCATCTGAAGTAGTGAGCTTCAGCCCCAGAGGTTCACATCTATAGACACACCCCCTTCCCCCCTTTACTCGATTCCAAGGTGAGGCTCCCCCCCCCCCCCCGCCACACACATTTAAATTGAGTACGGGGTGGCAGGGGAGAGACTGGGGACATTGGCGGCTATCATGGGAAGGCAACGATTTTCAGCAAGTGAGCAACTTTGAACAGGATGCTCAACTCTGAGCCCATTGGCCTCATCACTGTATACTTCTACCTCCCATCCTCTCTTTTCCTGGAGCTGGCATGTCTAAGAAAAGGGAAACCCAAATGTTTATCACTGGAAAGGTCACACTCAGTAGGAAAAAAGAAATTCAGAATTTTGAAACCCTTGCTTTACTAATTCCTCCAGACCAATGTTTCAGGGGGCTTCTTGCCTTTTGGCACCTTCTGAGAATTCTGGGAACACAGATCTCAAGCCAGGAACTGCCAACATGCCAGACAATTGCTCTGCCTTCTGTGTCACTTGATAAAACTCTGTTCGCTCGTAACTTAGTTTCTAGGGGTGCAGCATGCCCTCCCCTAATGATAGGAAAGAAAAGAAAAAAAAAGAAACTTACACTCATTGTAGCATTTATCTCCGCCACAGTTTCTTCATCTGTTGGGAACTGATAGATTTGAACTCCATTGCTGACAAGTTCACTCATGATTTTACTCTTGAATTTATGCAATTCGTTTTTTGCAATTGTATCAGCTTTGGCTATTATAGGAATAATGTTCACCTGCAACAAAAAGAACAGTCATGTTACTCCACCAGTGGCTTTGTAAAAGGATATCTATTTTAGATAGCAGTAAGCAGCAAAGCACTCATTTCCTTCAGACCTGTAATAGGCTTAACTCCTCCAGGTTTCACCTTCAGAACATAGCCTAGAATTGATTTACCCCCATACAGCCCTACAGCTACAGACCTACCATAGATCTACCATGAGAGAAAGCAACATTACCATTAAGTGCACAAGGTGTAGGGATTGGCACAGAGATGAACTGATCCTCATAACTTTGGACTAAGGCAAAAAAAACTCCCAAACCACTGGGCCTTCCCCATTGGAAAGGTTTCCGTTTTACATAAGTTGCTTACAATTCTGGCACCTTGTTTGGCTGACTTCAACTATACACAAACACAAACTGGATACACAGCCAAGTTCTCAGTGGAGCTTCACTGATTCATGCCGGCTGAGGACCTCAGTGTCCCAATGAATGCAGAGTACTGTGCCTGTCCACTGCTTTGCTGTGAAGCAGGAGCATTTTACAAAGAATCTGTCTGTCCTTACTTGCTAAGAGCATGTTTATATTACCTCTGTGTCATGCCTTTAGTCTGAAGTAATTCTTAGTCCATCTTGGGGATGCTTACTGGCACATACTTAGGATTTCTCGGTCGAGGCTACATTACCTAGTTGCTAGGACTTGGTATATGAAGTGGGGAGGACGCCAGTGGGTGGGACACTGTTTTGAATGCATAAAATATTCCACAATTTGCTCTGGTGTCCAGGGTCTACAAGAGAGCCTTTAACAGGTTCCCTGATGGAAGTCTGGGGAAAGGTTCATGCTTTTAAGACAACATGCAGAACTTTACCAAAACTGAACTCTGTAAATTGACACTAGTCTTAGCTTTTTCCCCAGACAAGGATTAGTAGTTGTCCCAGAGATATCCTATGAAAGGAATTAGTTTCTGTAATATAAGAGGGTTTTCAAGTAGTGGAGTTAAAATTTTTATGTGGGTCAGTAGTAACATCTTCCTTACTAGCAGTATTTGTGCTATCCTAAAGCTGATCAAGTAGAAGGCAGCCTATCACTATCAAGATTAAGCTTTGCAGTATAATGTTTAATGAAGTAACCCCTCTCCCTAGAGAGACCTGTCCACCTATGGCTGTGGTGGGCTAGGTAGGCCAAACTCATGGAAGGAAGGGAATGAGGAGAAATAGCCAGTAATCTAGAGCAGTGCTTCTCAAACTATCTGATGTGGTAGATCAGCAATTTTTTTTCCAGTGGGCCAGGGACCGGTGCCTGGATCAGCCGGTGGCAGCAACTGCGTGTAACCTGGAGTGTTGGAACATACGACCTGTGGCGCTATGACATATCAATGTTATGCTTCTGAAAATATATTTCTTTCTTTCCTGGCAACCCGCTGCAGACTGGTGGCTTGTGGACTGGCACTGGTCCACGGACCACCACTTTGAGAAGCACTGATCTAGAGCAGGGCTCTTCAACTAGCAGGGGTTAGGGCTGAGACCTCTATGCACAGGCAGGCACTAGTCCAGCTGCAGCCCAGGCACTGCTAGGCTGGCAGAGCTGCAGCAGCACAAAAAGATGGAAGCAGGCAGAGCAGGGGAGTACAGACGGCCCATGTCACCCATGTAGCATCTAGCCAGGCAGACCAGTGGCCTGCCAGGTACATAGCTAACCCAGCATGCAAGTCCCAGCTGTCTGGAAGTTGGACAGCCCTGATCTAGAAGGAGAGGCAGGACTTCTCCACAGCCTCTGCTGCATTCAGGAACACCACTGTGATCCATGTCCTTCCCAATTCATGCCTGCCTGTGCACAGAAGTCTCAGACTGCCTTCTACTTGTTCAGCTTTAGGATAGCACAAATGTTGCTAATAAGGAAGATGTTACTACTGACCCACATAAAGATTTTAACTCCACTACTTGAAAATCCTATTATATTACATAAACTAATTCCTTTCATAGGATGTCTCTGGAACAGCTACTAATCCTTGTCTGGGGAAAAAGCTAAGACTAGTGTCAATTTACAGAGTTCAGTTTTGGTAAAGCTCTGCATGTTGTCTTAAAAGCATGAACCTTTCCCCAGACTTCCATCAGGGAACCTGTTAGAAGATCTCTTGTAGACCCTGGACACCAAAGTGGATTGTAGAATGTTTTAGCATTCAAACAGTGCCCCATGCTTTTACTCAGAATACAAGGAGCTGTCAGAGCCACGGGGTGAGTTCATTTCACTACTCACTAGTGCAAACAAATCACTAATTGTAGTTGAAAATTTAGAATATGCTGGACATAGTGATTAAAAAATTAACAAACAAACAAAAAATCCCAGAAGAACCCCATCCGATTTAAATTTTGTTTTACATCTGTAGTTTTTGGTGCTTTTCTTAACTGGTTCCTTCTCTTTTCTTTTTCTAACTGGCTGATATCTGTAGCATATGTTGCTTTATATCAGATCTTGTCCTTTTTTACTAACCAGTAATACTAATATATGCATTTGTTTAAAGTTTTAACACACAGTGGGTGTGTTTACATGAGAGGCTACATCCGAAGAGCTATGGCAATGTAGCTCATCACTACAGCAACATAGCGTCAGCGGGCACTAACTGTGATGCTGCCGCTACTGCACAGTAGCTTATTGCTACTGTACAGCAGGGTCAAAAACTATCCATGTGCTGCTGGGACTGCACAGTACCAGTAGGTACTGTGTATTCAAGGACATGTATAGATGCTCTCAGAAATTACATCCTCCACTATTGAAACCTGTTTAGAAAGCCATTGGGACAGTTGAAGTCAATCTGATAAGCAAAAGCACAACATCCTGTGAAGTGTTATACATATTAATACATGATGCATTAAGTACAACCAAAGAAGACTTAACAGTAGAGATATTAAAGATAGCAAAGCGTAAAAATAAGTTTTACACACATGCAAACATACAAATACCCCCACAGACAGTCATAAGCTACTATATCAAACTTATAAGCATAGTTGCAGTGTTCCACTAAATAAAACTTAAAAAGAGATCAACTTGTTACATAAATTCATAAAACACAGTTGACGGTCAGAATACTGAGGATTTGGATAGCCAAAGATGCACTGTCTATTTAGGTTTTCAATTTATATTTAGGTTTCACTTGTTTGTTGTTTAGAAAGTATAATAGTCACCGATTTCTATTTCTTAGATTTTTTTAGTCATGATTTGTGGCAAACCACATTTGGACAAACACTGAAACTGAGTTAACATGCATAAGAACAACATTTTGAAAAATTTTTTTAAATAAAAAGGTTACCCCAAATGTGCTAATTGATAAGGGAAATGGGTATATTTTGATAAAACATGTTTTCCAATTTAAAACTAACTTATTTCATAAGGTTGCTAATTGACATGGTAGTGACTCAGATCTTCAATATTTCATAACTAGTAGCTTCATGCGTCTCAGATGCAAAGAAGAAACAAGTTTTCCTGCTTTTTCAACTCTCCACCAGTTTCTCAAATTGGATTATTGCGCTAGCCGTTGAACTGATTCAATGGTGCTCAGCCTTTTTCCTTAGTAAGTTAGATATACAGCCCAGGGACAGACTGGGCACTGCCTCCAGCTGGTGGCTCTGATGGAGAGCACCTCCATCTGGCCTGGGGGAGGGAGGCATGGCCCAGCTCCGGGAAGGGGGCATGGGAATTTGAGTGGGGCAGGGGCAGGGTGGTGGTATTAAATGATCACTGCTCCCTTGCTTCTAAAATTCCCTGGAGAACCCTATGGGCCAGATGTAATGGTTCTGCAGACCAGACCAGAGGTTGAGCACCCCTGAAACAGTTTAACATGTGGAAAAAGATGACTAACATTCTCTTTACCTAAAGAGGAGGCTAATGCTACCATAAAACCAGAATTCTGTGGTTTTGGCTTCTTTTAAAAAAAGAAAAAACAAAAAAAGCACTTTTGTAGCAAAAACATACTACTTGAATTTCAGGGGGTGTATGTTAATTTCATTTTTTTTAAATAGTCACATTAATATGCTTAATAGTTAAACATACATTAATGTGCTTAACAGTTAAGGCCTTAAGTATATGGCATCAACTTCAAATTTTTAAAAGAAATTATTTTAAAAGAAAATCAGATTTAAGTATTTTTAAAGGCTTTTGATAAAGTTCTACTTGGTAGTTTAACTTACCTTTTTGTATCCACCCTGCCAAACCGCAGTGCTGATATATTTGGTAGGCAAAGATCTTTGCCCCACTGTTTCAAGTGGCCTGGGGTAGGGATCTATAATTTATTTAGCTTTTACTATAGAAAAGCTAAGCATTTGTATGAGTTAAGGATGCTCTTTCCACATTTCTATTTCACACACAGAAGTTGAAGTATTCTGGCAGATTTGTGTGTGTTACAGACCAGCAGCTTCCCAGGATAAACTTGAACATGAGCTTCCCTCTCCCATCCAAGAGCTAAATCTGCTCCCTCCCCTCCCCTACTCTCCCCCAACATATCCCCTGGTTGCTTCATCACTCAGTAAAGATATTGGCTGCACTACAGAACTGTGGCTTAGCAGTGTCAAAGAAATGTTTGGGCCAATATAATACCCTTGTGGATTTGGTGAGAACAGGGGAATGTTTGGGACCAATTTTGAACACTATCAGCTCGAAATTAAATTGTTGTGTCTGCTATCCTGAATGGCCTGGCTCTAGCACTACCATTCATGAGGTTGCTACAGGACAACACTGGTCACACTGGCAGCTTACAGAAGTGCATGTGGGGGGGACCCAGAAAAACAGTGTTTTACCTTAAGCTCAACGCACCCCTGCACAAAGCACAGCACATGCCCAGAAGAGGTATCACGTTAGCTTGACCTGGCTTGCCCAACGTTTGTACAGATCATGTGTTTCAGCAGGGCTTTTTGCCACTTTTATTTTATAGCTCACTGAATCAGCTTTAGATACAAGTACCAAAAAACCCCTGCTGAAGTGCCTGATCTCTACAGAGACTGGGGAGCCGGGTCAAACTAATGCGCTTCCTTTCCTGGTAAAGTGCTGTTTTGTTTTCTTTTTCCGTGTCTGTCAGCAGCCATTATTTTATGGATGGATGAATCAGTTTAAAAAAAAAAAATGAAAAAAAGAACCCAGATCATATCCAGCTGGGAGCTGTTGGAGATTCACTAAATTTTAACCTGCTTGTGCTGCCTACAGAGCTTTAACACAAACAAAATTATTTCTCTAACACTCTAGCAAGGTCTTTAAATGAAAGGACAACAGGAGAGCAGTTCAACATTGTAATAGGGGTAGTAAGTACCTTACTGTCAAGCTTCTTCATGGTGACCAGGTCTAGAGATTTCAGTGAATGTCCTGTTGGTGCAATGAAGTACAAGCAAGCATGAATCCTCGTGTCATGGTAGTTGAACAGGGAACGCTTGATCTTCAGCTCTTCCTGCAGGTAGGCTTCAAACTGGGCATCAATATATTCTACAATGGGTTTATAGCTGGAAAAAAATTGGAAGACTGGGTACTATGCGAAGTGGGGCATTCATCACAAAGTACGATACATCCTAATTCATGGGCATTCAGGAAGTCTCAGTCCTTCTTCTGTATTTCTGATTTTAATGCCCCTCCACCCATTTGTCCATTCTCCATGGAAGGGCTTGTGGCACCCTGCTGCACACTGCTCATTCCCTTTCGAATGACTGGGGGTTCCAACATGGCACCGGGCAGGGATCCTGGGCTTTTAAGAACATGTAAGCCACAGTAGTCTGCTATCCTAGGCACCACCACATTTTATTGACAACTTGTGCCATTGAATGTTCCACTTCCTGCATGTGAGAGACTAGATCAGGGGTGGGCAATTACTTGGGCCCAGGGGCCACACACAAGAGTTTTGATGAATTGTGGCAGACCAGGTCAGCACCTCCCTCCCCGGAACAACTCACCAAAACTCCCTATGTGGAATGGGGGTGCAGGAAGGTGGAGCAGTATTTGGGAGTGGAAGTGGGACAGGTGGATGAGGCCAGGATCAGGAGGCAGGGCTGTGGGGCAGTGACAACTCTGGGGAGCAGAGCTGCGATGTGCTCCCTATGTAAGGAGTGACCTAGAAACCTCTACTCAGAGATGATAAGAAGAAGAGAATGCTATGTGAAGAATGCCCATCTGCAATGATAAGGAGGAGACAGTCTTGGATAAAGGGGGCTTGAAGGAAAAAGAAGAAACAAGGAACTGGGTTAGAGGGCTCATTAAAATACTAAAAATCACACCCCTAGGTGGGGAAGAAGTATGCTAATGAAACATATGTATGTAAATGAGATACATGGCTAAAACACAGGTAGAGAGACATGCTCAGTAAAGAACTTCTTGCATCGCTCACTTATAACCAATCATTAAACAAGCACGCTTGTGAAGGCTTGAAAACTCCTGTATAAAAGATGCTTAGAAATAGTGATCTGGTGTGCTTGTTACGTGAATTATTCCGCTTGCACCTTTTATTGCTAGCAATAAACCTTCTTTGTACTTTCACCCCTGGTATCTTTATTGCCCTTTGCATACCGGGCACGATCCCAGACTTGAGCTGGGGCACAACAGTTTTTGGCACCCCAGATGGGACCGCCTTAGATAAGGCTTTGCCCGGACTAACTGACGACCAGCCAACCGCTCCTCCGGAATGAATGTCAGGCGCGACCCAGGACCTCTTTTCCTGGTAAGACTTTTGCTTCAGGGGGAGCTGGATCGCTGAGGCGGCAGTAGCCTAACGTTGCAACGCCATAGAGTGAAAGTACCAGTAACAGGCACTTGGGTGAGAGGGTAGAAAGGGCATGAGGCCTACTGTCAGTACGCCTACCTGGGATTATCTCTGTAAGTATTCTGTCTGATCCGAGTCCAAGACCAGTGATTTTTCCCCTGTGAGGATGAGGACTAAGAACAGATCCCTGGATCCCAGGTAAGTCGGACGGTCAGAACCGGGAAGGCAGCCCTGAGATGGGTACCATTAACAGTAAGGTTGGGGAATGTACCCCCCTCTCTTGCGTATTGGGACATTGGGCAGAGTTCGGTGGAGATCCTATGACTAAGAAGAAAGCTAAATTCTTCTGTGAAACTGCGTGGCCATGCTATAAGCTAGATGATCAAGAACATTGGCCTCCGGAGGGAAGTGTTAATTATAACACCATCTTACAATTGATTTTGTTCTGCCGGCAGAATGGTAAATGGGAGGAATTGATGTATGCACAAGCGTTTATGTCTCTCTGTAGGGATAGAAAGGTTTTGGATAAATGTGGATTGGGGGAGGGGGTTGGGATCTGTAAGGTGGCAGTGGCTCGACCAACTGAAAATCCTGTCCTGGAATGTCCGGAGCCGGAGGTTCCACTCCCTTTGCCACCTCCACCTTATCCTCCTCCTCTCCCCACTCCTCCTCCTCATTCGTCTGATTCCTCGTTGGCATCCGCTCTTCCTCCTTCTCCCCCCCGCCCCCCCCCCCCCCCGAGGCGGAGGTTGAGAACACTCCCCAACCCAGGGATCTGGAACAGCACCGACCATGGCCGTCAGGTGCTTGGCAATCTCCAGAACCCCCGACTTCTCCTGATATAACCCCAGGAGGTGGGTGGGGAGTACAGTTAGGAGCAGACTCCGGGGTTAAGGGAAAACATCACAGGGAATCTGATCCTGGCCGTGGGAAGGGAAATGGGGTATTTCCCCTAAGAGAACAAGTGGTACCCGGGCCACTCGAAGATGATGGTGAGCCAACCTACCATCGAACCTTTGTGCATGTTCCTTTCACTACCTCAGATTTGTATAACTGGCGGAACAATACCCCCAGCTTGAGAGAGGATCCTGAAAAGGTACGAAACCTGTTTGAAACGATTTTCAAAACCCATAACCCAACTTGGGCAGATGTTCAGTCTCTTTTAGATGTCCTGTTGACACCAGAGGAAAGGAGGATGGTAGTAAACAAAGCCCGTGAGTACATGGAAAAGGAAATTACCGCAGGGCGCCTACATGGAAATAAGGACAATCATGTCCCCACCCAGGAGCCAGATTGGAACCCAGACCAAGCTATGACCTCCATCTGTGCCTATCGAGAATATATCCTCCGAGGATTGAGAGGTGCTGTGAAAAAACCTCAGAATCTCAGTAAGGTGTATGAGGTTCGACAGGAGACTAATGAGACCCTGAGTGCCTTCTTGGAAAGAATCTACACTACTTTCAGACAATATACCCGTGAGGACCCGGAGGATGCATCAAACACTCGCATGGTAAATATGATCTTCATAGGTCAGAGTGCACTGGACATTAGGAAGAAATTGCAGAAGACAGACGGAGCAGCAGGTATGCCTATTTCCCAACTAGTAGACATTGCTTACAAAGTATTTACTAACCGAGAAAGCGTTCAGGAAAAGAAACAGGACAAGAAAGAGGAGAGAAAGATGAAAACGCAGGCAGCCCTAGTGGCGGCTCCAATCACGGGAAAACCCAGAAATGAGAGATCCAGGAGACAGCCTCAGAGGTGGGGTTCATTAGAGAAAGATCAGTGTGCCTATTGCAATCAAAAGGGACACTGGAAGTGGGAATGCACCAATTGGAAAGTAGGTGAAGGTGAAAAGAAAAGAGAGGAGAGCAGTGGACTGTTTGCTTTTGGAAGGGATTCAGATTGAAGGGGACCGGAGGCCCGGGAGGGAAAGATAACCCAGATCCCGGTGTCCCCTGACGAGCCTCTGGTTAAAATGCAACTAGGGGACAGAGATGAATTGGTAGAATTTCTCGTCGATACAGGTGCTACTCATTCCGTCCTAACTCAAAAACTGAAACCTTTAAGTAAAAAGACTGTGCCGGTGGTAGGGGTCACAGGGAAGGCAGTAACACGGCCCTTCCTACAGTCAATGGCCTGTAATCTTGGGCAGGCCGAAGTCACCCATCAATTCTTGTATATGCCAGACTGCCCCGTTCCCCTTTTAGAGAGAGACCTCCTCTGTAAACTGCAAGCTACACTGTCATTTCAGGATGGGCAAATGTTCCTAACAGTGCCGCCTGAAAAGGGGTGGCACCTGCAGGCCTGCCTTCTCGGTCTTCTCCGAGAGGAAAGTACACCGGATATTCCTCAACCCCTGCTTGATGCTGTTGTTCCATGGGTATGGGCAGGTCACCGACCCGGGAAGGCTAAAAATGCTGACCCTGTAAAGATTCAACTTTTGCCAGGGGCCCAGCCTCCACGCGTGAAACAATATCCAATGCGGATGGAAGCCAGGACAGGACTGAAGCCGTTAGTTGAACGGTTCCTGGAGTATGGCCTTCTCCGTGAGTGCACATCAGCTTTTAACACACCCATCTTGCCTGTGAAGAAGCCTAAGAGTGACGAATATCGTTTTGTTCAAGACCTGAGAGCTGTAAATAAAGTGGTCGTGAATATACACCCAGTTGTCCCCAACCCATACACCCTGCTGTCTGCCTTGAACCCAGCTCATAACTGGTTCACGGTTATTGATTTAAAAGATGCTCTCTTCTGTATACCGGTAGAGAGGCAATCTCAGGAAATATTTGCATTTGAATGGGAAGACCCAGATACTAGCATTAAGACTCAGTTTTGCTGGACTGTCTTACCCCAAGGGTTTAAAAACAGCCCAACCCTAACCGGCACTGCGTTAAGCAAGGACTTACGTAGGCTAAAACTGCCACTGTCCTGTGCCCTTCTGCAATATGTGGATGACTTGCTTTTTGTCATGACCCAAAGGTCTGATTTTTTTTGTGTGCGCTTCAGCACTAAGAATTATCCCCGTGGGTATACCGCTTCGTTGCACGGAGGAGTTCTGCTGCGCAGAGAACCCGCGTGCAGGGAAGTGTTCCCGCCACTTTGCAGCGATCTTTGCAGGGTGCATTTCCTTTGCAGCACAGAAATGCACGGTGCAAAGGTTTCCCGCTCGTCGTATGCAAATTCGTGCCCCACAATTGGCTAGTTCTAAATTATTCACACATGGCGGCTAGCGATTGGCCTGCTAGCCGTATAAGAGGCTTGAGCAGTTTCCGCCCAAGCCGAAGAGGACTCTGCATCCATCTCGTGGAGACTCTGGGTGTGTGCGGCAGGGTAATAGAAACCCTGTGTGTCGCTCAGAGGAGTTTGGCGGCCTGATCCACCGCCCACCTCTTCCCATCTTCGAACGGAGCCTGATATAAGACGTAACGACGAGTTTAATGCGCGCTTGTCCTGGACATCCAGAGTTTGTCGTGTTCTGTCTGCGTGGAGCCTTGCAACCTCCACGTGTGTTCATGTTTTTTGTTGTAACCGCAACTCAAGCAAGTTCTCAGCCTGCACCACGACCATCTCGGTGTAAGTAAAATAATCTTAAAATCAACTGTTACGTGTCTGTGCCGAATTCTAGCTCAGCGCCCGCCCTCTCCGACCCGGCCTGCCCGGGCTGCTGGCTACAGCCCGCGTGCAGAGCGACAAAAGCGACCCGGGGTCAGACCCGGCGCGCACACTTTTAACAGCCACCACTGAAGCAAGTTGCCTGGAAGGAACAATCTGCCTCCTTAATTTTCTGGGACAAGAAGGATACCAGGTGTCCAAAAGTAAGATGCAACCAATGTCCCAGAAGGTAACATATTTGGGATTTGAACTACAGCCTGGTCAGAGAGCCCTGCTGCCTGAAAGAAAAGAAGCTATATGCCGGCTAGCAACCCCAAAAACAAAGAAGCAAATACGGGGCTTCTTAGGTACAGTAGGTTTTTGCAGGATTTGGATTCCAAATTTTGGGGTTATTGCAAAACCTCTGTATGGAGCTACACAAGGTGATGAAAAGGTGCTCGAATGGACTGAAGAGTGTGAGCAAGCATTCTGCCAGTTAAAGCAGGCTCTTATTGAAGCACCCGCCTTAGGACTACCGGACATGAGTAAGCCTTTTTCCCTTTTTGTGCATGACCAAAGGGGGGTGGCCGTTGGAGTATTAACACAAAAATTAGGTAGCTGGCAACAACCAGTGGCATATTTTTCTAAGGAATTAGACCTTGTGTCATCCGGATGGCCTGCTTGTCTCCGGGCCGTTGCTGCCACCTGTCTGCTAATACAAGAAGCTGAAAAGTTAACCCTAGGCCATGAAATGACTGTATATGTGCCTCACGTAGTGCTTACAGTCCTGGAGCAGAAAGGAGGGAACTGGTTAACCCCGGGACAAATGGCTCGATATCAGGCCATCCTCCTCGATAAGCCTGAAATAAAATTGGCCATTTCTCGCACTGTAAATCCAGCAACACTGTTGCCATCTATGGCTGACACACCAGATCTTGTACACGATTGCCTGCAAACATTGGAAGCTGTTTACTCCTCAAGACCAAACCTGAGAGACCGACCCCTTGACAATGCTGAACTGGAATTCTACACGGATGGTAGCTCGAGTATGGAGAATGGAATTCGAAAATCCGGATACGCTATCGTGACTACACAGAATGTAATAGAAGCAGGACCTTTAAACCCATCTGTTTCAGCTCAAAAGGCTGAACTCATTGCTATGACTCGGGCTTTGCAATTGGCGGCTAACAAAACTGTCAAGATTTATACTGATTCTAAATATGTTTTCCTTCTTTTACATGCTCACGGAGCGCTGTGGAAAGAGCGGGGTCTACTTGATGCTAAAGGAGCAAGCATTAAGCATAGCAAGCAAATAAAAGCTCTCCTCAAGGCAGTCTGGGAACCGAAGGAGGTAGCAGTAATGCATTGTAAGGCATATCAGAAAGGGAACGACCCCTCCACAAAAGGTAATTGATTTGCTGATGCTACGGCAAAGAGAGCAGCTAAAAGACCTCAGACAGACTTGCTGCCCGAAGTAAGTAATCTGTTACCTCTCCTCCCAGACCTATACCAGCCTGTGACACCACAGTATGGGGAAAAAGACAAACAATTAATAAAAGAGTTTCAAGCAAAAAAGGGGGAGCACGGATGGCTAGTAGCAAAGGATGGCCGCATTATCATCCCAGCTGCCTGGGTTCATGCAGTAGTAAAGAGCGCTCATCATGGCACCCACTACGGACCCAGGGCCCTGGTAAAATGGATCAGTCACTATGTAACTGGAGTGGGATTAAAAGAGGCTGCCAAGAAGGTATCAGAAACATGTGAGGTCTGCCAGAGAAATAACTCAAAAGGAGGGAGAAAAGAAACTCCAGGACATCAGAGAATAGGTAATGGGCCAGGAGAAGAATGGCAGGTGGATTTTACCGAGTTGCCCCGGCAACAAGGGATGAGATATCTCCTTGTCTTTGTGGACACTTTCTCTAATTGGGTTGAGTGCTTCCCATGTCGGACTGCCCAAGCCCGAGAGGTGGTCAAGGCGCTCCTACGAGAAATCATACCTCGCTTCGGACTTCCAAAAGGAATAAGGTCAGACAATGGCCCACATTTCATTGCGCAAATTAATCAGAAGGTTTCCGAGTTCCTGGGAATCAGCTGGCATTTACACACCCCTTGGCGACCCCAGTCCAGTGGAAAGGTAGAACGTATGAATCAGACCTTAAAAAGACACCTTGCAAAGATTTGCCAAGAAGCTCGACTCAAATGGCCAGAGGCCCTACCCTTGGCCCTGTTACAAGTAAGGGTCACACCACATTCTAAATTGGGATTAAGCCCATTTGAGATAATGTATGGTAAGCCTTACCCACTGAGTCTGCCCATGGGTACTGAACAACAGTTACATGTTTTAGGAGAGGGAATGATTAGAGAATATGTATGGTCCTTGGTTTCTGTTTTGTCTTCCATCCATCAGCAGGTACGGGACGTGCTGCAGTCACAGGATCAGTCTCCTGCCCCGGAGAACCGACTATTACCCGGGAGTTACGCCCTTGTGAAAGACTGGAACGAGGAACCACTTCAAGCCAAATGGAAGGGTCCATATAGGGTACTCCTGACAACCCCGACGGCAGCAAAGCTCGAGGGAATCAAGACTTGGATACATTCCAGTTGCCTAAAGCCGGTGGCTGGACCAGAACAAGAAGGAACCCCTGCAGACTCCGGGACTGGAGGCAGAGAACAGTGGAAGGTGGAACCAATAAGAGACTTAAAATTCCTATTCAGAAGAAAGGAACTTTAAATAATTTGTCAATTTTTGGTCAAGTTTTACAGCCCTTATCATGAAATTGGTCAAGGTTTTATTGTGGGGTGTCCTGATCTGTCCACTCCTTCTCATAAGAGGGGATAACCTCTTACAACAAAAATTTGACCCTCAGGAAAATGTCTGGATTTATCTGGCCCGGGAAATTTTAAATAGAACGGACTTCTGCTTAGCGGGAGGGATCAATGCTCACCTGGTTTTTACTTCATGCTTAAATCGCAGTATCAACCCCTTTGAAAATTTTACAAAATTATACTATGCTGAAAGATATAGATAAGGAAAGTACATATCAGGATATATATAATTGGGGGACTATTGTAAAAGATAAAAGCAGAAACATGTTCTCCTTATGGGTTCAGGCAACAGCTAATGCTTCCGAATGTTTCCTAATGGTTAATTGTACTGGTAATTGCCTTAAATTGAACCAAGGTAAAAATGTCCTCTGTAATGAGACCAGTCAAATATCCTATGCTGTTTTATAAGAATCATGGTTTGTTGCTGTATCCAATGCTTACCTGTTTTTATATCTATCTTCAGGCCTAAGGTAAATCAAATGATTTTACAAACAAAGAAAGCTGATGATACTAGATTTGTGTTAAACCAAATTGAATGGAGCAATTATAATAATAATTAAAAATGCTCCAAAGGGGGGAAATGTAAGGAGTGACCTAGAAACCTCTACTCGGAGACGATAAGAAGAAGAGAATGCTATGTGAAGAATGCCCATCTGCAATGATAAGGAGGAGACAGTCTTGGATAAAGGGGGCTTGAAGGAAAAAGAAGAAACAAGGAACTGGGTTAGAGGGCTCATTAAAATACTAAAAATCACACCCCTAGGTGGGGAAGAAGTATGCTAAAGAAACACATATGTATGTAAATGAGATACATGGCTAAAACACAGGTATAGAGACATGCTCAGTAAAGAACTTCTTGCGTCACTCACTTATAACCAATCATTAAACAAGCACGCTTGCGAAGGCTTGAAAACTCCTGTATAAAAGATGCTTAGAAATAGTGATCTGGTGTGCTTGTTACGTGAATTATTCTGCTTGCACCTTTTATTGCTAGCAATAAACCTTCTTTGTACTTCCACCCCGGTATCGTTAGTGGCCTTTGCATACCGGGCACGATCCCAGACTTGAGCTGGGGCACAACACCTACATGCCCCTGCTCTATGGCAGAGTGTAGGGTGCATGTGTAGGAAGAAGGGCACATACTGGGGACACACACACACACAACACAACACACACGTCACCTGAATGCTAGGTCCCGGGAGCCTGCCAGCAGTGAGGGGAGGGGGGCAGAGAGCATGTGAAGCAGAGCTCCCCCAGGTGGTGCAGTTCATGGCTGCCCCTGTGGCACCCCGCACTGCACTCCAACCTACTCCCACAGGCCTTGCCCTAGCCAGCATGAACCGCTTCCTAGGTGCATGGAGTGGGTGGAAGGAAGCCGGGAAGTGGAGCAGGAGCCCCACACTGAAGCTTCCTCTGTACCCAGGGAGACACTGCAAGAACAGGAGGGGGAGCTGCTGCTGGAGGCAAGGGGAGCTGAGCAGCATCTAGGTGGCTGGCCCAAACTGGTGCCAGTGGGAGCAGGCTGGAGTGCGGCACAGCCTGCCCCAGGTGAGTTTTGGCCCCATGTGGAGCACCCATAGGGACAGCCACAGGTTGGATCCAATCAACTGGCAGCTGCCCCCACCCGGGGTCTGGATTCAGTCAGTTGGCAAGCTGGATCTGGCCCACAGGCCGCATTTTGCCCACCCCTAGACTAGATGCATCTGAAGTAAAAAGATGCCATTAATACATAACCCAGCTGCCCACACATCCTCTGCATTGTTTTAAAAAGGAAAGATATTTACAAAGGGATGGCAGTTTCCCAGGAATTTACAGGAGCAAAACTAGGCAAACCCCCAAAACCAAACAAATAAAAACAACAATAAAAATTTTTCAGGGTTTTATTCCCCCCCACTGCAGAAATGCTGTTACGGTACAACGTGACCCAATCTGATGCTCCTGAAAGAGCGCTTCATGAGCCAGCTCTGCAGAGAGTTTTGTTTAAATCACTTTCCATGCCCCTCAATGCAGGCCTGTTACTAGTAAGGCACAATGGGTACTAGCAGCATGTTGTGTTTTGCTGGCCTCCACAAGTACTAGATTTTTCAGCACTAACCATGGTGTCCACAAGACAAGTTTCTCCTACAGCTATGTTATTGCTTGAAAATAAAGTAGGACCCTGGGGCCAAAGTCTCTGGTGTTGTTTCAATAAAATGATGCCCATTTACACCAGCTATGAAGCCTGCCTCAACCAATATCTCTACCTGCTCAAATCCTGTTCCCTTGTTATCTATAGCCTTGACTCTAAAAGCATGTGCATTTATAGGAATTCCTAAGCATTCTACTTTATGGTCACATTATGGGGCTCCTGAGGGATTGAGGCAAGCAGAGATCACTTAGGGTATTTTTGCAGACTAACAATGCAGAAGTGCATGTTCCTTTTAAAGCTCTTTTGCCAACTAGCCTGCCGGGCTCCTAGAGGGGCCAGGAATACAGAGGTAGAGTCCACTACCAAGTTCCCCATTAGAGCCCCATTGAGGACATCTATCAACAGCAAGGTGAGGTAAGCTACTCACCCTGTCACTGCCGGTTCTGGATTCGGCCTGTGGGCACAGACAAGTTTGACACCCCTGATCCAGTAAGTTAAAACATAGGAACGCTAAAATTTGGTTGCTATCCTGCCATACCTCCTTCAGCCTCTGGAGCAAGAAATCAATCTGGGGGGCAAGGGGAACCCCAAAGACTGAGCTATTACTGGCACAGACTTAACCGACAATCTCCATGACAACCACTGTCAGGCAAGAGGAGGACTAACAGGCATTTTCAGGTCCTCCACTCCCTTTGGACCAGGTTATTAGAAATGTGCTGTGCATTGAAGTTCAGAGCAGGGGAAACACTTCTAGACCCTGACTCCAGATGACAGTATAGCTGTTCAATAGCTGCATCCAGTAGCTCAAGTTTGGATATACTGAACACCAAGTTCTTCTTGGCTTTACCTACAGGGTGTAGATTAGGGCAGAACATGACCCGAGCGATATATTTTTCACATGCAGAAGTGCACTGTGATGGAGATCCAAAAAGCTAAGAGAAAAACAGGCATAGAAAAAATCTTGCTTTACAGATCCTTGATACAGTCTAGTCTCCATCCCCCTGGAAAGCCCTGCCTGATCTGACACAGATGATTCAAGGAGAACAAAAGCACACTGCAAGAGCATCTGAAACAGCCTACCTTAGTGTGACATGGAAGAAGACACATGCACAAAAGAGTCATCAAAATGGGCTGGAAGTCTGATCTGGAAGTAGAGATAGCCCCCAGATGCCATAGTCATTGGTGACAAATCTGCAGTTGTGCTAACACAATTGGAATAATGGTTTTCATAGCTTCTGCTATACCATGTGCCTGCCTTTGTATTGCAACTTTGGAATAAAAAATCTGAGGGACTCCTGGAACAATGCTGTCAGTTCTTGTTGTCTGCTGAATACACTGGATGCAAAGTAACCCAGCAATAACAAGCAGCACAGTGTTCACATTGTGAACACCTTCTCCTTTTCAAACATGCTCTCAAGCTCTAAGGAAGGCAGATAGTATTGATTCAAGCTCAGAGCTACTAGGGATGTGGGTTTTCCAGAAAATTTGTAATTGAAAATTTTTCCGGAAAATTTTCCAATGACCTAAATAGAGCGTGATCTGATTTAGCATGTTTATTTGACTTATATTTAGTAAACAAAACTAAACAAGTACCCTCATGTTAATTTTATGTCCCAATAGCCACAACTTTTTGAACTTAAAATAGTTGATTAGGAAAAAAATTAAATACAGCATACTTAATGTGGTTTAAATGTTATATTCAAACAAATTCAAAGCTTTATGTGGAAAGAAATTATTTTTATTGGCATACTTGTAAAAATGTAACAATACACAATACCATATACTTCCCTTTACACTGCTTGTTTAAATTTCAGGAAGAAAACCCAAAGGCACTAAAAACTGTTAACACACTAATTTTAGCATGCCCAAAGAACAGCGGATGATATGCCATGGTTGTCTACTCATCTACTTCAACAGAGTTTAACTCTCTTCCACTGAGGTCCTTGCGGCACCTCCAGTTTCACTGTCACTAGCTGTAGAATCACTTGCACTACACACTAGTGCCATTTCAGAATCAGATTGAGGCAAATCTGATTCAGAACTACTTGAACCACATTCTCTTTTCTTAAAGGATGGTTTTACCAAATAGTCTATGGGCAAGGGCAACTTATCATCACATTGCTGCTTCTTCACTAATTTTGCTTCTGGAAAATCAGTCAGAAGCACAAGATTCTGAGAAATAGAAACAAGCTTAGCAGTGCGTTCATTTGCTAATCTATTCCTCTTTTTTTTGTCATGACTGAGCTGAAAGCCTTCCAGCAAGAAGCTGCTGTTGGTGGAATGCTTGGGATCCTTAGAGCAATCCTGGACAACAGTCGGGTGTTACAGTATCCCTTCCACCATGGGAGAGGAGACATATTCTCTGCTACCCGCCAAATGATGTCTTTACTCGAAAGTTTTTTTTTTCTTGTGTGTGGCCCTCGGCAATGTCTATCAACATGGCTATTTCGTCAATGTTGAGGACATTCTTAGCTACTTCCATAATTGTATCAAGAGCAGTAGATAATTCATCTTCTGATAAATGTCGTCCTCAGTGCTGAGGATCCAAAAGGTTTGCTGCCAGATTAAATGGATGAGAGCAAAACTCAGATCTCTTAGTAAAGTTATTTTACTTCTTTTTTGGATAGAGGTGAAGGCAGCAAAAGCTCAATTAGATTTTCATTCAGTTGTCTGACTATCTCTGGAATATTTGAAAGGCTTGGTGCATCTCCTTCAAGTTTCTTGATAGCCACTGAAACTGGTAGTAGCAAATTGAATGTTCCTTGAACTCGAACCCAGAATACGTGGTTGTTGAGAATCTGCTTCTGACTTTTCACAGGAATAATCTGGGATACTGCGTTATCTATTGAAGCACACTGCAAACCGTTATTTGTACGTAGCAAACTACATAAACACTTTGTAGCCGAGCCCCATCTAGTTTCTCCTGGCAATAAATGTGCACCTTCCTTCCCCTGCTTCTCTTTCTGTAATTTCTTCAAAGTCTGATTAGCAACATGATGGTTGTTGAATACCTTCACAGTCGCTTTGCAGTTTTCCAATATTGCCTTCACTGTATTCACACTATGTCCTTTGCCAGAAGATTCAACCCATGAGCAAGACAGACAATACTATTAAATGAGGATACTTTGCCTTTTTTGAAAAAATTATTAAGGATCACATTTGTGGGAGTCCAGCCAGAAAAATAATGATGAAGGGCAACCAGCATGGATTCACAGCAGGTAGATCCTACCTGACTAACCTCGTTTCTTTTACGACCAGGTCACAAAATGCTTAGACGTAGGAGCCGAGGTATATGCCATTTACTTCGATTTTAAGAAAGCCTTTGATATGGTATCACATCCTATTCTCATAAATAAACTGAGCAGCTGTGATGTAGATGATTACACAGTCAGGTGGGTGGCAAATTGGCTTAGGGGTCGCACCCAGAGTGTGGTGGTGGCTGGGTCAGTTTCAACCTGGAAAGATGTAGGCAGTGGAGTCTCGCAGGGTTTGGTCCTTGGACCAGTGCTATTCAATGTCTTCATCGGTGACTTGGATGAAGGCGTGGAGAGCACTTCTGTCCAAATTCACTGACGATACCAAATTATGGGGTAAAGTTAACACACCAGAGGGTAGGGCACGAATCCAGGTGGATCTGGACAGGTTGGAAAAAAGTGGGCAGAACAGAATAAGATGCAATTCAACAAAGACAAGTGCAAAGCGCTGTACCTAGAGAGAAGGAATCTCCAACACACTTACAGGCTGGGGGATGACCTTCTTATCAGCACAGAAGTGGAAAGGGATCTCAGAGTCACTGTTGACACCAAGATGAACATAGGTTGTCAATGTGATGAAAAGATCAGTAAAGCTAACTGCACTTTATCATGCATTAGCAGGTGCATGACAAACAGGTCCAGGGAGGTGATACTTCCCCTCTTGGGGCTTCAAGAGGGATGTGGACAACTTCAAGAGGGTCCAGAACAGGTCCACTCATATGCTTAGGGGCCTGCAGGCAAAGCCCTACAAGGAGAGATTGAGGGACCTGGATCTCTTCAGCCTCCGCAAGAGAAGGCTGAGAGGTGATCTTGTGGCTGCCTACAAATTTATTGGGAGAAGTCGGGGGCAACAAGGAATAGGAGGTGCTCTGTTTACCAGGTACCCCATTTACTAGGCCACAAAATGACAAAGAACAGATTTAGGTTAGACATCAAGAAGAACTTCTTTACAGTATGAGTTGCCAGAATCTGGAATGGGCTTCCAAGGAAGGTGGTGCTCTCCCCTACCTTGGGGTTCTTTAAGAGGAGGGTAGACATACACCTGGCTGGGCTCATCTAAACCCCAGCGCTCTTTCCTGCCCAGGGCAGGGGGTTGGACTCAATGATCTACTGAGGTCCCTTCTGCCCCAAACATCTATGAAACTATGAATATTTGCCATGCAGCTTTCAGTTACTTGCATTATCGGTTACAAGGGCTTGTACCCTGGAGGACTTGCACTTTCAATCTCTTCGCTTAGTAATTTGGCTATCTATTCACCTGTATGACAAGAAGATTTGGTAGCAATTGCATTCAGGATATTGGTTCAGGTGTTGCTAACAATGTTTAATAAAGGATTTTCTTATATATCAGTCTATCCATCTGATCAGAGTCATGAATCTGCTTGACAAATACTTTGAATAACCATTATTTGAACTGTGTCATACTGTCTATCCAAGAGAGAATGTGACAAGCGATAATGTGGCGGTCACTTATATGATGGGAGAATTAGTTTGTAATGTTCCTTCCACTATTGATTTTCAGTTATGGAAAGAGGTGTACCACTTGCAAATATAGCTTGAGCTAATGTCTCATCTGCTTTTTCTTGATCTTCTTTTGACATGTTGTCCACAAAGCTTGACTGTCTTGAACAGCTACTCATGGTGGATCGTATATATGGTGACAGTAATCTTGAAAGCGAGGATCCTGCTTCTTCTTCCCCCAGACCTGGCAGCTCAACATTTTCATTTTCCATTTTTTGCAAATCTGCAATTTCAATTGAGCTACCAAGTTCCTGCAACAAAAGGCGGAAATATTTTTATTTTAGCCTAATTTAGCCTGGCCTCCTGCATCAGGAGAAGGAGAAGTGACAGGGAGCTTGCTTCCCCACTCCCTGCCAGAAAGAACACTGCTGCTGAGCATTCTGATGCTCAGCTACCCTGGGACTGCAGAGCCAAAGGGAAGTATAGTCTGGCTTCTGCCATCAGCCAGAGGACTAAACTCACTCTGCTGGGTTGAAATAGTTAACTATTTATCTATTATGTAGTTTAAAAAAAAATTATTGTTAAGGCAAGCAGAAAAGCAGGATACAAATATTTTAAATAAATAAATAAATAGTCCAGAATTGCATTAACAACTTTTAAAATGATAATGTTTTAAAACAATATAGATGCTAATCTATTCTGTGTTGTTTAACATATTAATTTGTTTACTTGCATAGGATTCCTGAAGTAGACCTTTCTCAGATTATGTTGTTCCAACACTTCATTGCATTAGCTTTCTGTATATGGCTTGTACTCTTTTAGAACAGTTTCTATATGTTATTAAATGTTTCTTCATTCTTGTTTCATTGTCAGCATACTCCTGCCTGCAATATTTACATCTACCAACTTTCTTCCTTCCTTCACTGGCTTGAACTTCACTGTAATGATGACACACGCTAGTTTTTTTCTGATTAGGCATGATTATGACTACTTCAAACCAAAAGCACTAAAAAACCTAACAGATTTTATGCAAACACTTCCAACTTCCCCAGCTCAAGAAAAGAAATGAGACACTACTCTGTGTGTTTGCTGAACTGAAAGTGAAACAAAAATGAATCACAGTTTTAGTTTTGGGTTTGCTTTTGCTTGTGGTCTAAGATGAAATAAGAATTTTAGCTTTGGCTTTGATTTAACCTGGACAGCCAATTAGGTGAATTCATAACTTGATTTTTGGTTTGGATTATTATGCGAGTGTATTTACCCTCCTGTTTACAAATCAATAAAACATATATGTACTCTCTCACACATTTCCTAGGGATAATCACCTGAAAAACATTCATTACAACTTTGAAACTGCCAAGCTTGCCTAATACAGTAAATGCTGAGTTATTCGGCACCTTACAAGCCAGTATGCTCTGTTAACCAACATGCCAGCTTGTAAGGGCTTGTAAGGGAAAAGTGAAACTGGAAGTGCCCACCGCGTCATTTCCAGTTTCGCAGAGTCCCCAGGGCCTGGGGGAAAGCAGCCTGTGCTGCCAAGCCCCCATAGCCCGGGGCATAGCAGGCTGTGCAGCTCCCCTGACCCTGTCCCTCGGGACCCACGGGGCCTGAGGGAGGGGCAGTGATGTGGTGGGAGGGGCGGCAACACCCCAGATGCGGCAGGACAGGTGGCGGCCCCAGCAGGCAGACACCTGTTCAGGTTTCTGAGTTAACCAGCATATTTTCATATTCAGCACCCTCCATTCCCCGTGGGTGCTGGATAACAAAAAACTTTTATTGTATTGTATTGGCATCCGTTCACTGTTACCAATGAATTTTATGAAACAGTGAATTTTTAGAAATGGAAAATTTCCCATGGAAAAATAAAGCACTGGAAAATTTTCCACCCCACATCTCTCAGACCTGCCTCTAATTAACACACACTCCATTCTTTAGTCCTCCTTTGTAGCAAGACAAAGTGCTAGTTAAACGCTGCTGCAAATGCAAGTGGAGCCTGCATAGTGCGTGTGTGCACATGGTCATGCACAAACACCAATGCATTTTAGTGTGATCTTCACAAGAAGGAAGGCTTCTTAAAAACAACAGATATGGGTTAAAAATGAACAACAGAAATCTTCCATCCAAAAAGAGAAATATTAGTACCAGCCCAGTATAGTCTCAACATGCCAAGTGGGTTTTGCCAGGGAATGGAGGCCCAGTGGAAGATAAAGTTTTTAAGAGAGCAGATGTCTGTACAGACAGCAGACCTGGGCACCCTATGAATACTGACTAAGGAATGCTGAAACACACATACAGCGTTCTCATTTGGGATGGGAAAGGATACCTCACACCACACACCATCATTGCCTTACAGCATAAGAACATAAGAAGTGCTATACTGGGTCCAACCAATGGTTCATCTAGCCTAGTATCTTGTCTCCAACAGTGGCAGGAGTGGATTCTGTACAGGAAGAGTATCAAATTGGGTATATCTAGAGTGATCTATCTGTTCACCCTTCTGCCTCCTGACTCCTATCATCATTGGTTTGGAGATATCAGAGGACACATCTCTGACATACATCAATGAATGACGCTGTGACCCAGATAGGGGATTGCAATGTGTTTTTGCAAATCAAAAACCATACCAAATATATATGCCTGTTAAATATATTTATCTTGCTTCCATGAGCAAAAGTAACTCAGCTTTAAAACACTGAGGCCTGGAAGAATGAGCACAGAATCAAGGTGACCCAAATTCTAGTCACAGGTTGGTACCGACTTGGATGACAGTGGACAAATCACATTGTTCTGTGCCTCAGCTTCCCCAGAAGTAATACCCAGCTGTCTCACAGGATAACTTAGCTATCCATTATGGAATATGCCAAAACAGTGTTTTGGGCCTGCAAAGCAACAGATAATTATTTAGTGATATTATTTGGTACAAATTAAAAAAACCCCCAAGAAACAGTATCAAGTTTGGATGAAACAAAATTCACTTACACTGAGCTGAAATGCACATGTTAAATTAATCTGCAAAAACCAGCAGGATAAAAAACCATTCTATTGTTCTGGGAAAATGTCAGCCTCCACAAACTAGTAATGTCATTTCTACAGTATTTCTACTATGCTAACATGCCTTGAAGCTCCAGTTACAATCAGGGTTCCATGGCATTAGGCACATGCCCATATTAAGGGACCACCTTTGCTCTATGAAGTTTATAGTCTAAATAAGAGAGAAAGGGTGTGAAGGCAGAGAAAAGGCAAAGCAATTAGGTCACACAGCACCTTAGCAGCCAGGGCTGGGACTACAACCCAGGGTCTCAGAGTCCCTGTCCAGTATTCTAGACACCGGATGACGCAGCATTACTGAGCAGTAGGCCACTAATCCCGACTTCACTAACTACACCAGCATAGGTTCACCCTCATTCAGGCCTGAAAACAAGTTAGTGCAAGCAACCCACCCCTTCTAAGGGGAAAAGCAATTTACCTGTCATCTTTGTTAATTTGATCTCCAAATCCAACTGTGTCAACAATGGTCAGCTTCAGACGGACATTGCTCTCCTGGAGTTCATAACTTCGTGCTTTCAACCTCACTCCGGGCTCATTGTGGGTGGCTGGCTCACTTTCAAACGTTGTGTTAAACAGAGTGTCCATTAATGTCGACTTGCCAATGCCAGTTTCACCTGGACAGACAGACATTGTATTAGAGCGAGTGATCATTCCTCCCCCTGTCAATCTCTCTGATGGTTTCTTTAGAACAGCTAATCATTGTTATTTCTAAAGCACTGAAAACTAGAGGGGTGGGACTCAAGACAGCCAGTGGACAGCCTTATTGGAACTGGTTTCTTAAGAGCTGGTCATCATCTTAGCTGACAGATCAGAGGATGAACCTCCAGAGCTAAACAGGAGCTTGAGTTTAATAAGCTTGTTTCCGTGTCCCCTCCTGTTCCCTGTCTGACCTGTTAACACACTCACCAAGGAATTAAATACATCCTCTGATTAAAGGAAACTCACACCAAACATCCAGGCACACAGGGGTTGGAATCACAGACAAGTCTGTTATATAAAATGTCACAAAAATACTTCCAGAGCTGAAAAACACTAATCTCCAGCCCTTGAGGTAGAGAGCCAGTCTATTTTAATACTACTTGGAGAGCAGGAGTGGGGGCAGGGTGCTTAAATTGAATTCAGTTGCCAACAATGAACTCAAAAGCAAACTGACAAATAAAATTACTTGAATTATTTGTAATGTCCACATTGAAAGAAAGGCAAAGGTTAAAAATCCAAGTTAACATGTGACAAATTCTGTTTTTTAGGTCCCCCCTAATAATAAAGGGGTAAGAACCAACTACAGTTCTTGCACCAATGTCTGTCTTCTCCAGCTAAATTAAATTTCCCATGTGGCACCATATCAAGGGGCTTGCTGAAGTCCAGAGAAACAAGAGAAATTCAGTCAGTCTCATTTTAAAAATTCAGCTCTCCCAGCAAAGAAAAACAGCAGCTAGTCTGGCACAATCTCTCTTTGGAAAACCCATGTCACATCTGATCCCCATTGCCATTTACCTCCAGGCCTTTCATATTTGTCCTTGCAGCAGAACTCTTACTCTGCTGGGTGGAGGTGGGGAACCTCTGCTGACAGAGAGGATGTGTGGCAGCTGTTGGCAGTCTAGCAATGCACAAAGTCTGAGCCCTGCTGGCAGAACTCTAGGTCTGTTGCCAACCCCGTGCTCCCTCAGTCCGGCGATGCAGCCCAGGGCCACGGGGTGCTGGAGCAGCCATGCAGGAAAGCAGTGAAAGCTGGGCCAGACAGAGGCTTCCGGCTTGGAGGGCAGGGGTGGGAGGGGGCGGGAAGGTGGGGTGGGGCTGGCCTTGCTCCTGAGTCCTGTTGGCTTCCCCTGGGTCCTACTGCTTCTGGCTCCTGTCATCTTTGACAGCCAGCCAGGAGCAGATAAATATTACTTTTGTAAAATTTTTAGGTGCCCCGCAGGCTGGATAAAATGGCCTGGCAGGCCAGATCCAGCCCAAGGGCCACACTTTGCCCACCCCTACACCAGACAGATGCCCACAGAAATCAACCATCAGGTTTCTTAAAGTTAGTGGTACTCCACTTACACTGAAAGTCTGTGTAGCGGCAGCTGAAGAATTAGGGCCTTAATGAAAAGGCCATGTTATAGATACAGATAGGAAAAAAATAGATAGGTAACTTGCAAGGCATTATAAAAAACGTTGAAAATATTGTCCTTGAACTTTTTCATCTAACTTATGATGTATAAAAGGAGAACCGAAAAGCTTTTGAAAAGCTTTCCCCTTCACATACACCTATTTAACGCCCCCCCCCCCCCCACACAAACACAGAAATAACAGGAATGTCATATATGGCTTTCCCTGGTTTTGCTAGAGGCCTTTAAAACATGTTTATTGTGCATGCTAACACCTTCACTGATGTCAGGGTCCATTCCTTAAAGTATCCTGTTGACCAAAAGGTGGGTCTTTGAAGTCGGTAAGCTCCCAGACAACAAGTGATAGATACCCCACATGCAGAACTTAGACTTGCCCCAGTCTGGGTTCAATTCTGACCCTAACAACTCCAGTTTGAGTAAGGTTGGCTTAGTAGTGTAGCCCCTTGTCCCTAGTCATATGCTTCCAGTCTACTTTTGAAAAAGGCATTCATTCGTTTTTACAATATTGTCATTCACTTATCAGAACACTACTACAGTTCCTACTTTTCTCATATCAACTTACAGAATATACAAGTAAGTGTCGATCCTTGCCGAGTTACACAAAGACAGAAAAAGTTACACTAACATGCAGTATCCAAACCTTCATGAATGCCAAAAAGCAAACTTCTAGACTGAGGCATCAGTGATTTATTTTAAAAAGACCCCAACCAATAGGATTATAAATGCTAATTACAGCTTTTCAAAGCATTCTTAGTGTTGCAAGATTGTATACATACTGTGCATACATCACTAGGATGCTTCAAAAAGTATATTACACACACACACAACACACACATTGGTGCATACGCACAGAAACACAATACATGCATAGCATCTTGTAATGCTATGAATGCTTAGAAAATATACGTACATTTGAAATGTTAAGCTTGTTGTATGTATGTGTTCTCCCTCTCTCTCACTCGATATATGCAAGGCCAAAATCTTGTTTCCCTTCCCTCCCCGATGATTTCACTTCATAACCTGAATCTGCGGGTGGTCGCCAACCACCAGCTGGCGTTCACCACTCCACCCCCCGCCCAACAGCGCCGCAGCTGCCTGTGGGAGCTCCCTGCTTGCTGCTACCACCGCCTGCGAGCAGTCGCTATGCCTCCCCAACCTCCAGGGGCATGCGCTGCTCATGTCTCAAGGTGAGGGGCTCCAATCCACCTGGCCCCCCAACTCCAGGGGGGCTGAGAAAACCCCAGACCAGACCTCTGACACCTGCCTTCTTCCCTGCCCATCCAGAGACAGCAGCTGGGCCAGGCTGTGCTACAGCAAGCAAACAGAAATAAATGAAGGTGTTCCACTTCGGAGTGTCTTCATTTGAACCCTCATACAATGAGGGTTAATTTGTCACTCAACCAGAGCGCTCTGCAGCCATGCTCTTCTGCTTGTGCATAGCTTTAGAGCATTTTCAAGGAGCTGATCATCAACAGTTTTCTTTTTCCCCACAAAACAAATGGAGAAAAACAAGGATTTCCCCCTTTAACCGATGAAAATGCAGCTCTCATTTTAATGGAGAAACCCACAGATTTTGCAGTTTTTCAAAAAGCTCTCTGCACGCTGGCAGAATACCAGCCTGCAAGGGGCTGTGGGAAGCAGGAGGAGGGCAGTCAGGCAGAGGGCACCATGTACACATATGTGTTCATGGCAGCCTGAAAAGCAGCTCCTGAAGGTAAGTCGGGGAGGAGGGGCAGGGGGGGATTGAGACCCCGCTAGGGAGGGAGGGAAGGAGGAAGGGAGTTGGGGATGCTGCCCAGCTGAGCAGTGCCTAGCCAGGCATGGGGTTTGGGGCCCAGGGCCACAATACGCCGCTGCAGGGCTCCAGTGGCAGGGTGGATAAGAAATCAACAATTATCTTTTAATCAGATTTTTAAAATTTAATCTTATTTTTTTCTTAAGATACGCTGCTTTTTTTTTTTTTAAGAAAAAGAAACATAAACATAGTTTTAATTTAAGATATGTTAAAGATCGACGATATCATCATGGAATAGGGATTATAACTTCTAATTATATACTATTTGAGACAATTTATTCATATACCCTTTTTAGAAGTTTTATAAATAGGTCACAACAGGCTATGGACTATATTAGGAGCCCAATCCAATGGGATTCCCAGAAACTCCTCTACTAGTAAAGATTAAAGAAAACCACTCTACCCAATGGGACTCAGTGCTCAGTCTAGAAGGTGCCATTAAGCATCTCTGTGATGCTGAGTTATAGTTCTCAAACTGTGGATTTGTATCTCCAGAGATCGTAGGCAGATGAGGTTCTTTGTGTAGATGGGACATCTTTTATTAGACCAACTAAATAAATACAGTAAAAGCTTTGTTATCCGGCACCCATGGAGAATGGGGGGCACCGATAACAAAATATGCCAGTTACTTCAGAGCCCTGAACAGGCATCTTTGCTTATTCGGGCCGCTGCTTCTCCCACCACGTCTGGGGCATTGCTGACCCTCTCGCGGGCCCTGCAGGCCCTGAGGGACAGGGAGATGGGCCCCACATAGCCTGCTATGCCCCAGGCCATGGGGGCTCAGCAGCACAAGCTGCTTTGCCCCAGGCTGTGGGGGCTCAGCAAAATCAGAAGTGCCACAGTGGGCACTTCTAGTTTCACTTTAGCTTACAAGTTGGCATGCTAGTTAATAGAACATGCCGGCTCGTTAGGTGCTGGTTAACAGAGTTTTTACCGTAGTTGGAAAAATTGTTTGCAAGCTTTTGCCTTCTTCAGGCAAAGGGAAAGTGTTGTCTTCAGAGATAACATCCTTATTGACAGCAGTATATGGAGGTAAGAAATAATGGACCCGACTACCAGGGATCCGGGCTTTCTGTTTCCCACGGAAAAACGGAGAAAACCACAGATTCCCTGTTTTTAATTGGAGAAAACAGATTTCCGTTTTTAGCAGAGAAATCCGCAGATTGTCTGCTTTTGCAAAGAGCTCTTGCAGGCTGGCATGGCTCCCGCCTCCAAGAGCCGACTGCAGAAAGAGTGGGAAACCCCCAGCCCTGCCTGGAGAGGGACAAGGAGGGAGAGGGGGAAGGGCAGGGCCCAAGCCTCTGAGGCAGCCAAGGCTGGGTTCAAGCTCCGACTCGCCCTTTGCCCCTGGAGCATGGAAGTAAGTGGGGCTGTGGGGCAGGGTTGGGGAAGATGGTTGGGGGCTGAGGGAGCAGGGGGTGTTGCCAGCCTCAGGCAGCACACTACAGCTGGGAACAGGGCCAGGGGGTGAGGGCAGGAGTGCCCATCTGCAAGGGACTTTGTGGTCAAGCAATGTGGGGTGCAGTGTGGTGGTGCCTGCCATGTGTGGGCCGCACACATGCCACCCAGCCGCCTGCCCAGGGGTGGGGGAGGAGGAGGAGGCTGGCATGCGGCCGGCTGCACAGCTCTGTGGCCGGCTCTGCAGCGGCGGCAAGGGATGGTGGCTGGGGGGGCGGCTCGCACGCGGCAGCTGCTGCTGCTTACCTGTAGTGCCGTGCCGGCGGTGATGGCCGCTGCCTACAAAACCTACCTGCGCTGCCATGAAGCCGTGCCCAGAGCTGTGTGACCGGCCACAGGGCAGCAGCGTGGTGGCGGCCAGGTGGCACACAGCCATCCCCACCATCGTGCACCACACAGCAGCCACCACAGTACTGCTGCCACCCAGTGGCCGGGCACACAGCTCCAAGCATGGCTTCACGGCAGCAGCGGAAGGTTTTGTACGCAGCGGCCATCACCGCTGGCACACAGTGGCCGCTACTGCTTACCTGTGGGGCCGCCCATGCCAGCAGTGACAGCCACTGTGTACAAAAGTTCCTCACGCTGCCACGGAGCTGTGCCCGGAACTGTGCGGCTGGGCAGGAGTGGCAGTGTGGTGGCCATGGGCACCATGTGGCACAGGATGGTGGTGGGGATGGCTGTGTGCCGCCTGACCACCACCACACTGCTGCTGCAGCTGGCTGCACAGCTCCGGGCATGGCTCTGCAGCGCCATGGGGAGGTTTTATAGGCAGCGGCTGTCACAGCCCTAGAAGTAAGTGGTAGCAGCCGCCGCGTGCGAGTCCCCCCGCCCCTCCATCCACCATCCCTCGCTGCCACTGCAGAGTCGGCCACAGAGCTGTGCAGTCAGCTGCATGGAAGTCTCCTCCTCCCCCTCCCCTGGGCAGGCGGCATGTGTGCAGCCCACACATGGCGAGCACCACCACACTGTGCCCCACATCACTTGCCCGCAAAGTCCCTCTGCAGATGGGCACCCCTACCCTCACCTGCGGCCCTGTACCCCTACCCTCACCCCTTGGCCCTGCTTCTGGCTGCGGTGTACCACCTGGGGCCAGCAGCACCCCCCACTCCCTCAGCCCCCAACCATCTTCCCTAGCCCTGCCCCACATCCAAGTCCCACTTACCTCTAGGATCCAGGGGTGAGGGCATGGCTCCACAGTGGCACCAGTTGCCCACAATGCACCCCCAGCCAGCACACAGCTGCCACCACCCCGCACCGCTGCAGAGCCATGCAGCCAGTCATGGGAAATAAGCAGTGGTGCAGTGGCAGCTACTGCATGCAAGCCCCCCTTTGCACCCCCTGGCTGGGCAGCACGTATGTGGCCCGCACACAGTGGTTGCCACTGCACTGTTGCTGCCGCACCCTGTGCTACTTGCCCACAAAGCCATGCAGGTGGCTGTGGGATGGTAGCACAGGGTGCAGTGACAGAGTTGCAGTGGCAGCCTCAGCGAGCAAACTCTGTCAGGCTAGCCGGCATGTGTGTGGCCCACAGAGTGGCACCCCTGCCCTCACCCCCTGGCCCTGCTCCTGGGGGTGGGCACAGAGGCACACTCCCCTGCTTCTTGATTTACCCCCCAGCTCCTTCCCTTTTCCCTGCCCTGCCCCTCCCCCCCCCACTTACCTGCTGGGGTAGGTGTCAGTGTCTGTGTCTGTCTGGGGGGGCTGTTGTGAGGGGCATCAGGAGGGCTGTTGAGGCTGTGGTGGGGATGAGCAGGGCGCCAGCCCAATCATGGATTTAGGGTTTTTAATCAGAGAATTTGCGATTTTTAATCAGAGAAAACCAGGATCCCTGCTGATTACCTACTCATCAGCCCTATTGTCTCTGCAAGTTTGCCTACACAGTCAAGCCTTTACCTTTCCCTAAAAGTGCAAAGTTGCAAGAAGTTAAAATCAGGGGTGGGCAAAATGTGGCCCACAAGCCGGATCTGGCCATTTGAGGGGCTTTGTCTGGCCAATGGCAGGTCCCTTGCTCTCACCTGGCCGAGGTGCTGGCAGGATGTGCCGCGGGTGGGCAGCCCCCTGGGCATGCAGCAGGGATGGGGCAGCTCCACAGCTGGGCTGCCTTTCTATGTAGCACGGGCTGCTGCTGTCAACCCCATGGTAGTGGCAGGGACCAGCGCATGCAGCTCTGACCCCACGCCGGCTCCGGGTTGAGCAGCAGCAGCAGGGCAAAAACTGTTGCTGGTGTGGGGGTGAGGGGAAGCAACCCCTCCCCACAACCGGACAGTTTTTCAGAATGGCTCTGTGCTCGACTACATTGCAGGGGCCATTGGCTCCTGTGGGGGGGCAGGGAGTTGCAGACCCATAGCCCTGGCAGCTGGGGGACCCCCTCTGGTAGGCTCCGGGGAGGGGGGAGCGAGGGGTCTGGACCTGCCTCCTGGTGAGATAAGGGGACAAAGGGAGCTCTGATTTTCCATGATAAAAAACCCAGAATCAAATACCAAAATTTATAGATACCTAGAATTTACTTTATTATAGTGATTGAAGCACTGGTAGGCTTCCAAACTGATGTAAAATTGCAAATATTGAGAAAACATTGTGTTCAATTGATATCAACATATACATAGTGACCTTTCATTTTAATTACAGATTTTGGGAGTTTTAATCAGAGAATTTGAGGGGCGGGGGGGGAAATTATCAGGGAAAACCAGGATCCCTGCTGATCATGACACAAAATATCATTGTCTGCACCTCAAGACTTTTTTTTCCTCTTCCCTTTGGACAAAGTGTGAAATTTCAGAATGGAGCTAAAAAAGTTGATTAGCCCATTTTGAAAGAAAAAAAAAAGCACAGCACAATTTGCTAACGAAGACAGAGTGAGGCATGTTAGGCTAGGAATATTTACTGCAGGAGAAAGAGGCAGCTAATTTATACAATTTTGATCATGGAGTGGCTTGCTAATCAGGAGGTCTCCTGCTGAATCTCAAACTATTTCATGTTGCTCAGGGAGTCATGCCAGTGCCAGATGCTCTGAGGTGGTGCAAAATAGGACTATTTTCTTATCTAGCTCTAAGGTTGCCAACTCTGAATTTATTCTGGGAGGTTTCATCACATGATGTAATGACATTAATTACTATGTGTAGACTTGACATCAGGAAGGTAAACGCACATTACTATTACATTTTAAAAACCCATTAGACTACTGTATAAATTGGATTCAATATTTAATGTTTATTTTAATGAATGTCTTATCATTTATCTCCTAGGTGACCCTCAGCAGTCTCCTAGAGATTTATATCTAATTCTGGGAAACTCCAGGGGAACCCTGGAGGGTTGGCAACCCTGCTCTTAAATAAACAATACCTTAAAAAGAATCTAGTCCTTCTACCCAGATGTGGATTACAGATAGCTAAAACTGCACTGTAAGCAGGACTCTGAACATGCTATGAAAAGCCAATTAGTCAGAGGGCTTAGGTTTGGGTTTCCTCCTGTATTTAGAGTGGATTTAAATTAGAAAACAGCACACACTTTAGTTAAACTTCTGAGTAATGGCATTACATGCCTTATGGAAGGTTTTGCCAGGCTCAGAGGATAGATCAGCTATTTTGTTTGTGCAGGGAGTATCTTCAATGCTTTGTTGAGATGACATTTTGAACACAACACACATTTTCTTCTGGCTAACATATATTTTTGGTGATTTGGGGGTTGTTGTTGTTTTTTATTTGGTACAACTCCTAAAGGAAATCTGAGTTTCAATTATGAATAGTTTTGAAAGAAACAAAACTGAGAAGTGAAGAGATGCCAAATTAGCCATATCCAGATTAGATACACTACAGAAAAAGCTGCTAAGCTGCATTCTTAACAAATCAAATGATTCCTCCTAGAATACTGTACACTAGAGCCCACTTTATTTCAACTTTTTCACATTTCAGGAAATTATTATAATTTATTATTTGAAAAAAACAACCCCCAAAATGACAATTATTCCTTTATTTTTTCAATGAGCTACAGGCATTTTAAATTTAGGCACAATGAATTTAAAATAGCTATTTCCCATCCCCTTTCTTGCTTTGGGCCAGCTGTATACAGTGAACAGAATAAAATCATAGAAAATTAGGGTTGGAAGGGACCATAGGAGGTTATCTAGTCCAAACCCAAGCTCGAAGCAGGAACATCCCCAACTAGATCATCCCAGCCAAGGCTGTGTCTAGCCAGGTCTTAAAAACCTCCAAGGATGGAGAGTCCGCAACCTCCTTGGGTAACCTGTTCCAGTGTTTTATTACCCTCCTAGCAAAGAGTTTTTCCTAATTTCTAACCTAAACTTCCCTAGCTGCAAATAGGTCATCTGCCACCACTGAAAACAGTCTTGCTCCATCCTTTTTTGAACCACCCATCAGGTAGTTGAAAGCTGTTACTAAATTCTCGCTTCCACTTCTCTCCTGTAAATTAAATAAACCCAGTTCTCTAAGCCTCTCCTCAGAAGTCATGTGCCCCAGCCCTCTCACCATTTTTGTTGCTCTCCACTGGCCTCTCCAATTTGTCCACATCCTTTCTGTAGTGGGGGCCCAAAACTGAACACAATACTCCAAATGTGGCTTCACCAGTGCTGAAGAGAGGGGAAGAATCACTTGCCTTGATTTGCTAGCAACACTCCTAACAATGCAGCCCAGTTCCCAAGAAGGCTAATGGCACACAAGGGCATGCTGCTGGCTGATATTCAGCTGATTGTCCAGTAGAACCCACAAGTCCTTTTCTGCAGAGTTGCTGCCCACCCAGTCAGGCCCCATGGTATGTAGTGGTGCATAGGATTGTTCCATCCTAAGTGCAGACTTTGCACTTGTCCTTATTGAACCTCATGAGATTTCTTTTGGTCTAGGCCTTCAATTTCTTGAGGTCACTCTGAATCCTAGCCAATCCTTCAGTGCATCTACTACTCCCCCCAGCTTGGTGTCATCTGCAAACTTGCAGTAAGGGTGCACACTCTATGCCACCTTCCAGGTCATTGATTAAAATATTGAACAAGCCCCACGACTGACCTCTGGAGCACTCCACTTGATGTCAGCTGCCAACCAGACATTGAGCTATAGATTATTTGAGATGACATTTTGAACACAACATACCCCCCCCCCCCCCCCGGTTGCCATCTTGGGACCAGAAGTCCCATGTCCTAACCCTTGACCTTTGCCATCGGAAGTCCCTCCCCTTGCTGCCAGAAGTACTCTTTTCGGGAAGGGGGTTTGCCATCTTGGAACCAGAAAAAAAACCCAACAAATTATACACTAAAAATCAAAACACTGACAATAGCATATTTTAATTTTATTTAAAAATATATTTTTGGCCTGATTTGTGTGTGTTTTGTTGTGTATATACAGATGATTGAATAATAGCTCAAAATGAACTCTTGTACACTGTGGGGGGATGAAAGTAAGGGTGGGTATGGGCATTCTGGGGGGGGCTGTGTGTGTCTGCATACTTGTGTGTGTATATGTAGGTGGGTATGGGGTTTGTGGGAAGGCAGAGGGTGGCTGGGGGTGCACATGGGGGGGGATACATGTGTGTGGTGGGGTGTGTAAGTGTGCAAGGCTCCCCCCCAGTGCCAGGTGGGGGGGGGTGAGGGGGAGGGTGTGGTTGTGGGGTTTGCAGGTATGGGGGTGTGCATGGGAGCCCCTGCACACGCACCCCCGAGCCATTCAGTCCCTGCCCCACAATGGCCTGAACCCCACATGCTCTGCAGTGCCTCCCTGCCACTGCCAACAGCACACAGCCCACACCTGCTCCAGACTCAGTCCCAGAGTGGATCAGCTGGAACCCAGGCACAGTGCAGACCTCACCCACTCTGCACCACACGCCCATGGCGCACACGTCTTGCTGCCCCCTGCACAGTCCCGACCCCGCATGCCTGCTCTGGGTTCTCCCACCAAGGCCCAGCAGCAGCAGTGTGGGACAGAAGCTGTTGCTCAGCACTGGGGGAAATGCAATCCCTCCCCATTGACACTGCCAGCACTTTCTGATATAGCTTCCCGGAGCCTGCGCTGTGCTGGGCTGCCCTGTGTCTGCTCTGCACTGCCACTGTTGCCCCACCAGGCAGCCCAGAGGCAGCAGTGACACAGTGTAGATGCTGGGCAGCACAGCATGGGCTCCAGGAGGCTACACCAGGAAACGCCGGTAGTTGTGAGGGAGAGGGGCCGCATTTACCCCATGCTGAGCAGCAGCTTCTATCCTGCGCTGCTGTTGCTGAGCCTGGGTGGGTGAGCCCAGAGCAGGCACAGGGCACGTGGGGTCAGGGCCATAGGTAGGGAAGGCTAACTGGGCTCAGACTCCCCCAAACTTAGGGGGAAAGCAGGTATGGCCAGAGGGCAACCCAGCCACAGACTGCAGCAGTTGGGGCGGGGCACACTCGGATACCCTGCGCAGCCAGGATCGCAGCCAGCCCAGCAGGTAGGTAAGTTTCTTTCTTTACCTGGAATTGGTAGGGGTAGATCGAGACCCACCCCCCCACAGTGCAGGAGGCATTGGGTAGGGGCAGGGGCAAATCATTCACTCCTGCCCCACCCCCTGCTATGTGCCCAGGGGGCAGCAGGACAAGCCACAGCTGGATGGTGCCTGGGCCAGGCAGGACTGAGGAACCCGCTGCAGCCTGGAGAAAGACCTGCCACGGGCCAGATTCGACCCACAAGCTATATTCTACCAACCATGCCCTTGTGGCAGAAGGCCACCTCTGTTTCTCCCCAAAAACTCTGCTCTGTGACAATTTGGGCCCTGCAAAGGGTACACACCTTACCCTCTCTCTTTAGGTGACCTGAGCTGAATACATTCCTGAGGGAGAGGAGAAACCTGCTCCTTCTCCCTACGCAACTGGCACCACATACCTGGGTGAGGGGCTTGGACACCCTGGTGGGCTAGAGACTGCCGGTCTACCCAGCAACCAGTGATGCATTTCAAATTCGTTGGCTGACAGCCAACAGGTGCTGGGCTCCATTGGACCTGGTAAATGAGGTCATAAGGGCTAAGTTAAGGACTGCCCAGAAGGAGGGGCAGCAGGCATGAGGAAAACTCAGAGAGAGAGAAGAGCTGGACTATATGAAACTTACTCTCTCTCTCAAAACTGATGATCAAGGAACTGCCTGCCTCCAGAGGGAATCTCCACCTGCCTCTGGATGATACTTGTGAGTAAGCTACTTGAGATCTAACTAGATATCTAGCTTGCAGTAACTCAGATACGTGATCAAAGGCTACCCCAGGCACCCTGTTTGCTCTATGGGATTTCTCTGATACTACTCAACGCTGTACCCTATTCCAACCCTACTCCTTGTAACCAATAAAGTTCTCCTTTGTACCTAGCGTGGGAAACTTATTGGGAGTGGGTCTAGATTATGCCTTGGGGTCCCCTTGGTTCAGCTGAATAAGGGAAACCACTACTTGTGCTTCTGACTGAGGGAAGCACCCCAAGTTCTTGGAGTGAGTCAAGTACCCTCAAGGGCTACTAGGCCTGTGTTTCCCAGGGGGCGCAGTGCCAGAATCAAGCCCATCCCTGGGTGGTGGCAGCTGTACCCCCAGGCTAGCAGGTGTGCTCCAGGAAGGGGGTCAGCCAGATGTGAGGCACCCCCAGGGGCGCACTTGGAGCCTGGAAGGTGGTTGGGCAGTGAGGTGGATGGCTCAGTACAGGAGCACCCCCTACTGGGCCGCCACAGCCCTAACCTCTTTTTTTCCCCAGTTGGCTGCCCACCTCCTCCCCAAACTGTGCTGTCAGGTATAGCAGCCTGGGAGCTGACTTTGCCTGTGAACACTGAGGTGAAAAAGGAATAATTTCAGCCCTTTCTGCATTCTCTGTCACTAGGTTGCCTCCCTCATTCAGTAAGTGACCCACACTTTCCCTGATCTACCTCTAGTTACCAATATACTTGTAGAAACTCTTCTTGATACCATTCACATCCCTTGCTAGCTGCAACTCCAAATGCACTTTAGCCTTCCTGACTTCATCCTTGCATACCCAAGGAATACTCTCTTATACTCCTCCGCTAGTTGTTTGTCCAAGTTTCTACTTCTTATAAGCTTCCTCTTCATGATTTAACTTACTGAAGAGTTCACTGCTAAGCCAAGCAGGTCTTTGGTCACACCTGCGAATCTTCCTGCACATCAGGGTGGTTTGTTCCTGCACCCTCAGTAAGTTTTCTTTGACGTACAGCAAGCTCTCCTAGACTCCTCTCCCTTTCGTGGGCAGGATCCCCTGGGAAGCCTGCCTGAGTTCCCAGAGCAATTCAGTCTGCTTTTCCGAAGTCTAGAGTTCTTACACTTCTACTTTTCTTGCTTCCTTTCCTCAGGATCCTTACCTCAATCATCTCATGCTGCTGCCTGAGTTGACATCCAGTACTGCATTCTCTACCAAGTCTTCCCTGTTTGTGAGCAGCAGGTCACGAGCACTGCCCCTAGTTGGCTTCTCCAACACATGCACTATGAAGTTGTCCCCTACACTCTCCAAAAACTTTCTCAATTGCCTGTGCACTGCTGTATTGCTCTCCCAGCAGATGACAGGGTGACTGATATCCCCCATGAGAACCAGGGCCTATGATCAGGAAACTTCTGCTAGCTGTCTAAAGAAAGCTTCATCCACCACTTCCTGGTCTGGAGGTCTATAGCAGACCTCTACCACAACATCACCCTTATTGCTCTCCCCTCTGACCCTAATCCAGAGACTTTCAACTTTCAAGAATAATAGGCAAACAAGACATTCAGCTGTTCCAGATCTCCTGTTAATCTCTGAAGCACTTTAAACACACACGTATTGAAAAGACATTTTGCTCAGCAGAGCAGATTAACTTACCAACACAAAGTATGTTGAAGCAAAAGCCTTGTGACGTTGACTTGTTGACCAGCTGATCTGGAAGACTGTCGAAGCCAACATGACCAGACAGGGACAGGTTTCGAAGGTCATCATTCTGAAATTCCAAGCAGAAATAGTTGTAATTAAGATACAGTAGAGTGATTTATGTACGTGAAAGATATAGAAATACTAGGCTATCAGAGGTGTGGAGAATAGTCTCTCAACAGATCTTCCACAAAATATGGCCATAGACAGCTGGACAGGAAAACCCCAAATGCTCCAAGGGGGGAAGAAAGTTCAGGGACTGCAGAGTATGCATGTGGGTAAGCCTAAAGTTAAATCTCCCCCTACCTGAGAAGTTTTACTCCAGTTGTAACCCAGATACCTTCCTCTGGAGGCAGCATATTTTTTCCTCCAGCATAATCTCATGTGCAGCTGCCCCAAGGTCCCCACCTTCAGGCTCCTGCCTCAGTATTCCCAGCATAACCATCTTAGTACTACCATGACCTCACCTGTAGGCAAAATGAGGTCCATCCAGCAGATTTCTAACCATCTACAAATCTGGTCTAGTTTCCTCCCAAGTCCATGTTTTCCTTGTATATGCTCTACCCAACTCTCTGCACCCAACTCAGAGGTATCTGGCAACAACCCAAATCAAAAAGCAAAGGCTTCCAAAGCCTATTTCTTCAGTGTGTGACTGGTGGGTTTGAACACACTGGCACTGAAACCAGTGCTAGGCAAGAGCTTCAGATACCTCATAACTCGTCTCGTACGGACACCGGAGCAGCAGACTATTAAGTCCTGCATAACATCAAGCACAAAGCAGTCCTGTCCCATCCATGTCACATCATGCTATAAATCTAGCCCCATCTAGTGACCCTCCTGTCATACCACCACATGATGTACCAAGGAGATCAGGCTGTTTGGCCTGCTTCATCACTACTTTACAGCATTGGTGGTCCAGAGGGATCAGATGCTGGGGTGCAATTGTTGTGCTGAACATTCCTTCAGGTGTACAAGGGAACTTCTACACTATTGCACCTTAGCAGCCCTTCAAATACAGGATGTGTCCTCATGACAAAGGTTGCTGTTAGCACTCATACTGTGTCCCAATTGGCTCCTTGGAATTTTGACTTCCATTATATTACAGGCAGTTCTCGGACTTATGACACAATTGGTTCCTGAAAACTGTGTCTTAGCTCAAAACGAAGGGCTCTTGGCTGGAATCTTCTTAGAAGTCTTGGCTGCAGGTTCTTCTGGAGTCTTGTCTGCTTTCTTTAAAGAAAGCATCCAAGGAAGTTTGGACAGATGTTCTCCAGGGAGATGAGCGATGCAGCAAATTTGTTCGCTGGCGTGGCATCGCATTAGATCAAGCGTTGTAAAGTTGAAACTGATGCCATAAAGTTGACACAGGGTGTTAATTTATAAACATTGGAAGTGCAAAATGTTGCAACTCGAAATGTTATAAGTCGAGGATGGCTTGCATTCCTGATTTAAGCCTGATTTAAGCTATTCTAGTTTGTCACTGAAAAAAGGCTTTTGAAGACTCCACTGTAGCAACAGAAGTGATCATTTACAGATGCCCCCTAACAGGAGAGTGAAGGAGTTTGAATAAGAGATGAGCCCACAGGGAACACCTTGCTAGCAAGTTAGTGAGAAACAGATGGTCTGTCAGAGGTTGCCTACTGCCCCATCATGAAGTTCATGGTTAGTTTTTTCTCATTCATGTATGCCTACATTTATTGAACCTGGTGATCAATATAGCAGCATAAACAGAAAATAGGCTAGTTTATTCTTATGTCTTGAGTGTTAGTCTATAATCACAACATAGCATAACCCACATTGCTTAAACCAGGGGTTGGCAACATTGAACCCATAGGCTGAATGTGGCCTGGGGAGCTTGGTCTTTGATGGCAGGGAGCTTCTTATGCTGCAGTGAGAAACCAGTAGCCCCACAGTGGGGAAAAGCAGCAGCAGTGGTAGGAAACTTCCTTGTACAAGTTTCCCCTTGCTTTATGTAGGTTCTGTATGTGCAAATTCACTCTTATGCAATGATCCTTTTTATACCAAAAATTCATTGTGCGCGAGGTAAATTCACTCTTATTTTATCAGTGTGGTGGAAGCCTGCAGTCAGCTGCTTTGTGTGGTGCACTGTGGGAGTGAAGCACACCAAAATATAGTCTGGATCTGTGCTCCTCCCTAGTTGTCTGCAACACTCATTTCTGTAACTGCCATCCCCATTTGTGATAGTGCCCTGTGCTTGTGTGTACTGTCTGCTGTTGGCGAGTATCAAAATTGTCTTGTAAAAGTGGTAAAAATGGGTCTGGGGGTCAGTACAGTAGAGGTCTTGGAACATATCCCTATTTGTTACATTGTAAAGCGAGTTCCCTTTATGCAAATTTGAATTATGTGCCATTTTCTAGGAATGCACATATAGCATAAAACGAGGGAAAACTGTAATGTGGTAAGGGTGGAGGAAGGGCAGCAGCTAGGTCCTAGTGCCAGCACATCTCAGACTCTATTTGGGTCACTCCAGTCTGCAATCAGGTAAAGTTGCCAACCATCTACTTAAACAGTATCCCGCAAACCAACTAAATCCATTTTAGCTTTCAAAGTCTTTTGCAGCATCTGTCAATGGCGAAAGGAAGCATGAAAGAGCAAGTGAGTGAGAGTGACATGATGAATAGCTTGCCATTACTCACAACCTCATCCTACATAAGGTGAGAAAGCAAGGAAATCATTCGCCCCAACACATTTTCCATTCCACAGCACATCTCAAGTTCTGAAGTCTCATCAGAAAAGTACTGTCCCCGATTTGGAGAGCTGTCAGTTCTTCATTCAGCTTTGCTTATGCCAAGGGATGGTTGACCAGTTGTTCCCTCCCCACCCATTGGTCTCAGTGAGTCTGGCCAGGCACCCGGAACAGACAGACAAAAATGGGGCTGGTTACAGCAGCACAGACCTTATAGGATGATGGTTTGAAGCAAATCCAATATTATATTTAAAGTTTTCCAGAACAGCTGTACAATAGCTTGTGGGTTAGTCTATAAAGTCAGACATGTTGGTTATCTCTTCTAGCAAAGCATATTTACATAAATATCTTGAATACAGACAGAAAATGTAGTGAAATGGCAGAAGAGCAGCAATCATTCCATACAGCTCATTTTTCTACAAGAGGCTATAAAACTTAAGACGTCAAATTTTATAAGCTCTATAACACATAGAACTTAAAGTCCTACAAAACTCAGACCTCAAAATTTTCTAATACCAGATATTTGTGTAGGAACTACTACACAAAATTATACCTGATTTAAAAGCCACCAAAGTCAATGGGAGACTTTCCACAGATTCAGCAAGCACTGAATCAGGCTCTTTGGCACCTAGACAGTCTCTCTGAGCCAAAAAAATTAAATAAATAAGGATCAAGCCAAAGACTGCATTTCATCCTCCCACTTGCTGGAAGACCACAGGGAGATCACCAGAATCATCATTAGGGCAGGGCACACTACACCAATGGTTGGACCCTGGGCAGCTAGAACAAAAGTGGCCAGTGGCAGAGGTGCCTGGCCAGACATGCTTCAGAAAACATGCCAGCTGTGCAAGTACACCCCACGGCGGCTTATAATACGTTACAAAAAATGGATACATTAATCAGTTTTCAGGGACTTGAACAAAGTGGAACAGAATTGCTCTTAGGCACCTAAGTCCACTTAAGCATTTTGGAACAGAATCTAGCCATATGAATTGCTATGCATTACAAGTTGGCAAAATGCCAGCAGAAAGCCAATGGTACTTCTGAGTATAAGCATCCCTGGACAAGTAAGACTGTATGATGCAGCACCTGGAGACACTTTCTCCTTACCTGGGATCATATTTTTCCTGCACTTTAAATGGAGGACAGTGGAAAAGCAGAAAGAATTTAGACCAGGGATAAGCAATATCTTTGGCCACCGGAGTGCTGAAAAAAACTGCAAAGTCTACCTTGTAAGGTGCTAGAGTGCTGGCATGCCAGAAAAACAAAACCTGGGCAGGGGAGACATGGCAGGATGCATGGCATATTGATATAATTAATCATAATTGCTCCTTTTTTTAAAATGGTAAAATGCCAGGTTTTCTAAAAATTCTAAGCTTGGTGACAATAAATAAAACTTCATATACTACCTTTTTTCTTGTATATTCTGTTCATTGTGATGAGAGAAGAGAGAGAAAAAGAGAAAACACAGAAAAAGGGAAAGAGAAAGAAAAAAAATAAAAGGGAAAAAGGAGGGTGTGCCCCTTGCCACCAATGTCTCCCAATGCTATGCACTGCAGTTCAGGCCTGCTGATTCAGGGCAGTAGCCAGCAGAGGGAAGCAGCAGCCACCAGGGCTGGGGGGCTCAGGCCTCCCTGATGGTCCCAGAGCGGGGTAAGCCCAGGCCCAGGCCTAGGAAGGAAGGCCTGGCCATGGCTCAGGCAGACAGATGGCCCACCCCACCCCACCCAGGCGGGGGCAGCACAGGACTGCCAGGGCCAGGTGCTCTGGGCATGGTACAGGCAGCACAGGGGAAGCAGGCACTGCGGACAGGCTGGCCTGGCTGGCCCCTTGGAAAGGCAGGGCCTGGACAGGAAGCAGGGGCTGCCCCAGGGCTCTATGGGCTCAGGGTGCAGATGACAGGCAGGCAGGGGCATCCAGCAGCACCTGAGATGAGGCCTGGCCTGCGCAGCTCCACAGGGATGGGATGCAACTACCTGGCCCATGAGGGAACACCGCTTTACCAGAGTAGGATGCCAAGCTCAGGGGGCTCCCAGCTCCAGGCTCAGCCATCCTGAATACTCGGCACAGCATGAGTGGGACGGAGCCACCCCTAGTGTGGGAGCCTGGCTGCAGGAGCCCCCTGGGCTTTGGGAACAGCTGCCACAGGCAGCAAGGGTCAAGCCAGCTGGGAACCCAAAGTACAGTGGCTCTGTGCAGTGCCTGCCCCAGTCTGGAGGGGAGCTGTGGGTGGGTAAGGCTGAGACCAGGGCTCTGGCAGGCCAGGACAGCCATGAAGACTGTTCCTGGGTGCCTCACAGGGCTGGGCTCCTGCAACATGGGTAGCTCTGCCCTGCTTGCATTGTGTCTGGCGCGCAGGGAGGCAGAGCCCCGCATCCTGCCCGGGCCAGGCAGTGTCTCCTCATGGGCAGAGAGACTGCACTGCATCTCTAAGGAGCTGCGCAGGCTGGGCCAGGACCCACCTTGGGTGCCACTGGGCACCCCCACCTGCAGCCCAAGCCTGAGGAGCCCTGGGTCAGCCCCACTTCCTGCCCAGCCCCCGCCTTCCCAAGGGGCCAGCTAGGTTAGCCTGCCCACAGCACCTCCTCCTGCACCTGCTTGTCCTACATGTCACCCGGCTCCTGCCCCGAGCACCTAGGTGCTGCCCCGCCCAGGTGGGATGGAGCATGCGTCTGTCAGAGCCTTAGGCTTGCCCACCTGCTGGGAGCCTCCAGCACAGCACAGCACAGCACAGCACAGCACAGCACAGCACAGCACTTGCCAGGGCCCAGGCCCTGGCCCTGCCCACCCACAGCTCCCTCCAGGGGCTGGGCCAGGCTGGGGGGCATAGCCTGGGCACAGGGGGTAGGGTCAGCAGAATGCAGTCTCGGCCTGTGTTTGCCCGAGTCCACCCCTAGTGCCTTCTGCAATGCTGGGACCTGCGGCAGCTCCAGAGAGCCCAGAGCAGCATTTAAAAAAAAATTAAGCAAATTTCCTCACACCTCTCCATGTGCCATTAACTGGCATCCCTGCCAGGGGTTTCCTATTTCTGATTTACACCAAAGGAGGCAGTCAAGATCAATGCTATTCACATTGTGCTCCTAGTAAAATAGCACAGACATCTGGAGAGGGGACAAGACTAGTACAGGTTTCCTTCACTTTATGCAGGTTCTACATGTGCAAATTCACTCTTATGCGATGACCCTTTTTATACCAAAAATGAGTTATATGTAAGGTAAATTCACCCTTATGCAGTCAGTATGGTGGAAGTCTGCAGTCAGCCGCTTTGTGTGGTGCATTGTGGGAGCGACGCACACCAAAATATAGTCTCCTGTGTGGATCTGTGCTCCTTGCTCATCGTCTGCAACACATGTTTCTGTAGTTGCCCTCTCCATTATGGTAACATTCACCACCACCCTGTGGTTGTGTGTACTGTCTTGTGAAAGTGGTAGAAATGGCTCTGGGGGTCAGTACAGTCAAGGTCTTGGAACGTATCCCTATTTGTTACATTGTAAAGTGGGTTCCCTTTATGCAAAATTGAGTTACGCATAGTTTTCTAGGAACACATGCACAGCATAAAGGAAGGGAGACCAATATGTTCAATGCTACACAGAGACACGGTTAAAGGGGTTTTGCAGTTCTCTCAGTGCATGCAAGTTATTGTGTTACATGTAGGGGTCTACCAAACTCAGGGGGGCAGCTGGCCAATTTTGCAGGCTGCCATTTTCATAGGTTAAGTGCTGCAGGAATCCATACACACACCCTTAGTGGCTTAGGGGTTCCAGCAGTCCCACCCCTCCCTGCAGATTGCCACATGGCCCCAAACCATGTCTTAATTACCCTGATTAAGCCTGGGGAAGCCATTAATCCACATTATTAAACATGGATTAGTGGTTTCCCCAGGCTTAATCAGGATAATTAAGTTGTGGCTTTGGGCCATCTCCAAGCAGTGGGCTCTGCACTTTTGGCAGGCTCTCAAGAAAAAAAATAAGAATCCATAAAACTCCCCCCTCCAAAAAACTTACAAGTAAAGCAAAGTATGGGAAGCCCCACAGTCTTGAAGCAGCAGGGTGGCAGCCCCCCCTCCCTCCCCAAAACACAAATACAAAATGGGTGACACCTAGATGGATGGTAGACCTACAGAGCAGGATCTGGGAGTCTTGGCAGATCACAGACTCAGTAGTAGTCTGCAGTGTGGCGAATTCCCCTTTTGTACGGCTGCATTTTGGGACAACAGAAACATCAATAGAAACATTAGATGCAAGACATGGGAAATGATAGTGCCTCTACTCCTTAGTTTAGGCCTCATCTAGAATATTAGTTGCAGTTTTGGGCTCCACCTTTTTAAAAGGACACAGAAAAGTTAAAGAAGGTCCAGAGGTGAGTAACCAAAGTGAAAAAAGAGCTTGGAAGTCAAGCCATGTGAGGAGAAATTGAAGGAAATAGGCAAGTACAGCTTGTGGAAGAGAAGGTGCTTAAGACAGGACATTATAGAAAGTTGAAGGGCTGCCATGAAGAGGAAAACCACCTTCTTTTCTGCTGCAAAGGGGGACATGGACCAATGTCTTGAAGTTGCAGCAAAGTAGATTTAGATTGGATATCAGAAAAAACTTCTTCACTGTAGACATGCCTACACAAGATGCTGACTGAGCAGTAGCCAAAAACCTGTACAGTATCACATCACAGCACAGACAATGCTAATATACTACTGCACAGTTTATTAGGCTATTGAGTGGCAGCATGACCTAAAAGACATTCACTGGTGCTACTGCACAGTAACTCTGGTTACTGTGCATTTGTTTAGTACTTGCTAATACAAGTACTAATTAAATACACAGTAACGACTGCGCAGTAGCAACTCATGTAGACACACCCTGTTAGAACAATGAGGCACTGGAACAGACTGCTTAGGGAAGTTATGGATTCTCTATCGTTGTAGATGTTCAAAAAGAGGTTGGAAAGATATTGGTCAGGGATGACCCAGGCATAGCTACGTCTATGTTCTGTTATGGGTATTTCCAGTGCTTCTAGGCTTTGTTGGTTGCTGCATGGGGCTGGAAGGAAATTTTTCCTTCTGGCTGCTACATTTTCCTCAAAAACATTGGGTATTGGCTGCAGCTAAGGTTGGAGATTTTTAAACTCTTGCTGGGTCTTAAAAATGGAGGTTGCTAGCTAGAGGGTCTTACCTCTCTCCTCCTCCTTACAAGCATTTTTTAACAACCTTTGCAGCAGCAGGATGTTAGCCACTGTGGTCCTCCTTCTTTACTTGTGGCAGATTAGGGTGCTATGCCTTGTGGTAGTCTCTGGCCTCTGGTGAAGGGGGAAGAACTGCGCTGAATGACCTCTAGGGTCCCTTCCAGCCCTAATTCCCAAGGATTCTATTAAAGTTAACCCCATACCCTCCTCAAATGCCACTCTTATCCCCTTCCCATGCCTGATCGGCTGCTCTCGTTCTGCTTGCTGCCCTAACCTCACTGTACTGCCTGTCCTGTCCCAGGTCTGCTACATGCTGCACAGAGAGGCTGCTCATGCCACTTGTCGCATGCATGCCTGAGGTTGACTGCCTAGGCCTATGGTAACAGATCTTCCAATCTAGAAAGAAACCCCTCTCTTTCATGGCTACCCCTGCATGAGAGCTAGAACTTCTCTGCAAAAAGTTACCGGAGGTCAGTGCAACAGAGCTTACCCGATGATCTTTTCCCCGGGAAAGCTTCCCCGCTTTCCCGGGGAAGATCTTAGAAAAGTTTATCAAAGAGGCCATCCTTAATGGACTGGCCGACGCCAACATCTTAAGGGATAGCCAGCACGGGTTTGTTGCGGGTAGGTCTTGCTTGACCAATCTCATTTCCTTCTACGACCAGGTGACCTATTACCTGGACAAGGGAGAAGAGATTGATGTCATATATCTTGACTTAAAAAAAGCCTTTGACCTGGTTTCCCATAATCACCTCTTAGAGAAACTGGCCAATTGTCACCTTGGGTCCTCCACGATCCACTGGCTGGAAAACTGGCTCCGGGGTCGGACCCAGAGGGTAGTAATTGATGGAAGTCACTCATTGTGGTGTCCTGTGACCAGTGGTGTCCCCCAAGGCTCTGTCCTTGGACCCATACTGTTCAACATCCTCATCAATGATGTGGACACTGCAGTCAGAAGCGGACTGGCCAAGTTCGCTGATGACACCAAACTTTGGGGGAAAAGCATCCACATCAGAAGACAGGCGGGTGATCCAGGCTGACCTGGACAGGCTCAGCAAGTGGGCGGACGAGAATCTGATGGTGTTCAACGCTGATAAATGCAAGGTTCTCCACCTTGGGAAGAAAAACCCGCAGCATCCTTATAGGCTCGGCAGTGCTATGTTGGCCAACACTATGCAAGAAAGAGACTTGGGGGTCATCATTGACCACAAGATGAACATGAGCCTGCAGTGCGATGCTGCGGCTAGTAAAGCAACCAAAACGCTGGCTTGCATCCATAGATGCTTCTCAAGCAAATCCCGGGACGTCATTCTCCCCTTGTATTCGGCCTTAGTGAGGCCGCAGCTGGAGTACTGCATCCAGTTATGGGCTCCACAATTCAAAAAGGATGTGGAGAAGCTTCAGAGAGTCCAGAGAAGAGCCACGCGCATGATCAGAGGTCAGGGAAGCAGACCCTACGATGACAGGCTGAGAGCCCTGGGGCTCTTTAGCCTGGAAAAGCGCAGGCTCAGGGGTGATCTGATGGCCACCTACAAGTTTATCAGGGGTGACCACCAGTATCTGGGGGAACGTTTGTTCACCAGAGCGCCCCAAGGGATGACGACTAGGCCGAATGGTCATAAACTACTACAAGACCGTTTCAGGCTGGACATAAGGAAGAATTTCTTTACTGTCCAAGCCCCCAAGGTCTGGAACAGCCTGCACCGGAGGTGGTTCAAGCGCCCACATTGAACACCTTCAAGAGCAAACTGGATGCTCGTCTTGCTGGGATCCTATGAACCTGGCTGACTTCCTGCCCTTTGGGCAGGGGGCTGGACTCGATGATCTTCCGAGGTCCCTTCCAGCCCTAATGTCTATGAAATATGAAATCTATGAAATCGCCTCGGCCAGAATCAGGATTATTACGTTTTCTTCTCCCATGAAGCTTACAAGGAAGAACTTCCCTGCTGAAAGGCACTGTAGTGCAGGCGTGTAATCCTTTATGGAAAGACATTCCCTCCCATTGCACATTTTGTCCAATCAGAGCTTTATCCAAACCAGGTCACCAGGGGCAGATCCAAGGGAAGGGGAGCATGCTGACATGCCCCCTTCCACCACTGCCCCTAGCTGATCTAAGTGCAGAGGGAGCCCCAGAGCTGCTCCTGTCCCACAGTTGTGTGGGGAAGTCAAGTCTCAACAAGAGAGCACAGGTTCCTCCTTTCAGCACTTGCTCCCTGCCTGTGCCTCCCCACCCAATCCCTTCGCAGATGTCCCCTGCTAGCCAGCAGCAGGCGCTGTAGAGGGAACCTGTGCACTACTGCTGTTGCAGTAATACCAACTGTCACAAAAACATCACAAGACTTAGGATTTCCAAGTCAAAATAACTCCAACTCATGATTTCCTGATCAAACGCCGCTGGAGTTGAAGCTCAGGTATGGTTTTTCCTGCTGGCGGGAGAGAGTGTGCAGGGGGAAGAGGGCCAGGAGCTGCATATTATGCAGACCCTGTCAGGCTGGGCTGGCCCTTGGTAGAGGTGTGGGCACCACTAACACGGTGCCACACTGTGTTCCCTTATGCTGCTTCAGGCCATGCCATGTGGGCTCAGCTGGAGTGGCTGACACAGCTCCTGCCGAGCCCTGGCATGGCTCCTGCCTGACTTCAAGTCCCTGACATGCGGCCAGGTGGGGCAGGAGCCATGCCAGCTGTGCCCACATGGCTTGAAGCGGTGCATAGGAACACAGTGCAGTACTGTCCTAGTCCAGCCTGGCCGCATGCCAGGGACTTGGGGCAGGGGAGGGGAAGCAGGGAGAAGTGGGGAAATACAGCACAGAACCAGGCTGGTGGGGCCTGGATAACCTGTGGCTCTCAGCCCCTTTCTTCCTGCACCCTCTCTCCTACCCCAAGTCCTAAGCACACAGTTAGGCCAGGCCAGTGCTACACGGTTTTCCAAATGCTGCTTTGGGTCACGTGGGTGCAACTGGGGCAGCTCCTGCCCAACCCAGATGCACAGCTGGGCATTCGGGGTGGAGGAGGCAGTGCAGGGAGAGAGTGTCTGCAGTCCTCAACAGCTCATCAAGTCTCCCTTCAGTCAAAATAATTGCCCACCCCTGCCATTTCATTTCATGCAAGAGGACTTATGCATCAAATCTAGAAGGTCAGAGATTAGCCCCAAGCCTAGTAGCTCAGACTAGTTTCTGTCTAAGGCACATAGAGTTCCTGTAGCCAACAGCCCACAAGAGAGCAATCTGGTCAGCATCGCATTCAGTAGGAGGTAATTGCCAAGCCCAAATGACCAGATACCCATTAACTGCTCAGTGAACTTGTGCTCCCTCAACACAAGGGTGAACCATGGCTCAAACCTGTACCTCTGAATTTGTAGAGAAGACATCTTAACCAGACTGCCATTGCATTCTTTATCCCAATCCAAGTGATAGGAAACATCTCATAGATCATCTTCCTCTTAGGAGTTGATCCGTTCCCCATTTTATAGATTTCATAGACATTAGGGCTGAAAGGGACCTCAGAAGATCATCGAGTCCAGCCCCCTGCCCCAGGGGCAGGAAGTCAGTTGGGGTTACAGGATCCCAGCAAGATAAACTTTAGACTTGAACCTACCTCATGCCATCTGCAAACAACAGTCAGCAGCAAGCAAGAATGAACAGCAGCTTTGTTTGGGACTACTTAATGGAAGCTGGGGATCAGAGGTTTTTTAGATCTCAGATTTTGGAGATCAAAACTTTTGCTGCAGTTTCTCTGCACACTCAGACAAGCATTCTTGCAGTTATACTTGTTTGAGAATTTGAGCCCAGAAATAACCCTTTAAAGAAAGTGAACGCACAAGATTCTGCAGACTAGAACTATGCCACATAGGCCACACAAAAAGACATCTAACAGGCAGAGGGAAGGGCATGTCTGTCTTCCTACAGCCCCACAGAGCAACTCATTATAACATATTTTCCTGTGACTGCCTGTTTTTTCCAAAGTGGGTATTGCTCAGTACTAAAGCTCTCAGATCTTTCCTCTTTTAGAATCTGCAATATACTGTGGTCATCTTACCAGCAAGCAGCAACTTACTGGGGTGAGTCTGCCCTTGAGAGAATGCCCAACACTAGCATCTCAGCTGACAGAGGCATCATTTGTCCCCAAGTTCTCTGTCACTTCAGGGAAAATTAAGAGCTTCCCATAGGAAGACGGCATTGCCAGTCAAAATATTATTTTGCAACAGCGTAGCCACTGAGCCCTCAGGGGACTGAAGAAGTTTCTCCTTGAATAAAGTTACTGTGTTGCTTTATAATCTTGGACCACTGGGATGGTGAAAAACAATTGTTATTTTGTGTAAGGGAAGAAAGAAGGGGGATTTAGTCAACAGCCAGCACAGAGGCCACACAGTATCTCATAGGGTAAAGCGTGGCCTGCCAGAACAGCCAAAAGGACAATACAGTATCAGTTTCAGTTACACAGAAAGCTGCTCTGCAGTTACCTCAGCTTAAATCTGAGGGGCTTTTGGGCCCAAGGAGGCTGCAAACAGGACACACTAGAGACATTCCTCTGAGACGTTACTATTTGAAGACAATAATAAGATCCTTTTACAGATCCACACAGTTCACAAGATAAGCCCAGAGCTTTCAAATAGGAATTCATATCATCAAAAACATTCCAACTTGTTGTAAAACAAGATAGATGCTAGTCTACGCTGTGTGCTGTTTAACATATTAATTTGTTCGCTTGCATAGGATTCCTGAAGTAGACTTTTCTCAGGTGATGTTGTTCCACCACTTGGTTGTATTAGCTTTCTGTTGTAGTTTCTTAGTTTTTCACAACACAACTGCTCTAGTATTTTTCCATGGTCAAAAAGTGAGCGAAAGCTAAGAGCTGGCATTTTTTGACAGGTGCCTTGAGTCTAACGAGGGTGAGAACCACTGCTATAGGTTTTCTACAATTGAAGGCAGTTTCAGAGATGAGCTTTAAGAAATAAACCTTGCAGCTAGGGATGGACATTCAAAAAGCCAGAGGCTAAATTGATTCAATCTTTGCAAGTTAGTCTAACCTGCTTAGGTTGAACCAATTTGCAAATACACAGTCATACACAGTCACAGTCCCTCTGGCCTGAGGAAATGCAGGTACATGCCTGCAGCCGCTCAGACCAGGCGCCAGGGGGCAGTAGAGTGCGCCCTCAGCTGCAGTGAAGCTGGGAGGGGGGGTTGCCAGCCCAGGGAATAGCCTGGACTGAACTGGCCAGAGAGAGGGTTTAATTTCCCCCCACTCTATCCCACCAGCAGGGACCAGAGCCAGGTTCCACCTGGGACTCCTGCAGCAGCAGGGGCATGGCCAAAAAATGACTGGCATGGCCCCTGAGGCAGAGGGAGGTTATTCAGGGAGGGGGGTTATTTCCCCTTCAACCCTTGGCGGACCGCTGCCACCCACTTTGTGCATGGGGCAAGTGCCAGGATAAGCCTCCCCCTCCACTGGACACTGGGTGGGGGGGAGCAGGAATCAGAGCTACCATGGACAGCACAGTGGCACTGGGGCATGGAGGGACACCATGACAGGGACTGCTGTCCCATCAGGGACCTAATTCCTCAACGCTCCAGGAGTCAGGCAGGTGCTTGGCCAGAGCCAGGCTGGCAGGGAGGAGGCTTAATTTTGCTGCTGGCCTCACAAACAGAGTGATTGGCAGCGGTGATGACTGGGGTAGGCAGACCCCAACTGCGGTTTCCTGGGAGCAGTGGGGGTAGAGGGGGGAGTAAACCACCCCCCGCCACCCCTTCTGCCTCTAGGGCCATGGTGGCCAGCCAGGCCATGCCCCCACTGCTGCAGTAGCAAGCAGGGAGCATCATATGGACCCCATCTCAAGTCTGTGCTGGTGGGACACAGAATGGGGAATTAAACCCCTCCCTGGCCAATTAAGTCCAGGCTACTCCCAGGGCCTGGCCATGCCCCCCTCCCCCCATTGCTGGAGCAGCCAGAGGAGAAATGCAGGTTGGTGCTGGTGGGACAGGGATGGAAGGGGAGGGGGAAATAAATCTCATCTCTGTTCCCTTCCAGGGCCGCTGTCTGGCCAGGTCCCTGCTTGGGCCTGCTTAGCAGAAAACCCAGCCCAGAGAGCATGCCAAGATGCTGGAGGACTCTGGTTTAACTTAAACCAGGAAGGGGTCTGGGACAGAAGCTGCATAAACCTGTTTGAGCTCAATTAGTTAAGTTTAATACTACAGTCAACTAGGTTCATCTGAAACCAGTTTCAGCCATTTTGAAATTGGTTTATATGCACTGAACTTATGTTCTGTTACAGGTTTAAACCAGTTTCTGATCACTTAAACTGGTTTAAGTGTGATGTCTGTCCTTAGCCTGGAAAACTACATGATCCCGGACAAGCAGAGAAGCAAAGGCCTATATAACCAGGAGTTAAGAACAGCTGCTTGAACTAGAGTGGTGTCAACTTAATACCAACGGGAAGGCTATCCTTACACTGATAAGAAGCAATCCTTTCCAAGTTTGGATCACAGATGCCCGACAGCAGGGATTTCCCCTTCCTTTATGTCTGCATAATGCACAGGCTGCCAAAGCAAGAAGCTAACAATACAACTGCACATTCAAGGTGGGGGACAATCTAGGCTATGGCTCTTAACTGTTTCAGATTCAAGGCACCCCTCAATAGTCTGAAAGCATCACTTGGAAAATGCCAGGTCTTAGTTTTCACTCATTTTTGAACTACGGACTAATAACAGAGCAATTCTTCTGCTACAAAAAACTCAGAGACCGAAAAAGGTCAGAACATTTTAAGACCATGTATTCCTATTTGAAACCTTTGGATTTATCCTGCTAATCATGCCTGCACACCTACCAGTACACAACAGTGGCCTAATGACTCATCAGTTAAGCAATTAGCTGCCCTTCACAGGTGCAGAGGAGCCACCTGGAGGGAAGGAGGGAGATAAAAGGTTATAGTTTAAGTAGCTTGTTAAGTTACCTATTCCTTTATGCACAGCCTACCAGCAGCTGCACCAGGCTGGGAAAGCCCCTCTCCTGCTGCTGCTGCTTAGGCTTCACATGGGTTTTGCTCAGAGACCTGGGGTGGAAAATTTTCCAATGCTCTATTTTTCCATGGGAAATTTTCTATTTCTAAAAAGTCATTGTTTCACAACATTCATTAGCAACAATAAATGGATACCAATACCATAAAGGGTCTTCATAAAGTCCTTGTGCACTTTTAAAAACTTCAATAACTTAGGCTACAGGCATGATAGAAACAATATGCAAACAGCATATGAAAGCAAATTTATTAAAGTTTTAGGACAACTAGAGTACACAAAGCTAGACTTCAACATAACCACCATCCATCATGATACAGCGCTCATTCCGATCTTCCAACTCCTTGAAAACGTTTCCCAGTTGCTCTTGAGTTATTGCACTAACTGCAGTGGTGATCCTAGCCCTAAGTTCCACCAAAGAACTTGACTTTGACAAGTAAACTACACTTTTAACATGTCCCCATAAAAACAGCAACAGGTCAGGTGAACAAGGTGGCCAAGCAACTGGTCCACCTCTGCCTATCCACTTCTCTGGGAAAACGCCATTTAGGAACTGTCGTGCATTCAGAGCGTAGTGGCACAGAGCTCCATCTTATTTAAGAATAAATTCATTATTACTTATGAAGTGTAGCATTGTCTACACTAGATGTCCTAAAACTTTAATAAATACGCTTTTAAATGCTGTTTACAGACTGTTCCTATCATACCTACAACCCAAGTTATTTAAGTTTTTAAAAGTGCACAAGGACTTTATGAATACTCTGTATTAGGCAAACTTGGCAGTTTCAAAGTTGTAATGAATGTTTTTCAGGTGATTAGTCCTAGGAAATGTGAGAGAGAGTACATACATGTTTTATTGATTTGTAAACAGGAGGATAAATTCTCTCACATAATAATCCAAACCAAAAATCAAGTTATGAATTCACTTAGTTGGCTGTACAGGTCAAATCAAAACCAAAGCTAAAATTCTTAGTGCATCTCAGACATCAAGCAAAAGCAAAACCAAAACTAAAACTGTGACTAACTTGTGTTTCACTTTCAGTTCAGCAAACACACAGAGCAGTGTCTCATTTCTTTTCTTGAGTTGGAGAAGTCTGAAGTGCTTGCGTAAGATCAAGAGGAGAGCATGGGGGGCATTCCCTGCCCCCCCCCAACATTGGCCCTCAGCAGCCAGGGAGTGGGGGGTGCTGAGAGAAGCACTAGCTGGTACCCACCCTGAGACTGAAGCCTCACCCCACCTCAAGAGAAGTACCACTGGCACTTCAGGTTTTGCCACTGGCACTTCTGGGGTCAGCGATCGGGCACTGGGGACCTCCCACCCCCCACCCTTGTCAGCAATCAAGATTGAAAGAGCAGGTCCCTCCAGGGTACAAGCCCTTGTGACTGATAATGCGAGTAACATGAAAGCTGCATGGCAAATGTTAAAGGCAAAGTATCCTAATTTAATAGTATTGTCTGTCTTGCTCATGCGTTGAATCTTCTGGCAAAGGACATAGTGTGAATACAGTGAAGGCAATACTGGAAAACTGTAAAGCGACTGTGAAGGTATTCAACGACCATCATGTTGCTAATCAGACTTTGAAGAAATTACAGAAAGAGAAGCAGGGGAAGGAAGGTGCACTTTTATTGCCACGAGAAACTAGATGGGGCTCGGCTACAAAGTGTTTACATAGATTGCTGCACACAAAGAACTGTTTGCAGTGTGCTTCAATAGATGACGCAGTATCCCAGATTATTCCCATGAATATCTGGAAGCAGATTCTCAACAGCTATGTGTTCTGGGTTAGAGTTCAAGGAGCATTCAATTTGCTACTACCAGTTTCAGTGGCTATCAAAACAAATGTTTGCTAAGAGATCCAAGTTTTGCTCTCAACCAGTTCATCTGGCAGCAAACCTTTTGGATCCTCAACACAGAGGACAACATTTATCAGAAGATGAATTATCTACTGCTCTCGATACAATTATGGAAGTAGCTAAGAATGTCCTCAACATTGACGAAATAGCCATGTTGATAGACATTGCCGAGGGCCACACAAAAGAAAAAAACAAAACTTTGGAGCAGACATCAGCATAGAATGGCAGCATAGAATGCTCCTCTCCCATGGCGGAAGGGATACTGTAACACCCGACTGTTGTCCAGGATTGCTCGAAGGATCCTAAGCATTCCACCAACAGCAGCTTCTTGCTGGAAGGCTTTCAGCTCAGTCATGACAAAAAAAGAGGAATAGACTAGCAAATGAATGCACTGCGAAGTTTGTTTCTATTTCTCAAAATCTTGTGCTTCTGACTGATTTTCCAGAAGCAAAATTAGTCAAGAAGCAGCAATGTGATGATACGTTGTCCTTGCCCATAGACTCATTGGTAAAAGCATCCTTTAGCAAAAGAGAATGTGGTTCAAGTAGTTCTGAATCAGATTTGCCTCTATCTGATTCTGAAATGGCACTAGTGTGTAGTGCAAGTGATTCTACAGCTAGTGACAGTGAAACTGGAGGTGCCACAAGGACCTCAGTGGAAGAGAGTTAAACTCTGCTGAAGTAGATGGGTGGACAACCATGGCATATCATGCACTGTTTTTTGGGTGTGCTAAAATTAGCGTGTCAGTTTCAGTGCCTTCAGGTTTTTTTCTTAAATTTGAACAAGCAATGTGAGCGAAGTACATGCTATTGTGTATTGTCTTTACATTTTAAACAAGTAGTCCAATAAAAATAAATCTCTTTCCACATAAAGCTTTGAATTTGTTTGAATATAACATTTAAGCCACATTAAGCGTGCTGTATTTAATTTTTTTCCTAACCAAATATTTCAGTTCAAATACTTGTGGCTATTGGGACATAAAATTAACATGGGGTACCTATATTTAGTAAACAAAACTTAAAAAGTCAAATAAACATGCTAAATCAGATCACGCTTTATTTAGGGCATTGGAAAATTTTCAACTCAAAATTCAATTCAAAGATTCCAATTTAAAGTTTTCCAGAAAACCCACATCTCTGGTTATGTTGTTGTGTTGTCTGGCTGGGCTTGCCACCACCTTCTCTCCACCCTCCAGTCAAAGATCCTTGGGAACAGCTCCCAGCAGCAGCTGTATCCTAGCAGGTCTGTCCATGGCTCCACACCCTGCTTCAAGAAGCAGCTGCAGCCCCTTCCCCACAGCAGGGAGGGGCAGGCACTAGCCAGGGTTTTAGCCGGGACTACATATATGTTAATGAGTTTAACAAATATAAATTAGAGGAGGTTAAATGGATAATTTTTAAGCAATATTTACATCCCTAGTACGTCTCCCCACACTGTAGTGACCTCCTGGCAGCAAGGCAGCCTAGATGATTTTGCCTTGGGGTAAAAGTACATATGGGAGTTAGGGGTCCCTCATAGGAAGGTACTTGCTATTTTGTACTTAGCCATTCAGTTCAAAGGCAATCAGAGCTGTAGGAAAAAATGACAGCTTCTAAGCCAGCTGGAGGCTTCAGGATATTCTAAAGCTCGACACACAACCGGCAGCCATAAGCATGCGCCCCTTTTCCTCACTGCCACAGTGGGTATGACAAAGCAGTGGTGCCTTCACTGCTTGGAGATTCCCTCTCCTTTCTTAGTTAGCATTGGGTCTCATCTTCCTGAATGTGAATGGCCCTATTTCCAGGTGCAGCCTGATTCTGCTTGACAGCTCAAATAGGGGGAATAAGGTTCCTGTATGCTTATCTACTCTGGTCTTTGGCATCTCAGGCATAGCAGGAGTCTAGTAGCATGTTGCTCCAGTGGCATGCTGGGCAGACAGAAAGCTAGGAATTACATGGTGTTTTGGACATGTTCCTTATACTAAGCCATGCACACAGCATCATTCTTTCTCTGCTACGACAAGTCTGTGCCTGACAATGATGCCATACAGGGGAACTCTTCAGGGACTGATCTGCAAGTTTTACAGAACTTTTGCACCAGCCTGGATTTGCCAGCATTGTACAGTAGGTAGGAAGTATCATCCTGGGAGGAACACTTGGCCAAGTTGGGTTGGTCATGATCCTTCCTGACCTGTGTGTCAAGGAGCTTTTCCTAACTCAGGAGGTACATGGACTAACCAGAAGTGATGCTCTGGTAGACTTGGTCCTGGCCAAAGGAGATGACCTGGTGACCATCTTAAATATAGAGGGAAGTCTGGGCGACAGTAACCATGAAACCATCATATTCACTGTCCAATGTATGGTAGACAAATCTGATAGCAGGATTGAAGTCTTGGACTTCAAAAATGCAAATTTCAGCAAGCTTAGGTCACTAGTAGGGGAAGTGCTGTTGCACCAAACTGACTAGCACCATGAATGAAAGGGACCTGGGGGTAATAATAGACCACAGTATGAATATGAGCCAGCAGTGCGATGCTGTAGCCAGTAGGGCAAATAATATTGTGGCAGGCATCAATTGATGCATCTCCAGCAAAACCAAGGATGGGATTCCTCTGCTTTACTCAGCACTGGTGAGACTGCAGCTGGAGTACTGTGTCCAGTTCTGGGCACCACACTTTAACATGGACAAGCTTGAGAGAGTCCAAAGAAGAGCCACCCATATGATCAGTCTTACACAGCAAGCCATACGAGGAAAGACTGAGGGATCTGCGACTCAGAGGGACCTGTTAGCAGCTTACTGCTACAATAGGGGAGTATATCAAGGGCTTGGTGAGCAACTGTTCACAAGGGCACCCAAGGGCAAGACTAGGAGTAATGGACACAAACTCCTGGAAAACCGATTCAGGCTCAACATTAGAAAAAACTTCTTCACAGTCAGGGTGTCCAGACTGTGGTAATAAGCTCCCTCCAGAGGTGGTGCAATCGCCTACCCTGGAAATCTTCAAGAGGAGACTGGATGGTTGCTACCTGACCCCCAGTTATCTTTCCTGCTTGGTGTGGGGGGCTGGTCCTGATGATCTTCCAAGGTCCCTTCTGGCCTTATAAATATTCAGTATAACAATTAATAGATTGCAACCCGATTTCACCTATAACCTTGTAATAGCGGTGCACTGACAGAGATTTTGGGGGCCAATGCCGATAGTCAATTTCCAATATAGCTGCGTGCAGCTGGCATATCTGGCGTAGGGGCAGAAAGGGGCATACACAATTCAGAATAGACCTGCACCATAAAGATACTCTGCAAGTGGAAGAGGGCGGGGGGGGGAGCAGGACAGGAAAGAAATTACACACAGGAGTTCCAAAATGGCCAAAACTGGTTTAAGACAAACCTGGCTGGACTGAGCATCAGACTTAACTGACTGAGGTCAAACCGGTTTATGGAACTTCTTTCCCAGACCCCTCCCTGGTTTACGTTAAACCAAAGTCCTCCAGCATGCTTTTCAGCCTGGCCTGGCCTGTGCTCTCTGGTCCGGAGAGCAGGGCTGGCTCTGCCCCTCTGCTCTCTAGCTAGAGCAGTTGTGGGGGTATGTCCCACCCCGAGGCAGAGTGGGCAGGGAGTGGATTTATTTTTCCTCCATCCTCTCTCTCCCTGAGGGACCTCAGCCAGGGTTTGTTTGCCCTGGGGTGAATGGCAGAGGTGGCAGCTGGGGCTAGCAGTCCTGACTGGGATCTCCTGGAGGGGAGAGGTGATGGAGGGGAGAATAAGCCCCCTCCCTGCCCCCTTATTCTTAGGAAGCCATGCCAGCCAACGTCTTGCAATGCCCCTGCTCCTGGACCCGTGAGGGGAGAGGGACCCTGACAGAAGCTGCTGTGCCCTGGCCAGGCAGAACCTGGCTGAGGTCCCAGGGAAGAAGGGAGGGAGGGGGGAAACAGATCCCTTCCCTGCCCCTCTTGCCTTAGGGGGCCATGCTGGGCTGCATCTGGTCAGGGTCTGGCCACTTTCCTTCCTTCCGCCCAAGCCTGACAAGGGCTGCTTTCTCCCTCCCCCTCCAAACACATCATGGCTGGGTTCCCTGCAGGCCAGGGTGAGGTTTTAAACCCACCCCCCTCCTAATCAACCTCAGGCCTGCCAGGGTTTGGCCACATGCCCCCACCCCCAGCTCTGCTTCCCTCAGCCACTGTGGAAGGGAAGGGAGGGCTCACTCTAGCACCCCCCAGCTTGTGGCCTGAGCCACTGCAGGCATGTGGCTGCATTTCCAAAATCAAAGGTGAATAAATATCTGTTCACTTGCTTGCCTGTTCAATCTAGGCAGACTAGACTAACCTGCAAAGATTGAATCAATTCAGGCTCTGGCTTTTTTAATGTCTTTACTTAGCGAGGGAGGGCCAAAATAGCTTATATTGACACACTGCAAAGAAAAAGAAAAAGGCTCAGCAGTAGTTTGGAGAGCACAGAAAGAAATTGTAAAACAAGTCAGCAAAAATCTGACAATTCAAAAACAGCTGTAAGAAAAAGAGTGGGAACAAAACATTTATCTTGCAGGCAAATTGCTCAGAGAGAGGTCAGTGCACACTCAGAGCAGCAACAGCTCCATTTCTGCCAAGAACAGACATAAGAGGCATTTTCCTCCCGTATGTTTCCAAAAACCATGAACATTTCTATTTGGAGTAAAAGTACTAATGCCTCTAACAGCTCTCATGTCACAAATCGCTAACCAGCAAAAAAAAAAAAAGAAGGAAAAAAGCTGAAGTTTGGGGATAAGGACCACATGTGCATTCCAGCGAAGAGAAAGAGAGAATAATGTTACAAATAAGCATGAAAAATTTCCAAAGGCAGAGTCCAATGAGAAACAGATGACTTTTGCCTCACTGGCCCAGCATCTACAGTGTCAGGCAGATAATGTGCAACCCTGTCATTTAGAACTGTGGTATTGTGCTGATGAAACGGGACATAAGTCAGCAGTCACTACCAAGCTTTCCAGATGAAAAGGCTAAATTACCTTTGTTCCACAACACTTGCCTGCTCAATAACTCTTGCCCATTTTCTCAAGGGTCACAAGGGGGGTGGAGAGGGTACATCTCCTTGGAGCCCAGTCACCCTTCCCACACACACAGATGCCTTTCACTCAAAACTTAAAGCCAGAGACATACTGAGTATGGGCCAGACCTTCAATTGGTGTAAATTAGTACGTTTCTCCTAAACCAATGAAGCTCTGCCTTTCCATGCCTGCAGGAGATATGGGGTAAACAATTCTTGATCTAAAGGGAAGCAGCACAATTGGGAGGGACGGCAGGGGCTTGTTGGAGAAAAGTAGGTTTTTGTGGGGGGTTTTTATTTGCAGTTAATTTAATCACCATTTAAGCAACAGGCCTTCTGGTTGGAAAGCCCACAGAATCACAGAAGCAGCGTTCAGCAGCATAGTGGCCTGAAAAATACAAACCATTTTTTCCTCATCATGACTGCTACTCTATGCAAAAAAAGGGGGCTGAAAGAGCTACATTACAGGCTATTAAACAAATAGAGGAAGACTGTTAAAAAACTCATGGTGAGAGCCACACAGGAACACTGAATTAAGCAAAGAGAAAAGTGAGATCCCAAATCTGATCTATTGCTGTATTGTCCCAAAGACTTCATTTACAGTCAGAGCCCCTCATATCTGACATACTGTGGTACAGAAGTCACAGTAAGAGACTAACATCTGAATCCTTGCCAGCTTTCTCAAGTCTTCCTTGGGTTTCTACATACTTCAGACATCAGTCACAGGGGCAATGCAACCAGAATGAAACTTTTCAAAGGGCAAGGGTTTAGGAAGTAGTGTGGCTCCCATGGCTCACTCATAAATCTGTAACAGGATATGGCACTCCAGTACTGTCCAGTGCCTGAACTGAATTAAGGGCAGCCTAGGCTGCAGAAGGGGATCATCTTTATTTTGTGGTGGTAAGAAAAGAGAAAGAGGGTTCCCCTAGTTCCCATTCTTCCTCCTCATGATCAAATGAGCAGATCTGGATGCTACTGTATGCAAAGACAATCTCCTCTGAAAAAGTACATGGTGAATTTAGTGTATTGACAGCTACAGCTTCAATCCTTTTATTTGGTAGCCATCTGCAATCCAGCAGACAAAGCTAACTTTGCCATTAATTTAGCACTACAACAAAACTATCAAGGCAAAGTTGATGCAGGTACCTATGTGTTTTATTTCCTGGAGTACAATAGCATTGTTCCTTACTATACCAGGATGTTACTTTAAAATCATTAAGCTGAATTTATATTGCAATTTATCAAAAACTCTGATGTTACAACACAGTGGGTAGAACAGAGGTGGGCAAAATACAGCCTGCAGGTCAGATCCGACCCATCAATTTATATCTGGCCTGTGGCTAAGCCCACAGCATACCAGGTGCTGTGGGCTTACTCCTGCACCATACCAGGTGCTGTGGGCTTACTCCTGCACCTATTCCTGCCCACAGTAGACTGCACCATGCTCACAGACAGCACCATCCAGTGCACACAGCTCCCTGTCAGGGCTGCTCTTGCTGCTGCTGCCCAGGTGCTGCTTAACCACCCCCCACCCCACCTCTGGCAGCGCCTCCTCCTCCTCCTGCCCCATTCCAGGGAAGGGGAAGCTGCAGCCAGATGGCTCCTGCTCCAGAGTGTAGGGCTCCAACTTCAGGCTGCCTTCCACCTACCCAAAGCACCTATTGTAGAATTCAAACCTGTAGGACACCTGAAGGGAAAACAGTGCTCTTTGCCAGCTTTAGGAGTTTCCTAGTTTTTGTACATTTACTTTTTATCTAAAATATTCCTTTCAAAGTCTTTTTGTTGTTACACGACTTACCAACATTAGCTGAAGTATGTATTTGAGAACAGGGGTGGATGGAAGGGGCGGGGAACAAAAGCTAATAGAGCTAATAAGATCCTCAGGATGGGCAACTTGGTCAATTTGAAAAAATGTTAACTGCACAATAGGGCACTCGTACCAAGGAAAGAGAATCTTATACAAGGCTGAGATATATAGTCATAACATTGGCAAAACATTTTTTTAAAAAGCTAGAACTACAAGGCTACCTTAGCTTAGTCTATTCTTCCTCCTCTTGAATCCTGCTGTACTGAGAGATAGACAGTTAACATTTCTGGACTTGAGCAACAGCAAAAGAAAACATTCTTTTCACATGCAGCCTGAATTAAGGAATGTTCCCACAGTACTCCCCACATTCATCACTCTCAGAGTACCAGACCAGCAAAGCAGTTGATTACCCAGTGTAATCCTGTTGATATTCCAAGCTATTAGAAAGGCACTCTGAATGGGACACCAGGGAAAACTCAGATATTCCACAATGTTAAAAATCCCCTAAATGCATCATGATTGTGATAACTGAGCCTCCACAGCAATGGATGGAGCAAATGTTATCACAGAGATAACTAGGGAATGCAATGAAGACTTCCAAAAGCCTAGTTTTATGGCTGTTGTAGGAACTGTCCTTATGGACAGGGTGTTTCATTAACTGTAAAGCAAAGTTCACAAAGGCTCCCTTGCCAGCCTGTTTCCCTGTCCTGCCTTGAATTTTTACTGAGCAATTTAAAAAGATAGTCCATCGAAGATCCTCGGTGACCTTGACATCACTTGAGAAATACAATGCAGAAATCATTAGACTTGAAATAGCAGCAGATTCCCCTTCCACCCACACATGAACCAGCAGAACTGTCTTCTAGGTCTCAAGACATTAAGTTTCCTGTGCTCACATTTCACACCCTCAAAAATAAAGAAGTCTGCAGATGTTGCCAGAAGGACATGCAACAGCCAAGCTCCTGCTGCAGTTCCAGAGGCATGAATTTGAGCCTTCCACAGGACTAGTGTCAAAAGTTCCTCTTTCAGATTTTATAGACATTAGGGCTGGATGGGACCTCACAAGATCATCGGGTCCAGCCCCCTGCCAAAAGGGCAGGAAGTCAGATGACCCCAGCAAGATAAGCATCCAGGCGTTTCACCAGCTGACCTAGCTATAAATGGATAGCTAATCATTCGGGCTGAGGAATCAAATGCAGCTGGATGGAAAGTTGGTCACATCACTCGTTTGTGCGTGACAAATTACAGAAACTGGCGTGTCTTACCCACAACTAGCACAGGGAGTCACTTGGCTTGGGAGGACCTTTGCTGATACTCACTCAGGAGAGTGAGAAATGCAGCGTGCACAAGTAAAAATATGTTCATACCTGAAGCGGGAAACAGAGGAAAACAGAAAGCACAGATTCTCCCAACATAGCCAGAGTTGTACATGGTACTGGCTAGCACTCGGACATCCTGGTGCTTTTCCCCCTTCAGGCATTGCCAGACCTCCATAGCTGCAGACAGTCCAGTCTGGGTACCATCAATTTTATCAACAAATTAATTCTGGATGAGCTGATGCAGGAGGAGCTTGCATCAGCCAAGTCAAGGCAAAGCCCAAATTAGACAGGCAGCTTCCCATCTGGAACAAATCAGCCTAGCAAGGCTTTGCAGGCACCGTGGTGAGACAAAAGGAAAAATGTTGTTGCCTCCTGTCTGGCTATGAATCTTTACAATGAAGCTGACCAGCAGCGTTTGCATGAAGTTTTTGCCATGGAGGGAGGTGGTCTTCCCTCATGCTTCACTGGCTACAGGTCATCTGAAAATCATAGTAAAATTGAGGAGGGGATTGTGCCAGGTGAGAATCTTATTAGAAGTGAATAATAATAATAATAATAATAATAATAATATAAAAGCCATTCTACAGTCCTGCATAGCCTTTCACAGTTTGCTCTACTGACAACACAATCTTTTCCTTCATACCTCTCTGAGTCAGCACCGAATCAAATCAGGACAGTGATTTGAATTACTGAATTGAATCACTGTCCCTCCAAACTGGCCAAATCCGAATCCAAAGCGAATTCTTACTGCTTCACACAGGTCTATCAAAACACTAGTTCTTGGGGTAGAACGAGCCTGTCAAAAGCTTCATCATCTCAAGAAAATATAGTATGCATCATGTACAGGAACAACTCACTGCATCTTAAGGCAGTCAATAGACAACGTTCTTTAAAAAACTATTACAGACATTGCAGATCCTTATGCAAAAAGGGACACTGTAGGATGGGGGTGGGCAATTATTTCAGCTGGCGGGCAGCTTAACAAGTTTTAGTGACCTGCTGAGGGCCACAATGGTCACCCCATGCCTGGACTAGCACTCTACCCCCTGGTCATCATCTTGGGGCTGGAAGTCCTGCCCCTAACCTCTGACCTTTGCCACCAGAAGTCCCTCCCCTTGCCCCTGAAAGTACTCCTTTTGGGAAGGTGGTTTGACATCTTGGAACCAGGAAAAAAAAAAAAAAAAAGTAAAAACCCCCCAAATTTAATACTAAAAAATAAATAAATAAATAAATAAATAAATAAATAAAAACATCCGTAATAATATATTTTATTTTTATAAATAGTTTTGTCCTGATTTGTGCTGTATATATGTAAATGAATGCATAACTCAAAATGAAGTCTTACTCTTGTATATTGTGGAAGGGTGTGGATGTGTATGTATGTGAGGTGTGGGGCAGAGTGCAGGAGTATATGTGGCTGTTGGCAGGAGGGGGTTTGTGGGGATGAGTGGCTGGCTGGGTGTGTAGCAGTGAGCGGGACCCCCCCCCCCAGAGGTGTGCAGATGAGTGGGGAGGAGTATGGGGCAGGGTGTGGGTAAGTACGGTATTTGTGAGGTGTGTGACTGTGTGTAAGGGAGGATGTGGTTGTAGGTTTTGCAGATGAGGGGTTTGAAGGTACATGGGTGTGCATGGCACCCCCTCACAGCCAGTCAGCACCCGCCCCACACCAGCCCAAAGCCTGTACACCTTGCGGGGCCTCCCTACCACTGCCAACAGCACGCAGCCCCAGCATGACCTGCACCCACTCTGCACCACCTGGCCATGGCGCATCCTGCCCCCTGGGCAAGCAGCAGGGCTGAGGCAGCTCCTTCCAGCAGCCACCACCACTCACCCAAGCCCTGCAGTAGCAGTGGGGACCAGCGCACGCAGCCCTGACTCCATGTGCCCTGCGTCTACTCCAGACTCACCCATCTAGGGTTGAGCAGCAGCACTGCAGAACAAAACTGCTGCTCAGCACAGGGTAAAATCGGACCCTCCCCCTCACCACCGCCAGGCAGTTCTTGGTGCAGCCACCTGGAGCCCACACCATACCGGGCTGCTCTGCGGCTTCATCACTGCTGCCTCCGGGCTGCTCTGCACAGCAGTGGTGACAATGCGGAGCAGCTGCAGGGCAGCCCAGAGGCAGCGGTGACGGAGCCGCATGGCAGAGTGGGTTCTGGGTGGCTGCACCAAGAACTGCCCAGCAGTGGTGAAGGGGAGGGGCCAATTTCCACCCGCACTGAGAAAAGTAAGGTCCCTTCCAGCCCCTAACATCTATGAAACCATGAAACAGTTTCTGCTCGACCACCGCCACTGCTGCTCAGTCCAGACAGGGGAGCCCGGAGCAGGCACCAGGGCCGAGCCTCAGCAACTGTGACACAGGAGAGAAATGGCTGCTTAGCCCAAAGTAAAAGTGGCCCCTTGCCACTGCTAGAGCTTCCTGGTATAGCCACCCAGAGCCTGTGGAGGGCTGTTCTGTGTCTGCTCTGCACTACCACCGCTGTCCCACCAGGCAGCCCAGAAGCGGTGGTGATGTGGCGTAGACACAGGGCAGCCCAGCAAGGGCTCTGGGCAGCTACACCAGGAAGTACCGGCAGTGGCAAGGGTGAGGGGCCACTTTTGCCCTGCACTGAGCAGCAGTTTGTCCTGTGCTGCTGCTGCTCAGCCTGGATGGGTGAGCCCAGAGTAGGTGGGGCATGCAGGGTTGACGCTGCACCACACTGGTCCCCACTGCTACTGAGAGGCAGGGGCCAATGATGGTGGCAATAGGAAGGAGCCACTGCCACCCGGGCTGCCTAGAAAGGCAGTCCAGCCGCAAAGCTGCCCCAACCACACTGCATCCCCAGGGGGCAGCAGGATGCTCCATGACCAAGCAGCACCTTGGCCAGGCGGGACCAAGGGACCCACTGCGGGCCAGACAAAAACTCTTCACAGGCTGGATCCGGCCTGCAGACATATTTTGCCTGCCCCTGCTGTAGGAAATACAAATAAAATTCCCTTTCTCTAGGTTCCTCAATGAAAGGAGGCAGGGTTTTTGTGGGAGAGGAGAAAAAAAACAAGTGTGATCATGCAACTAGTGGCTACAGCATAATGTGTGTGCACAAGGGGGCCAAATCAAGGTTGTACAACAAAATTTAAATGCTAGAATTAGGGTTAAGTATTTAAAAACCTTAAATTCTTTTGATGTGTGCATGCATGTGTACTGCACCAAATATAGCTACCCTTCATTAGTAGGAAGCTGCAGTGTTTTAGGACAGGTATAGGACCTTATTTATGGTAGCATTTAGTTGATCCTGAACAAAAATTTGGCAGTTCCTCAGAACAAGCTTCCTACATGCTGGAGGGGTGGGTCTGGAGCAAGTGAGAGAAAGGTGCAACAGCCAAGTCATCTATGCGAGGGGCTGCCACCACTGAGTCTTCCTTTTCCCTCCAATAGTTATGCATTTATCTGAATTCAGGGAATACAACTGAAACAACAACTAAGCCAGCCTAAACAACCATTTGAACTTGAGAAAAATTCAAAACCTAAAACCCGCTCAACAAATGCACACACAGGAAGGCCCTGCATTTTAGTGATCAGGACTGCAACAAACCCATTTTGCCACAGTGACACGTGCAGGCCTGAAAATAAGTAAGAACACATCTAGCTTGTGGTCAGCACCAAGGCCACCAGCAGGTTCCAACAGCTTTCTGCATTTCCTCTCCTTTCTAGGGTTGGAACAACCTCATTCCAGAGCTTCAGCCCAGATATTAATACTTTCTGAACAGCCAGAATTAAAACATAGCCCACAAGTCATCCTCTACTTTCCCCTAGTATATTTATGTGGTCTCTAAGCATACACATGCATAGGTCTGGTCAATAATTTTAGGATGTCTGATTTCCACTTGCAGAAAGCTACGGGAAAGCCAGAATGTTCTTTTCATGGTAAGTAGGGTTCTTTTTGTAAAAACGCTCAAGTCTAAACCGCATTTTCAACTCCGATATCCTACTGTTCCATTGATCTTACAACAGGGAGATGGGACAAAGGGAGCATGGCTATGTCCGTCTCATAGGAAGTACTGTGATACAGAAGAGAGAGAGAAGAATTGCACCTTTCTACTTTGTTAAAATCTCTCTCTCTATTGTCACTGTGGGAAACACCCCCACAAACAGGGGTAGGATAAACAGTGAAGCTAACTATATATAAATGCATTCAAATACATATGGGAAGAAAACTGGAGGGCAGGAAAGCTCTTTTTCTCCTCCTGCCTTTCAAATCAGATTGATGAGGACCATCAGTTTTTGCCTTCTTCCATAGCCCAAGCTTGGTCCTCTGTCTAGAACTACCTGAGCACATAGGTTAACCTAGCAAATGTTCTGCCATAGCAACTTAAGGCATTGGAAGCGCTTTGGTCTCTACTCTATCTGTATAATAGTGGTTTTCAACCTGTGGTCCGCAGACCATGTCTAAGGGGTCCTCAAAAGAGGACTATGATTAATCAAAAGTAAGTATATACCCACACTGTCTGTACCTCCATTTGAATTTTTTTTTAAAGGTTTGCAAATGAAAAAGGTTGAAAACCACTACTCTATACCATAGGATGTTTTGTGGCAGTGGCATGACAAGAGTGAGAGTGAACAATCGTGTGGACCCTTTGAATAAATGGCTTCCTGTGAACACAGGGAAGTAGGTCCGCTGGCCACAAAGATCTCTTCTAGTCTTTTTCAGCATCATGGTTCAGTTCAGTCCTGGTGACCTTAGGTGTTATTCAAATACCTGCAAGTAAAAAAATAACAACCCCCAGCAGGAAATGGTATTTCCAGGAAACAGCATAAATAACCCCAAATTAATGGATATAGTCTAGAAACGAATTGCATGCATCCGGTAACCATAAACTTACATTTGTGTTATGAAAGAATACCCATGACCCAAAGTGTACTGTCACTCGCAAAGACCCCTCCCCACCCTCCCAGCCTCAGATAAGCAGCTTATAGACCCCTCTCCCCCAGCCTCAGATAAGCAGCTTGTGTCTCGTGTGCAAGGCCTGCCCCATACATGTTGAATAAAATACCCCTAACCAACTCTGCATGAAATAAACATCTAACAAAATTAGTGGCTTTCCAGAATCCAGAGTCAGAGGTTCAGCAAGCTTTGTTTTCAAGCAAATGACCAATAATCACAGTACTGTGAGGGTGGGAAAAGAGACAATATTAAAATCAAAATCAAGCACCGCCATACTTTGTTCCTAGTACCCACCCCAATTGCTCCAATAGAATATATAGCTATTTCAGTGGATAGACAGTTTACAGATACATTTACAAAAGAAGAAGAATATCCAAGAATAAAATCAAATAATCTGTATTTCCCATAAAGAACTATTAGGCACCACTAATGCCACTGTTTATACATATCACTAGTCAACATATGCTATGCAAGTCTTCCCAACTGATGGTACTGCATAGCCATTTAGAATTTATCCACTGTTACTGCTGGGACAGAATACTGAATAGCTCTCTGCTTGTAACAGATGCAGATCTATATTGAATACATGCTACATGTTCATGGCAAACAAGGGCCCTATTTTTTTTTTAATGGATTCAGTACTCTGTCATGGTGCAAATACTGTTTTAAAATATTGCACCAAAAAAAAAAAAAAACAACCAAGCAAAAAAAACCAGCCTGATTTGGTAGCATTTTACATTTCCATGACTTAAAAGGTTGACAGAAGAAACAGGCCCAATTTAATAAGCTAGTGAATAAAATCAGCATACAGACTTGTAGGTTTCTAAAAAGCCACCATGCACTTTTGAGTTATTGAAGCATTTCAGTAATTCTTGCCATTAATAACCTGCTGAAACCATTGCTATGGAAGTGGACTTCTTATGCCTTTGTTTAAAAAAATAAGAACAACAACAACTTGCTAAACATATAGCTCTGTACAAAAGCAAATCTCATGAAATACTTCAAAGCTCAGGAACATTTTAGGATTGTTGAATTTTATCTTGTCAAATATAGCTGGATATCTACAGTAGATAGTTATTATTAAAACAGCAGCAAATCACCACCTACATGCATTCTAGAATAAAAGGCTAGAAACAGGGAAAAAAAGTCTCTTTCAAAATTAAAAGTGTAAAAAAGTTTATGCCTTAAACCTGCACTACAAAGTTCAGAATGTCTATAGCCAAGAAAACGTATGTGAGACTCAGACTTTTGAAATGTGATGCTGCACTCAGAATGAATTTGGCCTGTTCTAGCATGTTAACGGTTCGAGAATAAGGTCATTCAGTTCTGGCATTAGTTATTTTTGGAAGTGAAGGCTAGGTCTGCCCTTGGAATAACTATGCCAGTAGACACAGCTTGGTCCTGGCAACAATACACAGTTTTCCTGGTTTGTCAGTCATGGATCTTACATCAAGTCCTGGACTGACAGTTGGGCCAGCAACTCTGCAGCATAGGTCTGGTCTGAAAGCAATTTAAATGCTTGTATGCTAGAAAGACACAATTATCAGTGCGACTGTAGCTTAGAGTAGGGGTTTTCAGTCAGTAGGTCACATAGGGGCTGGGGTGGCAAGGATGAATGCAGGAGTTGACCTCCCCCAATTCTTCACACACTAGAATAGATTCCATGCTCCTCTGCACACGCCGCCTCCCAAACAGAGGGCAGCTCAACTGGTTTAGTGCTGAGACAGAACTGATGCCACAAAGCCAGCATGTACAAAGCTAACTTGGGTGTCTCTGCAGCATGCCTGAGAAGCAGTTTAAGAGGGCAGATGGCTGTGGAACTGTGCCTAATGTTGGGACAGGGTGGGGAGGTTTGCTGTGAGATTGGTTCAAGAGAGGTGGTGACCCAAAGGCAAAAACATTAGTAATAAATTCTGAGGTGGGGAAAGTCTTCTCTCACTGCATCTTGAGTTTACATCCTCCCTTCCCCCCTCCCCCATTTCCCTTGCAGCAGATAGGTGCCCCTCAAGGTACTGGTTGTCTATATAGAAGTTATACACACATCACAGTGTGCGATAAAATGAGAGCAGGTACCTTAAAATCTTATGGGAACATGGGGTAACAATACTGTACTACTGTTTGTGACATAGCTCAGTGACATGTGTAGCACTTTGCAAAAAAAGGCAGCAGAGAGCTTTTGCAGAGCAGCTGTTAGCTCTGATGCTCATGAAGCAATTAAAAGCATCTGACAAGATTAGCAGCCTACAAGCCTGGAGTCTATTGCTCATTGGCACCCACTGTCAGTGGCAGAGCTCAGAAGACAAATCAACAGGACTATAGTACATACCATGGGTAAATACATTTACTTCTCTTTCGTTAAGAGTTTAACAGTTATGTCACCCACTAAGTCTCCCCCCAAGGGTACAGTGGTGACTACATGGTGCTACTGCAGAGCAACTGACATTTAGGGAAGCACCATCTTCTTTTTTCCCTCACGATAAACTGATTGCGTATTGGCACTTTTGATAGTCTGGGATTGAAAAGATCCTATTCAGAGTGACCAGAGAGATATTGTAAAGGCTGACTGAGTGGTCCGCAATGGAAGCTTCTCCCCAGATTACTTGGCCCTTCACTTCCTACACTTGAGAAAGCACAGATGCAAGGTTATTAATGTGTTTTTTTACTACCACATTTCAGTTTGAAGAGCACTCTCTGTGGAAGCAATTGATTGTGGTAAGACATGGGCATTTTTACCTCTAGTCCTCTCAGTTTGTTTGTTCGGGCTTGAAACGCTATCACCCACATGTATACATGTCGTTCTAAATCATAAATTATTCTACATAGTGTGCTGCAACATTCATTAACCAGAGCTCTGTAACAGGATTAATCTAGAGCCAGCATCCACTCCTGCAGATGAATGTTGGCACTTGCCAAGAGTTCTGCTGTGAATGACCACTCCAGTTGTTTTTCAAAAGCAGCAAAACAAACTCTCTAGAGAGTGCTATTTTTAAGTCACTATCCCTTTGCCAAGACTTATGACAGTTTGTACCACTGCTAACAGCAAGGGAGTATTATAATGAACTCAATCATAAGAATTTCTTGGGCTTTTATCCCATGAGGAAGAAGAAAAAAAAAAAATTATTTCCAAGCAGTTTTTCAGATGCTTCCAATGTATTTTCCATCCTCCTAACTATAATAACATGGAGGAGTAACAGTCTGTTTTGGCCATTCATGTTCAGTTAAATTCTTGGGAAGGGGATCTATCTGCTAGAATTCAAATTCTTATGATCCTATTTGGACAGTGTGGCCAAGTGAGGGAGATAGGGACAAGAAACCACTTCTCACAGTGTTCAAGGAGAGCTTTTGGAAGGACACTACAAACTTCTGCAGGATTACTGCTTAAAGAAAAAGAAGTCAGGGAAATCAGCCACTATGCTGGCTACCCACAATGTAGCTGCAAATCTCAGGCTTGCTTCATCTCAGTTCTCCTTCTTAAACAAAAACAGCTGCATGTATAATATTTGATGCACATGACCTGCATATCAGGTTAAAGCTGAAGCCTCAAAACAGTACTGTTACAGTAGATAAAAAGCATTTGGTTAGCCCAGCTCAGGCCACTACCCTTCTCAGTAAAGACATTCACATGGACAGATCCAGGTACTTTTTGCACACTTCCATTAAATATAAGCTGCTTACAATTCCTGCCCGGCTGAATACAGCTACATATATCAGGACTTGTTCTGAAAAAAAGCACCTAGTAAGATCACTTCATATGGCAGTAACCCTGTTATAGGCAAGGCAAATCCTGGAAGACAAGGGTTATCTAGGGAGAAGTTCAGCTTGCTCCTTGGGAAGAGTAACAGAGCAGAACCAGAGTTTACACAAACGAGCTCTCCATCACCCTGACCAGCTCCACAATTACTCTCAGGAAGCATCTATCCTAAAGATGGGACACCATTCACATGTGCAGCTCAGGCTTTTCCTTATTAAAAAGCAGACACCCAAAGGAGATTATGGATTGTTGAAGTGATTTAGAAACTGCAGTCTTTGGGATTAGTGCTATCAAAAGGTGATCAGGCCCTGCTGCAGATTCCAATGGGTTAGCATTCTCCAGATGCTAGGGCCTCAGGCAGCTCATAAACGACCTGCCTAAGGAAATCAGGCTGAATTCCTGTGGTTGCTTTTAAAAAACAGCGCCAGAAATTGCCATATATGGCAGTAGATGGAAGAGGAGGGGCAGGGTGTCCCAATGGCCTTTGTAAGAGTACAGATGCCAGGAGCAATTTCCAGGAGGCAATTTCCTCCCCTTGAAACAGGGAAAAGGGCAAGAGATTGTACTGTGGGCCACAGCTATGGAAACAACTGTGAGATCGTACAGACAGCACTAGCCTTGAGTTTCCAAAAGCAGAGCTACTATCACAACTAGGCCTAGAGCCACAAGATCCATGGGAAAGCACTAAGATACATCTCTGATTTAGTTGGTCTGTAAGGTGCACATGTACCCTGCCTTTCATTTTACATGTATGCCATTTACTACTTATCTAATGGACTGAAACAACTGGGGTCTGCTGTTTCAGACATTTGCTATGTGCTCAGAGGTGAATGACAGTACCTTGTCCAGGGCCCAGTTCTACTCACTCAGCCCTACCAGTGCTTTGTACTGGGCAGACAGGCCCACTGGAGTCCGGTCTCCCAAAGCAGTAGGCTTGTTCCCAGGTATTGCTTTTCCTCTTGCAACTTTAACAGTTATTTTTATTGCAGACTGACTGTTTAGACAGCTTTTTGTAAACAAAGTACTAAAAGCATTCCACTATTCCATTTTAAATGCAGGGCAGCAGGACCCCAGAGGGAGAAGCAAGTACCACCAGACTTGGGGATGCCCGAGGGAGGTGCTGTAATGGGGTTCACAGTAATCTAATAGGGTGCAGCATGCTTTCTGCCCCTATGGCCAGTCATACTGGTTCATCACTGCTCCCTACGCTTCACATCCCTTTGGACAAGTCTAAATATGGTGTTTGGGACACTATGAACCCTAAAGGCAGGATGAGGGGACAAACCTTAGGCCTAGAGACTGCATCTCTCTCCCATTCTTATATAGTCACAAAGAGGCTCCTTACATCTGGCAAAGAGCCACATCAATGATTTGTATGACTGTAGCAACCAACAGTCCAAGTCACGAACCATAAAGGTTACCATATGTCTGGGTTTTCCCAGAGATGTCCTCCTCTTTTTGAGTCCTGCTATCTCCGTCCAGGAGGGTTTTTCAAATCTGAGCAAATGTTTGGGTTTTTGCTTTGCCCTGCTGGTGGGAGCAGAGATAGGTCCAATTGTAGGCAGGGAGCTGCTAACAGGTAAGCCTGGGTTGGCAGGCTGGGGGGTTGCCCGACCCCTCCAGCATGGTAAGCGGACAGGGGGCCTTTTGAGGGCAATGGCCAGGCCCACAGCACAGGGCCCTGTGCTTGTGTTTGCAGGGACAGAGCAGCCAGGAGATGCTGTGGGAGAGAAGAAGAGGGGCCTAGCTAGGCATTCTGGTTCAGCACGGGTAGCCAGGGTGTCACAAGCCTCTCCTCTTCCCTCCACCTCACCCTGGGGCCGGACTTGCTCCAAGCCACCGCACTCTAGCCTGGTCGGGACAGGGGTAGCAGGTTGGGAGTGAGGGGCAGCAGCAGGGCTGTGGGTGGCTGTGGTTTGGGAGCAAGGGACAATAGAATGGGCAGACAGGGCACTGCCACACCCCCAGTCATATCCCGCCCCCCCCCTCCCCTGCAACAGGTGTCCTCTTTTTTGGAAGTGAAAATGTGGTAACCCCTATGAATCACGGCCCCACTCTATTAGGCACAGCACAAGAGTTGAAACAAAATGATGACTCCTATCCCAGAGAGTTTACAACCCAAGTTTAATAGCTCACTGGACTCTTGAGTGGCTGCTGTTTCCGCAAAGAAGAAGAGTGGAAACAAACAGTCGGTGTTTGGTTGGATGGGGAAAGAAAAGTATACTTTAACTCCTAGGTTAGAATCTTTCACAGCATATTTGAACCAAGAACCAACTGCAAAAAAAGAAAGGAATCATTTTTTGATATAAAAGCACTGGTCAACTTTTGAACAGTGTGAAACCCATATTTCCCTTTGTTGTATATATTTGATATTATGTTTAGGCTGCCTGGATTTATATTCTGAGAGTCTTTTAGACTATTTTATTTTTGGTTTTCTTTCCATCTGGTTTTGTCAAAGGTTTAAATAAAATAAAAATGTTTTCCTTAAATTAAAAACAAACAAACAAACCCCAAACCAAGTCTCTCTCCACTGAAAGCCATGAAAACCATGGAAAGCCTGTCCTGCTGACCATTCACTCCAGCAGGATGCAAAAAGTCTTTGGGGGAAAGTAGTGCCTGGGTTGGGATCAGAAAGCACTTGCATATACTTTATTTAAAAAATATATATATACAAAAGCCGTGTCCCATTTCCTTCCCCCCACCTCAAAGTCTTCTTTGCAATTTAATTAGTTTAGACCTAGAACGGGAAACTCCACTGAGTTTCAGAAATGCTTTTGGCCTAATACTGCTCTAAGTTACACCAACAAACACAGAGCAACTCCACCCAAACTACAGCTGCTCCTCACTGTCATAGTTACGTTCTGGAAAAAGTGTGACTAAGCAAATCCAATTATATCACAGTAGTTACCTACTAGCAGGCAGCAGCCAAACAACATTATAACTGTACATTGAGTGTCTTTAAATGAGTATGTTCTCCAATAGATCAGTGACGTAATAACAAAACATCGTTAACCAGGACAACGTTAAGTGAGGAGTACCTGTTATTTATTTATGCTGTTCAATATTAAGGCTTGCCACCTCCAAGTTACTCCTTAAAATATTCTTAAACACATAGTTGGCTCTTTTTATTATATAAATGCTAGCATAAAAAGCCTTCAACAAAGCAGTAGAATTCAGCCCAACAAAGCATTTTTTAGGAGTTTTGCCACTTAACTTAAGAGGAAGGCTATTCAAAAGTCTTTTGATTCACAGTTCTCAAAGTACTTCATGCCAAGAGGAAAATTATGCCCCAACCTTCAATTTTTACAGGGGGGGGGCAGGGGGGCACACAAAACACTGGATTAGAATATGATCATCCAGTAAGCTAATGACAGATCTCCAAACAGAACCCAACCCTCAGTCCCACCTACTCTGCGCACTAAGTCCTCACTACCTGCCTCTCAGTTGCCCAGCAAGGAGTAACTACAGAATACAAGATACAGAGTATGAACAGTAAATTCTGAAAGGATGAAAATACATAGCTCCACTGAAACATTTACTTTGGACTGATAAGGGAGGAGAACCTCTAGAAATCTCCTTTAAACAATTTTTATCTTTTATTGGCAAACACATTACAAACTCTCTATAAACAAACTCACTCATCCCTTTCTCACTACAGCAATCAGCACGTGTCCTGGACGGTTTTACACTTCTTTTCCCCCTTGAGAAATGGTTCCATTTCAGCTTTCAGCTCAGATACCTTGTAAATTAAAAATGTCAGGTTTACAAGTGATCTGTTACAGTGGTGGCTCAGAGCCAAAGTTTAGAGCCACATCTGAATTTTCCCCAAAGTTAAGCAATTTCCAGATCCAAAGCAATATGCTTCCTCAGTGGGATGCAAGTAAACTCGGCTGAAGTCAGTGGAACTTACTCATGACCTCCAGTAAGTCAAAGACAGTTTCAAGTTAGCCCATTAGACTGAAATCAACTGCAAGGGTCCAGATTTCTTCAAATCCTTGGGGGTAACTCAGGGGCAGGCAATTATTTTGGGCGAAGGGCCACTTACTGAGTTTTGTCAAACTGTTGAGGGCTGCATTTCCCTTTCCGACACAGGGAAACAGGAACAGCCCCATGGTCCCTGGCCAGAAGCCTCTGCTAGGCAGGGGTTTCTGGTTGGGGGGCAAGGGCTGGGCAGACCTTGCTGCTGGGTCCTGCCACTAGCTTCCTCTGGGTCCTACTCCCCCTGTCTCCTGTCATCCTTGACAGACAGCTAGGAGCAAATAAATATTAATTTTCTAATTTTTTAGGGGCCCCTCAGGCCAGATAGAATGGCCTAGCAGGCCAGATCTGGCCCCCGGGCCATATTTTGCCCACCCCTGGGGTAACTGAATCCTAGATTTTGTTTTAGTCTTGAATCAATTTTTAGGTATGCAACACAGACATTCATATTTCTGCAGATATGGAGAATTTCAATTCCTTTTAGCCTCTCCACATCAAGCAAAATTGCTTTTTCACTGACCAATATATTTACACCCAATTCAACCCTATCCCTAAGTTTAGTGTCCCTTTATGCCAAGCCAACTAGGGAGACACCTCAGGATCTTCCAGAAGTTTAGAGCAACCTCAAGAGTACTCTGCAGTAAAATTGTGCCTAACTCCCTCTGGCTCCTAAAAGTTACTGTAATACTAATCAAGCAGAGCAGCTCCCTATTATACCTCTATTCTCCCAGGAGCATCCAAACTCCATCCCAGCACTGGGCTGCATCAAATTTATATTAGCCAGGTAGACAGAATCCCCGATTCCTGGGTCCCTTGATTCCTGCAGAGGTCCTGAAACCACAACTTTGGGACTAGTTGTTTAAGTACAGATTTGTACCAAAGGAAGTAGAATCACGCCTTAATAGGTTGGTTTTCCAAAAGACATACAACACCTTCAGCTCTTATAGGTGTCAGAGTGCTCAGCACCTCAAAACAAAAACAACCAAGACACACATTTGTATAAGCATATTCCTAATGTCTGACTAATCCACACTTCCAACTGCAAGGTAAAAAAAGACTTGCAAATTAGGTCAAACAGAACTTAAAAATGCCAATTTTTTTTTTATATATAGCAGATTTGCACTAGAATGCTGATTAATTCTCACCAGAATGCTGATTAATTCTCACCTTGCTGTTATCAGATACTTGCAGAAACTCCTGCTTTGCTTCAGCTGCCATATTAAAGTGTCATGTATTCAAATATTAATGAAAGATGAAACAGAATGAGACTGTGTAGCATTTTCTGTGATAAAAGAACTTCAGTGGCAGGTGTACACTAAATATTCCAAGTGTTAAGGATTTTTTTAGGTTATATCCAGTATAAAAGAACCGTGCTTGAAAGGCACCATTTTCTGCTTTTAAATAAAATCCTATGCTTTCTGCACCAAAACAAAAAAATAAAGCTATTGCTTCCTCATTCTCATAAGCCGTGGCCTCATCAGTGCTTGGGCTGGACACAAGTATGGGAGATTTTTAAAGCCAGAACTGCGTGTCTGCCTTTTGAAAAGCAACTAAAAATTCAGGCTTTTTGGTTATAGCTGTGTTGGTCCAAGGACACAGCCAGGCAAGGTACTGGGTAGATGTGATATCTTTTATTAAACCAACTCAGTTATCACATCACATCTACTCAAAGTACCTTGCCTAACAAATCAGGGCACTTCAACCTTGAGTGGTCAGCCTAAGGTGGGGCTATCAAAGTCTTTTGGCATGGCATCCCCAGCCAGATTCAGACTATGGGGCTGTTCACAGATCAGATCCAAATCCACCTCTGGAAGTGAGGTAAGCAGCATCAGGTAGCTGCAGAGGATAATACAGCCATTGCTTGCCCTACACTGCTGCTGAAAAAAGTGTCACCAACGGGGCTCAATACCCTGGAATTCAGCAGTGGGCCACATCCCCCATTCACCCAACCCTCAATTCCCATCCCCTCTAGGAGCCCCCCATAAACCAGGTTTGATATCCCTGGCTTAAAGCTTCTAAATAAGTACAAAAGGAAGAAGGAATCAGATACCAGAGATCTCTTTAAAAAATTAGAAATAGAACAGAAAAAGGCACACTAAACTCCAATGACTGTAAATTGAATTTAGAGTCTGAACCAGAATTAACACGTTAGAAGGGCTAGGGAAATTACTGTGGATTTTAAGCCATGAAGGTACTTTACAACTGATTACCGCTGAATTTATTACCACTTCCTTCCTTTGGAGTCTACACTGAAACTGGATGTCTTTCTAATATTCTATATTTTTCAAAAGGTTGGAGTGGTAAAGACTATGCAGGTTTTCAGCTCTCTAACATAGGGCATGCACTCCTTTTCCTAGGATCTTCTGCACATTCATTAAACAACTCCTTCCCTGTCAGTGCATTGGCTGAGCACCTGCAGTGTCCTCATCTTCCCCAGTTTTACCTAGGGTATCTTCAAGGATGCTCTTCACATTTCTAGTTTTGTGCTTTGTGCAAGGGTTTGAAGTGGCAATTTTGTGGGTAGATGATTGCCTAGGAATCCAGGAGATTGCATTTATCTGAGTGCACAGATAGTGCATCTATACATGCAATATATATATATATATGTACTGGAAAGGATCTCCTAATGGTCTCTTCTAACCATCAGGAAATAAGGAGGAGGGTGGAGAACCAACTTTCAGGAGGCAGGTGAGCATCTTTTGAAAATGTACTAATCCAGGGGCAGCCAAAATATGGTCCGTGGGCAGCATCCAGCTTCTTTCTGGCCCGTTTGTAGTACATTTGATTTTTAGAATATAATTTGGTATTTTTCTGGTTCTGAGACAGCAAAATCCCTTGCTGAAAGGAGTGATTCCAGGGGACAAGGGGAGGGACTTCTGGTGGCAAAGGTCAGGGGTTAGGGGGCAGGACTTCATCCCAAGATGGTGATCGGGGGTGGGGCACATGTCAAGGGGTGGGGCTACCCATGCGGCCCTCAAAGGCTTACCATAACTCGGTAAGCGGCCCTCTACCCAAAATAATTGCCCACCCCTGCTCTAATCCTTTTAAGACACCTCAAAGTTGGGAACTAAAGAATCCCTGGGACTATGCACACAAAGAAAGAAATTGCTAATAACTTTCACGTTTTATAAAACTTAGTTCACTACAAATAAAGCTCAGATATTTCTGATTTATAGACAATGACTCGATAGAGAAGGTTCTCAAAGATATGAAGTTATGAACAAGGACAATGAAAATGAAAAACTTAGAACTTCAGTATGGACTGTGTAAAGTATAAGTGACAAATTTAAGTCTTTTGTTCTTATGAAGTCTGAAGGATCTTGGGTTATTTCAGAAGGCTGCCAAAAGCCATAGTTGATGATAACTAGATACCTCTGTCTTTCTAGGGTGCAAGTCTCTCACTTGTAAACTATACTGTTGCCTGCCAAATACTGTATTGGAAGAGAAGCTGGGATTATACCCATGAAATTCTTCATTCATCAGACAGCGGCCAAAAACATCTATGACGTGAAAGACTCTGGCTGACTCCGATTTAAGGAGGTGGGTGTTGGATCAGTCAAAAGAAGACAAGTTGTGTTTTTTTTAAATGCAGAGATTGTGGAAGGGAATGAGTATGTACATCCATCTAAAAAGCATGAAGACAGGCTTGCAATTCATTCTCCAATGCAGCCCAGACTCCACAGTTTATTATGGCAAGCTTCTATGCAATTATCCCACCAGCCTTTACAAAGCTGATCCCTGCCTAACTTTTGAATTGCTTACAAACATGAATGGAAGCAGTGGCAGTCAGACAGCACAGAAACTGTATGGGAGTGTGTTACATGGTTCTAATAAAATTTCTCCTACACAAGCATGTGGAGAACAGGCTTTCAGAATGGAATCTCCTGCTTAACTGCTGCAGTTAACTTGAGGCAGATACCGTCCTCAGTGACAACACTCGCATCAACTTTAGCAGGAAGGATCAGGCCCATAAACAGTCACTGAAGAGTTTCCTGAGAATTCGATAAATGATTTCCCCTTCCATCCCTTCCAAACAGGTTGTTCTTCATATGCAAGAGATTGAAATGCAGTTTGCAAGTGGAATGAACAGTTAAATCCTTTTGTAAATTTGTAAGTCAGCAACAGCTGTCTGGGAATCGGTTTTGAATATCCCCTGCTTTGGTAGTGGTTGTTTCAAACAAAATGGAAAAATCTTTCCAAAAATGAGCTATCAATGTAACTTGTTGAGAGCACAAGAAAAAGCCATCTATGGTTTTGGAGCAGAGATTGCTCCTTAAAAAACACCACACATTTTAAATAGCCTCATCACAAAATAAAACAAGGGAGCAGAAATAGTGACTACAATTCTATGTACGCCTATTGAGTTAACAAAATAAGGCAGAAAGGGCAGAGTGGCTCCTTGTAGACTAACAAAATCAGATGCATAATCTTTCAAAAGCAACAGCTTATTTAATCAGATGCTACCTGATGAAGATGCCATCACATGAAGTTGTTGCTTAGTAAAACTAGCATCTCTGATCTATTTAGTCCAGGGGTACTCAGCCTCCAGCCCAGTTCCAGGTCAAATGCAGCTCTTGGAGCCTTAGCATCCAGCCTGTAAGGCTCCCCATGGGTCAAGAAATTCGTTGGCCATGGAGAAGTGGAAGCTAATATCACCACCCTTCCCCACTGCCAAACTCCAAAGCCTTGAATGATGGGGCACAGCAGAGCCATAAATCCCGCTCCCCCCCACCACAGCCAGATCAGAGCCAGGCCTTGCCCCCTTCCCTCCGCGCAGGTGGGACTCAGGGCCAGGCCATACCTCTTCTTCCCCCCAAAGGTCCAAACCACAGACCCTTCCCCTCTATCCAGAGAAACTGGGGCCAGGCCATGTCCCCTTCCCTCCACTACGGCGAAGCCATACCCCCTCCCCACGTGGCCGATTCAGGGTTGGGCTATACCCTCCTTTCCCTACCCCCTTGGGAGGGGATCAGGACTGGGTCATGGTCCCCTCCTGGCTACAACCCCTTCTCCCAGATGGATGGAGACCAGGCTGTTCTCCCTACCCCGCTCCATACAGCCAGATGGGACCCAGCTGCAGGTGCCCAATGTACCTGATAAGTCCACCAGCTCAATCCAGCCTGCAAAGAGACTGGGTACTGACCATCCAGCCAACTGGATGGGAAAAAAAAAAAAAGGACACCACTGAGCAAGTCTAGAAGACAATTCTCTCCCCTGCCCTCTACCCGACTTCAGACTAACACAGCTAACTACTACTCTGTGCTTAGAGAAATAAGCATCAGTTAAGGACAAAAAGAATGCATCGCTGGACTGGCCTCTAACATGCAATGTTATCAGCAACTGCATAAGAGTGGTAAGGCCTTATTACCCTGCAGACAGATCAGCCCACACAGGCCCTCCCCTTCCTGCAGATTCCTACTGCATTCCCAAAAGCTTAGATTGTACTAACTGAAGGATTGGACTGTCTGTCTGGATCTTCTTCTCCAGACAGACAGTGCCTAGATTTTTTGATAAACACCTAGGTTAACTTCAAGCATTACCAGCTTCTGTATGCAGAGGTCCTATTAGACAAGTGGTGATAACAGCCTTTTGCCTGTTTTTGATTCAGGCAGATGGGATAATTTACTTTGGTGCAACAGAGGACATCTCCACGGCCGAGTCAAAGACAGATTGTGGGTTATGAGGGGTGGGGGGTGGAGGAAAACAGGGACTAAACATGCAGAAAAGCCTGGTGACACTGATAGAAAACTGGAGGCAGTTTTCTGTTGTAGCAGACTAATGATCACTCAGGCCTAGAAGTGTGTAAAACAGATCTGGAGAGAATCATGATGGCACTGAGTCACATTTTGCTGGTCTCTAGAGAGTGCCAAAGAAAGAGAAAGGGATTAGAAAAAAGCTGTAGAAGTAATGGAGAAGTGAATAAAGAGCGTCTCCATGGTCCCAGAGACCCCTTTGCACAAGAACCCAGTGGTGAGGTACCTGAGGTTCCCAGGTAGGAGAGTGCAGACCTAGAGGAGCAGTCACTTCTATTACATATTTCTCCATGCATGGTCATTGTTTAAGCTTCAGCTGGTCTCAGAGACATCACGGCCTAGGGAGGTATGATACAAGCTCAGGGGAGGCAAAAATCCTATCGCAGCTTTGGAAATTAGCCCGATGTGGCCAGTCAATGCCTGTGCTGTGCTGTGCTGTGCTGTGTGCAGCTGCAGCACGGTACTCAGGCAGCAAGGAGCACAGCTGGCAGCATGGAGAGCTGCATCCAGCTGGTAAGTCCACTGTGATGGAAGGAGAAGAGGGAGGGAAGGGGCACTGGGGGGGGGAGGGGAGGAGAGGCAGAACCTCCCCCCCCCCCAATGGAGGGGACAGGAGCACTGCCCAGGTAGGGTGTAGGGGAGGCCAGAGCCATGGCTCATAGTGGGGAGGTGGCTCCTACTGCTGCTTGCACCTTAGGAGGGCACAGGCGAGGGGGCAGTGGGAAGGGATGTGCCCCCAGATCTGCACAGGGTGGGGTGGGGCAAGCTGCAGCTGGGGCTGCATGGGACTTTTCTCAGCTGGGGCTGGGCTCTGAGCAGGTGGCAGCAACGCTTGGAGGATGCTGCATCCACCCCAAGATTCGCTGCCACTTCACTCCCAGTGCCACCACCACTAGCTGCAGCCCCGGCTCAATGCCCCGCTTCCATCCATGCACTGCAAAGAACTGGGGCTGCACTATGTGATGGCAGTTTGGGGTGAATGCAGCATCTCCCCAGCAGCACCAGCACCTGTTCCAAGACCATCCCTCACTGAGAAGAGCCCCACACAGCCCCAGCTGCAGCCCACCCCACCCCACACAGATCCAGGGGCCACACAGCCCCCTCACCCTCCCAGTGTGCAAGCAACAGCAGGAGCCATGCCTCACATGAGCTGCCTCTTCCTCCCCCTCCCCCAGGCCTGCACCATCACCATCTCCTCCCTCACCACAGCAGGGGGGCATTGATCTGCACCCCCCTTTCCTTCCCCCACACCAGACTTACCAGCTGGGAGGCAGCTGTATCAAATGCTACCTCCCAGCTGGTAGTGCTTTACAGGAGTGCTTTACGAGCGCTCATGGCGCTCTGGTGAAGTGCAGGACTGGAAAAGGGCCAATGTGGTCCCCATTTTCAAAAAAGGGTGGAAGGAGGACCCAGGAAACTACAGGCCCGTTAGTCTTACCTCAGTCCTGGGGGAGCTCTTTCAGAAAATTATCCAGGAGCACATCTGCAAGGGACCAGCAGGGGAGATTATGCTTAGGGGCAACCAACATGGGTTCATTCGAGGCAGGTCCTGTCAGATCAACCTGGTGGCCTTCTATGACCAGGTCACAAAATCCATGGACGCAAGTGTTGCGGTGGACATAGTCTTTCTGGACTTTAGGAAGGCCTTCAACACTGTGTCTCACCCCATTCTCATCAAAAAATTAGGCAACTGTGGTGTCGATGCCTACACAGTCAGATGGGTCACAAACTGGCTGGAGGGCTGCACCCAGAGAGTGCTGATGGATGGGTCTTTTTCGACCTGGATAGACAAGGGCAGTGGGGTTCCCCGGGGCTTGGTCCTCAGGCCCACACTGTTTAACATCTTCATCAGAGACTTGGATGAGGGGGTGAAAAGCACCTTGTTCAAATTCGCAGATGACACTAAAATTTGGGGAGAAGTGGGCACACTGGAGGAGAGGGACAGGTTGCAACTAAATCTAGACAGGTTACAGAAGTGGGCAGATGAGAACAGGATGGGATTCAATACTGACAAGTGCAAGGTACTGCACCTGGGGAGGAAGAACCAGCAGCATACCTACAGGCTGGGGAACTCCCTTCTAGTCAGCACAGAGGCAGAAAAGGATCTTGGTGTCATTATTGATTCCAAAATGAACATGGGCCGCCAATGTGGGGACGTGGTCAGGAAGGCTAACCACACCTTGTCATGCATCCACAAGCAGGTTCAAGAAGGTGATCCTTCCCCTCTACGTGACACTGGTCAGGCCGCAGTTGGAGCACTGCATCCAGTTCTGGGCACCCCACTTCAGGAGGGATGTGGACAGCATCAAGAGGGTCCAGAGGAGGACCACCCGCATGATCAGGGGGCAGCAAGGCAGGCCCTACAAGCGGAGGCTATGGGACCTGAACCTGTTCAGCCTCCACGAGAGAAGGCTGAGAGGGGATCTGGTGGCCATCTATAAACTTACCAGGGGGGACCAGCAGGCTATGGGAGATTCCCTGTTCCTCCAAGCACTACCGGGAGTAATGAGGAATAACGGCCATAAGTTGACCGAGAGTAGATTCAGGCTAGATATCAGGAGGCACTACTTCACAGTCAGGGCGGCTAGGATCTGGAACCAACTTCCAAGGGCAGTGGTGCTCACTCCTACCCTGGTGGTCTTCAAAAGAAGGCTAGATATTCACCTAGCCAGGGTCGTTTGACCCCAGCATTCCTTCCTGCCCATGGCAGGGGGTCAGACTTGATGATCTGCTCAGGTCCCTTCCGACCCTACCTACTATGAAACTATGAAATCGGATTGATACTAGCCAATATGCCTCCATAAATATCGGCCCCAAAGGAGAACCGTTTAGAGAGGTGGAAAAGGAGGGGAGTTTAGGACTGTACCTAGGCGATAAGAACTCTTTAAAATCTTTTTATAATCTCACTGCTCCCCATGTAGTTGGGGCCTGAACTATCACCGTCTTTGCAGGAGGAACAATTGTGTAATATGGTTCAAAGTGAAGAAAAATATCAGCAAATAAAACATACACTCGCTGGATCTCAGAAGGAAAATATGGACCTGTACCTGCCCAGCTCCCCTCATATCATGGGATCCATACATTACTTAAAAGAGCTTTTTTGCCCATCCTAAGGTTGCAATTGCAATGGAAGGAAAAAATTCCAAGGATGTAGAATCAATTAAAACTCTCAAATTCCTTTTAGCCTAGGCAACAAGCCAGAAAAGCAGAATCTCTCTTGAGAATTGTGGGGGTGGGAAGGGGACACACTGAAAAAAAGTGCCTCAGCTCTAGGTAAACATTCGTTTCTTTAGACTGACATTGCTTAATAAAAATAACAACATTTTAAGTGATCCCAGTTTGACTTTGAAGTCAGCTTCTCTACACGGAGACCTCTTTGTATAAAGAAAAAAAAAAGGGCAGCAGTAGATATCTGTTCTTTGAGGAGGTTATTTCTGCAAAAGGAAGAGCAATATATATATATATTTTTTTTTTTTTTGAAAGAGAGCAAGTTGAAAGGAGAAATGGTTAAAACCAAGCTTCCTCGATTTGAGAGGTCAAAGGTCAATTCACTGCCAGAGCTGCCCCTAGGGGTGTGTGGGGCCTGGGGCATATCAGCCTGTTTGGGGGGGGGGACAGGGCAGGGGCGGAGAGCAGCCAGAGCAGGAAGCTGGTGGCATGCGGCATCCGTGCAAAGTGGTGGCGCACATGACAACGGTGCTGTCCACAGGGCCTCCCAAAGCATGGGGCCCAGGGGCGGTCTCCCTGATTTGCCCCCTGCCCCATCCCAGGGGCAGCTCTGAATTCCCATACTGCATTCCCACAGACTTCCTGTGCAACCCTGGGCCAGTCAGTCTCTCTGTGCCTTACTTCTTCACCTAAAATTGGGACAACAGCATTTCCTCCCCTCAGATCCATTAACAGCTGCAAGGTGCTCAGGATGCCTCTACAGCCCTGTTACTATAAGAAGGAAGAACTAACTGCCACACATTTACAGTTCTAGGTACCAATCAAGTCTCCTTCTCCTGCAACCCCAAAGCCCTTACTAGTTGCCCATGTAAAGCACCAAAGGTTAGAAACCCCTTCTGCAAATATGCATTGGCTATGCCCATACTGCCTCTGTGGGCCTCTGGAGAGCAGAGCCAGGAAGCAAATCCCACACACCCACTCCTGCTCTGCATGCACCAAGCCCAGAAGTGAGGTGGTGAAGTAACCATGAGGGCATCCCCACACTGCTGCTCTCAAACATTGTCAGACAGAGCTGGAGAGTGATGGCAGGAGGGTGCCCTCCACAGTCTCATTGCCAAGTGGAGCCAGGCTCCTCAGCTCAGAAACTGAGCACAGACCTACCCATTATAATCTGCCTTTCCAAAGCTGTGGCTACCCGTAATTCTTACAATTCGATTGCACTGGGCCCTGAAGGTGCTCAATAACTCTGATGAGGTCCTTGCTCTTTGCCTCCCCCCTTCTGTTGTCTGGAAATCATTAGACTTCATAAATTGCCAAAGATATTTGAAAAAAAATGCCAGAGTGTACAATTTCACTAACCCTGCTCCATTTTCATTCTCTTGCATATTCTTCTAATAGAAAAATTGGCAGCTTGCTAGTATATTTTCAAAAGAAGATTAAAAACAGAGATGGGCTATTTTAATTTTTCAGATTATAACAGCATTTTCCAAGGCCCTATGTAAAATCAGCACTCAAAGTTAGCTTCACCTTGCATTTCACTTTTTTGTCCTCAAGCCATTCATTTTTCTATGAAGTTCAGCCCTGACCCCAAAAGCTTTAGGCACCAGAGTAGATACTGGAGTCCCTGACCCCAATCCTGATGAAATGAGTGCACAGGCTGAAGTTTAAACCCTGCAATGAGTCCCACTGAAATCAATGAGGTAACCCCCCCTCACACTGTGCATGTAGGTACAGGGTCTTAAAATAAAAAAGTTCCAGCCTAACAAAACATATAGGCAGCCTACCATATTAATTCAATACATTTGTTTTGAAGCAGTTTGTTTGGAAAAAAACTTTGCTCTTGGTTGTGTGTGAGTGCATGCACCAGTTTTCTACCATTAACATGACATCACCTCTTGCCAGGGTCATCTCAGAAGTAAAATCTTGACAAAAGAATGTTATCCTTGTTTGGCAAGTCAATGGAGTTGTTCTTATTTTTATTCTTTTCTGCTTCATTTTATTTTGCAGTGGAGTGGGAGGGGAAGAGAAGGGAAGAAAAAAAGACAAGAGTAGCTTTTTAAACTCTGAATTTAGTCAAGTAATCTCCATCTTCCCTTGGCATCCAATTACCCATTTACCATTTCACTAGCTTCCTTCTCCCATACATTTGAACAAAAGGGTTAAACATAAAGGTATTTAATATACAGAGTAGTCCACAAATGACTACAAGGCTCTCAGCTTCTGGCCAACTCAGGACAGCTCAGCTCTAGTTCAGCAACAGAGTCAAGAAAGGAGACATTTTTATAGAAGTAGAGTCCACAAGGTCAGAGGTGGACAAAATATGGGCTGCATCTGGCATGCTAACTGATCCTATCAGCCTGCTGGGGGCTGCCAGAAGTCTGAGGAGGGAAGGCTGCGCCCTTCTGCTCTAATGCAGCCGGGGCCAGGCTGGGCAGCACACAGACTCCTCTGCCCCGCTCCCTCCCACTTCCTGTTGTCACTGCAGTTACGCAGTCCTGGCATCACTGCCAGCAGCCAGGCCCGCACAGGATGCGGTGTAATGCCATGTGCCAAGTAGCCCTCCTGCCCACAGCAATGAGCTGCTGCCACTGTGGTGCTGTTAGGAGGTGAGACCGTGATGGCTGCAGGGGGGGCTCAACCCAGGGCAGCTGCCCCAAATTTTCTTGGTGCTGCACGGCAGCAGCAGGTGGTGGTGAGCGGGATGGCTACTCAGCATGCTGCATTGTGCCCTCTCAGGTATGGGCCCTGCACAGCACCAACAGGAAGCCGAGTAGGGCAGGGGGATGAGAAATGGCTGCGGGGGGCAGAGGAGTCTGCACACTGAGGCCCAGCCCAGCTCCAGCTGTGGCGGATCAGAACAGCACAGGGCTCCCTCCTCACACTCCTGGCAATGTTCGGCAGGCCCAATAAGATCAATAGGCATCTCTCCCCCACCCCCACAAACAGCTCACCAAAACTTAAGTAGCCCTTGAACCCTAATAATTGCCCACCCTTGAGCCAAGTTGTAGCACAGAAGACAGGTGAGATGTAACTAAATGCTTCCTTCTTCCACTTCACATGATGCAACAGCTTAAGTGATGCATCAGCGAGGCATGCACACCCCCCACCAGATTTCTGGGGGTCTGTGGAGCACGTAGGGGTTGTGCCAGAAGTGGCTGCTCCAGCTCTCCCCACAGCCACAGGCTGTGAGCAGCAGCAGCAGGCAGCCCAATGTCAGCAGTCAGAGCCTGTTGTAGCTACCCCAGCAGCCAGAGGCCTACCCCAGAGTGCAACTGCATAACAGCGCCTTATCTTCTCCCCACCACCACTGCCACAACAGACCAACCGACTTCAATCCCACCTCAACCCCACTGCATACCACCAGACCCTTTAAGTGGTGTCCTCCCCTCCACTATCAACAGGCATCTATGCTTTAGAACAGGGGTTCCCAACCTTTTTATGCTGTGGACTGGCAGACCAGGGACCAGAACTGACCATAGACCAGAAGTGACTGGCATACTGCAGGCAGGCAGGAAACCCTTTTTCATACTCAGTATAAAATACACACTTCTGGTCTGGCAGCCAACCCTTCACAGCCCGGTACTGAGCCACGGCCCGGGGGTTGCTAACCCCTGCTTTACAGTATGGCAAGCAGTCCCCGTAAAAGGCACAAGATCTTAACTGCATACAAACAAGGACTAATTTATTTCAACTGGTGCAAATCCCCACTTGGGACACTTATTCCAGTGAAAGAGCTGCTCCTTTCTGCCCAGTTTAAATAATGGATGTAAACTAAACCAAAACGTGAGTCACCACAGTCTTCTCTATTGGCTTGAAGAAGTCTTTTAAAAATAAAATCACACCTTCAATTAAGCCTATGGAAGCCTGCATGTTGCTGAACACCAAGCCTATTCATGAAAGTTGGGTACTCCTTCACCCAAGTAAGGGTGGTAGAGTCTGATCCTTAAACTCCAGTTCCACAACAAACAAAACTGCATGCTTACATCTCACTGAAATCAATGGGACGCAAATATGGAGTAAAACACTTCAAGCACATGCTCAATATGTTGCTAGCATGGGACTTGAGAGAGCAATTTCAGACCACAGAGGCCAGTCATTTTACTAGTTAACACAAATCCTAATAGTTTTATTATTAAACATCACTTCTTTTTTGTTTAGCAATACAGCTCCTTTTTTAGCATACTAAAAAAAAAAAAAACCTATTAATTTACTTTGCTGTTCCTACCAGAAAAGCCTTGTAGCTTGTTAACTTATGAGATGCACTCCTACAAAATAAAGGGAACAACCAACACAATAAACATGGAAACTGTGAGATCCAAGCCACGTCCTGAACACATCTTGACACCACATTATGAAAGGAGCCACATTTAAAACGGTCAGCTCATGGCCAACATCTGTTTTTTTTTCCTCTAATGCCTGCTGGTAAAAGTTACAGGAAAAAGTCAATTGAGTTGTTCTCCCCCTACCCCCTTGTGAAATGATGCATAAAATCTGGTCACCATTTAGTTTCTCCTAGAAGTAGACATAATAAAGAGTATTTTCTTTAAGGTTATAGATTTTTTTTTTAAAAGACCTTCCGTAATGCTTTGACCTTCCTAGTTCCTCTGGGAAAAACAAAAAAAAACCCTAAACTTTTCTGAGAATGGAAAGCCAAACCTGAATATTTCCCACTAAAACACAGTGGGGTTGCAGAATATGGCAGGATCGGCCTGAACATTTCAGGTCTTATTGTCCAAGCTTACACGATTGGCCGAAACCAAAACCCCACAAAAATCTGGATTTCGACGCTTTTTTCCGCCTCCCTCTCAACAAAAAGAAGTCATACATAAACACAGGCTCCCATCCCAAGCACAGCGGGCAGCCCTACTCCCCCCGGCAGCGGGACTTCTCGGGCTGTGGGAAACGGCTTGGGAGAAACCAGAGCCGCCAGCGGGCTCCACTGAGCCTCCCGCGCCACAGGGCGGGGCGGGGCGGGGCGGGGCAGGGCACCCGCTGGGAGCACGACCTCGCCCGGGCGGCTCCCGCCGGGCCCCGGCCTCGCTGCCCCGCCGCTAGCACGGCCCAGACCCCGCACGAGCAGGGCAGGGCGGCGCGCACCACGCCTGCCCCGGGCTAGCAGCGGCACCCCCGCCCAGCCCTGAGCTGAGCTGGCGCCCAGCGGTCCCGGTCGGCTGCATCAACCCGCAGGCAAGCATCGGCTGCCCCTGCACCCCACCCCGGGGTCCCCCCGCTCACCGCCGGTCTCCCCACAGCCACGGCCACCGCCATCCCCGCTCCGCTCTGCTCCGCACGGCTGCAGAGCCCCTGGCGGCCGCCGCGTCTGGCAGCAACATGGCCACCAGCGGGCGGCGCCGCGCGCTCCGGGAGGCGGCCCCGCCGCGCCGGCCAATCCGCGCCGCCGCCCCCGGAGGGCCAGGCCCGCGCCCCCGCCTCTTAGTTATTTAGTCATCGATTTGAATTTTTTTTAAAGAAATTTTTCGTGTTCCCAGCCAAATCCAGGCCAAATCCATGAGTCAGTCCAGAGCCGTAAGTGGCCCTACAACCGGCCAACATCCTCCACCCCTACCAGGGGCTTCAGATATTTCCAAAGTCTTTTGGCAGACATCCTACTGCAGGCCCAAGCCCGGAGGCTCGGGGTTCAGATGCCCCCAAGTGCCGCCTGCCCTCAGCCGTATGGCCGCAGGAGCCAGCTAGGGAGGAGCCTCCCATTTCCAACAAGCGGGCTTTAAGCCCCAATAACTCTGCGGGTCCCGGACCGCGCCGGGAGAGCAGTTATCACCTGGAGCGCTTAAGGAAAACAGCCTTCACGGACCCAGATTGTGGTGTTTCCCCAGCCTGTGCCCAGGGGGAGCGCGGCCAGTGGCACCAGGACTGCTGCACCTCCCCACTCAGGGCGGCCAGCTGTGCCCTCCGGCCCAGCTGCACATGCACTAAGGGCCCCCCACGCAGCGTGCCCGATAGACATTGTACGGGCACCAGCTCCCACTCCGGTGACCAGCAGTAGCTCTTACCATTTTTATGGTGTCGCATTTCCTTCCCCCACCCCTGCCTCTCCCTGCCCCCGTCCTCACCTCTCCAGCCCTGCTCTTCCATGGTTGTGCCAAGCCAGCTCTGTTCCCCCCCACCCTGCAACAGGCCCCAGAGCCCAGACCCTGCACCCATCCCACCTGCAAGAACACAGCTGAGGAAGCCCCTGCCCCAGAGGGTTTCCAATCTCAGCACCAGGCACAGTAGGAAGGTGCCACTTCTACACAGCGGGGTGGACTCTCATCATGCTGCTTGTGTTGGGGATCCTTCCCCCAAGCCTCTCAAAACAGGCGAGTGCCTCCTTGGGAAGATTGCTCCAGTGGCCTTTCCCAGCACTAGTATATGGCATATGACAGGGGTTAGAGAAACAGAGAAAGGGGAGAGGGGTGATGAGAATTGCCAAGCCTCTCTCAGGCTTCAAAGGGTTTCACTGGGATGGGTCCTGTCTCACTTTTTGTTTACTTTTTTAAGATCCGGCTCACTGGGACTGTGGCAGCTACACCTAAGCATTCAGAAATGCTCGGTAGCCACAAGGAAAACATTGAAAGCTGAGGGTCAAGCGGTCAGAGATGAACCCCAGCTGGATCCTGCTGCTGTTTTAGAAGCTATCGATTAGGCCCAAATGCACAATTTCAATATTGAGGTTTCATAATATGTGCTGGAGTGATTTGTGAATGGCAGCCCATGACCACCTGGTAGTCTCCCAATCTGCAAATGAACCTGGTTTGTGCCATTCACAGAATTATCCTTATCATTCCCCTCCTCCTCCCCAGCTTTTAAACAGTCTCAGAAAAATAAGTAAGTAAATAATGTCTTTGGATCTGGTTCATCCTGTAATCTGCCAATTTCCAACCATAAAAGAAGGCCTGATAAGGTCCCCAGGGCTCAGTCATTGAAAATGATCAAACACTCTTGCCCCAACCCAGCAAAGCATTTTTTTTCACTGGATTGTCAGCCTGTGCAGCTCTGCTGGCTTCTGCATGCTTGAAGCTAAGCATGTAGTGTTTAAGATCCTTGCTAGATCAGGACCATGGTATGGAGCATTTGCAGGACACTTACCATGTAACTTGCACAGAAAGCAGAGCAAAGCAGCACCTTATAAATTAATTCAGAGGCTAACAACCTCTTCAAGCCACGAGCTCAAACAACCTGGCTCCACTCAGGCATGGGCTGATTGGCTTCAGTGGCATGTCAGCAACAGTGGGGGTTTGCCTACACTTGTGCCAGGGCCAGACAACTGGAAGCAGCACCAGCACCACTTTTCCCCAACCTCCTTGCTTCTCACTGGACAGCTTCCAGGCAGAGGGGAGCTGTGCTGGGGCTGGGGAGGTGGAAATCTGTGCTCACTCTCCTGTTTTACATCCATCTGAGCTAGGAATTTGCATGATGCTGCTACAACAGCATAGATGAATCAGTACATAAAACCCTTATCTTCCTTTTCCTCTTTTATAAGTTATTCTGTCCTTTTATAAGACACCTTGAACATTTGTTGGGAAGGGCAGGCTATAGATCAAATAACATAAATGTATGCATGTCCTGAGATGACTCATCCCTCCCCCTTTTCCATGGCTAGAAGCAGAGTGGCTTCATGGAGAGACGCTTGACCGTCTCTATAGACTCCTGAACATTTCTGATAAGTTCCCTAAACTGTAACTTTTACTGTAGCAAGCTTCAAGCTCCTTTTTAGCAACAGTGTTGTATTTTGGGAACTTTTTCTACAAATGCTCCTTATAAATCTTGTTTTCATGATACTGTAATACAATTTGTTACACTATCCAGGCTGATGATACAATAAGGTCAAGATCTAACAACACAGGTCAGCTAGCTGAATGAATGTAAGTACAATAGGGACATGTCCACACATGCAGGCATGTACACTTGCAGCAGCTCAAATAGCAGCGGCACAAATTTGTGCCAGAGATTTGTCCCTTAGCACACGTGCCTGAACATCCACTTCAGTGTGGGGAAAATTGTGTCACTTTGGAGCAAACTGACCTGGCCCAGCTCCTGATCTTCCACCGGGGGAGCTAGAGGCCCCAGCAGTATGAAAAGATGCCCTGGTGAGTAGCAAAGGGAGCTTCTGAGGCCCAGCCAGTTGGTGTCTGGGGACACTACTTCCTTGTGCCAGCTGGACTGCTGAAGCAGCCCTAACCTAAAATGGCCCCTGCACCTTCTACCCACTGCAGGAGTCTGGCAGTAGAGACTGCTGCCTGACTGTGACTTGTTGCCACCTGTGACAGCATCTGCCCCCTTGGACCTGTGGATCCATGGCTGTGCACCTGCCAGACCCAGACAGAGATGGCACAGCCGTCTGGGCTGTGTAATGAGCACTGCAGTACAGCTGCCTGCACCTCTGGGCCAGCTGCCAGTGGGCTGTGGCTGCACAGTTGGCATTCATGTGGCACTGCTGTCATGTATTCTGGTTCTTTCACTCTGTCATCTAGGCAGCTATCATCTGGAAGATGTGCTAATTGTGGTGGCCCACTATTAACTGTTGAAGCATGTCCTCCTGGCCCCAAATGGTCAGGAGGTCAGCCACCCCATTTGCCCTCCAGTTGGGTCCCCAGTGCTGGCCATGCCCAGGTCTCACTACTTGCCCCACCAGCAGGTGATCCTGGTGTTCCCTGTTAAAAACTGCAAATTCTCTCATAAGAAACTCAAATTTTCTTATTAAAATACCCCAAATTTGTGTTCTTCAATGATTATAATGAAACACCTCTATACATAACAAGATCAGTTGGGCTGCAGTGTGCAAGTTATCATGGGAGTTTATGCAGGAGGGTGAGCAGGAGGGGCATGAGGCTCTAGGCAGTGAGCCTGAAGAGAAGGGTCAGCGCAGCAGTAGCCCAGAATACTACCTGTGTGATAGTAGTGACACACTGCACCCTGAAGATCCCCCTCCTGCAGCTGGAGCCTCCCCCTCTGGTACCACTGAGGCCTCCATCCAGATGGTTGAGGTCATTTCCTTCTATAACCAGGTGATGGTCACCTGGACAGGGGAGGAAAGGTTGATGTCATTTACTTGGATTTCAAAAAAGCCTTTGACTTGGTCTCCCATGATGTCCTCATGGCAAAATTAGGGAACTGCAGCCTTGACAACCTTATGGTCCGGTCTGATGGCTAGGGAACTGGCTCCGTGGTTGGACCCAGAGAGTGACAGTTGATGGAACCGGGTCAACATGGTACATGGTGACCAGTGGTGTCCCCCAGGGTTCAGTACTAAGACCAGTACTCTTTAATATATTCATAAATGTTCTTGATTTGGATAATAGAAGCAGACTGGCTAAGTTTGCAGACACCAAATTATGGGGAAGCGCGAACACACTAGATAATAGGCTGGGGATTCAGGCCAACCTGGACGGGCTCTCAAGGTGGGCAGATCAAAACCTGATGACCTTCAATACAGAGAAATGCAAGGTGCTCCGCCTTGGGAGAAAGAACCCACATCATACCTATAGGCTCGGCAGTGCTACACTCACTAGCACTATGACCAAAAGGGACTTGGGGGTCATAATTGACCACAAGATGAACATGAGCCACCAATGCGATGCTGCAGCTGGCAAAGCAAATAAAACCCTGGCTTGCATCTACCATTGCATCTCAAGCAAGACCCAAGATGTCATCCTCCCACTTTATTTGGCCTTGGTGAGGCCACAGCTGGAGTACTGCATCCAATTCTGGGCTCTACACTTGAGAAAGGACATGGAGAAGCTTGAAAGAGTCCAGAAGAGAGTTATGTGCATGATCAGATGTCAAGAGAGCAGGCCTTATGAGGAAATGCTGAGAGGCATGGGACTCTTCAGCTTGGAGAAGCATAGGCTCAGGGGGTACTTGGTGGCAGCCTATAAATTCATAGATTGTAAAGCTGGAAGGGACCTCAGAAGATCATCAGGTCCAGCCCTATATATCAGGGGTGTGACATAAGGAAAAACTTCTTTACCATGCAAGACTCCAGAGTCTGAAATAGACCTGCCCCAGAAGTGGTGTAAGCACCTACTCTGGACATACTCAAGAAGTGTTTGGATGATTATCTTGCTGGGGTCTTGTGACCCCAGCTGACTTTCTGCCCTTTGGGCAGGGGGCTGGACCTGATGATCTTGTGAGGTCCCTTCCAGCCCTAATGTCTATGAAATCTATGAAATTGATATATTTACAATTTTAAAGCAATCTGGAAGCCTATCATTGCCTTCATCACCATAATAAAATGAATTGTAAATATCTATACACTTTGGTGTTTGCTTTTGGTTTTTTTATGATAGAAAAATTGGAGCTGCTCCTGCCTCCTTTGCTCACCAGGATGTGGGGTGCTAAGCAACACTGGAATACCAGTTCCCTACCCATGCCCCTCACTCCTGACCCACAGCCCCTGCCTGCCCCCCACTAGCTTCCTCCTGGCAGCAGCTCCATCCCAGCACCAGGACATGGATCCAGCTGTACCTGGTGGTTCTTAGCAGTGCCAGCCCTTACTGTTCTGCACCCTGCCCCTGTGCCCAGGCCCTAGCAATCCCCATGCCATTTCTGGGAAGTCCTCGACTGGGTCTCAGGGACTGTGCTGGGCAAGCCCCTTTCATTCCAGTCTGGCCTTCCCCTGCACAGGCTGCTTTAGTGGGGCAGGGGAACTCTAAGCCCAGCTCTGGTGATCTTTCCTACCTGAAGCACTCCCCCATCCCCAGCTCCCAGCTCTTTCTCTCTCTCTCTCTCTCTCTCTCTCACACACACACACACCTCTGCTGCCATCTCCACCTCTACCCCAAGTCAATCACATTCCCCAAGTGGTTTCTGGGAGCAGGAGACCCTGCCAGGCTGGTGTCACATGTCCCAGTACCACTGTCAGCAGGGCTGGGCAGCAGTAGTTTTGATAACTCTTTTTCACTGTGTAGTGCACAGTGCTGCCTGAGACCTGGGGGCTGTACTTGGTGCATGATGACAGCCCAGCCTGCTGGCACATGGCTATAAACAAAACTGGGCCAGCTCTTGCTGTCACCTGGGTTCTTGGCACTGCAGGCAAAAGCTGCATGCTAGCAGGCCAGGTTGGGCCCTGCCTCCATGAAAGCAGGACCTGGCCCAGCCTGCTGGCACATGACTTCTGTGTGCGGCACTGGGAGCCCATATGACAGCAAGAGCCAGCCTGGTTCTGCCTGAGAGTTCATGACAGCAGGTTGGGCCAGCACTGTGTGCCATGTGTAGCCCTCAGGTCTCAGGCAGTGCCACATGCCAGCAGGGAGCTCTGCCAGCAGTGGGTCATGAACACCCCAATGGCTGCTGCCCAGGGGCAATGTGTAGGGGGTGCACAGGGGTGCATGTGCACCCCCTGAGAGCACTGGCACACCCCCTGCCAGGCCATGCTCCCTATTTAGCTGGTGGGCAGGGGGGAGCACCAGTGCTCCCCCTGCGAGCACTGACCAGGGAATGGGGCCTCCAGCAAAAGTGGCCACACCACTTCCATAAGTGGCTGTGGGACTTCTGGAAGTGGCATGGCCGCTTTCATGGTAAGTGAGATTGCCACCCCGCCGGTCAGCAGAATCAGCTGCTGGGGACCACCCCTCCCCCCTCGGTCAGTGGGATCAGCTGCTGGGGGACCCCCCCAGTTGCTGACTGGTGTCAGGGGGGGCACGTGCCCCCCAACTCAAGAGGCACTGGACACCCATGTTGCTGCTGCTATGGAGGGGCTGTGCAGCCCTCCCACATAGTCCCCCCCAACCCCAAGTCCTCCCCACCCCCACATCCTTGCTTGCCTGGAACAGAGCCTGGGTCCAAGCCACTGCTGCCAGCCTTGCCCCACTCTTATTAGGGGCACACAGCAGGTATAGAGACACTCTGGCAGGTGCTGGAGCATCTCTCTGGAGGACTCGGCCTCCAGTTTTTTCAGCATGTTTTTTTAATAGCGGAATTTCCCTGATATCAAATTTAGAGTCCATGCTGCAAATATGCAGTGCAGAGAACATTTTTGCATTCCTACAGTACCTCCTGCTTTGAGATGTGGCAACATGCATGTGCTTGCTCCCTAACCACCACACTCCAGTTAACTGCATGTGGGTTCTGCAGTGACATTTCTTTCCTCCTCTTAAAGTTCTATAAGGAGCTCTGGCTGCTTTTTGATCAGGCTATTTGCTTTTGAAAAAATACCTTTTTAAATTCCCTTATGTGTTAACAAAGTACTTAAAAGACCATCTCTGGCAAAGCACTTAATTAAATACCATCTTTGGCAAAGAACAAAGTACTTAAAATACCATCTCTGCCTCTGGCCAGTAAAAGAAGGGGAGTTGTTTCATTGTTGCAGCTCTGCATACAATGAACCAAATCCTTGTAAATGTAACCCTGAATGAAACAGGGTTACAGTTACAATGGATTTGCTACATTTGCCTTACTACAGGAACAGACAGACAACAGTGAAACCAGACAGTTCACAGCTAAACCATATGTTTTCATAATCATATAGAGGTCAGTCCCAACTAGTGTGGTTGTGTCTACTTGAGACCAAACACGGAAAATGCTTACACATTGACTCACTTTGATAGTCATTCACAGGGTCTATTATAGTTAAAAAAAAATAGGCATACATGATTTATCATCATAACATGATATGCATGATATTGGCAAAGACCACACACACTTTATGGTTCATAATACTCTGTAGACACAGAAAAGCACAATTTTCTTGCCATTTTCCAGTTCGTCTAATAAAAGGTATCATTTTGGAACCAAGAGTTCTAGTTTTTTGTATGTCTGTAGACTTATGCTTTTACAAGTTAAATGCCTACAAAAAGGTCCCTAGTTATACAGTCTGTAAGTATTCTAGGAAGAAGTGACAAGGGGCTGTTTTAGGGTGAAGGTACCAGACTAGGATTCTGGATGTCTGAGCTCAATCCTGGATCTGCTTTGTGACAGTATCTGATGAACTGAACTTGGGCTTATGAAAACTTGTACTCTCTCTCTATATATATTTTATTTAATTTGTCTATAAAGGTGAATCTCTACCCTGCCTACTGCCTTGCTTTGTGATTTCAGGCACATCACCTTGGGCCTGATTCAAAGCTCACTCTAAATCAATGACTTTCTACTGACTGGATTTCTTTTACTGGACCAACTGTATAGATAACTGTATAGAGTTATCTATCCCAACTATATAGTTGGTCCAATAAAAGATATCACCTAAGAATCCTTGCCTCTTGCATAATTCCTGGACCATCATAGCTACATCACTCTAGTACTACCATTTCTATTGACTTAATTTTGCTTTAGATCAAAGCCTAAATCTCCCTGTGCCTCCATTTCCCATCTGTAAAGTTGAGAGAGTTCTGTACCATTTCCAGTCCCCCACCCTGTGCCTCTCTGCTTTCTCTGCTTTGTCTATTTAGATTGCCAAGTCTTTGAGGCAGGGGCTGTTGTTTACTATGTATATGTATGGTGCCTAGCACAAGGGGGCCCTAATCTCATCTAAACTTCTAGGGCAGTGGTTCTCAACCTTTTCAGACTTCAAGCACCCTTCACTGGACCTGAAGCATCCCTCCATAACTTTCATGAATTGAATGGCACCCATTTAAAGATATATATTTATTATTACTTTAGTTACCTCCTTGCTGAAGGACTGGGTAGAGGGGTGAAGGATTGTTCAGGCAGGAGCAAACCTGAGCCTGCACTTATTAGACGAGCTTATCTGGTTATCTCCTCACACTTTGCTGCACCCTTCAAAGGATATGGCAGCACCCTGGTTGAAAATCACTGCTCTAGGTATTACTGTAACATAGGGATGGGCAAAATACAGGTGAGAGGGGACAGCTCAGGCTGTGGCACGTGCAGCTGGTCCCACTGCCCCTGGGTGTGGAGGTGCTGCTTGCCCTATCTCTATGTACAGCTCTCAGGCAAGCGGGGAGATATAGTCTGCTAGGCTGAGCAGTACAGTGGTTGGGTGGGGGCAGCATGGCAGCTGGACTTGGATTCTAGGCAGCCACCAGGGCAGTGGCTCACTCTCACCTTTATGCTCTGGCTGCCACTGCCAGTGTCTCTGTTGCAGCCACTGGACTCAGCCCTGTTCCCCGGGCACTCTGGCCTGTCTGGCCCGCACCCATCACTGCGGGCACTAGATGGAGTGGGTGGGCAGATGAGGTTTCAATGGAGACCGACCTGGGACTTCTGAAGGCAGGGCACACTCAACTGGGTGGATGGGATGGGGTTGCAGGTGGACAGGGAGTGGCATCTGGGAGAGAGACAGGTCAGGTCAGGGTCAGGGCTGGGGCCAGGTTCATGGGGCAGTGACAGTGCAGGGCCAGGGCCCAGGGTACAGCCATGATCCATTCCCTGCTCCCTGCACATACCTGTGATGGGTACCAGTTCTGCAGGCAGGGGTTGGCCACTGCCCACAGAACTAGCGCCCATTGCGGGGATGTGCGATGAGCAGATCATGGCTCTGCCCCAGGCCTCAGCCCTGTGCTGTCACCGCCCTGTGATCTTGGCCCTGCCCATCCACCCATTCCACTCCTGGACGCTGCTTCCTGCCCACCTGTGGCCCCATCCCATCAGCCCAGCTAAGCGTACCCTGCCTGTTGGGGGCTGAGGCTGGTCTCCATGGAGACCCTGCCTGCCTGGTCTGGCACCCCTGGTGGTGGGTGCAGGATGGACATGGCTGGATAGGATCAACTGACATCCCCTCCCCCCCCCCCCCCCCCCCGGTGATATAAACAGCCATGATGGGGGGCCAAAGGCCAGGTCAGAACACCCTCCCCCAGCCCTCAAGAGCTCACCAAAACTCCTTAAATGGCCTTCCAGCCAAAATAATTGCCCATCCCTGCTGTAGTACAAGTAAATAATAGTAATAAAGATTAAGGACTACATTTTTTAGTAAAAGAGATGCCCCAGTTACTTCCAGCCCTCATGAATACCAACATCTAAAGATTCACTTTAGGCATTTTTGATTAAGACTAATTGAAATCAGTTCTTTGTATCATGTTTCACTAAGACATCAGTCATTATCATTTCTTGGCAAAGAAATGAAGTTTGCTTCTGTCTTTATTGTCTTCATTCCTCTCTGCCAGAGACCCAGAGTCTCTCCCATCCCCAGAAATCTGCTCGGATATATGGTTTCTAATTGATGTAATCTGATGCGATTATAGCATCACCTCAGTTTTTGAAGCTTTCAAAACACAGTGGAAGATTCAGGGCCAGATCGTATTCCATCTTTACGGTACCTATAAGTGGAAATAGGCTTCTACCTGTCCCTGAGGAAAAAAAAACACATTAACACAACAGTTGAGTGCGTCCTCCTGCTAATCATCATTTTTGTGACCTTTGTTTCTGCCGTTCTTTTTCCTTAAGGGTGAAATTGTGGCTCACTACAAAAATAGACATATCAGCGTTTGGGGTTTTTAAATTTTTTTTTTCTGGGGCTCAAGCTGGATGGAATAGAATTGCACTTGGCACCTGCCTGGATCTATCTGGGTGCCTAATTGGTGGAACAGAATGTGCCTCTTAGTCTCTGGTCTTTTAAACATTACTAAAAGGAAGAATAAGACCCAAGTATTCCAATTGTTTTATTCTTGCCATGCCATCTCATTAATTCTTCAGTTCAGCTGCAGATAGGCTAGGACCCCTCTTACATAAATTGCAGACCCCTGTACTTTACTTACTGATGTCACTTGTGCTCTATGTCCAGGGGCCTTCCAGGCAGAACAGCTTGCAGGATCAGGACTTAAAAGGCAAACTTGGTGTCTGACACTAGTTATAGATTGACCAGGCTGCAGGACATATGCCTTATATCAGAGTTTCTTTCTCACCTGAGTGAACTTCTAGGGCAGTGGCTCTCATGGCATCCCTTGAAAAATGCCACATCTCAGTTTTTTACTCACTTTTTGACTACAGAAAATAAAGCAATTCTTCTGTTGCGAAGAACTCAGAAAAAACTACAACAGGGCAGAATGTTTTTGACAGAATGGATTTCTGCTTAAAATCTCTTGAATTTTTCTTGTAAATCACAATTGCACACCTGACTATAGTTTCATAGTAGCTAGGGTCAGGAGGGACCTGAACAGATCATCTAGCCTGACCCCCTGCCACAGGCAGGAATGAATGCTGGGTTCACAAGACCCCAGACAGGTGATCATCCAACCTCCTCTTGAATTTGCCCAAGGTAGGGTTGAGGACCACTTCCCTGGGAAGTTGGTTCCAGATTTTGGCCACCCTAACTGTAAAATATTGCCTTCTGATCTCTAACCTAAACCTATTCTCCATCAGTTTATGGCCATTGTTCCTCGTCACCCCAGGTGGTGCTGGGGAGAAAAGGGCTCTGCCTATTAGCTGTTGATCTCCCCTGATGAGCTCCTCTTGCTGAGGCTGAACAGGTTCAGGTCCTTCAGTCTCTCCTGGTAGGTTCTGTCCTGTTGCCCTCTCACCAAGCGGGTGGCCCTCCTCTGAACCCTCTCCAGGTTGGCCACATCCCTTTTGAAGTGCGGTGCCCAGTACTGGACACAGTACTCCAACTGCAGCCTGACCAAAGTCGCATAGAGGGGGAGTATCACCTCTCTGGACCGGCTTGAGATGCATCTTTGGATGCATGATAAGGTATGGCTGGCCTTGCTGGCTGCGGTCTGGCATTGGCGGCTCATGTTTATCTTGGAGTCAATAATGACTCCAAGATCCCTTTCCGGCTCTGTGCTTTCAAGAAGGGAACTCCCCAGCCTGTATGTATGCTGTGGATTCCTTCTCCCAAGGTGCAGCACCCTGCATTTGTCTACGTTGAACCCCATCCTATTTTCATCTGCCCACTTTTGTAGTCTGTCTAAATCTAGTTGCAGCCTCTCTCTCCCTTCAAGTGTGTCCACCTCGCCCCACATCTTAGTGTCATCAACGAATTTAGACAGTGTGCTTTCCACCCCCTTGTCCAAGTCGCTGATGAAGATGTTAAACAGTGCAGGCCCGAGGACCAAGCCATGGGGTACCCCACTGCTCACATCTTGCCAGGCTGAGCACAGCCCATCCACCACTACTCTCTGGGTGTGCCCCATCAGCCAATTTTTTACCCATCCAACTGTGCAGGCATCAATGCCACAGTCACTTAATTTATTGAGGATGGGATGAGAGACAGTGTCAAAGGCCTTCTTAAAGTCGAGAAAGACTACGTCCACAGCAACACCATCATCCAAGGATTTAGTTACTTGGTCATAAAAGGCCATCAGGTTGGTCTGGCAGGACCTGCCTTTGATGAATCCATGCTGATTGCCCCTGAGCATGATCTCCCCTGCAGGCCCCCCACAGATGTGCTCCTTGATGATTCTCTCCAAGATCTTCCCAAGGACCGAGGTGAGGCTTACAGGCTTATAGTTACCTGGGTCCTCCTTCCTCCCCTTCTTGAAAATTGGGACCACATTAGCCAGTTTCCAATCCCTCAGCACCTGGTCAGATGACCACAAATGCTCATACAGCCGGGCCAAGGGCTCCACGATGACCCCTGCCAGCTCCCTCAACACATTTGGGTGGAGGGCATCTGAATCTGCAGATTTAAAAATGTCTAGCCCTTCCAGAAGATCCCTAACTACATCTGCGCTGACTGAAGGCTTGATAGAGCTATCCCCAAGATTGTCCCTACCTCTGGTAGGTGGAATATCCCTGTCCCTGTTCAAGAAAACAGAGGCAAAGAAACTGTTAAAAATATCAGCTTTCTTGTCCAGTGTGGCCACAAGATTACTGTTTGTATCTTGCAGGGGCCCTACATTGCCTGGTGCCCTCTTCTTGCTCCCAATGTACTTGAAAAAGGACTTTTTGTTGTCCTTAATCCTGGACGCTAGCCTGAGTTCCATCTCTGCCTTGGCCTTCCTAATAGCCCTCCTACACTCCCGGGCCCAGGAGGAGTACTCCTCCTTGGTGATAGCTCCCCCCTTCCACTGGTTGTACACCCCCCTTTTAGTCCTCAGGCATTGCTGAATGCCCTTGCTGAGCCAAGGGGGTTTCTGAGCACTCTTACCCCCCTTGCTTCTCTCAGGAACTGTTATCCTTTGGGCCTGGACGATCACCCTCTTAAGGTACGACCATCCCTCGTGGACTCCCATCTCCTCTACCTTCTGGGCCCTCAGTGCCTCCCCCACTAGTCTCCTAAGCTCATTGAAGTTGGCCGTTCTGAAGTCAAGGGCTTTAGCCTTGGTGTGAGCCCTAGACGCCCTGTGTTGGATAATGAAATCCAGCAGGTGATGATCACTATTGCCCAGGTGGTCAAGCACCTGCAGCCCTCTCACCAGGTCGTCGCCTGTGGCCAGGACCAGGTCCAGGTCCAGGTCCAGCAAGGCATTCCTAGTGGGACTGTGCATCTCCTGGGTTAGGTGGAGGTCCTGTATCTCAGCTAGGAACCTACATGAGTGGTAAGACCTGGCTGACTGCTCCTCCCAGCAGATGTCCGGGTAGCTTAGGTCACCCATGATGACCACATCCCTTGACTTAACTGCCTCCGCGAGCTGACCTGAGAATCCCTGGTCCAGCTCTTCCCCCTGGTTGGGTGGTCTGTAGTAGACACCCACCGTTAAGTCCCTTTCCCCCTGACCCCCTTGTATTCTAACCCAGAGCACTTCAGTCTGCCCCTCCTCTGACCCTGTGCTGTTTGTTGAGGATGCGTATTGCTCTTTGACATACAGCGTCACACCCCCGCCTTTCCTCACCATCCTGTCCTGCCTGTACAGTCTGTAGCCCTTGATGTTTACTGCCCAGTCATGGGTTGAATCCCACCACGTTTCAGTGAGCCCCACTATGTCTGGGTTTGTATTAGCTAGCACAAACCCCAAGCCTCTGGGCTTGGGCCTGAACATAGGATGCCTACCAAAAGACTGGAAATATCTGAAGCCCCTGGTGGGGGTGGAGGATGTTTACCGGTTTTAAGACCATTTATGGTTCTGGACTGACTCATGGATTTGGACTTGATTTGGCTGATTTGGCTTGGAACACAAAAAAATTCTTAAAAAAAAAAAAGGGGGCGGGGGGTGTCTCTGTGTAGTAATACTCCCTACTGTGCCACCACAGCATGCATGCCACAAGTGGCACTGTTGCACTTAAAAACGGGTTTTTAAATCTAGTGTTCTGATAAACTGACACAACACTCAAGTGATGAATAGCAGAAAGACTTGCTTTAATAACTACCAACAAGCTACAAAACTAAATGACAGAAAAAGACTCTTTCCCAATACAAAATGAGCTATTAGTCATACACAGAGCCCTGGCAAATACAAGCTGGCATTGTATTGTCTTTACCCAATGCTGCAAAGAGATCTTTACTCAATGGAGGCAGGAAGCAATTCTTGTACAGCCTCACAGCGTGGATCCTCCACTTGACGGCTGGGTAGCAGGATGACTTCTTGCTCTTCCCTGAACTGCACGCACCTTGCTGGCAGTTCTGTGTTGCTTTATACTGTTTAATTGTACAGCTTCAAAGCATTTTTTCTTGATAGCTGGCCAATTAAAGTCTGAACAAAACAGGAAGGAAAAGGGTGACCATCATATTACAATTGCTAAATTGCCTGGCTCCTGTTTTTGGATTTGTCTAGGTATGAAGACTCGTGGTTCTCACAGCCACTGCAATTAAAGGTCAATTACATGTGATGGGCCTGGAGTGGTCAAACAGGATGTTTAGAGGCATTGGTTACCGGACCTGTCTTTGGGTATTTGTTTATCAATGGGGCAAATTTGTAATAGCTTATACGGTGGTCTATGTACACAATTCCAGGCATACACTGAATGATTGAGACATCTGTAACACCTTAGACACTGGATGCCCACTTTGAGAAATGTGAGGGTGTCACATACAGGGCATTTTTTTCTGTATTCAATGCACCTTTTTACAGGTTTTGCTTGAAATGTATAATTAGTTTGTTATCTTCTTTAGTTGCTAGTTCAATTGAAATGCATATGTAGTTTCCTTGCCCTCTTTGGTTACACTGGCTCAGCCTTTCTCTGGCTTCCTTAGCTTGGACATACACATGTGATGAAGGTCTCTGCCAACACTTTTAACCATCACTTCTATTATTTTATGGCATGGGTCTGGTATTGGGTGCCTCAAGCTCCACTGTCTCAACACCTAATGGGCAGCAAGTTATTAGCGGAGTTTGATTTTCTTTTGGCATTCTTGTTACTACAACCCAGTCTTGCCCCAGCCACCGTTTTGCATTTTTGTGCAAGAGACACTGTTCCAAGCTTTCACAGTTTTCATATTCAGTAGCACAGGCAGCCTCTGTGTGCGGCATGTGGCAGACTGGGGAAGGAACAAGCAGCACAGGGCACGTAGGGCCAGAAAGTAGTGTGGGAGACTGGGTGGAGAGCAGAAAGCAGAGCAGCAGATCAGGCAAGGGAAGGGGATTGGAGTGGCACTCAGGGAAGATGAAGGGCTGAATTTATGTGCTCGCCAAACAAGTTGGCAAAGTCTTTGGGTAGAGGCAATATCTTATTAGACCAACTAAATAGTTGCAAAAAGGTTATTTGCAAATGTTTGGACACATGTGTTCTTCCTCAGGTAAAAAAAAAAAATGGTGAGAGATATGACAGATGGTCAGAAATCTCCCAGGTAAGAAAAAAAACCCAGTCTTTAGAAAGCTGTTCTGCAGGAATGCAAATCTGAAGGATTTCAGGGAACAAAAGCAGGTTGTTTACCTGTAGGTATCAGATGTCAGTCAGGTGGGGGGGCATAAAATCAATGTTAAAAATTAGTCCTGGTTGTTGAAATTGGCTTTTTTTTCCTAGATCCTAGATCCCTGCCAAACAGGTTGGCTCTCACTGCTCTGTACATTCCTAGGAACCCATCTGTTCATCCACAAGAAAGCTCTTAGTAATAAATAACTTGCAATGGGTCTCTTGCTCTCTCTCCTCACACCTTAAAATACAAGCTGGCATTAAAAAAATAACAACAGGATCAAGAAGAATAGAACTCTATGTCTTATCCTCAGTCAACTAACTTACAGCTGACATTCTCCACCTGAAAACCCCCTACGTTCCTCTCTGAAAATGTTTTACTTGTGACTGTTATAAGTGACACTTAAACTACCTCTAACTGAGGGAAGTGTGTGAAAGAAATGCACTTTAAACTGGCATTTCAAATGTTTGACTATGCATTTGTCACTGCTTTGGGCTCAGTCATTTCTCTGGTTTCACTGCGCAAACAGTTGAGCTCAAGTCCTGTCATGAGATTTGCCAACAAAGACTTTGTGCTTTGCTGTGACTGCTGACAGCAGTGGGATACACAGTTTTAAGGATACATGGTTCCCACCCTGGGTGCTAAGAACTTGTGCTGGTGGCTCCCACTTAAAAGCAGGCCTCCTAAGCCCTGATCCTATTTATTCTGCACAAGAATAAATGCATCCCCAATGGTACTCAGCTGCATCAAGTTGTCTCCCAGATGACACGCTTGCTTAGAGAGCCTTAAATAGATTCTCATGAACAAGGGGACAGAAACACACTCACCTGGGGGGACTCCCGAGAAGCTTGGATCCTGGATTCTAACTTCAGCAGGGAAGTGTAGATTTCAATATAGACCAGGGGTTTCATAAAAAAACAATAAAAAACAACAACAAAAACCCCAGAGTGAGAAGCTAGATAATTTTTTAATCCTTTAGTCAATGCTGCTTTACTCTATGGAAATCCTGCACAATTTAAAGGGGGAAGAAATCCCAACGGGGGGAGGAGCAGGGGGAGGAGAAAAGGCCCCCCTTTTTTTTTCTCTTCCTGGGAGAAAAATCTGCTCTCTTTGATCCACCCTCTTGGTATGCGCCTCTGCCTACCTGCCGGCAAGTTGAAGCTCATCCTTCCCCTCCCTTCGTGTCCGGGACTCCGGGGTGAGTCCTGGGAGCGAGGGGAAGCCTCTGCCTGGCTGCCGGGCAGGGAAGGAGTCGGTGCTTGGACGTTTCCCCGCTTCTCGCCCAGCCTTGGCCCGGGCCACGGCTGGCAGCGGGCGGGCGGGCGGACGGGGGCGGGCCGCAGGTGAACCTGACTCCAGGAACTTGATCAGCGGCCGGGAGGAGGAGAGGAGCTGCCGGCCGGGCCGGGCCGGGCCGGGCCGGGCCGGGCCGGGCCGGGCCGGCGGACAGAGGCGCGGGTCGCTCGGACGGAGGTGTGGACGGACAGGGGCGAGCCATGGCCCGGGAGCTGAGCCAGGAGGCCCTGCTGGACTTCCTGTGCCGGGCGGGCGGGGAGGTGACCAACGCCGCGCTGCTGGGCCACTTCAGGCGCTTCCTGCGGGACCCGGCGCTGCCGGCCGAGCAGGTGCGGCGGCAGCGGGAGCAGTTCAAGGGCTTCGTTAACTCCGTGGCCACGGTGCGGCGGGACGCGGGCGTCGCGGGCAGCCGCGTGGTGCTCAGGAAGCGCTACCGGGACCTGCTGGGCGAGGAGCTGCAGCCGCCGCCCGCGGAGGAGCCGGCGGCGGGCGCCGGGGGCAGGCCGCCCGGCGGGCCGTGCTGCGAGCGCCGGCAGGAGCGGCAGGTGCCGGCGCCGCCCGTGTTCAGGAGCATCCGGTGCCAGCTCTCCCTGCAGGACCTGCACGGCTTCGTGGAGGAGGGCAGCGGCAGCGACAGCGGCAGCTGCTCGGCCCCCCGGGAGGCGGCGCCCGTCGGCGGGCGCGGGGAGGGTCCCGGGGCAGCGGCCGCCGGCCCCGCCGCGCCGCCCGGCCGCCGAGCCCCGCCGGCGGTGCCGCTGGAGCGGCGGGAGCACGCGTGGCTGGTGCGGGTGGCCGGCGGGCCGTGGCGGGCGGCGCGGGCGCTGCTGCAGGAGGAGCCGGGCCTGGCGGCGCGCAGGGACTTCATCTCGGGCTACACGGCGCTGCACTGGCTGGCCAAGCGCGGCGACCTGCGCGCCCTGCACGACCTGGTGGGCGCGGCGCGGCGGGCCGGCGTGGCCTTGGACCCCGACGCGCGCTCGGGCTGCGGCTACACGCCGCTGCACCTGGCGGCCATGCACGGGCACCAGGCGGCCGTGGAGCTGCTGGTGCTGCAGCTCAGCGCCAAGGTGCACCTCAGGGACAGCAGCGGCCGCCGGCCCTGGCAGTACCTGGGCAGCGCCGTCTCCGGGGACACGTGGCGCCTGCTGGGGGCTCCCCGGGGCACCCCCATCTTCCCCACGCAGGCCTTGGCCCCCTCGAAGGCCAAGAGCCAGGAGGTTGCCCGGGCCCTCAGCCGGAAAACCTCCCTGGCTGCCTGTCTGCGCCCGCCGCACGTCCGGCACCTGGCGGTGCCCCGGCCCCTGGCCCTGCAGGACAAGGAGGAGTACAGCGACTGAGCCGCTGCGCACAGCAGTGGAGCCTGCCAGAGGGGGCCTGGGTGCCAGGCATGTATTGTGCGGACTAGCCTGGCTCCTGCCAGGCCTCTTGCCAACCATGAGTAATTCAGGGCATTCCCCACCCTCCCCGCCAAGACATCGGCTAATGCCCTCGCAACTCCCTGCCATGGGAGACTCCTGACGTGGGATGCTTGGGAGCACTTACTCCCTGCCCCTCACCTCCTTCCAGCTCCAAGCTCAGACCACTGGCCTTAGAAAAGGAAGTGATGAGTCTTCTTCCTGGCCATGTACTTCCAAGCACTGCCCGACTTGGAAAGCTGGGGTGATGAGGTGTGTGCTCGGCCACAGGGAGTAAAGGTTAGAGGCCACAAATCATCCCTCACTGACCTGTTTTTCATGGTCTAAGGGCTGTATGAGAGAGCACTTCATGGAGCGAGGGGAGAGACAGATCATCAGGCTAGTAACTTGAACACACATATTGTCATTATAAAATGACACAGACACTCAAGTGACATAAGGCTGAGATTGAGGTATCCTTGACACTATAGGCACCAACTTTTATTTTTGCCAGAGGCCTAAGATGATGGACATGTGGACAGTTTTATGCATTTCAGGTGACAGCCCTCTTCCCGAGGGGGGCCTGGGTCCTCGGGTCGACCCCCAAGTAGCCAAGTACCTTTGCTTGGCACCACTCTTGTGCCTAGCAGAGATTACAGGGGTGTGGGAATGCAGCCTCTTTGGCATTGGCGACATGTAGGGGGTGCACCCCATGGAAGCGCCAGCCGCAAAACCAGAAGTGCACGCCAGGCTCGGGAGGCACCAGTCGCCCATGCTCTTTGGAAGGCTAATAAGAGCAATGAGGACCACTGCACTGGGTTTTCTTCCAAGGGACTCAGTCTTTGAAATTGCTCTGAAAATCCAGGACTTGTTTTGGTTTTGTGAAGTTTAATTGAGTGAATGGGAAAGGCACTACTGTCACAGAGGCATAATATATATTATTAGAACAACCTTTTGTTTTTAAATGAATAAGGTTAATAAAGGCAGACAAAGTTATTTGGGTAAATGGGATAAGTTAATAAAACTTTTTATAAAATATTGCTGCTATGTTTATATACATTTGCATGTATTAGTCCCTGTTAGTCATGCCCATTTCTGCTAGTTAGTATGAATATAGATATCTTTCTCTTTCCAGAAGATGTTTGATCCCCAAATGCAAGGTGTTAGATGTTCTTTCTCATCCACAGATGATAACTCTTTGAGGGTTTTAATGTCACAATATTAATACCACAGCAGCAAAAAAGCAGACCCATGTGCCGTGCTGGTTTTCCAGTGGCTGTTTTGTTGGGTCTATTACATTTTATATCTTCTGCCTGTCTGCCTGATTTGCACATGCAGTTTATTCCTAAAAGCAACTGGCTGTTTGACTCTCTCTTTTAAAAAGACTTTAAGAATTTTCCATATGAATGTTTTATGCAGCCCTATGACATTTTTGTACAGAGATATGAAACACTGTTCTTAACAACCACAGAGCATTTCAATCAATCTATGCACTATTTGTTCATCATGCTATTTGCTAAATTTCAGGAGTGGACTAGACAGTCACAGTGGCCCCTTTAATCTCAGGGGGTTTTAATGTGGAGATTGAGAGCCAGACCAGCTCTTAAAGCCACAGAGTCTTAAGGGGCACCATGCCAGCAGAAGTTCCCACAGAGGCTTTGCCTGCGGAGGGGTGTTGCAGAGACATGCACATGGAGTGCATGGTCTTGAAGGTGTAACATGTTCATTCCAGAAAGGAATCCAAGCCATTGCCACAGTCCTGCTCCTCCCACAGGTGTTGGGGATGTTTATTAACCTGGAGGATGCTTATTAACCTTATCTGTACTAATGCTTTACTTCCTCCTCCCTTCTCCATCTGGAGATGAAATTCAACCAAAGCACAAAGAATTATCTTAAGGTTGTCCAGGACACCTCCATAGGGGGAGTAGGCCTGAGGAGGTATCTGCGCCTACATTCTGTGGAATGAGTCCCAGTGCAGCCCCAAGCAAGCAGAAGGCCATTCCAGACAGTGGGTGAGTTGCAACAGGAAAAGAGCTACAAATCAACCTTTGTGTGGACCCAGTGGGGCCAGCTCCCCCAGCAACTGGCCTTTGGGGTTACGCAGCAGTCCTACCCTCTGGCCCTGGGTTCATCTCCTCAAAATTCAAATGCCTGAGCTGGGCAGAGTGCATCCTATGGCAGGAGCCCCAGCAATAGGTTCTGCTTGCCTGCTTCATGGATTCATGATGGAGGAGGACCTGGGAGGAAGGGGAGTGAATTCAGTGTGATTGCTTCAAGAGTTAAGGGGTTGCTCTGGGTTCCAGATCCTCCAAGCACATACCAAACTGCTTTAGCAGAATACACAAGAGTAGTCGTATGCCTTAAGCACATACATAACGGTTTTCAGTGTTAGGCAGCAGTGTAACTGGGGCAAAACCCTTACATCAGTGATTCTCAGTCATGACACGGCAGCACCCTGGGGATGCTTTGAGAGCCTTTGAAGTGTGCTGCAGAGTGCCATGCAAGGTTAGCACTGTTAGGTATGCAAACATGAAAAAGAAAAACCCAGATATTTCAAATAGGAATTCACAGTGCCAAAAAACATTCTGACCTGTTGTGGTCTTTCTGGACTACTTTGCAACAGAAGAAATTGCTCGATTTTTTTTTTATTTTTTTTTTGTAGTAAAATATGAATGAAAAGTAAGAGCTGGCATTCTCTGAGGGGACCTTGTATCTAAAAAGGTTGAGAATCACTGCTTTACATAATGTGTCTAACATGAACTACTAAAAGAAAGTGTGCTTACCTCAGTCTTTAATTGAGGCCTGAGAATTTTGTCTGGCATAAAAGGGAGAAACTAAACAGTGGAACTTGATTAGTGTTAACTCCCCCTTATTCCAGCCTTGTTTTTCTCTGCTGTTTATTAAACTGCTTCCTCTTCTAGTGAGAAGCTCTGGTTTATGTCTAAATGTGTCCTTTGGGGTCAGTTGCGTGGCACAGAGGGGAGAAACCTCTGTGCCCAACACCTTTGTTTCACAAAGGCTAGGGACAGACATTCAAAAAGCCTGAGCCTGAATTGATTCAATCTTTGCAGGTTGGTCTAACCTAGCTAGATTGAATCAGTTTGCAACTGCACAGACGTTCTCTCTAGACTGAGGAAATGCAGGCACATGCCTGTAGTGACTCAGGCTAGAAGCCAAGGGTGCAAGAGCAGCCCTCTGTTCTCTTGCATAGTGGTGAGCTGGCGGGGTGGGGTGTGGCCAGGCCCCGGCAGGACCTCTGATTAGGGAGGTCTGCTTGAACCATCTCAGGTTTTTCCCCGCTTGCTGTTCAAGGGGAGGGAGTGTTGTCAGCCCCCAGCCCCCTGCTAGTACTCTGTGGCAAGTGGGGGTATGCTGTGCATGCATTTGTTGATGATATGGAGCTTTTCAATCTCCCTCCCTACTTCTTTATACTGTCTGCAGCAAACTGACAGGGGAGCAAGCCAGCAGGGGGCTGATAACAGTGTTTATCATCTGATCAGCCAAACAATAGCTTCTCGCCATTACTTCAAATTCTTCTTAAACAGCTTACCAGCTGACCTGTTGATTAGCTCCAAACAGCCCTAAGTGGTCACTGTTCTATCTGCCTGTCCCAGTAAAATTGGAGCCACTCATGCACAGAAATATCTCGCAGCATTAGCTAGCATACCACATGCCTAGGGTCCGTGGGGCTGGGGTCCCTGTTGTGGGAGATGGGGGGGAGGGGGTGGGGTTTCCTGCTTGATCAGTGAGCAGCAAGTAGGGGGGTAGGGCAGGGGGAAGCCAGGCAGACCCTGCTGTACCTGCAAGTCTCTGCTGGAGCTTCAGCCAGGGAGCAGAGGGGAGGGGCCAGCCCTGCAGAGGAGCAGAGGGCCCTGACCAGCCCAGCCAAGAGAGCATGCAGGGATGCTGGGGGTGTCTGGTTTATCTTAAACCAGCAAGGGGTCTGGAACAGACATTGCATAAACCAGTTTGAGCCAAATCAGTTAAGTCTGAAACTACATTCAACCAGGTTTATCTCAAACTGGTTGCAGCCAGTTTCAAACTGGTTTATGTGCACTGTACATCTATTCTGTTACAGGTTTAAACCAGTTTCTAATCACGTAAACCAGTTTATGTGTAATGTCTGTCCCTAGCCAAGATGTGTGGAAGTGGAGGGCCCTCAGCATCTCATGGGACAGGGTGTGTGTGCCACAAGAAGTATTGGAGGGGAGGAGAAGATGGTCCAAGAGACAATAATTGCCATGTGCCTATGTGAACTTCTTTGTGTATTTAGCATAGCTATGACTAATCTGACCACAGGCATCTCTCCTGGGAGATAATAATGAAGTCAACCTTGATTCTCACAGGACTAACTCCTTTTTGTGAGTGGGAAATTAGCTGTCGTGTAAACATTCCCTCCCCTAGTTCTGTCAACATTCCAGCCTTCTGCACCAATATTCTCGATGGTACCAGCCCATTTGGCTGCTAAAGTCTTCCTTTGACTGTAAATGCTTGTGCTGCAAGAAAACAGGCATAAATCACACATGGTGAGGAGGGGGCTACATATGTCATTCTTTTGCTTTAAAAAATAGGGTTGGGTATTTGAGCGCTCAAATAAAATTCGGTCAATTGACTGGTCAAATATTGGTCAAAACTTGCCAATAGGCCCAAATAATACACAGAAAAAGCACAAATATTATTTCAGTAAGAAATGTGTCAAAAACAAAAAAACCCCCATATTTCTGCCAAGAAAATTACAAAAAAAATAGGGTTTTTTGGGTCAAATTACTATAATCTTTGAGTGGTCAAAATATGCAGTCAATTGACTGGCCAATTGACAATATTTGACCAGTCAATTGACTGTCTTGCTAAACCTATTAAAAACATAAGTTTCTTGCACCTGTGCTGCAGGATCTCTCCTTTTGCTAACAGCACTAGAAAATCATTTGCATGTTTATACCAGCAGATGGCTTTGCACAGGCCTTGTCAGTACAAACCCTTTAAATATGTATTTAACTTCACTGCTGTCACTAATTGCATGCTGGTAGCAAAGTCAAGCATGCATTCAAGTGTTTGCAGAATCTGGGCTACTGTCTAAACAACATATGCTAACAGGCTCAGGACTAATGCTTTGGACTTGAGTTTTCCCCTTACCTGAGCTTTTAAGCAGAACAGGAAGTGATTTGCAACCAAACACTGCAACATTGTGCTAAAGCATTAGCCTTGGCAAGTGAAATTGTCTAGGAGCTGAGTAAAATGTATTTTACATTTAAATAGACATTGACTAGTCTATTTCCATCAACTCAGTTGAACAAATTCTATAAAGCAGAATCAGAAATCTTAAACAGCAAAGAGCAAATGAAATCTTAACATTTTACACGTCTTACCCTTTTAACGAACTGTTAGCAGGGAAGGAAGTTTTGAACTTTAGCCTTCCAGCAAATCTCTGTAAACTCAGGGTAAAGGAGGAATGGCCACAGAATGAGAGGTTAGTTACAGCTTATAAATCAAGAAGGGACCAGAATCCTGCTCAGAAAAATTAATCTATTAATTGTTTGGAAAATGTCTCCTCCAGGAACTATAAACAAAAATATCTCAGTTTTAAGATGAAGTGACAAGAAGTGTCCTCCAGCAGCTGCTGAAAAGCACATGTATGGTCTTGCCTTATTAAACTTTGCTTCTATTTGTGTGTGTCTACACAAGACTCTTTACTGCACAGTAGACCAAATTACTGTGTAGTAAGTGTCACCATCCACACATGCAGTTGCATAATTTGGTCTCTCTGTGGTTACTCTATTACTGTGTAGTAATTAAGACTACTTTGTGGTTGACTTGCTACCTGCAAATGCAAGTAGAAAATTAACTGCAGAGTAGTTACTATGCAGTAGCACACATGTAGACACTGACTGGGAGTAAATTTGCTCTTGGTCAGCCTCACCACCAGGGAACTGCCTGCAGGCTAGCCCCAGGGCCACAGGGTTGGGAGGTTCTCCAGCCCCAGGGCTGGAGCAACTCTTTGCTTGCCCAGCCCCTGGCCCTTAAAGGGTTGTGGAGACACTGGGACCCTGGGCCAACTTCAGTCAGCCTCTGGCCACCGGGGTCCTGCAGCAGATGCTCTTCGCCAGCTGCAGCAGCCTGCCTGGATCGTGGTGCTAGTCCCTGGCACAGTGTCACTGTGCACCTGCCTGTCCCATGCCATCACAATGCTATGGGCACTGCAGGCACCTGCTGAGGCCTGGCAGCACCCTATGCCAACTGCAGCCAGCCTCTGGCCATCACAACAGAGGTCCCCAGCACAACAGAGTCCCCTAGATCACACAACAGAGGCCCCCAGCCAGCTGCAGCAGCCTGCCTGGACCCCAGTGCTGGTCCCCAGCACAGTGTTGCCATGCACCTGCCTGTCCCATGCCATGTCCCTGAGCTGGGTGCTGCAGACATCTGCCCAGGCCCAGCAACACCTGGACTGTTGCATGGAGGCCCTGCAGGTCACTGAGGGAGCCATCCTGGCATTGTCCCTGACACCACACTTTGCCTCTTGGGGCCACAACTGGTCACAGAAGGAGACCATGGATATCGTGGCACTATGAGGTGAGGCTGAGGTCCTCAGGCAGTTTGCCCAGAATAGGCACTTCAACGCGCATATGTATGAGGGTCTGTCAGTCCACATGCAGGAGCACGGGCATGACTAGTTGGCACGCCAGCGCCGCATAAAGGTCAAGGCCTTGTGGGCACAGTGGGTCACTATCACCAGCCACAACCACTGGTCAGGTGCTGTCCACAAGTCCATGCCCTTTATATAGCAGTTGGACCACATCCTTGTACCCCAGGACCCTGGCTGGAGCCATGCTGTATACTGCAGCATGGGCAGCCTGCACAAGCTTCTGTTGTGGCTTGGCAGGTGCAATGAGGCATCAGTGGGGAGGGCCCCTTGGGGATCCAGAAATCTGTCCTGCTTTGGTTACCACTCCTGGCCTCACTGAGCAGCTGACAGCCCAGGCCAGCGCATGCCTGCCAGCTCTAGGTGCGCAGCCCTGTCCAGGAGGCCAACCTGGTTATGGCACCATTGGCTCTCAGCAGCTCTAGCTCCTCCCTAGAGGGGGCCACTGCCTGGACAGCCTGCTTCTGAGCCCCCTGAACCCCAGGACACCGCTGGGAGTTGCATGTCCTCACCGCCAGTGGGGTCAGACTTGGGCCACTGAGCACACCTGCCATGCCCACACTGTAAGCCCCATACTGGGGGGAGGGCTCTCTGCCCCTGCCCCTGCCCGGGCCCTGCCTTGCCTCCATGCCTAGCCCAGTCACGTTGCCCTTGGCCCCTCGAGTCCCTCCACATGTGCAGCATGCAGGGAGGCTGGAGAGAGTGCAAAACCTCATTGAGCAGCCTGTGCCCCCTCAGCTAGGCAGGCATGAGACTCTCACATGTGGAGGAATGCATTCATGCCATCAGTGATGTTGTCTTCAGCTGCAAGGGGCAGGGATGTGTAGCACAGCCACAAGTAGCCCTCCAGGCAGAGGTTGCCGGGCAGCACAGGCTTGCTCACTGCACCATTGAAGCTCAGGTTCCTGTGCCAGATTCTCAGGTGCATCTGGGTCACTAGGGCAAGCAGCAGCAGCAGCAGCAGGGAATAATGGGCCAGGCACCTCTCAATCTGTGTAAACAGCTTCTTGTGGTGCACCCAGGAGGCTCACAGAAGAGGCATGCTCAGGGCACAGGGCTGGCAGGGGAGTGGCAGGGGGGCTAGCCTCACAGCTCGTCTTTGGAGAGGCCCCCTGCAGGGAAGGCAGGGGCATGACCAGCACTGTGTCCCAGTTAGCCAGAAGCCCCTCACCCCCCTCCCTGCCCTGAGCCTGGGTGTCATGGCCCTGGCAGCAGCAGACAGCAAGAGAAGGCAGGGGGGATGGGTTTGGAGCCATGGTGCTGGCAGGAGCTGGCCCTGGCCAGCCTGGGAAGGGGGCAGGGAAGGCAGGCTGCCTGTGGCCTGCACCCAGCAGCTCACCTGCCCGTGCGGCGCGATCAGGGATGGGGAGGACTCAGCCAGCAGCTGCCTGTGGCAGAGCCTGTCTGGCCAACTTACCATGGTCCCTGGGCACCTGTGCGCACATGACCCTTGATAGAAGCTGGGCAGTGCACAGCCCCCTGGTATAGTGCATGTTATCTCTGAAATGTTGCAAATTCTCACAAATAGCCTGTTTAACCTGGCTGTGCAGATCCTGCAGCTACATGTGGGGGAGAGGCACTAGCTGCCAGCCGGGATGTGCCATCAGGGTCACCACCAGCTTTGGCTGGGGCCCTCCATGTGTGCTGGTTCTGGCAGTGGAGGACCCAGAATCAGACTCGGCTGCTGGACCTGCTGGTCATGGTGGCTGAGAAGCGGCTGGCAGACTCTTGGGCACGGTGCAATGAGGACATTGCATGCAAGCGGGAGAGGGTCACACACAGGGAAGAGAGGATCAGGCAGAGGGACTGGGTAAAGCAGGAGTTCTGGACCAGGGTCCTGGCCCTCAAGGAGAGGTACCTGGAGGCCCAGCAGTGGCAGGCTTCCATGGTGGCCAGGGCAGTAGAAGTCATGGAGCAGGACCGCTGGTTGCTGGATGCCATCCTGGCCCTGGTAGTTGCCTTTGTGCTTCCCAGCCATCAGTGGTAGCACCAGTTACCCCTTGCCGCTGCCCTGCAGCAAGCCCCACAGAGGCCCTGGGCTGAGGTGCAGCAGCGCCTCCACTGGCCATGGGTTGGGCAGGAGACAGGGATGTAGGTCCCATCCAGGGCCCCAATGCACTGGGGGAAGCCCAGGGCACAGAACCCTGCTACCATCTTCAGGGGTTTGTGCACCCAGAGCACAGTGTGCCCCAGCACATCCTGGAGGATGCCACAGACCTCCAGGATGGCCTACCTGACAGTTGCCTTGCCCACACCAAAAAGGTGGCCAATGTAGCACAGGCTGGAGGGCATGGCCCACTGGAATGGGGTCATGGCCAGCTGTCCACGGGGAAGAGCTGCTGCATGGTGGTGGCCTGCTGCTCCAGGTGTGGGTGGAGCTGTTTGACCAAGAGCCCTTCAAAAAGTCCAGCAAAGTCACCTCAAAGAAGTCCTTCCAAACCAATATGATTGCTATTTACAATATAAATATATTAATCTAGCTGTATTACTCATCTATAATTGATTGAGTACAAAATTCTGGGCTATTTCTGGTGAAAATAGGGTATCAGGCCTTGGTTGAGGAACTAATCCCCCATTTATAACTTTGTTTCTTATGAGAAAATTGGTACTGAGTTATGACATTTTGACTTAAGACAAGGTTTTCAGGAACCAATTGTGTCTTACGTCCAAGGACTGCTTGTACTGCATAGTAAAGCCATCTAACAGCATCTATATGTGTAGACACCCACTGTGTTTCTTAAGGATGGGATTTCAGAGGAATCTAAGGGCACCTAACTCCCTTAGGCTCCTTTAAAGATTCCATACTAGATTAGCATTTATATAGAAAAGAATTGTCTCCCAAACAGCTGAAATCTCTTCCTACCCTATGTAGGCAACAGATCATAGTGTATAGGGAGGGATCAGCACTATTTTGAGTGCCAGCATCACAAGAAGGATCAGTCCTTCATCAGCTGCAGTAACTCCATTCAAAGTGGCGCTGTACAGGCACCTTGCCAAACATCAGGGAATCCCACTGCCCCGTTTTGATCAGTTTATGTCCTGCATCAGGAACGCTTTGTGGAAGGCCAGGAACCTCCTGTTGTATAGACAAATGGACGTAGAGGTAGTGGGCTGCGTGAAAATGGTGCTGAGTGAACTCCGGCCCTACTACCAGAAAGGAAGTGTGTCCTGGTCTGAGGGACCAGGATGGACTTGGTTGTTTTGTGTATGTTGTGCACGATGCAGATATTGTAACTGGCTCGGGGTGCCAGCAAGCCTTTTTACGGGTGCGTGGGTGCAGTTTTTGTAATGGGAGAAGGTTTTTTCCTTTTGTGCTATGATATGAAGAGTGTAGATATATATAACCATATATATATATATAGATATACATTTTTACAAAAAAAGAAACAAAACCAAAAAACTCCATTCCTAGGCCCAGACCTGGTTAGAGCTTGACATATTTAAAGACAAAAGTGTACATGTTGGAAAAGTGACTGCTCAGTGGGATTGCTGGCAGAGTTTTCACTAAAATTGAGCTTGCAGAGAGATCTTTGTTTGAAAGAGAGATCCTCACAAGAGGGAAGCCTGAAGGGGGTAATTCTCAGAGCACATGAGAGAGAGGCACAGATGGCAGTTTCATAACCTATACTATCTGCCTGTTTATAATGGCAATAACACTTACAGTGTTTAGTGTAATTTTCACTTGTTGGGAGAGCAGCTTGCTCCTGCTGTAGTTATTCTTTATTTGCTTGAGAATAGGTGTCTGCCTGCTTAAACAACTCTAGAGTTACCAACAAAACAAATTACTAAATATATAATACATGGAAAAGTAGCACCTAGTGCTTCGTATGTTAAGAGACAAAGACATTTCAGCACCTCTTTCCTCCTCTGTAATATATATCTCTAGACAGTGTTTTCTGCCAGTACCCCAATGCAGTAGACTTCAAGACTGGACATTTGTGCTTTGTCATCTTTTAAATGCTATTCCCCTTCTTTCCACCGCCTCCTTCTCAATCTTTTTCATTCAGCATCCCCACATGAAATCAGTCTGTAGCCGATTGGTGATGTGGTTGTTACAAGGTCCAAGAGAAAAGTAATTTTCCACAACCTTTAAAAAATCATTTATATTACTGTTATTTAGACTAACCACTTGAAAATTTAAAACTGAAAAGTGTTTCCGTTTTGGATTCAGCCTTGTGCACTCATAGCTTTATTATGGCAGGGCATCTTCCACCTCCTAGAATTAACAATGACTATTTCCTATGTAGTACTTTATTTTTTACATCTTTCAGTCACTATTTTTAGATAAAACAATTCCTCTAACCCACAGAAAGTCCCAGTAACCAGCCTCTCTGTACTGGAGACTACTACATTCCCCAACAACTTCCACAGCTATTTACTCTTAATCTGTGTTTCCCACTCCATTGCTGCCTTAAGGAACAGTCTTTGCTTACTGGGCCAACTCTGGCTCCTTCCTACAATCCTGACTTAGCACCTACATCTAGAACACCCTCCAGACCAACGCACTGCAGGTCTCTACCCTCTCTCACATCAGAATTCTTGAAACACATATAATGTGTGAAGCCTGCCAATGACAGCATCCACACACTGTTCTCCATTTCTCATTTCTATTCAGTCTGTTCTGCCTTTAGTTAGTAAAGTTCTTCATTGCAGGACTTTTATTATTTGTTCAGCCTGTCTTACCTGCCACAAAATGCCAGGTCCAATTAAAGAGCCGCACAAATTAATTTAAGAAAATTTTATGTTTTTAAAAATGTAGTTTCACTCTGAGGAGCAAATCTATAAAAATAACCCCTCCCTGCTCATCAAAGCAGATCTCTGGGTGTGTCCCTTCTACTCATTATAGTGCCACAGACAACTCTGCCAGGGAGGAACTGGAGTCTGCCCTGCTCTGCATCATAAATAGCACTATAATTTAAGGTCCAATTATGTAACTCTGTTCTGGCCCCATTTAGACCTGTGCAACCTTAGTGAAGTCAAAGAGATTGAACAAATTAGATGACATAGTTTAAAGGGATTACTTTATATGTGAAAGGTGTTGTATATTCATAGCAATATATCCATGCATGTTCACCTGTGCACACATGCATTCGCACACACTCACACACACTGTAGCTGCATAGGTGTGGTAAAGAGCAGAATGTGATTTGCTGATACTTTCTTCCCAGTGACAAACTCCAAGATTGATTTTCAGAGCTCAGTAGTTTACAAAGCTGGCAGTGAAACTAGCAACTTTTTTATGCAAAAAACTGAGCAGACTTGACTGAAAGCTATTGAGCCCAGACAAGTGAATTTATATCTTTACAGCACCTCCCCCAGAACAGAGCAACACTTCAAAGTGCTATATGAAAACAAACCCTCAACAAAAATCAAAGCTTTCTAACTTTGAAAGGGCCACGTCAATGGTAAGCTGCTAAAAGAAGTGCTAAATATAAGTTCCTAGTCAATGGAATCCAGGATGGTAACATGTTGTCACACCTCAACTGTATTTTATAAGAACAGGAAAAGAGACCAAACACTGGAGACACATGGGAAACAGTGAGATCTCAGTCCATATACAGGCAGTCCTCAGACTTATGACACAATTGGTTCCTGAAAACCGCATTTTAAGTCGAAATGTTGTAACTTGCAACCAATTTCCCCATAGGAACAATGTTACAAATGGGGGATTGGTTCCTGAACCAAGGCCCAATACCCTATTTTCACCAAAAATAACCCAGAATTTTGTACTCAGTCAATTATAGATGAGTAATATAGCTACATTGATGTATTTATATTGTAAATAGCAATCATATTGATTTGGAAGGACTTCTCTGAGGTGACTTTGCTGGACTTTTTGAAGGGCTCTTGGTTGGACTTTTTGAAGGGTTCTTGGCTGGAGTCTTCTCAGGAGTCTTGGCTGCAGGTTTTTCTGGAGTCTTGTTTGCTTTCTTAAAGAAAGCGTCCAAGGAAGTTTGGACAGATGTTCTCCAGGGAGATGGGCAATGCAATGAACTTGTTCGCTGGCGTGGCATCACATTGGATCAAGCATTGTAAAGCTGAAACTGAAGTCAGACAGTTGAAACAGGGTGTCAATTTATACATGTCGTAAGTGCTATTTATCTAGAAATGCCTTAAGTCGAGGACTGCCTGTACCCTGAAAGGTTTCAATGCAATGGAAAAATGGTCCCTATGCAAATCAGGAAAAATGTGTTGAATCTTGCTAATTCATGCTTCTGACTAAGAAAGTATTTGCATATTAATACCTTTTGGGGAGCAATGAGTCAGAGACCAAATGCATTTTAAAAAAATATATCTTGAAGAAAACCAAATCCCAAGATATGTGTTGTTCTACTGCAACAGGTGTCATTTGGTTCAAATGATTTGTGAGAATAGTTTAGGGTAATAGTAAGTGTCTTGTATATTTTGTGTGCCCATTGATGTCTTTACGCAAGGAAACTTTATGGCAGCTTCCGGCTATTAAAAGGATGTGTTGAGATTAACAGGGATGTTGTGAGAATAAGGGGGTGGCAAATCAGCAGTGTTGGTGGTATTAGCAAGGTCTTTCTGTAAAAAATATAAATTTACTTGTGTAGCATTTCTCCAGCTTGAGTTTTAGAACCTTAAAAAGAAGCCAGTGTATATAATTAGGCCCATGAACAATGCATGCCCCTGGAAGCTGTGGGGGGCATGGTGATCGCCTGCAGGCAGTGGCGGCAGTGGTGGAAGTGGGGGCGTGGTGGCAAGTGGCCATTGGTGACGGCCAGCGGCAATTGGCGACTACCTGCAGACACCGCCAGAGGTTATGGCAGTGAGGGGAGGGGATGGCAAGCGACGACCACCAGCAGGCACCATCAGCAGTGTTGGTAGTGCTTCTTTCAGGGGCTGCACCGCCAATCTCAGGGGATGCACGTGCACCCACGTGCACTCCCTACATGTTGCCAATGTTTAGGCCTTATGTGTGGGATTTACAAGAGTGCTTGAATGATTAGAAGCACAAATCAATGGACATATCAATGAGATTTGTGACCTGGACAGCATGTAGTGCAGGTAAGTGACAGCAGCCATGGGGGCTCGTGCCGGGTACCACATGCCCAGCCAGATAAAGGGGAAGCTGCGGCTGGTCAACTTCTATCCCAGCCTGCAGGGCTCCAGCTCCCAGCAGCCTTTTACCCACTCAGCCACCCATATGTGGCTGCTCATTATGCTGAGCAGGAAGACTTCATGGAAGGCAGCTGGGAAATGGAGCCCCACCATGCTCTGGAGCAGGAGCTGCCCAGCTGCAGTTCCCCCCCTGCCTGGCTGGGCATCTGCTGCCCAACACATGTCCCCACAGCTTCCCCATGTTACCTGCTGGCCAGAGCAGTGCAGCAGGGGCAGGAGGAGGAAGGGGGGAGCTGCTAGATGCCAGGGGAGCCAGGCAGTACTTGCGTGACTATGGCAGCAGACTCACCAGGAATCTGTGCGTGCTAGCTAAGGTAGTGCTGTCTGGTGGGGCTCAGCCTTATGTGCAGTGCTGCAGGGGCAGCTGCAGACTAGATGGGGTTGGGAGGCAGGGAGGCAGACCGCAACTGCACCACTTGTGTGATCTCTGTTGCACATGCACCCTGCCACCCCCCTTCCCCCACTCCCAGCCAGCACCCCTGGCCTGCAGGCTGCTCCCCCCCACCCCACCTCCACACACAATATACAAGAATAAGACTTTATTTTGAGATATTATGCAATTGCCTATATACACTACTAAAGTCCCCCACCCCAATAAATCAGGACAAAAATTACTTTGGAAATAAAATCAAAATATGTTATAGTAGATTCTTGAATTTAGTATATGCTTTTAATTTATAATTTGTTAAAATGATATCTTCTGAAAGATTGTATGTATGTGGCCCTTGATAGATCACGAAAACTCATTAAGTGGCCCTCCATCTGAAAAAAATGTCCACCCCTGTAGTAGGAGCACAAAGGGGTATGAGGGAGAAAGAGAGGAGCCCTCCTTCATCCCATATTGCCAGCAAGACCTGCACCCCTCCACACTCCCTGTCAGAACCTGGGAAAGCACAGAGACTGCTTTCAGGGTACTTTTCCACTCTGGCAGTAATTTGTCCTAAAAGGGTTGGGAGAAAAGTGGGACCAAGCGTCCGCTAGGTCCCACCTACTTACCAACTGGTAGATCCAGATAGCAGCATAAGGGGAAGTATGCTACCCTGTGTAAGGAAGGGGAGGGACTTTTCACTCTCCCTTCAGACAAATTAGGAGAAAAAAATACCTAGAACTATTCAAACTGCAAGGACGAATCTTGCCAAAACTTCAAAAAGTTTGAAGTGGTTTCAGCTGCGCTGGGTTGGAAAGGGATATCTCTGTCATTTTTCTGTGATATTTCCCATCAACATTTATTTATTTATTTTTTCTGTTTACTGAAGAGTTGCACTTTCATATTGACAACCATGTTTTAAAGAAAATGAACTATTTCAACAACAATTTTGATTTAAATGTCATGGAAAGTTGGGATGTCAATTTTTGCAGAAAATTTTCATTTTTGAGAAAAGACCATTTTGGGATGTGGAAACTTGTGGTAGGAAACATTTCAGCCAGCTTTGTAAATAACTCTATGACCCTGAGGGTGGGTCAGCTGGAGAATGCATGAACGCAGATGCAAGAGATAGGTGGAGTTGTAGGGGGTAGGGCAACAGAGGAGGTACCTTGCTGATTACAGGAAAGCAGCCGCAAAACTGAAAGGGGAAAAAAAAGACCTACGTTTTATAAAAATGGGGAGAAAGGAAACAGTAGGGAAGAGCAGGAAAAATGAGCAAATTGTTTTGCTAACAGAAATGCAATTAAAAGAGGCTAAGTGACTAAGGCACAGTGAAAAAATGAGTTTCATGCAGCTCTCCAGTGTTTTCCTTGGAAAACAGCCAAGATTGGCAAAGAGGCATTGACCTGACCGGGTCTATGAACTATTCTAGCACACAAAGTTATTTTGAATTGTGATTTGGTGCTCCCTTATTGACTGCTGAATAGAGGTCTTCCTGATACAACAGCAGGGTTGTATCTTACAATACTGTATCTCACTATACAGGAGACATCCAGGGGCACATCCCAAGGTAATGTATAATGTCATACCTCCCTTGTTAACTGGCTCATGACAATTTACACCAGAGAAGGTTTGGCCCCCTCAGTCAGTGCATCTACACAAGATGATTTACTGCAAAGCAGACCTAATTTATGGCATGGTAAATTGTCATCATCTACATGTGCAGGCACTTACTGCACAGTAAATTAGTTTACTGTGTGGTTAGTTTACTATCTGAAAATTCAAGTAGTAAATTAACCATGCAGTCATTACAGCATAGTAGAGCATGTGTAGATGCTGACTAGAAGCAAATTTGCTCCTGGTCAGCGCCACCACTAGGGGCCACCCTCAGGCTTGCCCCAGGGGCACGGAGCTCAGAGTTTTTACAGCTCTGGGGCCAGGATGGCTCTTTGCCTGCCCCAGCCTGGCCTTTAAAACCCTGCCATGCCCTCAGGGTCTGTGTCACTTGCTGCCTGCCTCTGGCCATCAGGTCCTTCCACAGTGGTCCCATGGCAGCTGCAGCAGCCTTGAGGACCATGGTGGTAGCTTCCAGGGCTAGCTCCACCATCTGCCTTCCTGCCATGCACCATGCTGCAGACACCTGCCATGGCCTAGCAGCACCCAGAATCTTGGCCACAGTCCCCAAAGGCTGTCAAGGGAGCCACACTGGCATCTTCCTCGATACCACACACTGTGTCCTGGGACCCTAACTGGTTCCAGGAAGAGACCTCAAACCTTGTAGCACTGTGGGGTGATGCTGAGGTCCAGAGCCAGTTTGCCTGGGGCAGGCACTCCAATGTTCACATCTATAAGGCCATGACAGTGCTGCATAAAGGTCAAGCTCCTGCTGGTACAGTGGATCCATGCCACCAACCACAAGTGCTGGTCAGGAGCTACTCACAGGACCATGCCCTTTATGTGGCAGCTGGACCACATCCTTGCTCCCTGGGACTCTGGATGAAGCCACACCATGTTCTCCAGCATGGGTGGCCTGCCAGAGCCTCTGCTGCAGCCTGGCAGCTGCAATGAGTCATCAGCAGGGGAGGGCCCCTCAGGGCACCAGGAGCAGGTCTTGGTGAGCAGGCACCCTTGGCCTCATCCAGCAGCTCTGGGAGCCTGGGCCAGTGGCTGCCACACCAGCTCTGGGTGCAAAGCCCCACCCAGAATGACAGCCTGGGGATGGCACCACCCACTGTGACGAGCTCCAGCTCCTCCCCAGAGGGGCCACTGCATCTCTGTGTTCCACTTGTCTGGGAGCCCCTCACCTCCTGACCCCAGCCAGCATGGGCCTGGCACTACAGGAGCTGACTGCCTGGCCTGCAAGAGGAGGAGGCAGGGAGCAGGTCTGGAGCAGCTTTGGTAGTTGCTACCAGGAGCCAGCCCTGGCCCAGCCTGGGAAGGGGGCAGGGAAGGCAGGCTGTCTGCGCCAAGTACTAAGCAGACTGTCTGCCCCCGTGGAGAGAACAAGGATGGAGGGCTCAGCCAGCAGCTGCCTGCGGCAGAGTCTGTCTGGCCGACTTACCATGGTCCCTGGGCACCTGTGCGCATATGACCCTTGATCTGAGGCCGAGCAATGCACAGCCTTCTGGTATAATACATGTTATCTCTGAAATGTTGCAAACTCTCACAAACAGCCTAATTTTACTGGCTTTGCAGGGCCAGCAATTGCACATGGGGGAGAGGCACCACCTGCTGCCAGGGATGTGCCCTCAGGGTCACTGCCACTCTCAGCCAGGATACTCCATACATGCCACCACCAGCAACAGTCCACACAAGACCAGACCCTTCTACTGAATCAGATGGTCACTGTGGTGGAGAAGCAGCTGGCTGACTTGCGGGCCTGGCATGCTGAGTAAGTCATACATGATTAAGAGAGGGCTGTGTGCGAGCAGGAGAGGGCTGCTCTTGAATGGGACAGGGACCAGGAGGACAGGGCATTCCAGGAGAGGCTCTTGGCCCTTCAGGAGAGTCACACTGCTGTCCTCGAGAGGACACTGGAGGCCCAAGAGTGGCAGGCCGCTGTAGTGGTGCCTCCATTCTACTGTCCCCCACCCTGGGAGGGCATACAAAGCACAATGTGCATAATTTTCATGGGGAAAAGGATGTTTTATTGGTGCTGGGGGATGGGGTTGGTGGTGGAGGGTAGGAAGGGGTCTGTGTTTGTGGAGGGAAATAAAGACTGTGGCTGAAAAGTGTCCTCAGTGAGCATGGCGCTGTGGGTGCCTGGTGGGCCTGAGTTCTGTGACCAGCCAGCCGGTGGCCTAGAGTGGGAGGTACAGGAGGAGGTGTTTGGCTAGCACCTCTCATACAGTGTCCTGGCCCCTGCTGCTGGGTGTGTGGCTTGCCTGCAGCACTGATGTTGGCCTGGGGTGGGGCACAGGGAAGGGTGAGGTGAATCGCTGTTACTGCCACCACAACTGTCACTCCTGGTGCCAGGTGTCCTCTGCCCACTGCGCCTTCTCAATACACACCTCACAGAACATCTCCTCCCTGGGCCTTGCTGATCTTATGCAGTACACAGGCTGCAAGAATGACCCGGGGGATGTTGGCTTCCATGACCTTGAGGTGGGCAGTGAGGGTGCGCCAGTGTCCCTTCAGACAGCTAAAGGTGCACCACCAGCGTGTGGGTCCGGCCCAGGCACCTGTTGAAATGTGCCTGGTAGGGGTCAAGCTTGCCAGTGTCGGGCCACATTAGCCAGAGCAGGAGCCGGTAGGCGGGGTCACTGATAAGGAGGAGGGCTCATCACCTTGTGACAGCTGGAGGTCCGGCACACCTGGCACAAAGTGCTTGCTCCACAAGGGCTGACATGCTGGAGTTCTGAAGGATGTGGGCATCACGGGCCCGCATTTCACCACTGATGTTGATGGAAGTGCCTGGTGGTTCATGATAGTCTGTAGCATGGCCAAATAAAAGCCCCTCTGGCTGTAGTAGGGGAGGTCACCATGGAGCAGGCTGATGACAGAGATGTGGGTCCCATCCAGGGCCCCGATGCACTGGGGGAGGCCCAGGGTGCAGAACCCTGCCACCACCTCCAGGGGGTTGTGGACCAAGAGCATAGTGTGCCTCAGCACATCTTGGAGGGCACTGCAGGCCTCCAGGACAGCCTCCTCAGTGGTTGCCTTGTCTATCCTGAAGAGGTGGCTGATGTGGTACAGGCTGGTGATGGCTAGCCAGGTCTCTGTAGGGAGGGGTAGCTACATGCTGGTGGACTCCAGGTATGGGCAGAGCTGCTTGAGGAGCTCCTGGAATGTGGTCCAGATCATCTGGAATGAGTCTAGCCACTGCTCTTCATCCCTGGTAAACTGGATGATGTGGAGCCACCAGTCCTGGCTGGCAGGGCAGGCCCACAGGTGGTGGGGCTGGGGCCTCAGGAACTCATGGACGGCACCCATGGTGGTGTCCATGTGGGCAAGCATGGCAGCAAACAGAACCCTGGGGTGTGGGTTGTCACTGCTGGGGCCTGGGGGTGGAGCAGCCATGGCGCCATGGGCACAGGCTCTGCAGATAGCATTGTAGAGGGCTGGGCAGCATGCTGCAGACCTCTTCAGGCCAAAAAAGCAGGTAGCCATGGAGCAGTGCATAGGGTTACCTTTTAAAGAGTTCCCTGGCACTGAGGCAGCTGTGGCCAGAGCTTCCAGTTCCCCCAACTACTGCAGGGGAGTGAAGCAGGGCCAGATAAGGCCTGGAGTGGGCTACTTCCATAAGCAGCAAATCTGCTCTGAAATGGCTGCATGTGTTGATGCCTGCTCAGAGCTGGTTTATTGTGCAGTAAATTACCATGCAGTAAGCCCAAATAGCATTAATTTTAGTGTAGATGTGCCCCACGTGGAAAATAATAACTGGGATATGAAACAGTGCAAAAAGATCTCTAATAATTTAATGTCACTTTACTGAGGTGAACTGGGAGTAAAGTAAATTACGTGGTCAGATGTTCATTTGCCAAGCCCTTGTAGAAGTCATTTGTAATAGTCCAGATCCTCCCCTTATCTCCACCATAGCAATGACCATGGGAAAAGACCTAATAGACAGGAAACCTTATATAGCCTATCTTTGGGAAGTAGGAGAAAAAAATGGTTACTTCATGAAGATAATATTTCCCACTTATCTGGCCTAATGCAGTTAGGGTTACAGTTAAGGGTTCTGGCCATTTTAGGGAACAAGAGAACACAATGCTTTTGAATTAGAATTAGAACTGGGTGGGATGAAGAAATTCAAATTCCTAATTGCCCCAAGGGTTCAGAAATTCTTTAGAATGCAGAATTCATATATCATCATCCTGATTTGGCCAAGGGTTTTTTCCTTATTCATGTTTGTATGGTTTTAACATCCAAACTGGAAAGCAGCATGGGGTGATTTGTCCAATTAGGATTTTTTTTTTATGAATCTCATTTTATCCTTGTGTCTTAACATGACCTCATTTCTTTAGCAGATGCATTGTAAACATTCAGGATCCATGAGTAAGTCTTGCTTTAAAATGTTTTTCTTACAGTTTCTCACTAGAAAATAAATACAGTAAAAGCTCTGTTATCTGGCATCTCCCGGGAATGGGGGATGCCGGATAACAAAATATGCCAGTTAACTGAGCGGCCCCAGCCACTGCTTATCCCGCCACATCTGGGGTGTCCCTCTGCCTTTCCCGTCGCATCGCTGCCCATCCTGCGGGCCCTGCAGGACAGGGAGGTGGGTTCCACACAGCCCCATACAACCTGTTATGCCCCCAGGCCGTAGGGGCTCGGCAGCGCAGGCTGCTTTGCCCCTGGCCGTTGGGGCTCGGAGAAACCGGAAGTGCCGCGGTGGGCACTTCCGGTTTCACTTTATCTTACAAGCTGGTATGCCGGTCAGTAAAGCATGCCAGCTTGTTAGATGCTGGATAGCATACCTTTTAGTGTACACCACTTTCTCTTCAGAACAAGCTACAGATAAAGCAGGTGTAAGCATGCGTGTCCTAGGGACGTCATGCTTGCTTGCTTGTTCCTCCACTTCAGAATCTCCCTTTGATAGGCACCTGCCACATCTTCAATGATTGGAAAAGAGAAGAGAAGGGAGGTGAGATATATATCAGAATCAGTGGTAGGGCTCAAGGACAAGACTTTTCTTCACAGGGCTCCACCTCCCCTACATCTTGCCCTTATTACACCTGCCCGCACTTAGGCCAGCAATCTCTTTTGATATCTCATCCCCACAGTAACACTGGGTGATGTCAGGCTGAAGACTGGTTCTTCCCACCATGCACTTGCAAGAGCCAGCAACTCAACCCTTTGCAGCACATCCAACTATTTAATCAATTTATAATTAATTTGTTAACAAGTCTCTTGCCATCAGTTCACCAGATTAGTTGGTTCTTATTTTATACTTCACCCATGAAGGTGTTAAGTCCTTTGACCAGAAGAACAACAAAAAAAGAAATAAAACAAAAATTCCCCAGAGCAGCCTCCCTATAGGAGGGCTTATCCTTTCCCTGCTCGTTGTCACCTCTGGGACCTGTAAGTCAACCTCTTCTCATTCTCCACTTCTTGTTGTCTGATTCAGCATTCTGTTCACCGTGCCAAGTCTTCTCTCTGTTTCTCTTGTCGCAGGACCAATGTCTGGGACCTACATTGCAGCCAACTCTGCTCTGTGCCTCTGCACAGACTGCGCTGCTTCCTCCCAAGAGAAGTCATGCATTCCCCTCTCCAGAGGAATCTACTTGTGTTCCAGTAGCCCCTTTTGACTTTTGGTGAAACTTCCGGCAGCCAATCAGGGCCTGTTCCACTGGCATGTGGCTGCCTGTCTCCCAAGCCAGCAGCTTCAGGCTCTGTCAATCTCTGAGTAGCAGATCATGTGTCTCCAGGGTTGGTGCCTCAATCCTAGGGCCTGGATATAAGTTCCTCAGCAAGCTCTGTTCCAGTTGGTCAGCCTGGACTGTAACAGGGCCTGGGATTGGTGCCCTGTTACAATGGGACTCTAATGAGACCAGTCTTCAACCAGCATGTGTGATGCTACTGTGGAAATAAGTCGGTTTGCCTTCAACAGCTCTCTGCCACTGGCTAAAATCCTCCAAAACATACCTGCCACTCACCATGAGCCCCTGACAGATTTGTTTATTGGTTTGTATTGACAATTTTGTCTTTCAGTTCTGTTGGCACCATGCTCCTGTAGCTTTGCAGAACAGAATGGTGAGTCTGGTACATGGCAATATTATTTACAGAGTATCTTATATGGAAAAAGACAGATTCCAAGAAATGTGGTTCCCATTATGCAGCCCTGGTATCCCATTATAATTTATAACCAAGTATGGAGGAGTAAGAAACAAACAACACAGTGCAGCAATAAAATTCTTGTAAAGTGCCGAGAAGAGATGTTATCATAGCTTGTCCAAAGTTCACATAGTAGTTAATGACAGCTCATGCTCCTGCACTGGAGAATTATTTGATTCTCATTTACATTCACACGAAGGGCAGAAAAAAATCTTAATAAAAAGAGAGAATTAAGTCAGGAGTATGCAATGGATGATCTAATGAACAGAACTGTGTTCATTTTGCTAGTAGACACTTCATCCTATTATCTTTTGGTATTTACATCATCATATCCCCCTGGTATCTGAAGTGGAATGTTCTCCCTTCTTCAGAGAGGGGAATTAACATGTAGGATTCCATCCATGAGGCTTCCTACCTCCTGAGGCCTGATGTCAGCCATGCAATCAGGGCCGTGCATTTCAGCATACTCACTCTTTGACATCAGAGGCCAACAGTTCCTGTTGTCTTTATTATGCCCTGGAAGTGGATTGACGATGACAACAATTTACTAGCTTAAGGGCAAATTATTTTTCCGGACCCTGTTTGCACAGATATCTGTACATTTGAAAAGAGTAGACTACCAACACTGAGATCTGCTGTGAGGAGCTGAGTTCTAAGGGGCAAGTTAATGTTATTTATTTGTAGTATAATTGTTGAGAGGCCCAACATATGTAGGCACAGCTACTGAGAGGATGTCATTGCTCTGAAAAATTTACCATGGAACAGATAGCACAGGCGAAAAGTGAGAAGGGAAACAAGGGTCACAGCAGGCTGATGGCAAAGCCAGGAACAGAGCCCAGGGTTCTTGGCATACCCTCAGGGCTGTCCCGGGGGCTGGGGGGTGGGGCGAATTGGGGTGACTGCCCTGAGCCACACGCTTTGGGCAGCCTTGTGGAGCTGGGCCAGTTTCAGCTGGTTTGCCCTGGGCCCCACATCCTGCCATGGTCATCCCTGCATACCCTATCCACTAGGGCTGTGCAAAGCCTCGATTGCTGATTCGATTCAGCAGAGATTCAGACCAATTTGGCAGCCAAATCTCTGAATCCAAATTGAATCAGGAGACCCGTTAATCTCTCTGAATCAAATTGGAAGCCTCTGATTCAATTCGGAGAGATTCAGAGAGATTCAATGATTCGGACATAGACACAACTTTATATGTTTTTTCTACATACCTCAAGGTACCAGGTGGCTCATGAATGCTGAGATGGTGGGGTGGATGAAGCATCCCATGGGAGCATGGGTGGTCCCCAGCATGCTTGGCGGTGGACCCAGAAGGGGACCAGAAAGACTTCCGGTTCCCTTCTGGGTTTGCTGCAAAGCGCGTGGGGGACCCCCCCCCCCCCCCCACTCCCTGGCTCAGTGACTGGTGCCTCCTGGGTCTGGGAGGGCAGCCGTGGTTCCCTGCGGCCAATCACTGAGCCGGGGGTGGCCTCAGGGGGGTGGGGGGGTCTGCCACCAAGCACACAGGGGGCCCCCCCCACGCTCCTGTGGGACACTCCATCCGCCCCACCATCTCAGCATTCACGAGCCACACCTGGTACCTCGAGGTATGTAGAAAAAACATTTAAAGCTGTGTCTATGGCCGAATCACTGATTCTCCAAATCAGAATCCAATCTTTGGATTCGGCTGAATTGAATCAGGTCAGTGATCTAAATCAACTAATCAAATCACTGGCCCCCAAATCAGGCTCAATCCAAATCCAAATTGAATACAGCCTGGTTTGCACACCCCTAATATCCACCACATCACTCCCTCCAGGTTGTCAAGCTTTGAGAACGGACTGCATTGAATGAGGTTTGCAAGGTTTTTTGGGTAGATGTGATATCTTTTATTAAACCAACTAACTAGTTGGAAAAAAGTTCTTTGCAAGCTTTCAGGCACAAGCAACCTTCCTCAGGCATTGGGATACTCTAATTAAAGTGCCACCATATCTCCTGTATCAGTGTCCCAGTGCTTAAAAATGGTGGCAGGGGTGCTTGAACTAAAGCTTGTTCAATAAGCTTTAGTTCAAGCACCCCGTCATCATTTTTAAGTGCAGGGACGCTGATATGTGAGATACAGGAGGCTGCTGGAGCACAGCAATGCCATGGGAATCCAGGACAGGCAGACTGCCTCCCATGGGAGGAACCAGAAGATAAAACATGGCAGAGGACTGAAAGGAAGCCCCTGGAGAGTGGACGGCTGGCATGACAGGGGCTGCGTGGACCAGCAAAGCAGAGCCCCAAGAGGGAAGATGTTCAGAACACTGACACAGCACAGAGAATACAGGTACTTACCAGGGGCTGGGAGGCGGTGGAGATGCCCTCGGTGAGGAACAGTTCAGTTGTCTCAGTGAGCAGAGAACTGCTGTGGGGTACCTCCTGCAAGAAGAAAAGACAGGAGGAGTCATTCACAGGGCAGGGAGAAAGGAGGTGATTCCCTTCTGCTGCCGAAGAAGCCTGGAAAGGCTAGGCTCTGTAAAGGGGTTTTCAGGAGTCCGGCGTATGTTCACACCATGAGAGATGGGCAGAAGCTATGACCCTGAAGAGGCAAGGGCCAGCCAGCATCGCCGTCGTCAACCTATGGGCTGCTTGGCAGGGACAATTGAGGGGCTGTGAAGTGAACAGCCTAAAGCGGAGAGCCTGCTGAAAAGTACAAGCCAGGTATAGGTGGCAGAGGCCAGCTAGTTAAAGGGATAGCTAGAACAGGGACTAATGAGACCAACCCAAAGAAGAGGGAGAGGGAGAGTCCCAGAGGAGCACATATGCCTGAAACATCTCAGGTAGGGTGGAGACAGGTTGTAGAGGTTGGAGGAGCCCTGTGAAGAGACCCATGGTTATGACCCAGATGTGTATTAGGGTTACCTCCCAAGCTGTTTTCCTTCTACTTCTATATATTTTCCATCAAGGCATAGCAGGCGAGTGCAGAAAGATGACATGACTACCATCCAGAGAATGACCATAACACCAGGGGTAGTAGCACGACTTTCACACCCGAGCAACTGGCAGCTGCTACACCCTGCCTGCCCTGCAGTGCTCCTTTGTTGGGCTGCTTTTCCCTTAAAGCCCACCAACTAATTGTACTCCACCCAACTTTTCTCCCATGAGGGTGGGAGTAAGATGCCTACATATACACACTCCCCTTCAACATCCTCTATTGTGACTCACTCCCACCCCTGTGTGCAGAGGAAAAGCAGTGCCCTGTGAGCACACAGCTTCTGGGCAGGGCTGCTATTGCCATTGCTGCAGCCACTGGGGGAACTGCTCTGCTTCCCCAGCATCCCACTTGCTCTGGGCACCAGGTAGTGAAGAAGCAGGGACAGGGGTGGGGGTGGAGGTGGGGGGAGCTGCAGCTGGCCAGAAGCATGGAGCATGGGGCAGGAGCTGGCAGCAGCATGGAGCCTGTGCCCGGTGGGTTGGTATGAGCATGAAGCTTGGGTGGGCAGGGTGTGGGTGTGAGGGTGGGTGGGAACCCCCTACACACTCCTCCATATGGGATACCACCCCCGCCACTGGCAGCAACAACAGTAGCAGGTGGGGTTGCTCAGTGAGCTTGTGCCCTGTGCAGGTGCTGCCAACAGCAATGTGTGACTCCAGCCAGTGTTGCATGTGGTGGCAAGGAGCACAGCCCCGCCAGTCCATCTCTATTGTGCTGGGCTCTGCGTAGTGCAAGTGCAGCTCCCAGCACTTGCGCACCACTGGGGGAAGCCCTGCATGATGGAGCCAGCTGCCTTCCCTGTCCCCTGTTGTGCAGATCCCGGGACTCCACAGGAAATCAGGGAGTGGGGCTCCCTTCCACTTCTGGTGGAGTCCCGGGAACTGTGCAGCAGGAAGTGGTGAAGGCAGCCAGCTCCATCGCCAGGGGCTTCTCCCACTGGCATGCAACAGCAGGAGCTGCACATACACCACAGGGAATCCTGCATGATAGTTGTGGACCAGCTTGGCTGCACTCCTTGTCCCCATGTGCAGTGCTGCTCAGAGCTGCATGCCACTGGTGGGAGTGCCTTTGCTGTGCACGGGTGCCCCGAACACCCCTGCCTGCTGCTGCTGGGGAGGGCTGTGCACCTTGGGGACAGTGTGTCCCCACACCTCCCCACTCTCCCTCACACCCAACAAACCCCATACACACACACCTTTCTCCCACACCCCCCACATATACACCCCCCCAACATACCTTATTGCCCCCCCAGTCAAACCCCCTCAGAAACCTCCCCTCCCACCCCCCACCCCACACAATATAAAAGAGCAAGGCTTTATTTTTGAGTTATTATGCAATCATCTCTATGTACACTATGCAAACACAAAACATAACAAATTTTTTTTTGTAATAACATTAAAATATGTTATAGTAGGTGTTTGACTTTTAGTATATGATTTGTTTTTTTTCTGGTTCCAAGATGGCAACCCTACCCTCCCAAAAGGAGTATTTCTGGGTGAGCAAGGGAGGGGACTTCCACTGGCAAGGGTCAGGTTAGGGGCAGGACTTCTGGTCCCAAGAGGGTGACCAGGGGGCAGAGCACCTGTCAAGGGGTGGGGCTATGCTTGCAGCCCTCCACAGCTCACCAAAACTCATTAAGTAGCCCTCCAGCAGTCTTCCCGTTCTTGTAAAGGAACTACACCACTACCCCCAAGTCAAAACACATCCATCCAGAGGAATGAGCGAATGGGTGACACTGTATGAACATACACTTGTGAGGCTGTGAGATCAACAGGAAGTCAGCAAAATGTTCTTAGAAAGATTGACTCAAGGCAGCTCCCTTCTTTAATAAATGTCTTTCATAGTGTGGTGGTCAATAGCAACAGTCTGGCAGCAGTTGTCTAGTTTGTTTACTTCTGCTACATATTATAGACAGACATCGAGGCAAGGGAAGGTGCACGTTTTTCTTTTCACAGATAATTAGAGCTGGTCAAAATATCTATTGAATAGAATATTCATTGGCAATGTAGGTTTACTCATTTAATGAATCATTTGCAAACCTGACTTTTTATACATTAATTATCTGTACATATTGGATAGGTGATTTGTATAAAGCCAAACCAGGTATCTTTGCAAGCAGTTCATAAGCAGCATATTTCCAGAGGCTTGCTGGTCAGTTTTTCATAAGAGGTGAAACCAATGACAAAGAATTTGGGCCTACTCTAAATGTAGCTTGCTTGATTTACATGGCATAAGCACATCCCCAAATTGAGATAATCTCAAGCAATATGCATATTAATCCCTTCTTCAAGCAATCTGAGTTTTGTACCAATGCCTGTTTCCCAGGAAAAAACCTCTCCTTCCACATCTGCTCCTAACAAAAGTCCATGGTAGATAGCAAAGTTTCCTCCTATTTGTCAGCTCGCTGTATGGGAATAGTGCATTGTACTCTAACCAAATACAAGAACAAATCTTCTTATGACTGAACACACTAAGAGAAAAGCTAGGTATAAACGTGCCAGCTGGTAACATAAGCCATAACATTATTAATTATTTTGGTATTCACACGATCAGACACTGAAGATACATTGGGAAAATTAGAAAACTGGGACTAGGAACAAACATTAAAAATATTTATGAGAAAAGGGTTCTATTTCAAACCTGCAAAATGGAAACAACTTTAAAAACAGTGGTTTTATTATATCTGATACATTGTTTTACCGCTTTTTGAGCCACACTAAACACAAGCCGCCTTGAGGAGGTGAAACTGAGAATGCCTGCTAGAGATTATACCAAATAAATCCCTAGCATAGGACAGGGCATCCTATTTCTAAATGTATCAAACTCCATCTTAAAACTAGTGAGGTTTTTTTTGCCATTAATTAAAACTATCAAAATTTTCTCCAAATTTTTGCACCCTCTGTTCCATTGTACTGCATTATAATATAACACTAAAGAAACTTGCACTGATATGGGCAAACCATAACAACTCTACCTTGCATACTGTTGACAGACTTCAACCAACCAAACTTTTTGCAGATTTAAAAAATAATGGTTAACATACCTCTCCTCCTCCCCCCCCCTTTTTTTTTTGCAGCCCCACTTGGTGCTTGTGAGTTCTGTCCAGATCAGGGGAAGGCAATTATTTGGACCTGTGGACCCCATAGGAAGTTTTGGGGAGCTGCTGTGAGCTGGTCAGCAACTCCTGCCCCGTAACAGCCCAGAGCTTGTGTGCCCTGTGGCTCCTTCCCACCACTGCCACCAGTGCCCAGCAGTAGCTGAGCACACAGTCCTGGCCCTGACCTGTTCTGCACTCTCTCTGGACTCACCTCTGCACCGCCACCACTGCCCTGCTAGGCAGCCTGGAGGTGGTGTTGGTGATGTGGTGACAGCGGTGGAGAGGTGACACAGGGTAGCCCAGGCATGGACTCCAGGTGGCCACAGCAAGAAGGGCCTGGCAGTGGTGAGGGGGGAGGTGGCCACTTTCCTCCCCATGCCCAGCATCAGCTTCTGCCCAGTCACTGCTGCTGCTGCCAGTGCTCATTATGGGAGAGCCGGCCTGGAGCAGGTGTGGGGCAACCTGGGATCAGGGCTGTGTTCCTGGGTCCTGACTGGTCTGGAGCTGGTCTGCTCTGTCTGGGGTGAGTCCAGGGGTGCAGGGTGGGCCAAGGCTGGGGCCAGGGCTGTGTGTGTGGGTCCTCACCAGTCTCCATGGAGCTGGGGCCAGTGGTGGCGGCAGCCAGAAGGAGCCGCTGCCTCCTGCGCTGCCTAGAACTGGAGTCCAGCTGCAAAGCTGCCCCAGCCATACTGGATGCCCGGGGGCGGTGGGATGTACCATGGGCTAATTTGAACCTGGGCCAGGTGGGACTGAGGGACCTGCCGCAGGCCAGCCAAAGTCCTGCTGTGGGCCGGATCCGGCCCACAGGCTCTTTTGCCCACCCCTAGTCCAGATGGAGACACTTCAAGATACTGTGGAGAAGGAGGGTCTCAGGGGATCTCTGGCCCATCATAAAACAAGCATCACTAGAGAGCTCCTGAGCAGACCCTTTTGCAGGGGACTTCCAGCCCCACGTTCCAGACATGAGGGGACTGCATAAAGCACTGTCAAGTTGGGACACTTTCCAAACTTGAACCTGCAGACCTTTATGGGGAGAGAGTTCCCCTATGGCTTTTTAACCTGCAAGGTAATAGAAGTGACACTGCTCACAGAAGGCATGGAACCTTTGGAAAGGGGTATCAATGCTTCTATTTTCTTCCTCTCTGCTTAATACATTTTTCTTGGCATGAGACCTGTGGGCATGTTCTAATGAGTAGTTTTCTTGCATCTTCCTGGACCACTGCCTTTAGGACTTGGTGTCACATATGCTACTTTTAACTTTCTCCACAACAATCCGACAACCAGAGGTTACAAGTTCAGGCTGCCCTAGCAGTATCAAGGATCAGGACATATGGGGATGGGAACAGACCAGGAAACAGGCCCTTGGAAAGGGAAAGAAAAAAAAAAGAGACGGGAACCATGCAATAACCTGAAATAAAAACCTTTGGCCAAGTGGGCCAAAGTAGTGCCAGGGGTAGGTGAGATGCAGAATGACATTGCTTACATGTGACTCCTTCCTTTGCACTAATGAAATCAAGATTTATCTCAAATAATTAAAAAAGACCCACTTGGCTAGATCTTGTGTTATCACCCATCCACTGTCCTACTAGCTTGGGCTCTTCGCACTGCCGATCTGACAGTCTAAGGCCACTCGCTCTCCTAGTTCTCATGTATTGATTTCATTTGTGATGGGTTTTAGCTGCTGCCAGATGGTAAGTGGCAATGACTGTGCTGTAGCAGTGACAATGGGCCAGACAGACTCAGATATGCTTATGTCCCAGGACAGGGAGGGATGCTCTATGTCCTGGGTTTTCTTTGTGATTTGTTTTAATGAAAGCTAATGCAGGCATCCTGCAAACCACATTTGCATACTAAGGTACACAGGACTAGAACAAGATTAATGCTTTAAATGGAGTGCTCTGGAGAAGCATTGCATTAGTCAGCAAAAGGCACAAACCTGGCAGCTTTAAGGTGGCCAATTGTATTTGTGTATCTCACTGCACTTCGGGAAATGCTGTCATCAAAATGATTCATGTCCAGCCTTGCTATGATGACAGATGTTTCATGTTCTTCCAATTTCTTACTTCCTGTTGGCCTCAGAAATTGCATCTATAGCCCTTGTTCTCTATTCCCTACTATGCAAAGGCCTTTTTATCCTTCTCCCCCTCTCCCCACTATTCTCTTGTGTCATAAGCCAGAAGGTCTCTGCAAGCCAACCTCAGGGCCCAAAGACTGCTATTCCATATAATAAGCTTTGGAATAGATCTTATGGCCGGCCAGCAGTGCCTGGCCACTAAACAATTAGCCAAGTCTCTCTTCTCACAGCATCATCATCAAGGTTGAATTTACAATTCCATCTGTATTTATTACAAGGATTTTAGACAGCCTTGTTCCTGCTTATCTACTGGCTGAAAAGGTTACACTCCAGGCCTCTGAAAAATGACCTGTTGTCAGTTTTGGAAGTCAGTTAAATGATAAAGTCTACTTCTGATGTGGTTTTCTTAGGAAATTTGAAAGCTGCTTACATACCCTTCCTTAGAGCTGAAGCGAACACCACAAGTGTTTTAATGACTTTTTTATGTGAAAAGCATTTCCCTCTTCTGAAGACCTTTCTTAGAATTTTCTGTCAACTTGCAGCAGAGTAATTTTAAACCCATGCAGCAGTTAATACACTGTGGGCTGCTAGAATTTTATCTTGGTGTTTCTACTGCAGCTGCCATTGCTGGAGCTGAGTTGCGAGTAGCAGCCAGGTGAAATCTGAAGAGTAAAACAGGACAGTTTAAATAAGATCTTTGAAGCCCGGTCTTTGTATCTTTATGACTTTCAGACTCACACTCATCTCTAGGCTTCTCTCCTGGCAGACATGGTAAATTTTGCAGATAATACCAAGCATGGAACAACCTTTGCCCTTGCAGTTCAATATGACTCTCCAGCACAGAAAAGACTGAGTTTGTTCAATGTTTCTGCCCCTGGCTACTATTATTTGTAATTTCCTCTGTGAAATGGGTTCATTCACCATCTTCCCACTGCACCGTTCCAGTTTTCCTTCCCCCATTGCTTCCTGATTTCAGATTGTCCCTGGATGTGGTGGTGCTCAGCAAGTAAATCTCATGGGGTCCAGTTTCTGCAGTGTGCAAACACCCTTTAATGGATGTGGAAGGGACACAGTTAAACCAGAGAGAGGCCAGTTGTATCCCTTTTCTGGAGAATTTCTTCTGAGCACAGGGGGAAGATACATTCGCCATGGCCCTGTCCTGAGACAGCCAGCTAGCTCCACCGTTCTCCCATGTACACAGGGATTCCTGGATTCACAGGGCAACACAGATACTATTGCAGAGGTGGCTGGATTTTTTTAGCATGTGTCAGGTGGAAACCTGTGCATTAGTCACTGTCTCTGTGGGTGGAGTCAGCTGTTACTGTGACCTGCTTCCTGCTGCCATACCTTCGCATTGCTATTCTTATTCAATGTGTTCTCGAACTCTCTACCATCTTTTTAACTTCCATATATGACTTCCTGAACATCCTGGCATACGGCCAGAATCCTTGATTCTTCCCAGACTGTTTAAATATCTTGCTTCCTGTAGCAATGCCCTTTCCAACAGTAACCCTTGTCACTCCTTTGTCCCAGAGTAGTCCTTATGTACCCTGGACTCTTTTGTGCTTGAGAAAAGAAAAGCATTGTCTAATTATGTTATCTCAATCTAAGGTGTCAGAAACGCTCCTTTTATAACATTGATTCACACTGATTTGCATGCACAATAGAGATGCGTAAAGAAAAATCATTTAAAGAGAAGTGTCGTATAAATTGGAGTGCATCTAGTCTTCTGTACTTTCCATCCTGTGTATGCATGCAGGCATCCTCACACAGGATTTGTGTTAACTATATCTACACAGAATATGTTTCTATAAAGTCAGCAAAGTGAGACTGCCCTTTACAATTCAACACTAGAGCTGGTCAACATGAGGGAGGAGAAATAGCAAAAATGCTTCCACCTTTGGAAGGCTGAAACCAGACTCTTGCTGTTGTTGTTGTTTAAAATAAGTCCATAATTTTTGGTCAGTTTCACTATTGAAAATGTCATCAGGATGGCTATCAGCCGTTTTCCTTCACTGAGAACTGAGTTTGAAACACTCCAACCAGCTCTTTCTGATCCCTTCTCGCTGCTCAGGTGGCTCAAAAGGGACAGGCCCTTGCTAGAGTTGGCCAGAGAACTCCCATTATGGAGAGAAAGTGAGCAAAGGACTCTTCACATACCTAACCTGTGTACCTGTACATTAGGGCTGGGCTGGAAGAGCGTTAGCTAGGACACTGTGCTGGTATGGCATGACATACTCTCATATAAGTTGCCAGGCTGGAACAAAGATTGGATCTAGCATGCTAGAAGTCAGTGGTAGCAAGACCAAATTCAGAACTGGGAAGTTGTTGGCTCCTTGGCAGCCTCTCCAGTGGGGGAGGACTCCATCTATTAGGGATTTGTCTTACTACTGTGAACAATTTGAAGGCAATTAAACCTCAAAGTAGCCTGGGAAAGTGGCAGGGGGAGGGTGGAGAAGCTCTGTGCAAAGGCTAACCCTCCCCACACCAAAACTGCAGAAGTCTAAATGAAGTATGTGCCTGTTTTTGCATTGATGACACACACATTGGACCTGGAGGGTGGATTTCCCTCTGTCCTTTTTGCACGAGCACACTCCCACCTTGCCCACCCTGTTTTTCCTGAAATGCTTTCAGGATGACTGGGTCAAGTATCTCTCTGACAATACAGTCATCACAGAAGTGAAAGGGGACCAGCTGAATGAAAAGGAAAGTATATTTTAATTGTGACTCCCCATGTTTCAGCCCTTGTGTTGTGTTCAGAGCTGGCCTAACTGACATGTGGCTAGATTGAAATGTTGAGATCAGCCCTGAGCATGAGGCATCCTCAAACTGAATACCTGTCCCAGGAAGGAATTATGATTCCTTTGAGTATTGGGGAATATCAAACCCCTCCAAGGAATTGCTGGGTAAGGAGGGATTGCAGGAAATACCAGTATTGCTAGTGTCAGTAGATATTGGCTCCGAAGGAGGTTGGATGTATTACAGCATGCAATGAAGCCCCTTTTGCTGACTTTGGCAGGCATTGGCTCAGATACATCACACACCTCAACATAGCATGTGCTGTAGCTATTAACATTTGTGAGCATTTTTAACTATTCTCCTCTCCTGATGTCATGATGAAATTTATTTAGAGCATGGCACATGTTGGAACGTGGCATGTGTTGGGCTGGAAACAGTTGTCACATTTGTGCCACCTGATCTTGCATGTCACAGAAATTCCCATTCTCAGGGCACGCAGGATCAGGCCCCTAACTGGTCGAAACAAAATGCTTCCGTTTCGCACAGCCTTACCCAGGAACCCCCTGGCAGGGGATTCCCCAATTGCCTATCATGTTGCTGTGCCCAGACTTAGGGTGCACCTTTGCAAATGGGGAAACCACTTGAGATATGCATGTCTAGGGAATCTGACTGGGGGTGTGTCTCTGAAAAGAGGGAAAACCTGTGTTTCTCTCACTGCAGAGGCATACCTGGTGATTCCCTGGGCACTCCTCTGATAGCAGGAAAACCTGGGGTTTTCCCATTTGTTCTCTCTTAGGATCCAGCCCCAGCCCCTCCCCAGAGAAGCAAGGGCCTGACCCTGCAGGACAACAGGCAATGTCTATTTTACACAGTGAAGCAGATCACCTGTGCCAGGACACATCCTAGCATAGCTTCATCTGGAGCCATCTGTTTATACCCTTGGAGAAATTTGCCATACTGTATTGTCACAGCTGTCTGTTCTCTTGTGATAAAGATTAGCAAGATTTCATAGCTACACCTTTGGAAAACAGAGATGTGCATTTATTATAGGACCCTATGAAAGCAACCTCAGACACAGACCAGGACCTCGTTGTACTAGTCACTGGTAGGTTCAAACCCAACAAGAAATGGTTTCTGCCCCAAACAGCTTACAGTGTGAGCGAAGAGCTGGTAGTGGATATAGCAAAACAGGAGCACAAGCAAATAGTCAGTGATTAGCATTGGTCTCGACTCTGGTTACCTAACTACTGTCAAATTTTCCTGTAACCAGAATATCAAGGGAGAATTTTTAAGGATGGAAATTAAAGGATTTATTTTCTCATAGCTTGGAGAGTTGCTTAGGAAAAGAAAAGATGATGTATAATTTGGAGGAAAATTTAGAATGATGCCAAGCAAAACAGCCCAGCAGAGATGCAGGTGTAAATTTGGAGGGTGTGTTTGCCAGCTGCAAATTTATAAGGTGTTCAAAGAAGTTCTCAAGTGAAACAAACCCAATATAATTGTGATATCCACAGTAGTTATGGGATGCTAATCATTTGTTCTGATTAAGCTCTTCTGAGTAGATCAAAATTTTAAAAAGTTGTCAAGATGGATCATTTAAAAGGGCATTGCAGGGGGTGGAGCAGGGGAGAGAGAGAGAGAGAAAGATTGATTAATTGATTGGTTGATTGATTTTAAAACCCCTAATTGGACAGGAGACAGCAAATTCCTTCTGGGCTAGGGACAGACATTCAAAAAGCCTGTGTCTGAATTGATTTAATCTTTGCAGGCTAGTTTAACCTGCAAAGCTTGAACCGATTTGGAGGTGGATAGACATTCCCTTTTCATTCCAGAAATGCAGACATATGCCTGCAGTGGCTAGAAGCTGGGGGGTGCTAGAGCAACCCTGGCTCCCTTCCTCAGTGCTGAGCTGGGGTGGGGGGGGGGGTGTTATCAGGCCCTGGCAGGAGGCTTTGATTAGGGAGGGGTTCCCCCCCCTCTCAGCAGCTCAGCAGGGAGTTGATAATACAGTATTTATCACCCCTAACTCAGTGTTTATCAGCCCATTAAGAAAACAAAAGGATCTCTCATTAGTTTGAGCTCTTAAACAACTTTTTCCAAGGAAGGAATGGAGGGACATTACCAGCTACCTGTTGATTAGCTCCAAAAAACCCTAAACTGACACTGCTGTCTGCCTTTGTCCTGTCTCCCATAGTATGGACCATAGTTAGCATGTGGTATGCTAGCTAATGCTGAGAGGTGTCTGTGTAAGGCAGAGGGGAGGGAGGAGGAAGCTAGGTAGATGCCCTGTAAGTGCAGTCTCTGTTGGAGCTGCAGCCAGGGAGCAGAGAGCCCCATCCAGCCCAGAGAGCATACCAGGATGCTGGGGGACTCCGATTTAACTTAAACCAGGTAGGTGTCTGGGACAGACATTGCATAAACCGGTTTGACTCAAATCAGTTAAGTCTGATACTACATTCAACCAGATTTATCTCAAACCAGTTTCAGCCATTTTCAAACTGGTTTATGTGCACTGAACATCTGTTCTGTTACAGGTTTAGACCAGTTTCTGATCACTTAAACTGGTGTATGTGTAATGTCTGTCCCTAGCCTTAGGGACTGAGTGAGAAATTGCCTTGTAATTAACCTGAAATGAAGGAATATTCTTTCAAGTACACAGAGAGGTGGTACATCAGTAACCTTTCCAGTCTAAATTCTGCTCTGTCACATAGTGTAGACATCAATAGGATGTCACAGATGGATGCATAGAATAATTTGGCCCCTTTATTGGTTTCTGAAAGTAAATACCTTCTGTTCTTTAGGGGAAGAAAGCTGTGAGCTACCTCACCTTCCATGGTCTTCAGCAGCACACACCATGCTTTGGAGAAGATCCTCAGAAACTTGCCAAGTTGAGTCAAAACCTCCCCTGTGTTTCTAGAGCATGCAAACAGCTTCTTATGAGTGCCTGGATGTATCTATGCCATCAGTATTCAGACCCACCCATGCTTCTTTCCCACTGATCCCATGGATTAACTCTGACCCCTGAGTACACTACAGTTTTTAACATACTTTAGATTACAGTTGTGTAACTGAGCTCTGGACCCCAGTGAGGTAAGTGCTGTACAAACACGGAAGTTGTGTCCAGATGAACGCAGCCATGTGGCATGTGGTGCCATAGACCTGTCTGCAGTGACACATACCACACATTCAGGTGTCCCCTGCACTGCTACTTTGCAGTGCTGGGGGGGGTTTGACCCCGGGATATCCCAGGGTCAAAAAAATCCACACTAAAAAAAAGTGGGGTGGTGCACATGGCGGCAGCACAGTGGCCAAAACCAATGCCTGGTTGGCTTGAGCCACACTCTGGCTGCCAGCTAGGTTCTCAGCTGCAGGAGTGGCTCAGCTGCAGCTGTGGCTTCCCCGGCCCCCTGGACCCCAGGTATGCTGCTGAGCCCAGCACAGTTTCTGGCCCCAGCTTCCCCTACCCCATCCAGGGTAACCTGCTGCATTCCAGAGTGTGTGTGTGGCACAGGCATTCCCCAGGGGCCAGGTGTGCTGCTGCTACTTGTCCCCAGGGAACCAAACATCCGCACTCATCTGGACGCAGGATCTTACAGTCTAAATGGACAAAACAAAGGGTGGAAGAAAGGGAAAGTTATTGTTCTCCCTCAGAAACTGAGTGAAGTCATTCTGGTATAAATATAATGGTTAATGGAGTGATTTTATACTGATACAGTTATACCAGGAAAACCCCTACGGTGGATCCAGATATAACAAAAGCTACCTCATTTCCCTTTCCAACTGAACAATAGACCAGAATGTACACTTTTATATCAGTATAACTGCATTTACAACAATGAATCAAACCTCAAAATAATCACATGCTAGTATAATTATGTGTTAGGTGACTTGCCCAAGGTCATATGGGAAGCCTGCAGCAGAGTAGGCAATTTCATCTACCTCTCCTGTGTCCAGTGCATTCGTGACAAATCCATCCTTCCCTTAATTCCTTTTGGAAAGTACAAGAGAATGACACTGGCACTTTTCTAAGTGCATGTGAGGTCTTGCTACCTTCCCATTATCAATGGAAGACATAGAAATCCCTCTGTCACTCCAGTTCTAAGGAGCAGCTGAGCTGCCAGCTGCCCTGGTCTGTACAACTTGTAAAGACAGCATACAAGCTGTCAATGAAAAGATGCAAAGCAACAGCCAGAGGGTTACCAAGAAACACACGCACACTTCTTTTAAAAACAAGAAATCCTCTCATTCCACATTGCTTCTTTCTCAGCTTCAAGCCTTTCACACAATGCATAATATATGAAACTATCTAAACAAGGATTGCAGCAAATGGGTGCAGCACAGGAATAATGTGAGAAGGCACAGGGAATGTCAGGGCACTACAGCCCACATATGGGACCAATAGTGCCATTGTTGCTGAGAGCCCACCCCTGTTACTGAATCCATGGACCCCGGCAGGGAGGGGGGCTATCTTCTCTGACCATAGAAAAACACACATTTCTAACCATAAGTGCAATTAATCATGAGTGCAATTAACCATTGGGACAGCTGTAGTGGATTCTCCATTACTGAGCCCTTTTAAATTGAGACTGAATGTTTTCCTAGCTAGGAATGCACTAGTTGAAAAAGTAATTAACTCATGGGAATCCAGTGACCTGTGGCATACTGGGAGTCAGACTAAATCACAATTCCCCCCTCTTCCCTCCATAATCAAGCCTTTTTCATTTTTTTCTTCTCAAAACAAGAACTATATCATGACTTCAGCCCAGGGGATTGGTTCTTTTTCAAATTATAAAAGATTCTCTGTACAAACCAACGGTAAAATAAGTATCTAAGTCATAGCTGGATTAAGACAGCGTGTGCTTTACTGCACAGTAGACTAATCTAAGCATCACTGTCTACATGTATACACCATTTACTGTGCAGTAAATTAGTCTACTGCACAATTAGCTACTACCTATAAATACAGGTAGTAAACTAACTGCACAGTAGATACTCAGATAGCAGCATGTGTAGATGCTGACCTGGAGCAAATTTTCTCCTGGTCAGCCCCAATACCAAGGGGCCACAGGGGATGGGGAATTCTTTCAGTCCTGGCGCTTCTCAGCTCCTACCTCCCCACAAGAGCTGGGAGGAAAGCAGTGCTGGGACTCGGAGCTCTCTGTTTCCCTACCGATTCTGGGGCAACTCTGAGCCAGCCCCAGACTGGATGGGGAAATCCCTGAGCATCCTGGGACTGGCCAGGAGCTGTCCCACTTCTGGGGCAGCTCCCAGCCATCCCTGGGCTAGGTGGGGAAATCCCCAAGCACTCAGGGCTGGCTGAGACCTGTCCTACTTCTGTTCCCAGAAGTGGAACAACTCCTACCCATCCCTGAGCTGCTCTGGGATTTCCCTGCTCAGCCAGGGACTGGTTGTGAGCTGTCCCACTTCTGTTCCCAAAAGTTTGTCCCCATGTGCATGGGGCTGGGGAGATATGCAGTGACAGCTGTCTTCTGACCCCATGCATAGCAGGACCCCTCCCAATGTGCACGGGGCTAGGAGACAGCTGCGGCTGCAACTGGCAGAGCTCCTCTGGCTTTGTGTGCATCTAGACCGGCCCCGTGTTCCCTGTCAGCCCCAGGATACTACCCTGCGGGAACCTGGAGCTCTCCCTGGCTGCTGCAGGGGGCCAGAGCAAGGCAGAAGCAGCCTCGTACTGGGCTGCTCCAGTTAGGAGCAGATTTGCTTCAGACAGGGAGCACATGTGGATGTGCTCCTAGGGAAGACTTACTGCACAGTGAGCACATCTACATAAAATGCTTAATACGCAGTAGACTAATTCTACTGCACATTACCATGTCATGGCAAAAGCCATGCTAATGAGCTGTAGAATTAGTCTACTGTGCATTAAGAACCACAAAAAGACCATGCTACTGAGAATTAGTGCCGGTTACTGAGCATTTAGTTAGTATCTCATATTAGAGGTACTAAACTTAATGCTCAGTAACAATGGTGCATTAATGCATATGTAGAAGCGCTCAGTATTTTACTGCACAGTAAGCCTTCATAGCATTAATTGCACATGTAGACACACCACGTCTGCTCTTATTAGGACCCCAGTTCCTGGTGTTATTACATCAGTTTCTCAGCTTTCATTATGAAATGTTTTCTAGTTTCATCATTGCTGCCTGAAACAACAGTAAACATGGGTGACCTATCCCAAGAATCTCAGTGGGGTGTTAGTAAACAAGACTCATTGTTCTGGGCCCCCTTCCTTCTGACCTTTTGCAAATAGGTGTATGGCAGGAGAACTAGGGTGCACTGGGGGCTGTTTGCTACCTAAGTGAACATAGTTTGGCTGAGGGTCCCTGCTGTCACACCCCCTCTGTGTTTGGAGAAGGGCCCTTGCTCTTCATGATGGAAGGGAGACACAGCTTTTGATGCTGCTGCTAGGGAAGAGGTTTCCTTCTGCCATGCTTACTGTAAGAGCATGTCCACCCCATGTCAGACTGTGCAAAAACATCAGACAGTTTTTCAGCAAGTGGCGCACACGGTGTGAGCAGGTGGTGTTTTATGGCAGTGCTCCCTGGCACAGATAAATATGGTATAGATGTGCCTTAAATGGCAGGCATAGCCATAGAACAGGTATGCACATGCAGAGGCAGAACCCTGGGAAGTTCAGGGTCCAGACCAAACTCCTCTGTCCCTGCCCTTTAGATGCAAATGTCTACACCTTTGTGAGACACTATGTTTAATTCAGCCTGGTTGGTGAGAGGCCCTGCTCCAATGGTACTGGACACAGGTTGCAGTATTCCTATCATCTCTCATAAAGTAGCCTGTCATCTTCATGTTTCACAGGGGCCTGAAACAGGCCTCCCTTTCAGTTTGCCAGGGACGAATGGAGCTGCCATGGGGTGATATCAATGTTATAGGGAAGCTACCTCCATGGCATTGTTAATGCCACCCTGGGAAAGTTTCCCTATTGAGCACAATGGGGATGGAGGGGGAAAAGACAGGGATTATCCCTTTTTTCTGCTGACAGGACTGACTGCCTCCTTCTGAAACACTTGCAGGCATGTGGGGGAAGTGGGAAAGTGCAAGGACATCCACCACCCTGATAGGTCCTAGCTTGTAGCAGATCCCTCCCAAATCCACAGGGATGTGGGAGCTTCTATATCTTATGTAGGGGTATTTCTATATCCCCCTCCCCAGTCCCCATTGAAGAAAATAAGTTGGGCAGAAATGCTATGATGGGAATCATTGGGAGTCCCTTACTTTTGCTGTTGCGGAAAGTATTTGGGCTGTTGGAGAAGTGCATGATATAGGAGGCAGGTGTGCTTGTTTTCCTGGGATAGTGACTACTACAACTGAGAGTGAGGAAACATCACACCTTCCCTGCTGGTAACTGGGTTCTGTTACCTGCAGCATCTTTGCCTTGCAAAGGCCTTCTGCAGGAATATTTTTATCTTTTGCAGGAAATTTTTAAAATTTTCAGCTTGCCAAACTGCTCCTTGACTTTCCATTCTCTGTATCCCAACTCCCTTGCCCTGTCTAGCTAGTGTTTGCTCCGAGAGTGACATCTACTGGTCACAGTGAGCAGTAACGCCTTAGAGAAGGGGAGTGTTAGGATCTGAGCAGAAAAAGAGAGAGATGGTTAGGTGTGGTAGAGTGAAGTCAGGGAGAAGGTAGAGCAGGATGGCACCTCAGAAGACTAACTGGCTCAGAGAGGCTTTTTTAGATGACAGTTTACTTCATTAGATGTGTATGCATGCAGGAAAGAAAGAGACTGAACAAGCTCTCGGCCAGCAAGGGGGAGGATTTCTGTGCAGCTCCTCTCCTAGCGGAAAGGGACGTTGATTCCTTTTCCATTCCCACAGATTACTGTGAGGAAGGGTTCCCATTTTTCAACACCTTCTTCCACAAAACCCATGGAAGGGATGGGAGTCCTTTTTTCCCCCTTCCCCATCCTGTCCAGGAAGGTGGTGGGACAGGGGTGGGGTGCTAAGGTTTCTCCTTTTCCCCAAAATAGAAATGCTTGTAGGAAAGTCTTTTAGGAACAGGAGATGCCCATTCTGGTATCTCAGCCCACCTCTTCTCTGGCACAGGTATGAGTTTGGCTGACTCTGCATGTCAGAAGCTCAGGAGTGAAAGCAGACAGCTTGCTTCTGATCCTGACCATCCCACCAGAGTCTTAGCGGCCTTTGAGATTTAGAGAGCACTGTAGGGGAGAAAACAAAACAAAACACCCCCCAAACCCACACTCAGTTCAGTTTTCATCTGTAATAAGGATAAATCCTGTCCAACAAACTTGATCTCCTTCTTTCACAAAGTAACTATTTGGGTGGATGAAGGGAATGCAGCAGATATAGTGTATATGGATTTCAGGGAGGCTTCTAACAAGGTCCCTTCTCATCAACAAACTGGAGAAATGTGGGCTGGACACAACTACTGTGGATAGACAACTGGCTCAATAGTTGCAAGCAAAGGGTCTTTATAAATAGGGAGCTACCAAAGGTGTGATGTCATGGGATTTCATGAAATTCCTGTGAAGTTTGTGGGGAAAAAAGAAAAAGAAAACGTATAGAAAATAAAATGCTGGCTCCCCACAGTGAGCCAGCAGTCCTCAGGGCACTGTGGCAGCCCACCAGGGTGGGGAATGGGGAAGGGGAGACCGCCTGCTCTAAAGGTTGCCAGCAAGATGCATGCTGCTGCCCCCTCTCCCTGTGCACCTGGCTGCTGATCAGGAGGTGTGAGGGCTGCCTGCATATGGTCTCACCCCTCTCCATCAGTTGGCAGTGAGGGGTGGGGATGCATGATGGACAGCCTTCACAGCCAATTGGTGGCAAGGGGTGGGGCTATATGACAGGTGGCCCTCACAGCCAATCAGCAGCAAGGGGCAGGGCCACTGGGACCCCTCAGCTAATCAGAGGCATGGTGGGGAGTTAGGGGGATACTGCACTTTGCCTATGAAATAGCTGTTTGAGCCCCATTTTCTTCCTGTGAAATCAGGGAGCAGGCCCCTGGAATTCAGTAGGTCCCTAATTATAAATAGATCCATGTCAGAATGGAAAGAGGTTTCAAGCAGAGTCCCACAGGGGTCCGTCCTGGGCCCAGCATCATTCAATGTGTTTTATTAATTATTTGGGTGTTGGTATTGTCGTGGAAACACACACAGAGTATTTTTGGGTCAGGTCAGCAGAAGCTTTTATTTAAAAGAAACTATAGCTGTAGGGGGAGTTCCAAAGTGACATGGATTTCCCAAGCACTTGGAAGGGGTCCCCCCCCAAGAGCAAAATCAGGAGGCTTATATACTTTTTAACAGTCGCTTACAACTCACGTGATCATATAGTGAAATTAGCATGAAAAGCGGCTATAATATTATTTCATTATTTCTTTGCTGTTATCAGGATGGGAATTATGGGGGAGATAGGGTTAGTTCACAAACCTCCTTCTTGCACCTGGAAATCTACTTTGTACATACTTTTTTTTTTTTTCTACCTTCAAGGCCGCGGTGAGCGAAGCATTTGCAGAAGAGTTACAAAGAACAAACACTTGCCCTTATCTGTTCTACTGTACCGAGCCAGCAATTCTACACAAAGCGGTTATGTCATCTTATAACTAAAATAATCAAAGTTTAAGGCATATATTTTTTCTGATTCCACAGCCCCCCCCTTTGAGACTATTTAGTCTCACTTTAGCCTTAAATTTCCATTCTCATGAGCCCCTCTATTTCATCATGCAGCCTTTCATGTTTTTTTTCAATCTGCTCACACTTTTGTAACACCATTATTCTAGACTCTGCTGTGGGTTTTTTTGCCTTGCTAAAGCTTCCCCTGCTGGCTTTTACGCAGCAGAGGATCAGTTGCATTAAGACATAGAACATTATCAGAACTATCAAGACAAACAATATTTTATACAGGATTTTTTTGCCAAGGGCCCCGAAATCTGGGAGCCAGGAGGTTAGCCAAGACCACATTTCTTTTAGACCCCAGTCAGTATTTTCTGAGGCCACTTGATGTAGGACCTTTAACTGATTTCGGATTTTGCGAATGTCAGTTTTGATTCGCATGTCCTGATTGACATAGACACAACAGGTGGAGTTTACTAAGGCACATATTCCTCCCTGGGATACCAATAGGTAATCTAGGGCTATGCGGTGTTGTATAGTTACTTGTGAGATCTGGGAGATCTCTTTTTGCAGAGCCTGAATTGCATCCGCAGTGGCATTTTTCATAGTTTTTATTGTGGCTGAAATGTTAATTATGGCTAGTTCCAATTTTCTTACTCCAAGCCACGGTATGAAGGTTTTCACAAATCGATGGAACCCTGTGTTTCTGGTAGCTAAGGGGTTAACCGCCCTTTTCATGTGATGGTTGAAATTTTTTACTTGTTCCAGATATATTGCACTATGCATTTCGAAACCAGGGATAACACGTCCAAGAGTGCATGCCCCCACCCAATTCCAGGGCAAGATTTTATGAGCCCTGTTTCCGCAGAGCCAGTAAAGGCCTGGGGCAGAAAGGGTACTCAAATCTCGGCAGTTGTTGTGCCCTATCCGGCACTTTTGATTGATATGCATCGTATAGGACGGTCCACGTTCAGCTGTTATTCTGCTGGACCGAGATATATTATAAGAAGTAAAATTGGAGTGAATGTAAAATTTTGATCTGTTTGTAATGAGAGCAACATGAGGTTTTTTAGAAAAGTTGTAGACCATGAATCCTGTACAATTGAGAGAGGGTACGTTACCCAACAGGATTCCACTGGTGCTATTAGGGCTATAATCTAGAGTAGTTAGGCAATGAGGGTAGTGTCCTACAGGTGTGGCTTTATTATAAGCTCCGGTGTTGTTGGATCTGTAACAGAAAGGCGCCTCTACTCTTGGGGAGATTATCCAGTTAGCAGGGGCGGCCCTCCATTCTTTAGGAGCGGATCGATGGGCAGCTAACGAGTAGTGTCTAACGAAGCCGCCGTTTATTGTTCCCCATTGCTGGAGGGATATTGGTACTCCGATCATTGGGATTCCTTGGTGTAGGTGTGCTGGGCTGTGAGAGCATATCCAGCAGTCACTTTTATTTCTAGCTTGAGCCACCGCATGGGAGATCTGTAAATACAAATTTTTCTCCCACCCCCCTTGGGTGATACTGAGATACCCAAGTGTGATATATAAGGATATCAGTGCCATTTTTAGATACAGGAGGGACAAAGAATCTTAACAACAAACATAACCAGCACCAGTAAGAAAAAGAACACTACCAGCCAAACCCAGGATGGCAGCCAAAGTCTTTCTTCGTCCTCTGGGCTCAAGTTACCTAAAGGACTGATAATGTCGGCTCTTGGTCTTGATCGAGGTGGTGATCTTCCGAATGGGAGCATTCACTTTCTTCGAGGCCGAAGATGATATCTTCGTTCTTCAACTGATGAATCCGGCTGGGCTGAGGTGTTGGGTGCAGGGGAGAGGTTACTAGCACTTGCACCCTGATGCTCCTCACTTGCCTGAGTGAGGTCCTGAGGGTCTTTGTCCTTGGCCTCAGGGAAAGATCCCAACCTTGGTTGGAATACAGCTGCTTCGGGGTCCAATGGAGGTGATACCTTCTTGCAGTGCGAGGCGTGAGTCCACGTTTGGTGACCTTGGCAACGAACAGCAGAATTAGTGGTTAGAAGTACCTGGAAAGGTCCTTTCCATCTGGGTTGAAGTGCGTTTTTCCGTTGATAGACCTTTATGTAGATCCAATCCCCTGGTTCGAGGTTGTGACAGGGAACATCCGGTGGTTGAGGTAAGGCTTCTTGGACCTGTGAATGAACAGACCTGGCATACTTCATTAATGCCTTGCAATAATTTAGTACAGTTTCATCAGTTAATTGTAGGTCTGTTTGGTGAGGGGCAACAGGTGGTGTAGCTGGCATCCTCATGGGTCGTGCCATGAGTATTTCATAAGGGGTTAGGCCGTGTTTTCTGTTAACAGTGTTTCTAATGTGCATAAGAGCAATGGGCAGTGCATCAGGCCATTTGAGGCCTGTTTCAGCACAAATCTTCGAAATGCGCGTTTTTAAATCAGAGTTTTTACGTTTTACAGCACCACTTGACTGTGGATGATAACTACAGTGTAGGTGTTGCTGTATGTTGAGTGCTTGGCAGATGTTTTTTACTATCTGTCCTGTGAAATGGGTGCCACGGTCACTATCTATTGTGAGAGGCAATCCAAATCTAGGGATGAATTCTTTGAGCAATTTTTTTGCTACAGTGATGGAATCAGCACGTACGCATGGGTAGGCTTCTACCCATCCAGAGAACACATCAATAATAACAAGAATGTATTCATAAGAACAGCACTTAGGTAGCTGCACAAAATCAATTTGCAGATTTACAAACGGTCCCCATGGAGGGGGATGGGCTGCGGGTGTCGTTTTTACCCGTTGCCCAATGTTGTGAGCTAAGCAGATGGGACAGGAGCTACAGTACTGTTGTGCCATGGAAGGAAAATTTGGGGCAAACCAATTTCTTTGTACTGTAGCAATCATTCCTCCTTTGCTCGTATGGGCCACAGAGTGGGTTAAACGAGCAAGATGTGGCAAAAGCTCTCTAGGCGCCACCAGGCGGCCGTCCGGGGAGCGCCAGAGAGAGTCGGGGTGCAGTGAACATCCTGCACGCAGCCAGTCATTTATTTCCTTTTTTGGGGCCTGATTTTGAAGAAGGGCCAGACTTGAAAGGCTAGCCAAAGGAGACTGGTCTGCTGAAAAACAAACAAAAACAGAGTTAGGAGCCTGTGGGCCAGAAAGGGCCGCATTTCTGGCAGAACGGTCTGCCAGATCATTTCCTCGTGTGACATCATCAAACGGTTTCTCATGAGCTTTACATTTAACAATAGCAATAGCAAGAGGCAATTGAACAGCTTTTAAGAGCGCTTTTACATAACAACCATGACTGATTTGGGTCCCTGATGAAGTGAGGAACCCTCTTTGTTTCCAGATTTGTCCAAAATCATGAACAATACCAAAAGCATACTTAGAGTCAGTATAAATGGTTGTGGTTTGATTTTTTGTAAGAATGCAAGCACGTGTTAAAGCAATGAGTTCAGCAACTTGAGCAGAACGAGCTTGGGGTAAAGAATAGGCTTCCAAAACAGCATACTGAGTGCATACTGCATATCCCGCAACTAATTTGCCTGCATCATTTTTAAGACAGGAACCATCAACAAACAAAACAAGGTCAGAGTTCGGGATAGGAATGTCCTTGAGGTCAGTTCGAGGGGTTAACAATTGAGTTGTGATAGACAGGCAATCATGAGGCTCACCATCAGAGGCAATAGGCAGAAGTGACGCAGGATTCAGAATTGAACAGCGATTTAAGGTTACATTTGCAGCTGACAGTAGAAGTTTCTCATATTTAGTAAGACGGGAATTGGAAATGTGCTGAGTTTTGCCCTTGAGCAGAAGGGCCATCACAGCATGTGGAACTGCAACGGTTAAAGAGTGTCCCAAAACTAGAGAATCTGCCTTTTCAACCAACAAGGCAGCAGCTGCAACTGAACGGAGGCAAGGAGGAAGTCCCGCAGCTACGGGATCAAGGGCAGAGCTGTAATATGCAATTGGGCGATGCTTTTCACCATGCAGCTGAGTGAGTATTCCTAAAGCAATTCCTTCCCGTTCATGACAAAACAAGGTAAAGGGTTTCTTATAATTAGGAAGTCCAAGAGCAGGAGCAAGAGTGAGGGCTTGCTTAAGGACCACAAATGCTTGTTCGGCTTCAGGAGTCCAAGGGAGGGGTTCCGGGGTGGTATCATGAGTGAATGCTTGTAAGGGTTTTGCGAAAGCAGCATAACCCAGGATCCACTGTCTACAATAACCCGTTGCACCTAAGAATCCCCTCATCTGTTTTCTAGTCATAGGTTTGGGAATGTTGAGGATAGCTTCAACTCTACTAGGGGAAAGGTGTCGTTCTCCTGCTGAGATATCATGCCCTAAATAATGTACCTTAGACTTGCAGAGCTGCAATTTAGATTTTGAGGCCTTGTGGCCTTTCTGAGCTAAAGCTGTGAGGAGTGTCAAAGTATCTTGCTCACAGGCCTCTAAAGTGGGCGAGGCTAACAATAGATCATCAACGTACTGAACAAGGGTGGACCCCCCTTTGAACGTGATAGGATCCAAATCTTTTTTTAGGATCTGGGAAAACAGGGTTGGGGACTCTGTATATCCCTGAGGGAGTCTTGTCCAGGTATATTGAAATCCCTGATAAGTAAATGCAAACAGATACTGGCTATCCTTATGAACGGGGATAGAGAAAAAAGCAGAACAAAGATCCACTACTGTGAAATATGTAGCATCTGAAGGGATACAGGAAAGAATAGTGGCAGGGTTAGGGACCACGGGGAAAGCGGGTAACACAGCGGCATTTACAGCTCGAAGATCTTGCACAAAGCGATACGTATCTTTACCAGGTTTTTTGACAGGTAGGATAGGTGTGTTGCAAGGGGAGCGTATTGGGACAATAATCCCTTGCTCAAGGAGTGAGGAAACGACAGGCTTGATCCCTTCCTCAGCTTCCTTTGAGATGGGGTACTGCGGGACACGAGGAAGTGGCTTGGCAGGGTTCAGGATGATACGCACTGGTTCAGCACTCAGCATGTGCCCCACTTCATTCGCATGGGTGGACCACAGCTGTGGAGGTACTCGTGCCAACAGTTCCTCTTGCAAGAAGGAAGTGTCAGAATCAGAGTACTCCTGGGTTAGCAAAGCCACAAGCTCGGTTTCCCTATGTTCCGGTACCTCAAGGTAAACACCATCTGGGCTACAATAAATCACGCATCTCAGTTTACACAGCAAGTCCTTACCAAGAAGGTTGACAGGTGCACAGGGGCTAAGAAGAAAGGCATGATTTTCAGACAAAGGGCCAATAGAGATGGAGACAGGTTCAGAGACGGGATGTGGGATAGGTTGTCCGCCTATACCGACAGCATTTACAGTTTCAGGAGAATAAGGTAGAAAAGGAAACTCAGCAGCCTTTAGTGTGGAGCGGGACGCTCCGGTGTCGACCAGACAGGAGACAGGTTTACCAGAAATAAGGCATTCAACAAACGGACCAGATTGGTCAGTAGCAAGCAAAGGAGCAATGATGTCACTGTCCCTCAGGCTGTCCTATTCAACACTGGGAAAATTGACAGGAAGTGGAGGTGGGGGCTGGGGTCTGGGTCCTTGGCCGGGGCGGTTGGGGCATTCTGATTTCCAATGTCCTTCTTGCTTGCAATAATGACATTGGTTCCCATAGCCTGGGTTTTGTGGGCTCAAGGATCTATCTCTTCCCCTGAATCTACCCGGGCCTCCCCTTCCCCGTCCTCGTCCCCTTCCTCTACCTGGACCCTGCAACTGAGAAATCTGTAAGGCCATTAACTTAAACTCGGCACTGTCTTTAGACCGTTCCAATTTGTTATGAAAATGGTTAGCCGCAGCAAGGACTTCGGTCAAATCTTTAGTTTCCCAGCCAATAATTACTGTTTGAATTTTCTCAGCAATTTTAGGGTTAAGTCCCTGGACGAATGCTGCCACTATTGCTTGTTTAGCATTTCCGACTGGGTTATCCATTCCTGAGTATCGTTCAAATGCCTGTTTGAGGCGTTCTAAATAGTCACTGGGGTGTTCATTTTTGTTTTGTTTACAGGTATTTATTTTGGTCCAGTCTGCCTTTTTTTGGGCAAATTGTGAGAACTGCCTGAACCAAAGCATTTCTCTTGTCAATAAAGTCTTGGCCAATCCCTGGGTTTTGATCTGGCCAAGTACAGGCAGCGTACAGACGTAGCATAGTCTCCTTGGGCAAAATGGATCGCATGAGCTGATTAATGTCAGCCCATGTTGGATTATAACAATTTATAACAGTCTGCAATTCTTCCTGAAATTTTTCTGGGTCTTCCCTGATTTTTGGGAACTTTTGAGTTAAATTGTAGAGATCACCTGGAGTCCAGGGTGCATGCACAGTTACTATATTTTGTCCATCGTTGCCAATGCCTGGCATTTGTCTTAGGGGGTAAACTTGTGCAGTTCGGGATCTCAGATTGATGGGAGATCTTTCCATGCCTATTCCCATTCTTCTAAATACACCTGTGGTGGGTTGTGACCCAGGAGTAAATTGCCACACTGGTGATGATTGAGTGGCAGATATGGTGGATGAGTCCGGACTATTAAGCTCCGTGGATGGATTTACTGAAGGAGCTTCAGCTAATGGGTCACTAGCCTGGGCTGCAGCCTGATGTTGAACCGGTTGTTGCTGATGTGGGAGTCCCAGGAGAGCCGGGTTCGAACAAAGGTCAAGGATATCCTCTGCTGGCTCCGGTGGTGGGGGCGCCCCGGGCAATGCTGGATACATTGGAGCGGTGGCCAGCGTGTAATTTGGGGGAGCAGTCAATTTCTCCCGAACAGCTTTTAACTGCTGTTTTAATTTTTCTTGAGAGTCTTTGGGGTTAGTTCACAAACCTCCTTCTTGCACCTGGAAATCTACTTTGTACATACTTTTTTTTTTTCTACCTTCAAGGCCGCGGTGAGCGAAGCATTTGCAGAAGAGTTACAAAGAACAAACACTTGCCCTTATCTGTTCTACTGTACCTAGCCAGCAATTCTACACAAAGCGGTTATGTCATCTTATAACTAAAATAATCAAAGTTTAAGGCATATATTTTTTCTGATTCCACAGTATAGAGAGCTTCCCAAGCAATTTTACCGACAACATGAAACTGGGAAGGACTGTGGAAACTTTGGAGGAAGGGAGTGCAATTCCAAAGGGTCACACCAGATCAAAAAGCTGAGCTGGAGCCAACAGAACAAAGTTCAATGCTGACAAATGCAAGGTGCTGCACCCTGGGAAGAATAATCATAAATACAAATACAAAATAGGTGACACTTAGCTGGATAACAGTGGTACAGAGAAGGATCTGAGGGTCTTGGGGTGCTTGTACATGTGACAGGGGTTTAGTCCTCGGGGTTTCATTCTATGCCCCCTAAATTGAAACATGGGCTTTTGTTTTTTCCATCACTGTGTATACATGAGCACTCATAAAACTCATAAATTGCTCAGCAAGCTATTCACAGTAAATTACTGCAGAAGCACCACACAACAATCCTCCCTGCTGATCTCTTAGTACTAAATTGCACCAGGAGGGTTGCCTATAGCTCATAGAATGCTAATATGTGCAGATCACCAAAAGTGGTGCTGTTTCATTAATTTAGATAATTTAATTAAGTGTAATTTTATTACCTTGATTAATTTAATTAATTTAATAATATTTTTACACTTTACCCCATTTTTAGCCAATATTTTTTAAAATTTTCTTATTTTATTTTTCTTCTTTTCATTCCTATCTTTATTCCTGTCATTATCTTTATTCTCACCTTATTTTTCACTTTACTATGTTATCAAGTATTTATTTTGTTTACAAATCTGCTTTTTTGTTTTTTTATTTCACTCGAACAGGGCACTGACATTTGGCCAGATGGCCATTGGGACTGGGAGGTGGGGGAGTGTGGGGGGGTCCAAGCCGAGGCAGCTCCTGTGTGCAGCAGCTGGTCACACAGCAGTGCCAGGCTGCACTTGGGACAGCTGGAGGGAGTGAGTTTTGGGTAGGGAAGGGGGAGGGGTGGAGGGGAGGTGGGGTGGGGAGGGGGAGGGCAAGCTGAGACAGCCCCAGTGTGCAGCAGCCAGCCACACAGCAGCTCCAGGCTGTGCTTGGGACAGCCAGTGGGAGCAAGGTGGGGGGTGGGGGAAAGGATTCAGGGGTGTCCCTGCTGCTGCCCCTCACTCCTGACCTGCAGACCCCTGGTTGCACTGGTGCCTCTCACTCCTGGGCTATGCTGGTGCCCCTCAGTCCCAACCCCTGGCCCCCATCCCTGCTGCTGACCCTCAGTCCTGACCCCCAGACCCTTGGCTCTGCTGATGCCCGTTACTCCTAACCCACAGTTCCCCAACCCCCAGGTCATGCTGGTGTCACTCCTGACCTGCAGACCCCTTGGTCCAGAGCAGGTTGGGCCCTGGTTTGGACTGGAGGGAAAGGGAAGGGCTGGGACTCCAGCACTACACTGGGCAGCCTGGCCGTGCCCCCTTCCCTCCTGGGAAGCATCCCCAGGCCACCCCGCCTCTACAAGCATGGGCACCAGCCCCAGAGACCCCTTGTCTGCTCCCTTGTCCCACTTCAGTGGCAGGTGCCTTCCACCCAACTCCCCTGCCCTGTCTTAGTTCCAGTAATTCAGATCTTTAAAAATGCAGGAAGCTGCTGCTGCCCACAGGGAGCCCTGTGCTTGCCCCTAACCCCTAGCCCCTGGCCCTGGCCCTGGTCTGGCCAGATGGGAGGAGGTGTGTGCTGCCCTCCCCATATGCCCACAGCCAGGCTGCCAATAACTGTGGAAAAACCCTTTGCCCCCCCATCAAGTGGAGTTCTGTGAACCCAATCATGAGCCTAAAGGAGAGGGGCTGTGTGCAGAGGGGACAGCCTTAGGAGTGCCCTGATGTGTGGCTTCTCCCTCCCCCCCAGCAAGGGAAAACCTTTAGAAATCAGCTGTCTCTGGCTCCCCCCCTTCACTGTCACCTCAGACTGACCCTTCCCCCAATCCCACTAGAGACAATGTATTTACCAGACAGACAGAAGTGCTGCAACAAAAATTTTTATTTTATTTATAGAAACACTCAACAATAACTGCTAACTGCTGAACATTTTAGCATTCAGCGCTGATCGATTGGTGGTCTACAGAGCACCATCTTCATCTGCAGCAGCCAGAATGTGTGCGGCCAGGCAATTTTGCACAATAGCTCCTTGACCACTGTTTGCTTGCTGATCGAAAGGGGCACCGTGCCTTGCCTTCCTAAGTCTGTCTGGCCACTCCCTCCCTCACTTCCCACAATTTCTCAGATTGTGAATCGCTGAAAGTCTCCTCCCTGGTCTAGCAAATATTGCCTAATATGCAGGCTGCCACAATGAAAGCACTAATGTTTTCTGGCTCCACCTTGAGCCTGTAGTTTACTGACCTCCACCATGCCTTCAGATGGCCACAAGCACATTCAACAGTCATACAGCATTTACTGAGGTGGTAGTTGAATGCAGACTTTTGCCAGTCAGTAATTTGTCCTCCATATGGCTTCATGAGCCAGGGCAGGAGGGGCAAAGCCATGTCCCCCATGATAAGCAGGGTGACAGAAAGACCCCAGATCACTGCATCAGAGACCCCAAGTGCATATTGTCCTTTCTCCATCATGCCAAGCAGCAGTCAGTTTTGAAGGACAAAAATGAGTGCTGCCTGCTCAGCATGTACATATGTTAGTGAAGCATCTTTGTTGATCAACTATGGCTTAGAGGACCACTGAGGCAAATCCCTTTCTATTGGCAAATGGCCAACTCTCCTGGGATGGGGATAAAACTGGGATGTGTGTGTGCTGTCCAATGCACCCGTGCATTTAGGGAATCCTACAGCCTTGAAGCCTTTAACAACTTCCCTGGGTTATGGGTTCAGATTACATTGTTTGCCATGACATCCTGCAACACCTGGCATAGCTCATGTATTGCCACCCCAGCTGTGCAGAAAGCCATGCTAAACTGGTTCCTGATGAAGTGGAGGCTAGAAGGGGTGGCCAGTTTCATCATGCCCATGGCCATGATCTTTTCTGGTGAAATGAAGTGATGCATGACAGTCTCCTAGCACTCAATGTGCAGCAACAGCATCAAGACTATGTAGAAAAATATGTCCCTGATAATATGGAAGGTCTCAAGTGACTGTTTATGATCCCAAGACAAGAATCTGATGCATTCCCACCCATCAGAGTGTCAAGTTAAAATTAATTTTATATTCTTAGAGCCACTTATATGCATTTTATTATATCCCTTTTGTATCTCCATATTATTTAGTTTCTATGAAATTTAGCATAAGTGTAATTCCATTTTGTTTGAATGTGGTATGCACGTGAAGGGAAGCTTATTCTAACAACCAAGGATCACCATGACCTCTTGCCCCTATGACCTCTTGCCCCCACAGCTGAAGATTGCAGTTGCAGCAAAGTCTGACACTAAAAACAGAAACAACACATCAAGAAGAACAAGACTGAAGACTTTGCCTGTAATCCTTCAGTGACAGAGGCCTATCTGCACTGGATACAGCTTGCTCCAGAAATAATGAAGGAATGTGGTAAACAAATTTGTAAATCAGCACCTGGCACCACGACAGATCAGCTTGGTCAGGATGGAAAATTACTACAAGCTGGAGAAAGACTTGATGCCCCCTATAAAAAGGGGAGCTTTAGCAGCAAGAAGTTGGATATGTTCTGCACCATGACAACAGAACATCAGTATGCATCCAACAGAAGCCCGGCTCCCTTCTCATGCTCAGCTTAGCTGGCCACTAAGCTGACTTGAGCAACGAAGGACTGGTAACATCTTGACATCTGCAGAACTGTTTGTGTGTGTGTGTGTGTGTGTGTGTGTGTGTGTGTGAATGTGATGCTATAATGTTTTTGTATTCTCAATAAATGTGGCGTATTGCCTTGTCCCCTGATAAAGACCCTGCTTGTTTTCAATACACTGTATGCCCAGTGCGTACAACAAGAACTGCTCACATGTAACCAGACCTTGCAATTGTTGCTCTGTATGTTGATCCACAGAACTATGTCAGTCTCAAGATCTACAGCTACCTCTCTGTTCAACAACTGCAACAGCCAAAAAATTGCCTGGTATAACAGGGCATGTGAAGCTGCTACCCAGCATTGGCGCCTCTATACAAGGGTAATCATAGTATACATTGTGCTCAGCAGTTGCATGAATTAATTATTGAGTGCCACCATTCTCCTGTTGAACATCTCTAGAATCTCTAAGATCATCTGGTTCTCCTCGCTGATTCCATCAGTCAGCAAAGCCATCTTGTTATGCAGAAAGCAACTGTTTCCTTGGAGCACCATTTGCTTGTGCTAAGGGGTTGACTAGGTAGGGCTCTTGAAAAGGGTCATTAGCATTATAACAGTCATGCTCTTTACATTTCAATTTCTAACTTACACAGATCAGGTTCCTGTAAACGCCCCTCCTGTGAAAACATGGAGTGTCCGATGGCCACAGAAACCTGTGATCCACCCTGGGCTGGAGATAATACCCCATTTAGTGGAACAATTACTAGACCCAGTCATGAAGTATCAGTCAGGCAAGCACCCCCAGTTTGACAGAAGCAGGGGAAAAAAGGTCCCATTAGCACATCAAGAACTGAGCTAGGCCAGGCATCAAGGTGCTAAAGCAACAAGTAAAATTGCAGTCCCAATTGTACCAAGTCTTGAAGTACCCCCTGCTTATATGAGATGTACTCAGCAGAAAAAAGTGGTGCTGAGCAGAACACTGAAATGGCCGAATCCTGAATTAAGGGTTGGTTGGCAAATATGGGTGTGAGGTCCTTGCGCCCATTTTTTGAATAGGTCCCAGTAGCACATCCAGAGCTATGCCAGGTATCCAGGAGCACAGTTCAGTGATTGATAGGTGGGACATTGCTACTGGGGTAGGAGGGGGAGAGTGCAAGAAGGGCCAGTGACAATTCCTTTCAATCAAGCTGTATCGCAGGCAGTGGTTTTTGGGTGTAATTGGCAGTGATCTATTCACACCTATCATTCTGGACAATGGGTGCAACTGGGGGACAATTTGGGGCAGACTATGGATTTCAATGGTGTTCTGTTAGGCATGAGTGTTCGTACTAAAGCAAACTTCACACCTGTATAGGTATGCATGTTAGAAGTCAGACCTGCACAAAAAAGTTCCATACAAATATCTATATAACTGCTTTCTGCTGTGGACAAAAGGCATCTGGAGACTCTGATCAGATCATAGTGACCCCTCTCTCAGTGACTTATTTTGGCCACCCAAAAATAGTTGATGGAGGCACAAAAGAAGAATCAATGTCTGCCTGTTTTGGAGGAGCAACCAGATACATCTCAAAGCCATGGCCCCAACTGGTGCCATGATGAACTGGAGGCTTTGCTTGATATTTGGGGGGAATGAAAGATTCTGTTGCAGATGGAACATTGATTAAATAAGCCAGTCTATGCAGCCATTGCTGAGCAAATGAAGGAACGTGGCCACAGTTGTGACTTGGTTTGGTGCCACAGCAAGATGAAGGCCCTGAAATGTGCTTTCCACAAGGCCAAGCACCAGAATTCTCCTTCTAGGTCTGGATGCACAGTAGCCCCATTCTATGATAGGCTGTCAACCATTCTCTTGAAGGATGCAGGAGATGCTTGCCTATGATCATTCAGCATGATGGGGGTGCAGGAGGTGGCCACAGTGTCACCTAGCCAGCAAAAGTCCACAGACTGTTCTGACACTGGAGCAGGCAGTGTGATAACCACTGCACAGCCTTCAGGCAACCAGTCGGAGGGGCGGAGGGGGGGGCGGGGGAGGGAGGTGACTGTTTGCAGCAGCTATAGGAATGGAGAACCATGATGAATCATAGTCATAGTCATAGTCACAGTCATAGAAGTAGGGTTGGAAGGGACCTTGTAGATTTCAAGTCCGACCCCCTGCCTGGGCAGGAGGAAAACTGGGCTCGAATGACGCCAGCCAGATAGACATCAAGCTACTTCTTAAAGACCCCCAGGGTAGGAACCAGCACCACTTCCCTTGGAAGTTGGTTCCAGATCCTAGCCGTCCTGACTGTGAAGTAGTTCTTACGGATGTCTAATCTAAACCTACTCTGCAACAACTTGTGGCCGTTATTCCTTGTTATCCCAGGGGGCGCTAGGGGAAACAAGGTCTCCCCCAAACCCTTCTGGTCCCCCCTAGTGAGTTTATAGATGGTCACCAGGTCCCCCCTCAGCCTTCTCTTGCGAAGGCTGAACAGGTTCAGGTCCCGTAGCCTCTCATGGTAGGGTCTGCCCCACTGTCCCCGGATCATGCGGGTGGCCCTCCTTTGGACCCTCTCAATGTTGTCCACATCCCTCTTGAAGTGGGGTGCCCAGAACTGGACACAGTACTCCAGCTGTGGCCTGACCAGTGTCGCGTAGAGGGGGAGGATCACTTCCTTGGACCTACTTGAGATGCACTTGTGGATGCACGACAAGGTCCGGTTAGCCCTGCCGACTGTGACCTCGCATTGTTGGCCTATGTTCATCTTGGAGTCAATAATGACTCCAAGATCCCTTTCTGCCTCTGTGCTCTCAAGAAGGGAGTTTCCCATCTTATAAGTGTGCTGCTGGTTACTACTGCCCAAGTGCAGCACCCTGCACTTGTCAGTATTGAAACGCATCCTGTTTTTGTTAGCCCACCCCTGCAACCTATCCAGGTCTTGCTGCAATCTTCCCCTCCCTACTAGCGTGCCCACCAAACCCCAAATTTTGGTAGAAGAAGCTCTCTTGACCATGACTCCATTCTCCCTGGGGTCTGTCCTGAATATCCCAGAGGCGAAGGAGAATGCATCAGATTCCACGATGATACTGACCCTCGATTTGTTCTGCACACCAGAAATTCCTGAGACACAAAGATCACTGTTGGTGCAGGAGACACCTGAGGATCCATTCCTGGGGACTTGTAAGTTATGGGGAAGGAGCATTAGATTGGTTTGGGTGACTAGGGCTTACGTGGATGGGAGTGAGAGAGGGGGTTATTGTTGGAAGCAGCAATATGTCTGCTGCTTGTAGTCAAGCAATGTTTTGCATACATGGAGGTTGACATGCTGGACTGTCTCTTAAAGTTGCCAGTGGGGGTGTGGAGACACAAGTAGCGATGGCCAAGAGAAAGCATGATGCAGACTTTAGGTGTTGGCCTCTCAATCACAAGTACAAGCCACAGATGATTTGGGTGATGAAGTGAGCGAGGCTTTCCGAAAGATTGAAGAGTAAGAGGCACCAACTCACCAGGACATCATGGCCAGCACAATAAGATTCCTTGACCTGGCTGATAAGCTCTGTCAGAATGCCAAGCAGACCCAGTGGTAGGAGCGAAAGCTGGACAGAAGCTCTTTAAATGACTGACTCTTGGCCCTATTCATGAGTATCCTCCCCAAGCAGCTTCACAGAGAACCCTATCTATGATCAGCCCCACATTGTGACAACCTCATTGACAGTCACTGTGCTTGTGACTGAGGGGTGCCCCTCATCTAGCTGGATAAAGAGAGCACCAGTATGCTTTAGGGATGAAGGGAAAGGTGACAAAGAGGGGGTTTGAGGTGTGGGCAAGAAAGAAGAGCCAGTGACAGGTGATGGATTTTTAGCTCTAGTGAATTGCTCATCCTTCTATAGGAAAACCAAGAGGAGGGTGAGACAGAGGGTGCATGGGGGAAGAGGGAGGAAGAGCCAATGATGGGTGATGGGTTTTTAGCTGTTAATGAATTGCTCATCTTTCTAGAGGAAATCAGGGGACTGGGCATTGTGTTCCTGGGTTTTTTCTGTTCTACTTTGGTTTACTGACATAAAAATTAATTCTTAGATGAAATTAAAATTAATTTTCATCCATGTCTGTCTGCTGACATACATTTCATAGATTTCTAGGTTCGGAAGGGACCTATTAGATCACGCTTGTCCAACATATGGCCCGTGGGCTGCCATGCAGCCCACCAAGCCATTTTATCTGGCCCACGGCGGTGGCAGTGCTGCTGCTGCAGAGCACAGAGCTGCACCCGTGGCAGAGTGTGGAGCTGTGGCGGTGGCGAGGCCACCACAGAGCACAGAGCCGCGGCGCAGCATGGGGCTATGGCAGCAGTGCAGAGCTGCAGTGGCGGAGCGTGGAGCTGCGGTGGTGGCAGCAGAGCGCAGAGCCGTGGTGGCGGAGCGCGGAGCCGCAGCAGCGACGAGGCAGGCAGGGCCAGCCTGCAGGCCCCAGCCGGCAGCGAGGGGAGGGGAGCTGCTTACCCCCGTGGGGCCCGGCTCATCAGTGAGCCGGGTCCTGCTGCAGCTGCCCCGAGGGCTGAGGGGAGCAGGGCTGCCCCAGCTGCGCCTAATTGGACGAGCTGGGGACAAGCTCCGCCCCTTGCCCCCGGCACGTGGCTGGGGGAGCTGCAGCATGGCCCGCGCCCTGCCCACATGTGTGGTGGATGGAGGCACGAGGTAAGTTCCCACACTGAGCTGGGTACACCTTGGGGCCGGGTAGGGGCGGACAGAGGCATGGGGTAAGCTCCCATGCAAAGCTGGGGTCGCCTTGGGGCCAGGCCAGGGCGGACGGAGGCATGGGGTAAGTTCCCGTGTGGAGCTGGGGGCACCTCGGGGCCGGGCTGGGGCGGACGAAGGCACGGGGTAAGTTCCCGTGTGAAGCTGGGGGCACCTCAGGGCCAGGTTGGGGCTGTGTGTGTGCATGCGTGCGTGCATGCATGTGCATGTGCGTGTGCTTCCCAGCACATCCCAGTAGCTGTTTTGGCTCTGTCTGCTGCAACACACGTGTGCACATTTCCAGACCCATTTCATTGTCACTTCCTGCAACTTCATTGGTGTCAAAGGTCACGTGACATCACTTCCTAATGTGATGTCACTTCCTGTGAGGTCTTTGAATATGGCTCGCCGGCCCACTGGGTGATAAAAAGTTCGTGATCCAGCCCCACATTCAAAAAGGTTGGACACTCCTGTATTAGATCATCGAGACAGACCCTCTGCTCTGGGCAAGAAAGAGCGCTGGGGTTAAGTAACCCCAGCCAGGTGCTTGTCTAATCTCTTTTTAAATGCCTCCAGTGTAGGTGAATGCACCACCTCCCTTATAAGTCCATTCCATATTTTGGCAACCCTCACCATAAAGAATTTTTTCCTGATGTCCAATCTAAATCTGCTCTCCTACAGTTTATGGCCATTGCTTCTAATAACCCCGAGGGGTGCCCTGGTAAATAGAGTGCCCCCCACCCTGATGAGCTTGTAGACTGCCACAAGATCACCTCTCAGCCTTCTCTTACAGAGGCTGAAAAGATTCAGATCCCTCAATCTGTCTTCATAGGATCTTACCTGCAGGCCCTCAACCATACGAGTAGCTCTCCTCTGAACCCTTTCCAGGTTATCCACATCCCTCTTGAAGTACGGTGCCCAAAACTGGACACAGTACTCCAGCTGCAGCCCCACCAATGCCGCATAGAGGGGAAGTATCACTTCCCTAGACCTGCTTGTGATGCACCTACTAATGCAAGAAAGAGTGCGGTTAGCCTTACTTATTACCTCGTCACATTGGTGACTCGTTCATTTTTGCGTTGACTCTAAGATCCCTTTCTGGAGGAGCCTTCTCACTGAGCCTAGGACACTCACTAGGGATATTAGCCCTGCCTACACACTCCTAAGGGAGGGCACAGTACTGGGGCCACTGGTCAGGGTCACTCTGAGCTGCTCCCAAGCCACTTACACTACCAAACTGACAGGTTTTATGAGCAGCTGTCTTGGACTCAGTGGCAGTCTGTACTGACAAGCTCAGAGAATCCCAGGCCTTTCCCATACACAGAAGTGATGCTAGTTTAGTTTATATTGACGTAGAAAATCCAAACCCACCCCAAAATTAATTAAAGTTTAAGGGCACTTGTATATGTGATGGGGGTTTTTTCCTTCAGGGTTCTATTCTATGAGCCCTAAATTGAAATGGTGAGGGTTTTTTTAAATGGTGGGTTTTATTTTTCTGTTGTTGTATATATGTCATTGTCCTGGTGGCCGCAGGTGCCTGACGAAAGTAGAAGTGGAGAAGGGCCCAATCCTTTTTTTTTGGCGGAGCCTGTCTGCCTCTCCCGTGGCTGGGGTCCATTAATCTGTGCCATTAATGTGTCAGCTCACCCTCTGGGCAGAGGAGTGGTGGGGAGGCTCCACTGAAAAAGAGAATCAGGACCCTCATCACTTCTGCCTTCAGCAGACACCTGCGGTCACCTGGGAACAGGCTGACTTGCCCTTGGGGCAGTGGCAGCAGGAGGGTGGCTGGGTGTACTGGCAGCTGAAGAAGGCATCAGGGATGGTGCAAGGGGCTGCCCTGGTGGGCTACTAGCTGACCAGGTGCTGCCCCAGCTCAGAGGTGCCTGATCCAATTCTTCCCTGACCCTGCCCGGGCTTCTAGCCCCCCATGCACCATCTCCACTGCCTTCTCTAGCCACTAGCACACCCAGCCATCCTTCTGCCATCTTTCCATACTGCACCAGGGGCAAGCCAGCCTATATTCCAGGCAGCCCCAGGCACCCTGCCAGCCACAGGAGCCTGCTGAAGGCAGAAGATATGAGGGGCCTGATCCCTTTTTTCTGTGGAGCCTTCCTGCCTCGCCTTCAGTAGAGAGCAAGCTGACAGATTAATGGCTGCAATGTTCCGAGTTGCAACATTGCAAACTGAACTGCTTTGAGATAGTAGTTTAGTTTACAATGATGCAGACTCATTTAAAATCCCCCAAACTTGCATACATGTAATGTGTGATGCCATTAAGCCACACAAATGGAAAATTTCATCTTGTGTCCATAGTAACATTGTGTATACAAATGTCCTAACAACTCCCCATGTGGAAATTCCTATGTTGGTTTAAAAACTGCACATTGGCCAATATTGTGAGCCCTCCACTCAGCTTGGGAAAATTTCTATTGCCCTCCCATGACTTTTGAATGCCTGGCCTGATCAATCCCAATAGTATTTCAAGGAATGCTCTGGGCAGCAGTGAGCAGAACCCATTGCAGAAACCAGCAAAGATTTTCCTTGATTTTCCAAAAGTAAGGGAAACAAGAAGCTGCAAGTACCCCTGCTTGTCTACAGATCTGTCACTGGTAGCAATCAAAGTCCATTCATTCTGGCCCTTGCCTAGAAACCTTCCCTTAAGAAAGGGAGGAAACAAGCACAGTTCCACAGAACATTCCTGATCTGATGACACAAATTTTATTAATAAAAAAATGTAGCCCCAAACCTTCAGGTCACCTTGAGCCTTGATTCTACACTGAGCTCAGTGAGCTTTACACAAACTTGAACGTGGCTTCTGTACGCATAAACAGCTGAAGAGGTAGCTCCCTTCAGGATCAGAGCCTTAATCCATCTTCTGTGAGTACAAGATGGTTTGCCATTCAGCTGTTCTCCATCAGTGCTTTGTCCAGCTTTCAGTATTTCAGTGGATACAGTTACCATGGGCAGCATTTCATATTTAGTTACAGCAAACTGGATTTTTCCAATGTCACAGGAATTCTCAATCCAACAACAAAGGTTTGGAACTTGGGGTGGGGTAGCTTGCAGTACCAGTCTTACTAATCACCTAGTCAGTAAAATATTTTCTTTTGTTATTTTGCCATGGATTCCTTTGGTCAGTTTTATCTACCACTCTGTATCTCCCTAAAACATTCTTTTTTAACCTGAGTATTTACTCTTAGAAAGCTGCCTCAGCCCCGATTAGTTTGTAAGCCAAACAGAGAATATTTTGCCCTTATATGGCCCTATCTGTGGGTCTCTCAAGCACATCGAGAAACATTCAAGGCACTCTCACAATGGCTCTACTGATATAGGGATCGTTATTCCCATTTTACACATAGGGAAACTGAGGCCCAGAGGAGTTAAATGACTTGGAAAAGGTCTAACAGAGCCAGGAACTGAGTCCAGCTTGCCTGTATTCTGGTCATATGACTCTCTCCTCTTAGCTCACACAAAGCCAGTATAGAAGACAGCTTAAAGCCACGTTCCTTTTCTTTGCAGAATCCTCATGGGGCAATGATGCTATGGTTCTGCCAGAAGATCCAGTAACAGCAAGTGGTAACAACTTACTGAAAAATAATCTTCTCTCTTACTGACTCCATTTACTCCTGCCAGATCTTTTCCTGAGCTAACAAAGCACTTCTTTTCTCTCTTTTAATCAGGATTCAGGCTGGCTAGATCACTGTTCTAAAAAGCTGGGGTTTGAAATCCCAGTTGATTTGCTGGTGAACCACATGTGAGCTTAATTTTTAAAAGCACTTCTTTCACATCAGCAATTTTTTTTAGAGGTAGCAGCAGAGAGTAATACTTACATTTTGCAAGCAGTTCATTAGGCCTCATTACCCTCTCCCCCCCAATGTCATAGAAGTGGGAACTAATTACAATTATGTGCCAAATTAATACACAGCCGCAGAGCCAGGCTCAAAATCCTCCTCTTCACCTGCCCAAACCCCAGCCCCAGGCAGCAAATCTTCATTTCCCTCATTTAAAACGACAAAAGCTACCATACTGCATATACAGCAGCACTTGGAGAGCTATGTCAAAATATCGTAGCACCCCTCTGCCCCCCAAGCAAGAAAGACAGTGTGAGCACGAGCATGTATGCATCGATTTATGGTTGCTAGCAGGTAGATATAAGATTGTTTCAGGAGCCAACTATTTTATACCCACAAGCTCCACGTGTCTTTTCTTAAAAAAAAAATTGTTCAGAAACAGTCCTGCTGCTGTTCAGCATAAATGTAATAGCTTCACTAAAAAAAATGCAGTTTTTAGAAACAAAGCCATTGAGCTAACTCTCCGCTCCCTATATGAATCTACCATTGTTCACGAAGAAGCCTAATTCTTCAGTAACCCTCTTCTCTCCTCTCACCCAACCCCCCCTACTGCTGCCTTTGTCACATGATCCAGTTGCTATTTAAAGTCAATGGGAGAATCAGTGCTGAGTCACAGCTGAATCTTGGATCTGAGAATTGAGTGGTTGATCTAGCTTTTTGGGCTTCAGTCAGCAGCATGGAGCATGTGAGTCTCATCTCCTCCTAGCTATGGCTGTTAGAATGGAAAGCTTCAGAGTTCATTTGTAAAATATGGGTATTGGTTAGGGAGGCAGGGAACTGGCTGATAAGAGAAAAAACAAATTATGGGTAGGGAAAATGCATAGCTGTTATTTCAGACTTTTGGGAGAGGAAAGAGGGAGAAATAGAACTTCTTGCCCCAGAAAAACTTAAACCTATCCTGTTTCTGAAGTGGGCCCAGGGGCTGCTGATTACTTTCAAACATTTAAGACTTTTTTTTTTTTTTTAGTGTTCTTGTTGGAAACGTTAGTATGGTTATTGATCTGTTTTGCCAGATCTTGAATGTTTCACAGTACAAAACTTTTTGCAAGGTTACAAAACCTGATAGCCTAAAATCTTCATATTAGGAAAAAGACTATTTTTTCGTTCCCCACCTTTGCAGTTTATTTTGACTTAGTCCAAGGAAACTGCAAGAAAAACCTAGGATGGGAGTGTAGGTTTGACCTACCTGTGGGATTCCAGCCCTTTCTATCATCTTTTTCTTTGGTGTTCCATGCTCATCTCTGTCTTGGTGGCTGGGTCCTGCTTAATTCAGCTGTCTGCTGTGTTTTTTAGACTCTTCTCCTGCTACAGAAAAGCAGCAGAAAGCCTGGAAATCCAGGATTAATAGTTCTTAGATACCATGGTGATAAGCAGTCTACTGATACTGAAGTTAGTGAAAGAGCCTGGATCTAGCAGTATGGCAAGAGGAAGGAAGGAATTGATCAGCATAGGCAAGGCTAACTAGCGAGCCTGCCTGGAGCATCTGCTTCACCTGTGCCCAGGATAAAGTCTTTCACTTTCCTTCCCTCCCTAGTGAGGACACTCCTGCTCTCCTGTGTGGTGCAGGGTTGGAATGCTGCCTAATGCCAAACACAGAATGGATCTTAAGGCACAAGTGCAGTCCAGATTCCTAGGGCTGTGTTTTGCAGGGGAGGGAGGGAGAAAGAAGGCTGGAGGCACCTGGGATAGAGGCAGACATTCAAAAAGCCTGATCCTGAATTGATTCAATCTTTGCAGGTTAGTTTAACCTGGCTAGGCTAAACCAGTTTATAATTGCATAGACATCCTCTCTGGACTGAAGAAATGCAGGCACATACCTGCAGTAGCTTGGGCTAGAAGCAGTGGGGGTGGGGGTGGGGGTGCTAGAGTAGCCCTCCCTCCCTTTTACAATGCTGAGCTGAGGTGGGGCTTGGTCAGGCCCTGGCAGGATGCTCTGATTAGGGAGGGACCTCCTGCTGTCCCCAACAGAGCATTGGGTTACACAGCAGGGGGTTACACAGAGACTTGTTAGTATTTATCAGCCTATCAACAAAACAACAGCCTCTATCTTAAGCTCTTTTTAAGTTTTTCCAAGGAAGGAACAGAAGGATATTACCAGCCACCTGTTGACTAGATCCAAAAAGCCCTAAGTCGACACTGTTCTTTCTACCTTTGTCTTGTCTCCTGCAGCACAGACCATAGCCAACATGTGGTATGCTAGCTAATGGTGAGAGGTGTCTGTATAAGGCAGAGGGGAAGAGGTATTTCCTGCTTGAGCAAAGAATGGTGAGGGGGATGGGGGGAGCAGAAGGACACCAGGCAGATGCCTCTGTACCTGCAGTCTCTGCCGGAGCAGCAGCCAGGGAGCGGAGGGGAGGGACCAGTCCTGCTGGACTGGAGCAGAAAGCAGAGCCCTGCCCAGGGTTGCAAAACATCTGGGCTGCTGGAGGACTCTGATTTTAACTTAAACCAGGAAAGGGTCTGGGACAGACATTTCATAAACTAGTTTGACCCAAATCAGTTAAACCTACTTGAATGTAGTATGAGACCTCTCAAACCGGTTTTAGCCATTTTCAAACTGGCTTATGTGCACTGAGCATCTGTTCTGTTACAGGTTTAAACCAGTTTCTGATCACTTAAACTGGTTTATATGTAATGTCTGTCCCTAGCCCTCAAGTACCTTTTCCCTGCCCTTCTTCCCACTTCTTCTCTCGCTCTTTCCCCTAGACTGGGTGAGGGCACACATCAAATTTATGATGCCCTAAAAAGCTATTTCTTGGCTTCTGGTCACTTAAGTCTGCTGAAGGAGAATCTTTTTTTTTTTTTTTTTGGCTTTTTAGACTCCTCCCCCAGCAACATTTCTTATCTTCCTTGAGAGATCTGAGCCCATTCATCTGCAGGCAAACAACACCCAAAGGTGGTAGCAGCAGTATAGGCTTCCCTGTTTGTATGCCATGCCTTCTGCATCCTTGTGGACTGTCAGAAGGAACCCACTTCTTGCTCAGTCTCTTGCCATCTGATTGCTGACCTCTGCACAGGCTGCGAACAGACCAGTGAGTGCCTGCAATTCATAGAACTTGGAGCTCTGCTCAGTGAGGGTTGATTTGCAACCAACAAATATTTCATGAGCCACTTGGCTATGGTTATGCACTGATTGCTTGGACTAGGTGACTTGGAGGCAGAAGGCTCTGCACACCTTTCCTGTGCTGCCCTCCTATACCCCAATTCAGGGTACTAGGGCTAGTGATCCACCTGGGGAAGACTAATATTTGTTCTTTTTCTCCTTTAGGGACTGGAGGTTACTCACCTGAATATCCAGCCTGGAGGGAGCATCAAAGTGAGGGGGAAGATCCTGCCAGATGCCAAAGGGTGAGTTGGGCAGCCCAGCAGTGACTGCAGGATGCACTGTGGAGGATATCTGGCTCTTTCCTGAAGATCTGAGCACCTATAATGCTGTCTGTCTGTGTGACATCCCTGACAAATGGGGCAGACTCCAGTGTTGGGAGTCATTCTGTGCTGCTGTCTAACATCTTTTATGCTGCCCTCACAGCTTTGCCTTGAATGTGGGCAAGGACAGCAGCAACCTCATGCTGCACTTCAACCCCCGCTTTGACTGCCATGGGGATGTGAATACCATTGTGTGCAACTCCAAGGAAGATGGGGCATGGGGAGCAGAGGAGAGGGAAACGGATTTTCCCTTCCAACAGGGTGACAAGACTGAGGTGAGGAGAAATTGAAGGTGGTAAACAGCCAACCCAAGCAGGGTGCGGAGCCTGGGGCAAATCGGGCCATGCAGGGCCCTGCCCCTGCTCTGATCCCACGCACCCTGGACCCAAAGAAGCTGCCACTGCTATTGACAGTGTCAGCATCTGCAATGGGGTGAGAAGGAGGGGGTCGGACATGGCAGGGGGTCGGACTTGACGATCTTCTCAGGTCCCTTCCGACCCTACCAACTATGAAACTATTGGAGTTGCGAGCGGCTAGACACAAAGCAAGCAATGGTGGTGCAGAGTTGCTGCAGCCACTTTGCCCAGCTCTGCGGGGCTCCCCAAAGCGCAGGGTCTGGGGCAATCACCCCGATTCCTCCCCCTACCCCAGGACAGCCCTGGTGGTGAAGGAGTGCTTTCCTTTAGAGAAGACGTTGTTTTGGCCACTGTGGCTTCTATCCATGCCTTTTATGTAGTGCCAACATCAAAGTGGGTCCCTGTCACTAGTGAATTGGGCTTCCCCTTGCGCCTGTGAGGAAGCTGCTTATGAATATTAATGAGGGGGTGGGAATATGGGAATTAAGACCTGAAACTGTTAGAGCAGGTTATAGTAAACTCATGTCTGAAATTCACCCACTTTGTTTCTTGGTTTGTTTCTTTCTTTTTCTTTTCTCAAAAAAAAAAAAAAAAAAGCGTGTTTTTAAATGTTGACATTCCCAACTTAAAACTCTGGGTGGACAGCAACTCTTCCATAGGAACTCCTAGGTTATGAGTCTAGCCAGCTGTAGCTACTCCACACTTGGAATCTGTGGCAGAGATAGGAAGACTATCTTGTCCCTTAACCATGCTATCCTTCCTCTGTCTTTTCAGCTAAACTCTGGGCTGATCATCTCCTCCCTCCCCAGTTAATAATAATAATAATAATAATAATAATACCAACTGACAGAAGAGGGGAGGCTGAGCAACAGCGAATTCCCTCAAGACAGCTACAGCCTTCAGCTGGTTCTGGACTGAGCGGGGAGGGGTGGCAGGGTTGGGGGCGCAGAAACCTGCTGTAAGGTCCACGGGCTGCTTCTGTCATATGTTCTCTCTTTGCAGATATGCATCTCCTTTGACACAGCTGAGCTGAAAGTAGGACTGGCTGATAAGGAGATCGTATTCCCCAACCGCCTGAGCCTGGAGAAGATTGAGTATGTGTCTACTGAGGGTGACTTTGAAGTCAAAGTCATTAAATTCAATTAACTGTTTAATGCTCCTCCTCTGAGCTCCCAGTACTGAAATAAACTGAACTTGCCATGGGTGTTCTTTCTGTTTATATCTTTTGTTTTAACCATTTTCCTCTCCTACCTCAAACAGAAGTGGCCAGGCCACAACCAACTGGATCAGAAGCAAATGCTTATTAGGAATTCTCTCTGGACTATGGTGCCTGCCTGTCAACTCACTGGCTAGTAGCTCCTGACACTGAAAAAAGGCTATTAATGCTGGTCTCCTCTTTTTTAAGCCACTCTGTCTGCTGCCTGGTGTATGCAGCTTCTCAGGTTTTTTTTTCTCTAGTAGCTCAGTTTGTCCCTTTGCTGGGTCTCAGCTGGCAGGGTAAGCCTTACCTCCTTTATGGCTGGCCCTATTAGACTTGGAGGGAACACCGGTGCACATAGCTATCAGCTCTTGGCAGAGAGGTGCTGAGCCTCTGAAAAAGGCAGTCTGCCAAGCATGAACAAGTCCCTTTCTTTTCACAGGCAGACTGCTTAAAGCTTTCCCTGATTTGGGGAAGGAGTAGAGGAGGGGAACAGCTGGGGCTGCTTGTGAGTATTTTCATATGCAAGGATATGAAAGAGCAAGGCTGGGGAGGGAAGAAGTATCAAGTGATTACTTAGCTGGGAGAGTGAGAGCAGTCAGGAGTGGGTGGATGTGACTAGCAATGGGGTCTGGGTCCAACTGAGAAATCTTTAAAATGACTTGTGATACTGTGCTGTGTGTGGACACTGGTTGGCATACATTTCTTTTTCCCTTTGAGAGGTGGCTTCTCCCCACTTCGGTAAGGATAGGGTGAACCATCAGGTAAAGATAGAGGCATGATACTGTTCCTCCTATTTTAGCTTCTGAGGAAATTGAAATGCTACTTGCCTGCCTCTGTCTCTTGGTGCTAACATCCTATGACAGGGAAACCAGCAGTTGTGCTCCACATAGTGCTCCTCATAGCATTGTGAAGGAGTATGAGGTCAGGGCAAGGGACCAATGGGGCCGGTCCAAACAGCAGAGTGATAAGCTGTATAGAAATATCAGAGTAGTCAGATCTGACATCAGCAATTGGGTAAGAGGAGCGGAGCTGGATAACACTAGAACTAGACCAAATGCACCTGGTGATTTGATCTGGGATATTTGGCTTCTCCATTCACTTCCATCCTGTGTTCCACCTCCAATTTAAGCTGAGAAGAAATATTTACCCCCCAGAACTGTCCTGTAAAGTGAGGTAAAATCCTGTGAAGAGAGACTGGGGTAGGGGAGTGTCTGCTTTATTATAAGAGTGAACTCTATCTTTGCTTCTTTGAGAAGAAGTGAGAGGACTGTTTCAAAGCTGAGCAAAGTACCCTGTCCTTGAGGCTGAAGTTGGGGATGATGCTGGTGCCATAGCTTTGCTTTCAGATAACACAGATGTAAAGTTGTGGATAGAAATGGATTCTAGGAAACTTCTGCATGTGGAACTGGTGCAGTGGGAGGGCCAAACACCAATAATACTTTTTGCAACTAAGCTCCAACCCTTCCTTGGAAAAGTGGTCTTACAGCCCAAATTTATGGATCGCCTATCCCTATTGGCTCCCTCTGAGGCCTGGCTGCCTGGCAGGTGGCAGCAAAGCAGTTGATGGGGCAATGGGAAGTTGTATGCCATTTCCTTCTTTCACTAGAAGGCTGGAGGTGGCATATTCAATTGAGCTGGTAGACGGAAGCAACAGTTTCTCTTCCTAAAGTAACTGGGAACAGAGGGGTCTCAAGCGGGGGGCGGGGCAGAGATCTTGCACTCCTAAGAACTAAATAAATTGTCACCCTGTTGCTGTAGATGCCTGAGAGGAGTAGAACACTTGCTTTCAGCAATGCATTTTGGTAGGTAGAAAAGGAGGCTTGACTACAGAGAGGGAGTGAAGGGATCATTTCTGCACCTGAGACAGCATCAGCAGTGCAGGTTTCTCCATTTGTGTGTATACTGCACCTCACTCCCAAATAGCAGAGTAGGGTTCACCTAGTCCAATGGTTCTCAACCTCTTCAGGCTCAAATCGCCCTTCTGTAATTGTTATGAATTGAGTGGCATCCCATTTCAAAAACTGATTTGTTTTATTGTAGTGTTTTTCTCTGTACAAAGGAGTTGGGCATTGGTGGTGAGGGACTGTTCAGGCAGGGACAAATCTGATCTACTTGGCTTATCTCTACCCCTTGTGGCACCTTTCAAAGAACCTGGTGGCACCTCAGGGTACCCTGGCATCCTGATTAAGAATCACTGCTGTAACTGAATCTTCTTCCTGTTGGGTAAGTACTGTAATATATTCATTAGTGTTTGAAATTGGGTGTCACTCAATTCACAAGTTATGGAGGGGTGCCTCAAATCCAATGGTTGACAGCTTCTGAACTACAGAATGCATTCTGGCAATAACCGAACAGCTCTTTTAGAAGACCCTTCTGGAAGCCTCTCTCTTCCTAAGCTGTGCAGTAAATAATCTTTGGGTGAAGTGCAAAGTGCTTGAAATCCAAGCTGCTGCACAAGATTAGACATCTAGTAAGTCAGGGGTGTCAAACTCATTTGCCCTTCTGGGCCAGATGAGTGGTATGGGACCAGCCCATGGGCTAGATGAACGTGTTTAAGAAAGGGGAGGAAGAGTACTCAAGGAAAAAGAGGAAACACACGGCCCTGACTTTATGAAGGGACAGAGGAGATATATGGACAGCTCTGTTTCTCAGGCTGGGACAGAAGTTACATATAAACTTATTTTGGTGATCAGAAACTGGCTTAAACCTGTAACAAAAGAGAAGTTCAGTGCACTTTAAAGCACTTTTAAACTGGCCAAAACCAGTTCAAGATAAACCTGGCTGGATGTAGTATCAGACTGAACTGATTTAGGTCAAACCAGTTTATGGAACTTCTGTCCCAGATGCCTTCCTGGTTCAAGTTAACTCACAGTCCCCCAGCATCCCAGGATGCTTTGCAGCCCTGGGCTGTGCTGTGTGCTCCAGCAGGACGTGGCTGACCCCACCCCTCTGCTCCCTAGCTGGAGTACTGTCACTGCTCCAGCTGGCTGAGAGGGTGGTGCGGGTGGAAAACCTGGCTCTGAACCCCAGCTGGGGTCTGCCTGGTGGGAGTGGAGCAGCCCCTCAGTCTTTTCCTCTGTTTCCTGCTTGAATGGAGGGGTGGGGGGCATGGCCAGACATTGGTCAGGCTACCAGGCTGAGGTGGAGGGGAGAGAGGAGGATTTAAATCCCCCACAACTGCATGGGACCCCAGCCAGGGTCTGCCTGGTAGGGGCACAGCAACCCCTTTAAAGCCCCACTTCCCCCTGGCCTCAGCATGCTGGCCTCAGGCTAGGGCCTGGCCAAGGCCCCTCTGCTTGAGCAGGGAGGGGGGAAAAAGCCTTGGAGGGCTTCTCTCCTCCCTTTCCATGGGCAGTGGCTCTAGTGACCCTCCACCCAGCTTCTGGCCTGAGCCACTGCAGGCATGTGGCTGCATTTCCAGAATCAGAAGTGAATGTCTGTTTACTTGCTTCTTGGTGCAATCTATGCAGTTTAGGTTAACCTGCAAAGATTGAATTGATTCAGGTTCTGGCTTTTAGATTGTCTGTATTTAGGCTCAGTGTCTCTGCCTGCTGAGACATAGCCATATGGTGCATACGTGCTGGACTGTCACCATTAGAAGCTGTTCATTGGACTGGTTTAGGGCCATCTCTTAGTATCTCCTGTCCCCTTTCTGGAGAAAGATGTACTGATGCACTCTTCTGTGTGGATAGCTGCTGCTGCTGTGGGTGCAGCAGTAATTATATCAGGAAGGTAGTAGACTTTTGCTATCATTTCCTGCTGGAGGCTCTGGGCTGGGAACAGAGGAGTTTCTGGAGTGCTGCACCCCAGAGTTGCATTCCTACTTTTCCCACTGAGACAGTCAGCCCAAGGCATAGAGGCTGGCCCTTACACTAGAATGCAACATCTGCTTAATAGACCAGGATAAAATGGGACTGAAAGACATACTCAGCTGTTGGCGGGGGTCATGGGGAGTCTGAAAATAGCAGCTAGAACCTGGGGGGTTGGGACACATTTTGAATACCCTCATTCTAGAAATGCCAGTTGGACTCCACCCTCCTGCAGCCCCCAAGGGCATCAGGGTGTGCCTGGTAAGCTGGGCGCAGCAGCAGTTGGTGTCAGAGACAGATTTCTCCCTCTTGAAGCATGTGCCGTTTGCTGTTTCATTTCTTTCTTATACGCTTAGTCCAGCATCTTCAAAGCATTCTTTTAGTTGTATAAATCAAGAGAGAGTCCCAAGCAGTAATTGATGGAAAAATCCTGTTAATCAAACTGCTCATTATTGGTTATCAGAAGATTCCAATTTGAATGCATTCCCTTCCTCAGTGACAAGAGGTTATCCGTTTCTACTAAGTTTGGAACATATCAAGAAACTGATTAACAACCAGGAAAAGCACAAAGTTTTGGGAGTGTCCTTGGAAAATCAAGGGAACCACTAGACAAAATAAAAGTAAATCAGGAGGAAGCAGCAAAACAGAAGTAAATCAGGAGGAGACATCTATCACATGGAGAATGACTCTTCCTGTACATAACATGAGTTAATTGCAAGAGAAATATTTACCATACCAATTAATCAAGGATCTACATTTCACACGGTTACATACCAGACAACTAGGAACCTGCTTGAAAGCATCATGAATATAGTAAGATAAGCTGGAAGGGATACCTCATTATTTCTTCTCAGATGGCCTAGCCATGAACTCGCATCCTCTTGCACTATGCAGTTAGTATCAGTGTTTTGTATTTTAACTTTTGTGAGTAGGGCCCAGTCTAGCATGAGGTTCAGAGTCATCATCCCTCCCTCCTCTAAGACTTCCCAGCAGAAATCTCTCTGCAGGGATGGGTACATTTCCCACTTGCACAGAGTCTGAAAGAAGGAAACTGCATCCAGTCAAGCTGCTAGAACTGGCTGCCTTGTCCAACCTGAGCTAGCCACCACTGGCAGGTTGTTTTGGCCTCCTGGCAGTACATTTCTTTTATAACTCAAGTGCTCACAACTGGGACATTTCTCCAATGCTTGCACCCTAGTGAAGATATATTTCTTTCCTACCCTGTGGCCCTGGGGATAGGGATGATGAGTGCTGGATGGCCTTACCAAACAGTTTCACTTGGACTTGCTGAAAGTGTAGTGTGTGTTGGAAAGGCATATAGGGGGCAGAAGCATTCATGGGAATAGGTTGGATTCAAGTTGTAAGAGATTTACAGCAGGAGTGTCTCTTCCTAGGCACCTGTGCAGCACTTTGCCCAGTGGGGCTCTGATCTCAGCACGAGACTTTCTGGTGCTACAGCAATAAGATACATAATGGAAGCTCATCATTAGCCCCCAGTTCACAACAAGAAGAAGGGAGCTGGAAATGATCAGTTTAGTAGAGATGGAGAAGATACAAACATCAAATGCAGGACAGCAAGAAAATGTGGGGGTAAGGAGGGGGGCAAGAGGGAGGGAAGAAATAATCAGCCATGTTTCTTCCAAAGCAACCTCTCCAGAGACTGCTGCCTACGACCAATTTCTACTCATCCACACTTTAAGAGTAGGCAAACCAGGTGGGTCTCCAGGTGTTTTACTATGCAGGGGGCCAAGGTTCATAGCTGACTTCAAAAATATGTGAAATGTGCCAGACAAGTTCTCAGACCAAGGTCTATGAAGCCATCCTTGTTGCTGCATGCCATTAATAGAAGAGATCCAGGTGGGTGTGTAGGAGAACTCTTCAAGAATGAGAAGGCTGGTGTATGTCTATTGAAGGCCACCTACCTTGCCTCTTGAGGAAAAGATGAGTCCATCACAATTAATCTAGCATAAGAAACAAACAGCTCTGTTTAAAATAGTACCTTCCTACACATATTTCCTTGATCCTGAGGACACCAATATGGAGCATACTTTGGTCTTAAATCCTCTAGTATCCCTTCTCCTTATCTCCAAGTCAGGGAGCTTGTCCAGTCTAACTTGGTTCCTTCTTCACCATCTTCTGGAGAGCTGGTGAAAGACCCTCTTTTTATCACTTCCAGTTTTCTTTGGCAGGTGATCTCCAATTAGCTCCATCTGATGATTTAAGGTCTCCATCTGGTGGCCAGTTGCTCAGTTACCTTGAAAAAGTGTTCCGGATTGGTGCCCATCTCTGATCAAGGGAAATCCACTGAAATGGCTACTGATCAAGATTTAATGACACTCCATTGCTGTATCTGTGTCAGGTTCAATGCTTTCTTCTGTCCCCTCCTGTGAGTGCCAGCAAATCATAAAATCATAGAAAATTAGGGTTGGAAGAGACCTTAGGAGATCACTCCTTGCTCAAAGCAGGACCATCCCCAAGTATATCATCCCACCCATGGCTTTGTCTAGCTGCATCTTAAAAACTTCCAAGGATGGAGATTCTACAACCTCCCTGGGTAACCTGTTCTAGTGTTTTACTACCCTCCTAGTGAGAAAGCATTTCCTAATATCTAACCTAAACTTACCTTGCTGCAACTTGAAACCATTGCAATCTAGTTCCAGCCTTTTTGGAACCCTCCCCCCACTTCAGGTAGGCTGCTATTAAATTACCCCTCAGTTTTCTCTTCTCCAGACTAAATAAGCGCAGTTCCCTCACCCTCAGCTCAGAAGTCATGTTCCTCAGCCCCCTCCCCATTTTTGTTGCCCTCTGAAAACTCTCTATAATTTCTCCACGTCCTTTCTGTAGTGGGGGGGAGGGCAAAACTGAACACAATACTCCAGATGTTGCCTCACCAGAGCTGAATAGAAAGGAAGAATCACTTCCCTCGATCTACTGGCAATGCTCCTACTAATGCAGCCCAGTATGCCATTAGCCTTCTTCACAAGGGCACACTGTTGTATCATATTCAGCTTATTGTTCACTGTAACCCCCAGGACCTTTTCTGCAGAGCTGCTGCTTAGCCAGTTGGTACCCAGGCTGTAGTGATGCATGGGATTGTTCTGTCCTAAGTGCAGGATTTTGTACTTCTCCTTAGTGAACCTCATGAAATTTCTTTTGGTTCAGTCCTCCAATTTGTCAAGGTCTCTCTGAACCTTAGCCATAGGCGGAGGTAGAAAGTATCATTTGGTGTGGGGTTGAGTGCATGGAAGTGCGCACACACCCTGCCCCCACCTCCCCACAGGTAAATCTGTTGTGGGGAAGTGGCATGGGGTGCAGATTGAGGCCTCCACAGTGAGGGAAGGAGCTGGGGTGAATGAGGCCCCAGGGCCGGGGCAGATTGTGGGAAGGTGGCTCATCCAGGAGTGCATGGGGGCTCCCACCTTTGTGCGCACCTCAGCAGAGGCCTGGGGGACATGTGCCCCCCAGATCTGTGTATGGTGCAGAGGTGGGTTGCCACTGTGGGTTGGGCTCTGCACACCGTATGTGGCAGGCACATCGCATTGTGCTGCTCCAGGGCAGCGGCAGCAGGGCACAGAACCCAACCGCAGTGGCAGTCTGCCTCCATGCATAGATCCAAGGGGCATGTGCCCCCAGGCCTCTGCCAGGGTGTGCACAGTACTGGCAGGCCCCCCACACTACTGGATGAGTTGCCTGGGCTCTAAGCATCCCATGACCCAATCCAGGGCCCCATTCATCCCAGTCCCTGCCCTTGTCTCTGCCCTACTCCCTCCTTCACCACGGGGCCCTCAATCTGGCCCCCCACACCAATTCCCCATGACAGACTTACCTGCTGTGGTGGGCAGTGCCCTGTATGCTGCCCAGCTGCTGCAGGCTCTGCCTGCGTGTCTGTGTTCATGCCTGGATTTGTGGGAGCTAAGCCCCATTGTGGGAACAAAAGACACAGCCGGGAGTAATCCAGACCAGGTCATGAGTGACTACAGGGCTCTGGGGGCTGGGCTCAAGAGGTCGGGCGCCCAGGTAGTCTTTTCTTCTGTTCTCCCTGTTGCAGGCCACAGTCCTAGGAGGGAAGGATACACTGAGGAAGTCAACTGATGACTCCAATGGTGGTGCTACTGAGAGGGCTTTGGATTCCTCTACTACAGCATGCACTTCAAGCCATCTAGGGAGAGAGGACTCCTGGGAAGGGACAGGATCCACCTCACTGGATCATGAAATCATCATGTTCACTGTATGTCATAAGGCAGACAAATTAGATAGCAGGACTGAAGTTTTGGACTTCAAACATGCAAATTTCAACCAACTTGGGTCCCTAGTAGGGAAAGGGCTGTGGGACCAGGAGCCAAAGGTGAAAGGAGTTGGTCGTTCTTTAAAGACACAATCCTCAAAGCACAAAGGAAGTCCATTCCCACGCTGAGGAAAGGTAACCAAAGGGCTGGAAAGCCCTCTTGGCTAAACAGGGATGTCATGGTCCTCTTAAGAAAGAAGAAAGAGGTGTACAAACAATGGAAGCTTGGGGCATGCTCCAAGGAGGACTATACAACAATGGCCTGCACTTGTAAGGAACAGATTCGAAGGGCTAAGGCAGCAACTGAACTAAAATTAGTGATGGGAATCAAGGACACCAAGAAGTCCTTCTTTAGGTATGTAGGGGACAGGAGGAAAACAAATGGGAGTGTGGGGCCACTGTTCAGCAACTCAGGACAGCTGGTTACTGGCACTCAGGAGACAACTGAACTCCTGAATGACTACTTTGCTTTGGTCTTCCACTGGGCCAAGGGCAAAATCATGCCAGATTGGTACAGAATCAGCAGGGTAGGAATGACTGCCTTCCTACTATTACCTTAGAACTGGTATGTGATCATTTGAAAAAATTAGACATATATAAATCAGCAGGATCGGATTAACTTCATCCAAAGATGCTGAAGGAGTTGGCCAAATTCACTGCAGGACCACTGGCAAAACTTTTCCAAAACTCATGGCAGTCCAGAGAGGTCCCTGAGGATTGGAAGAGGGCCAATGTGGTTCCCATCTTCAAGAGAGGGAGGAGGGAGAACCTGGGTCACTGTAGACCAATCAGCCTAACTTCTATCCCAGGAAGGATCCTGGAAAAATTCATCAAGGAGTCTATATGCGATAGGCTTGCAGAAGGTAGGATTCTGAACGACAGCCAGCATGGCTTTGTTACAGGAAGGTCTGGTCTTACCAACCTCATCTCCTTTTATGATTAGGTAACTCACCACTTGGAGAAGGGAGAGGATGTTGACATTGTATACCTTGACTTCCAAAAGGCCTTTGATCTAGTATCCCACAATGTTCTTGTGAGTAAATTGGAGGACTGTATGTTGAACCATGAGACAGTTAGGTGGGTAGGGAGCTGGTTGCAGGGTAGGACCCAGAGAGTTCTAATGCACGGATCTGTGTTGTCTTGGTGAGAAGTGACCAGTGGTGTTCCCCAGCGGTCAGTGCTTGGTACAGTGCTTTTCACCATCTTTATCAATGATTTGGATGCAGGGGTGAAGAGTTCACTGGCCAAGTTCGTGGACAACGTCAAGTTATGGAGAAGTGTGGCCACGCTTGAAGATAGGCTGCAGATACAGTCAGACCTAGACAGGCTAGCAAGTTGGGCAGATCGGAATCAAATGAAGTTCAACATCGAGAAATGTAAAGTGCTCCATCTGTGGACAACCCCCCCCACACACACACACCTACAGGCTTTGCAATGCCAAACTGACCAGCATCACGTATGAAAGGGACCTGGGGGCAATAAGTGACCATAGTATGAATATGAGCTGGCAGTGTGGTGCCGTAGCCACCAGGGCAAATAATACCCTGGCATGCATTAATCGACACATCTCCAGAAAAACCAAAGTAGTGATTCTCCCGCTCTACTTGGCATTGGTGAGACCACAGCTGGAATACTGAGTTCAGTACTGGGCACCACACTTCAACAAGGATGTGGTAAAGCTCAAGACAGTCCAGAGGAGGGCCACCCATATGATCAGAGACTTGCATGGCAAGCCATATGAGGAAAGGTTGAGGGACCTGGGACTCTTCAACCTGAAAAAGAGAAGGCTGAGAGGGGACTTGATAACGGGTTACTGCTACATCAGGGGTATACATCAAGGGCTCAGTGAACAACTGTTCACCGGGGCAACCTTGGAGATAACCAGGAGTAATGACCATAAACTTCTAGAAGACCATTACAGGCTCAACTTTAGGAAAAACTTCTTCACAGCCAGGGTGTCTAGACTATGGAATAAGCTCCCTTCAGAGGTGGTGCAATTGCCTACCCTGGAAATCTTCAAACTGTATGGTCACCTTGCTGGGGTCATCTGGCCCCATTTGTGTTTCCTGCTTGGTGTAGGGGGCTGGACCCAATGATCTTCCAGCCTCACAATCTATGAATCTATTCCTCCCAGCTTGGTGTCATCTGCAAACTTGCTGAGGGTGCACTACATTCCATCTTCCAGGTGATTGATGAAGATATTGATAAAAACTGGACCCAGGACCAATCTCTGGGGCACTCCACTCAAGACCATCTGCCAACTAGACATAGAGCCATTGATTACTACCCTCTGAGCCTAACAATCCAGCCAGTTTCCTATCCACCTTATAGTCCATTCATCCAAATAGAGGCAGAAGACAGAAGAGAAATCAAATAAGCTCCACATTCAAAATGGAGTCTGCAGTCTGCCCCAGATACACAGGGAGAGCCCACAGGATCAAACTGGATCTATGAAAGGTATATAGGACTCTTTAAATCATTGTTTTCATTGTAAACTCACGCACACACATGCATGCACAGAATGAAAAAGTAAAATTTTTAAAAAGGTCCTTTGTGATCTATGAGCCAAAGTCCCGTATTTAAAATGTAAGCTCTTTAGTCTTCTAAGTCCCATAGCAAGTCAAGAGAACTTTACCCTAAAGCCCTAGCCCTAACCACTGTGGTTAAAATCATGCTGTGAATTTCCTCTTAAAGTGAAGAATTCTTCTCTAATTTTCAAATATGGTTCTCATTCTGTTCATATGCAAGGACCTTGCTAGCAATAATCCATGTTCCTATATGATAATTCTAGCATAGTTTCAGTTAAAGAGTTAAAAATGCCTAAATTCAACCAAACACTTTCTTACCTGGGCTAGAGAAAAGTGTTTCATTGTTTGTCTATGCCCATGTTATTGATATCAAATTGTATCAAAACAGTAAAATCCATTAATTAACCTTCTAGATAGATTACAACAAAGCTACTTGATCATTCAGCTATTCTAAATTTGATGCTTTTGGCTACTCTAAATCTTTTAGGAATCTTGCAGAACCAGAATGTCATCTTTGTGACTGAAAAGTACTTGGAAAAAAACAAATGAAATTAAGGAGAAGAGAGAGTAAAGGCTGTAAGAGATGAGAGAAGCATGTTGCTGCTAGGTATGCCATGCCTGAAAATATATTAAAAAATGGAGGGAAAATGTGTGACTCCCAATCTGACATTTAGCATTAGTTATCCAGATTAATAACTGGAGTTAATAAAAATATTTTGCAAAATAACATCTTTTTGCTAAAACGTAGCTTTTTAAAAAAGCATCTTATAAAGCAATTTTCATCAATGTTGATAAACATTTTCTGTGATGTTTTGTTTAGCAAAAGCCCATTTTTTGGTCATTTGTTAAAAATTGTGTTGTCTTCCTACAAACTGCATTTTTGCTAAATAATTTTTAAAACTCTTTTAATGAAACTAATCACAACAAAGTTTGCAATCCTTGGCAAATGGATCCATATTGAATCATACAAAAGAGAAACAGTTGCTATGTTTCCCTCTATTTATTGCTAGTCAAGATGTATTACTAATTTACTTTTTAGCCAGCTGTTATGCATACTGTATGAGGATCTGTCACTTTGGGTTTCGGTTTAAAAAAAAATTCTAGTATTAGAACCAACGAGAAGGGTGGAAAGCACCTCTATCATCTCTTTTTTCTTCATTTAATTAAAACATCACTTTACAGCATATTTGATAGCCATACTTCTTTTATTGTCAGTATTGGTTAAGTGTTTCTTACATCTCAATGAATACATATTCCCAGTAATAAATACATACAATTCTATATGATAACAATAATATTGAATTGTAAACTGATCATAAGCCCCTGGCAATGCCAACACAGACAAACAAGGTAATCTCAAGGAACTCTGAAAGCAGCTAATGATCTGACATGTGTGACCAGGGTAGAAAAGTGTTGGTAATTGTAACAGAGTCATGGCTGCAACTCTGTTACTAATGAAGGTTGACAGCTGAGGATAGTTCCCACATCCTTGAGAGCCAATGAGGCTCTGGAAGGAAGAATAAGAAGGGGAAAAAACTGGAGAGAAGTTGCCTTTGGGCATGTCCATATCTGAGAGCAGGGGTGAGGAGATTGGGGACAAAAAGGGATCACAAGGAAGGTCCAGAGGTAAGGACTCCCCCACAGACACCGACAGGACCGGTGGAGCGATGTCCTGCGAGTGGCTATCTCATTGAAGGACCCAATGGCTGCGGTGAGTCCCAGGAAACGGAGCAGCGGCACAGAGAAAAGCCGCGGCTCTGAGTCAGAACATGGTGGAGCTACCCAGGAGAAAGGGGGCGCGGGGAGGAACTGCCCGACCCTGCCTGGGAGTAACAGGACCCCAATCCCTCACCCAGACAGAGGAAGGGCAGCCAGAAAGGAAGCAAAAAGGGGCACGGTAAAAAAGCCGCACTCTGCATGCCGGCACAGAACGCCACCGGGGAATCCCAGTATCGGGATTAATCAGCCGCTAATGAGGCAATTAGCGGCTGATTACTGAAATGACACCTCATACTTACGGTCTGCCAGACGACAAGGACCCATTATATGCTGGAGAGTCATGGTAGTGGATCTGGTGGACTGCCCACCTTTTCCTTGGTGCTCCCGGAGAGGGAGTCAGGCCAGATTCAGTAACAAATCACCTGTATCCGGCCTTGAATCAGCGTGATCATTCCCACAGAAACCTGCGATAATAACATCTCCTCCCTCCTTCCATTTTGTTTAAAGATCAAAGTCATGGCAGGTGAGAATAGCGGGGTACAGGGGTACCCCGTGCGGACCCGCTGACAAAGTGGTGCATTGGCTGGGAAATGATGGAGGACCGGACAGATACCATGGACACCGAGGAGCCCACAGACTGGCAGCAGGCCCACAACCTCACTTTGCAACTTCTCCAGGGTCAACAGGCACAGCTGGAGGAAATGGTGAGGATAAGGACCCAGGAGGCAGAAGCTAGGATACAGCTGTGGGCCCGGCAACAGGACCTGTGTGAAAAGATTCATAGACGTTAGGGTCGGAAGGGACCTCAATAGATCATCAAGTCCGACCCCCTGCATAAGCAGGAAAGAGTGCTGGGTCTAGATGACCCCAGCTAGATACTCGTCTAACCTCCTCTTGAAGACCCCCAGGGTAGGGGAGAGCACCACCTCCCTTGGGAGCCCGTTCCAGACCTTGGCCACTCGAACTGTGAAGAAGTTCTTCCTAATGTCCAATCTAAATCTGCTCTCTGCTAGCTTGTGGCCATTGTTTCTTGTAACCCCCGGGGGCGCCTTGGTGAATAAATACTCACCAATTCCCTTCTGTGCCCCCGTGATGAACTTATAGGCAGCTACAAGGTCGCCTCTCAACCTTCTCTTGCGGAGGCTGAAAAGGTCCAGTTTCTCTAGTCTCTCCTCATAGGGCTTGGTCTGCAGGCCCTTAACCATACGAGTGGCCCTTCTCTGGACCCTCTCCAGGTTATCCGCATCCTTCTTGAAGTGTGGCGCCCAGAATTGCACGCAGTACTCCAACTGCGGTCTGACCAGCGCCCTATAGAGGGGAAGTATCACCTCCCTGGACCTATTTGTCATGCATCTGCTGATGCACGATAAAGTGCCATTGGCTTTTCTGATGGCTTCGTCACACTGCCGGCTCATGTTCATCTTGGAGTCCACTAGGACTCCAAGATCCCTTTCCACCTCTGTGCCACCCAGCAGGGCATTCCCTAGGCTGTAGGTGTGCTGGACATTTTTCCTCCCTAGGTGCAGCACTTTGCATTTCTCCTTGTTGAACTGCATCCTGTTGTTTTCTGCCCACTTGTCCAACCTATCCAGGTCTGCCTGCAGCTGTTCCTTGCCCTCTGGCATGTCCACTTCTCCCCATAGCTTTGTGTCATCTGCAAACTTGGACAGAGTACATTTCACTCCCTCGTCCAAGTCGCTGATGAAGACATTAAAGAGTATCGGTCCAAGGACCGAACCCTGCGGGACCCCACTGCCCACATCCTTCCAGGTCGAGACCGACCCATCTACCACAACTCTTTGGGTGCGACCCTCTAGCCAATTCACCACCCACCGGACTGTGCAGTCATCCACATCACAGCCTCTTAACTTGTTCACCAGTATGGGGTGGGATACCGTATCGAAGGCCTTCCTGAAGTCTAAGTATACGACATCCACCCCTCCTCCTGTGTCCAGGCGTTTCGTAACCTGGTCATAGAAAGAGACTAGGTTGGTCAGGCACGATCTGCCCGCCACAAACCCATGCTGGTTTCCCCTCAGCATAATTTGTCCTGCCGGGCTCTCACAAATGTGAGCCTTGATAATTTTTTCAAATACTTTACCAAGGATGGAGGTGAGACTGACCGGCCTATAGTTGCCCGGGTCCTCCTTCCTCCCCTTTTTGAAAATGGGGACCACGTTAGCCCTTTTCCAGTCCTCCGGGACTTGGCCTGTGCGCCACGAGCATTCGAATATTCCCGCCAGTGGCTCTGCAATGACGTCGGCCAGTGCCTTCAGCACCCTCGGATGGAGCCCATCCGGGCCTGCCGACTTAAAGGCATCCAGTTCTTCCAAGTGACTCTGCACCATCTCAGGGTCTACGCATGGAAGTCTGGCGCCTTGCTGCTGCCTCTCTACATCCCCAGTGAGAGACTTGTCGTGCCCCTCGCTTAGGAACACTGAGGCAAAAAACTCGTTGAGGAGTTCAGCCTTGTCCCCCATATCTGTCACCAATTGTTTCTGCCCATTTAGCAGCGGTCCTATTCCTCCCTGGGCCTTCCTTTTACTCCCAATATATCTAAAAAACAATTTCTTGTTGGCCTTTACTTGGGTTGCCATCCTCTGCTCCATGGTAGCTTTGGCCCGCCTAACTGCCTCCCTACAAGCACGAGCAGAGGAGGTATATTCATCTTTAGTGATCTCACCCTGTTTCCACTTTTTATGTGCTCCCCTTTTGGCCCTTAGGCTGCTCTGGATTTCTCTGGTCAGCCATGGAAGCCTCCTGGCCCCTTTCCCTCTTTTGCCTCGCTCGGGGATCGTCTTGCTTTGTGCCCAAAGGATCGTTTCCTTTAGGCACAGCCACCCTTCTTGGGCACCCATCCCATCAAAACTCCTACTCTGCAGTGCTTCCTTGACTAATCGCCTGAGTGCAATGAGATCAGCTTTCTGAAAGTCTAGCACTTTTACCCTATTAGTTACCTTACCCACTCGCCATCTTATGTTGAATTCTATTATAAGGTGATCACTGTCTCCCAGATAGGGGACCTCCAGATCGGTAGCTATCATGTCATCTCCCGTTGCCAATACCAGATCCAGTATGGCATTCCCCCTAGTGGGACCATGCACCTCCTGTGTCAGGTGGTGGTCCTGTACACAAGTTAGAAACCTGCGTGAGCGATGGGACCTTGCTGTCTGCGTCTCCCAGCAGATGTCCGGGTAGTTTAGGTCCCCCATGACTACCGCCTCTTTAGCTTTTATGGTCTCCGAGAGTTGCCTCAGGAGCCCCACATCTATTTCTTCCCTTTGGTGTGGGGGTCTGTAACAGACCCCTACCACCAAATCCCTTTCTCCTTGCCCCCCATGTAACCTAACCCACAATCCTTCTACTTCCTCAACCTCGGATTCTGTCTTGATGACGGTTGATGTGTATTGCTCACTGACATAAAGTGCAACCCCCCCCCCCCTTTCTTCCCCAACCTGTCCTTTCTATACAATCTATAGCCCTCAATATGTACCACCCAGTCATGGGATGAATCCCACCAGGTCTCTGTTAGCCCCACTAAGTCATAGGTGTTTAGTGCAAGCAGGAGCGCTAGTTCATCCTGCTTGTTCCTCATGCTCCTAGCATTAGTATATAGGCACTTGAGCCCTGCGACTGGTGCCTTTGCTGCCCCCCCGCTCCCAGTCCCATGGGGCCCCTTGTTTCTTACCTTCTTGTTCCTTACCTGTTCTGTTGTGCTGGCCTCCCCATGGCTTTCAGGTTCCCAATGTTCTCCTTCTTCAGGCTGGGCTGTCCTTGTGGGTGCCACGTGGTTTGGTGGTCCACAGCTTCCCCTGCCCTCGTACTCCCCTCCCCCCGACGAGCCTAGTTTAAAGCCCGCCGGAGGAGATCCGCCAACCTAGAAGAAAACACATGCTTACCTTTGGGGGACAGGTGAAGCCCATCCCAGCTGAGATACGAGTATAAGTAAGTAATCCCAGCTGATTGTGGCACATCAAACATCCATGGTTAAAGAAGAGGGCGGAACAGGGAGTACCCTGGATGATGGAGGAAGATGATGTGGAGGTCTACATAGAGGCATTTGAATGGGCAGCGATGGCCGCAAAGTGGGACCCCGGGAGTTGGGCTACTAGGTTAGGACCCCCCCCTAATTGGGCCCACCCAGGCCATCTACAGGGCCCTCAGCAGGGCAGAGGCACGTGATTATAAGAAGGTGAAGGCAGCCATTCTGTATTGATTAGAAATCTCTCCAGAAACATACCAGCACAAATTCTGGGCCAAGAAGGGGTCCGAATATGGTCAACCCCAGTTGCTAGCACAGACCCTCCAGGACCTAGCAGAATGGTGGCTATGTCCAGAAGAACATACTACTCAGGAGGTGATCGACATGATAGTTCTGAAACAATTTCTTACCGATCTAACGGGCAGTACCCAGAGGTGGGTCCGATGACACCAACCTAAGATGGTGGAAGAGGTGCTCCACCTGCCAGAAGACTACACCACGGCAGAGGGGGAAGGAGAGACACCCAAGAGGGAGCGAAGCGGTGGGCCAACATTCACTCACAGGCCAAACACCTTGGCCCCCCATAGACGAGTAGAGACAGCCCAAAAGGAAGGACACGCAGGGAGTTACCAGGATGTGGTCTGTTACCAATGTGGAGAAAAGGGCCATATATCCCGGTTTTGTCCCAGGTCCACGTGGGACTCTGGTCCCCTGGCGGAAAAACATGATGAGAAAATGGACTGCAGCTTCAGACGACATCAAGGCCTAGGTCAGAAGAATAAGCCAATAGTGGAGGTCCGCATAGGTAATACCATCATCCCGGCAATAATAGACACAGGATGCTCCCATTTGATGGTGCACAGTGATTTGGTACCTCCCCATCTAGGTAACTTCGGTACCCCGGTCTCTATGGTTTGCATGCACGGGGCCGTATACACCTACCCCAGAAGGAAGCTGAAGCTCTCGGTCCTAGGATGGACAGAAGAGATCCTGGTAGGGCTAACCAAGCCTTTACCTTGCCTGATATTGCTGGGGTTGGACTGGCCACACCTGGGAGAGGTCATTTGCCAGAGGATGACAGATGGACACAGGGCAGAGGAGGTGAGAACCCACACTCTGTGCTTCGGGGATGAGGAAGAAGGACTAAACATCGACCAGATAGCAGAAGGAGGAAACTTCTGCCAGGGGCAACGACAGGAGCCCTTGTTCCATAATATCTGGAAAACCCAGATAGAGAGACCAGAGGAGACAACTGGAACAGCTCCAAAACCACCTTGGACTCTGCGCTGTGAGGTAAGGACAGGGCTACTCTATTGGGTGGAAGATTTGGAGGAGGGAGGTGAAAGAGCACAAATCTTAGTGCCCCAGAGATACTGGGAGGGCTTGTTGCAGGTCGCCCACACCCTGCCCATGGGGGGACACCTGGGGCATGACAAGACGGAGGCCAGACTCAAACATCCGGTCTTCTGGCCGGGTATATATAAGATGACTAAAAAATTCTGTGCAGAATGCCCTGAATGTCAGAAGACGGGGAGAGTAAGACCAGCCAGAGTCCCTCTGATACCCATGCTCCTGATCACACGTCCATTCGATCGCATCGCCTTAGACATCACTGGACCCTTCCCACATAGTAAGACAGGGTATCAGTTCATACTGGTGAAAATCAACTACGTCACAAGGTTCCCCAAGGCGGTGCCACTACGGTCCATGACAGCTCTGGCCATAGTAACTGCATTACTACAATGGATAGCCTAGGTGGGGATACTGAGGGAAATCCTCACTGACCAGGGAAAAAATTTTATGTCTAAAATTTTTAAAGGGGTCTGCCAGGTACTGAAGATAGTATACCACCCCCAGACAGATGGGCTAGTGGAACGATTTAACCGTACCCTCAAGGGGATGTTGAGGGCATGTATTCAGGGGGATCCTAGGGAATGGGAATCACTGTTACCTCCATTGCTATTCGCTATAAGGGAGGCCCCCTAAGCATCAATGGGATATGCCCTGTTTGAGTTAGTCTGTGGGCATAGCCCCTGGGGACTACTAGACCTGATATATGAAGAATGGACACAAACCCAGATGGACTCCCCTCAACCTCGGCTGGTGGGAGAATTTTGCAAATGACTACAGAAAGCACAAGAAATAGCTCAGAGACACCTCAACCAGAGCCAGGAGAGGCAGAGGCAACAGTATGATGTGTGGGCCGTCTAGAGAGAACTGCAGGTGGGAGACTGGGTGGTGGTATTACTCCCAGATAGTACCCACAAACTTACGGCCCAGTGGTAAGGGCCTTTCCAGGTAATTCAACGTACAGGACCCGTGAATTATGAAGTATTGAGAACAGAGCCAACCCGGCGCAGACAAATTTACCACATCAACCTCCTGCGGAAATGGCGCCAGGGTGAGGGATGGCTGGTACAGCAGAAGGAGGAGGCAGAAGAAGGAGATATGACCACAGTACGAGACTTGACAGGAGCCCCCGAGACACCTCGAGTGGACGACCAGTTAGATCAGAATCGGCAGACTGAGGTGAAAGCATTGATCGCTGAATTCCAAGATGTATTCAACGAAATGCCAGGGGAAGCAAAGGGGGTTTGCCATCGCATTACCACTCCAGCAGGACGAATAATTAGAGATCACTGGCGAAGGTTACCCTGCCACTCATGGCCGGTCGTCTGGCAAGAGATTGATCAGATGAAAGAACAAGGGATTATTGAGGAGTCCTGAAGTCCCTGGAGAAGCCCTATAGTGGTGGTACCTAAGCCCGATGGATCTATCTGGGTGTGTGTGGATTACAGGAAGCTAAATGAGATTGCTAGATTTGATGCCTTCCCAATGCCTCAGATCGATGACATGCTCAAAAAAATAGGCCAGACACGGTTTATATCCACATTAGACCTTATAAAAGGGTACTGGAAGATCCCAATGGCAGAAGAAGACAAGGAAAAAATGGCCTTCAGGACACCATGGGGGCTCTTCCAATTTAAGAGGATGCCCTTTGGCCTACATGGGGCAGCCGCCTCCTTCCAATGGCTTATGGAACATCTACTTGGACCACATCAAGAATATGCTGCAGCCTACATCAATGACATTATCATCTTCTCCCCCAGTTGGGAGACCCATTGTGAACATCTATGGAAGGTACTGGGGAGCTTCTGGCGGGCGGGGCTCATGGCAAACCCAAGAAAATGCGCGCTGGGGAAGTGAGAAACCCAATACCTAGGATTCACAGTAGGTCAAGGGACCATCAAGCCCATAACAGACAAAGTGGCAGCAATAAAACAACAATCACTTCCCCAAACCTTGAAACAACTCCAATCTTTTCTAGGGTTTGCCAACTATTACCGACGCTTCATCCTGAACTATTCAGCGAAAGCCACCCTGCTAACAGAAGAATTGACAAGGGGATGCTGCAACCCAATTTCCTGGAACCCCGAGGTTCTACAAGCCTTCGACTGATTGAAGGAGACCTTAAGCCAACATCCAGTTCTGTACATGCCAGACTTTCGAACAACCTTCTTCCTCCAAACAGATGCATCGGCGGTAGCCCTGCGTGTGATATTGTTCCAGAAAGACCAGGGAGCTGAGAGGCCAGCGGCCTTCGCCAGCAGGAAACTCAAACCTGCGGAGACCCCATACTCTACCATAGAAAGGGAATGTCTAGCAGTTCGGTGGGGGATAGAACTATTCCAATATTATCTACTAGGCAGGAGGTTCATGCTTATCACAGACCACGCCCCCCTGAGCTGGCTAAGGACAGCTAAATTGAACAACGCTAGGCTTATGAGGTGGTCCTTGTCCTTACAACCTTTTTGTTTTACAGTGGAGCATCGAGCAGGATGGACAAGTGGAAATGTAGACTTCCTATCCCACCCAGAAGGCGGTCCTAGCAAAGTCCCGGCACCCACCAACCAAGACACCAGAAGGTCAAGTATCAAGTTAGGACCTCATAATGGGGGCAAGAATCACTAAGGAGAATCCTGTGACTCTGACAATGGAGGGAGTTAAGCTCCTTTTGGTAGAAGGGTTTTTGGGGACCCCCGCCCCGTCAAACCCCAAAAGGGGGAGGAGGGGGACAAAAGAAAGAAAAAAAAAAAAAAGAACATTTTTTTTTCCACTTATACTCCGCCCAAAAGAAGTGAGGGGACCAAGTAGCTGGAGGGGGAGGTGTGTAACAGAGTCACGGCTGCAACTCTGTTACTAACGAAGGTTGACAGCTGAGGATAGTTGCCACACCCTCAAGAGGCTCCGGAAGGAAGAATAAGAAGGGGAGAAAACCGGAGAGAAGTTGCCTTCAAGCACGTCCATATCTGAGAGCAGTGGGTGAGGAGCCCGGGAACAAAAAGGGATCACAAGGAAGGTCCAGAGGTAGGGACTCCCCCACAGATGCTGATAGGACCGGTGGAGCGATGTCCTGCAAGTGGCTATCTCCTTGAAGGACCGAACAGCTGCGGTGAGTCCCAGGAAACGGAGCAGCAGCGCGGAGAAAAGCCGCAGCTCTGAGTCAAGACGCGGTGGGGCTACCCGGGAGAAAGGGGGCGTAGGGAGGAACCGCCCGAACCTGCCCAGGAGTAACAGGACCCCGATCCCTCACCCAGACAGAGGGAGGGCAGCCAGAAAGGAAGCAAAAACGGGCACGGTGAAAGAGCCACGCTCCGCATACCGGTACAGAACGCTGCCAGGGAATCTCGGTATTGGTGTTAATCAGCCGCTAATGAGGCAATTAGCAGCTGATTACTGAAACGATGCCTCATACTTACGGTCTGTCAGATGACAAGGACCCTTTGTATTCCGGAGAGTCACGGTAGTGGATCTGGCGGACTGCCCACCTTTTCTCTGGTGCTCCCAGAGAGGGAGTCAGGCCAGATTAAGTAATAAAGCACCTGTATCCGACCTCGAATCAGTGTGATCATTCCCACAGAAACCTGCGATAATAACATCTCCTCCATCCTCCCATTTTGTTTAAAGATCAAAGTCATGGCAGGTGAGAATAGCGGGGTACGGGGGTACCTGGTGCGGACCCGCTGACATTAATTAATGACCAGACTGACTGACTCAAAGCTTCCATGTTTCCTTTATGGTACATTGAAAAATAACTTTGCCGTTATCCCAAAAAGCCCAAACAGTCATCCACTGGAACATGCAGTTGCACAAAATGGGGACAGCAAATAATACCAAACAATCTAAGCAGGCTGAGAGAAGAACTTGCACATAATCCTGGTACTATGAATGAATTGCTCCTATTCTTTCTTGCATAGTACCATGGTATGTGGGGTTCAGAGGCACATATTAAGATTTCAGGATTGGTACAAGAGATGCTAAGGAATAAAGAGAGAACACGGACAGACAAAATAATTATACTGTTTTAGAAGGGAGAGTGATGAGACTTAAAGCAGTTCAGCTGAATTCACTGTAACTGCTTTATATGTTTGCTTGAATCCTGTTTTAAATGGAAGTTTTATAGTAGGTAGGGTCAGAAGGGACCTGAGCAGATCATCGAGTCCGATCCTCTGCTATGACAGGAAAGGATGCTGGGGTCAAACAACCCTGGCTAGGTGTCTATGTAGCCTCCTTTTGAAGACCCCCAGGGTAGGAGCGAGCACCACTTCTCTCCGAAGTTGGTTCCAGCTCCTAGCTGCCCTGACTGTAAAGTAGTGCCTCCTGATATCTAGCCTGAATCTACTCTCAGTCAACTTATGGCCGTTGTTCCTTGTTAAAGTTAAAACAGGGCAGCTTACCTCTGACTGAAATAGGGTTAAAGAACATCAGTTTGATTTCACTTAGTGTGGGATAGGAAAGGAAAGATGCAACACTTATACTAAAGCAGCTGCTGCATGCTCAGGGATGGTAAATTCCACCTTCCTTCTAAAGTAATGTAATTCTCTGTCCATACCCTTAGTGAGAATGTCATCCCAATGTAGGCAAGCTACTGGTCTTGCTAAGGCATCATTTCTGACCCTATAGCCATGTTTTGCCTTCGGTTAATTCCTTCAGTTGATACTGAAATTGGATGAAGAGTGAGAGCAGGATTTGGCTGTCTGTGCTGGGATGTGGGGGAGGGAATCACAGAATGATTGTTGGGTCTACATTTGCCACAAGCATAGCAATACCAGATTCTCCCACAGGACCAGTTTTCATTTATTCAGTAATGTTTCCCTAGAAACCTCCTGAGATTTGTGCTCAGACAAATGAGGTTAGTCCTACTAAGTGTAAACACTGTTCAAGGGAACATGTGTGAGCACTGATGCTGCATGTATGCAGCCATGTCACTGTGCCAGAGCACCTGAAAATACATGTCAAATAGAAGTGGGTTGACCTGCTAGCTTTTTCTCTCCACAAGTCTAAATGACCAATTGAAGAGCATTGTGTTATGGAGATGGAGAATCAGGCCTTGAACCACAAGCTGGTGGGTGTTTTTCTTTCAGATAGGGATGGTGTAAAACCTTTATGAACCCACAATGACAAACCCTGGCATGGTAATTCTCTCCCCTGATTTTTAACCACTCTCTGGGTGCAGCTCTCCAGCCAGTTAGTGACCCATTTGACTGTGCAGGTGTCAACGCCATAGTCCCCTAGTTTTTTAATGAGAATGGGATGGGAGACAGTGTCGAAGGCCTTCCTGAAGTCCAGAAAGACTATGTCCACTGCTACCCCTGCGTCTTAGGATTTTGTGACCTGGTCATAGAAGGCCACCAGGTTGGTCTGACAGGACCTGCCTCTAATGAACCCATGTTGGTTGCCCCTAAGCATAACCTCCCCTGCTGGCCCCTCGCGGACATGTGCCAGGATAATTCTCTCAAAAAGCTTACCCAGGACCGAGGTAAGACTGACTGGCCTACAGTTTCCTGGGTCCTCCTTCCTCCCTTTTTTGAAAATGGGAACCACATTGGCCCTTTTCCAGTCCTCTGGCACCTTACCAGAGCACCATGAGTGCTCGTAAAGCCTTGCCAGGGGTCCCACAATGACCTCTGCTAATTCCCTCAGCACTCTGGGGTGGAGGTCGTCAGGACCTGCTGATTTAAATATGTCCAGCTCCTTCAGAAGTTCCCTAACTAGGTCCTCACTGATCCTAGGCCTGGGTGCGCCTCCCCTGGGGCCTGAGGGGGTCCTGGTGGACAGGCTGATCTGGTCCCTGCTCAGGAAAATGCAAGCAAAGAAATCGTTAAATAGGTTAGCCTTGTCTTCTGGTGCGACAACCAGATTTCCTAGTGTGTACTGCAGAGGCCCCACGTTTTCCAGTACCTTCTTTTTACCCCTTATGTATTTAAAAAAGGACTTCTTGTTGTCCTTGATCTGGGTAGCTAGTCCCAGTTCCATCTCCGCCTTGGCCTTCCTGACCGCCCCCCTGCAGCCCCGAGCAATCAAGGTATAGTCCTCCCTGGTGATGGCCCCTCCCTTCCATTGGGTGTACACCTCCCTGTTAGCTAGGAGAAGTTCCCGTATGCTTTTGGTGAGCCATGGGGGCTTTTGCACCCTCTTGCCCCCTTTGATCTGTGTTGGGATTACCTCTCTTTGGGCTTGGAGGATCATCTCCTTAAGGAACGACTACTCTTCTTGGACACCCAACTCCTCTCCCCTCCGGGACCTCAGTACTTCCCCAACTATTCTTCTTACCTCATTGAAATCCACCCTCCTGAAGTCCAGGGCTGCTGCCTTGCTGCAGGCTTTTGCCACCTTGTGCTGGATGGTGAATTCCAGCAGGCAATGACCCTTTGGTTCACAGTTCCTTTCTGTCATAACCAAATGAGTTGAGTGCCCCTGTCACAATAGAACTGCTGAATAACCGCAGTTACCTTCAAATTTGGTACGTTCTGCCTCATTAGCTATTCCTACCTGGCAGTCCGGAAGGCAGCCAAAGTTGCTAATGCCGCAACAGGTATCAGCAATGGCTGGCTCGCAGACCTATTTTCAAGTTTTGGTTGGAACCTTTCATCATTAGCCATGCACATAATCGCTCCACTTTTAACATTATTAATACCCTTAGTTGGTATTTTACTTTGTGTTTGTGTTGGATGTTGTATCTTAAGCACACTTAAGCGACACTTTCAACCTTCGTGTATACTCAATTGCCTACTGCAAATGAAGAAGGTATGTAACTCGAAGGTATCTAATCTGGCATTTGGTCAAGGGGGCATGTCTAAATGGAGAATGACCAAATGCCGGTCCAATGTAAAACACGAGGGTAAACTATGCTCGGAGTGTGAGGGAGTCATGATGAACGCGTGATCAAATAGCCTCATCAAATTAGGGGCTACAATTGGGGTGTGACCACACGGCCGGCAGTCACAGCCTCCTGAAAGTCAGCAGATACACGGAACACATTTTGATTGGCTCTGTAGCTTATAAAAAGGGGCAGAACACAAGCACAAGGGGGATCCACGCGTCAGTTTGGAGAGGCCTGATCACCCTTTCCAGGATCCTGTGTCCTCGATACCCTCCCCCTTGGACGCCCCCCCACTCGAACGTACTGAGCTCTCATGTTGTTGTTGTTGTTGGTCCTGTTATTGTTCGTGCTGTTGTTGTTGCTTGCAACTGTAACGTCACAACCAACTGTTAAGAAGTTCTCTTGCGAAAACTGTGAGTAAAGCTTCAAGCTATTACATCATTTCAATTCGAGTCCGTCCCCTTTGTCCCCGGCCTGTTCGTATCTGAGGGTTAGCTATCCACCTCACGCCCCGCAGGGCGACACTTTCCTGTTTCTGACATTTCCCATTAGTTAAAAGGGCAGAATCCCACTCAAGCTCTTCAAAAAAATAAGATGGCAACACTGCTAAGAGTGAGAATGTGAACCATGAATCCCTTTCTGCAGGAGTAAGACTATTCACTGTTGCATATAGAGGCTCTAACACAAGCTAGATTGCAGTGAGCAGAACTGAGGGAAAGAGACTCTGCCCCTAACTCTTGCTTAAAACTCCACTAGGAAAAATAGATTCATAGATGTTTAGGGTCGGAAGGGACCTCAATAGATCATTGAGTCCGACCCCCTGCATAAACAGGAAAGAGTGCTGGGTCTAGATGACCCCAGCTAGATGCTCATCTAACCTCCTCTTGAAGACCCCCAGGGTAGGGGAGAGCACCACCTCCCTTGGGAGCCTGTTCCAGACCTTGGCCACTCGAACTGTGAAGAAGTTCTTCCTAATGTCCAATCTAAATCTGCTCTCTGCTAGCTTGTGGCCATTATTTCTTGTAACCCCCGGGGGCGCCTTGGTGAATAAATACTCACCAATTCCCTTCTGTGCCCCCGTGATGAACTTATAGGCAGCCACAAGGTCGCCTGTCAACCTTCTCTTGCGGAGGCTGAAAAGGTCCAGTTTCTCTAGTCTCTCCTCGTAGGGCTTGGTCTGCAAGCCCTTAACCATACGAGTGGCCCTTCTCTGGACCCTCTCCAGGTTATCCGCATCCTTCTTGAAGTGTGGCGCCCAGAATTGCACGCAGTACTCCAACTGCGGTCTGACCAGCGCCCGATAGAGGGGAAGCATCACCTCCTTGGATCTATTCGTCATGCATCTGCTGATGCACGATAAAGTGCCATTGGCTTTTTTGATGGCTTCGTCACACTGCCGACTCATGTTCATCTTGGAGTCCACTAGGACTCCAAGATCCCTTTCCATTTCTGTGCCACCCAGCAGGTCATTCCCTAGGCAGTAGGTGTGCTGGACATCTTTCCTCCCTAGGTGCAGCACTTTGCATTTCTCCTTGTTGAACTGCATTCTGTTGTTTTCTGCCCACTTGTCCAACCTGTCCAGGTCTGCTTGCAGCTGTTCCCTGCCCTCCGGCGCGTCCACTTCTCCCCATAGCTTTGTGTCATCTGCAAACTTGGACAGAGTACATTTCACTCCCTCGTCCAAGTCACTGATGAAGACATTAAAGAGTATCGGTCCAAGGACCGAGCCCTGTGGGATCCCACTGCCCACACCCTTCCAGGTCGAAACTGACCCATCTACCACAACTCTCTGGGTGCGACCCTCCAGCCAATTCGCCACCCACCGGACTGTGTAGTCATCCAAGTCACAGCCTCTTAACTTGTTCACCAGTATGGGGTGGGATACCATATCGAAGGCCTTCCTGAAGTCCAAGATGGTTAAAACCATCCAAAGGTATGGTTTTAACATGAGTTACCTAATATGAGGTAACTAATGAGGTAAAGCCCTAGCAAGGATGAGGCAGTTTTCAGGTTGAATGAAAGACAGGGTAGCCAGTTGCAATTTGCTGGTTCATGTTAAAATGCAATTGTCTTTTACCTTCACTCAAGATTTTACTTTGAGTGCATGAACTTGGGTAAAGGGCACACTGCGATCTAGCTTGTGTTAGAGCAGGGGCAGGCAATTATTTGGGCCCACAGGCCACATAAGCAGTTCTAGGGACTTGCCACAGGCTGGTCATCACCCCCTCCCCACAACAGCTTGGAGCCTATGTGCCCTGAGGCTCCTCCTCATCACTGCCACCAGTGCCCAGCAGCACCTGGCCCGGGCCTCAGCTTACCCTGCCCCACTCTGGACTTGCCCTGGATAGAGGAGTTACCAGCTCCAGACCAGCTGGGACCCACCACACAACCCCAACTGCAACCCACCCTGCATCTGCTCTGGACCGCCTGCCCATATGAGCAGCAATGGTGGCCAGGCAGAAACTGCTGCTGGATGTGTGGGAAAAGTGGCCACATCCCTCTTGCTACTTGGCGGGCTGGTTCTGAGCAGGTGTGGGCTGGGCTGGGGTCAGGGCTGTGTGCATGGGTTCTGGGTGGTCTGGAGCTGGTCCACTTCAGCTGGGGTGAGTCCGGAGCAGATGTGGGGTGGGCCAAGGCTGGGGATGGGGCTGTGCACTCTCCACTGGGTTGGGGCTGGCGGCAGTGGGAGTCGGAAGGAGCTGCCACAGGGAAGGAGCGCTGCCACCCAGGTTGCCTAGAACTGGAGTCTAGCTGCAGAGCTGCCCCAGCCCTGCTGCATGTTTGAGGGTGTTGGGATGCACCATGGACTGGATGGCGCCTGGTCAGGCAGGACTGAAGGACACACTGTGGGCCAGACAAAGTCCCTCCACAGGCCAGATCCAGCCCGCGGCCCGTATTTTGCCCACCCCTGTGTTAGAGCCTCTATATTCAATGGTGAATAGTCTTACTCTTGCAGTCAAGGTTTCATGGTCCCCATTTTCCACCCTAAATGTCTTCCTAAGGAAGACAGACCCAGGTGTGCACTGGTATAATGTTATATGGATTTACACCACCTGACAGCAATAGTGGGTATAGCTCACTGAGGTCAAAAGCAAAGAGTTACTGCTAGTCTACCTCAGGAACAAGACAACTTCCCAGTATCAGCATGCAATAACTGGAAAAAGCCATGCTGGTGCTCTCTCCTTGGCAACATATGATTTAGTTGCTGGCTTCTGACAGTATAGACACCTGGAAAGAGCTAGGCTGTGTGGCAGAATGCCATCTCTGTCTCTCACCAAACTCTGCTATCAGGCAGATGACCAATCTGCCAATTTGGTTATGGTCACTGGAGAGGGCAGACACCCCTGGCTCCAATGGCTTCAGGTAACCCTGAGTTGTAACCTGAGTCGGATATATTCCTCAAGGAGGGAGACACCTGTTCCCTCTGCCTACATGACTAGCCTCGCACACCCGGGTGAGGGCTTAAACTCCCTATTGTTCTAATCAATGTCATCATGACGGGGAGGGGGCTAGAGACCCTGCCAGTCTACCTGGCAAGCAGTGATGCATTTCAAATTGGTTGGCTGGCAGCCAACAGCTGCTGGCCTTCATTGGATCAGGTAAATGAGGTCATAAGGTCTACATAAGTTAAGGACTGCCCAGAAGGTGGGGCAGGAGCCATGATGAGAACTCTCAGAGAAGCTGGACCTTCTGAAACTTGCTCTCTCTCTTGAAACTCATGGTCAATGAACTGCCTGCCTCCAGAGGGAATCTCCACCTGCCTCTGGATGATACTTGTGAGTAAGCTACTTGAGATCTAACTAGATATATAGCTTGCAGTAACTCAGACGCATGATCAAAGGCTACCATGTCACTGTTTGGTTTAAGGTATTTCTCTGATATTGCTCTACCCTGTACCCTATTCCAAACCTACTCCTGGTAACCAATAAAGTTCTCCTCTATACCTAGCATGGGAGACTTATTGAGAGAGGGTCTAGATTATGCCTTGGGGTCCCCTTGGTTTGGCTCACTAAGGGAAACCACCATTTGTGCTTCAGACTGAAGGAAGCACCCCAAGTTCTTGCAGTGGGTTGAGTACCACTCAAAGACTACTAGATCTGTGTTTCCCAGGGGGCACAGGGCCAAAATCAGTCCAGACCCTGGGTGATGGTGGAGTTACCCACAGGATTGCTGGTGTGTTCCAGGAACAGGGTCAGCCAGACATTAGGCGCCCCCAGCAAGGCACTTGGAGCCTGGAAGGAGGTCGGGCTCAGTGAGGTGGGTGGCTCAGCTCAGGAGCACCCCCTACTGGCCTGCTACAAGCTGCATTCCTTCAGTAGCAGGGAAGACCCAAACTAAACATGAAAAACATCAGAACACAAATGAGGCAACGGTGAGTTCAGTTTCTCCATGGCTGAAGCCATGCTAGCATGAGCTAGTAACATGGTAAAAAGACATGCAGGAGGTGGAGGTGCATCTTTTCTCTCAGAAATCAATGCTTATTCAGGTGGGCAGATAAAAGGAAGCAGAGTTAGCTGAAGAACAGCAAGTTAAAATAAGTAATTTCTTCTTAAAACTGCTGCTTAAGTGTTACACTAATGACCTTTGAATGGAAAACAGACTTGTAATACATGGTGTGGTAAATTTCTTCTCAGCAGGGAGAAGACTGGTCTAGTTGTCACCCTCTGAACCTTTGGGTTCAGCAGAAATGTCCAGGAGAAAGAAAGAAAAATAAACTGTATTACTCCCAGGTGCCTTCCATCTTCCTTTTGTGATAAATCACTCTGAGATGCAAAACAACTGTGTCAACACAACTGCCTAGGCCTCCAGCATGTCAGCAAGTGAAAACACACCAGATCTCCACAAGCTATTAGCCAAGGGTGGCTGCAGCTGCTTGGTGAGGTTACCTCCATTTTGCCAGTGACAGCTTCAGGCTACCCCTGTACTGACCCTTGTGAAAGAGCATTTTCAGTCAGTGGAGCAAACAACCAGCTCCCTGCTGCCTCGGTGGTACAATTCTGATTATAGTTAAGCTGAAACATAGTGGTTTTACTACAGCTGGTCAAGATAAATATATATATTTTGATCACATTGAAAGTCAAGGGGACTTAGGCTCTAATAAAATATTCTTCAAAATGTTGTCTTTTTTGTGACAGTGTTATTTGTGTTCAGTTTGTCATTCGTAGTTTGTGCAGTGCAAATGCATCACTGTAATTATATCCAGGGGTAAAAATTTTACATGGTCCATGCCTGAGTACTGATTTGTTTCAGTGCTTTGCAACGTACAAACAGCTGTAATAAACCTCTGTAAAGGGTGTTCCTGGTATGTGAAAACATTGCTTCCCTAGGGAATATAAGAGCTTTCCACTGACTGCTGTCTTTTGTAAGGGAACAGGATGCTAGGATGGGAAATAGAGTAATACATTTCATACATTTTATAGATATTAGGGTTGGAAGGGACCCCGGAAGATCATCGAGTCCAGCCTCCTGCCCCAGGGGCAGGAAGTCAGCTAGGGTTAAAGGATCCCAGCAAGATAGATGTCCAAATGTTTCTTAAAAGAATCCAGAGTAGGTGCTTGCACCACCACTGGAGGCAGTCTATTCTAGGCCTTGAGAGCTCGGAGAGTAAAGAAGTTTTTCCTTATGTCTGGCCTGCAACAGTCTTGGAGGACTTCATGACCATTCGACCTTGTCATTCCTTAGGGCACTCTACTGAACAGGTGTTCCACCAGATCCTAATTTACACCCCTTATATACTTATAGGCAGCCACCAGGTCCCCCCAGAACCTGTGTTTTTCCAGGCTGAACAGTCCCATGGCTCTTAGCCTCTCATCATAGGGCCTGTTCTCCTGCCCTGTGACCATGTGTGTGGCTCTCCTCTGGACTCTCTCAAGCTTTTTCACATCCTTTTTAAATTGTGGAGCCCAGAATTGGATGCAGTACTCCAGCTGCGACCTCACCAAGGCTGAGTGCAATGGGAATGGGATTTGCTTGAGAAGCATCTATGGATGCAAGCCAGAGTTTTGTCCGCTTTACTAGCTGAGACATCGCATTGGTGGCTTATATTTATCTTGTGGTCAATCATGACCCCCAAGTCCCTTTTGGCTGTGGTGCTAGCAAGTATAGCACTGCCGAGTCTATAAGCGTACTGTGGGGGTTTTTTAGATTGCTCTTTCAGCTAAAGGCACTTAGAAATAAGCTCACTGGATTGATCAGTGCTTTATTTTTCCCCAAATACTATTTAACGTGTTCTGATTTCTCTGATAACCCAAAGGATTGAACAAAAATCTTTGCAACAGGATGTTCAAAAAGAATCCTCCCCTTAAAATCACTTTAGCTACTAATTAATAAAACACAGGACAAGGGGTCAGTGGCTGCATCTACATGAGATGCTGGCTGCACGGTAATTTGTTACTACTGTGCAGCATTGTTGCATAGCACAAAGCTTGATGTGGTGCTAATGCATAGTAGTAATGAGCTACTGTGCAGTCAGCATCACCTAAAAGCCGTTCAGTGATACTACTGTGCAGAAACTCCAGTTATTGAGCGGTCATTTAGTATTTGTTTATACAAGTACTAAATGACTGAGCAGTAACGACTGCACAGTCAGTGTCTCATTTAGACGCGGCAAGTGGGTGCTTAAACAATAGTATTTTCCTCAGGGAGGTTACCTGGAGTACAATGACAGCATGGTTGGACAGGCAGGATTAGTAACAACAAAAGGACCGTTCTTCCCTTGATATGTGTTCTTAATACTAATAGGCAATACCTTCCTTTCTTCATAAAGTACCTAAGGTGCTATATAAATTCATTGTAATTCATATCAATAGTAGTTGCTTGCATTTATAGAAGATAACACCTGAATAACATGTAGCATCACATACAGTGAGAACTGACATCATGAGAAGCTGAGTACATGGACTGAGGGGGCATGGACCCAATGGCCGTATCCTCATCTGGAATAAGAGTGCCAATAAAGTCAATGGAGCTATGTTGATTTACACTAGCTGAGGAGCTCACTCAGCTAGGAGCTCAGTGAGTTTAGGGACGGACTGTGGGACTGACTTAGGTGGGTGTAGTGCTTGAAGGTGAAATGTTGTTTGACTCAGGGGTGAAGTGTTTTTGGTAGAATACTGCATTATCCAGTTTGACCAAAATTATTAATGAATGCATACTAAATTTGTCCAATTGTTTTGGACAGTTCAACCTTTGGCTATCTGAGGGCTGAAGCTCATATAACATTCTCTAAGTTGGCCAGCTTTGCAAGACAGTACTACTGCAGCTATACCCTAGGGGTCTGCAGACTATGTCTAAGGGGTCTAGGAAAGATGACTATAATCAGTCAGAACTATGTGGTACCAACACTTACAATTCAAAGAGGTCTGCACCTTCATTCAAAATTTCTAAAGGGGTCCACATCTCCATTTAAAATATTTTACGGGTCTGCAGTTGACCCATACTGTTCAACATCTTCATTAATGATGTGGACACTGGAGTCAGAAGTGGACTGGCCAAGTTCGCCGATGACACCAAATTTTGGGGCAAAGCATCCACACCAGAAGACAGGCGGGTGATCCAGGCTGACCTGGACAGGCTCAGCAAGTGGGCGGACGAGAATCTGATGATGTTCAACGCTGATAAATGCAAGGATCTCCACCTTGGGAAGAAAAACCCGCAGCATCCTTATAGGCTCGGCAGTGCTATGTTGGCTAGCACTACGGAAGAAAGAGACTTGGGGGTCATCATTGACCACAAGATGAACATGAGCCTGCAATGCGATGCTGCGGCTAGTAAAGCGACCAAAACGCTGGCTTGCATCCATAGCGGCTTCTCAAGCAAATCCCGGGACGTCATTCTCCCCTTGTACTCGGCCTTAGTGAGGCCGCAGCTGGAGTACTGCATCCAGTTTTGGGCTCCACAATTCAAAAAGGATGTGGAGAAGCTTGAGAGAGTCCAGAGAAGAGCCACGCGCATGATCAGAGGTCAGGGAAGCAGACCCTACAATGACAGGCTGAGAGCCCTAGGGCTCTTTAGCCTGGAAAAGTGCAGGCTCAGGGGTGATCTGATGGCCACCTACAAGTTTATCAGGGGTGACCACCAGTATCTGGGGGAACGTTTGTTCACCAGAGTGCCCCAACGGATGATGACTAGGTTGAATGGTCATAAACTACTACAAGATCGTTTCAGGCTGGACATACGGAAGAATTTCTTTACTGTCCGAGTCCCAAAGGTCTGGAACAGCCTGCCACCGGAGGTGGTTCAAGTGCTTATACTGAACACCTTTAAGAGCAAACTGGATGCTTATCTTGCTGGGATCCTATGACCCCAGCTGACTTCCTGCCCTTTGGGCGGGGGGCTGGACTCAATGATCTTCTGAGGTCCCTTCCAGCCCTAATGTCTATGAAATCTATGAAATGAAAAAGGTTGAAAACCACTACAGTACTACATTGGAAGCTTACTGAGGGCACATGCTCCAGCAACAGGTTTAGCAGTGAGCACTGTTATTTTCCAGCCCATGGTTAGAATTGAAATATATAAATTAAAGCTTTTAGGGCACATACAGACGAGTGTGCACGTGCCTCTTGCAGAGTCTCAAACCCCTTTGCGATGCTGCGAGACGCATGTGTGGGAACAAAAAACGTTCCTCGTGCTGCATATTTGCAGCATGGGGGTAAAATTGGGTACCTGGATTAAAACCCAGGTGAAAAAAACGGGGCAAAGCTGAGACTGTTCCCTGAGGCAACCGGAGGCTCGGGTCCTCCACAGAGCCGCTCTGGTAATCAACCAGAGCATCTCTATGACTGGCCCTTGCCTCAGTGCTGAAGCATGCTGTTGGCCTGTGCAGGGCAAGCTGTGTGCAGGCTGCAGGGACCTGGGCTCCTGCCATGTAAATAGGGGGTGAAGGTGCTGGAGGAGGGGGGAGGGGACCATGGGGGGGGGGGCCCCCACCTGGCCCCAGCCCCTGCTCACTCCCCCAGCCTCTCTGCTCACACCCCGCCTGGCCCCAGACCCTGTTTCCTTCCCTGATTGCCCACCCCGGCCCCAGCCCCGCTCACTCCCCTAGCCCCCCCGATCACCCCTCCACACAGTCCCAGCCCCCCAGTCGTTGCCCTGCCTGGCCCCAGCATCCCCGCACTCACCAGCTGTAGCAGCGGCCATCAGGGCCACTGGGTCCTCATGGCAGAGCCCCACCCCCCTTTCCGCACAGTGGGGCAGCAGGGGGCAGTGAGGTTTGGTCCCGGCTGCCTGGCACCCACGCTGCTGCTGCATCGTGCAGGTGCAGCCCGGCTCTATGTGGTGGAGACTGTACCCTGTGGGGGGCAGGGGACCCACCCCTCTTAAGCAGCCCCCCCACACCCAAAGTCCCCCCCACAATCCACCTACAAACCCCACATCTCCACAAACACCTCACCCACATACCTGGCCCTGTGAGTCAGGAGTGAGGGGACTGAGGTGGGGGGCAAGCTGTGTGTTGAGAGTAAGGGTTAAAGGCAGGGGCAGGGCACTGGCATATCAGTGCTGCTCAGCGCTGCACATCCTGGTGAGCAGAAGGGGTAGGGGCAGGTCTGATTTTTCTATGAGAAAAAAGCCAGAAGTTAATGCCAAACTGTATAGATATTTTGAATTTATTTCAGTATGATGATAGAGGCACTGGTAGGCTTCCAAATTGCTTTAAAATGGCATACATATCAATAAAATATTGCCCAACTGATTTGATTCTCTCTCCCTCTCCCTCTCCCTCCCCCTCTCTCTATGTATATAGAATGTCTAGGGGTCTTTTGTTTTACTTGGGGAAGAACATGGATTTTGGGGTATTTTAAAGAGTGATTTTAGGATTATTTTATCAGGGAATTGGCAGTTTTAAAATAGGGAACACCAGAATTCCTGCTAGTGAGCCAAGTGGCAGGACCCAGGCAGAGGAGCCTGCTCAGAGCTGGCACCTGGGACCCAGCTGGAGGTGGCTGTCCACTTGGGGCCAGGAGGACATGCTTTGACAATTCAGGTGGAGGAGAAGGTGGCCATGAAGAAGACTGGCCACAAAGACCCTCCTGGAGATACCTGGAAGACAGTAGTCTCCATATGCAAAGCTAGGGTTACTCCTCCCCTGATGCTGCATAGCAGGTATGCTCTCCTCATCACACATGAGGAGACTCCAATAGAGACACCAGAGGAGGAGGTAATTACTCAGGAGGTAAGTACTTCCACCCCTAGGGTAGTGGTGGGGGTGGGACTCTCTCCTGAGGGGTATGGAGGTACCTATCAGAGGTCCGGACCCCTTAGCCCAAGAGGTCTGCTGCCTTCCTGGGGCCCACATCCAGGACATTGCGGAGAGGATCCCCAGGCTCAACCATCCCTCCGACTACTACCCCATGCTCCTCATCCATGTGGGCACAAACGACATGGCTAGAAGTAATCCGGTCTGGGTCATGAGTAGTCACAGGGTTCTGGGGGCTGGACTTAAGGGACTGGGGGCTCAAGTATTTTTGTTCTGTGCTCCCTGTTGCAAGCCATGGACCCAAGAGGGAAGGCTGTGTGGAAGAAGTAAACAGATGCCTCCGACAATGGTGCTACCACAAGGGCTTCAGTTTCTTTGACCACAGCACACACTTCAGGGAGAGAGGACTCCTGGGACAAGACAGCATCCACCTCATGTGGAGAGGTAAGTCCCTGTTCCCAGCCAGGATGGCTGAACTGCTAGACAGGCTGAAATTGACTTTGCTGGGGGACGGGGAAACTCCAAGTGAAGTATGCCTGGGGACTGGTACACAGCAAAGCTTCCACATAGAGGACATTAACACAACTGTTTTTGAAAATGCTAACGAATGGTTCTCCCACAGCATCTCAGGAAATCAAGAGTGTCAGTTGGGGGTTTCAGCTGCCTGTACACCAATGCAAGGAGCATGGGGAACAAGCAGGAGGAGCTAGCTCTCCTGCTCTCAAGTGGGCAATATGACTTGGTAGGGATTACAGAGACCTGGTGGGACACCTCACATGATTAGAGCATAACCGTAGAGGGCCACACCCTGCACAGAAGGGACTGAGCAGGGAGAAAAGGCGGAGAGGTAGCTCTATGTGAGGGAGCAGTACACCTCTCTGAAGGCTGGCATTGGCTCCAAAGATAAGCAGCTTGAAATCCTCTAGGTCAAGCTTTGGAGGGGAGTGTGGGGGTGGGGGGGGAGGTGAAGTGATAGAGACCTAACTGTGGGCATTTACTACAGGCCATCGAACCAAGGACAGGAGCTGGATCTGGAATTCTCTTGAGAACTGACAGAGGCCGTGTGTGCAAGGGACTTGGTTGTCTTGGGTGACTTCAATTACTCATATATAGATTGGGAGGAATACTTAGCTAGGTTGCATCGGTCATGTAGCTTCTTAACTGTAATCGAGGAGCTCTTTCTGACCCAGGAAGTGCAAGAGCCAAACAGAGGTACTGCTTTCCAAGATTTGGTCTCGGCCAGAGGAGATGATCTGGTGTGTGGCTTGAACATTGAGGGTAGCCTGGGTGACAGTGACCACGAGCTCATCAGGGTCACTGACCGGTGCAAGGTTGACAAATCAACAAGCAGGATTGAAGTCCTGGACTTCAAAAATACTGACTTCAACAGGCTCAGGGCATTAGTAGGGGAGATGATGTGGGACCAGGGATGGAAGGCGAATGGGGTGCATGAAGAGTGGTCATTCCTCAAGGACACTATCCTCGAAAGACAAAAGAAACATTCCAACGAAGAGTAAAGGTAGCAGAAGATCTGGCAAGTTCTCCTGGCTCAATAGGGACATTGCAGGCCTCTTGAAAAAGAAAAAAAGAGGTGTACACACAGTGGAAGCTAGGGACGGTCCTCAAGGAGGACTATACAACTGTGATCTGCACTTGTAGGGAAATGATTAGGAAAGCTAAGGGGGTGACTGAGTTTAAGTTAGCCAAGGGAGTCGAGGACATAAGAAGTCCTTCTTTAGGTATGTAGGGAGCAGAAGGAAAACAAATGGAAGTGTGAGGCCCCTGCTTAACACCTCAGGACAGCTGGTAACAGATACTCTGGAAAAAAATGAACTCCTGAATGCCCACTTTTCTTTGGTATTTCACCAGACCAAGGGAAAAGATAAGCGAGATAAGGATCATAGGGGGCCTGGTAGGAACGATAGCCTTCCCACTGTGGATGCTGAGCTGGTGCAAAGCCAACCAGAAAAGCTAAACATTTATAAGTCAGCAGGACCAGATGGACTTCATCCAAGACCGCTGATGGAGCTGGCTGAGGTCATTGTGGAACCCCTGGCAAAAGTCTTTCAGAAATTGTGGTACACAGGGGAGATCCCTGAGGATTGGAAGAGGGCCAACATTGTGCCCATCTTCAAGAAGGGGAAGAGGGAGGACCTGAGCAACTAAACCTCCATCCCAGGGAAAATCCTGGAAAAACTCATTAAATAATCTATGTGCGATATGCTCATTGAGGGTAAGATTCTGAATGATAGCCAGCATGGCTGTCACGGGTAGGTCTTGTTTTACCAATCTCATCTCCTTCTACGAACAGGTCTCTCACCACCTGGACACAGGTGGTGTCCAGGTCAACATTATATACCTAGACTTCCAAAAGGCTTTTGATCTAGTAGCTCACGATATCCTTGTGGAAAAATTGGAAGATTGTGGGCTTAACTGCTTAATGGTTCAATGGCTGGAAAACTGGCTGCAGGGTAGGGCCCAGAGTTCTCATGAACGGATCTGTGACATCCTGGCGAGAAGTGGCCAGTGGTATCCTTCAAGGGTCTGTGCTTGGACCGGTGCTTTTCAACATCTTTATCAATGATTTGGATGTGGGGGTGAAAAGCTTACTGACCAAGTTTGCAGGGAGTATGGTCATGCCAGAAGATAGGGTGCAGATACAAGCGGACCTGGACAGGCTGGAGAGTTGGGCGGACCAGAACCAGATGAAATTCAACACTCAGAAGTGTAAGGTGCTCCATCTGGGGGCAAACAATCCCCAACATACCTGCAGGCTTGGTGGCAACAATTTGACTTGCACCACAGCTGAAGGGGACCTAGGGATAGTGATTGACCATTGCATGAACATGAGCCAGCAGTGGGATGCTGTGGCCAGTAGGGCAAACAATACGCTGGCATGCATTAACCGTTGCATCTCATGCAAAACTAAGGAAGTGATACTCCCGCTGTACTCCACACTGGTGAGATTGTAGCTGGAGAACTGGTTCCAGTTCTGGGTGCCGCACTTCAACAAGGAGGTGGAAATACTCGAGAGGGTCCAGAGGAGGGCCACCCATACAATCAGGGACTTGCAAGACAAGCCATAATGGGAGAGGCTGAGGGACTTGGGCCTTTTCAGCCTACAGAAGAGAAGGCTGAGAGGGGACTTGGTAGCAGCTTACCATTTCATCAGGGGAGTACATCAAGAACTTGGTGAACAGCTGTTCACCAGGGCACCCCTAGGGAAGACCAGGAGCAATGGATACAAACTCCTGGAAGGCTGCTTCAGGCTCAATTCCAGGAAAAACCCTTCACAGTCAGGGTGTCCAGACTGTGTAATAAACTCCCTCCAGTGGTGGTGCAGTCACATACCCTGGAAATCTTCAAAAGGAGACTGGACAATTACCTCACTAGGGTTACTTGACCCCAGTTGTCTTTTCCTGCTTAGTGCAGGGGGACTGGACCTGATGATCTACAAGGTCCCTTCCAGTCCCTCACAATCTATGAAAGCAAGCCACCACACTGAGAACATCTTCCAGGTGATAACTACCCAGATAGCCAGGTGGTGGCACACACGGCAATTGTGCCACACAAAGGCCATCTGTGCAGCCACATCCCACTGGCAGCTGGCCCAGAGTTGCAGATGCCTCTAATAGCCATGCAGTCCCCATCCAGGTCTGGCAGGTGCACAGCCTTGGGGCCACATCCTGTCGCAGGTGGCAGCAGGTCACAGCCAGGCAGCAGCCCGCACTGCCAGACTGCTGCAGCGGGTAGAGGGTGCAGAGAACTCTCAGGGCTGCTTCAGCAATCCAGCTGGCACAAGGGGTAGTGTCCCCAGGTACCATCTGGCTGGGCCCCAGAAGCTCCTGTTTATTTGTTCATCCAATTACCATGGGCAAGGCCCACCTGGCTAACTAGTAGCCCATTTTTACGGGGGCTAACGGACAATGCAACAACTAAATTCTTGCGACAGCTAATGAAAATAAACAGGATAGGAGTGTCATGTGGGTCAAAGGGCCAAAACATGAAAATAAGTGTGCCTGAAGGGGACATTGAGCAGAGCCCCCCCAGGCTGCAACCACTGATCCTCAAAGACATCCAAGGAGCCAGTGGTGCTCTGCCCAGAAATGTGCATGGACAAGTGATAGGAAAGTGGCCCTGCAGTCCCTGGGCACCTTTCCGGCCAGAGCCTTCTTCCTGATCATGTACTGGGACCATTTGGCCAGGACCAGGAGGAGGTTGACCAGGAGGTCCTGGGACCACAGATGGGGTGCCCAAAAATAAAAGGTGGGGGTAAAGTTCAACCAGAACCTCAGGAGAAGGTTCTGGAGGTGGAGGGGCTGCAGCCTGGTGCACTCTAGTTCCCAGAAACTCCTGAGAGTGAGTAGCCCTGAGCCCTAGCTCCCCCCGGCTACAGATCTGGGAGGAGCCAGGCAAGGTTTTTTTGCCTCAAGTGGCAAATTTGCCCCACATCAAAGTGCATGTCTGGGCACGTTCACTGAGGCAAAAAGCCCCAGCTCAAATTTGGGCCACTTCTATTTGAGCTCCTGCAAGCACATGTGCCTGCCTGTGTGGACATGCCCTTAAAAGCTATGCCCATCAGAGGTTTTGGTATGGCACTGGTGTTTGGGGCCCTGATGCAAGAAGATGGGTTGAACAAAACAACACACTCTAGATGGGTACAGTTTAAGAAATAGGAGCAACAGAAGAGCTCTGTGAAATTAGATCAGAAATGTCCAAACTCTGTTTTGAGACTCAAGGGCAGCCCATGGAATTCTACCAAGCAGCCCATGACCACTCTACTCTGAAATGGAGGGGGTACAGCATGCTAGAGAAAAACAGATCCCAGAATTCAATGTTTCATAACTGAGAAAAACACCCACTGTATTAAAAAGGAGAACACTTCCAGTCTGCTTTGCTTAATGCAGCTTAAAAAAAGCCCTGGAGTTCTTGGTATGTTGCCAAAGTAATGTACAAATTGGGCAAATTTCATTGCTCCAGGTTTGACTGGCTGTGAAATAATTCAATAACCCTACAATTCAGACCCACAATAAAACAGCAAAACTTTATTTATCTAACCAGGACAAGGGACACTATATTTTTATGGAGAAATGAGCTTTTTTGAGTAGGCAGAGGACTTTAATGCAGATTGGTTAACGTTACACATTTAAAAGCAATGAGGGGTTTCAGATAAGGTGAGTTTGGACAAACAAAGTATCCCTATATTTAAAAAAAATCCTGGAATGTCCTTCAACTCTTTAGAAAAAGTAATGTATAGCTAATGCCCTTTAAAGACTCCCTCACACATCTCACTACAGAACCTTCAGATTGTATCATAAGCATAGATCATGCCTTTGATTAGTTAAAAAAATAGTGAGTCTAGAACCAAAAGAGAATCTTAACTTTATCTGAACTTTGATGCCTGAGTTGCTTGGTTCACACAAGAGCTTGTTTAAATTTGGGATACATTGTGTCCCAGCATCTGGGAGAGGATAGATTTTACTCTTGTTGGCCAAAGTCTCCTTTGCAAGGACACTTACTAGTACATTAGCACAGGTTGAGACAGATTGACATTTTTTCTGGCAGCCTTTTATTATATTTTTAAAAACACCATAAAAAGATGTTCCAAGCTAGTGTGTGACTATCTTTGGGGTTCAGTCTTGCTAAGTTTTTCACAGAATACAAAATTAAATGTGTTTTCTACGTACAGAATAGAGCTGAATCAAGCAATTGATTAGAATATGTACAAAAACTTACACATTCTGTCTTTTTAAAAAAATATAAATATCAATAATGTGCAGGAGTATGGGTGGGTATTTTTATTTTTTAAGGCTTCCTACTTTCAGATCCTTCCTTATTTAATGATGGTGCCTCACTCTAACTGTGGGGTGGTAGCAGCAGAGAGGACCATGTCATGTTATGGAAGACAGTGTGTTTGTTCATGATGAGCTAGCCCACTTAAAAACAAATGTCTCTTCCTTATACCTTGAAGTAAAAGGAATTGTTCTTTTCCTTCTAGTGTGAGCCAGGCTGATTTAAATGTTCAAACTGGTCTTTGAGGGTGGTAGCAGAAGGAAGAAAAATGAAAAAAAAAAACCCTTCCTTTAATTCTTTTAAACCTATAGCCATTTGTTTTAATTATTGAGAGCCATCTGTAAAGTAGACTGATTAAATAAACTCAAGTGGAAGGGGTTTACCCCAGGCTTGGCTGGGAAAGGTTAAAGTGAAGAAGCTGATGGTAGAGATATACTATAGATGACCCCTGTGGGTATAGTGACTGCTGAAGCTAGGACTGCTGCTGCTCTTGTGTCCTTGGGGATAAAGTTTGTAGGGAGGCTTTCCATCAGGCACTTTAGCTGCTCCTGACCCAGTTTGATTTTGTCATCCAGCTCCCGTTGCTTTATGAGAAGTGCAGACTTCATCTTCACAAAGTGTTGATAGTCCTGGAGCTGCTCCTGGGAGAGGTAATTGCCCAGGATTTCCAAGACCACGCGTTCTCGCCGGTCTAGGTTTTCCTTCAGCTCTCGGGCGTCCTCATGCTGGCCAGCCAGCAGCTTCTTCTTTTTATTCAGAGAGCTCTGTTACATCAGAGATAGCAGGTTAGTCTCATGGCACTAAGTCCCTCTCCCCATAGATATCCCTTCCCTCCTCTGGCTGCAGCTATGCTTTCTGCAATGCAAGGTCACACAGACTGAGGAGGAGAATAACATTTCAGTGGGCACATCTACTCATGCTATTAATGCGCTGAAAGCTTTCTGCACAGTAAAATACTGCACAGTTAGCTTTCCTTAAAAGTGCATCTACATGTGCTCCTGTCAGGACCAAATCTGCTCCCAATGAGAGCACCTCAGTGCAGGGATACTCCTGCTCTGCCCTGCTCTGCTCCCTTACAGCAGCCAGGGGGATTGCCAGACGGATTGGAGCAGGGGCTGGGAAGCAGGCAGATGCCCAGGGGAGGGGATAGTTCTCCTGCCCCCTGTTGCCTGGGCTGACTGGGAGCAATTTGCAAATTTACAGGTAGTAGAAAATTCCACATTAGTCTATTTTACTGCACAGTAGCTGCTGTGCATGGTTACATAGTGACACTTTACTGCGCAGTAGATTACTCTTAGGTCAGGTCAAACCAGGCCAGGCCTGTTACCATTATGACAATAGACAGTACTACCTGCAGCTGTCAACACTAAGAGCTGGGCAGTGGGAAATAGCTTAACAACCTCTATGGTGCCAACAGCTTTGGGTGGAGGAGCAACCTAGAGGGGGTACTAGTTCTTACCCTGGGTGAAGGAAATGCCATCAAAAGGAGGATGCCATGACAGGGTGGACTGGGCTCTCCAGCCTTGTTTGGAAACCAGTTTAGGAGTGGAGCCTCGAAAGGCGGACAGATTGAATATCTTCTTCATACTGGCAGCTCCTGCAGCTAAGCTCGCTCCAAATGTACTGACTTCTGCCTTTCCTTTGGGATCAACTAGCTAGGCCAGATGGGGACATTAATATACATGCAACTCAAGTGTCTCCATATCAATTGCCCAGGCCATTTCAGGCAAAACTGAACAGAGAGGATACTCCATCTTTGCTACTTGCATGGCACAATGCAGAAGGGGGCAGTCACAGGTTATAAGATCAACTCAATTGGTGTAGAGTGCCATGGGACACCTTTGTTGGTGGGAGGAACCAATTGTACTTGACTGGTCAGCTACTGCCTGCCTTAAACTGGGTAACCTCCAGCCAGTATGGTGCTGACCTGCCATAGTCTGCCTGCCTCATTTAGTGTGTGGTTAAGACCAAAAACCAAAAGACAAATAAGACCATGTGGATCTAGACCAAAAGTCAAAAGACAGATAAAAGATCATGTGGGTCTACACGTGACTGCAAGCTACTTTGCCATAGCAGCAGGCTCCACCGCTTTAGCGCGCTGCTATGGTAAAGTAGTAGCTAAAACAAATCATGCGCCATGTACATGGCACAGTACGGACAGTTACTGAAGGAAGTACTAAAGCACAGTTTAGTAACAACGTCATCATAGGGCAATGCGTAGATGCGCCCACCTACACTTATCACAGTGCCATCTGTGACACAGACCACTCTCTATGAAGTGCAAGTGATATCAAAGAAGTTGCACAGAGCCAAGCATAAGGGTCAACCAACAATTTACATACACAGCACAAAAGTTCAAAGCAAGTGCCTTGACTTTCAAAGGACCTATGTCTACGAAAGCAACAACTTCAAACGCTCAAGGAACTTGGAATGGACTACGAGCAGTCATCCAGGACACAGCGACAGAAGTTTTTTGAGAAAAAGAAATTGTTCAAAAGAAGTGTGCCTGGTCTCAGGCACACTTGGAATAGATGCTACCACTTGGTGAAGCCAAGAGCACAGCCTACCTGAAACACAACCAGAATCCAACAGAAAGTTCCAAGGCTAAGCTGAAGCATGCCAAGGCAATGGTACAGAAAACAGCCAGATGCTACACAAACCAGTACTGGACTGACTTATGTCAAGAGAACAATTTGCCTCAGACACAGGAAACCTGTGATTTATGTATGACAGCCTGAAGAAAGCTCTTGGCCCAACTATCACTAAAGTCTTGAGATGACAAAGTAAAAATCACTGACAAGAACAAGCAGATGTCACACTGTTGAACATTACTTAGAGCTTTACTTCCATGAAACAGACATTTCAGAAGAGGCAGTGTATCAACTTCCAACTCCAAGTGTACTGGCACAGCTAAACAAAGAACCTACAGCCAAAGAACCTAGTAAGGCCATAGACTCTCTAGCAAGTGGAAAAGCACCAGGGGAGTATGGCATCCCAGCTGAGGTTCTTCAGTATAGGAAGGCTAGCCTGCTACCACATGTTCATCAACACCTAGTGTGCTCCTGGAAGGAAGATCAAATACCCAGGAGATGCATGGTGCTAACATCATCACTCTCTACAAGAACAAGGGAGACAAGGGTGACTGCAACAACTATATGGGTATCTTTCTCCTCAGCGTTACAGGCAAGGCTTTTGCTAGAGTCATCTTGAAATGTTTGCAACAACTTGATGACTGCATCTACCTGGAATCACAGTGTAGATTTAGAGCAGGGGGATCAACAGTGGACATGATATTCTCCTTATGCCAACTGCAAGAAAAATGCAGAGAACTAAATAAGCCACTGTGGGCACGTCTACATGTGTCACTAAGGTGCCGTTGTTACTGCGCTGTCATAAAAGATAGCACAGTAACAGCCCATACTGTGCTGTGAATGAGGGAACATGTTGCTACAGCAACATAGCTGTGGCATCGTGGTTTTTGCCCATGGACACCGCATTACCATAGTGCGATGCTATGGCAAAGTACTGTCACATGTAGATGTGCCCTGTATGTAGCATTTGTTGACCTGACGAAAGCCTTTGACAATGTCAGCAGAGCAGGTTTGTTTAAGGTCTTGGTAAAGACTGAATGACCGCAACATTACTCAGCAGGATAGACTCCATCTATGAAAACATGTAGGCCACAGTTCAGTTTGATGGATCAATCTCTGACAGGTTTGAGATAAAGAGTGGAGTGAAGCAGGGTTGTGTTCTGGCACCCACACTCTTCGGGATCTTCTTTTCTATGTTGCTGCACTATGCTTTTGATGGCTTGAAGGAAGACGTATACCTTCACACAAGATCAGATGGCAAACTCTACAATCTATCATGTCTAAAGGCCAAGACAAAAGTGAGGCACATACTTATGACAGAGCTCCTTTTTGCTGATGATGCTGCACTCACTGCCCATGAAGAAGGCCAACTACAAATACTCATGAATCACTTCTCCCATGCTTGCAGGATGTTTGCCCCAATGATCAGCATCAAGAAGACTGTGGTCCTAAGACAGAGTGTTCACCACTCACTATCTATCGGCCTTGACAACACACCTTGTGAAGTACTGAAGTTCTGCTACCTTGGCTCCATAGTGAAAGATAACCTATCACTGGATTAAGAGCTAAATGTGTGCATTGGAAAGTCAGCTGCCACTTTCAGTAAGCTCTCCAAATGAGTCTTAAACAATACAAAATTCACAATAAAAACTAAGCTGCTTGTGTACAAAGCCTGTGTCCTCAATGTCTTTATGTATAGCAGTGAGAAATGGTCAACATATGCATATCAAGAAAAGAAGCTGAACAGTTTCCACCTACACTATTTACGGTGCATCCTTGACATCCAGTGGCTAAGTACAATCACCAACACAGAGGTCATCACCAAACTGAACCTGCTAACCTTTACTGCACTACTCAAACAGCAGTGCCTATGCTGGCTTGGGCATCTTTGCAGGATGGAAAGTGGGTGCATCCTAAAGGATATCCTGTATGGGCAAATTGCAGGTGGGGAGAGAAGAGTAGGACACCCAACACTGCACTTCAAAGACATCTGCAAACAGGATATGAAGGCTTTTGGAATTGACCCAAACCTTTGGGAGGCCTTAGAAGGAGACAGGACAAAGTGGTGCTCCCTATTCAATCATGGAGTCCAACATCACAATGAAAAATGGTCACTCGAATTACAACATAACCAAAGGGAACAGCCTGCCAGCACAGTAGCCCCTAAGGCCGTGCACACCTGTGACCACTGTGGCAGGACCTGCAAGTCTAAAATTGGTCTTTACAGCCACAAGAGAAAATGCACCACCAGTCAGTAGAATAGCTGTAATATCCACCATTGCTTGCTGATGAATGAATGCCATAGATTAGTCTACTGCACAGTAAAGCATCTCGTGTAGACGTTCCCAGTAAGGCTCAAACTCCACTGAACTGAAATCCCAAACTATTTGGTCAATAGGCTGCCATTGCTGCTAGAAATTCAGAAAATCACAGAAAATAGGGATGGAAGGACCCTCAGGAGGTCACCTAGTCCAATCCCCTGCTCAAGGAAGGAATAGCCCTGTCTAAATCATCTCAGACAAGACTGTCTATACTGCAGCTAAAAACTAATTGGAAATAAAACTAGTGCAAGCCCTGATTTCTTGCATGAGTTGGCTTCATCAACTTCAGCTGGCTGGCCAAAGAGTCTTAAAACTTAGTTAAGATGGACCTAGAAGATCAAAGTTTGTCCCACAAAATGTCACCTGGCCTTTATTTCTATTTGTCCAGCTAACAGTAAGATGTGTCCAGTCAAAAACAAAGCTATGTGTTTAAGTAGCTAAGAAGCCTGGGATTTGATTCATTTGTACAAAACAGCAGCCAAGAATAATGGGGGTCAGACCTGTGTTTACAAATATGTATATATAGTGAATAGGCAATCTATTACTGCCTTTCATTCTGGAGACTGCAGTCATTTATATAAGGACTTTCACAGTAGCTTAAGAGAATTGGACACCCAGGACACATCCAGACATGCATGGATGTTTGGTTCCCCAGGGACAAGTAGCAGCGGCGCACCTTGCACTGCAGCTATTTGTCCCTGGGGAATGCCTAGGCCATGTGTGCTTTGGCACATAGCAAGTTTTCCTGAATGGGGTAGGGAAGGCTGGGGCCAGCACTGTGCTGGCTCCAGCAGCCTTACCTGGGGTCCTGGGCACCTCCCAGGGCCGCAGCCATGGTGATTCTGCTGTGCAGAGCCTGGTCAGCAGCCACAGCACAGTTCTGGGTGGCCCAGCTCTGCTTTTTAACAGCGCGCACTGCCTGAGTATGTGCTGTGCTGTTTTTTTTCCCCTGCATTATTTTTTAACCCCTGGATATCCCCCCACCCCCCAGCCTGTTTCTCACCCACTGTCTCCTCAATTTATATCTTCACAGACTGCCTGCCTTGCATGTGTACCAGCCCAGCCTCTGGCTTCTTTACTATTCATTCCATGCAGGGAGAGCACACACCAACTGCAGATGCTTCCTCAGCCTGACAAAGGGTATTTAAACCCAAAAGTTTGCTGAGAAGAATTTTTTCAACTAGTTGAGTTGGTCTAATAAAAGATACTGGATTTACCCAAAGAACCTAGCCTGCCTAGCTGGACATAGGTCCTTAGACCAACACAGCTACAACCTACACCCCTGTAAGATATTGGGAACCCTTTGAAAAATCCCAGTTTACCCAGGCATGTTTTTCTGATCACACATTGTCCAGTCCTCAACAAAAGCAATGTTCTCCAGGTTACAAAAGATACATACCCATTCCTCAGTATTGCCATCTTCATCTAGGCTGCTCAGGATGTTCTCTACACGAGCCAGCCGTCCCGAGAGGGAAAGCAATAGGTTCACCACCTTATCCAGGTCTCCTATGAACATCTTGTATTTGTCAAACTCATTGGGCTTGCATAGGTTGCTGATCAACAGCTCCACTTCCTCTCCCAGGGTATTATTCATCTTAGTGTCTGCTAGCAGGCTCTCCTTAGCATCTTTCAAGATCTCCAGCTTGTGGGACAAGCTCCCAATGAGTTCAGCCTAACAGGAGAGAATCACAGTTGGTTACCATCTATGCTGTGCAGTTTTGACAATGGGAAAACATGGTCTCCTGTCCTGAGGAGCTGTTAGAAAATTCATTGTATGCAGACAGTGACCACAATAAAGTGAGATAGAGAACAGAATAGAGTCTGGAGGAGACACTCAAGGTAAGTGAGATTGTTGAAGCTGTAGGCTAAAAAATTTATGATTCGGTTTCCCTTGCACAGAGACCCAAATCTTAATTTGGTCGTGTCATCATTGGACAATATTTTCCAAACTGCCGTAGGACTTTGGGTGCCACATTTTAAAATATCCAACTAGATTCATCTTGAAGGGGATAATGATAGATATTAAACTTACTTTTGCAGAGTACTTTGGTATTGCTGGATGAAGAGTGTCATAGCAGAGTTACATTCCTGTTCCTCACATTTCCTCCTACTATCACCTTCAGGATTCTTGTGTGTACATTATATTTTGTATTGCCCTTTGCTTACAGTAACATTACTAAAAACTGACCAATATGAAGGGACTAATACTGATTAATTGACCATAAATCCGGCCTATGTTGTTATGGGGAACAAGTGCCTCTGTTACAGTGCTTTACAGAGCTGAGGAGCATCAAAAGAAAAGACAAAAATCCCAAACTTTTCACTCTTTTCCCAATCTTAAAACACAAAAATTCCTATAAATTCTGGGCTCCAGAGGTATTAACAGCAGAAACTACAAGCCACACTCTCAAGTTCAGCTGCAGCTAGAGATGAAGCTTTTCTACCTCAACAGTATCCACTGTCTGGCCTGGAGTTGCAACTGTGTACACCAGAAATGCTCCAGCTTTTCCAACAGCATGAGTAATGGGAGCAATGGCCCATTTTATGAAAGCATTCACAGCCATTCCACACTCTAAGAGAAGGTCTTGGAGTATGGCTACCCAACAAGTACCCAACAAGTACTGCTGTGCATGTACTACAGTTCCCAGTTCCTCATTTCTGCTATGATTAGCTGGGGAAGCTACAACTGTCCACAGTCTGTGGTCTGGCGCTGGTAACCTTAACAACTCTACTTCCACTTAGATATAATTTAGGGCTGCCCAACTGGCAGCCCACAAGGGGTTAAATCAGGGGGTGGCAATTATTTGGGCCTGAGGGCCACTTAGGGAGTTTTGGTGAGCTGGTGCGGCCGGGTCAGCACCTCCCTCTCCCGTGCTCCATCAGCACCCTGCACCCTAAATGTCTGTTCTGTGCACAGATGGGCAGATGGGATGAGGCCATGGGTGGGCAGGAAGCAGCATCCAGTAGTGGTACAGAAGGGTGGGGCCCTGCACGTCCCTGCAACAGGCTCTGGTTCTGCAGGTGGGGGATGGAGAGAGTGGATTGCAGCTCTGCCTCAGGCCTCTGCCCTGAAATCCCAGGGTCTCCATGGAGACTAGCCAGGACCCACGTGGGAAGGGCACATGGCCAGGTGTACAGGATGGGTCCCGTCACTGTGTGGGACGATGAGACTCTCGGGAGCAGGAGGGATTCTCCCCTGACAGTCCCCAACTGGTGAGGGATCTGGGCCCTGAAAAGGCTGAGGGTTGGCTTACATTACCGTTCATCAGCTGGTGAGCCAGATTGAGGGAGACCCACAGGGGTCTCTGCCCCCAAAGACAGAGAGTGAGAGGTGAGCACCTGACTGGTGGGACGCATGAGTCCAGACTCATGAGTCAAGAGCCCTGTGTAGCACCAGTTGGGCTATTCTGGGGTTTTCCTTCATTTCTAGTTTCTTCTTCATTTCCAGTCTCTTCTTCCTTTTTTTTCCCTTTGGGAATAAGCTGGCACAGGAGAATACCGGCATAGCCCATGGAGGCTTGGGGAGGTAAGTCAGGTGGTTCCAAGCAGTTTCTAGGGTGAGAGCCAGAATGGGGGTCCTCCCATTCCAACCATGATTTCCTGACGAGCAAGACGTGGCAGGCAAGTAAAAAGGAGACCCATCTCAGGGTAGGAGGCTCCAAGTGCCTGTAGGGGTGCAATACTAGAAGGCCTGAAAGAGGTGACTGGCACGGGGACCATAACATTTGGACCTGTGACCTCGCTACCAGCCCTCCCCTGAGGACACAGCCTTAGGTAGGTGGGTGGGGAGCTGCATCTAAGAGTAGACATGCTGAGCCAGGGCTCGAATCTTGGAGCAGCGACAGTGTGGGGCTGGGGTCCAGGGGCAGAGCCGTGATCCACTCCCTGCACACACCTGCCTGAGGAACTGGCACCTGTCACAGGGGTGCGTGGGCAGTGCATCGGGGCTCTGCCCCAGGCCCCAGCCCCACACTGTCACTGTCCTCTGATCCTACCCCATGATCCTGGGCCCACCGTTGGCCAGACAAAATCCTTTGGCGGGCCAGATCCAGCCATATTTTGCCCACCCCTGGGTTAAACTGTGGTCACTAGGCTCCTGCCCAGCTACTGGTCCTCCTGCTTTACCTACAGTAGTAGCCTGAGTCTCTGGGCTGTTGCTTCCTGCCCCTGCTCCAAGATACAGACTCCATGAGAAGCCCTTAGTGCAGACCTAGGGTATGTTCAGCCTCTTATGCAGTAATAATACATTATATATGTTAATATACACCACATACAGTGAGGCTGAAATGTTTCAGGAAACAATCCTTTTTCTGTTACTGGTAATTTTATATAAACTGACTCAGTGCTGCAGGATAAAATGGGTCTTTGAATACAGGTTGCACTTTATGGTAGCACTTAGAAATGCTTTGAAGTGGTGTTTTAAAGAAAGGGCATGTCTATTCATGGTGATTTTTAAAGGCTGGTTTCACTGTCTACTACAGAGTATCATTCATCTAATTTCCACTAGATGGCTGCATCATTCACATATCAGTTCCAGGAACATCACAGTTTTCTGACTGGAATCCAATATGCAAAACCCAGGTGGAAAGGAAGTGAAATGTAAGTGCCAGGATCATAGGGGGAATGGCCCAGCTGCGCTATTCCATGTGGTGGCTGGGTATTCCAGGGGGTAAAATGGCCAACCACAAGCAGGCCAAGCAAAGGCAAGGTGAGACCATCAGTGTGCTGCTGGGACATGACGAGAGATCTGGGCTTTCTGTTTCCCATGGAAAAACAGAGTAAAACGCGAATATCCTTTCTTACTGGAGTAAAAGGCAGATTTCTCATCTTAGCAGTGAAACACATGGATTTTGCAGTTTTGCAGCGAGCCTTCTGCAGCCTGGCAGAGTTCCAGCCTGCAGGGGGCTGGGAGGGAGAGGGAGGAGGGTGGTGAGGCAGAGGATACGCACATGGCTGCCAGGCAGCCTGGAGAGCAGCTCCCACAGGTAAGGGGGGGGGGTACAATTGAGCCCCCATAGGGAAGGAGGGGAGGAGTTGGGCAAGGCTGGGGCTGCAGTCTAGCTGGGCAGTGCATGGGGCTTGGGGCCCAGGGTCACACTGTGTGCCTGCAGTGCCCCAGCGGGGAGCAGGATGGGGCCACAGGCAGCTCATTTGCGGGGTGGGGAAAGCTGCTTGCTGCTGTGAGCTCCGCACTGCCCTGGTGATGCATCCCTCACATGTGCGGCAGCTTTGAGGGGCACAACTCTGCGCCGTTGCCTTTACTGGAGCCGCGAACACAGGGGCTGAATTGCCAAGGCAGTGCAGAGATTGCAGTGGCATGCAGCTTCTCTGTGTGGCTATGCTGTTCCCTGCCCCGCTGGGTCGCACCCTCTGGGCTGCGGAGGCCCTGGGGGAGGGCAGCAGGGCGGGAGCCCGAGCCCACAGCATGCAGCCCATGCCTGCTCCCATCCCTGTCCTGTGCACAGATCTGCGGGGTGTGAGTCCCCCCACCCCCTGGGGAGTGCGTGCTGTGGCAGGGAGCAACCTGAGCCCATGGCAGGCAGCAGGGGAGAGCTGGGCTCTGCTCCGCTGTAGCAGCCACCACCTCTTCCTGGGGGCAGGGCATTGCAGACCCGGGTCCCTGGCTCCATAGTCTTGGCAGCTGGGGGCCCCTCTGGCAAGGGCTATGGGTAGGGGGTGAGGGGCACCAGCAAGGCTGTTGGGGAGGAGTGAGAGGCATGAGCAGGGGGGCTATGGCAGGGCCTTTATGTTTAGTCATGGATTTGGGGGGGTTTATTAGAAAATTTGTGATTTTTTTATCAGAAAATTTGCAATTTTTTATCAAGGAAAACCAGGATCCTTGGACATGACACATTATGAGGCGATTTCAGGGCCATCTCATAGACACGGGAATCTGAGAGAACCTTCTCACTTTACACCCCAGCAGCTCTGTTGACTGCAGTGGAGTGAATCCAGATTTATACCAGGATTAAAATCAAGATAATTTGTCTCCTTAGGACTGAAATGACAACCAAAGGAAAGCTCTAACGCTCTGTACAGCATGTAGCTGCACTGCTCATAAGACAGTGTCACAAACCAAATGGGCAACAAAGGCGATTCAATTACTACATCAGCTATGGAAAACCTTGTGGAGTCCTTTCCAGGGCCGTATTTAAAGCCTGGCAGGAGCATTCAACAGACTCTGCATCAGGCTTAGGCTGCACAGAGGGTAGCAGCTCACTGGCTACCTGCAAATTTTGCACCACAGGAAGGCCATGTGATTCAGAACATCATTTTTGCTGTTGTCTCTGTCTCAGAAACTGCTTGGCTATGTTGCTGCCAGATGGAGGCAAGAAGCCCTCCTACCTGCTTGATGGCTGCATTGTTGTGGAAGGCCTAGGAGTTTGAAATGGACCTGAAAGCACTCACTTTTTCTTCCTCACTCTCTGCCCCTCCTAGTGCCAGCTACCAGAGCTCCTTTGCATTTATGATGGTAATGAGTTGGTTTACTCAAATGACCTCTCAGGAAAGCTGTCTTCCCTGGTAACACCTTATGCAAATGTTGCTGGTCACAGGCCAAAGTGCAAACCTGCCAAAACAATTTCAGTACTCTGGGCCTAATCACTCTTATCTATTTCTATTTTCCCATACAAATGTAGTCTTTGAGAATTCATCTTCCACCAGCAGGCTCTCACCTTCTTGCAAACTCCTTAGACCAGGGGTGGGCAATGATATGCAATTATCAGCACCCCCTCCCCACTCCAGTGCAACAGCTCACCAAAACTCCCTAAGTGGCCCCATCCTGTCCACCTGGCCACTTGCCCTGCTCCTGTGGGTCCCAGCTGATCACCACAGTAACCCCAGGATTGTGGTGCAGTGACAGCATGGGGCCAGGCTGGGGCCTGAGGCAGAGCCATAATCTGCTCCCCACATGCACCTACCCGCGGAAAACATGGTCATCACAGGGGCACGTGGGGAGTTGATCATGGCTCTGCCTTGGCCCTGCACTGTCACCACCCTGTGATCTCACTTCATGATCCCAGCCTCACCTGCCTGTCCCACTCCCAAACACTGCTCCTCACTCACCCACGGCCTGGCTGTGCACCCTGTCTGCGCAGGTCTTGCCCCCAGCAGTGGGTGTGGGGTGGACTCACTGGGGTGTCTGGGCAGTGAGTCCAGGTCCGGTGGGAGCAGCTGGAAGGAGCCACCACCACCAGGAAGTGAGTCCTGCTGCTGGCCTGCCCCAGCCCCGCTGTGTCATGGGCTGGATAACATTCCTAAGTGAGCCATATATGACCTGTGGGCCATATTTAGTTCACTCCTGCCTTAGACCTTTGCTACATGTATGACTCATCAGAGCAACACCTCATCCTTTTAACCAGACTTCTCCCATTTGTTTACTGCAAGCAGATGGGCATTTCCAAATGAAGCAGCATTCAATGAAGAATCAGTGAAATGCTATTAGCCTTGGACCAGCTGTAATTAGCAGCTTTAAAGTAATGAACTCTTCCCAGGTTAATTATTTAATTATGCTTTTAAGTGGGAATGAAGACATTGGTCAAGTGCTTTTGGATCATTTATTGACTGTGTAAGACTGTAGTTGCTATGTGCTATCTATGTAGAATTATGGAAGTTGGAGGGGAAAGAGGCCTGTTACCTTAGCCTGCCCACTTCAGTGTCGGCTGCAGAGCTAGGAACAGAACCCAGGTTCCTCAATTAAGTTTCTAGAGTATGGTCTAGGTTTATTTTAAATGCCTTTCAAAAATGGGGCTTCCATCTTATTAATAATGCATATTATGGTTGTGTTTTAATAATTCAACAGAAACTGGGTCCCATTCTTTACAATGTTGTGAAGAGAAAGGCCCTGCCCAAGTGGTTTGCAGTCTAAATGGACAAGAAATACAATGGCTGGGAACAGGAACAGAAGGGGAACTAAAACAGAAAGGTGAAGTGACTCATCTAAAATCTTATAGCAGGTCAGCCGCAGAGCCAGGAACAATACCCAGGTTGCTAATTAATGCATAGTGTTCCGCATTCTTGGTTTTTATTTTTTTAAAAACCTGGGAATTTTGGGGTGGTTATCTTCAAAACATAAAAACCAGGATGAAACTGGGGTAAAAGGAAGAAGGGGGTGAAGCCGGAAATCAGTTTAAATCGGGGGGGGAAAAAAATCGGTGTTGAAGGAGGGACTAGGGAATGGGCAGGGGGAGGGGCACGGTGCAGCCTGTCGGCCGCTCCTGGGGCTGCAGCAGGGAACGAAGCAGGGGGAGCTGTCAGCGGGTGCGGGGCGTGGCTCTTGCTGCTACGTGCACCCTACGGGAGGGCTGCGGGCTGGGGAGTGTGCCCCTGGATCTGCGTGTGGGACGAGAGCAGGTTGCCATCCGCCCCGAGCACCAGGAAGAGCCTGGTGCCACCACTGACCTCAGGCTGTTCCTGGTGCTCCAGGAGGGCAGCACCCTGCTCTCACTGTAGCCTGCCGCCACTGCAGGCTGGGGCCGGTGGTGGCACCACAGGTGCTTGGGTTGGGCAGCAGCACTGGGGGGGGGGACCTGACCCCAACCCCAGCACCGGCACCTCGTGCCCCACCTGGTGTCAGAGCCGGGAGCCCCACAGCCCCAGGCAGTGCCTCCAGCCCCACGGGCCTGTGCTGAGAGCCTGGGTGAAGCCCCCTGCTACAGGACGTGGGGCCAGGCTCTTCCGCCTGCCCCGCTCTGGTGGGGCTTGGGGCTTGCAGCTCCCAGCACCCGGGGCAGGACCAAAGCCAGAGCCGCCATGGTGCAGGTGGGACCTGCCCACCCCAGGAGTGATTCCCGTGGCCTGTCCTGCCCAGAGTCAGACCTGGGTGCCCTGTGCCCCCAAGCAGTGGCTCTAGCCATCCTCCCTTGGCCCCCATGTGGCCACCACCACCTCCTCATCCCCTGCTCCACATGTGGCTGCTGCCACTGCCCTCCTTCCCCCCCTCCCCCTCTCCCCCTCTCCCCCAGGCCACATCCGTCTGGAAACCTGTGCCTCAGGTAACTGGCACAGCAGCACTTTTAGCTTACCAGCACCACCTGTTTTTCAGTTCAAGTCCCTGTTTACCAGTACAAGTGGGGAATGGGCCATTCCCCACTCATGCTAGTTAACAGGGATTTGAACTGAAAAATGGGTGTAAAAATCAGTAAAAACCAAATGACTTTAAAAAAATCAGGGAAATTATCAGTGAAAAAAAAAATCATTAGAAATCGAGAATGTGGAACACTACTAATGCAGGTAGCTTGACTCCCAGTTTTATGTACTAGCTTACACACTGAGCAACCTGTGATCTTGGTGTATGATGTACACACATGCAATGTTTATAATGTATTGTGCATAGGTCAATAGTTGTATAAGTCACTACACTGAAAATGAACACTTGTACTGAGGGAGTAAGAATGTGCAAGCTGCATTATCCTGTCTAGTGCAGCATACTGTACTTTATATTTATAGACAATTTGCTTATTTTTGATGTGACAGAAGAGAGAAATGCAGAGATAAGCGCCAGCTCTCTATAGAGACCACCTGTCTCCTTGCATTTCTGTAGCATCTGTTATGAGTTAGTGGGTTGCTGAGGTGAGACTATTCTATTTGTAACCTTTAGACTGCTCCACAAGCCCCGAGAGCTCCGGAAAATGACAGCATAATCTTCTTGATTGAGCAAGAGAGCATCCAGGCCACTGGGCTCTATGGTTTGGGACTTGTCACTGTCACTGACTTGATCTGCAACTTCAGACAACTCATTTCACTTCTCTGTTTCCCCTCCCACCTTTTATGCACTCTTTAGGGCAGGGATAATATCATATGATACATATGTATAGCACATGGAATATTTTAGGTAATCTGCACTCAGAAAGCTGAATTTGTACCAGCTGAAACTGGGACAAGGGCTGCTAGGGTAAATAATGACTTTCTTGGGCTGCCCTGGTACCAGGCTAACCCCCACCCCTCCCACCCTGGACATGTCCACATGTACCATTACAAAGCAGCAATAAACCGTGGAGCTTATTGCTCTGCAGTTTATTGCTCCCAGGAAGCTCCCTGGGTGCACATCTGTACATGCACGCGAACCACAGCACATTGATCTGGGTCTCAGCAGCCCCAGCTGACAGGAGGCCCTGGGGGTCAGACTGCTAACCCAGGGCTGCCCCAACTAGACTCAGTGTGCTGAAGAGAGGCTGGCTGGGGCACAAGGATGCTTCAGTGTGGGGCTAAACACCAGGCCCAGCCAGCTGGCTAAGTTTCTACACGTGCACTGCTGAGCACAAAAAACTCCACAGCAGGGTAGGTCCTACCCTGCTGTGGAGTTTATCAGTTTCATGCACCCTAATAGGGGCGCACATGTAGATGCGGAGACGTTTACTGCACAGTTAATTAGGCAACTGTGAAGTAAACATCTTTGTGGCCCCTGTGTAGACAAGACTTCAGTGGAGAAAATCCCTGAAGTCAGTTGCACTTCCATACATCAGGGCTGAAGGAGCCCCTGCCTAGCTACACACAGACAGTGATACACGCCCTGGGTTTACCTTCTTCTCATTAATATCCAGCTGCTCCTTTTCCTCATCTGCATCCGCTGGCAAGTCTTTGATTTTATTCAGCAGCTCTACCTTGGGTGCTGACACACTGTAGTAGGCAGGACAGGTGACCATTGTTACAGCGGGTTCCTTTTCTTCTTTCCTAAGCCACAATAAACAAGTCATGCTCCCATCCAAAGAGAAGCCCAGTTTGGTTTCGACTCTTGACTGTTCCAATCTAAGGCCTCTCTAGTGTATTAATTTGCAACAGTGGCGCCAACCCTCTGGCCCTGTGGGCTGGATGAGTGGCATGCGTCAGTCCATGGGTGGGATCCAGCATGGGATTAATGCACAGGATTGGTCTCTGGGTCCAATCCAGCTGCAAGCTGGCCTGATCAAACACGGGTGTGTTTCAGCTGCATACTGGCTCAAACTTGCACTTCTGGATCTGGCGTGATGTGGTGTACAGGGCCACGTTATCTGGCTTGTGGATCTCCCCACTTGCACAAAAATTTGGCAGCAGGGGAACAGCAATTAACATTACCACTGTTCCCTCTCCACCAAATTTTCAGACCTTTGGGGAGCCTTGAGGAGTCCCATGGGCTGGATATCACAGCTTCTGAGGCTGGATCAGGCCCACAGGTTAGGGGTTCAGAATCCTGATTTGAAATAGTTTATTAATATTAAGCTTTGAAGAAGAGTGCTAAATCTCACCAGCAGAGGGTGCCTGGCAACTGTTTTCCACTCTGGAAAAAATGCTAGCACAATTGCACTGATATTTAGTTGTTAATTGAGCATCACTCTCAACAGTGGGGCCAGATGTTCAGCTAGGGTAACAGAACCTCACAAAAGTCACTTTAACTGAATAACTACTCTGGCATAACCAATTATAAATGATTGCAACAGTACTTCAAATATTGCATGTGACCCTCTACTTTACAGCGTGTTTGGGGAAATTTTTGCAGAATACTGTATGATTTTTACAGCAGATATCCCTGGGTCCATCTCCAGAATCCTGGCACCTATTTGCTTTTCTTACCTGAAGTAATGCTACAGCTTTTGTTGGAATTATTCCTGATTAGAATGGCGGAGGGATCAGAACAAGGCGATTTATCTCTGGTTTGGCTGCAGAGAAATGCTGATGCATGGACTGGTGTATAGACCAGTCAGCATTGGGGAGAGAAACTGGCAAGGCCAAAAGCAATGCATAACCAAGCTAGTAGGAAACCATTTTGAAGAATAGCATTTTAAAGACTGGCCCATTGCATGATACACTCCCTGCTCAGCAGTGCTTCCACCATATTGGCAGGAGGAATCCAGCCTGTATGTTTACTTACAAGTGAGCAAAAATGAATTCTTCCACACTAGATGCAAACCCAAAATAACATTGCTTACCTGTCCTCCTCAGACACCATCTCCCTGGCTTTCTTTTGCATCACTTTTCTTTGCATATTGTTCTCTTTTAGCAATATGGTTGCACTGGGAAAAATCCCTTCCATTAGATCCATGGTTGTCTTCATTTTGGAGTCTGGATCCAAGATATCAGCCAATGACTTATCTTTGTTGACAATCTCCTTGGCTAGCGCCTCTGATTTAATATCCTCTGGGGTCTTCTCCATCTTTACTTGACCAGCTGAGCTGTGTATCCCACCACTAAGGCCACCATTTTCCACATCTCTACTCAAGATAGCTGGCTCCTTCAGGTTGCCTTTGAGTTGAGTCATAGGCTGCTTATCAGAGTTTAGAAATCCTCCATGAGTGGCAGGTGACTGGTGTTGAGCGTTCAAGGCAGGTGAAGAGCCAGTTCTCTGAGACTCAATGTTTCCAACAGATGACGAAGTCCAGCTGTTTTCACTGAAAATGGTGCTCATCCCTGGCTTCTTCTTCTCAGCCAGACTCTTGGGAAACCTGAAAAAGTTACTATTAACAGAAAAGTTTTATTATAAACATGTATTTGCCAGAGTCTGGGAGAAAACGTTAAGGTGATCAGGATCCTTCTGGAGAACATATAGCAAGGGCACAGCCACACTACAGGGTTGTAGGAAATTACATTTCCCTTTTCCCTGCCCTTTGTCTGACCAGTCTAGTTAGACTGACTGTAAGCTCTTTGGGGCAAAGACACCTTTTACTATGCACTTGTATGAAAAAAAGCCAATTCTTGTAAAATAATGGCACTAGTCGTAGGTTGTTTTCAAGATTATGAACAAGGAAGCTTCAATATTTCAATAAGAAAAAAATGAATGAGTGAAAACTGGTTGCTTTTGATGCTATGGGATATCTACTGTTTTTACTCTTCATTGCACCCAACAAATTAATGCTTGTGAGGGATTGGGGAAATAGAGCAGCAGCTGTCACTCCAGCAAGTATTAAGGTAAAAGATGAACAAACTAAAAATAAGTCACTCAGCTTCACAGTTCCAAGTTGAGATATTTCTTCCCCTCATGAATGAGCACTAGCCTAACTGAACCATGTTCTAGCCACCCTTTTCACAATGGCAATGGACATCCCTTTACCAATGGGGATGAAGAAGTGAGTTCTTAAAGGCTTAATGGGCTAAATACTCAACTGATGTAAGTCAGGGTCCTTGGAAATCAACAAGCTATGCTGATTTATACACCCTGAGGATCTAGTGCATGGTTTCCACTTCCAGAAATTTATCCTGCAAGATAAACTCCTTACCTTATGGTATTGTGGTACAGTACATTGTCCCACAGTGCAGACATCATGCTGTGGCACGACAGTTGTGCACTGGCTCCACAGTTTATTTTGGGATAATTTAATGATCCTGCAAACCTCGGTTTTATGAGGGACAGAACCTCTCAAAACTAGCCCTACCCTATGAAAACTGGAATGGAGAGTAACAGTGTTAGCACTCCAGTTTGTGTTGAATTGAGGCGTAACATGCAGAGTTAGGGCCCAGGTCAAACACTGCAGGAAAGCAGAGGGGAAGTGGTTCTGAGAGCAGAGGCAGTTCGGGGTGGGGGCAGGTACAGGTTCCAAGATCAGGATCAGGGGGAGGAGGTGGAGCAGTCTTACCCATTCAAGTAACTTTTAAACAGTCCTCAACTGAGCTGCGTGCTCTGCTACCTCGGCTGCTGCTCTTGAAATAGCAGGAGCAGCAGGAGCAGCTCAGAACTATTTTGGAGTTCCTAGCATGGGTAAGTTGTGAGCTTCTCTTGTTGCTAGGGCACAAATTCTGCAGGAGTGTGTGTATAGAGGGTGTGTGATTCTAGCACCCCTCTGAATACTGTCTCCAGAGTGGGTATCCCTCTTGCCCACCCCTAGTTATGCTACTGGTGCTGAATTCCAAACACAGGGGCTGATTCTCCTTGCATGCTGCTGTAAATAAGGAGCAACTCCCCTGAATCTACAGTGTAACTGGGGGAAGAACCAGGCCCACACATCCTATCATTCACAGACCTAGTGATAGCCATAGACCTAGGCAATCTATACAGTTTCACAGGACCTAAGGTAATCAGCACTCTTCCACCAACACATGATGGCTTCAGTTGTAGCTCTGTCAAAAGAACCACTATACTTGGTGCCTCCTCCTTGTTTAGTATTCTTCCCAGTCCTCCCATTGTCTGACAACAGTGCCTGGGGCTGGGAAAGCCTGGTGCTAGGAACTGCATGTGGTTGCCTTCCTATCCAGCTTCTTTCCCTGTATATGTACTCCCTAGCAAATGGTAATGGTGGGTGAGTCCAACACTTTTTGTAAAGTCAGGGCCTAGGGGATGCATCCGTGTGTCTTACATTGCCCAAGACTGGCTTGGGTGGGTCAGGAAAGTAAATGGCATTTCAACTATCCCTTACCTCATTTTCGCCTCCTCTCTATTCCTTGTGCATGTGCTTCCTTCTTCTCCACCTGCCTCAAATGAAGCTGAGGGAAGAGGAGGAGGTGGCAATACCTCCCAGCTGCTTGCAGGAAAACTGGGGTTTGGCTCAGGAAGAAGAGGTGGTGGCAGTGGAGTGGGGAAGAATTTAACTGTGGCCCCTGCAACACCAAGCTCTGATTCCTTGATAAACACCTCATCATTGTCATCTTCCTGCTGCACTGGTGGCAGAGTGAGCTGAAGGCATGACTCGGAGATCCGTAGAGAGATGGTCCCATGGGGAGGAGGAGTCTTGGGACTGGAAGTGCTGCTTTGGGTTGGCAGGCTCTGCCATCTCTGAAAGAACTTCTGCCCAGAAACTTGAGAAGAGGCAGAATCCTTTGAAAAGCTGCTATCTCCGACTGAATGAGCTGATTTAACTTTTGGTGGGAGGGATCTCTGAAGCAGCATGGTCTTCTTTCTCCACATCCCTTCTTCTGCTGAGCTCTCAGGGGAGCTATTCTCATGGCCCAGGAGCTGTGACTGAAGATTATCACTTCCCTCTGAGAAAACAGCCTCTGGTTTGGCATGCCATCTCAGTGCCTGGCTGTCTCCAGAAGACTGCAAGTCTGAGGGAGTCTGGGTGGAATGAGCACTGCTGAATGATGAATGACTAGATTCAACTGGAGTAAAGTTAAGGAGCAAAGATCTAGGAGCCACCTTTTGCTCAGGAAAGTGACTCTTTGCTTCTGTTGGTGACAAGACAAATGCTGAAGCCAGACTAATATGCCTAGAGAGTTCTTCAGCCTTGTGGGTCTCAGCCAGAGCAGATGAATTGGTGATGACCTCATTGTCGTGGGGTGGGTGGGTGTAATAACGTGTGAATGTTGGCTTTTCTGGATGGCTTCTTTCTTTATTGCTGAATGACCTAGAATGAGATGCTCCTATGACAAATCTAACATTTTCAGAGGGGCAGCAACATTTTCAAATAGCCCTTTCAAAAGCAGAGTTCAGATTATGCTAAAGCCAATTTCTGCCTCCAATTTATGTGGACTTTTGTACGGTTCCACTGGTGAACTGATGGTAAAACCAGTTATTCCTGCTTCAAACACCCAGGGCAAGATTCAAAGCGTCTCAGTTCATGGCCTTAATGTACACATTGCCCCACATAACTTTTGAGTGCCTGCCCCAGGAAGTGGGTTCAAAATGACCTAGTTAGCTCCTTAGGATCCTTATAGAGTTAATGGGGAAATTTGGAGATGCCTAAGAACCATTCAGATTTGGGTACCCTATATGGAGAATAGGGAGCAGCAGGTGCCTCTTAAGGGCCATTCAAAAATTCTAGAGATGTGTAGAGCTAGCTGAGAGGATTCACTAAAACCCCTCTCAGGAGCTTCAGTGCTTGAGACAAACTATCCACTGGGTGTCTCCATTTATTTGTGACTCACTACACTTAGGGCCTTGTTACAGGTGATTTTGGGTGGCTCCTGGGACTCTTAACACCAGGATTGTCTGTACATTAACAGCTGAAACCCAGTTTTAAGCACTCATTAGGCCGTTTAAAGTTGTGCCACTCCAGGGCAGGATTATCTCTGATCTGTGCCAACCAGCTCATGTTATGCTAAGGTGTAGCCACTCTACCTGCCCCCTGTCCCTGCTGGCCCACTGTGCCCCCCCTCCCAATTCCCCAGAAACCCGGATCCCACTCACTGCCTCCCCCATGCTTATCTGTGGCTGCCCACACTGTCTGTCCCAGGAGAGCAGGCAGGGAAGAGTTAACTTACCTGCCTGGCCACCACTGCTCTCTGGGCTGGGCTCAGCCCTGAAAAGAGCAGCAGCCCAGCATCCCCAGTTAAGGTCCCAGCTGATTAGAAAAGGGCAAACATAGTGCCCATACTTAAGAAAGGGAAGAGGGAGGATCCAGGGAACTACAGACCACTCAGCCTCACCTCAATCCTTGGAAAAATCATGAAGCAGGTCCTCAAAGAATCTATTTCTAAGCACTTGGAGGAGAAGAATGTGATTAGGAACAGTCAGCATGGATTCAGGAAGAGCAAGTCATGCCTGACCAGCCTGATTGCCTTCATAGATTTAATAGATTTCATAGACATTAGGGGCTGGAAGGGACCTTGTGAGATCCTCGAGTCCAGCCCTTCTGCCATAGGTAGGAAGTGGGGTCAAATGATCCCAGCAAGATAAGCATCCAAATGCCTTTTGAAAGAGTTCAGAGTAGGTGCTTGCACCACCTCTGCGGGGAGTCTGTTCCAGACCCTGGACATTCGGACAGTAAACAAGTTTTTCCTTACGTCTAGTTTAAATCAGCCTTCTAAAATTTTATGGCCATTAGACCTTGTTATCCCTTGGGGAGCCCTGGTGAATAACTGTTCTCTCAGAGCCTGGTGCACACCCCCCCCTTATGTACTTACAAGCTGCCACCAAGTCCCCCCTGAGCCATCTCTTCTCCAGGCTGAAGAGTTCCATGTCTTTCAGTCTCTCCTCATAAGGCTTTCTCTCTTGGCCTTTGATCATGCGGGTGGCTCTCCTCTGGACTCTCTCCCTCCAATGCCCATGACCCGTGACCAAGAGGATCGAGAAAAAAACTACCTGCCGCCCCAGACCCTTGAGCCCAGCCCCTAGAGCCCTTGGGATTGTTCCAAGCCATGTTATTCATGCCCACATGGATGAGTAGCATGGGGTGGTGGTCAGAGGGCCAGAGGAGTTTGGAGATCCTCTCAGTTACATCCTGGACATAACCCCCTCGGAGGCAGCACACCTCACAGGCTAAGGGGTCAGGGTGACAGATCGCTCCCTCTGACCTTTCTCTTGAGGCTTACCACCTAGATCCTCGTGCCCCTCCTGCACACCCTCCAGTGTGCACTCTCATGCTAACTCGTGCACCGGGCCTAGAGCATGCCTGTTTGCATGCTCTGTTCATGAGGCTCCAGTTGTGTGGTTCCCTGCAATCCTGGGGGTCTGGGTTGGGGTCTGCTGGGTGTGCGCTGGGAGTCCTAGGGGTCCTGGGCTCAATGGGTGTGCGATGGGTTTCCACCTGCGCGTTTCTCCCTGAAGCCAGGTCCAAACCACAGCTTCTACCATTGGCGGGCACTTTTAAACTCTGTGCATGCACAGTAGGGCCCGCTGCTGGCACTGCACCACTCTTGGTAGCTGGGGGTCCCTGTCCCAGTCCTGCTGAAGGGGGCAGGTAAGTACCCTCCCCTTCCCCAGTCCTTCACTATGGGGGGGGAGCACCGAGCAGAAGCCCCTACTTGGGGACTGGGCCAAGTAGAAGCTGGGGGGGCATGACCCTCCTCAGCTCTTCTCAGCTGCCTAGCACCCACCCACTTCAGGCCCCACCTACCTCCCAGCAGTGCTGTGGGGTCTGGCTTGGGGTTTGCCAGGTGTGTGCTGGAGTTCCTAGGGATCCCAGGCTCAATGGGGGCATGACGGGCTTCCACCCGTACATCTCTCTCCAGAGCCAGGTCCAAAACCTCTCTATGAGATGACTGGCTCTGGATGCAGGGAAAGCAATGGACATAGTATACCTTGATTTTAGCAAGGGTTTTGATACTGTCTCCCACAGCATTGTTGCAAACAAGATGAGGAAATATGGGTTAGATTACTGGACTGATAGGTGACTAGAAAGCTGGCTGGATTGCTGGGCTCAGTGGGTAGTAGCTGATGGCTCAATGTCTAGCTGGCAGCCAGTATCAAGTGGAGTGCCCCACAGGTAAGTCCTGGGGCTGGTTTTGTTCAATATCTTCATTAATGAATTGGAAGATGGGATGGATTGCATCCTCAACAAGTGTGCAGACGACACCAAGCTGGGAGGTGTAGTAGAGACACAGGAGGGTAGGGCTAGGATTCAGAGAGACCTCAAGAAATTGGAGGATTGGGCTGAGATAAATCTCATGAGGTTCAACAAGGACAACTGCAAAGTCCTGCATTTAGGATGGAAGAATCCCATGCACTGCTACAGCCTGAGGACTGACTGGCTAAGTAGCAGCTCTGCAGAAAAGGACCTGGAGGTAACAGTGGACAATAGATGGATATGAGTCAGCAGTGTGCCCTTGTTGCCAAGAAGGCTAACAGCATACTGGGTGGCATTAGTAGGAGCATTGTCAGCAGATTGGAGGAAGTGATTATTCCCTTCTATTCTGCACTGGTGAGGACACATCTGGAGTACTGTGTCCAGTTTTGGGCCCCCTACTATAGAAAGGATGTGGACAAGTTGGAGAGAGTTCAGCAGAGAGCAACAAAAATGGTTTGTGGGCTGGGGCACATGACTTGTGAGGAGAAGCTGAGAGAACTGGTATATTTAGTTTGAAGAAGAGAAGACTGAGTGGGGATTTGATAGCAGCCTTTAACTACCTGAAGGAGCTAGAAGAAGATGGAGCTAGACTGTTTTCAGTGGTGACAGATGATGGAACAAGGAGTAATGGTCTCAAGTTGCAGCAGGAGAGGTTTAAGGTGGATCTTAGGTAAAAACTTTCTCACTAAAAGGGTGATGAAGCTCTAGAACAGGTTACCCAGAGAGGTGGTGGAATCTCCATCCTTGAAGGCTTTTAAGACCCGGCTCAACAAAGCTTTGGCTGGGATGATCTAGTTGGGGATGGTCCTGTTTTGAGCAGGGGGTTGGACTAGATGACCTCCTGAGGTCCCTTCCAACATTAATTTTCTATGATTCCATGGAAGATCCTGATTGTGAAACCAGGAAACCCTAAGTGCTGAGTCCCCAGTTCAGCAAGATACGTGACATCTGTGGATAAGACACTGTAGTGGATGTGGATAAGGGTTGGTACCTTGCTTGATCAGGATCAAGTAAGCAAATAGAAACACTGGCACATTTTTTTCTCCCATCTCTTTCAGCTCTGGCAACCCAAGCCTGTAGGTCAAACAGACCTGAGTAGACATTAACAAATGCTTTATGTGTAGGAATATGTGCTAGAAAAGGGGATTTGAGAGGCAGGGCTTACCTTGAACTAATTTTTATGCTTACCAGCGTAGACCACCTAGTTCTGCCAGGCACTCATAAATATTTTCTGTTACTGCACCCAGGGATTACGATCTGTGTAGCTTCTCACACTGCATTATCTATACAGATGATGCATTGAAAATGCTGCCAGAAATAATGGGGTTAGCACCACTTGAACCTCATAGTTACAGTGAGACAAGCAGCAACCTACCTGGCTCCTGCACTGACCACATAGAGAGGATCTTCCACCTCATGGCCAAATTCACTGCTTTCCCATACCAGAAAGTCCTGCAGCCAAAAAAAAGCAAAGTTAGCAGCAAGCAGAACAAAATTTGGGAGCTTTTTAGTCAAGGATCATTTTGTGTCATTTCTAGATGTAAAGTAAAGAAAGGAAAGGTGGCCTCATGGTTGGAGGAACATCAGGGAACATAGATGAAATTCAACCCAACAGATTCATCCCAGCTGACACACAACAGCTGGGCAGCATAACTACAACCATTTTCCCCAAGAGGCTCCACACAAGGGTGATGACTCATATTTCACTCATAGGAATTATTGAAGGTGCTTTTAGAAATGCCATTAAGCAGCCATCCCCCTCACTTCCTTTGCACTCTGTCCTGGCCCCCACTGGTCTCCCAGGGAAGAGGTCATTCTAATGGCTTTCTTGGCTGGGCACCCTGCAGCCTAGTTTACTTCAGCACAAGTCTGTGCAAACCAGAGCTGAATATTGCCCTGAGTCCTTAAGTGTTTCTAACCATGACATGATTCTGATACCGCTGTCCTCCCTTCACACACTTCCTCTGATGGCCAGACAGGATGCGTCAGTACAGCCACAGATCTTATGAGAAGCAATAGAAACTTTGGCCATATTTATATGGGAATAGGATCATTCCTGCTGCTCCACTACAGGGAGTAATGGCAGTGTTGCAGGTCAATCATCTCTCTCTGAGGCCTTACCAACCCTTCATCAGAATCTAGCGTGATGTGCCACTGTGTCGTTACTATTGGACCAATGCAAAAAATCTACACCTGTCCTTTCTGAGTCTATTTCTGAGTAGCCTGAATATACAAAACTGCTCAGTTTACCTTTAGCCACCCAAATATGTGGTTGTATTTTAAAAGTGTCTTAGTTTTCCAGTTGTTTTGGGAATTTGGCCCAGGGTACCAGTGGGAGCTGCTGGATTCTGAGCATATTACAAGAACCTGACCATCATTTCAGAGTGGCAAGAAAGCTCAGCTCTTTTGAAAATATGGTACACAGTGTCAAGATGAGAGCTTTGCGTTGCTAAGCAAGATTTAAAAATCCAGACCCAACTGTGATGTTAACACTGAACAATTTCATCCTGCATTCCCTTCAAAATCTAGCCCTTACTCCTCCCAAGCCTGTTATCAGACATAAATGTAAACTATGCATTATTTGGAAGAGCTTCATATTTACTCCTTCCATTTGCAGATGATGCCTTAAATTCAGAGCCCTCCATTCCCATCTGTTCTCTTGTTTTGGTTTGCTCTCTGATGTAGGCCTGTTGTTATTCAGGCAGGGGAAAACTGATCTCAGTTTGGAAGTCAGGGGGCTGAGAGATATGCAGGCTGAGACAGGCTGAAAAAGCTAAGGAGAGGAAGGCAGAAAATGTATGCTGTAGACAGATGGCTAATAATTCCACACAGCTATCAATTTTCCTGGTTCTTTAAACAAATTCCTCCAGTGACATTGCAGCATGATTCATATTCTGTCTGGAGAAAACAGTATATACAGCTTGCAAAGTCCTGTCAAGTATACGATGAGCCAAAGAAATGTGCTGTTGGAATAGAAATAAACATTTTTTTCAGAGAGGAGCCAAGCTGGTTACAACAAATTCAGCTTGTTCCTTTATGTTTTCCCTTCCCCCCTTTCAAATTTTGGTTCTGTATTGTGGGTGCTTGTATTCATTTCTAAAAGCCTCCCAATTCAGGAAAGCAGTGAAGCACATGCCCAATTTTAAATAGATGCTTAATTTATGTTCTACTGAATTTAAGCATGTGCTTTAACTTAAAAAAGAAGAATGCTTTCCTGAATTGGAGTCTCAGAGTAAAATTTACAGAAGTGCCTACCTGCCTGAGGGACTAAGTCCTACTTGCAGAAGTGAAAACCAAAAGCTACTTTTGAAAATAAGGCTTAAGGCACTTTTGAAAATGTAACCCTATCTGCTTTCCTGCATAGCTATAGACTTAAACTTGTGTGTAAGAGACTTCCTTAAAGTCACAGAAAAATGTCTGTAGAGGTGTTTGTCAACCCAGTGCCTGCTCCTCCAGTCACACCATATGGTGTCTTTAATTTGGCTAAAGAATGCGGGGAAAAGAAAAAAGAAGCCAACAGGATGAAAATAATAAAAGGTCTCAGGCTGCTTACAATTTGTGCCCCTGACAGAGACTAAAGACTTCTTAAACAGGAACCGGGCACAATTATTGTTCAGATTGTCATTGTGAAGTATCTTTTACAGGTGTGGAAAACATATTTTCCCATCTGGTTCCTGCTCTGAGCTACACTGGTGGGCAGAACAAATTCCAGTCTTGGCTTTCACAAGGATTCTTTCCTAAAGGACTGCCCTCTGAGAGAATAAAAGAGGTTTCACAAAACACACCTAGTAGCAATGTTATGGAGATAGATGCATGGTTTCAGTTCTCCACCCTCCCAACCCCAACCCCAACCCCAACACACACAAAATGCTGGTACTTGCTAGGAAACATATTCTAGAGGCCAGCTGATATTTAGGTGCTGTTTTTCTTTGTTCCCTATAAAAAGTGTATGGAAGGATCTGATGATCTCCATGGCACAGTATTCATAATGAAGTGTATGATGGCTCTAAGTAAAGACAGGTCCTCCCTCTTGGAGTTCAGAGATGCTCCTACCGATTTAATTTCTATTTAGTACTCTACTTTCCCACCTGGACAATTTAATTTAATCTGGCAGAAGTTCTAACCATAAAAGATGAGTTCTTTCTGATTTCTGCTGTCCCTTAAGAACCAAAGACCGTATGGCCAGTCAGGAAACATTTGGACAACAAATACTGACTATCATGCTTTCATTTTATGCATCCTCACTCTCGCATACACGCTCTCTCTCTCTCTCTCTCTGCCTTGCTGTGGCTGCTGGGGTATAGACTTCCCAAGGGCCATTATTCTGTTACCCCCTCAAAATTGGTGCCTGGTGCTGATGCCCTTTGCTCCATCCTAGTCATGCTACTGCTGTATGGCTATGAAGGGATTCCTGTGGGAAAACAAGTGGGGGAAGCTCTGCACAGATATAAATCTTCAGTTATGTCAATGAAGCTACACCAGTTTATGCCAGCTCAGGAGCTGACCCAAAACCTTGCTTGTTTAGAATCTATCATTGGCTCTCATAACCTGAGCTTGCTTAGCATCTATTGCTTACTGCCACCTGAATTTCCCCTGCGTGACATAGCCACCAAGCAGATGTTGAAACCAGTGGCCTAAATTCATCTCCATAGTGTTTTTGGGGGGAGGGGTGGAGGGAGCAGGAGAATAGATGTCCTCCAGTTAAAGGGAGAATTTAATATCTGCTAAGCCCTTTCTTCTCTGAACCAGTAAAAAGAGCCTGGAATGGGCTCAGCATCCCTGTTCTGTTGTAGTCTGGGGTCCCTGGTGGCTTGTGCAATTTTAGGCAACAAGGGTCTTGTTAAGAAATTCAACCAGCTGGAGTTTAAAATGTCATCACCCTCATTTAAATAGGACATATGGTTCATATTTCAGCATACATTTATCTTCCTTTTAAGCAGTGAAGCAATCAATGTGACTGAGCATTGGCCTATTGCTAGAATAGCCCTGGCCCCATGGGTTGTCTTGCCTGACAACATCAACAAGATGCCGTACATACCTGGTGTTTCTTATCTGCCGTGGGAGAAGACCTGGAGCGCACATGCACAGCAATGGTGTGGCTATCAGACCTACTGAGCAAGTCTTCTGCAGACACAGATTTCCCAGATTTCATGGCTGGTGAGGGCATTTCAAAGGCCCGCTCCTGCTTCACATAGTAGGGTGAGCTGTGTATATCTTGCTGTTCTGTCTGGGTGCCTTTGCTGAGCTCTATTTTCCCTCTGTAATCTCGGGATCTGTCCCTTTGAAACTGCTTTGGAAAGGAACTGCTGCTGCTCTTATGGGGCCCCTTCTTTTGCTCAAACCCGTTCAGATCAAAACAACCCATAAGCCCAGGAGGAAGGGTGGCAGAAACTTGGCCAATTCTAGAGACCCCCTCAAGTGACTCCCTCTGGTGATAAAGGCTCTGATCCTGGAGGGAATTCATGCTGGATGCAGAGGAGAGGCTCTGGCTGTCTGGGCCACCAGTCTGCAGGAATAAGCCTTGTGAGTGCTCTCTCAGGAGTCCCACATCCTGAGAGGAAGGCCGCTTCCCAGTCTTGCGTTCAATGTATTCCACCAGAGCATTCTGTTGGAGCTGTTTGAGCTCTGGTTTGGAGAGGTTTATGGTGGAGCTAACCTTATTCTCTCTCTCAAAGATTTTGCATCGATCAGCCACTGTACTTTTTGGGAAGATGAAATTAAGGCATTTTTTGTGGAAGGAAAATGGCAAGGGTTCACTGTCAGAGACACCCACTTCATTCATTTTCTCTGGCTCAGAGTAGGATCTCTTCTGCTCAGCTGTCAACCGCTTTCTGCCTCCAATACGGGACAGGGGCTGAGGCCCAGCATGGTTCTCCTTGTGGGTGTAGCGCACAATGGTGATGCTCGTTTCTGTTGGAGTAACGCTGTGCCTCTCCTTGGGGATATGAGGGGATGTTGTGGTGGTCCTCAATCCAGTCTGGGCTGAGGCTGGCCTCTGAACAGTCTTCTTGGGCTTGATCCCAAAGGGGGGTGTGATACGCCTAAAAGATGTGGCTCTCAGGACCTTAGATTGAGCATCTTTGATACTGTTTCTGTAGGCCTTATTGAACAGGGTATCCAGTTGTGAACCATGGGTGTCTTGGATGTTTTCCTGCCAAAGCATTTCCTTTTTAGGTTCATCTGGCAGCTGGAATGTGCTTTTGCTCCTGGTTAGCCGAGTTGCCCATTTCTGAGTCTTATCCTTGGGATACAGGCTGTAGCACTCACTCTTTCTCAGCTGCTTCACCTCTGTCACCATTTGCTCCACAGGTTGCAAATTAGCCTCTTCAGGCGTCCTGTCTCCACTCCTACGTATGTGCTGCTGGAAGGAAATCTTGCTCTGTTCGTTGGATGGCTGCCCATGCTCTTGGGTACTAAACTTATTATGCATGTCTTCAATGCTGTTAAAAGAGTACCTAGTACCGGATGATGGAATGCGCCTGTTTGGCCCATAATTATGGCCAAATCTAGGCAGGCCTAAGCTTTGGGACCTGTGACTGTTTTGTCCACGTTGCTCAAACTTGCTGACCGTCTCCAGCACAGAGCAATGGGGATTGCTGGTATCTGGTTTCCCATACTGAAAGCTTTGGGTGCTGCTAGAGCTCATACGGCTTCTGCTGACATCAGAGGTCTTTGGGTACAGTGGAGAAGAAGGCTCCTTGTACTTTGGCTCAGCATTGTGGAAGGGGGCTGCACTGGAGAGTTCATTCTCTTGCCTTGTAATAGCCTGTTTGTCTGAGTCATTCCATTGGTCAGTCATTAGCCCTCTGTGATCCTTTTTTTCCTTTTTGCTGTTTTTCCAAGAGAGTTTGGTATCAGAATAACCCTCACATTGCTGGGTCTCCTTTAGCTCCCAGCTGTTTTGCCTCCAGGAATTCTCTGGGATATTTTGTGAGGATGGGGAGCCATGATACTTGGTCTGGCTGTAGTTCCACTGGTTGTGGGCTGCAGCATCCCTCTCATTTTTCTGCAGGTTGGCATTTATGTCCTCGGACTCAGTCACCCAGTACTCCTTGGGTTGGTAAAGGGCTTTTCTGTCACTGGTGTCTCTCGGGTGGGTCTGTAGCAATTGCAAATTATAGCTTGAGCACTGTACATGGCTTGTGCTCTCTTGGATGCCATGTGATATCATAGAAGGGGAACCTGGCTCATCCTTTCTTGGAGAGGATGAGTAGACTTGAGGAATGGCCATACTGTGAGGTTTGCTCTGAACAAATTTTGTTGCTTCCTGCTTTTTCTCTGCAGCAGGAGACACATGGTCTGGCTGATGGAAGGCAGCAGATCTGTTTGTAATGCTTTGGTTCCCATTCTCATCAAAGCTGGAATGGCTGTGGACCATGACCTTTTTATGCAAGGTGGGTAGAGGAGGAGCATATCCACTCTCTTTGGCCAGAGCTGGATAAAGCATCCCATTATTGCTTGCAGATGGCAGAGGTACCTGGGCAAAGTGTGGCTCAGGAGAAGGTACCAGGTAGATGCCAGTAGGAAGCAGAGGCTGCCCAGGCTGGACAGCTAGTGTGTAGCTCTGCTTGGGCTTCACTGTGGGGCTGCTCTCAGGGCTCTTTTCTACCACAGTGTGCAGATGTCCTTCCACAAACATGGGCTTCAGCGGCTGCCCTTGCCCCTGAGAGACAGATGGAGGCCAAGCCCCTTTCGGCTGAGTATGACAAGGCTTACTTTGATCAAGGGTAGACCAGGAACCAGGCCTCTCGTGGTGCCTTATTGCTGCATAGCTGTCACTACGAGTGGGTGGTAGTGGGGGGTCCTTCAAGTGATGGTTCTCGCTGTCAGAGAAGCTCTGGCTTTGTTGGCTCAAGAAGGGGACCCCACTGCTTCGGCCATAGCCATGCAGCTTGCTGTAGCTACGGCCTTCTGCCTGTGCCTGGGCTTTGCAGATTGGAAGCAGTGAAGAAGACTTCACCTCATACTCCTGAGAGACCCCTAGCTGGGTGTCATAGACAGTCTTGATGTACCTGATGTCAGCCTGCCTCATTCCCTCCTGCCGGCTACCTTGGGAATGTACGTTGTCGATAGAGCAGGAGCGCTCCTTGAAGAAGGAAGGTGCTGCATACTCAGGGATGCTAGAGCTGGTAGAGAAGGAGCTGTAGGCAGAGTCCCTTTTGCAGTGGAGGTGGGAGAGCTGGTCAGTGCTATTGGTTGATTTGGCTGGTGAGAGGTGGCCAGGGTGGTATCCAGAGGGGGTGTGGTCCAAGCTTTCCATGCTATCCCTTGAGCTGTACTGGTCAGGGCTTCTCCTCAGATAGATATGATCATAGCCAGAGAGATCACTTGTTGATGAACTGGAGGAGAGTGAGAGAAGGGAAAAAGTACTGTTTGAGAGAGAGGCACATTTTAACTTATAAATGATCTCAGAAGCAAGATGTTTAGTTCTTAGATGAAGAGATGAAAACCCATATTTGGGCCTTACTCTGTGTCCTGTTTGCACAGTCATCACAGTTCACGAGAAGAAATTGCTTAACATTGCAACATGTCTCTTATTTTTCATTGAGTGGTAGGGGAAGAGAGAGGAGGAAGCACAATACATATCGAGGGAACCAGGGAGGTCCATCCCACCCATCAATCCCATCCAAAGCACTAGAAAACTATAATAAATGCAGATGCCACAAAAGGAAAGGGACAAGAATAGGAGAGGCTTCTCAGGGGGGTGGAATTTAATCTGTCTCTTTTTCTCATTTAATTTCTTTTTATGGAAATGAAGGCTACACCCTGGCAATCTTCCTAGAAACCAGAGACATTTTGTTTGCTGTGAGAAAACTAAACTGACAAGTCAGAAAGGAGATGTGTATGTATATATTGGGAAGTGGGCAAGAGGAGGAGAAAATCGTAATAGTGGTTTGATATAGCTTCAGGAAGTCTTTAAAGCCGCACTGCAGATGTAGTTAGTTTAGCAGGTGAGAGTGCTGCTTGTAAAGGGACACAGAGCATTAACAGGGTCAGATGTATGTATGTGTTGTTTGAGGAACTGCTGTTGTGGTTGTTGGAAATCTGTTCCTAAATCAGTGTATTTGAGGCATCGTTAATGGGAGGGAGGGACCTAATCATGTTCCAAAATGACTAGTGTCAGAATAGGTTGGGGGGTCGGGTAGGGGGGAACAGAAGGAAGGTTTTAAATTGTTGGGATGTTCTTTCTATGCTCCTCTTTTACTAGAGCTGAGAAGGGTTAAACTCCTAATTTTCCTCTTTCCATGGATGGAACCCTTCTGAGACTGGGAGGTATAGCAAATAGGGCTGTGCAAAACAGTACCATTTCATTTTGACTTCCGTTTCACCATTTCGATGGGACAGTGTTTCATTTCAAGTTGAATTTCATTTCAAAAGCACTGTTCTGTTTCGTTTCGTCAAAACTGTTTCACTGTTTTGACGCTGTTTCAATGTTTCACCCATAGGCTATAATGGGAAAGTATGAAACTGCCTATAACTTCATTATTTCATGTCTGATTTGGATGAAACTTGCTGGGATGGTAGCACCTTATGAGGCTACAAAGTCCGCCAAATTTCAAGGACAGAGGTGCAGAGGTTTTTGGGAAACTGCACCTCAAATTCTTGAAAGCAAAACTCAGGTCATGTGTGTGTGTTGAGGCACAGTGGGGTGAAAACTGCAGGCATGGTAGCCCCTGCTGAGGCCACAAAGCCTGACAGGTTTCAAGGAGGTAGTTGCAGGGGTTTCTGGGAAACTGCACTTCAAGCTGCTGACAAGCAAAACTCATGTCACATAGATTCATAGACGTTAGGGCTGGAAGGGACCTCGTAGATCATCAAGTTCAGCCCCCTGCCCCAGGGGCAGGAAGTCAGCTATGGTCGAAGGATCCCAACAAGATAAGCATCCAAACATTTCCTGAAAGAGTCCAAAGCAGGTGCCTGCACCACTTCTGGAGGGAGTCTATTCCAGGTCTTGGGGCTTAGAAAGTAAAGAAATTTTTTCTTATGTCCAGCCTGAAATGGTCTTAGAGGAGTTTATGATTGTTGGTCCCTGTTTTACCTTGGAGTGCTCTGGTGAACAGATGTTCTCCCAGATCCTGATGTATACCCCTTATGTACTTAGAGGCAGTCACCAGGTGTCCCCTGAGCCTGCACTTTTCCAGGCAGAAGAGTCCCATGGCTCTCATGTGTGTGTTAAGGCAAACCCCTCAAAATAAAAGGGTCTAGAAAGAAAGCAAAAGGTATTGTGGAATCCCACTTGCTAGGCTAGCAAGTAGGAAATCCAATCAATGGTAGCAGTATCCTTTATTGTCTAACGCTCCTGAGCTTCTGGTAGATAACTCAGTAACTGACCCCTAGGCAGAAAGCAGGCCAGTTCAAACAATGCTGCCTTTTATGCTGTTTTTCCACCCCTCCCCCAGAGAACTGGGATTGGAAGGGACCTCAGGGAAGGATCGCAGTCACTGGCTAGCTACACAGTCAATATCAAAGCAATCCTTCCCCTATCTTTCCCCTCCCTCTCCTTACTTTCTGTTTCCCTGCAGGCAAGCCCAGCTTCAGCTTCGAAACTTGAAATGTTTTGAAACTTTCAAAACATTTTGACTTCCCTCGTTTCGTTTCAAGGCTGTTTTGAAACCCTTCATTTCATTTCAATTTCCCTGTTTCAAGCTTGAAACAAGTCAAAACAGCGTTGTCACAAAACAGCCGATGAAATGTCACACAGCCCTATTAGCAACTGGCTTGGCCCTGACACCAGGAGTAGGTCACGAAATGCAGTAGCTGCAGAGAGTGGTTTAGTAGCTGAAATAGCTGCATTTCCTAGTATGGCAGCTTCAGTTCCTGTGTAGGAACTATGGATGTTTATACACGTGCTCTGGAAGAGAGAGAGAGAGAGAGAGAGAGAGTGTGTGTGTGTGTGTGTGTGTGATGGGGGGGTGAGCTTTAATTAGAGTGGCTCTGAGAGCCACTCCAATTAAAGCATCCAGAGAGCTATGTGTATCGATGTCCCTGCACTGAAAAATGGTGGCGGGGGCACCTTAATGAAAACTCGTTGAATGATGAGCACAGTAATGACAATGCTCCAGCAGACTTGATTAATTGAGTCTGCTCTGACAGGCTCTAATTACAGTGCATTGGAGTAGGCTGCATGTGTATAGGTTCCCTATGTTGTGATAGCTAAGCTCCATACATGGTCACTGAATTTATTAGAACTGACAATGCTCAGCAGCTTTGAAATTCAAGTGACTATGTCCCTTTGTGAAGCAGGTAGGAATAAAAGCAGCCCTCGGGCTAAGGCATAGACATTACACAGCTTATAGAACAAAACATCCTGACTGTAAGCTCTCGATTTGGCTAGGGACAGACATTATACATAAACCAGTTTAAGTGATCAGAAACTGGTTTAAACCTGTAACAGAACAGACATTCAGTGCATGTAAACAAGTTTCAAAATGCCTGAAATCAGTTTGAGATAAACTTGGTTGAATGTAGTATCAGATTTAACTGATTTGGCTCAAACCGGTTTATGCAGTGTCTGTCCAGACCCTTTCCTAGTGTAACTTAAACCAGAGTCCTACAGCATCCCAGCATGCTCTCTGGGCTGGACTCTCTGTTCCAGCCCAGCAGGGCTGGCCCTGCCCCTCTGCTCCCCAGCCGGGGCAGGGACGGGCAGGGACAGGCAGGAACAGGCAGAGGTGGGGGTCTGGCCAGAGAGTGGTTTAATTTCCCCATCCCTGTCCTACCGGCAGGGACCGGAGCCAGGTCTGCCAGGTGCTCCCCACTCACTGCTGCAGTGGCATGCCACCATAGCTTCTGAGGCAGAAGGGGCAGGGAGAGGGGTTAATCTCCCCCTCTACCCCTACTACCCTTGGGGGACTTCAGCCAGGTCTGCCTGCCCCAACTGCCACTGCTGAGTGGCAGAATAAGCCCTATTATTTCCCCTCTGCCAGACGCTGGAGGGAGGGGGAATAACCCCTGTTCCTGCCCCCCGCAAGGGGCCCTGCCAGGTTGGGACTGCTTGGGGAGAGGGCTTCCTGGGTCAGATTTGAGAAGCCAGTGGGCCCGGAGGCTGGCAGCCACTACTGTTGCACCCCCTGCCCCATGCAGCACTTTGAGCTGCAGCTGCACAAGCACCTGTGGGCTCGCCGGGGTAGGGGACTGTTCTGCCTCCCTTGACTCCAGCTGTCATTGCCACAGCTGCACTATGCTGCACTACTCTGGGTGGGGGAGGTGGGAAGCTTCTGTCCCACACATGGAACTCTGGCTCCAACTCCTGGTTGCCTTGGAAGGTGGAAAGTGCTCGGGTGGAAAACTTCAGTCCAGCGGCTTCAGCTGGAGCTCCACGCACAGGTCAGAAGCCACTGGTCTGAAGCTCCTTCCCCCCACCATCTCTTGGAGTGGCTCAGGAATGGCAGGAATGGGAGGGGGAGTAACCACTGTAGGCGAGGAGAAACTGGCTTAGCCTGGCAGGGCTGTTTTTTTCCCCTCGACTCCAGCTGCGGCTTCTACTGCACTGTGCAGTGCCAGGCTGGGCTGAGGGAGCTTCCTTCAGCCCAGCAGCTTCAGCCCAGCTCAGGTTGAGGCCACCGGGCTGAAGGAAGTGTCCCCAGCCTCGAGCAGTGCTGTGCAGTGTGGCAGGAGCTACAGCTGGAGGCGAGGGGAGAAAAACAGCCCTGCTGGGCCAAGCCAGCTTCCCCCACCTGCAGTGGTTACTCTCCCTCCCATTCCTGCCACTCCTGAACCACTCCAGGAGGTGGCAGTGCGGGGTGGGGGGAACTTCAACCCAGTGGCTTCTACCACATGCATGAAGCTCCGGCTGCAGCCCCTGGACTGAAGCCTTCCACCCAGGTGCCTTTTGCCTTCCATGGTGTCCGGGAGCTGGAGCCAGAACTCCACACGCGGGGCAGAAGCTTCCCACTCACCCAGTACGGTGTGGTGCAGTTGTGGAAGTGGCAGTGGCAGCTGGAGCCGAGGGGGGCAGAACAGTCCTCCGGCCCGCCTGCAGCTGCTTGTGCAGCCGCAGCCCCAGGTGCCACACAGGGCAGGGGGCACGGCAGTGGTGGCTGCCAGGCTCAGGGCCTGCCCGCACCTCCGAGTTGGCCCAGGAAGCATGCTCCCCCGGCAGCCCTCACCTGGTGGGGCCAGATGCCAGCTGGAAGGGCCCTTGGGGGGAAGAGGGGAGTTATTTTCCCTCTTTCGGCATCTGGGACAGGAGGGGGCTCATTCTGCTGCTTAGTGATGGTGGTGGTTGGTGTGGGCAGACTTGGCTGCGGTCCCCTGGAGGCAGTGGGGGTAGAGGAGGAGAATAACCCCCATCCCTGCCCCCTCTGCCTCAGATGCCCCTCTGCATGGTGGCCTGCTGCTGCAGCAGTAAGGAGGGAATTCTCAGCAGACCCGGCTCCAGTCCTGCTGATAGGACAGGGCAGGGGGAATTAAATACCTCTGGCCAGTTCAGCCCGGACTGGCCACCTGCCTCCCCCCCAACCTCCCGCACAGCTACCCTGCAGCCAAGGGTATGCACTAGCACCCCAGGCTCCTGGCCTGAGCAACTGCAGGCATGTGCCCACATTTTCTCAGTCCAGGGGGGACATCTGTGCTGTTACAAGCTGGTTCAACCTAGGCAGGTTAAACTAACCTGCAAAAGATGAATCAATTCAGGCTTCAGCTCTTTGAATGTCTGTCGCTAGCATAGGCAACTGGTAGGGGGTGCACGGGGGTGCACGTGCCCCACATGACGGGGCCAGTGCCTGCCTGACAGCTGACACTGACACTGTTGGCAGGGCTGGTGCCCCCCTAACAGGGCCGCCACTGTTGGTGGCTTCTGCGGGTGTCCCCCCAGATTCAGGAGGCACCAGTCACCCATGGTCCCTAGCCTTTGTGGTTGGATGAATGCCCCTAAGTGCAAAGGACAGATGAAAAAGAAGTGCACTAGGTTTAAGGAAAGGCATGGGAGGGTGGTGAGATGACCTACATTTTGTAAGGTATGTGGAGAGTCCGAGGGAAAGATTTTCAATCAGCACAAGAGCCAGTTTATTCACTGACAATCACAGTTTCTTACCTGGATCCCCATTTTATTCTTTTTGTTTTTAATGAAAAAGTAGACTATTATTGAGCCTGAGGCCTGCCAAGCCAAAGTGCAGCCCTGGCAAACTGAACACTAGATGCCAGTGGTGTTCCTTAGAAAAATATCTGGAGAAAAAGCACTGTTGGCAGCAGAGATTAAATCTCATGTGATCCAGCCTGAAGCTGTCAGCCACTGCAAAGCAAAGTTCTTTACTGTGGAATAAATAGGCTTGCAGAATGATTTGTGCAGTGTACTGGAGGGGAACACATATTGCTACTGTAGCAGTTTTTTGAAATCTCAGTTTTCCTTTCCCTTACCAAAGCCCAAGCCTGGCTCTCGGCTTGTAGAACAGTTGCCAGTGTTTAAGTTTCATAGAGTTCAAATACTAATGGCTGTGGAGAGAGTGCTCTCCTGAATTCTGAGGTGGTTTTAGTTTTTTATGGGAAATAAGAGGATAGACTCTCATATTTCTCCCCAGCAACTACCATGATGGTAAAATAAAAGTGTCTTCTGGATATTTTGAAAGCAGCTGGAGACATGTCTGTTTACAGCAGCTCTTATTCCTTCTCCATCTTTGCAAAACAGACTTTGAAAAACAAAACCCCTGTTGGCTGGGATCTGGAAATGCATTCCAATGAACTACTGTTCAGTTTTGCTGCCTAAACAATACCTGAAGGTGTCTGACATGATGTATATTATTTTAATGGTGCTATGATCACAACAACATAGTTCTCGAGATAGCTATGAACCACCCTTTCTGCCTTATGAGGGAAGTGCACACACAGAAACACACATGCAAACACATGCACACACATATGTATGTTTATGCATACTGTAGCAGAGACCCCTAATCCCTGCTACTTGAGAGGTAGGAAGCCAGGAAAGCTGCAGGTGGGTAGGCAGCTGAAGGAGTCAGCTGCAGAGTAAGCAAGCAGCCAGGGACATATACGAAGATTTAAAGAGCAGCAGGGGAGAGGGCAGTGGCTGCAGCTCAGGGTTTAAGCTGCCACACATCAGGGCTGGCTTAATGCTGGAATAATTAGAAACCTGTACTGGGAAGAAGGCCAGGTGACTCAAAAGGGGTGGAGTCCAGCATACTAAAAGCCTAGCTGCTCAACCAGAGATCTGAGTCTGTTCCTGACTCCTTCTGTGAGCAGGTTACATGGTGCGAACTGTGTAACAGGTTTTTAGTGTGCTTTGATCTGCCAAGTAAACCACAAGGGCCACTTGGCAGAGTGTTGGAGGTAAAGTTTTACACACACACACACAGAGTAAAAGCTCTGTTATCCGGCATCCCCCAGGAATGGGGGATGCCAGATAACAAAATATGCTGGTTAATTAAGCAGCCCGAACAGGCACCCTTGCCTTCTCCCGCCATGTCTGGGGCATTGCCGCCCCTCCCACGGCATCGCCAACCCTCCCACAGGCCCTGTGGTGCTCGTGGGACAGGGAGGCGGGCCCTGCACAGCCTGTCATGCCCCCAGGCCGTGGGGGCTTGGCAGCGCAGGCTGCTTTGCCCCAGGCCGTTGGGGCTCAGTGAAACCGGAAGTGCCACGGTGGGCACTTCCGGTTTCATTTTGCCTTACAAGCTGGCAAGCCGGTTAATAGAGTATGCTGGCTTGTAAGGGGTCAGTTAATCAAACTTTTACTGTGTATATATATATATATATATATATATATCTCCCTGTGGGGCTCTGACTCCTCTGAATACCAGCTTTCTCCATAGGGATCAGACCCCTTTGGCCCTCATTGCCTTCAGGGCTAAAATCATGGCCACCACCCTCCCCTATAGCCGTGTCCATACCTCACAATTGTTATTCTGTCAATAACTGCTTTCCCCTGTAGGACTCAGTCCTGGCCCAGGTGTTCTGCAGCCAGATTCGGCAGCCAGAATCAGCCAGGCCAGGCCCATTCCCCACCCCTCTTCTAGCCCAGCAATGGCTGCCCTGCCTGCCCCAGCTCCCAGCACTTGGGGAAAAAAAGCCCCAGCTCAGCAGGTGCTGCCAGGCAGGGGGCCATCCCTGCTGCCCCCCACTGCCCCATGTTGCATGGGGGGCTCTGTATGAGTCCCCAACCCCCCCCCCCCCCCCAGCACCCTCACGGGTGCCCTGCACAGGCCAGCTCCAACCTTTTAAGAAAAAAAAGTGAAGAAACCCCGGAACTCACTGCTTCTGCTGGCAGGGGATGATCCCCACTGCCCCACACCACATGGCAGGCTCTGCACAAGCCCCCAAAGCCCTGAGGCTGCACCAGGAATGGGGGGGGGAGGGTTGGGGGGGCTGGCAGGGGTCCCCCCATGGTCCCCTTCCCCCTCTCCCAGCCCCGCCTCCCCTGCCCCTAGTACTTACAAGCTCAGAGTGGCTGACCGGGGACTGCCTGAATCATCAAAGCTCTCTGAATCTTTGCCGAAGATTCACAGAGCTTTGAATCAATTTGGATCTTTAAATTGGTCCCCTGATTCAATTTGGATTCAGAGATTCGGCCACCAAATCTCCTCCGAATTGAATCAACACCCCAAGCTTTGCACAGCCCTAGTGACAAGGGTTGTTTCCATGGTGCCAAGGTCCTTTCCTTATTTCTTTTTACCAGCTAATTTTGATTTAAGATTTTTTTGCTTTGACGGGGAGGGCGAATAGGGCAGAGAACATTTGCAAGTCCTTTAGGGCTGGCAAGCATCTTCTCTTATCTTCTCTTTACTATAAAATATTAAGGGCTTGTTGAACTCATTTTAAAGGGTTTTACCCTAACAATGATTTCAGAGGCACTACCCATTCATAGTGGACCAGAAGACAGATGGTGTAACTTATTTAGGAAACTTAAAAAAATGAGGTCTCTGTACTGAATTGTGATATCTCATTGGTACAGCAGGGCTTGACTTGGTCCTTGCATATAGGTTGGGGATATGTAGCCAGATTTTTAAAGCAGTTTAGCTCCCAGTAATTCTAGTTTAGGCACTTTGTAAAATAAAGGTAGCTGCTTCATGTGGGTGCACATAAACAATTTAAGGACTACTGAAACCGTATCAATGGTGGCTTCTGAGCATCCTTGTAAAACTTGTTGCTTGGTCTCATTTTGCCTGATACAGCTTTTGACCCATTTCTTTGTCTCCTGTGTTATATATGTAAATGCTGATGCTGCAGTAAACTCCACAAAAGCAGATCTCTGAGCTAAGCTACAGCTGTCTTGAAGTCAATGAGACTCCACTGGCCTGGACAGCAGCATGGGACCAAAAGTTCAATTTAGAGGTCTTGCTGGAGGATTGGCCTACCTTACAGCATGTGTGCAAGATGCCTACGGGAACTATGTAAAGAACTAATGAGAGTGGTAAAAGCCAGAAACTGTTGTTTCAGTCTTTTCCTCAGAGACTGATCCAAAGTCCAGTGGGAGTCTTTCAAATAACTCTTGGGCTGTAGGTAGGGCTCTTTGTCCATACACAGGCAGAACTACTACTCAAGTTAGTGGAAATATGGATTGAGAGAAGACTGCAATGTAAGACCTATGGTAACTCAATAAGCATGTTATCCAAAACAGCTAGCCACAGCTAGACAGCTCACCAGAGGTGACTGAGTTTATTGCTAAGAAAGATGTCTGTTATGGATGAGAAGAAAGTGTTGGGTTGGCAAACTTGAGCTTACTGGGTGGAACCAGCCCCTGAAGATTGGACCTGGCCCTCCACGGTTCAGGAAATCAGAAGCACACTGGCCCAAGAAGCAGAGGAGGTGTTCCCAGGCTCCTATTGCCTGTTATGTTCAGTTTAATCCACCTGCTACAGAAGAGATGGCATCCCCAGGCACCTACCTTTTTCCATCTATTCACTCTGTAGCATCTCCTGATCCCTGGGAGGGTGCAGATATTTGTGACCTGAACTGAGGACTGAGTCACAAAAAGCAAACCACAGCGGCAGAAGGCTGCCAATCCCTGCACTAGACAAAAATAAATTCTCCATTATGTTTTTGAGCCTTACATTATTGCATGGTGCTTACCTAGAATGGTAGGACTGGTACCAAGGGGTGCCAATCATGCCCTGAGATATTTTCATCATGCTGGGGTCAGGTTGGTTTTCAATGAATTTGGTTGAATGCCAGGAGTGCGATCAGCCAACAGGTTCACTCTGCCTGGGTAGAAACAGAGGGATCCAAAATATTAGCTAGGCCTAGTCATCTGGTTCCTTTGCCTGGGCTAATGTTCATGAGAACAGACATTGGCAAATAAATTTCAGTCAAACCATGTCACTCTTCAGCTTACAACTACTTTCTGGTTGATTAACTTTGAAAGGCCATAGAACTACCCACCCATCTTAGTTTACCCTTGATGATACATATTCATTCGAAAGTCACTCATATCAAGAATACACACAGATGTACATCCATATATGTCCTGATGTATGTGGATACATACAAGTATATGTATATCCCAACATGTATTCAGACAATTCCAACAATGCACAAACATATTTAGTGATTGCAACTAAACCCATTAGCTCCTTGTCAATAATTGTACTTGTGTACCTTATAAACATGGACCCTGTCCCTGCAACACGATTCTTATGAGTGGAGCCAGGTACAACTTTGGAAAATGGAGGGCCTTGTTCAAAAATCAGTGTAGAACATCCTTGGGAGAAAAATTAAATAGAAAGTAGGTAGGGGAAGAAAGTGGGGAGAGGGAGGAATTATAAAAGATATAACAAAATAGAAATGTTTGTGTTGCTGACTACTGTAAAAATGAATTGCTGTAGTTTTTGCAGCTTGGAAATGTGCATTTATTTTACATATTATAATGATATAATGATGTAACATTAGGTCATTGATAAAATTTAGTATTAAGGCTACAAAATTAAGAATCATACAAAGGCACATCTGTTGCTCTGAGACTCGACTTCTGTATCACAAACAAAGAAGAACTAGTGGAATTGGTTCCAAGATAAGGCCAACTTAACATAATTTGTTGTGCAACCTACTATTCATTCTGAAGTTAGTATTTCACTGAAAAGCCAATATTCAGAGGTACTTTAAGAAAGTAGGGAAGAACTAGATTTGGGGCTCCTGAGGCAGCTCTCAGAGACCATAAAAGCTAAGGAGGCAGTAGTCATGGGGGACCTAAACTACCCAGACATCTGCTGGGAGACGCAGACAGCAAAGTCCCACCGTTCACGCAGGTTTCTAACCTGTGTACAGGACCTCCACCTGACACAGGAGGTACACGGTCCCACTAGGGGGAATGCCATACTGGATCTGGTATTGGCAACGGGGGATGACATGGTAGGGGACCTCCAGATTGGTAGCCATCTGGGGGACAGTGATCACCTAATAATAGAATTCTTCATAAGACATTGAGTGGGTAAGGTAACTAGTAGGGTGAAAGTGCTAGACTTTAGGAAAGCTGATTTCAATGAACTCAGACGATTACTCAAAGACGCACTGCAGAGTAGGAGTTTTGAAGTGATGGGAGCCCAAGAAGGGTGTCTGTGCCTTAAGGAAATGATCCTTCGGGTACAAAGGGAGACGATCCCGATGCAAGGAAAAAGAGGGAAAGGGGCCAGGAGGCTTCCATGGCTGACCAGAGAAATCCAGGGCAGCCTATGGGCCAAAAAGGGAGCACATAAAAAGTGGAAACAGGGAGAGATCACCAAAGATGAGTATACCTCCTCTGCTCGTGCTTGCAGGGAGGCAGTTAGAAGGGCTAAAGCTACCATGGAGCTGAGGATGGCATCCCAAGTAAAGGGCAACAAGAAATTGTTTTTTAGATATATAGGGAGTAAAAGGAAGGCCCAGGGTGGAATAGGACCCCTACTAGATGGGCAGAAGCAATTGGTGATGGACAGGGGGGACAAGGCTGAACTCCTCAACGAGTTCTTTGCCTCAGTGTTCCTAGGAGAGGGGCAAGACAAGTCTCTCACTGGGGTTGTAGAGAGGCAGCAGCAAGGCGCCAGACTGCCATGCCTAGAACCTGAGATGGTGCAGAGTCACTTGGAGGAACTGGATGCGTTTAAGTCGGCAGGCCCGGATGAGCTCCATCCGAGGGTGCTGAAGGCACTGGCCGACATCATTGCACAGCCACTGGCAGAAATATTTGAACGCTCGTGGTGAATGGGCCAAGTCCCGGAGGACTGGAAAAGGGCCAATGTGGTCCCCATCTTTAAGAAGGGGAGGAAGGAAGACCCGGGGAACTATAGGCCAGTCAGTCTCACCTCCATCATTGGCAAAATCTTTGAAAAAATTATCAAGGCTCACATTTGCGAGAGCCCAGCAGGACAAATTATGCTGAGGGGAAACCAGCACGGGTTCGTGGCAGGCAGATCATGCCTGACTAATCTAGTCTCTTTTTATGACCAGGTTACGAAATGCCTGGACACAGGAGGAGGGGTGGATGTCGTATACTTAGACTTCAAGAAGGCCTTCAATACGGTATCCCACCTCATACTGGTGAACAAGTTAAGAGGCTGTGACTTGGATGACTACACAGTCCGGTGGGTGGTGAATTGGCTAGAGGGTCGCACCCAGAGAGTCGTGGTGGATGGGTCGGTTTCGACCTGGAAGGGTGTGGGCAGTGGGGTCCCACAGGGCTCGGTCCTTGGACCAATACTCTTTAATGTCTTCATCAGCGACTTGGATGAGGGAGTGAAGTGTACTCTGTCCAAGTTTGCAGATGACACAAAGATATGGGGAGAAGTGGACATGCCAGAGGGCAGGGAACAGCTGCAAGCAGACCTGGGCAGGTTGGACAAGTGGGCAGAAAACAACAGAATGCAGTTCAACAAGGAGAAATGCAAAGTGCTGCACCTAGGGAGGAAAAATGTCCAGCACACCTACTGCCTAGGAAATGACCTGCTGGGTGGCACGGAAGTGGAAAGGGATCTTGGAGTCCTACTGGACTCCAAGATGAACATGAGTCGGCAGTGCGATGAAGCCATCAGAAAAGCTAATGGCACTTTATCATGCATCGGCAGATGCATGACGAATAGATCCAAAGAGGTGATACTTCCCCTCTATCGGGCACTGGTCAGACCGCAGTTGGAGTACTGCGTGCAATTCTGGGCACCGCACTTCAAGAGGGATGTGGATAACCTGGAGAGGGTCCAGAGAAGGGCAACTCGTATGGTTAAGGGCTTGCAGACCAAGCCCTACGAGGAGAGACTAGAGAACCTGGACCTTTTCAGCCTCCGCAAGAGAAGGTTGAGAGGTGACCTTGTGGCTGCCTATAAGTTCATCATGGGGGCACAGAAGGGAATTGGTGAGGTTTTATTCACCAAGGCGCCCCCGGGGGTTACAAGAAATAATGGCCACAAGCTAGCAGAGAGCAGATTTAGACTGGACATTAGGAAGAACTTCTTCACAGTTTGAGTGGCCAAGGTCTGGAACGGGCTCCCAAGGGAGGTGGTGCTCTCCCCTACCCTGGGGGTCTTCAAGAGGAGGTTGGATATGCATCTAGCTGGGGTCATCTAGACCCAGCACTCTTTCCTGCCTATGCAGGGGGTCGGACTCGATGATCTATTGAGGTCCCTTCTGACCCTAACATCTATGAGTGTATCTATGAATCTATGAAAGTGCAATGCATTTCAGTGTCCATCTATTTGAAACAAGAAATAAATTCTATGCTATGTGTTCCCTAAAGTGCAGGGCCCCCTCAAGCATGGGGACTTGTGTGGAAACACAGGTAGCACATGCTGAAAATCAGCTATGAATCAAGCCGTACATCTGGGCAGATGAACACAGGAGCTTAGGTTACCTTGCAGGATGGGGGATCCGGAGGTAGCAACCACGGAATGTACCATGTGATGCTACTGTATAAAAATCCTACAGGGCACATCTACACAAGACGCTGACTATGCAGTAGCCAAATATTACCACTATAAGTACCAAATAAATAAATAAAAATACTAAATAAATGTGCAGTAACCACTTGTGCAGACGTGCCAACAGATAAGAAATCAGCATTTGTCAAAAGGTATTATAACAAAAGTAACAGCGGGGGGAGTTAATAACAGAAGGCACTTTTACACATGTTCTGGGGGCGGTCAGGAGGTCATTTAGTTCAACCCCCTGCTCAAAACAGGACCATTTCCAACTGAATCATCCCAGCCCAAACTTTGTCTAGCCAGGTTTTGAAAACCCTCAAGGATGGAGCTTCTACCACCTCTCTGGGTAATCTGTTCCAGTGTTTTACAACCTCCCTAGAGAGAAAATTCTTCCTAAGATCTAACCTAAACTTCTCTTGCTGCAACTTGAGACCATTGCTTCTTGCTCTGTCATTTGCCAACACTGAGAACAGTCTAGCTTCATCCTCTTTGTAACTCCATTTCAGGTAGTTGAAAACTGCTATTAAGTACCCTCTTCTCTAGACCACATAAGCCCAGTCAGTCTTTCCTCATAAGCCATGCACCCCAGTCCCATCACCATTTTGGTTGCCCTCTGTTGGGACTCTCTCCAATTTGTCCACACCCTTTCTGTAGTTGGGGGGGGGGGGGGAGCAAAACTGAACACAGTACTCCAGATGTGGCCTAACCAGTGTTGTATAGAGAGCATCAATCACTTCCCTTGATTTACTGGCAACACACCTGCCAATGCAGCCTGGTATGCCATTCATCTTCTTGGCAACAAGGGCACACTGCTGGCTCATATTTGGCTTATTGTCCACTGTAACCCCCCAGGTCCTTTTCTGCAGAGCGGCTGCCCAGCCAGTCAGCCCCCAGCCAGTCAGCATGGGACTGTTCGTCCTAAGTGCAGGACTTTGCATTTTTCCTTGTTGAACCTCATGAGATTTCTTTTGGCCCAATCCTCCCATCTATCTAGGTCACTCTGAATCCTAGCCCTATCCTCCAGCATATCTACTACTCCCCCCAGCTTGGTGTCATCTGCAAACTTTCTGAGGATGCACTCTATGTCATCTTCCAGGTTGTTGATGAAGACATTGAACAAAACCAGCCCCAGAACCAACCCGTGGGGCACTCCACTCGATACCAGCTACCAACTAGACATCAAGCCATTGATTACTACTCTCTGAGCCTGATGCTTCATCCAGTTTTCTATCCACCTTACAGTCCATTCATCCAGCCCATACTGCCTTAGCTTTCCTGTGAGAATGTTGTGGGAGACCATATCAAAAGCCTTGCTACACTGGTCTCCCTGCATCCACAGAGCCAGTCATCTCATCATAGAAGGCAATCGGGTTGGTCAGGCATGATTTGCCCCTGCTAAATCCATGCTGACTGTTCCTAATCAGCCTTTTCTCCTCCAAATATTTAGAAATGGATTCCTTGAGGATCTGCTCCATGATTTTTCCAGGGACTGAGGTGAGGCTGACTGGTCTGTAGTTCCCTGGATCTTCCTTCTTCCCTTTCTGAAATATGGTCACTATGTTTGCCCTTTTCAAATCATCTGGGACCTCTCCTGATCGCCATGAGTTTTCAAAGATGATGGCCGATGGATCTGCAATCACACCAGCCAACTCCCTCAGCAGCCCTGGGTGAATCCCATCTGCTGCCATGAACTTGTACACGTCTAGCTTTTCTATATAGTACCTAACTTGTTCTTTCACCACTGCGGGCTGCTCACTTCCTTCCCAAACTGTGCTGCCTAGTGCAGTAGTCTGGGAGCTGACCTTGCCTGTGAAGACTGAGGCAAAAGAGGCATCGAGCACTTTTCTGCACCCTCTTTCACAAGGTTGCCTCCCCCCTTCAGTACAGAATGTAATGGTTTTGGACAAACTAATTACAGCAATGTGAAAAGGAAGTGAGAACTTATCATGTGACAGCTGCTCTGTGATGACTGTCCACGTGCTTGATCTTTTCCCAAGGTGAATGAAAGCTAAACCTAAATATCTTACTGTTCTTTGGCTTGGATGATCTAGTTGGGCGTGGTCCTGCTTTGAGCAGGGGGTTGAACTAGATGACCTCCAGAGGTCCCTTCCGACCCTAATTTTCTATAACTCTATGATTCTTTCATCTTGTGCTAAGCTGTCATGGTATGACCTTCATTTACTGCAGAGTAAGTAGATGCACATTAGATCTGTGTCAAGCTTCAGGAGCTGGTTCGATTTGGAGGAGATTTCACCCAATTCAGCTGCCAAATCTCCAAATCTGAATCGAATCAGGAGACCAATTACAAGGTCCAACTTGATTCAAAGCTCTCTGAATCGATTTGGAAAAGATTTGGAGAGCTTTGGAGATTTGAACAGTCCACGCTCGCTGCTACAGGGAGCTGGACCCAGACTCTGTGCTCGTAAGTAGGTAAAACGTTCATGTAGTTACATGGGCATGGTTTATGAAGGAGACTGGAACATCAACATTTAAGGCATATTCTTGGATGTACAGGTGAATATTTAGCTCCAATTTTTATTTTGAGGCAATAACAATATTTAGTTTGTCAAAACAGAGCAGTTGTTTAGCAAAGGCAGCTTTTGATTGTACTAGTCTTTCATTAAAAACTGGTCTCAACACCTGATTTATTCCAGAGTACAGGTTTCAGGTGCAAACCATTCAATTTCAAACCATTGCAACAATAAGCATTCTTAGTGTTCTCTAAAAATGGTACCAGTACTGGCTTTATAAAGACTGTAATAATGTGAAACCCTGACTCTTATCCCTAATAGACTGGCTCAGTGGTAAATCTTTCAGTACTGCTGTTCATTTTTGCCTCAGGTGAAGACTGACAACATGTTTTAACTGATGTAAACTAGCATAGCTCAGTTGACTTTAACAGAGATCTGCCAATTTGCAACAGTTGAGGATTTAGACTAAAAAGATGAAGTGTTTCAAAATGCAAAAGTGACTTAAATGATTCTGTACATTTAATGTACCTACTAGAATAGGTTATCACAACAAATAAAGCATATTTTCTTTATTGTAAAGTTTAGGTTGATGGTGAAAAATAACCCCTCTGTTGTAAGTGGTTCCAATGCCATGGCTTGACAAAATGCCTCCAAGATACCAAAACCTCTTAAGGGATTTGAATAAAACCTGTGGACAGCAATGCAAATATAAGGGGGGGACAGCATCTAGACAGTAGCAAGGTTCCCCAGTGGACCTAGTCACAAGACTGGATCATAACAGAGTCTGTAGGAGAAGCAGTTGCACTGATTAAACGAAAGATGCTGCTTACTTCATGTGATAAACTGGAAGAATGGAGGGGAAAAGTCTCTAATCTTATCCAATTGCCATTATCTAAGGGGTTTCTTGTAATTTCAGCAGTTACAACATTTCAGACAGAAAGGTGATTATCAAGTTAACAATGTTCTTTCAGCACATTCTCTCAAAGGCAATTTGTATTGCACATCAGGGTGTTGCAGAGATTTTGTGCCATTAACAGCTTTGTGCTCTTTTACTTTATTGGGAAGGATAGAGTGAATTCTTCTTAGATAACAAAAAATGTAAACTCTAGTTCAGAGCAAAATTCAACTCAGTTTTCACTCAGGAACATCAAAAGATCTCTCTCCACTAATTTTGCAAATGGACTAGAGAAAATCTGTTCAAAATCCCTTCCACAGTTTAACAGAAATACTGAATTAACCTTATCTTGTGCTGACAAATTAAAAACATATTTGTAACTAAAAAGCAATTACTTTAAATTAAAACACTCATTCACATCTTTCCCATGAGCATCTCGAACATGAACACACACACACGCACTTTGTTTTAAAAAGTCTAAATTTCTCAAAACAGGTACACAGGTCTTTAAGCTGCAGTTGCCTTCTTCACACTTTCTAAGTTTTCCGTTCACTAAACGTCCAGATGAAGTACAATTAAAAAGAGATAAAAAAAAAAAAAAATCAAGCATAGCCCTGAGATTTTTTTCCCCTTGTTCTTTCAATAACTGAACCCATATAACTGTCTGTGAACAGCCTTTATCCTATAACAAAGTGCGTTGCTTAGGGTGAAAGAACCACATCAATAACCATGTCATCAGGCATCTGGCCACATTCACAAGGACACCCCAGCTGGTGTTAGAATACTGTGAATGGAGAATCAAACTCCCTGTAAATTTAAAAGTTTAGATTCACCAGGACACAGTTGTACTTTGTGCTGTTCTGGAGATCCAGAACAACATATATCTAATCTAAATTTTCTGTCAAATTAGTTTGCATGTCTACTTTGTGTTATCAGAACAGCAGAAAGAAACTGGAATCTTGGATGACTCAGTATATTGTGGACTTGATTCTCCTTTCATAGTATTTTAATACCACTATTGCTGGAGTCATTTAGATGGGGTTACTTAATTTATATTGGTGCAATTGATAGGATGATATTGTACAGTAGTTGAAAAGTGCTTCCTTTATTTTTGAGTAAGATCATCAAGAGGAAAATAATATTAAATAATTTCAATATATTTGAGAAAAGTACAAAAGAGCAACAGATTTGCTTCATTTGGTTTTGCTTTGCCAGCTGAAAGACAAACAGAAGAAAAAGTAGCAAAAAGAACAAGCAAAACCTGAACCTCACTTGCTTATTTTGGATTCTTCATGTTTAGTGCTTTCTGGTACTTTTGAGTTATTTTGGTCAGTGAGGATGTCTCCACCCCTGTCAACTGTCATATTTTATATTTTGCTCCTTTATTTTATACTGCAAAGATGTTTGTATTGTAAAGCATATATACACACTACACTTATAACAAAAAAGAAATTCATCCACCACTGGACCTCCAGAGATACATTGGTGAAATTGTTAAGGTTGGAGAGAAAGTTATACAAAATCTGTGGAGATACAGGATACAGCAAATAGCACATTCAAAGACATTAGATGATAACTGATAATGAAAACGACCAAAACTACATGGGATGGGGGGGAGGGGATAGAGATATGCATACAGGGGCCACATCTTCAGCTGGTGTAAATCAGTTTATCAGCACTGAAGTCAATGCAGACTGACATCAGTGCTGAAGATCTGCCCTTAAGTGGGAGGAAATAGCTTTGAAGCAGCAGTTGTCCAGGTTCTCCTCTAAAAGTAAATCATAGAGTGGGAGATGGGAACAGAAGCAGAAGGAAGCCTCTGCAGGCTGGACTCCAAGGCGCTACAGCAGAGGCAGGAAATTATTTTGGCTGGAGAGCCGCTTAAAGAGTTCTGGTGAGCTGTGGAGGGCCGCATGATTAGCCCTGCCCACTGACAGGTGCCCCACCCCCCGGTCATCATCTTGGGACTGGAAGTCCCACCTCTAACCCTTGACATTTGCCACCAGATGTCCCTCCCCTTGTCCCCCCAGACATACTCCTCTTGGGAGGGGAAAGTTGCCATCTTGGAACCAGAAAAGCCCCCTAAATCACACACTGAAAGTCAAACATCTATTATAATATATTTTAATTTTATTACAAAAAATATTTTTGTCATGATTTGTGTTTACACAGTGTATACAGAGATGATTGCATCTTGTCATAGTAGGCAATCAGGTTGGTCAGTTATGACTTGTCCTTGGTGAATCTATGCTGTTCCTAATTGCTTTCTTCTCTTCCAAATGCTTAGGAATGGATTCCTTGAGGACCTGCTCCATGGCTTTTCCAGGGATTGAGCAGAGGCTGACAGGTCTGTAGTTCCATGGATCCCTCTTGTTCTGCTTATTAAAGATGGGCACTATATTTTCCCTTTTCTAATCATCCAGGAATCATCCAGGACTTCTACTGACTGCCACAAGTTTTCAAAGATAATGGCCAGCAGCTCTGCAATCACATTGGTCAACTCCCTCAACACCCTAGGGTGCATTGCATCCCACCCCATGGACTCATACATGTACACCTATTCTAAATAGCCCCTAAATTGTTCTTTTGCCACTTCTGGTTGCTCACCTCCTCCCCAAACCCTGCTGCCAGGTGCAGTAGTCTGGGAGCTGATCTTGCCTGTGAAGACGAAGGTGAAAAAGGCATTGGGTACTTCAGCCTTTTCCACATTATCTGTCACTAGGTTGCCTCCCCCATTCAGTAAGGGACCCACCCATTATCTGATCTTCCTCTTGTTGCTCACATACACATAGAAACCCTTCTTGCTGCCATTCATGTTGCTTGCTAGCTGCAACTCCTGATTTCATCCCTGCATGCCTGAGCAATATGCTTATACTTCTCCTTAGTTGTTTGTTCAAGTTTCCACTTCTTGTAAACTTCCTTTTTGTGTTTTATCTCACAGAAGAGTTCCCTGCTAAGCCAAGCTGGTATTCTGCCACACTTTCTAGTCTTCCTGTGCATCAGGATAGTTCATTTCTGGCCCTCAGTAAGGCTTCTTTAAAGTACAACAGCTCTCCTGGACTCCTTTCCCCATCAAATGGCCTATCAGGGGATTCTGCCCATGAATTCCTTGATTGAATCACTCTGCTTTTCTGAAAGTCAGGGTCTGTACTCTGCTGTTCTCCTTCCTTTCTTTTCTCAGGATCCTAAACTCAATCATCTCGTGGTTGCTGTTGCCCAAGTTACCACTTCTACATTCCACAGCAGTTCTTCCCTGTTTGTGAGCAGCAGGTCAAGAAAAGCATGGCCCCTAGTTGGCTCTGTTGAAGTCAAAATTAGGGTCTGCGTCTACGTACAAGGATGAAGACACTATGGTACTGCAGCACAGATGGAAAGTGGGCCAGTGAGTGAACCAGGAGTGACCTTGTCTCATGAAAGATGATATAAGACCCCTGAAAGAGGTGTCGTGTGAAGATTTTGGGGCCAAATGCAGAGCCACCTAGGTAACATGTACATAGCCTATAAAGGGTGAATGTGGGCAGCGCTCTGTGTGTGTCTGGGTGTGTGCCTAGGGCTGTGTGTGGTTTTGCATGGGACTGAAGGTGCGTGTGTGCATAGTGTGGTTAAGGGTGTGAGGCTGATTGAGGCCTGTGTTGGAGATCGACTGGGGGGTGAGAACATAGGGAGAGACTGACTGAAGGAGAAGATATACAGTCCATGGAGGCTGCATATACTCCAGAGGCTCAAGGGTCTCCATGTAGTTGCTCCCCTCCAGATTTACTTCCACACTAAAGTAAATAGGGTCGGCTCCCCAGACTTTTCCTCCCTGGTTGTATGTGTCTTTAACACAGAGCAGCTCGTTGCTTTATTAGTAAGTATTGCCTTAATCCTTCCCCTCCTTCTTCTGTCTTTTTATTAGTTAAGTACCCTTGTTAAAAAGGCAGCAAGGTGGGAGGTAAGCCACCACTGACCTGTATTGGAGAACAGACGGCTAGTGACGGATCAGACGGCAGCGGAGATAAATAAAATTACTCTTGCCCTCCTGTAATAAATTCCACCCCTTTCTCCTTGTTATAGTTAATTGATTAATTAATTAGTTATTGGCTGTTCATTGATTAGTTGTGGTTAGTATTTAAGAGTGTAAACCTGTGATTATCTGTTGATGTTTGTACTTGTTAAATGGTGTTAGTTGCTGTTGTTATTAATAAACCATGTTATTCGTTTCAGTGCTAATTGAGTGTGTGTGGTAATTAACCTAACTTCATCTAATTGCCTGGTAAATTGGGTAGTGATGTATATACCCTGGTTTACCAGCTAATTATCTCAGGGCCAAGAAACACCTCCCTTTATGTAAACGGACAGTATAAGGTACAGCCCATTGAGCGACCTCATTTAATTAGGTGCTTATTTAAATCCCTGTGTAACAGCTCCTTCAACACTTGCACCAGGAAATTGTCCCCAACACTCTCCAAAAACCTCCTGGATTGCCTGTGCGCTGCTGTATGGCCCTCCCAGTACGTATCAGGGTGACTGAAGTCCCCCATGAGAACCAGGGCTTGTGACTGGGAAACTTCTGCTAGCTGTTTGAAGAAATCCTCATCCACCTCATCCTCCTGGTCTGGTGGTATATAGTAGACACTAACCACAACATCACCTTTGGTGCTCTCTGACCATAGCCCAGAGACTTTCAGGAAGCCTATCTCTAGTTTCATACTGGAGCTCTGAGCACTCATACAGCTCTTTACATAAAGTGCAACTCCTCCTCCTTTTCTCTCTTGCCTGTCCTTCACGAACAGTTTATACCCATCCATGACAGTGCTCCAGTCTTGTGCATTATCCCACCAAGTTTCTGTTATTCCATTTCATAGTTTCATAACTGTGCAAGAACTTCCAGGTCGTCCTGCTTGTTTCCCAGGCTCCATGCATTCATGTACAGGCATCTGAGGTTACTAGCCAATTGCCCTACTTCCTCAGGAAGAATGGGAAGACCTCCCCTGTTGTCCTCTCTTTCTTGTGCTTCCTCCAGGTCACCCATTTGATCAGTTATCTCAGGGCTTTGGTCTCCATCCCCCAGCAAACTAGTTTAAAGCCCTCCTCATCAGGTTAGCAAGCCTGTCTATGAAGATGCTCTTCCTTCTCTTTATCAGGTGGCTCTTGTCTCTTCCTACCAATCCTTCTTCTTGGAACAACATCCCATGGTTGAAGAAGCCAAAGCCCTACTGGCAACACCATCTGTTCAGCTATAAATTGATCTGCCGGATGCATTCTCTCCTTCCTGGGAGAGGTGCCAAGTACATGGGGGCCTCTGGATCCTGGCCCCCCTTGGGAAGAAATGCATAAAACTTTCCACATGTCCATCATCTAGACCCTCCCTGTCAAAAACAGAAGTTGATGCCTATGACTGGAAGAATAAGGAACACCACCTAAGCCCCTGTCCCCTTCACCCATGCACCAGAGTTCTTCAGTCACTTTTGTTCTGTTCAGGGTCACCCCTGGCAGTATCATTGTTGCCCTCATGGATGAGCAACGTGGGGTAGTAGTCAGAGAGCCAGATGAGTTGCAGCAATCCTCTCATAACATCTTGGAACTAGGCTCTGGGAAAGACAACAGGTCAGGCTGGCACATGGATGCCTCTGTCCCCTGTAGAAGGGAGTCTTCAACCACCACCACCCATCACTTCTTCTTGGTAGTAGCTGTCTCGATCCTTCCAACCTTGAGGATGCCTGGCCTGGTCTCTTCCACCAATGGAACATGCTTTTCCTCCTCTGTTTCTAGGGCTCCATATCTGTTCTCTAGGCAAACCACTGCAAGTGGAGATGAAGACTTCTGCTTGCTGCCAGAGGTCAAAAGCTTCCAGCTTCCACCTTCCTAGGAGTCCATGTCCTTTTCCTTCTCTAGCACTGCCACTGGCAGTCCTTCCTCTGTAGTCCTAGAGGTCTCCTTTAGGATGACTCAATAAAGTCATCATGGCAGAGGATACTTTGGAGCCCTGCCATCTCCTCCTGTAGCTCTCACCTGCACCCTGAGGGACACCACCAGGAGGCACCACTGACACAGTAGGCACTCCCCCATCTGGCTGTCACTGGAAGGAACCTGCAAGCTGCAGTCTCCACAGGGCTAAACCAGGACCTGGATGGAAGCATTGACTGTGAGCAGTCCTGCCTGGACAGACACCTCACAGGTACAAGCAGAGGAAGAGCTGGCAATGGCCGTGGCTCTGTTACTGTGACATCCTCCAGCCATTTATTTGAGACTTTTAATCCACTACCTCTCTCTTCCTGCCCCTCTTTCCAAGCAGACCTTTCCTAGCAAACTCCCCTATAAGCTGACCTGTTTGCTGCTCCTTGATCCCAAAAGGTTCCCTTTTCTCTGCTGACCTGATTCCTCTCACCACGCTTACAGTGGAGGAAGGTGAGAAAGAGTTGCTAGGCGAACTCCCTAGAAAACTCCCCCTCATTCGGGACTCTAGTTAAACAAGGAGCTTAAATACAGTAAAAGCTGCCTTAACCGGCACCTTACAAGCCAGCATGCTCTATTAACCGGCATGCTGCCTTGTAAGGTAAAAGTGAAACTGGAAGTGACCACCGTGGCACTTCTGGTTTCGCCGAGCCCCCATGGGCCAGGGCAAAGCAGCCTGCACGGGGCCCATCTCCCCATCCCGCAGGGCCCACGGGAGGGGTGGCAATGCAGCGGGAAGGGTGGCAACACCCTAGACATGGCAGGAGAGGCGGCGGCCTGAACAGGCAAAGACGCCTGTTCAGGCCTCTCAGTTAACTGGAATAATTTTGTTATCTGGCACCCCCTGTTCCCCATGGGTGCCGGATAACAAAGCTTTTGTTGTATTGGTCTAACTGCTAAGTTTTAGCTACTTGCACTAAATATACGTATATTAGTTACTCTTAATTACAGACAGAACTTACCTTAAAGGCTCCCTTTCAAAAAGTGGGGCGATAAACTGAGTTGCAAACTGACTTGTGAACTGCTTGCAAACTGCCCTGTTTGCTCCCCCTGTCTGCTAGCTCCCGGGTTGCTTGGGGAGTCTCCATAGTTCTGTGATCCCAGCACATACTACACATAAAGATGTGGCCAAGGACAGAGTATTTTCACCCTGTATTTTCTGCTAGTTGAGAAAGAATGTTAGTTAGTCACAACAAAAGGAAAAGAGGGGCCTATATAATTAAAACATAGCCACCTAGAGAGCTACACCCTAATTTACACACACTATGTATCTAGCCCCAAATCTGTCAGAGTGGACTGTAGCAGATACAATTATAGAAAGATTATAGATTGTCTATATGCATCTACCAAAGGGGCAATCAGTCCCCAGAACCTGAAAATAAGTGGACTGCCTTGCTCTTCCTGCCTCATAATTACATTGGTCCCTGCATTGCAGGCCTTGTACCTAGCTGCTAGGCAGGTGGTAAAGGAAAAATCAAAGCACTCAGAAGCCTATTAGGGTTTCTACAGAGTGAAGACACAATCCACTCAAGATGTCACTCATAATTAAGGTGCACTCAGAGTTCTAAAATAAACATGCTGTTCTAAGCCAATTAGCAAGAAAACCAAGCGTAATGACATTGACTTTTCATTGAATGCCTTTTTGGACCCACACAATTCTGCTTAGACATCCTGATACTAGACTGGGAGGAACCTAGTAAAATATGTGTTCATTTATAGACATGGCTGAAAAATAACAAAAACTCATTGGAAAACTCATTCAGATCAGTAATATGTTATTGCTTTGTCAACACCAGGGTAATAATTTTTTTTTTCACAACAGAATGGGAAAATGTCTAGCAAAGAGCATACTACTCTTCTTTCATGGTAGGTCCCAAGGTAGGTCTGTGGACATGGAAAATGAGTGCTTTAATTTACCTGTAAGTAGAAGACTAATGGTTTAACTGACTACACTGCTCCCACGGTAAATATTTCCCCAACACATTTTTAAGTACTGCATCACACACATGTGTTCTGAAGAAACCATATTATGGCATTTTGGAAAATACATACACACACACATGCGTACACACACACACTTATCTTTTTGCCTATGCTCAACCCAAACTCTCACTAATAGCAATAAAAAAATGGAGGAAAAGAAAATGTATTGCACAGAGTGTATACAAGGCCTGGCAATATATTACAAAATAGCTTCTGAGCTTCCATTTTTTTCAGAGTGTTCAAAGTATATTGAAAAGTACTTTAAGGGCCACTTCCCACAGACACTTTGTGCTTGATTAAATCACTTTAACCTGCTACCAAGTTTTTCTGCCAAAGATTAAGGGCAAAATTTATCCACTGAGACCATGAGTTCTACTGGGGATTAGTGTGGTTCCACTTCCATTGGCTGGTCACTTTTTTTGTGGCTTAAGGCAAGTTTAATTGCACCTGCTTTCGGCCTTAAGCTGATTTGATCAAGTGCTATTTGCTCATTCTCTTTGACAAGCTTCATGTAGGACACATGAATTGCATAACATTAAGGACATCTACCGTACGCTTTACTGCGGAGTTGACTAATTAGCTCCTCGTTAAAGTGTCACCATCTACATATGTGGCTAGTATCATAGAATCACAGAATCATAGAAGTAGGGTAGGAAGGGACCTTGTAGATCTTCAAGTCCGACCCCCTGCCTGGGCAGAAGGAAAACTGGGCTCAAATGACCCCAGCCACGTAGGCATCAAGCCGCTTCTTAAAGACCCCCAGGGTAGGAGCCAGCACCACTTCCCTTGGAAGTTGGTTCCAGATCCTAGCTGCCCTTACTGTGAAGTAGTTCTTGCGGATGTCTAATCTAAACCTACTCTCTAACAACTTGTGGCCGTTATTCCTTGTTATCCCGGGGGGTGCTAGGGGAAACAAGGTCTCCCCCAAACCCTTCTGGTCCCCCCTAGTGAGTTACAGACAGTCACCAGGTCCCCCCTCAGCCTTCTCTTGTGAAGGCTGAACAGGTTCAGGTCCCGTAGCCTCTCATGGTAGGGTCTGCCCCGCTGTCCCCGGATCATGCGGGTGGCCCTCCTTTGGACCCTCTCAATGTTGTCCACATTCCTCTTGAAGTGGGGTGCCCAGAACTGGACACAGTACTCCAGCTGTGGCCTGACCAGTGTCGCGTAGAGGGGGAGGATCACTTCCTTGGACCTACTTGAGATGCACTTGTGGATGCACGATAAGGTCCGGTTAGCCCTGCCGACCGTGACCTCGCATTGTTGGCCTATGTTCATCTTGGAGTTAATAATGACTCCAAGATCCCTTTCTGCCTCTGTGCTCTCAAGAAAGGAGTTTCCCATCTTATAAGTGTGCTGCTGGTTACTACTGCCCAAGTGCAGCACCCTGCACTTGTCAGTATTGAAGCGCATCCTGTTTTTGTTAGCCCACCCCTGCAACCTATCCAGGTCATTCTGCAGTCTTTCCCTCCCTACTGACATGCCCACCTCACCCCAAATTTTGGTATCATCAGCAAATTTGTACAGGTTGCTTTTCACCCCATCGTCCAAATCGCTCATAAAGAAATTGAACAGTGCGGACCCAAGGACCGAGCCCTGGGGGACTCCGCTGCCCAGTTCCTCCCAGGTTGAATATGACCCATCCACCACCACCCTCTGAGTATGACCCTTCAGCCAATTCGCAATCCATCTGACTGTGTAGGCATCGATGCCACAGTCGCCTAGTTTTTTAATGAGGATGGGGTGGCCGACAGTGTCAAAGGCCTTGCTGAAGTCCAGAAAGACTACATCCACGGCGACACCTGCATCCAATGCTTTTGTGACCTGATCGTAAAAAGCAGTCAGGTTGGTCTGACATGACCTGCCCCTAATGAATCCATGCTGGTTGCCCTTGAGCATCATCCCCAATGCCAGCCCATCACAGATGTGCTCCTTGATGATCTTCTCAAAGAGTTTTCCCAGGATTGAGGTAAGACTGATAGGCCACAGTAAACTAATTAACTCTGCTGTAGGCAGACACAAGTACTATCCTAGAATGGAGTTATTTAGTGTACTGTAATGCATGTATAGATGGTGTCTGGGGTTTGCCACAGTGCAAGGGTGCTACAGTGTGGGGCTGTCTGCTGGCTAGTCCTGCACTGTAGCACCCTTGTGCCCTAGCAAGCCCCTCCATAGCATATCATTGAACCAGGGTGGAGCAACTCTGGGCTGGTAGGCTGACCCCCTGGGCTCCCTGCCAGCTGGGACTGCGCCACCCTGGCTTAATGTGCTGCAGTCCCAGGCACATGTAAATGCTGAACTTGGGAGCAATACACTGTGGTGTGAACTGTGCCAAAGTTTATTCAGGTGCATCAATTGCACATATAGATGAGACCATTAATTTTTTAATGCCAAACCATACTGGGTTACTTGCTGTAGCTTCAACATGCCCATGAAATTTCCTTCCAATAATCTCATAGAATGATGATATCTTGAGTCGCCTCCCAGTTTGCATTGATGTAAGCAGGACAAATTGTACCAATGTCAAACAAGCTTCTTGCATATAAATCTGGAGGAAAAAAGAGAAGAATTGGTGTTGTTGCTTAGAGTTGGTGAAGTTACCATGCCTCAAGGACCACTAAACCTTGTGGGTTTCCTTCCAGAACATGGAAGAGAATAGCTGTGGACAAAAACAGAAGGCAGAGCAAAGCCTGGGATACTAACTCCATGAGGGGAGCTCAACAATAAATGAAAAAAAAAAAAATAAAATAGTGGCTGAGAGCCCTGGTAGAGTGATTGTGAGAATGACTATGTGTAGTCAAAGACAGCACACTCTACATGACTTCTGAACTGTGGAAATGAAGGCTGAGAGAACACAGAAATGCTGGCAGTTGAGAGCAACACTTGCTTCCTAAACACAAGTAACACGCCTCAAAATGGTGTCAGTTACTGTTATCACATATAGTCTTTATATGTCCCTTTTCTTCTGTAGTTCTCAAATACTCATCACCACCACTTTACAGCTCAGGATACTGAGGGATGAGAAGGTGAAGGTCTGTGAAGATACTCTTCCCTCTTTTTGTCAGGAGGATCCCATCTCTTCCTAGCAATCCTTCTTGGAACAACATCCCGTGGTCAAAGAAGCCAAAACCCTGCTGGTGACACCATCTGTGCAGCCATGTATAGCTCTGCAGGATGCCTCCACTCCTGCCTTCCCCTTCCTCTTGACTGGAAGGATCAAGACCACCACCTGAGCCCCTGCCCCCTTCATCCTTGCACCCAGAGCCCTGTAGTCACTTTAGATATGCTCAGGGTCACCCCTGGCAGTATCATTGTTGCCCACATGGATAAGTAGTCAGAGCGCTGGATGAGTCATGGTAATCCTTCTGTGACATCTCAGATCCAGGCTTCAGGCGAGCAGCACACCTTCTGAGACAACAGGTCAGGCTGGCAGAAGGATGTTTCCATCCCCCTCAGAAGGGAGTCTCCAACCACCACCGCCTGTTGCTTGTTCTTGGTGGCAATGGTTTTAATCCTTCTAACATTGGGGAGGCCTGATCTGTCCTCCTGTTGCTAGTGCTCACTCCAGGAGTCTCCTTTTATACCCTGCTGAGAGTGGAATGGCTCTGCCCCCTGTTAGAGCTTTTTTCAGACACAGGCAACAAACACCCAGCAACCACCCAGCAATCACTCAGGTAGCAGCATTCCCAGATGCTCAAAGCACATGCCCAAAACACATACAGCCTACTAGAGAAATACTCAGCAAACCAAACACAGACAGCCCTGGCTCACTTACCTTCCCATAGCAGGATCTGGGGGAAAGGGATTGTAACTTTTTTTCAAATCCAGCTTCTGTCTCAGTGAAACTCCTCCTCTTCCCAAGCATAGCCACTGTATTGTCCTGATGTGAAGACAGAGCAAAATACCTTTCTGGCCAGCCCTGCAACTGCTGTAAAACTCGATTGGTCTCTTTACGTTGGGTAGCTACTGATATACATCTACTCAGTATCTAGTCCTTTAGGTATAAAGGAAACATTTTTTTCTGATTCTTCTTAGGTCAATAAATAATTAGTTTAAACAACAAGAGCACAAAACAAAGCTAAAATTCCTTTGCATGCTGATATAAAACATATAGCAACTGCAACAGGAGAAACTCTGAAACAATAGATGGAATGTGCTTCTCAAATTCAGTCATTTCCTTTACCGAGACATACAGACCTAGTGACTGGCAGCAAAAATGTTACACTGTGAACCTGTTTATCCAAATGCAGAATAGAAAAAAAATAATTGCAGATAACCAAGGGGACTGTCAGCACAAAAGGGATTTTCAGCATGAGCATCTCAGATTGTCTAAAACAGTGGTTCTCAACTTTTCACACTGGGAGCCATCAGGATAATTATCAGGTTGCTGCAACTCATGGCCCTCGACCCTCTCGTCACACAGTCTCTCACCCACACAGTCTCTGTCTCTCTCCCCACTGAGGCTGCGCTCACAATGCTGTGTGCTCCCCGTGCCCCTGGCTGCATGTGGCCTCCATGCAGGCTGCCGGCATTGCAGCCTGCACAAGGAAACTGCATGATTCCCTGGAACCTCCTCATGGCCTTTTACAATGTTCTTGCAACCCCCTTTTGGGTCACAACCCATAGATTGAGAAACACTGGTCTAAAACACTGCAGTAGCAATCTACTTTTAATCTGAATTACTGAGATGCAAATATCCTTTTGAAACCCATAGGTTAACACCCACTTAAAAATCCATATAGATGAGGGAAGAAATAGGCCCTTTATCTGTATATGTGTGTATGTCTGTGTACCCACATACATGGGCCTGATCCTGATCCTTGGCCAGTGATGTCAGTTTGTGTCACAAGAGGATCTAACCTCTCTGATTTGCAGTAGTGTGCCCTTGATTTATTCTTGTGCATGTGAGAGCAGATTCAGGCTTTTTGGCCTCAATTTCCTGCAGAAGCTGCCAAAGAGTTCATGTCTTGTCCTTGCTCCTTTCATGATCCCTTTCCCTCCCTTCCCATGCACTGCTCCTTATTTTATGGGTGTGAAAGAATCATAGAAGTTGGAAGGGAAGTCAGGTCATCTAATCCAACCCCTGCCCAAGGCAGAATCACCCCTATCTAAATTATCTTATACAAGTGATTGTTTAACCAAGGGTTGATCAAGATCCAGCCCACAGGCCAGATCCAGCCCATGCAGCTATGTCATCTATCCCATGGGTCTGGAAATTGGAAGAAGGGAAGCAGGGGCTGCATTAACTGCTACAGGTCTTGGAGAAATGGCAATTAATGATGCCACTACTCATCCACTAAATTCTTGGGGAGCCCTGTGGGCCAGATAATACAGCCCCATGTGATGGATCAGGCCCAGGACTGACCCTGTGCACTGGATCAAGCTCATAGGCTTGCCAGATCCAGCCTGCAAATTGATCCTGCTCACCAGAACCAACCTGTAGACCAGGGGTGGGCAAAATAGGGCCTGTGGGCTGGATCTGGCCTGACAGCGGACTGGATTCAGCCCACAGGCGGGCAATCTCCAATTAACTGTATCTGGCCCAGCTGGCATGGGAGTCGGGGGGAGAGAGGGGGGTGAAGGAGCTCAGATGCTCACAATCCCCTACCAAGAAGGCACGAGACAGGCAGGTGGGGTGGGAGCCACAGCAGGAACCAGTGCGGGCTCGGTTGCAGCCCTACCAGGCACGTGTGGAAGAGAGGCCAAGAGAGTCAGTGGTGCCAGGCTTGACTCCCCTCTCCCCCACAGGGGCTTATTTTGCTGCCCGCTGGAAACAGCTGCTTTCCCGGCCCTTTGCAGCATGCTGCAAACCAGGCAGGCAGTACTGATACCTCAGTCCCCTGCCACCACCTGCAGACAGGCTGGGCTCAGCCATGTCACAAAGAACAATCCTCCCACACACCCCACACCCCAATCACACCCTACACCCCACCATACCCACACACACACACACACACACAATACCCTCCCACATACCCCACCATACCCACACACACACTCCACCCACCCACACACATACACCCACACCCCACAAACACCCCCTCATACTCCCTACACAGCTCACCCTCACCATATCCACACCCTACACCCCCCAACCATATACTCCCCCAACCACCCCCCACCACTGCTGCATTCCCCCCACACTCCCTAAACAATATACAAGAGTACAACTTTATTATGAGCTATTATGCAATTGCCTCTATACACACTATGCAAACACACATAAATCAGAACAAAAATAGTTTTTGAAATAAAATTAAAATTTGTTATAGCAGATGTTTGACTTCTAGTATATGATTTCTTTTTTCTTCCAGTTCCAAGATAGCAAACCTTTCACCAACCTCCCAAAAGGAGTACTTCTGGGGCAAGGGGAGGGATTTTCGGTGGCAAAAGTCAGGGGTGGGACTTCCAGACCCAAGATGGTGACCAGGGGGTGGGCACCTGTCAAGGGACGGGGCTACCCTTAGAGAACTTGACAACTTACCATAACTTAAGTGTCCCTCCAGCCAAAATAACTGTCCACCCCTGCTGTAGACCAACCACTGATTTGACCCATGGGACCCAATGAGTTGGAAACCACAGGTCTAACCTTTTTCTTTTAATGACAGTCGTACAACTACTAGAAACATTGCCACAAAAAAACCAAGAACACCCTAACCTCGTAGGGCCTGATCCACAGGTAAAGCAAGGTAACAAGGCACACCTCAATCAAAATCCCAAGCCTTGGACGCAGCCAACACCCAATGTTTTTGAGGAAGGTAAAAAACCCCTCTGACACCTGTCGTAACAGGAGGTAAAAAAATCCTTCCCTGTTTCAAGTGGCAACAAGCAAAGCCCTAAAGCATGGGAAAAAAAACAAACACCCTCCACTCTTCTTTACAACCTTGGGACCCTAAATACAATTCTACACATCATACACCCTCACTATACAGCCAGGACTCCACTTTCAGTTATCCCATCCCCTCCATAAATGTATCCAAATTCCTTTAATTTTCTTGTGGAGCTCCTTCATTTTCTTGCTACTGAGAATGATTCTCCAAATTCCACTTATTCTGGGCTGCAGAGCTCTTCTCAAGATCTCAAAGCAATCTGGGAGAGGAGGGTGTTTCTGGGACTAACTGCTGCTCTTCATTGTACATTTCTATTCCTTGATCATCCCTAAACAATGTTTATCCAATCTTTTCTTGAACACCTCCAATGATGGAGATCCTGCAACTTCATGCAAAACTTTTGATCCTTTTAGTAAAAAGAGCTCTTTGCCAAGACATCCAACTTGATTTTTCCTGACTCTGCCAACAGGCTGCAAAACACAACTGTTCTGATCAGTTGGCACCTTACTTCTACTTTTTATATTTACTACACACTACTACCACTACAACAGAAAATCAGGCATGCTTTACTCAGTGGTGATGTGATGCTACACATACAATCTCAGGGCCAGATTCTCAGCTGGAGAAAAACAGCATACCTCCATTAGTTTTCAACTATCAGAAAATTTCATGCACTAGGAGTTCAGGCTAAAATTCTGGGATTCCTTGAGCACTTTGAAGCATTCTTTTTCCACCACACATTTCAGATGACCAGTGATCCAAAACACATTGTTATTACTGGCGTGTTGACAGAAAGCAAAGAAGCTTTGGAGCTGCACCCAGGAAAACAGCTGAGTCTAGAGCTGGTGAGCTGGAAACTCCCTCCCACTCCCAAATTATCCTGGATTAAAGTTACTTCTTGTTTGCAAACAAAATTTCAACACGAGTGATAGCACCTAGACATGCAGACATAGTTGGCTTTCCATACACTCCGGTCTCTCTCTTTATGTGAGGGTCGCATTCCAAAAAAGCCTCGCATAAAGTGAATTTGCATAAAGCGAATCCATTATTACATGTAATTAATAGGGATACGTACCAGCTTCACTCTACTGCCCCGCAAACCATGACAAATTCAAACAGTAATCACACAATACAATAACTGCTGCGCTGAGAGGCTGCAAGCTCTGCGCTGCAAACAGTGGCACACGCAAGGGGTGTGTTGCCAGGGCAGCACAGGGCAGGCTGGAGAGGCACCCGGGGGAGGAAAGCAGGGTGGCAAGGAATGCCAGCTGCTCGCCGCTCTTGGCTCTGCCCTGCTTCCCTTCCCCGGGTGCCTCTTCCGCCTGGCGGATGCAACCTAGCATGGCTGGGAACAGTGGGGCTGTGCGGAGAGGCTACAAGCTCTATGTTGCAAGCAGCAGCTCACACAGAAGGTGTGTCGCCAAGGCAGCACAGGGTGAGCACCTTCTCCGTGTGGCCCTGCTGTTCCCTGCTTCCCTGTCCCCCAGCCTTTGCAACCCTGCCCAGCTCCCTCCTTCCAGGGGCCACAATCCCCCTCTACCCCTCCACTTACTTGCCGGAGCTGCCTTCAAGGCTACTTGGGGCCATGTGCACGTACTGTACATGCATGTGGCGCTCAGTCTCACTGCCTTCCTTCCACTTCCTCCCAGCTCCCTGAAGGCTGGAACTCTGCAAGCCTGCAGGGAGCTCATTGCCGGCCGACTTCTCATAAGATCAGATTTTTCTTGCACAAAGCAAATTACTGGTATAAATAAGGTTGACGCATATAAGCAAATCTGCACAAAATGAATTTGCATAAAGACAGTTTACAATAAAGCAACACTCACCTATGTCTCTGATGGCAACATACCATACAAAAACTTCTGAACTGTGAATCTTCAGTAAAACACTGCTGTTGGAAAGGAAAGTGCTAAGTGTAAGGAGTATAACCCTAAGGACGCTGACAGATGTGGACGTTTGTCACATGGCTGTAGAGCCATGGGTGACTGGTGCCTCTTGAGTCAGTGGGGGGACTTGCCCCCCCTGACACCAGTCAGGGACCAGGGGGAGGGTCCACCAGCACCCAATTCAACTGACTGGGGGTGGGGGGCAGGGGAGCGGGGGTCCCCACAGCTGATCCCACTCACCAAAAATCAGCCGCACCGCTTCCGGAAGTCCTGCTTTTGCTGGTGGCCCCACTCCTTGGCCGGCGCTTGCAGGGGCGACACTGGTGCTCCCACCTGCCCCCCTGCCAGCCGGCTAAACAGGGAGCGCAGCCTGACAGGGGGTGCACCAGTGCTCTCAGGGGGTGCACATGTACCCCCTATGCATCACCACTATCTACAGCCATGCACTGACAGAAATACACAGCTACAGAGCACTTTAAAAATGACAGATTGGGCAACAATCTGAATCCTCATTATATGAGGGTTCAGATGAAGGTGCTCCAAAGGGGAGTGTCTTCATTACCGTCTATCAGCATGGCTGGGAGCAGCTCCCCACGCTGACTTTGGAATGGGAGGGGGGGAAGGGAGCAGAGGGAGCTCATTCTGGGGATTGCCCTGCTGGTTCTGAATGGTAGGACAGGTGGACTGGAGCCTCCCACCTTGCTTGACCAATCTCATTTCCTTCTACGACCAGGTGACCTATCACCTGGACAAGGGAGAAGAGATTGATGTCATATATCTTGACTTCAAAAAAGCCTTCGATCTGGTGTCCCACGATCGCCTCTTGGAGAAACTGGCCAATTGTCGCCTTGGGTTCTCCACAATCCACTGGCTGGAAAATTGGCTCCGGGGTCGGACCCAGAGGGTAGTAATTGATGGAAGTCACTCATCGTGGTGTCCTGTGACCAGTGGGGTCCCCCAGGGCTCTGTCCTTGGACCCATACTGTTCAACATCTTCATTAATGATGTGGACACTGGAATCAGAAGCGGACTGGCCAAGTTCGCCGATGACACCAAACTTTGGGGCAAAGCATCCACACCAGAAGACAGGCGGGTGATCCAGGCTGACCTGGACAGGCTCAGCAAGTGGGCGGACGAGAATCTGATGGTGTTCAACTCTGATAAATGCAAGGTTCTCCACCTTGGGAAGAAAAACCCGCAGCATCCTTATAGGCTCGGCAGTGCTATGTTGGCTAGCACTATGGAAGAAAGAGACTTGGGGGTCATCATTGACCACAAGATGAACATGAGCCTGCAATGCGATGCGGCGGCTAGTAAAGTGACCAAAACGCTGGCTTGCATCCATAGGTGCTTCTCAAGCAAATCCCGGGACGTCATTCTCCCCTTGTACTCGGCCTCAGTGAGGCCGCAGCTGGAGTACTGTGTCCAGTTTTGGGCTCCACAATTCAAAAAGGATGTGGAGAAGTTTGAGAGAGTCCAGAGAAGAGCCATGCACATGATCAGAGGTCAGGGAAGCAGACCCTACGATGACAGACTGAGAGCCCTGGGGCTCTTTAGCCTGAAAAAGCGCAGGCTCGGGGGTGATCTGATGGCCACCTACAAGTTTATCAGGGGTGACCACCAGTATCTGGGGGAACGTTTGTTCACCAGAGCGCCACAAGGGATGACAAGGTCGAATGGTCACAAACTACTTCAAGATCGTTTCAGGCTGGACATAAGGAAGAATTTCTTTAGTGTCCGAGCCCCCAAGGTCTGGAACAGCCTGCCACCGGAGGTGGTTCAAGCGCCTTAATTGAACACCTTCAAGATGAAACTGGATGCTTATCTTGCTGGGCTCCTATGACCCCAGCTGACTTCCTGCCCTTTGGGCAGGGGGCTGGACTCGATGATCTTCCGAGGTCCCTTCCAGCCCTAATGTCTATGAAATCTATGAAATCTATGAAACCTTGGAGGGTCTCCAGTCCTTCTTCCCAAGCCTCCAGCGCCAGTTGGGTAACCCCCAAAATGAGCTCCCTCCACTCCATTCCCCCACTCCCATTTCAAAGAAAATGCTGGGGCTTGGAGGGAGGAGGGGCAGGGCTAGGGAGAGTGTGGCTGCAAAGATGCAGCTGCTCTAAACTACACTCATTTCCCAATCTCTGGGACCCAACAGTGAATGTCTGTTGGGTCCTGGAGATATCTGTAACACATCACACTTCCTGCAAAGCCCCATGAGTTACAGCAGGGAGCTGCATGTCTGTCAGTGCCCTAAGAAACTGATATTTCTCTCATGTATATCACTGTCAGGCAGAGGTAACTCACTGACTTAAAACTGGAGGAGAGGAAGATTAGATCTTGAAGAATATTTACAGCACAAGTCTTCAGTTGGTATAAATCAGTGTTGAAAGGGGCCATGCTGATTCGTAGCTGAAAATCTGAGCTGTTTGTTTCTTCTTTCTCATCAGTGAAGAAAATGTAGCGAGCCTGAATCTGTATTTGTGTACAAAGTTATACATCTGAACCAATTTCACTGAAGTCAATGGAATTATTCCTGATTTACACCTGTGTTAATAAGACCAGAATCTGATCCCTTAGGTGCATTCCTTCTCCAGTGACTTGATAAGTAACAGGTTGGGCCAAGTGCTTGCCTAGTATAAATCTGTGTAGTCCCACTGTAGTCAACAAAGTGGCAAAATACTACTACAAAATACTACTACAAAATATTTAATACAATTTTTTAAATAAACTCACCACCTGTGCTTCATGGTATCACAGATATGAGATGAAAATACCTCTTGGACCATCTAGATTACTCTCCTACCATTACAGGATTATTCTTTCTAGAGCAAGGTTGTCAAATATATGGCCCATGGGCTGCATCCACCCTATGGAGCCACACAATCCAGCCTATGGATCTTGGACCAAACGCAAACACTAGCCTAGTACATAAGCTGGAACCAGCTGCACAGGCAATACATGCAGCCCAGAAGGCTGGCATGGGCTGTGTGCTGCATGCTGCAAACCACTGGACTAGTCCTGAGTGCTGGCTCCAATACAGTCCAATCCAGACCAGCCCCCGAGCCAGTCTCGGGGCCAGTCTGGTAGGGCACAGCATGCAGCACATGGCCTCTGCCCCCTGGGCTACATACAGCACCCACAGTGCCAGTTTCAGCCCATGCACTCCCTGCAGTGCAAGCCCCACAGCAGGGCAGGTACATGCTGCATGAGGCACACAGGTCTGGCACAGGGAGTGCACTGTAGGCGGCACCTGGACTGGCCCTGTGCACTGGCTCCAGTGCAGCCCAGTGCATGTGTACTGTGGTGTGTGTGTGTGGGACTTGCCCTACAACACACACACACACACACACACACACACACACACACACACACACCCCTCTCTCCCTCCCTCTCCTAGCCTTGGGGCACCAGCATGGGCCCCATGCTCCTGCTTGCCACCACTGCTACTCTTCTCCTCCTGCTGTTCCCCTCCCTCACCCACCGCTCCAGCACCACATTCCAGAACGCCGCAGGAGCTGGCCCAGCCCAGCCAGCACCACGAGCAAGAATCGCAGGGGTTGGGCTGGCTCCTGCTGAGTCCTGCGGTCTGGCAGTGCAGCTGGGAACCAGGTGATGTCAGAACAGTTGGAAGATGGGCAGTGGGGTGGGGAGAAGAGGTGGCCCTGGGTAGGAAAGTGGTGATGAAATGGTGGTGGCAGGTTGGGTGGGTAAGTGGCAGAGAGCAAATGGGCAGGCTTGAGAGTGGCAACAGCTGGGTGGGAGCACAAGGCCTGAGCCAGTGCCCCAGGGCCAGGGCTGGCAGGGGCCCAGAGTAGGGCAGCAAAAGCGTGGGGCCCACACTGGCAGGGGCTCTATGGAGCCGGGCTGGGCTGCACCAGCAGGGAGATGGGGGAGCTGGCCCAGCTCCTTACTACTTAGAGCCCCTGCCAACCCAGGCCTCGGGCTCCTGCCACCCTGCTTTGGGCCCCCGCTGGTGCTGGCCCTGGTGCAGCAGCGTGGGCCCTGTGCTCCTGCTCAGATGTCATTGTGCTCCTGCGCACCCGCTCACTGCCACTCCCCCCCCCTCCCAGTGTCTCTGCCATTTCTCCACTTTCCTGCCACTGACCTCACTTCTCCCCTCCCCCTCACTCAACTGCCAGCCACTCCAGCACCATGTGGTCCCTGACTTCATTGCCAGGACCACAGCACTCAGCAGGAGCCAGCCTGACACAGCCCCAAGGACTTGGGCAATCACCCATGGTCCTTCCTTGCCTCTTCTCCCCTATCCCCCCCCCCCCCCCCCCGTGTTCTTAGCTGAGTTTCCCAGAGGGAGGCAGGAAACAGCCCCAGAGTCACCAGGCCAAAAGCCTGTGCTAGGTAGAGGCTTCCGGTTGGGGGAGGGGTGGGGCTGGGCAGGTCTTGCTGCTGCGGCTGCTGGATCCTGCCACCCCTAGATCCTGCCACTGGTTCCCCCTGGGTCCTACTGCTGCTGGTGTCTTGTCATCTTTGACAGGCAGCCAGGTGCAGATAATAATTAATTTTGTAAATTTTTTAGGGGCCCCATGGGCCAGACAGAATGGCCTGGCAGGTTGGATCTGGCCCACAGGCCATATTTTGCCTGCCTCTGGGCTAAGATGTCTGTTTACTCAAAACTTATACTGTCAAAAACATTTTTATGGCAGCACAAGGGCAACATCTGTTTGTGCCCATAGAAAAAGGAAAAGAAGAGGACAAATTCTGCTCCCTGTTACACTATGGTAAATTCTGAGGAACGGAGGGTCAGGTTATTAAGGGTATTTAGTCTCCTCACGATGCAGATAGGTACCTACCAGAATTGTGAAAAGCACCTAGATGCTTAACTCCTACGGAGTTCTCTTATGGAAATCAATAGAAGCTTTTGAAAAGCATTCAACAGCAGTACAGTTACACTAGATTTAAACTAATGTAGGAGAAGACTGAAATTCTGACCTAGTTCTCTAATTATCACCCCCTTACTTATTTACATTATTTATTTTGTAATGGTAATAAAAAGAAAACTTGCCTGCATCTCACACTGCTCAGGGCTGCTCTAACACAGCTCAGTATGCTGCTGAGTGGCTAGCTGAGACATGAGGGTCCTCCAGCGCTGGGCTAGCTGGCAGGCAGCCCCTGCACAAAAGCACCCTCATGCCACAGCCAACCCCATAAGTGTCTAGACATGCGTTGCTTTACTTTAAGTCAGTGTTTCCCAACCTATGGGTTGCAACCCAAAAGTGGGTCGCAAGAATATATGAAAGGGTCATGAACAAACTAAAAATGGATCAACAAAATGGATTCTCCTTTAAAGGAATAAAATGTGGGAAACTGGCTTTTCCCTTACAGGTTGTCAGAGTTCCAACCTGAAACAGGCTGCTTGGGGCTCCCCATGTCCCACACCACCTCCTGCCCCACACCCTGGGGGGCTGGAGCCTAGAGGCAGGGGGCAGTGGATCAGAAGTAGGGGTCACTGGGTTGGGACTGGCCATCGATGTTTACAAATGGGTCCTGGTATAAAAAAAGGTTGAGAAACACCACTCTAAATAATGCTGCCATAGGATAGTACTCATGTTTACAAGTACTTACATACGGCAGTGTTTATTAGTTTACTGTGGCCTAGTAGGGCCACATGTGTAGATGCTGAGACTTTACTGTGGAGCTAACTAGGCAAGTCCATAGTAAACAGCTTGTGTAGATGTTCCCGGGCACTCCCAAATAAACATCAACATCCTGCCAAATTATGCCTTGCTCAGGGCACAGGATTTCAATCAAAGCCTTTCATCTCCCTGGCATCTCTTTGGAGCAGTGGGAGTGGATAGAAAAAGCTATGTGTGAGCTTGGGGAGTTGTCCTGACACAAATCCACTTCCTGATGCTTTGAAAACTCAAAACGCCTACCAGTCTAACTTGAAACTCTTGCTAATAGTCTTTTTTTCCATAAAGGGGAAGTTGTGTTTGACAACAGAAGCAGCTGAGCTATGCCAGTTTATACCACCTGAGGGCCTCGCCCAGAAAAAACATCAAGCATACAACTAACTAGAACAGATAGGTGGTGGAAAGGGAGCACAGAAGGAAAGCCATCTTTCCTCACCTGTTCTTCAGCTGTCATCTAACTCCCCTAGCCCATGCTGTTCTCCTGTGCTGAAAGTCAGCAGTGACACCCTCTGGACTGAGCGTGTGGGATACCGGTAGGTCAGCAGGGCCCTCTGGTACACGTGTCCCTGTCAAGGGAAGCTAAGAGACTATAAAAGCATGTTGAGTGCTATGCATGTGTGCACATACAAATATACACATAGATGCACTCATGCACACATGCAAACAGTCACTGGGTGCATCTACACAATAAAACATAAGATGTTGACTGCACAGTGGCATCACAGCATGTTGACTGTGCAGTAGCATCACGTGGCAAAAACCCTACCAAGACACTTAAAATGAATTTGCCAGTGCTACTGCTCAGTAACTCAGTTACTGCACATTTATTTAGTACTTGCTTATACACCTACTAACTGAATGTGCAGTAACCACTGCATAGTTGCATCTTGTGTAGATGCACCCACTGTGTACCAAACTTTAAGAGTAGATTAAAAATAGTAAAAATCTATACAGATGAGATGGGGATGGGGGCAGGGTAAGATAACATCAAAATCTCATTTTTAATATGAACAAAAAACAATGCATCCTGGCTGAGGTAAACCAGCTGCTAAAAGCCATTATTGTTCCTGTTTTTGTCTGTGGGGAAAGAACACTATTGCCAAGCTGGATTTAAAGGGGGAACTTCTTCCCTTAGTTACATCTGGCAGAGCTTGGCCAATAAATTCATCCTTACAAAAAGTTTTGGAGGAGCCAAGCAACACAGATCATCAGTGATCGGCAACAGTCACTACAGCTTCAAACTTCTAACTATGTTTATAGACTAAGATTTACAAATGATAATTGTGGGGTTGGGACCCTGTTGTGGTGAATGCTGTACTTAAAGCAAGAGAGAGAGATTAATCACTTCCGGACACATTTCTCTAGTCACCGACTAGAGAAATGATCTCTGAAAGTATAGTCAAATAGACAAAACACAAACTGGAAGAAAGGAAATAGCTCCAGTTTACAGATAAGAAATTGAGGCCTGAGGAATTGATATGGCTGGCCTAAATCCCATTGAAAGTCAGTGGCAGACTCAGGTAATGGACCCTTATTTTCTGTTGGAGAGGCCAGGCCCGTATTTTGCACAAGAACAGGAAATGCATTCCACAACTGGGGAGCAAAGCTCTGAAGACCTCTTTTCTACAAAGTTTAACACTGCACACAAAGCAAATTAAACAACTTGCTGTATCTTCCCTGACTGTAAAATCTCTGATCTTATACCATCAGAAAAATCCTGTCAGCACAGACTGGTAGCTGAGGACAAAAAAAAAATTCCTATTAGGTTAGTACACAAATAGTCAACTAGGTACACCACATGCATAGGAAAAAACACACAGAAAACAGATAGTGTAACTATTAACTAACACAATTTTTCCTCCTCAGAAAATAAAAGAGCTTGAAACTATTGGCAGCCTCATTAACAACAATTCTCACTGTCAAATGTAGGACTTACAATCATCATTTTGCTAATTAAGAAAAAGGCCCTCTGAATAAAATATCTGTGTGAGAAAAATTCTCTTTCCTTGTCTATTCTTTCCCTCCTGCTTTGTCCCATGGAGAGCTGCAAACTGAGGTGTGTTGTAATTGTTTCTTGTTCTATATTCAGTGGGCTGCATGCTGAAAGCACATGCCAACACACAAGGCTTTAGACTGGAGATTTCAGATAGCTTGGATTCCATTCCTGTGAGAGGCAAGACTTCTTTGTATACATTTAAATCCTCCCCCTACACACAGCCCCCTGCCACCCCCTCCAATCCCCGCACGCATCAGCCAGGAATTTTAAGCCATTGCAGATGAGCTATACCCAGGAAGCCAGGGCAGCACTTTTACCTAGATTGGGGAATTTAATTGGTCCAGAACTGGAGAGAAAGGCTTCCTTGCTCACCCTGCTTATCTCCATCTGAATTCTGCCCCAAATTGTGCTTCAACTGCTTTTTCACCAAGTCTCATTCTACTTTGCCTGTCACCTCATATGACTACTCATACTCTACTCGGCATAAGCCTCTGAGGAACCTGGGGAAGTGTAAGACAGGAAGGCTGTGATTGGGATTCATTGTACTTATGCGATTGAATGGAATGATTTAGGGATTTAGAGAGAGCATGAGCCCATCAGAGCTGTTGGTCGTGCATACAAAATCATGGAGCCCCACAGTTCAATGCCAAACAGATTCGATCTCCCTCAGCACACAGCCTGCCACCTTACCCGCAGCTGACCGCTCAGCCATGAGCCTGCAGAAATGCAAAAATGTACCGAACTTCCCCCTCAGGTACACCAGTGAAACACTATTCAAGTCAACAGCTGCAGTTCTGCTCTCACATCAGTGTTATCAGTGCAGTTATTATTACTGATTTACACTATCATGACAGAAGGATATTTCAAGACAGAGCAGGAGTGACATAGGAGAGCTGGTTCTGATAAAATGAACACGTATCCCACGTTAAAAAAATGAGGGATTGTTATTACAGACCCAGAACAGAGAGATGGCCCTGGACCCAGAACACTTACACTTCTGCTCTTTTTGCTTTGAGACAAAGCTACTCCTGTGGGATTTCAAGCAGAAGTGGGCACAGAAAGCAAAGAGAAGGAGGTGATAAACTTTATTCCTGAAAGATTTCCAGCACCATTTGACAGGCCTCAGAAATTCAGAGTGCTTAGATTGGCAGTTGAGCTCCTAAGCTAGAGACAGAAATGACCCACAAATCTGTATCACCGATCAGAAACCAGTTCAAATCTGTAACACAACAGAAGTTCAGTGCACATAAACTGCTTTCAAAAGGGCAGAAGCTGGTTTAAGATAAAGTTACCATATGTTTGTATTTTCTCGGACACATCCTCTTTTTGGGTCTTCCCATCCATATGGGTGGTTTTTTAAAATATCAACAAATGTCTGGGATTTGAGATTTTGCTCTGCTCAGCATCAAAGTTGTCCCCAGCACTGGGCTGCAGCAAGGTGAGGGAGGCACCTGCTCTTCCAGTGGGGGAAGGGAGCAGGGGAAGGGCAGGAGGGAGCTGTATGGTCAGACCATGCTGGTGCCTGTGTTCACAGGGGTGGGATAGTCTAGAGATGCTTGCAGGGCTGCGGGGAGCAGGGGGCTGTGGGCCAGGAGTGAGGGGCAGTGGCAGGGCTGGGGGGGGGCAGGGGGCTGCAGGTTGGGAGTGAGGGGGATTGGGGAAGGCTGTGGTTTGGGAGCAAGGGGCACCGGGAGGGTGGTGGAATGTGGGTCTGAAGTGCGGGGCCAGGAGTCTGCAGGTTGGGAGTGAGGGGCATCAGCAGGGACTGTGGGGAGGGCTGCAGGTTGGAAGTGAGGAGTACCAGCATGGTCTGGGGGTGAGGGACTGTGGGTCAGGAGTAAGAGGCAGCAGCAGAGCTGGGGGGGGGGGGAGGCTGGGGCTTTGGAGTGAGGGCCAGGGGACAGGCATATCACTGCCCCACCACAAACATATTATGCCCCCCCCCCCCCAACAGGTGTCCTCTTTTTTTAAACTGGAAATATGGTAACCCTATCTAAGATAAACCTGGATGTATGTAGTATCAGCCTTAACTGATTTAGGTTAAATTGGTTTATTGAACTTCTGTTCCAGATCCACTCCAGATTCAAGTTAACTCCCCAACATCCCAGGATGCTTTGTACATCCCCCACACTGCCCCCTCCTTCCTGGCCCTCACAGGGTGGGCGGGTTAGCTTTGGACCAAGCTGTCTGCTTCAGTGGAGCTTGGAAGCATGCTCTAGCATCCCCTGACTTATGGCCTGGGTCACTGCAGGCATGAGGCTGCATTTCCAGAATCTAAAGTGAATGTCTGTTCACTTGCTTTTCAGTTCAATCTATGCAGCTTAGATTAACCTGCAAAGCTTCAATCGATTCAGCTTTAGGCTTTTTGACTGTCTGTACTTAGCTCCAGTGTGTTGAGACCACTACTAAGCTATCTGACTAGCATAGCCCCATATTTGGCTTTTGCTTCTTTCTCTCTATCCATCTGTTGTCTCATGTCATATAATTACGTTGTGAATGATTTGGAGAAAATATTGTCTTTTTGTTCTGTTTTGGTGGAATACCTAACAGAAAGACTCTGGGTCCATGACTGGGGGTTCTTAAGTGCTCCTGCAAAATAAAATAGTGGTAGTTGTGGTTATAGTAGTAGAAATAATAGTAATAAGGATACTTGTTTGGGTGCTGGGTACTAACTGGTGACATCTCCAAGTGAAGGGTTTCAGCCTGCATTCCCTGTGTGTCCAGAACTACCACTGATCTAGATATATGAAAAATACAGACATGGGTCCCTTGCAAGACTAGATCAAAATAGTATAAAGCAGCTAGTTTAAGCAAGTCTGCTCTGACACACTGGATTTCCGATGCATCAGAGCAGACAAAGGTACATGTATAAATTCCCTTTAAGTGCAACTGGCTAATTCTACTGTGCATTAGCATGTCACAGCAAAAACCATGCAGATACGTTAATGTGCAGTAGAATTAGTCTACTGCACATTAAGTGTCACAAAAAGACCATGCGCCATTGCTACTATGCATTAGTGCTGGCTACTACGCATGTATGTAGTGCCTCACATTAGAGGTACTAAACTGAATGTGCAGTAATGGTGCTTTAATGCACATGTAGATGCACCCAGTGACACTTTGGCAGTGTAAACAACTCTTAAAGAGGGCAACTGAAGTATAGGCCTGCAGTTCCTCCATCAAGTTACCACCATGGTGTAAAGTGGCTTTAATGTAAATGAGAAACAGGCCCACTCTCTCTTTTCTTGTTGCCTTTATAGGAAACTACTTGAGTAAAAACTGAATGAAAGCTAAATACATTAGAACTTGGTCCCACGGGTTTTATTTGCAGGAGTTCCCACTGATTTTGAATGGGAATGGGGGGTGTTTACCAGTACTGAGAATTAGGCCATATTGGGCTGTTCTAAAGTGTTATGGATGGTTATGGTCTGATAGTATGGAAAAACACCACTATGCAAAAAAAGCCACTTTAAAACAAAAGATAAAACTTAACTCAGCCTTTACACAGACTGATTCTGAGACAATGAAAAGTGCCTGTGTAGTTCCCAGCATAAATATTTCCCTGCAAAGGAAAAATCATCACTGAACTCTCCTAAAACCTTTACAGTGTCCTGGAGTTATAACTTCCCCTTTTTTCTAAAGTGCAGGCATCAGCTTCTCTGCTCAATGCAATAGTTGCAGTGAAGCTGTAATTCAGCTTTGAGATGTGTCCATCCCATCCTCCCCCTTCCATCCACTGCCTAAGTGGTAGTAAAAAGTGAAATGCCTGGGACTAAGAAACTATGTCCCTAAAAGGGATGTGGCAGTGCAGTCGTACCCTACTTCTACTGCGGTGTCACTGTTCAAGCTGATCTGCATGCAGGGGGAGCCCCAGAGCCACTCTTACCCTCCCTGCTCTCACTGTGGGCAGGATGACAGGCTCAGCAGGGGACAGTGGCAGGGGCATGCAGGTTCCTCCTTCCAGCACCAACTCCCTGCTGTCCCCCTGCCCTGCAGGTTTCCCTTGGCTCATTGGAAGCAGGTGCTAGAAGGAGGAACCTGTGTGCCGCTGCTGCTGCCCTTGGCTGACAAAGGCATAGGAGGATCCCACGAGCTGTTCCTGACATGCTGCAAGGAGCAGATGTGAGGGGAGCCAGGCTCAGCCAGGGACAGCAGTGGCAGTACATAGGTTCCTCCTTTTGGCACCTGCTTCCAGCCAATGGGTAACCCTGTGAGGGATGGAGGGCAGCAATGGGCAGATGATTAAAGGAAGAAACTGCAGACTACCAGTGCTGTCCCTGGCTGAGCCTGGCTTACCCAGCAGCTGCTCCCTACAGCCCACAGCTGGAGTACAGTCATGTCAATGGGGGTCTGGTCCACCCTTTTTTCATGTGCCTGATCTCTCCCCCACTCCTTGGTATCACCCATCCCCCTCCATCCTGCCATGGTTGTAGGGGCAGTGTGCTGCAAGCCTCTTCAATACATCTGGGATCTGCCCATGTGTGTCACCATAACTGTTTGTCATCTTAATGCAAAGGTAAAGGAGAGCTCCAATAGCAAACCCTACCCCACAGTAAGCCAAGTGACCTGAACACTGTAGGACATAGATTGTCAGGGAAGGCTCTGTCCATAATGACTAAATGCACACCAGCCTTTACAAACATGATGTTGCTAGTTCCATTTCAGTAATGGAAAGAACTACCCCAAAGTAGGGAATCATTCATAAATCACACATCAGTTAAACACCTTGGCCCTCAACTGTTGTTGCTCAGATGAAAATCACTTGCTCATCTTCTGTACAACAATCTTTTTCAAACAATGTGAAATCTATGTAGTGGATTGGGGCATGAATGATTCCCTTTAACAGCTGGGGACAGATAATATACTAGCTACCCATCTCTTGCTCTTTTTACTCACAATTGCATAGCTAAAACCGAGAATAATCATCTTTGAATAGTACAACTCCGCAGCTGTCTTTTTGGAGTCTGCTATATGCAACATTTTTTCTAAAGTTTTTACTAGGAGATGGGAGGTCTAGTGGTATATATAACATCCTTCCACTGCCCATCTTAAATTGGCAGCTGCACCCAAAATATTTTCTTTCCTGCACTGTTTCTATTAAACTTTATTTATACTGTCTGCTTCCATTGTGCCTTTGGTATTTAATGCCACACACGTTGACCACTTGCTGTACAAAGACATTCTGTCCAACCTTTCCCTAACTAAAATGCAAGGCCCTTTTCCACTTTGCTTGACAGTAAGCCAAACAATTGTCCAAAGGATACTATCATACATAATGTACTATTATGCATTAAAGCTAAGATTTTTTTTAAATAGAAGCCTAGCATTGGTCTAAGTCTGTTAACATAAACTTTAAGTTACCTGATCCTCAAAAATTCTCAAGAATGAAAAGCTTCAATTGACTTTAAGTTTATAAACCTTCTGAGTAGTTATTCTCTCTCATAATCTTTTTAGAGTTCTGCTCTCCCTCTTCTATTTTTCCCATTCTTTTATAGCTATGAGTTTCTTTTATATAATTAGAGGGTCAATTTCTGACTCATTTACTCTGCCTGCTGTGTGGGCCGGGAGCGGTCCGAGGCTTTCGGGGGTGCACGGCGGGCTGTGGCCAGCAGCCCTGGCACATGGGTTGGGGAATTCGGCACGACTGACTAGAATTAGGCACGGACGCGTAGCGGTTGATTAAAGATTATTTTACTTACACCGTAGATGGTCGCGGTGCAGGCAGGAAAACTTCGCTTAAGTTGCAGTTACAAACAAAAAGAAAACTCGCACGAACAAGACCTGTAGAAAACTCGAGCCTCTTAAACCCGGACAGAGCTCTGGATACCACGATGAGAGTCCAAAAGGTGACTCTCCACGAAAGCGCGCAGGGAAGGGTACGTCGAGGGATCAGGCGGTGACGGGGAGAGGCTAGAGGTTGATCAGGCCCCTGTATCCTCCTCTAAGGCACACGTGGGGTTAAGCTCCACAGTGCTTAGAGTTCTCCAGGAGATGGATGTGGAGTCCTCCCGGAGATCTCCAACTTGGGCGGAAACCGCTCAAGCCTCTTATACGGCTAGCAAGGCAATCGCTAGCCGCCATGTGGGAATAATTTAGAAACAGCCAATAGTGGGAAACAAATTTGCATGCGAATGGCGGGAACTCCTTTGCACCGGGGTTTTCTCTATGCAACTGAGAATTGCACCGTGCAAAGAAAGCTCCTCGTGGCGGGAAATAATTCTGCAGTGCCGAAGCGCACACACAATCATACCCTTTGGGTCATGACACCTGCCTTATCAGGTAAAGTCATGGTCCTAAGAAAGTCAAAGGGAGTTTTACCATAAACGGCTGTGAGACCAGAATTTCACCCAATTTAACTGAAAAATAAGATGTCATGACATGAGTAATAGTGTTGGACTCTACTGGTACACACCATTCTTCATGATATTTTCAAGTCGTTCCTATTGCCACACTTTTCTGGTTTTCCTTTAATCAGGGATCCTCTATGCATGGCCCATGGGCTGGATTCAGCCCACGGACCTGGGAAAGGGGTGGGTTTGGACATCTTTTGACAACAGAGGTCTTCATCTGTATCTGTACCATGCCTGGGCATTGGGAAGTTTTGCCTGTGCCACGACTGAGTGGTAAAAAGAAGCAGTTGCATTTGGCAACAGTGACAGCCAGGTCCTAGTACTGCCCTGCCTCAGACCTGAACCAGGTCATTCTGGTCCGCTGCTACAAAAAAGTTGCTGACCACTGCTTTAATCCCTTCATCAAATACACTAACGTATTTATATTAATTCAGTTGCATATGGCAACCTTGTGTCTTTGGAGGCCAAAACTAAGGACCTCTTATTCTCCCCTCCCACTATCTTCAGTATATCTCTGTTCAAGTCATCTAGGCTACTCAGCTGAAAATCTGGACCCCAAAGAAGAGTTTTGCCCCACCTTCTCTGTATCTCCTCAGCAGTCCATTGCTCCTTTTCTATTTTCTAAACAATCTAACTGCTAAAAGGTTTCCCCTCTTTTGCTGCCTCCTTCAGAATTCTGCAATGGATCTTGTGTGGCCTTAAGTCTGACCCTATCCCTTAATCAACTACCCTGAGACATGTTTATCTGTCTCTGATATCTAACGTCTCATCTCCCCTTCTCACCCCTCCTAGCTGTCTGACCCTTCCTTTCTAGAGAATTCATTTAAAGTTTTAGTAACTTTGATCTATAAATTACTCTGACCTTCTCTGAAACCTTTATTTGTGTCCCATGCTGACCCTGATTACCTACATATTTGAAACATTTCATATTATTTAACTTTTCAGGAACTTTGCTCTTCATTCCTATTTTTTGCCTCCTTGTCTCTATTTCCAGTCTCTTGCATTCCATCTCATCTTCTCTCCAGGCTACTTGTGTACCTGATGTTACAGTCCTCTCTTGTATCAATTTCTTCACATAATATTTGTGCTTCTGTGCATTTTACTGCTAACCATAACTCTGGGGAACACTCTTATTTCTTCCTGAATATTTCTCACTTGCCCTCACTGCTGTCCTTCTCTCCACCGTTTTCTTCCAGTTGACTTCATCCAATATGTCCTATATTCACTTCCAGTGTTTGCACTGCTGTCATTTTGCATTGTATTTTCCTATCTGGATCTATCCATGGTTCTAATTAAAATCTAGGATATTATGATGAGAGACAGTTCCTGTCCAAATCTTTGGACCCAAGTACTCCCGAATTCTTATGGCGTTGCAAACATTTGCAGTTCCATTGCCAATCTCATGTTATTAGGATTTTCTAAAGGCTCTAGGCTCTTGGAGTCACTTGATTTCAGGAAAATCTTGAAATTATTTTTTTTTTTTAAGTATACTTCTTCCTTTCCGTATAACAGACATAAAGTTGAGGACATGAACCCCAAGTCTTAAGACTCCAAAATTAAAAAACAAGACCCAATGCTTATTAATTCTACAATCTCATTTTAAAGACAGTGCTAATTGGGGGGGTGGGGGAGGGAGGAGGGGAGACGACAGTTTGGGTTGGTGATAATGTTACCATAAACAGCATTATGCAGGATTTAAAGTTTTTTTAATAAACATTTGCTCGAAGACTGCACCAGTGGACCCATGATACTTAGAAAGTTAATGTGGAACAACTCCTTAGAGTTGTGGCAAGTTTCTTTATAGTTCCTGAGACTTTTAGGCATTTTCTTGTACATTCTAATTAACAACAAAACCCAACTACTGTCACATGATATTAACACAAACACAGGTCTGACATGCCCACACAAAGCAGGAAGCAAAGAGGTTAAGATTTCCTTTCTTCCCTTATCATGCCCGGTTACACTGTGATTTGCATGATGTAATATGACGTGCGGGGGGCCTACAAATGTGCTTGTTCACATTCTAATTAGAGTACAGTGGAGCAGACTCAATTAATCGAATCTGCTCTGCGTTCTAATTAGAAAGCTCTAGCGTCCCCTCACTATCACGTGCATTAAGCCCCCACACATTCCTCTGTGAATGAGCTTTAAATAAAGCATCCCACAGCCATTTTGAAATGTGCAGCCACTTAATTCATGTGACAGTAAACTGTTTTATTTAGAGCGGCTGTCTGGAAACTGCTCTAATTAAAATGGCGCCCCCACCACCTCTGAGCACATAGCTAGGCAGCCCTAGTGCTGAAATTCATCTACGAGCTGCCCTGACCTCAGCAAAGGGATATAAAGACAGTGCTTCAATCTTTAACTCTGAATATTCTTACTCTGTAGATTTAAGTCACCAACCCTGAGATGTAATTATTTCCTCCTGTGCAAGAAAATTTCCTATAGCTGATTAATCCCTATCTCCTAGAAAGCAGAATTGATTTCAGCCTCTTCTATACTCTTCCTGATCATCTTAATGTCTGAAAACATTTCATGAGAGGCCTTACACTGTAGTTGTCGGTTTTGAAAAACATGTTACCAGAGCAGAGACATGGAAAGAATCCCAAAGAGTTCTCACCCGAAAATGTACATACTGATTTTTAGACGGCACTTTTTTTGCACAAAAAAGGCAGAACTGCTTGAGTGTTTGTCATCAGCCCTCTTGTGGCTGATCTAAAAATAAACCATAATATGAACTACTTCACCAGTGATATTAACTTTTAAGTGGCAGCGTCCTGTGTTCCACGAACTCTTGTCTCCTCCAGATCCTATTCTGGAAGTGGTGTGGCTTAGTTGATAATGATGATGTCTGTGAGCCCTCTGCTAATGTCTTGGAACTTGAGTTGATTAGGGATTCTTTTGTCAAATAGGGTTTCCATCAGAAAAAATGTTGATTATTTGCTGAAACCAAAGTTCTGTGTGAAAACAAGAACTGCACCATCAAACCCTTACTATACCTAAGATACATCGATGACATCTTCAACATTTGGAGTGAGAACCTGCAATCTCTGATTGAGTTCCATCAGAAATTCAACAGTCGCCATCCCTCCATCCGACTTCCTTTAGAATACTCCAGCACCAACATCCCCTTTTTAGACACAAGGATCAGTATCCAGAAGGGTAAAATACAGACCACGTTATACAAGAAACCCACAGACCAGCATACATATCTGCACAGAACCAGCAATCACCCGAAACACACCAAAAAAGCTGTGATATACAGCCAAGCCCTGTGATACCACCGCATCTGTACTGAAGAGAACACCCGGGATTGCCACCTCACCAATCTGAAAAAGGCTTTCACCCAGCAAGGACACTCCTCCAGAGAGGTAGATCGCACGTTTGAAAGAGCCACCTGGATACCACGTGAAGAACTGCTGCAGTACAGAAGAAAAACACCCACAAATCGCACACCGCTGGTTATGACCTATCACCCATCCCTTGAACCTGTGTGGAAAATCCTTGGGAAATTGCAGCCTATATTGAAGGGAGACCCTATTCTTGAAGGGATCTTCCCAGGGCCACCCATCCTGGCCTTCGGACGGGCGCCAAGCCTCGCCAACCTTGTCACCAGAAGCAAACTTCCCCAAGCCCAGAACACACCAAAAGGATCCAGACCGTGCCAGAACAAGAAATGCAAAACCTGCCCCCACATCTCCACCACCCCCACTATTACTACACCCCACAACAGAGCCATCAGCATCCCAGGATCTTACAGCTGCACCTCCAGAAATGTAATATACCTCATCCAATGCACCAAATGCCCTGATGGAAGATATGTAGGAGAGACCAAACAACAACTGCGCACCAGAATGAACGCACACCGGAAATCCATCAAAGACAGAAACACTCAATTACCGGTGGGGGCACATTTCTCACAGGAGTGTTACTCTCTCTCCAATCTCAGTCCTGATCCTCAAGGGGAACTTACACAACACTTCCCAGAAACGAGCCTATGAGCTCCATTTCATCAACCTGCTGGATACTAGAGATCAGGGACTAAACATAGACATTGGATTTCTGATACATTACAATCTGCCTGGCAACTGACTCCCCAGCCCAGCCCAGCCCCTGGCTTCTTTACTTTTTATTCCATCCAGGAAGAGCACACAGCAACTGCTGAAGCTTCCTTAGCCTGACGAAGGGTTTTTGAACCCGAAAGCTTGCTTAATAACCATTCTCCAACCATTTGGGTTGGTCTAATAAAAGATATCAAATTCACCCAAGGAACCTTGTTTGTTCTGAAACAGCCTTTTTGAAGAAAGCTTTCATAGCTCTAGGACAGAATTTCTAGTCAAAATGAGAGAGACACTAACTCCAGAACAAACTGGTGTGTCAGGCACACCCCTAAGATGTTGGACACCGAGATCCAAGTCTTTGGCCTGAATCAGGCACAGCAGGCTATTGGCTAGTTTAGAATCACTTCTTGTGAAGAAAGTTTGGAAGATTTTGTTTTCATCCTACTGCAAAAGCAAGAAAAGTTTCATAGTGACAGGAAAAACATTTCCTGTGCAGTTCTACTGAGAACCTTGCACACCAAGGTCCTATCCTTCCATAGAAATAGGAAGAGGAATAGGAAGAGGAATAGTCACTCTGTAGCAAGCCCTGTGCAGTCCAGACGTGCATAGATGGTTGGTTCCCTGGGTCATGTAGCGGTGACACACCTTGTGCTGCCACTTCTTGTGCCCAGGGAATACCCATGTCACGTGTGCTTTGGCATGCGGCAAGTTGCCCCAGGTGGTATAGGGAAGGCTGGGGCCAGCACTGTACTGGCCGCAGCCTTACCTGGGGTCCTGAGGGCCTCCTGGAGCTGCAGCTATAGTGATCCTGCCGGGCGGAGACTTGCCGGCAGCTGCAGCATGGTTCCAAGAGGCCCAGCTCTGCTTTTTAGCAGCGCATCCTGCCTGAGCATATGCTACTTTGGGTTTTTTTCTGCATTTTTCTTTTTTACCCTTGGATATCCAGGGGTCAAAAATAACCATGGAAAAAAAACCCGAAAATGGAGCAGCTCATGCTTGGGCAGCGTGCCCTTGCAGCACGGACAACTCTGGACTGTGCGGTATGTGGCATTGCAAAGGTGTTTGCAGCGCCACATACCGCATGACCACGCTCGTCTAGATGCACCCCCTGTGGCCAATCTATGAACAGCAACGACAGCCTCTTCAACCCACATGGGTATATTTAAAGTCAAAATAGCATTACAAATGGGGCACCCTGCTGGAAGAGAAATGTAAATGATCCCATGTAGCACCTACCTCTAGAGAAATAGGAATTTAAAAAAATATTAGGTACATAAATCACAAAGGTATCTGCAATTACACTTGTTAGGATGGTATTACAAGAACAGCCAACCCCCAACGTTTTGTCTGGACGGTAGGGATTTTTGCCTTCCTGTGTACTGAGGGGCATGGCCCTCCTCCTTGAATTTCTTCAGCAGAGTTTAACAACCTTTACAGCGGCAAGACACTAGTCACTGTTGTTGCCCTGCTTTACCTATGGCAGGTTAGGTTTTGTGACAGAATTGACTGTGTAGCTGTAGTACTAGATTAGATAAGGATTTGTATGGGGTGGTTTGGATAGGGATGATCCTGTCTCAGGCAGGGGGCTGGACTATATGACCTCTGATGGCCCCTTCATGCCCTACATTTCTATGATTCCATGAATGTAGGGATAGAGTCAGGGAAAACAATTTTAAGGAACTGGGGGGTGAATTAAGGGAGAGTAAGGGAAACAGATCAAATCATAAGAAGGATTACCAAGCTATTCCAGTATAGGAATTCCTATGTAATATCATCACAGATTGAAGGATATGATAGGTATCCTAGTGGCTCTTTGTTGACAGTGCTAAATTCATAGAATTTCAATAAAAAAGAAACAATAGTGAGCAATATATCAACAAACATTAATGAAATGTCTAAACTAGAGTATTCTGTGAAGAATGAACACCGCAATCATAATCGCCCCATGTAGGTAGAGAATATACACACTCATCTGCTAAACTGGGGGAAAGCTATGGAGAAAAGAGACTGGATTTAGACCCTGCCATGATGTCTAATCCCAAAGATTTCCAGGATTTTTTTTAGCCTGGATCATTTTTTTTTGATCTGACCTCAATCCCACAAGCATGCTAAGCTATGTTCATGTGCACCCACACAAACAAACATGCAAGTGAGCTGCTTTGTCCTTGTAACTGTTTGGAAGCAGGGGACTGAACCGGGGCTTTTCATTAATTTGGTAAAAACAGGTTCCTTGCTAAATATGCCACTGACTGAAGGATGTTTGAGAAAATGAACTCAGTCTTTGTTTTTGAGAAAGCCCTATTTCTCACTTTGTCTTGAAGAATTACTGCATACTTTGAAGGGCACTCACATGTACATTTTTAGCTTGTGCCAACTGCATGTGTCTCCACAATATTCAGACTCTATTTTGCTCTTTAAGTCAGATAGTAAGCTTCCCACAGCATTAAAATGCTTCTAGATATTGAACCTAGAGATTTTCACTCTTTAAAAGATACCTTAAATTGCTGCTTATTAAAATGTAGGTCCTTCACTGTCTGGCATGATTAGTGGGTTTTTTTGTATGTGTAAATTCAGTGTTCATGAAAGCTCCCAGGCTTTCAGTTCTGAAGACTGAAGTTATCCAGAGAGTAGATAACTTCCACTCCACAGAGTGGTAGTGGCAGCATAAAGTTCCCCACAGGGTATATCTACACAAAATACTTTACTGTGGAGTAGCATCGTTTACTGCACAGTAAGCATACATGTCTACATGTGCAAATGCTTACTGCACAGTAAAAATTGCTACACGTGAGTAAATTTGCTACCTGCAAATGCAAGTAGCAGATTTACTTGTGAGTAGTTACTTTGAAGTAACACACATGTAGACACCAAACAGGAGCAAATTTGCTCCCAGTCAGCCCCACTGTTAGGGGGCCAGCCTCAGGCTAGCCCCAGGGCTCCAAGGCCAGGAGCCTCCTCTGCCCCAGGGCTGGGCAGGCTCTATGCCCACCCCAGCCCCAGGCCCTTAAAAGCCTGCAGGTACAGTGAGCCCTGGGGCACAACAGCAGAGACTCTGAGGCCACACCAGGCCACTGTGCCCCCGTGTGCAGACCGCAGGCCAGCTGTGCCAGCTTGCCTACACCCCGGCACTTCTGCCTGGCACCATAGTGCCATGCGGCTGCCAGGCCCACACTGTCTAGGCCTGCAGGCTTCTGAAGGCTCCTGCCAAGCTTGTCAGGACCCTGGCTTAGCTGCAGGCAGCTCCTGGCTACTCAGACTAGCTCCATAGGTAACCCCTAGCAGCCTGCTCAGAGCCTGCAGGTGCTATGGCATAACACCTCACTGTGCAGCACCCAGTCTCACACTGTACCTCTGTGCTGGATGCTGCAGGCAGCTGCATGGGTCTGGCAGCACAGGGACAGCTACACAGAGGCCCAGAGAACTGGTGCAGAAGGCCCGATGGCATTATTATCACCCATACTACACCCTGAGGCAGAAATGCCACCGTCTGTGTCCCTCTCCAGAAATCTGTCTCTGCCAGCGTGAGAGGCTGGTGTTTAATTCCTCAGGGAGGGGGATCTTCCTCCCTGCCAACATAACAAAAGCCTGGTGCCTCGGATGTCGATTCTCTGGTCACCTGGGGAGCGGGAGGGAAAAGCCCTGCTCACTGGCCCAGGTGACCCGTGATGTTTTTTAAATTGGCTGGCTAGTGACCAGCACTGGCAGCTTCGATTGGACCGGGCTGTTGAGGTCAGAAAGGTTATTTAAAGGCCCGGTCCAGGAAGAAGGCAGCCATTAGCCATGCGGTCATCTAGGTGAATCTGAAACTGGGAGAGGAGCTTCACCATCTGAAACAGGCTCTCTCCTCATAACCGCATGCTCAAAGAGTGACCTGCCTCCAGAGGAAAACTCCAACCACCTCTGGATGATGCGTGTGCGTAAGCTACTCAAGATCCGACTAGATATTTAGCTTACAGTAACTCAGATGCGTGATAAAAAGGGCTACCTCAGCCTTGCTGTTTTGCTCTATAGTATTCCTCTGATATTCTTATGATACTGCTCTACCTTTTGCCCTGTTTTCACCCTACCCCCTGTAATCAATAAAGTTCTCCGTTGTGACCGGTGTGGGAGACTTATTGAGCGGTGGGTCTAAATTATGCCTAGGAGGCCCCTTAGGTCTGTGGACTAAGGGAGACTTTCCTATTAAGCCCCTGACTTGGGGAAGTGCCCCAAGTGCCTGTATTGGGTCTAGTACCCATTGAACAATCAGGCCTGTGTTTTCCAAGGTACGCAGAGCCAGAATTGAGTCCAGAGCCTTGGATGGTGGCAGCAGGAACCCCAGGCTAGCAGGTGTGCTCCAGGAAAGGGGTCGGCCAGACATGAGGCACCCCAGGGAGGGCACTCGGAGCCTGGAAGGTGGTTGGGCACAGTGAGGTGGGCGGCTCAATGCAGGAGCACCCCCTACTGGTCTGCCACACACCCCAACACCTGGGGCCCCAACTGGTCACAGAAAAACTGGAGACCTTGTGGTGCTGTGGGGTGAGGCTGAAGTACAGCTCCAGTTCGCATGGGGTGAGTGCTCCAATGCCCATGTCTACAAGGGGCTGTCAAGCCAGATGCGGGAGCACCAGCACAACCAGTCGGCACAGCAGTGCCATGTAAAGGTGAAGCCCTTGTGGTCACACTGGTCACTATGACCAACTACAATCATCAGCTGGGGAGTGCCCACAACTCCATGCCCTTTATGTGGCAGTTGATAGAGATCCTTGTGCCCCAGGACCCAAGCCACAGCCGTGCTGTGTACAGCAGCACGGGGGGCCTGTCCAAGCCCCCACTCCAGCCTGGCACCTTTGGTGATGTGTCACTGGGGGAGGGCCCCTTGAGCACCAGTAGCCTGCCCTGCTAAGCTCCCCACCCCTAGCCTCCACCAGCAGCTGAGGAGCGCTGGCCAGCACTTGCCCTGACAGTTCAGCAGCCTCAGCCTCAGCCCCAGCCATGAGGTGTGGCTGGCCATGTCACCTCCAGGTACGAGCTGCACCAGCTCCTCCCTAGGGGAGGCCCATGGTTGGGCACAAACACACCACATCCCTCTGCCCAAAGACACCACTGGGAGCCACATACTGTAACCACCAGCCAGAACCCAATGGAACCACTAGGCACACCTGCCCAGCCCACATGGTAAGCCTTGCACTGGGGGGAGGACCCTCCCCACCCCAGCCCCAGCAACCAAGCCCAACACCAGCCCCAGCCCTGGCCCTGGCCCCCACTCCCTGCCCAGGCCAGTTGTGTTCCTGTGGTCCCAGGTTCCCCACCCCCAACAGGGAGGTGGTAGATGGCAAGAAATTTTATTGAGCAGCCTGTTCCCCCAAAGATAGGCAGGCACGGGCCTCTCACATGCCAAGAAATGCATTGATGCTGGTGGCAATGTCCTCCTTGGGTGCAAAGGGCAGGGACATGTAGCACAGCCACAGGTAGCCCTCCAGGCAGTGGTGGAGGTTGCAGGTCAGCCCAGGCTTGCCCCCTGCACTGTCAAAGCTCACAGTCCTGTTCCAGGTGTGAAGATTTGCCCGGAGCACCATGGTGATCAACAGCAGCAGGATGTACTGGGTCAGGCAGCCCTCAGTCTGTGCAAATAGCTCCTCACTCAGCACCCAGGGAACATGCAGCAAGGACATGCTCAGAGCACAGCGCCAGTGTGAGGTGGGGGGTGGGCTGGTTCCAGGGTGCCTCCCTGGAGAACCCCCTACGGGGAGGGCAAGGGCACAGACAGCTCTTCACCCCAGTCATCGGGGCCCCATGCTCTCTGAGCCCAGGTGATGTGGGCTTTCTGGCAGTACAGGACAAGAGCTGGGCTGCAGGATGAGAAGGCCAGTGGGGTGGGGTCTGGAGCTGTGGCAGCAAGTGCTGCCAGGAGCCTGGCCTGTTCCGGCCTGGGAATGGGGTGAAGGGGGCAGGCTGCCCACAGACAGCACCCAGCAGCCTAGCGGCCCCTGGGGGACAAGTGGCATGGGGGCTCAGCCAGTGGCCGCCTGGGCCTCAGCCTGCCCACCCAACTTACCATGGTCCCTAGGCATTCATGCATGCCTAACCCCTGATTTGAGGCTGGGCACCTTACGGCCACGGTACAGAGCATCTTATCTCAGAAATGTTGCAAACTCTCACAAATAGCTTTTTTCTCATTATTCTGCAGGTCCTGATGCTTTAGGTAGGGGAGAAGCTGCAGCTGGCAGCAGCTGGGATTCAGGCTGAGGGTTGTTGCTGCCCATGTCTGGGGCTCTGTAGATGTGCCAGCTCCGCAGGAGGAGGATCCAGGACTGTACCCTTCTCCTGGACTGGCTGGTGAAGGCATTGGAGGACTGTCTGGTGAACGTGTGGGCCTGGTGGGTGCAGAATGTCACTCATGAGGACACGTGGAACCAGGTGGACCAAGAATTCTGGGTACAGTTACTGGCCCTGGAGCATGAGCACATGGAGGCCCTGCAAGAGCAGAGTGTGCTTGTGGCCAGGGCAGTGGAGGCCACAGAGGATGACCACTGGGTGTTGGACACTGTCCTGGCCTTGGTGGTTGGTTTCATGCCGCCCACTGCCCTACCCCTGACCACAGCCCCACCTGACCCCTTGCAGCAGCCCATTGCCTAGCAGCAGGGCCCCTCATGGGCCTGGGCAGAGGTCCAGTGCCACCTCCACAGACCAGGAGTCCCAGGCCCTGCCCCCTGCCCTGGGTCCCCTGCCACCCAACCCCCCACCTGGGACCAGCATCACCGATCCCCTTGACTCTATGTGGGCAAGGAGCCGGAGCTGCCTGCAGAGGGCCCAGGACCATGTGTTGGCTCTGCTGGCTTTGAAAACTGGCTACTGGAGGGGGAGCTGCCCATGTTGGGGGACCAGCAGCTGCCATCACCTCTGGGTGAACCCCACACCTGCCAACCTCTCTGCGGTGTGTGCGCTGGAGTGCTGGCTGCCCATCCCTGGGCTCTGCCCCATAGATGCCCCCACCCCAGAAACATCCATCTCTGGAGGGTGGCCGTACAAACCACCACATTGTTGTAAATAGTTTGCACATGGAAGAGGGTGTTTTATTGTTGATGGGTGAGGTGGCTGGTGGAGGGGCTCTGTTCTTGGGGAGAAAGGGGAGAGCGGAGCCTGTTTGTTGGGGAGGGATGGGGAGAGGGGGTCTGTTTGATGTGAGGGGAATAAAAACTGTTATTTTGAGACATGTCTGCAGTGAGCATGGTGTTGGGTGGGGGTGGGAGTGGGGGGAGGTCTTTGGGCAGCTGTCCAAACAGGCTCTAGCAGAGAGTACAGGAGGAGGTGGTTGGCCAGTGTCTCATATCCAGTGCCCCTGCCCCTGTTGCTGGGTGCGTGGCTCAGCAGCGGGGGGGGGGAGGGCGCTGTTTCTGCCCCCATAGCTTGAGCTATTGCTGCCAGGTATCCTCTACCCACTGCATCTCCTCCACCCAGCCCTCATGAAACAGCTCCCTCTGGGCCTCACAGATCTTATGCAGCATGCAGGATGCGATGATGACCTGGGGATGTTGTTCTTGGTGAACTCGAGGTGGGTGCACCAGTATCCCTTGAGGTGGACGAAGGTGCACTCCACCAGGGTGCACGTCTGGCCCAGGCACTGGTTAAAATGGGCCTGGCAGCAGTTCAGCTGGCTGGTGAAGGACTGCATGAGCCAAGGCAGGAGCAGGTATGTGAGGTCCCCAGTAAGGAGGGGTGGGACCAGCCCAGTGGCATGTCTGGCACCCCCGGAACAAAGCACTCACTCTGCACCAGGGCTGGCAAGACAGATCCAAAACATGCAGATGTCATGGGCACTGCCTACCCAGCTACCACTCACATTAGTGAAGGTACTGCAGTGGTCAACAATGGCCTGGAGCACAACAGAGTGAAAGTCCCTCTGACTGTATTAGGGGCAGTCACCATGGGGAAGACAGATGATGGGGATGTAGGTCCCGTCTGGGGCTCCAATGCACTGGAGAAAGCCCAGGGCATATAACCCTATCACCACCACCCAGAGCATGGCCTGCCCCAGCATGTCCTGGAGGGTGCCACACACCTTCAGGACAGCCTCCCCAGCAGTGGCCTTGCCCATGCCAAAGAGATGGCCTACATAGTAGAGGCTGACAGGTGTGGCCAACTTCACAAAGGTGAGGGCCAGCTGGGTGGCTCTGGGGAGGGGAAGCCACATGGCAGTGTCCTGCAGCTCCAAGTGCAGGTGGGAGCTGCTTCATGGGTTCCAGAAAGGTGGCCCAGGTCATCTTGAATGCTTCCAACCACTGCTTATCAACCCAGGTCTCCTCGATGATGTGCAGGCACCAGTCCTGGCTGGCCCAGTGGGCCCAGAGTTGGTGGGGTTGAAGGCCCAGGAGGGTGAGGGCAGCCATGGTGGTGGTGTCCAGCAGCATGTCATCATCATCCTTGCTGGGGTCTGAATACCAGGACAGGGTCTAGATGGTAGCTGCACAGTGACAGTGGCCCTGGGATGGTGCAGTGTGCCTGGGCAGGCAGTTGCTGCCCATGGGGGAGCCAGTAGGGCCCAGACAGCCATGGGCCAGCGATTGGTCAGTGTGGTGGGCCAGCAAGGCAAGCATGGTGGCCAGCAGAAGTCCAGGACACTGGCCATCACTGCCAGAAGTTGGGGCTGCAGCAGCTTTGGCGTAGAGAGGCAAAGGCAGCAATGAGACAGCTGATACCTGCTGTCCCTGCGCTATGCATGCTCCTCCTGGCCAGGAAAGCAGCTGGCCAGGAAGCAGGGAGCTGGGCTGTCTTTTCAAGATGGCTGCTGGCAGCAGTGGCTGGAGCCTCAAGCTCCCCCTGGTGGTGGCAGGGGCGCATTGCAGGGTTGCAGGATGTGAGAGAAGTTTGCCGCTAGGAGAAGCAAATCTGCTCCCACGTACCTCCATGTATAGATACCATACCATTTATTGCCTGGGAGTGTTTCTTGAGTAGTTGCATTTCTGAGCATGATTTTCACAAACCGCTTCTCATGAGTAGTTTCTTTGGCTTTTTACTTACAAGGCTCTACTACTTTACATGATTTGAAGATCTTATTAATTGAGTTGACTACTAGTAGTGTAACTGGGGATGGGAGAGGAAGCAGAATGGGACCAGTTCCAGGTGCCAACTTAAAGGGGGCACCAGAATGTTGCCCCCCCACTTGCCAGCTGAAGGAGTGGGTGTAGGGATACCTGGGAGAGGTAGGACCATCTTACCTTCCTCCTTTCATGCTTGCCAGAACTTTGCACTGTTGTTTAATCCAATAGTGTCACAATTTAAAATGGTAATAATCTAATATTTTCTCTAAACCTGACCCTAAATGCTAAACATTTTACCCTAGCCTGTGCTAGAGAAGTGTTAACCCTGTTTGGAAAACAGTTTCATTTAATATCATCTCAAACACAAACAGGCATACTAAGAAAGTCAATTTCCACTTGCTCCTAGTCCAGAAAGGGCAAGAAATATCAAAGAAGAACTCAAAAACTTCCTTGTGGGAGATTTCTCACCTAATTCTCAGATGAAAGAGGACAAGGTATGCTCAGACATGGTTGCATCAGCTTTCAAAAAGCACAGCTACTGTGGTAACAGGCATCTTAGTTATACAAATAAATACAAATATAGGTAGTTAGGCAGATAGCTGGAGACCTTTGGATGCTGATTTAAACCAAATCTGAAACTCTAAATCTTTGGAAGTTCTTTATGAATAGTAGCACATAGCAGCACACTCTCCTCTGGTGAAGCCTCAACATTCGGAATGGAACTGAACCTTCCAAAAGTTCTGGAGTATTCAGATTGAGGCATTTGTATGGTATGCTACAGAGCTAAGGGTTGGTCATAAAGTGCTGGATCATAGCTCTGGATCCAAACTTCTGTCACGTTTCAGGTAATTCAGATCCAGAAGTTTAGTTTAATTCATTTCTAGTAGAAATGAGGGCTGAGTTTTGATGATGAACTAATACAGATAAACATTTTTTGTGAGAATAATAATTGACTCATAGCTATTTGATACTGTGATTTACTGAATATAAGTGAAACTAATACAATTCTTTGTATACAGCCTAGCTTGCATAGATGGTGAGTTACCCTATGCAAAATTCACTCAATACTGATTACACCATTTGACTCCTCAGATAGATTATGGAATAAAAGGACACTATTAGCAAACAGAAAGCACATGGGCTGGAAAACACATAAGCAAGCAGAAAAACTCATGGTACATGCCAAGAAATCTAGTAACTAGAAGAAAACAGAAGTCACGCTTCCATGAAACTTGGAGGAAGGGATAGAAATTACACATAAACTGGTATAAGTGATCGGAAACTGTTCAAATCTGTAACACAACAGAAGTTCAGTGCACATAAACCACTTTCAAAATGGTTGAAACAGGTTTAAGATAAACCTGGATGGATGTAGTATCAGGCTTAACTGATTTAGGTTAAATCTGTTTATTGAACATCTGTTCCAGATTCCCCTCCAAATTCAAGTCAACTAACAGTCCTCCAGCATCCCGGGATGCTTTGCACCTCCCACAATCCCTCCCTTTGCAGGGTGGGCAGGCTAGCCTTGGCCCAAGCTGTCTGCTCCAGTAGAGCAGGGAGGCGTGCTCTAGTGTCCCCCAGCTTCTGGCCTGGGCCACTGCTGGCATGTAGCTGCATTTCCAGAATCAGAAGTGAATGTCTGTTCACTTGCTTATTGGCTCAATCTATGCATCTTAGACTAACCTGCAAAGACTGAATTGATTGCGCTCTGAGCTTTTTGACTGTCTGTACTTAGCCACCCCCCCTGAATTAGCCCTTCATTTTAGGCCTAATTTTACAATTAAATAGTAAGTATAAGAAGAACTCACAAAAACAGGGTCTGGAAACTGAAGCCATTCTGCACATTTAGATGATGATAAACAATAAACAAAAAAATTCTTCCATGTGATTCTTTGTAAACTTGGCCCTTGGAACAGAAGCATTTCCAGCTAGCCAAACAACCGCTAAAGCAGCTGCATTAGAGACAAATCTGATCCTGGTTCAAACATGCCCTAATTTTGGAGCCAGAGTTCAAGATCTAGACTGAAAATACCCAGTTGTGGCTGATGGGCAAGATTTTCAAAATCACACAGCACCCACAATTACAGCCTGAATTCTGAAAGTACTCAGGACACTGGATATTTGTGTGCTGAGCACTTGTGAAAATCTGGCCCCAACTTGGGTGCTTATATATGTAACCCTTCTGCTGAGCACCTGTCAGCAGCAACAAGGGTCAGGTTCAATTTTGGAGTATTAAACATATATTACCTTGGCTTCAGCCCCCACTCAGTCTACCTGGGAAAACCAAATGAATCACTAGGGTGTCCAATAAAACCAACAACCTTTCTCTTGCAAGCAGGGTAAACACAACTTTCAAATTTATTACAAAGAATAAAGAAAAAACAAAACTAAACACTAACAATAATTTTAAAATACTATAAACAACAAAACAAAGTCTATAGGTGGCACTCTCTTGGGGAGGCTTTATTCATACCCAGGCAGTCTGGGGACTCCCAAAAGGGTAGTTTGGGGGGCCTGCACCCCTATACCTATCCTTCAGCAATGCATTGGAGAGGGGGGCCCACATCAGAGAGTCCTATGAGCTGTTCCATGGGTCCACTGTGCTGCAGGGAGCTGCTAGAAAGCATAGGCCCTTCTGCATTGCAAATGGCCTCTTGTTGCGCTGTGTGAAGCTGCAGCATTGATCTCCACTTCCACGTGGTGGCTTTGAGGGGTTAACTGCAGTTTCCTGCCCATGCAGAGTTTGGATTACGACTAGAAACTTTGGGGCGCAATATGCTGATGAAAACTGCAGTTAACCCCTCAAAGCCACCATGTGGAAGTGGCATCACTTCCCTCCCTCCCATGCATCCAGACCATTGTCTTAAGATTCCCTCCAGGGAATCTGTGGGACCAGTTTGGTGACTGGCCACTTCACCAAGAGGGCTAACCACCTTTAAATTGATTAGTCTGCATTACCAGTGTTCAAATAATATTGCTCCATAACTGGGGCCCTGTAGTGATGTCAAAAATGTTATTTAAGGGTCAGGCTACTTGGACTGGCTCTCTCTCTTTTTCCTCCTCAGCGGTTCTGAATACTGAAAACTGAATTGGGAGCCAGAAAAGCCTACTTCCCTTGGTGGGGGGAGTCTCCCCTCGCTCTTCACTGAAGAAGCAAACTGGTCTCACAGGTTCCCTGGAGGGAATCTTAAGACAATGGTCTGGACACATTTGGGGGGAGGGGGATGATTCTTTTTCAGTCCCATAAAAAAACACAGCATACAACGACCAATCACACACTTTACCACACACAACCCCAAGTGTGTGTGGGTGTTACATATAGCAACAAGCTATTTTGAAAATCTGGCCCCAGTTACAGGTTGTAGGCACTTGAAAATCCAGCTGTATGGTGATAGCAGTAAAACCTCTGGCCCAACCATTTTCAGAGGGAGTTCAGACTCAAAAGCTGAATCTGAATTTTGCAGTAGAAACCCATCTCTGCTATCTAATCTAGCCATTTTTTTGCATTTCTTCCTGAAAAGTTTTCCTATATTAATAAACTCTAGTTGAAGGAACATTAGGAAGCAGAGAACATTCTCTAGGGTTTATCAACTAGCTCAGGTTAATGATCTAAAAACACCTCTTTCTAGGCAGGCCCTAATCCCTGGGGTATGTCCTACTCTTCAGTCACATGTGTGTAAGTATCACCCACATCTTCCTGGGCCAGATCCTCAAGTCATTCAACAGCAGGACTCCCACTGACTTCTATTCTTCTTGACTCTTCTCCAATGAGGATGGAGTAAAATCTGAGCATGATTTTCACAAACTGCTTCACAGAAAGATTAGCATTCTTAGGAACAGTGCTGGCAACACTCCTACGAATGCAGCCCAGTATGCTGTTAGCCTTCTCCACAACAAGGACACACTGTTGGATTATATTCAGTTTATTGACCACTGTAACCCCCAAGTCCTTTTCTGTAGAGCTGCTGCTTAGCTAGTCAGTCCCCAAGTCTGTAGTGATGCATGGGATTGTTCTGTTCTAAGTGCAGGACTCTGCACTTGGTCTTACTGAACTTCATGAGATTTCTTTTGGTCCAATCATCCAATCTGTCAAGGTCTCTCTGAATCCTAGCCCTACCCTTCCACATAGCTACTATTCCCCCCAGGTTGGTGTCATCTGCAAACTTGCTGAAGGTACATTCCATTCCATCTTCCAGATCGTTGATGAAGATATGGAACAAAACCAGCCCTAGAACTGACCTCTGGAGCATTCTTGATACCTGCTGTGAATTAGACATCAAGCCACTGATAACTACCCTTTGAGCCCAATGATCCAGCCAGTTTTCTATCCACCTTACAGTCCATTCATCCAACTCATACTTCCTCAGCTTGCTTGCAAGAATGTTGTGGGAGACCATATACAAAAGCCTTGCTAAAGTCAAGGTACATCATGTCCACTGTTCTCCCCACATCCACACGGAAGAGTAAGGGGAGAGTGGAGGAGCAAGAGTTCCTGTACTTAGACTGTACTTTTTCACTGCTTTGCACCTCCACTTGCTTATCTTTTAGTGAACCTCAGGAGCTGCAACCCATCAGCTGAGAAACATGGGTCAAGGTGTTACTGTCCCTTTGACAGGAAAGGGGTGAGCTGATAGAGTGGGTGGAACTTTTGAAGCATATAAAAAACCCAGTGTCCACAGGGGACAAACTAAGAAAGTGTAATACTTGCAATTATTTGCTTTATTTCCCCAGTACATTTCAAACTTGACTGCCAGCTCGAACAGGAGAATGCTTATAATATGATACAGGCTAAAAAGAAAACAGCTGTTAAATTGGTAAAAGTTTCAACCCTTCTCTCCTCTAAATGGCTGCAGAAACTGGAGAGATGCAGCACTTCGAGAAAGTTCTCAGTATCTCAAAGGAGCCAGGCAATGCCTTGGCTAACAAGATTGCCTTGGATAATAATATTTGTCTTGTTAACCTGTCAAATGTATCAAGGTGTATAGAGTTTGCAGCAATAATATCCCAAACCTCCCCTCTCAGTGATACTTCAGTGCTTGTCAGAGGTGACTTGAGCAGGGTGCAGGGCCCAGGGCAAATCAGCCTGTGTGGGGCCCTATCATGAGGAAGCCGGTGGTGGATTTGGCTGGGGAGGGCTGCCAAGTGGCCAGTGGTGCCGGATTCGGTGGTGGATGTAGCAGCAGGGGGAGGGGGGTGCTGAGTAGCCAGATGTAAAGCCACTGGCAGTGTGGAATCACCGTGGCCACTCCACCCAACTCCGTGGGGCCCCTCAAAAGTGCAGGGCCTGTGGCGGCCACCCCAATTTGCACCCCACCCCGCCAGGGACAGCACTGGTGCTTGTTCCTGTTAATGTAAGGCCAGGTCCTCATGTCACGTAAATTAGCATAACCCCACTGAAATCAGTAGGCAGTCAAGTCAGTGGGTTTGCACCAGATTATAGGAGCTGTAGACCAGACTGTGTGTCTATTAAAGCTCTCTTTGATTCTTGATCTCACCCCAACCTGATGGAAGACATAGAACTACAGCTGCTCAGCTTAAAAAATTGCTCTGAAGGGCTTTGGCATTCACCAGAGTCACATTCTGTTTCTCCCTTTAATTTTAGCATCTGTCCTTCCTTCCATTCATTTGAGAGATATGAGGGAAGGAAGAAGAGAACAACAGCTGAGGGAGGGAGACAAAATGCAGCAATTCAATTGTAACCAGGGTGGTACGTAGAAAGGTATCCCCTCTCCAAATGAAGGGATGGTCAGTGGGTTGCAGGTATGCTGAGGGAAGCGTGGCTGCCTAGCTGTATGCAGCTCCCCTCCTCTTCCTACAGAGCAGAGAGCCAGGACTTTCAGTGAATCTTAACTATGTATAGATTTAATATTAATAAATAATTTACAACTTATAATTATCAACTTATACACACATACAAATATATATACAGTTATAAATTCACCCAAACACACTTTAATTAACCCTAAACCCATGCATAGGCCTGGTTCCCTGTGGACTTTGGGTTAGACTGCAACCCTGCCCCTCTTTCAGTGACCTGAAGGGCCTGAAGGAGAGGGGGCACTCACGGATAATACAGGGTCTAGTTGATGGACCAGTAACAACACAATTGGCAGTCATGGGTTAACAGTTTTCATAAGGGGTTACATCACATACAACACATTTACATAAAACACTTCATACAATGCCCAGTATACCAATACCGGGCAGATTATAACACTATCCTAATATAATAATAAAGGTGCAGGATTACCCCAGTGATCCCAACAACATAAAGGAGAAAAAAAAAACAGAATGCAACAGTGGCATACAGCTGTGCCCAATGAAGAAATGACAACACGGAGGGAAACCCCGTCACCCTATAGGGCACCCTTGACTCCGTTCAGGCTACTCAGCTGGCAGGGTCCTAACCCAGGGATTCCACCCCCCACCACCCCTCCCAGCAAGCTGGAGCCCTGAATCCCTATCTTTGCCCACTGTCCCCCACAATGGGAGGGCACACAGAGCACTGTACATAGTCTGCACAGGGAAGAAGGTGCTTTATTGGTGGTGGGTGGGGCTCTGTGGGTCAGGGGGGAGAGGGAAAGAATTCTGTTGTTCAGGATGGAGGGAGGAGGGGATCTGTTGTTCAGGAGGGAGGGTGATGGGGCCTGTTGTTTAGGAGGAAGGGGGCAGGAAAGGGCCTGTATTTGTGGAGGGAAATAAAGTGCTTTCCAATGTCTGCAGTGAGCATGGTGCTAGGGGTGCATGGTGGGCCTGGGGTCTGTGGCCATCCATCCAGGTGGGCTACAGCAGCGCCTGTTGCACCCGGTATCCTGGCCCCTGCTGCTGGGGGTATGGTTTACCAGAGGCCTCAGTGGTGAAGGCCCATCACTGTTGCCACCACTGCAGCTGGCACTCCTAGTGGCAGGCGTCCTTTGCCCTCTATGCCTCCTCTGCCCAAGCGTTCTGGAAGAGCTCTCCCCAGGCCCCACAGATCTTACGCAGCATCCAGGCTGCAATGGTGACTGGGGGATGTTGGCCTTCACATCCTTGAGGCAGGCAATGAGTGCACACCGCCTTCAGGTGGCTGAAGGCACACTCCACCAAGGTGCGGGTCCAGCCTAGGGACCAGTTAAAATGGACCTGGTGGGGGTCCAGCTGGCTGGTGTAGGGCCACATGAGCTAGGAAAGGAGTGGGCAGGAGGGGTCCACTATGATCCCAGATCAAATGCATGTGTAGATGCACTCTGGGTCTACTGTTCACTGCTCCCATAAGAGCGAGCTTGCAGGATTGGGTCCACTATGAGACGCTTTAGTGATATCTATCTTAAGTCTTGATTCAGCAGTGTTTAAGCCTATGCTTTAAGTATGGCCTAACAATTGTAAAGAGGCCAGGTACTTAAGCAGTTGCCTAACCTTATGCTTATCAGTTGCTCATGACCTTCAAGTTAGCATAAAATCTGTTGAAAATATAAATTAAGCCTGAGTGTTGCTTATCATGTGCTTGCATGGTGGCACAGCCTCAGAGCCCAGTCATGACTCAGGACCCCACTGTGCTAGATGCTATACAACCACAGAGAAGAGAGATGACTGATAGCCCATAGAGCTTCCAGTTTAGGCAAAGCACATACAATCTAACCAGGCAAATATAAGAACCAGGAGGCTTTTGTTTCCTCTTTGGCTGAGAATTTAGGATTTTTTCTTAGATTTATTCACTCCAAGGATGTTTAGGTGAAGCCTATTGCTGGCACAGGGTTCTATTTTATATTGTAAAGCTGTAGACAGGATACTCACCCACTTTAGCGGCAACCATTTGTGCTGCAGGATAGGAACAATATGGGTATATATAGTTTACTGTATATTTGACCCTTGGCTGCTTGGAAAAAGCTACATCTCAACTAACCATGAGCTGGGCTCTCAGAAACAAACATCTGTAATCACTAAAAGGGCAGGCTGAATTCTTCCCTACTAATAACGGCAATCCTTATTTCTAAGCAGAGCTTGTGTCCTTCCCTTGATTTTACCCAAAAGGCACCGAATGCACAAAGGTGTTTTACTATCTTGCTTGCTTGGAGAAAGGAGGAATTTGGAGCAAGAAAAAGTAGTAAGAAATGTTGGCTATGGCCCTGAAACTGCTATTTCTTTAAAGGGGGAAGGATGGGAAGTTATAGGAGCTGGTGCTCTGTTACCTGGAGGACTGGGAGCGAGGAACCCAAAATTGGACCTATAAAAACATTCCTGCTTAGAAGAATGTACAAGTGAGAGTCCTCACAAGCATCTGCAATGGGTAGGGATATATGTAAATGTGTGAATGTGTGCTTTTGGGTGCTTAAGGGCTTTTAGGTGCTGAACAGGCGGACACATGCTAGAATAGGTGCGAGTGGGTGACCTTGAATGAATGGGTGGGTATTGACAGGTAGCAGATGCAGGAGGTGAGAGAGGGGAGGAGGACATGGGGAAAGGAAATGAAATGCATATAAGAGCAAAAAACTGGGGAGATGCAGGGGAGACAGAAAATACAGTGAAGCTGTCAGATAATTACCTAAGGAAAGGAAAATTAAGATACAGAGAAAGGAGGCAAAAAGATACCATCATTTAAGATAAATACATTATATAGTGTGTATGTGTAAAATACAGAGCATATATTAAATATCATTTAATATAATAATATAAAATCATATAACCTTGGATTTTAATTGTATTTATAACAGGAAAAAAGCAGTATGGAGGCAGAAAGAGAAAACAAGGTCCTTGGATCACATCTTCAACATCTGGGAGATCTGGGGTTGCAGGGGAGGTTAGTTGCCAATGTTGCAATTAAATACAGGAGCATCATTACAGGGGTTTTGGTTGATGGGCAGCTCAGTTTGGTTTCCAAAGCAAGTTTGAGAGGAAAGGGAGTAAAAGAAGCAATGCCACTGCAGACACTAAGGTAAAACCCACTATGGTAGGTTCTATTGTAGTCATTGAGGGGGTGGGTGTTCATATTACAAATATATGGGGATGCTTGTCTACAAGTTTACTGCAAATACAGATGATTGTACAATAAAATATGGGGTTGTTTTACTTGGAGAAAAAATTACTGATTGACTGATGATGAACTATGTCCGGTGTCATATTTCTGGGCACACATGCAAAATTCAAGAATCAGGATTAGTCACTTCCTTTTGACTTGATAAATTCTGCTCTCAGACTAGGCATGCTGCCTATAAGCTCACCAAAATGTCTAAACATGTCAAAACGAGATGTTACCAGTCCAGCATCACAACTGAAAAGTCACATATATGAGACAGAAAATTACTGAAGATGGGAATGCAATCAAAATATAAAGAAGTGCTTCCCATCATATCTGGGGATTCTGTATCTCATTAGCAAGCTCTCACATTGAGACTCACAAGAAAGTATGTTAGTTAGGGGCCTAATCCTGTATTCCTTGCCTACTGAACAGCTCCCACTAAGGTCATGGGCAGTTCTGAGTGCACAAATAATGTAGCAAACCATATAACATGAAAGATATAGCAGAAAATCAAAGACTTCAGTGGCATCAGGAAATCCCTGATCCTGGATGTTCAGTAAAATCTGTTCATTTATTGGCTCATTTTAAAGTAAGCCTATGAATCTCAAACAAAAAACAAACTTACAAGGAAAGTAAATGTCTGATCAAGTATAGTAACACAAATACTTTACTAATTGTCCATTGCAACAAAAGAGACAGAGAGATGAAAGGAAATCTGGGTTCATTTTTAAGATGATTTTTTTATGTTTTAGTAACAAGTTCCCATATATAATAAGCACTAATAACACAGTATGTGTAAGGTACATAAAGAGGAAACCTCTTAACTTATTTTTCACATGCTGTTTTAAGTGTAATCATTTATAGGAGGATAATAGCATTGTCCCTCTAGTGGCCAACAAAAAACAACATAACTACATAAATGCCATGATTTTTTGTATCATTTGGTCTGTATTGAACTTGGCTGGAAATCTACACTTGTTTTTAGTCTGCTCTCTATGGAAAGAAACATCTAGAATATACTTTGATTTCCTCTTTCCTTAAACCATAAAAAGGATAACACGAATTCCAACATGACCCATTTTACCACAATTAAAAAAAATCTCAAAATGCAGAATGTAAAAGAAAGATTAAAAAATATATATATTCAAATAATACATCCCTTGGACCAAATTCATCTCAAGTGACTGACTTCAAGGGGTGAATCTGGTATACTTTTTATGCAATTCCATATAATCAAAATGAACACTTTTCTTTGTTTTGCTTTAAAATAGCTAGTTAGTTTCTTCCTCCAAGTGGAAGCAGTAATATCCATGGACCTGATTCTCATCTCACACTGGTTTCATACCAGCATAATTCTGTTCACTCCACTACTGTTGCTCTTACACTGGTGAATTTGAGAAAAGAATCAGATTTGCTAGTACAATATGTCAGTCAATATCATACTGCATCTCTCTCGCCCATTTACTATAGTGAAATTGTTTTCTTAGCTAATAATCAACCATAATAAAATCACAGTTTCCTCCTTGGCCAAAGTTCTCCAAATAAGACACTACAGTTATACAGACAATCCTTCTACACAGATTACTCAATACCCCTGCTTTACTTGTCGCAAACACTTCCATTGCAAGTGCAAGGATTTTCTGTTTCTTGTGGTCATTAAGGAAAAATACAATCTTGCAAGTATTCAGAATTTTTATGGCTCTCACTAAAAGCCCTGCTTGGAGGCCAGCACTTACCATTCTTAAAGCAAATCTTCAGTTCCAGACAAGGGCATTTCGCTCTCCAGAATCCTGTCAAAAATCCAAGTTCAAATTTTTTAGCTTCCAACTCCCAGAGGCTGCTGCTGGGAGTAAGCAAGACATTGCTTCTCCAAGGGGATAATTCAGAATCCTCTGCAACAATAGCCTGCTCTCTGCAGCCTCGATCCCAGTACGTCAAGTGGCAGTGCCTCAGTACAATTCCATCTGCTCACATCCGGCATCCAAAATGGACTTAATGCCAAGCAACCCGAGAGAGGCTTCCCATGCAGTTGACAAACAGTCCTGACAAGGAACATAACTCACACATATTTGCTGCTCCACTCTGAGTGCTGGCCTGGCAAACACAAGACTTTCTCCAACTCTTAAGCAATCAACCAGTCTTTTCCTCCTTCCCTCCCTCTCCCAGGTAATCCCACAGGAAGCTTGCTCTGATTGGCTGAAGGCACTCAGGAACGTATTTGCATTTAAAAAGCATTGTGGGGGGGTCCCCCTTCTAGTCTGAAAAAGGATCTGAGATTCAAAAGTTAGGCTCTGCTCTCTCTCAGTCCTGCTCCTCCTGTCATTGTGTTCACTGGGGAGAGGGACCCATTGCTTTCATTGCTAAATTAGGAAGGCATATTCTTTCTGAATTTAGATTAAAAGTAAAAGTCTCTGCCTACTTTTAAACCACTTTCCCGCTCTCCAAGCTGATCAAATGGAGCATTGATAATAAGAGGTAAAAAGTTCACTGCTTTTAAAAAGCTCACGTTACAGCAGGGGGAATAAACCTTTTCCCTCTGTGGTTGTTCTCTCTGAGATTGCTATAACAGCACAACCAGAGACACTGAACCAAACCCCCACTGTGTCAAAAGGAGCCCGATTCTCTTCCCATACCAACCAGAAGTAAATCCACTCCAGCGGACCCAATTCCCTGATCCCTCTCCCATGCAAGTCCACTCACTTCTGTGGTGTTAAAAACTTGCTCCAGGGAATGCAAGGGGGCTGGTGCAGTTATATAGGTCTAAAACTGGCATCAGTAAGGGGGAAAAGAATCAGGCACCGTGGATTCACAAAACAAAATGAATCAATTCCAAAGCTGGACTCAACCAACGGCCATTTTGCCGGAGGCTGCAGAATATTCAGGACCCATCCCTGCTCCACCAAAATCAGTCAGAGCTACTGACTTCATTAATTGTGAGATAGAGTCCAGCATATTCTCTGGGACAATTCTTGCTCTCTTTCACCCATGTCCATTTACTATTACACTATTACTGTAGCTGTCTAGGACCAACCTTTTAGGTTATTCAGCCCTATCTCCACAAGTTCTTAGCTACCAGGATAACATGCAAAACATCCATCCCTCACAGACAGCACCAGCTTCTATTAGTGAATATGATCCCCTAAAGCAGTGGTGCTCAACCTCTGGCCTGTAGGCCAAATCCAATCCACAGACTAAATCTAGCCTGCAGGGATGTGTCATTTGGCCCGTGGGGCTCCTCGTGGGTCCAGAAATTTGGTAGCTTGGAAGCAGTGGCAGCATAAATTGCAACAGCTTTTAGAGCAGGGCAGGGCTCATGGTGAAAGGTAGCTAGGAAGGGAATAACCACGCTCTACGAAATAACACCAATTCATAACATCGGGGGAAATGGAACGGTGCCGCTTCGCACAGCCCTACCATTTCGACTTGCATTTCGACGTTTCAATGGAACCGCATTTCGTTTCAAATTTCGTTTCAATTCAAAACCACTGTTCCGTTTCGTTTCGTTGAAACAGTTTCGCTGTTTCGATGTTTTGTCCATAGGCTATAATGAAGAAGCTTGAAACAGCCTATAACTTTGTCATTTCTGGCCTGATTTGGATGCAACTTACAGGAACGGTAGCCTCTTCTGAGGGCATGAAGCCTGACAAGTTTCAAGGAGATAGGTGCAAGGGATTCAGAGAAACTGCTGTTGAGGAGATTGATGCAGGGGGAGTCTGGGTTCTGGGGCCCTAGCTGCTGACAGGCAAAACTCGTGACATTGGTGCTTGTGCAACTGACTGTGTCTGTGTTGGGGCAGAGGGGGGTGAAAACTGCAGGCCTGCTAGGCCCTGTTGTGGCCATGAAGCCTGCCAGCTGTCAAGGAGATCGGTGCAGGGGAAGTCAGGGTTCTGGGACCCTGCACCTCTAGCTGCTGACAGGCAAAACTTGTGACATTGGTGCTTGTGGGATTGAGTGTGTGTTAAGGTACACCCTCACTGGCGCTGGGGCATCTACATTATATAGTAGTGTGCCCCAATGAGGCATCCTCCTCCCCTGCTGCCTTTTATGCAGTTTTTCCATCCCCCCCCAGAGCACTGGGATTGGAAGGGACCTCAGGGAAGGGTGACAGTCACTGGCCAGCTACACAGTTAATCATGAGAGCACTCCTCACCCCAGCTTCCTCCCTCTTCCCCCTCCCTCTCCTTACTTTAGTTTCTGTTTCCCTGAAGGCAAGCCCAGCTTGATCTTTGAAACTTGAAGCATTTAAAAAATTTCGAAACATTTCGACTTGCCTCGTTTCGTTTCAAGGCTGTTTTGAAGCTCTCTGTTTCATTTTGATTTTGCTGTTTTGAGCTCAAAATGAGTTGAAACAGCATTGAAACAAAACTGCCAGTGAAAATTCACACAGCCCTAGGAAATGGCCCCAGAACTTTCATACATCATCTGAAAAGCAGAGAAATAAGCTCATCTTTCTCCCAAAACACTGCTAATTTTTAAACTGTCTCTTATGGCAATACTGTTCTAGAATAACTCTCTTGACATCACCCAAGGTACATTAACCATTGTAATGTAATCAAAATCAGAATGAGAGCAGAATCAGCTTCCCATCTTGAAGGCAATCAAAGTACATGGACAAATGAACTGACTTCAGGGCTCAAAAATCTAACTGATCCAATAATGTAGGTGGACATAAACACACAAATACTTTAAAGCTAGGACTTTAAACTAGCGGTTGGCAATGTTTTGCAGTGGCAGATGGAATGGCCCCGCTTGGGTCCTAGGTGGGCCAGCACTAGGAGCTAGCTGCCTCGGCCCCCACTAATGCTTCTCCCTTCCATCCTGACACGGTACAGAATGTCCGGCTGCAGGTGAAACCCCCACTGCCAAATCCCTAGCTCCATGCACCAGATCCAATGGCTCCATGGGCTGGAACCAGCCCACAGACTGTAAATTCCTGACCTCTACCTTTGACATTAATTAGCTGACACCAGTACAGTGTTTTGAAAAAGCTGATTCTGAACCCACATGAGTTTTACACTGCTGCTACTGTACTGGCTTCACAGGAGTTGCTCTTCACTGGTATTGAAATAAGTGAAACCAAGAGTCAGGCACCATGGGCACATCCAGATGAGTGCGCACGTGTGGTATGCAGCACCACACTCTGCTTTTGCAGGTGTTCCTTGCACTGCTGATTTGCAGTCTGGGGGGTGGGGGGTGAGGGGGTGGTTTGACACAAAGAGATACCCATGTCAAAAAAAAACATCCGTCAAAAAAGCAGGGTGGCACTCCGCCTGAAACTGGAGCCTGGCCAGCCAGAGCCATGCCCCGGCTGCCAGCCATGCTCCCTGCTGCATGAATTGCTATGGCTGCAGCCCCTGGAGGCTGGCCCCAGCCTCCCCTACCCAACCCAGGGCAATATGCCATGCATCAGACTGTGCGTGCACAGGGGTTCTCTGGGGACAAATAGCAGCAGCACATATTGTACTCCTATTGTTTGTCCCAGGGGAAACGAAAGTTCCCACTTGTGGGGATGTGCCTCATGTGTCTGTTGTATGAGTTCACAATGTCCTTAAAACAGCCACCAGCCCAGGTTTGTGTCACACACACACTATGAATAATCAGCCAATGCATATACAAGAATGAGTTGTGCTAAACTAGTTAAAAAGCTAAAAGGAATTTTTTGTTCCATGGTAGGCACGAAGTACATAAAAACTCATCATTTCTCAACATTTGTAGTGAATAATTTTAAAATCGTTTCAGTTAATGGAAGGGGGAAAGAACTTGAGTGGACATGGGAACTGATATGGAAAAGAATGTGAAGGTAGGTGGACACATTCTTAGCTAGTGGAAAGCTCCATGTAACTCTGTTGGTGAACTGCCTGGCTTTGCACCAGCTAAGGATCTGGTTCAAGTAGGACAAAGAACTCACAGTCATATTCTGCCTATTTTGGAAGTTTTGCTTGAGGAAAGATAGCAGGATTTGGCCTTGATAATGAGACTTTGACAAGTGAAATAAAATCAGTTTTCAATGGTTCCTAATTACACTTTCAACCCCCTTCTCATCACTCCAACCCTTTATATCTAACATTTTCCCTAACTGCCCCAGTTTTTACCTTTTTGCTCTCTATCCTGGTGTAAGATTCCTGAGCAGCATAGTAGCCCATTCTACTGCACATTAAAGTGGTGCATAAAAAACGTGCTAATACGCTAATACACAGCACAATAGGCTACTGCACGTTAAGCATCACCTAAAAAGTGTGCATTTGCACTACTGTGCATTAGCACACCCTAATGTGCATTTATTTAGTACCTCATATTGGAGATGCTAAATTTAATGCACATTAGGAAAAGTGCATTAATGCACATGTAGACGCACCCAGTATTTCCTATTGTTGTTCTTGTTTTGTGCCAGGTTGTGAATACTGAATCTAGCCCTCATGTTAAGACCTTTACTACCACTTAACTCCTACCCCTTTACAAGCTACTGAAAGCACCACAGATGCTGAGCACAGGGGAAGATTAAAAGCCAGTGGGGGAGTGTGATACACATTCCCCAATGACGGAAAAATCTTGTCAGATCCCAAAAAGGAGACTCAGTATGGGCTGTCCTTCTCAAAATACAATCAATTCCATGAAGCTATGTTGTTTTATAGCAGCTTGTGACATGGCCCATAATGTCTTTTATTTAGGACTCTCTGGGTGCATCTACATAAGACACTACAGCACAGTAGCAATAAGCTACTGCACAGTAGCTTGTTGCTACTGTGCAGTCTGCCACTTGTGTAGACTTGGCCTTTGGGTATGTCTACACATGCATTATTGCGCTGCATTAAGTGTAGTACCTGTGATAACATTTGCAGCACAACACACCACACATTCAGGTGTTCTCCGCACTGCAAGGCAGCAGCACAGGGGTGTTTTTTTACATGACTTTTGCTAGCCTATAATCTGTATATTATTTCTCTATAATGTGGAAGACTTAATTTGTATTTTATAAAGTCTTTTCCACTAAAAAAAAACCTTTCACAGGACACATCTACACAAGACATTTAGTGCAGAGTAGACTAATGAACTCTGTAGTAAACATCTCAGCATCTACACCTGTGGCCTTATTAGGCTGCAGGAAACTAATAACCTGCAGCAGGTTAGTACTTTTAAATACAAGTACTATCCTGCTGCAGAGTTTTTTGTGTGTGCATCAGCGCATGTGTAGATGCTGACATGGCTGACTGGGGCACAAGGGTGCTTCACTGTGGGGGCTTCCTACTGGCTGGAGCACCTTCCAGCGTTAGCTCCAGCCAGCTCTTTTGCAGCATGTTGAGCCCCTCATTTATAAATGTGGCACCTGGGAGCAATGAACTCCAGCATGATAAGTGCTAGAGTTTATTGTGTTGTATTATGAAGATGCACGCACGTATAGCACCTTTTCATGCTCATTCCTGTATGAGTCCACTGTGATTTGACAATATAACAATCTTCCAAAGCAAATGCTTTGTATATTCTTTGCAGCTTTGTGGCAGAACCAAAATGTTTAAGGTTGGCAAGCAATTTCCCACAACTTCCCTCGGGCAATGAAACAAAGTCCCATTTGGGGATATAATCATAAAAGCTTCTAAGCAACAGACATTTGTCCTTGTGGGATAAAATCTGAAAAACACAGTCTGGCACACTAAAACCTTACACTTGCTGTAACCAGTGAGTATTTATTTAAGCATTATGCATTTGACAGCTTAGGTACAAACCTTTGGCAGATTATGGGCAGCTTGCCATCACTTTGGCAAGTAGGAATTAACTATCGCTGCCTATAACAAGTACATATTATAGGAGAGGAAATGAATATCAAAGCTGGCAGCCATCTTACTTCAGAGCAATGACCACGTCATTACAGATAGGCTATGCAGAAATGGGTCAGATTAATATGTGGATAGGGGACTGCTGTTGCATGACTACGTGTTGCAGGAAGACTGTGTGGTGACTAAAGGCCACTGCTGAAAAGGTCTAAGGACCCACAATTCTCAATTAATCCCTTAGGATCCACTCATAATTAGGCGGCAGTAATCATCTGGGTCACATGGTGAGCATCTCACTCACCCTGAGTAGTAAGTTTTGCCAAGGATTCTCTTCCTTGAGTTGTGGAGTAATGTGCTATTCAGAATGAGTAGGGATTTTATGACCTGTCTTTCTATGTCATTAGTAAGCCAATGCCTGATCTGGTATTAGTGGTTACTTCAGTACCAAAGGGACAGTTTCTCCCACTCATGGAGAGAAACACACGATTTGGATACTCAACATGCTTACCACAGTCCTTTGCACCTTGTAAACTGGGGGTTTACAGGCCTCTCAAATTTCAGTTGGATCTATTATTCTTATAACCCTTTCTGTCCTGAATGGCATAGTATTGAACCCATCATGTTTGTTTTGAACGGTGCTGGACAGTGTCTTCCTGTACATCAGGGGTGGGCAACATACAGCCCGCGGGCCAGATCCAGCCTGCCAGGCCATTCCATCTGGCCTGCAGGGTCCCTAGAAATTTTTTTAAAAATTAATATTTATTTGCCTCTGGCTCCTGTCAAAGTGACAGGAGCCAGGGGAAGCCACAGGAGGCCCCTGGAAGAGCAGGGCCTGCCCTGCCCCCCTCCCCAGCTGGAGGGACCATGGGGTTGTTCCTGCCTGTGCTGGAGTGGGAAATTCAGGTAAGAGGGGGGCGGGGCTGCGTGCGCTGGTCCCCGCCTGACCATGGGGCTGGGGCAGGGGGCTGGGAGAGAGGGGACGCATGGGAGCCAGTGCCAGTGGGGCCCAGAGTGGGGTGGCTCCCCTCTCTCCCTGCTGGGGCAGCCCAGCCTGGCTCCATAGAGCCCAGCCAGCTGCACCCTGGGCTCCTGCCACCCTGCTCTGGGCCTCGCCGGCACTGGCTCTGGGGTACCGTCTTGCTGTCACTGGATTCCAACCCCCTGGTCCAGCCCTGGGGGCAGCATGGGGGGTGCCTGGGGCCACTGGGGGAAGCACGAGCTGGTGGGGACATGGCCCAGGGTGCAGGGAGGCGGTGTGGAACTTGCATCCTGTGCCTGAGGCTTGGGGCAGCAATGCCCCAGCTGCTCCCCACACAGGAGACTCCAGTGGGTGCCACTGCCCTGGGGGGAAGGCTTGGGTGTCCCCTCCTCATAGGGGCCCAGCGGCATCTTACGCCGTAGCCCCAGGACAGGCAGGGAGGCTGCACCAGGAGCGGGAGCAGAGTCACAGCCACTTTTCTGCTCCAGAAGCTCCTGCGGCCAGGAGGAGCCCAGGGGCCTTGGGAAGCTCCTGGCTGACCCTGGGGGCAGCATGGGTCACCTCCCAAGACTGCTGGGGGTAGCATGACCTGGCAGGGTCCTGGCCTGGGGAATGGGAAGCTCAAGGAGGCCCCAGGAGCTTTCAGAGCAAAAAAGCAGCCACAGCTCCACTCCGGCTCCTGGCGCAGCTTCCCACCCATCCTGGGGCCAGGGGGCAAGCTGCTGCGGGTCTCCTGCAGGCGGGGTTGGGGGGGCTGGGCAGCCAGGCTGCTGCCATCCCAAGCCTCAGGTACAGGATGCAACTTGGTCTTCCTTCATCCCAGGCCACATGCCACCCCCAGTGGCCTTGGGCAGGCCCCCGTATGGCCCCCAGGGCTGGCCAGGAGCTTCCTGGGGGTCCCTGGCCTCCTGGAAACTGCAAGAGCTTCTGAAGAAGAAAAGCAGCCACGACTCTGCTCTGGCTTCTGGCACATCCTCCCTGCCTGTCCCAGGGCCAGGGCGCGAGCTGCTGCCAGGCCCCTGTGGGGTGGCAGGGGGACCAGGCCTTCCCCCCCCCCCAAGGGTGGCGGCAACCCCTGGGCTACCCGTGGGGCTGGGGCAGCAGGGCCTTTGCCGCCCCAAGCCTCAGGCACGTGATGCAAATTCCATGCCAGCTCCCTGGGCTTCTTGCATCCTGGGCCATGTCCCCACTGGCTTGTACCGCCCCCAACATCTCTGTGAGCCCCCTGCACTGCCCCCAGCCTCCTGGCAGCAGCAGGAGCCGCCAAACTGCAAACGCAGCCATGAGGCTTCGGGCAGCAAGGGCCCAGCTGGATCCCCCCTTGCAACCCTTCCTACAAACCCCACAGCCACACCCTCCTCCAGACACAATCACACATCCCACAAATACCACGCACACACACACAGCTCCCCACATCCACCCACCCACCCACGTCCCCCAACACCTTTGCACACCCCACACACTGTACAAGAGTAAGACTGCATTTTGAGCTATTATTCAATAACTTCTACATATAAAGCACAAACACACACATATCAGAACAGTTTTTTTTTTAATTGAATTAAAATATAATACTATAGGTATTTGATTTTAGTACATAAATTTGTTTTTCCCCCCATTCTAAGATATCAAACCCTCTTCTCTGAAGGAGTACTTCCAGTGGCAAGGCTCAGAGGTTGGGGTAGGACTGCTGGTCCCAAGATGGCGACTAGGGAGTGGGGCACCTGTCATGGGGTGGGGTTACCCATGTGGCCCTCGACAGCTTGCCACAACTCACTAAGTGGCCCTCCACCCAAAATAATTGCCTGCCTCTGCTGTGCAGTGTGTTAAACAGCTGCCACTTTTCAGTCCAGAGCTGGGAGAAGTGGCTCCTGTAAATAGGACAGATTGTCACCTGCTTGGTATGCAAACAGGAGGTAAACAGATTGGGTCCCTCCTAATAAAAAGATGTTTTTTCAACCAGGACAATGCTGGACACTGAGCTTTTGAAAACCAGGTCCTGATGTTGATGCCTAAATAGATGTTGATATCTTTGGAAAACAAGTCTCCCCTCAAACAAAAGAGAAGAGACGGGGTAACGAGGAGTGATTTTTCCATGAATGACATTATGAAAGGTGATGACACCTTTTCTCTAATTCTGTTCCACTAAAAATCAAAATTATGGAGGAGGGGTTGGCTGGCTTGCATATTTTTAATATATGGGGTTTTGTGTTTGCTGTTTGGTTGTGAAGCTGCTTTAATCCTATTTTGCACACCAGCAGAAGTCATATGATCTCCCTCAACAAACCTTGATAATTAGTACTTTACAACAATTTTTCCTCAATCTACAACAATTAGTGCTGTCAGTGTTTTCACTCCCTTTGAAAATATGCCTTGACCTAACATTAAGAGAGAAAATGGAGTAACTAGATCTGGACTTGTGAGTGCCTGGATGGCTTGGTGTATTTTTCATAAGCATTCCAAGTTAAATTACAAACCATCTGGGTGAAATATTATACAGGATTTACCTGCCCTTGGAAAAAGTAATTGTGAATGGAGTCACTCTTTGCCAGCATCTTGCACCACTAAACTTCAAACATGACCCAAATTCACATTCCCCCCAGACTGGTTGCAGTCTTGCATTCATGTAATACAACATAGTTTATCCACTGTTTCAGAATGTGTTTTTTTAGAATCTCATCTGCAGGCTCTCTCTGAACAGGAGTTTAGCTTCAGAAGTGTGTCATGTTCCAATGGGCACATAAAGAAGAGCTTATCCCACCTTGAATTTATAACCTGAAAACAAAGGTTAGTTCTTTGTTCTTTAAGTTTGTTTTTTGCATTCCAATTTCTGGTGTTTGGTAGGACCCAGGCATCATGGGGCCTGACTTCTCCATATACATTCCAGGTGCACTGTCAGAACAAAATGATAAAGGAATTCTGATATACTCCTATAAAGAAATCCTATAATGACCACACAGAATTCTTTGGCAATGGCTTATTATTTTCTATGATGCAATAGTTTAGCTCTGCTCCAGAGCTGCAAAACTCCCCTTAAGTCAACACACATGAGGATCTCCCCCATGCAGCGGAATGCTTTTCTAGAATCCCAAACTGCATTTCTAAAGCTATGTACCCACAAATTAGATATGTGAAAGGGAAGTAGGATCTGGCCCTTTAAACATTAGCTGTTGTAACAGGTAATGCCTCACAGGTGGTTGCAGCAACCCACTAGAGCCGTGTTACACCCGTTCCCTTACTCCAGTTCCCCCTCTCAGGCTACCTCTACACCCTCTTGTCTGCCACACCTTGATGTCAAAATTAATATATTTGGGGAAGCTGTCTTCAGATGCCTGGACTTCGGCTCTTGCTTGGAGTTTGCCTTGCTCATCCCTAACCATGGCAGAGCCCTTTGTTTCTTGTCCACTCTCTTGGCTTGGTCCCTGAGTCTAGCAGGGCTCTGTGTGGCCTTAGGCCCTCATAATATAGTGGGGAGGGTTCTGGGGCACTCCCCCTGTGACCTGTTCTCTGTGGTCCTCTGTTCAGGCATGGTCCCCTAAGCCTCAGCCACTCTTATGCCTGACTATCAGCCCTTGGGCCTAGGCACAGCCCTCCCCCTCCTCCCCCAGACCTCTTTAGGCCCCAGGCATTGGCCCCTCAGCCTCAGCCTTGCCTGTATCTGGCTGTCAGCCCCTTAGACACAAGCCCCTTTAGACCCCTATAATCTCCAGGCATTGGACCCTTAGCTTCAATTACACCTCTGTCTGGCCATCAACTCCTTTAGGACTCTTTCTGCTCCCAATCCCAGACTGGTCACCCTTCAGAGCACCTACCCCTCTAGGCCTCACTGAGCTTATGTCTGAGATTTAACTATTCTTGGCTTCAGCTCCACTTTGCTTGCCCCTTTTGCAGGACTCAAATCTCAGGGTGCCCCGGGCTCCTAGCTCAGTGGATTCCATCTTGGGAGCCACAACTCACTCTTATAGTTTAACACAAATCCCAAGCAACAGAAAACAAAACAGAATTTATTTCCCACATATGTAATCCACCTGTCAAGCTCCTTCTACAATGAGAGTCTGAACCTATCTGATCTAGGGCTCCAGGATCAGGTTTACATGACCCTTCCTCCTCTCTCTTCCAGTCACCCGACCTAGCTTGTTGCTAATGGGGCCCAGGTGCCCTTCATTTCCTATTCAGCAGACAAGTGTTCATCTGTTTGCAAGCTGCAAGCTGAGCCCTGAAGCCCTCTCAACAGAGCTCCTTGAAGGCTGCACCCAGTCTGCTACTCTGCTCTCCCTTCCTCCAAGTAACAAAGGGAAGAGACCCCTGTTACAGTGTAAATACAGCAGTCCCTGCTGGGGAAAGCATTGCTATTATTGCAAAAAAAAAAAAAAATGTTGCAAGACTTTCTCACACAGATAAGGCTTGCTTGAAATGGTAGTTGCATTAATATCAGCACAGGCAACTGGTAGAGGGGATACCGGTGCGGGGGGGAGCATGTACCCCCCCCCCCCCCCCCCGAGATTGGCCTTTGACTGGGCAGGCCGGGGCAGTTTTTTTGCTGCTCAGGCCGGCAGCATGTTGTGGGGGAAGTAAGCTGCGGCATAAAAGTACAGGAGTTGACATGGGGCTTTTGGCCTGCCCACAAATTGTACCCCCCCCTCCCCCCAGACTCAGGAGGCACCAGTCACCCCTGAATATCAAAGAATATTACTTGTAATACCTCCTTGTTACTGATGGAAGTACTTCTCTAACTGTGGTTTGTTTCATAAGGAATGGTTGCCAGATCAGGCAATTTTAAAAATCCATTTACTACTCAGGCCTAAATGGTGAAAGAAGTTTTTTGGATTAATGCAATTTTCCTAGAATTTCATCCTAACCAGGAAAAACCCACCAGCTATAACCATTCATGGTTCCCTGAAGCTAAAAAGGAGACCAAGTCAAACCTTCCAAGAATGATAGAAAACTCTCTTCAGATTACCGTCAATTTTTTTGGTAAGAAGTAATGTGAAGTGTGAGATCCTGCAGAAAAACGGTGCAGTTCAGTTGGCAAAACAACTTTTTCTTCTCATTTAATAGCCATACTAAAGGTGCCTACTCTGTATTAGGTACAGCCAGCCATACATGCTAGAGGTCTACTCTTACAACCGCTAAAGTAAATTAGGAATAACTCTACACTGGAGTCATTGCAGTTTGAAACTGGTATAAAAGCAAAAGTCAGGATCTAGGAATTCACGTTGCTCTCTTCCTCTTCCAAAATCTACGAGAAATTCCCCAAGAAGCCTAAATGCCATTCAAGCAAACTTGACATTTGATATACATAAAACTTAACAAAGGCCTCTCAGGATTGCTCCTCCTATGACCCACCAACAATGTGAGAGCAACTAGGAGGACATTCTTGTGGTCACACAGTCCCTAAAGTTAAATTCAGGGGCTGGCAGCCAGATGTCAGCAGCTACAGATTCCTGCCTCTCAGACTTCTATCAGGGCTCAGTTGCAATTGCACTTGCTTTTGTGCAGCAGTGTCCGCTACAGGGTTTAACCAGGCATTTTTCTACTGGGAAAATTTCTATTGTGGCTGCATGTAGGTATGGCTAATGGTGGAGGTAGTTTATTTCTGACTGAGGTAGGGGGTATAGTTGTGTGAATTCAAGATATGATTTTGAAGAGGTCCCAAGATGCCACAGGGGAATATAAAGAGACTGCCAATTATGACTAGGGACCTACTGAAATCGTGATTTCGCAGTTTTCACAGAAACCATGATTTTGGGTGGGCTCCATGCTTTTGGTAGGCTCCCTCAAAAAAAACCCAACAAAAAACCAACCAAACAAAAAAAATCTTGCCGAAAATAAAGTGTGGGTTTCCTCTGAGGAGCCAGCAATCCTCATGGGCTCTGTGGCCTGGCTGCTCAGCCTGCTGGGAGTGGGGAAAAGGGGAATAGGGACTGCTGGCATGGAAAGATGGCTGATGCCCCTGCCGCTTGCTGCTGATTGGCTGCGAGGGCTGTCTGTCATACTGCCATGCCCCTCTCCAGGCTGCAGGATGGAAAGCTCTCACAGGGCACCTCAGTAACTGGGCAGGACAGGGCAGGGCAGGGCACCAGCTTGGTCTGCAAAAATAGCTTCTGACCCCAGGATCTGCATGTGAAATCAGCTGGCAGCTATTTTGAGTTTGGTAGACCCCGAATTATGACATTTAGGTTCCGTTTCATGCTGGGAGCTCAAGCTGCACCATTCCAAGGTGAAACCTTTTGCTCTTTAGAAGTACACCTCATGGAGGTTCCCAGCATGCAGGAAAAGCATAAACACTGCAACATCATGTCAAAATGCAACATGCTGCCCTGTGCATACCTAGCCAGTTGTGCAGATCACTGAGTGAAGGGTGGGACTACGATCCTCATACCTGCTTTCCTCTGCTTGCCCCTTTGGGTTGCCTGGCATACAGAGGAGGCCCAGCAGAGGCTTAGGCTACACTGCAATTTTTTTTTCCAAAGGAACTCTAGCATATGCACATGTTCCAAGCCCTATGTGGGGGCAGTGCCCTCCTCTCCATTGTCAGAATCTGCTGAGTGGACCAAGGTTTTTACTGCTGGCCAGCAGCTGGCAGAAGGCACAAAGACACTACCATACCTTCTGTCAGTTATCAGGGTCTATTCAGCAGCTGGTTCTTTCCCACCATGCACTCCAGCAGCATAGTTCCTGTTGTAGAGCTATAAGGAACTACCAGAAGTGCCTGGCTGTATCCACACTATGGAGACTTGGTAGCAGTGGCTGTTGTCTGTCACCAGAACTCCTGGCAGCCATGGGCAACTGGTGCCTCCTGAGTCTGGTGGGGCACCCAAAGAAGCTGCCAGTGGTGTTGGCAATGGGGACGGAGCTGGCAAGCACCCGCAGATGCTGCCGGCAGCGTCTGGGGCAAGGGCAAAGCTGGCGAACATCCACAGATGGTGCTGGCGATCTCGGCAGTGGGGATGGCCCTGTCAGGGGGGGCACATACCCCCTACCAGTCACCTATGCTGGCAGCAGAAGTAGCTGCTGTTAGGGGAGGATGAGGGCCACTTTGGATACTAAAGAGTCATGAGTCAGGAGCAGGCAAGGTTACAAAGCAAGAGTCCAAGATAAAGTCATATACCAGAATCAAGAACTAGAAGCTGGAGGTCAAAAAACAGGGATCCAGAATGTAGCACGGCTAAATACACGCTTGTGCCTCAGTCAACCCTGTCAGTGTTTACACATGTGCTGCTGTGCACAAAAAAACTCCACAGCAGAACAGTACTAAATTTATGCTAACAGTATAAATGTATACTAACAATATAAATGCTGAGATGTTTACTGCAGAGCTAATTAGTCTACTCCTCAGTAAAATTCTCATGTAGACATGCCCAGTGTATAATTAACTTGTGGAACTCATTGCCACAGGATGTTGTGGAGACTGATCATTCAAAGAGGGTTGAAAATGGATTGGACAAAAGTCCTGCAGAATAAATCCATCAGTTTAATATAAACATAATAATATATTAAACCTCCAAATTAGGAATTCTTAGGCCTCTGAAACCTGGACGTGAAAGCTAAAAGCTAGACCTACTTGGCACCTCTGCTGGGCTAGATGGACCTGTAATCTGACTCAGTATGGCATCTCTTATGTTCTTATAGGTGCTTGATTTGCTGCAATTTCTATATCTAATCTTTCACAATGACAGACTCATAGAATCTTTTTTCATTTTGTGCTGCCAAGACATCTTCCTTGTGGGTGTCTACCATGATCTTAAGACAGGAAGGGAAAAGTGTGGCACAGTTTGGACTGCAGGCACCCAAAGTATTCTGGAAAATATTTGCTATTCCCAGGGCTGGATTAACACAGGCAAATTAGGCATGTGCCTAGGGCCCTAAGTGAAGAAGGGGTCCAGTTGTGCTTATTTTACATATTATAATTATTGAGTGAAAAAAAGTAGGGGCCCACAAGTTTGTTTGCCTAGGGCTCACTAAAGGGTTAATCCAGCCCCCATTTCTTTTCTCTGCCAGGGTTCAAAGACTGTCTTCACAGTACTCGAATACATTAGGGGCAAATGAAAACTCTCTCAAGATGCTACTTGCATTGCCAAAGACGGCTGGGAGGCTAGCTGTTCAAAATCACTGTGAACCTATTATGCAGCCTGTAGCTGGTGCTACACAGCTGGGGATCACAGGTTGAGATAATCTGTCAGACCAGAGGTATTCATTTTGAGTGCTCTTGAATAACTGCCTCTCACTCTTCAAATGAAGCTGCTAGGATCCCTAATTCATCCTGAAGGCTCAAAGGCAAGTGTGAGCTACAACCATTCATGGCCACAAATAACCTTGATTAAAAATAAACTGCAACTCATGCTCTCACAGGCACAAAGAGGGCAATTGTAACCCCCAAGATGTTGCTTGCAGGAATTTGAATTTTTGAAGAGTTTTCTTTGTGAAGGTATGTGAAAGAAATAGACTCATCTTCATAACTGCTGCACCAAGGCTAGAAACAGACATCACCAAATGAAGTGGATCAGCTGTGTTAGCTGGTCCACTTCACTGTGTAAAACCCACATCACCCATTGTCCTGTTCATTGATCTTGTGGAACAACAGATGACATGCTCCCTACTTCCAGAGATATACCCCTAGCAATCTCTAGGACCCCAGAGATTTCCAAGGGCATATCTCTAGAAGCAGGGAAAGCTGTGCAGGAGCCCCCCAGGCTTGAGGGGCTTGATCCTGTGCAAAAATGGCCAGGGCATGCAGGATTGGACCCCTCCAGCCCAGGGAGTGCCTGCTTAGGGTAGTGGGTAAGTGCAGCCAGCTCCAGGCTGCCCATGCTTTCCCACTATAAGGGAAATAAATGTTAGCACAATTTATTACAACTTTTGCGGTGGCCACATTGTTGTGTGACAAAAAGTATGGCTATCTATTTGTTGCCACTTTGTGTTGCCAAATTTTTATTATGGCAGCATAAAGGCAATGAAAGGTGATGTCTGTTTGTACCCCAAGATATGAAGTGTGTTGATACATGCACACACTTTCCTATATATTTAAACAAGAGATGGCACAAGTTAGTAATGCTTTTACATTCCTGTGAAAGCTTTTTTGTAATAATCTTTTTTCTTTTAAAGGAGAGAAATAAATATAACAATTTGCGTTAATTAAGCACATTTCAGTCACAAAGAACATATAGCCAAAGAGACAGGATATTGGATTTAATGGAAATGCTTAGGTAGCAATACACATTGTTCCTCTCTGGGAACATCTACATATTCATTAATGCATCATAATTACAGCACATTAAGTTTAGTAATAACAGGTACTAACTTAACGTACCATAATTGGTGATACTGCGTGTTAGCACAAACAAATGCTTTTTTGTGGTGTTAATGCACATTAGACTAAGTCTACTGCACATTAGCATATTAGCACAGTTTTTGGCAGCTGCACTAATGCGCAGTAGAATTAATCTAATGCACATTAAGCATCTTGTGTAGATGCACCCACTGATCCTAAAGTAATGCCCAGAGAGATTTTATCTGGTTGCTCCAATACCCTGCCACATTGCAACAATACTGAACAATCTCTGTGGCTGTTGGCATAGGTTCCCCTGTGTTTCCTATTGAAGTACTTAATTAACAACATGCACCGAGGGTGTAGAATAACTTAAGAAAACGTTTTTATTTCTGTTTAAATAAGGATGAGCTGTTCTCAGCTTGGACTCACACACAGGGAGTACAAATCATCAGCTGGAACTTGTGCAAACTGGCAATGAGAGTGGGAGAATAGCACAATACTGTAACCTTGTGCCCTCCTTCTTCCCCTTCCATGTGTCACAACCTAAGCGGCTCTATAGAAAGATGGACTGTTCTTGGTTCACACTGTTGAAAAACGATGTGGAGGATAAAAGGGTAATGTCAAATGCCCCAAAGGAAAATGTCCCGAGTCTGTAATTTATGTGACTCTCTCTCTCATCAATGCGAGTGCCAAGCTTCAGTAAATTCAGACTGGCCCAAGCATTCACTTTAGCAGGCGGTGGGAAATATAAAACCAGTGTGTGACAGGGGGTAACCCCGGGGCCGACTCTCATGTTGGCCTGTCCACTTGTCTAGGGAAATCTGCCCCATCTCGCCTGCCACAACTTGATGTTCTTGTTGATATGATAAGCAGGAGGCTGCCCATTTCTTGCCCCGATGCCAGGGGGCACTATACACAGCTCTGTACCTTCCCTACACTGTGGCCCATGCCTCACAGATGGCATCCAGATTATTATTGTTCCCCAGCTTTAGGCCAGGTCAGATTCAGTCCACTGTTGGGCCTCTACCACACTCACTCTGCCTCCCTCTCACAGGGGCCTCTAGCCTACCACCCATCACTAGGCAACTCTACTGCTCTGCTCCCTTGAGCAACCCGCTTTGGGCCATCAGGCTGGACTACTCTTGCTCTGGCACAGCACACGAGCACCTTTGGTTTATTTGAGCTTCCATACTTTATGTTGCCTTGTCCTTGTGCCAAACACTGTGCTGACTCTGCCTCTAGCCCCTCACCATGCAACTTGCCTCTGGTCTCACTCGTGGGGGTTGCCCCATGTACTGCCCTTCAGGCTGCCCTTGCAGCCCTACTCAGTACACCCCCAGTGCAGCCCTTCAGGCCTCCTTCAGTGGCCCTACTCTATACCACCCACACACCATCCTTCAAGTGCCTCTTTGCACCCTACTCTGTGTGGGCCTCATCATCAATACTATCCCCTCTGGGGCCTCTGGGCTTTTACACCCCTGTGCAGCTCAGGTGCCTATTTATAAGCATGCCTGGCACCCCACTGCTCTCACAATAACCCATCAGATGGTGGGGCTGGGGTTAAGGCATCCCTACCCACCTTTCATCAGGGAGGTAACTGGCTTGGCATTCTTAGCGTCTGTCCTACCACACACAGCCCCACCAAACCATCCTTCCCTAGTAGGGTGCAGTTTCAGTCATGCCTAGGTCCAGGAGTCTCCTGCCATCCCCACAGCTCCTCCCTTACCTCCAAGATGTTTTGGGAGCAGCAGCTCAGCCTGATGTTGCCTCCTCCACAGCTAGCAACAAACTACTACTGCTGCTGCTGCCCTGTGGGCCTAGCCTTAAAATGGCTGCCTCATCAGGGCTGGCCTGCACCTGCTGGCTGCCCTCAGCCCTTAAAGTGGTAGGCACCAAAGGTGCACTGCCACACAGTGTTACATTTGTTGGGGGAGTAAGGGTAAGAGGAAGTTCAGATTAAGTCTCCAATTGTGGCTCACTTCCAATTCAATTTAATTCCTAAAAGATAAAGAAAAGTTTCAAGAAATGTAGTAAATGTCCTCTTATAGGTAAAGGTAATTTTTTCCAGTGCACAAATAATTACTTCTGGGCTTGCCCTTCCACTGGGAGTGTCAAAGTCATCGTATCAATGGGGAGCTAAGATTCCTATCAGAAAAGAAAGAGACAACAGAAAAACCCCACAGACAAAGGTTGGGGGGAGGAGGGGTGGATGACAGGGCAACCTTTTTTGATAGGCATGACACCAACTAGTCCCATAACCTCCCAAAGTGCCACTCTAATCCCTTTCCCTTAACCCAGAGGTGGGCAATTATTTCAGCTGAAGGGCTGCTTAACGAGTTTTGGTGAGCTGTCAAGGGCCATGAGAATAGCCCACCCCTTTACAGGTGCCCCACCCCCTGGTCACTATCTTAGTACCAGAAGTCCCACCCCCTAACCCGTGACCTTTGCCACCAAGGATCCCTGCCCTTGCCCTGGAAGCACTCTTTTTTGGAAGGGGGTTTGACATCTTGAAACCAGGAAGAAAACAAATTATATACTAAAAATCTTACATCCACAATAACATATTTTAATTTTATTTTTAAAAGATGTATTTTAAATGATTTGTGTGTGTTTGTGTTGTGTATATACAGCTGATTGCATAATAGCTCAAAATGAAGTCTTACTCTTGTATTTTGGGGAGGGGTGTGGGGGTATGCAGGGTGGGGGTATCCGGTTTGGTGTGGTGTTTGTGGGGTGTGTGATTGTGTAGGGAGGAGAATGTGGTTGTGGGGATTGCAGGGGAGGGTTTGTGGATACAGTGGGGCATAGGTGTTTGGTAAGAGGTGTACGGGGGTGTACATGCCCCCCTTGACAGGGCCAGTGCCCCCGCTGACAGAGTCGGTGGCTTCTGCAGGTGCCCCCCCAGATTCAGAAGGCACCAGTCACTCATGTGCATGGAAACCCCCTTCCCAGCTGGTCAGCACCTGCCCCTGCCCTGCAACAGCCCAGAGCCATTGGGCCCTGCAGCATCCCCCTGCCACGGTCAGCAGTGCAGAGCCCCAGCTGCTCTGGACTGATCCTTCCAGGAGTGGATCAACCAGACATGTATACGGCCTTGACCAGGCTCTGCGCCTACTCTGCCCACATGCCTGTGGCATGGTCTGCCACCTCCTGGGCATGCAGTGGGACTGGGGTGGCTCCGCACTGGATTGCCTTTCTAGGCAGCTGCTGGCCCCAGACCTGTGGCAGGGACCTGTGCGTAGCCTCACCCTGCCCTGCGCCTGCTGCAGACTTGCCTGCTCACATTGAACAGCTGCAGCAACATCAGCACCAGCAGAGCAGAAGTGTGCCCAGTGCAGGAGAAAAGTGCCGTGCCCCCCCCCCCCCCCCCCCCCCCCCAGTGCTGCCCAGCACTTCCTGCAGCAGGCACGTGGAGCCCGTGCTGGGCTGCCCTGTGCTATCACCAACGCCTCCAGGCTGCCCTGCAGGGCAGCAGGGGCAGCTCAGAGGAGCTTAGTTTAGGGAAGAGAAGACTGAGGGGGAATTTAATAGCAGGCTTCAACTAACAGAAGTGTGGTTCCAAAGGGGATACAGCTAGACTGCTCTCAATGGTGGCAGATGGCAGAACAAGGAGCAACGGTTTCAAGTTGCAGCAAGGCAAATTTAGGCTAGATATTAGGCAGAACTTACTTAGTAGGAGGGCAGTAAGGCACTGGAACAGGTTACCCAGAGAGGTGGTGGAATCTCCATCCTTGTAAGTTTTCAACACCTGTCTAGACAAAGCATTGGCTGGGATGATGTAGTTGGCGATGGCCCTGCTCTGAGCAGGAGGCTGGACTAGATGACCTCCTAAGTTCCCTTCCAACCCTCATTTTCTATGATTCTAAAGCAAGATGGAACAGCAGATTTCTCTTGCTTTCAAAAGCTGTTCTCTCCTTCTGAGCCACTGACACGCTGTTATAATAAAAAATAGGACATTTGTACACCAAAAGAAAAAGGGGGGAGGCTTTTGAAGCCCTAATGAATACACACAGTTCCAAGTCACAGAAGTTCAACGACAAAACAAAAGTCTGCCAGAGATGCACAGAACCACAACAACCCGCCTAAGACACTGTAAACAAAACCAGACAGTTTTGAAACCTGGCCCCCTTTGAACACACTGTGCTAAGTAGCGGGAGACAGGGTTGCACTTGGGCAGCTCTTTCTTGGGCTCACCAGTAAATTTAATTTAGAGAAACTGTTTGTGGGTGCTTTTTAAGGTTGTTTGTTAGTTAAAGCAGCAAACAACAAAGTTTGCTTAATTTATGCTTCTTTAGCATTTCAAGCTTGGGGGGGATGCTTTATATAGAAGTTAATGAGGCAGAAGAGTTCCTTTATGGGAAAGATCTTTTCTCACCAAATTAAAAACAGAGTTGAAAAAAATGAGATTAAGGTTGCTTTTATAGAAGAAGTAAATAAATCTCAGAGCAGGAAACTTCTCACACACTTGGAGCTGTCCTTATCGGAGAAGATCAGAGAACAGCATGTTCTCAAGATATTCTCGCCTTCTCTCTCTGTCTCCCTCTGTCTTTTAATTTTGCTTTTCTTCTTTCATTAGGATGGTAATCAGGCATTGTTTGCCAAAAACATCCAAACACCTCTTTGTGGGTTAGAGCATGGAATTATCATGTTCTCAAAGTAAGAGGGAACTCATAGTTGGAGTAGGTCTCTTCCTACCTCTTTTTGTGCACCCCAAGGAATTTATGCAAAAGAGGAAGCAGTAGCTTACATCACATGATGGTCCTACGTGAGTTTCAAATCAGCTCATCACTGAGGTATCTATCAGTATTTTTTTCTAAATGAAAGCATCATCTTAGTCTTAAAAACAATACTTTTGCTTCTGTGCAGCTCTAGAGTGAAGTTTTAGGGACATTCAAGTCAGATTTTGTGGCTGTTGTTTATGCTAGCATGAAAAGTTTGTGCTCAGTTGAAACTTCTTGTCAAAAAAAGTTTTCTTAAAATTTTTTTGATCCTCTTTCACTTTACCCACAAGATATTTATTCTTTTCCATCAGCAATGGAGTTACTCCAGGACTGCACTGGTGTAAATGAAAACAAAATTTAGCCAACAGTAGGTGACACTCTCTGCAACTATGACTCTTTAAGCCTCTCTGACTTTTCAGTTCATCCGAGTCCCAATGTGCCCTGAACATTACCAACATCCATGAACATGAGTCTATGTTCAGCAATAGAATATCTTTTGTTTCCTAGTCATTGCTTTAGGTATGAAATGGAGGTGAAATATGCATTTATTTACTATGTGCATGGTCCACATGCTGAATTTGGCCTGTATGGCCAGGTCGTGTGGCACATAGGACTCCCCATGGATCCAGACATTTGACAGTGGGTGAGTGGTGGCAGAATTAATTGCCACAGCTTCCAGAGACACATAAAATAATGCTGCTGCCTCTCCTCCCCCACCAAATTTCTAGGCCCATGGGGGCCCTCTGGGCTGGATCATATGATCCTATACTCTGGATCACACCAGCATGCAGGTTTACTCTACAGCCAGATCCGGTGTGTATATGACACGCACAGACTGACACTGTCCCCATACCCCATGCTGGATCCAGCCCCTAGACCAACTCCATCCATGGGATCTAGCCCACGAACCAGCCCAACACCACTCATCCAGCCTGTGGAATTGCAAGGTTAAACACCACTGGTTTAAACATATGTGTGTACATTCACTGCCCAGGTAAGGTGCAGCATTATCAGCATGGGACAATGAACTCTTCTTTATGTACAGTCCATGTACAGCACAACCAGTAGCAAGTTCACAGAAATGTGCTTCAATTACGACCGAAGAAACCTCACTCTATGTTCGGTTTAAGCTCCAAGGGTCATTCAGGTAGGGACTACATCTCCATTGAGATGCCAAAATGTGCACCAGCAGTGCTTTGTGTTAGTTATGTATGCCCTTATTGTCTAGAAGCTGATCTGACACCAATAAACTCATATCTATATCATTGAACTGCCACAGCTGATAACAGCTTTTGCAGATACTTTCAGAAAGACAGAAGGGCAAGTCAGTTCTTGCGCAGCGACTGCAGGGAGAACAGTTGTTCCAAGTATTCTAATTGTTCCAGACAGGGGTCCTAGCTCACAGCGCTCTGCTCCTGCACTGGAGAGGCAGATGTTGCACTAGATTCATAGCCCAGAAGAGTTTCAGTTATGGTTTAGTATGCCAAGGTTGCCACTGGTTCTACTTCCAGCATCATGGAAGAAGAATTCTCATCCACATCTTGCTACAGTATCCTTAATGCCACTTCTCACTACATTGACAAAATAGTTCAGGTTTTAGGAGAGAGCTGAGTAATTTCAAGACGTTCATGATACCAGTACAGAATCCAGGTGGACCATATAAACCAAGCAAGAAAGAGTATGAAAATCACTTGCAAACATAATATCTCCATCTTTTAATAGAATAATGTGTAATGTATATTTGGTGTTTCAAAGCCATTTTGCTTAAGTAGTGTAATTGCAATATAAGGGCCAGATTCTCAAAGGCCTTTCAACCAGACTTCAACTAGGAATACAGTCAACTGTGTCCATACTGTCCATATTGGCCCATACTTCCAATATTTTCAGCTGCAATACTCATTTTCTGCTTTTCTTTAAGGCACAAAAGAGTGCATGGGATTTCTAGCATTTATGGCACAACAACTTCAATGACACTACTCAACAAACACACTGTAAATCATTCCAGGAAGAGGGGCCCAGCAGAAGCCCCTGGGAGATGTAGTTCAGCTAGAGAGCCTGGGTAGTCTGAGATAATGGGGGCCTGGGATAACAGGAGTAAAAAGCACCCAATGTACAGCTCCAATAAGCTACCACTTGGTGTTATTCAGTTTTCTGACATTCTGCTTTTCTAACAAAATGTTGAAAATTTCTGGAGAAAGTCAAACATTTTCACCCAATTTTCTGTCAAAAGAGAATTTTGATGTGAAAAATGTTTAAGTAGCCCTACTTACAAGTTAATTTGTGGCTATCCCTGCATTGTTGCTTGAAGAAAACAGCAGGGCACTATATACCTTCCCCTCTGTCCTTTACCTTCTGAGCTATACCCAGTCCTAGTTCTTCTGCTCTTTGTAGACAGTGATTAGGGAACTTAGTAGCAATGGTAGGAATCCTACAGATCCTACTTTCGTCCACATCTGCCACCAGGATGAACCAGTGCAGAGAAAGCTAGTGTGCTCCTTAAGCTTCTTAAGAGGTGTGGCAGAGACTATTGGCACAGGTGACACATGCAGCAATGTCATGCAGCTGCAGTTACCCAGCACTTTTACAGAACGATGGGAGTGGGTCTATTGTTCTACATCTCATGCAAATCTCCCTTATGAAAAATATTAGCCATTCCAAGCCACATCCGGCAATATTGGATCCAGGGTTTTGTCTTGATGTCTGGTCATAGAAAGTTTCTGCAAAGCATAGACAAGGAAACTACAGCCAACAGACAGCCACTCCCAGCGAAACCAAATACTGGAGGAATGAGAAACAGAACTCAACAGACATCAAAGAGTAAATGCCCTGGGAAATTCCAGTAGTTAGTGAGGGCTAATTAAAATCAACTCCTGCAAATCAAAACTCTGTATAAAGTTGATCTGGGGAGCCAAGCACTAGGTACATGAGAAAGTGAACCAGGTCTGAGTAAAAGAGAGGATGAGAAACTAAATTAAAGATTGTTTTTCGGTGCATGAAAAGCTATTGAGTGTAAACTAGCACCAGGCAGAGACAGCTCCAGTTTTTGGGAGGGGATATGAAAAAGCATATCAGATTGTGATAGGAAAGTTGACAGAGATCCTCAGAGACTGGGTGATTGTGAATGGAAGAAGCAATGAAGCCAGATAGGGACTAGAAGGAAACAGACTGTCTACAGGGAGTGAGTAGCAGTAATGGGGAGAAGGGAGGGCTCACTGGAATGGTCTAGCAAGGAGGTTTGCAGAGCATGAAAAAGAGACCCATGTCAAGAGACTATTGAATATGACTGATAGCAGAAGGGTGTGGGGGTAGAGGGAGAATGCTCTAAGGGCAGGTATCAGTCAGATTGAGAGATAAGACTGTGAGATGCAGAAGGACAGAAGGGACAAAGAGGAGTTTTGGTTCAGCACCATTCTTTTAGATGTCCATAGACCCCTTGTAGTACAGTGAAGTGCTACGGGATGCCCAGCTTTGCTCTGCATTGGTTCTCTTAACTATCTAGTTGTTTTTTACCCAGCCTCTCTCATTTTCTGTCCATGTGCTATGAAACTCCAAAAGGATGGTCAGGAAGCTCTGGACTGTAAATTGGTGGGGTCATTTTCTTTAACTTAAATTAGGGCTGTTGCATGCCGACAACAAAGGGTTAACATGTGCCCTCCACCCCGCAGGAGCAGCCAGGGCCTTGGGGCTTCCCTTTCTTTCCCTGGCTTCCCCTGCCTGAGGCAGCCCCAGGGGCCAGGGTGGGGTGGGGCAGTTAAGCCTACAGTCCCAGAGGAGCCAGCAACCCAGAGCATCCATCCAGCAGCCCATGCAGTGAGCTGCAGGTGAGGTGAGTTGCTGCATTGCACAAGGATGGCAGGTGAGGTTGCCCACCTGCATGTGGTGCAGAGGGATGAGGGAGCACCCATTCAGTTGCGTGTACAGCGTAGCAGGGTCAGGAAGTGCTCACTTGTGGGCATGCACAGCATGCAGCCTTAGAGACCCATGGCCCCCATTAGTACACCTCCCATGATGTAGCCATGGGGTTTGCAGCTCCTGGCCCCTTAGAAGTTGTGCAATCCTAATCTAAATGAACTGGGATCTCTTTTTAAAAGTGCTGAGGGCCTGAGGCTTGATTCCAAACCACTAAAGGTAGCAAGCAGCCTTCTGAGGGATGCCTATGACTTGTACTGACCTTAGAATTTGCAGGTATGCAGCTGGTCCAGTTGGGCTGGGAGGAGATAGGGTGATAATATTTCCCATCTCATTAGATATGACCGAGAGGTGTAAACTAAGCTAATTGGAAGTGTTTAGGTTTGATCAGGGAGAAATAGTTAACCATGTTAGTCTGAAGCCAGGCAGAAGGCAGGGTATTCAACCTTATAGACTACTTAGTCCAAGGGTGTCAAACTCACCTCCTGCCCTGCCCCAGATCCAGACCACAGGCCACTTCTCCCAGCCACAGCCCCAACTTCCAGTGGCCTGTCAATAACCTGGTAGTCCATATACAGTAGCTCCACAGATCAGATCTGGCCTCTGGGCTATATTCATAGATTCATAGATGTAGGGTCAGAAGGGACCTAAGTAGATCATCAAGTCCGGCCCCCTGCCCTGGGCAAGAGAGAAAACTGGGCTTATATGACCCCAGCTAGGTAATTGTCAAGCTTCCTCTTAAAGACCCCCAAGGTAGGAGCCAGCACTACTTCACTTGGAAGTTGATTCCAGATCCTAGCTGCCCTGACTGTGAAATAGTGTCTTCTAATGTCCAGCCTGAACCTACTCTCAAACAACTTATGGCCATTATTCCTTGTTACTCTGGGAGGTGCTCGAGTGAACAGGGTCTCTCCCATTCCCCACTGGTCCCCCCGGTAAGGTTGTAGACGGCCACCAGGTCCCCTCTTAGCCTTCCCTTGTGTTTGACACCTGTGAGTTAGTCTATAAGGTGCAAAAGTACCCTGCCTTCGGCTTGATCAGCCAGAATGCCCTACAAACAAAGGATTAAGTTACACTTTTTCCATGAGTCATAGTTTGAGCTTTATCTTGCTGATGATGTTAAAATGCTTTCTGCTGAATCAATCCAAGATACCAGTTACCATGCACACAAAAATGCAGTCACAAACTCTCTTTCCATAAGAAAGTAATCAAAGTAGTGCTGCTTTTGGGGATGCCTTATTATAATTTTCTTTAAAAGTCTCCTGACTTTCCTGCAAAATCAAAACTTCTACCAGTTTTGTGAGCCCTTTGGTAGATGGTGGTTCTGTTGGATGTCACCATTGCTTCATGTATACAGCACAAAATCTGGGCAAACTTTCAACCAGGTCTAGACTAAGTGAGCAGCAGCTTGGGCTGACTTTGTGGCTTTCAGTGCAACCAATAGGAAACTTGATGTTTAAGGCTGAGATTTGCTTATAAGTTTTTAGGTTCAAACCCCAAACCAAAGTAAAATTTAACAATTGGAAACCCATGGGGCTGGGGAGGGGTGGGGGCAGGAGGAGAAGACCAGAGAGAGAAAAAAAGATTAGATGAAACTTTATAAATAGATACTGCTGAGAATTGGAAAGCTCAATACTAGTCGTGGTTATGTAAAGTTCAAGTTGCCTTTAGTTTCAAGGGTGTAGCTATGCTATGCATGATGGCATGAGGTGAAAGGCCAGCAGCACAGTATACAGCCTTGAGTGTGGGACTATAAACATTGTAGTTCAGTCCTTGTTCTAGTACGCACTCTATTGTGCACTGTAAACAATTTACAGTGATCAACTTCGATGCTGTCATAAAGGCATTGTGTGTACAGCCGTTCAGAATTTTACAACAGAAGATGGTTTTGTCTAAATGAAAATTTTTGCAGGAAAAGTTTGTTTTTGATAAAAGCCTTCAGGTTGTTGGTAGTAAAAAACAAAATCCTCCCATCTAAAACTGCATCCCTGACACCACACATCGCATCCCAGGGGCCCAACTGGTCCTGGGATAAGCCTTTGGACCTTGTGGTACTGTGGGGTGATACTGAAGTCCAGAGCCAGTTTGCCCTGGGTGGGTGCTCCAATGCCCAAATCTATGAGGCCCTGGTGGGCCACATGTGGGAGTGCAGGGACAACCATTTGGTACACCAGTACTGCATAAAGGTCAAGGCCCTGCGGGTGCAGTGGGTCCACATCACCAACCACAATTGCCAGTTGGGGGCTGCCCGCAGGACCATGTCCTTTATGCAGCAACCGGACCACATCCTTATGCCCTGGGAACCCTGGGCAGAGCTGTGCCACACCCAGGTGCTGTGCCACTGGACCCCAGGACACCAGTGCAAGCTGCACATTGCCACCAGTGAGGACAGATTCAGGCTGATGGGCTGTAACAGAGCACCCTGGGCTCTGTTACCTACAGGGGTATAGGCAGCAGGCAAGCAGCTACAGCTGGCTGCAAGCACTAATCAAGCTATAAGAGCTGAGCCCTGAACTGCAGAGGAGGCAGCAGTCTGCTGCCAAGAGCTGCAAAGGTAAAAATTGTCTGAACTGCTACTCAGTCTGGAGGTCTGGGGGGACTATGGTATAGGAGGTTCCTTGTCCTGGGCATGACAGAAAACTGCAACCTGCTGGGGAAGAGTGGCTTGATGGAGCTACCTGTGGCAGGGTAGCTCCCAAGAAATGCTAGGCCAGTTACCTCTCCAGTGAAAGGTGGGTAGGGGTGCCTGAAAACCCCAGGCCCCACATCCCTGGTGGGTTTATCTATAACTGGAAGCCAGGTGTGAGGCTCCAGGGTTAATGGGGACCTGGAAGCTGGGTGTGAGGCTCCAAGGGGGGACAGGGCTTGGAGCCCTAGTCTGGCAGAGAGGAGCTTGGAGTCCAGTGAGGGGGCCTGGGGCCTGAGAGTGATAGGATGCCTGGGGATGGAGCTTGGGAGCCCAAGGATGGGGCAAGCTTGATGCCCAGGGATGGGGATGGGCACCTGAGGATGGGGCTGAGAGTCGAGAGAGGCTTGTGGCCTGTGGATTTGGCTTGGAGCCCAAGAATGGGGCCTACAGACTATGAATAGGGCTGTTTGTTAAGCTATGTGCTGTGTTAAGACATGTGCTGATAGGGCCGGTTGTTAGGCCATGAAACATCTGCAAAACATGAGACATGTCAAGGGTGTGTTGGAGCACGTATAGAGGCCTTATAGTCAGGGCATGTAAAGGGCAGCCTCCTGCCTGATTAAGATCAGTTTATCAATCGGGAACAGCAAGGCGTGGTAGGTGAGATGGGTGGGTGGGTGGTTACCCGAGAAACAAGTGGGATAGCATACATCAAGAGCAGCCCCAGGATGCCCGCTTCATACATGGGCACACACTGGAAGGAGGGCCCTCCCCTTCTTGCCCCTGCCCCCTGGCCTGTCCCCCCCTCTCCACCCAGCCTGACCAAGCTTCCCCTTGGCTCCCAGAGTTCTCCCTCACAGAATGCAGGGAGGCAGAAGGCAGTGCAAAACTTTATTGAGCAGCCAGTGCCCCCTCAGCTAGGCAGCCATGGGCCTCTCTCAGGTGGAGAAATGTGTTGATGCCTATGGCAACGTCATCCTTGGCTGTAGGGGCCAGGGACACATAGCATAGGCACAGGTACCCCTCCAGGTAGTACCATATGTTGTGGAGAACTATGGACTTTCCCACTGCTCCATCAAAGCTCAGGGTCCCATGCCATGTTCTCAGGTGGGCCTGGGGCACCATGGTAATCATCATCAGCAGAGTGTAGTGGGTCAGGCACCCCTCTGTGAGCACAAACAGGTCATCACAGCACACCCGGGGCACTCACCAGGGGCATGCTTGGGGTGCAGGTCATGTGGGGTGGGGCTGCCCTGGGTTGCCTCTCAGGGTGGGGGGGAAGGGCGGGGGTGCCACCTGCTCCATGTACCAGTCGGCTGGGAGACCCTCACCCCCCCAAGCCCAGCTGGCATGGGCCTGGTGGCATGGGAGGAGACTGCCTGACATGCCAGAGAAGAAGCGGGTAGTGGCTCTGCAGGTGCTGCCAGGAGCCAGGCCTGTCCTGGCCTGGGAAAGGGCAGGGAAAGCAGGCTGCCTGCAGCAAGCACCAAGCAGCCCACCTCTTCCTGTGGAGTGAGAGGGGATATTGGTCTCATCCAGCAGCTGCCTCTGACCTGGGCCTGCCCAGTCAACTTACCATGGTCCCTGGATATCTGTGCACACATGACACCCGACCTGAGGCCAGGCAACACACAGCCCCCTGCTATACTGCATGTTATCTCAGAAATGTAGCTAACACTCATAAAAAGCCTCTTTCTCTTGGCTCTGCAGGTTCCACAGTAGCACACAGGGGAGATGCACCAACTGCCAGAAGGGATGTGCCTTCAGGGTCATTGTCAGCCTTGGCTGGGGACCTCTGTATGCACCACCTCCAGCAGTGGTGGACCCAGGACTGGACCCTGTTGCTGGACCAGCTGGCTACCATTACTCACAAAGGACATCATGCGTGAGTGGGAGAGGGTTGTGTATGACCTTGAGAGGGACTGGGAGAGTGGCATATTGCCCTTCTCAAGAGGGTACTGGAGGCCCAGAAGCAGCAGGCTGCCATAGTGGCCAGGGCAGTGGAGGCCATGGAAGAGGACCACTGGGTGCTGGAAACCATCCTGGTTCTGGCAGCTTCCTTCATTCTACCTGCTGCCCAGATCCCAGCCATGCCCCCCCGCCCTGCCCCTGACCGCTGCCCAGCACCCAGCACCCTAGTGGACTTGGGTTGAGGTGCAGTGGCACCTCCAGCAGCCAGGTCCTCCTGGCTGGGCACCTGCCCCGGATCCCCTGCCAGGTGGGCCCCCACCTGGGTCTCTCCTGATGCTTGCCCAGGCTTCATGCATTCCCTGAGCAGGAGCTGTCTGCAACAGGGCTAGCACTGTGTGTGGGCCCTGCTGGTCCTGGCCCCAGGCTTCAGGAAGGGGAGCCAGCTACACTAGCATAGCAGTGGCTGCCCTCACACCAGGGCAAGCCCCCTGCTTACCGGTTTCATTGCAGCAGGTACCCCTGCTGTGGTGTGACCAGAGGCTGGGATGCTGGGTGTCTGTCCCTGGGCTCCACCTGATAGGCATTTCCACCCCACTGTCCCCCTCCCTGGGAAGGCACACAGAGTACAATGTACATAGTCTGAATGGGGAAGAGGGTGCTTTATTGGTGATGGGCGGGGTGCTTGGTGGTGGGGTTCTGTTGTTTGGGAGTGAAGGTGGGGGGTTTCTTGTTTGTGAGGGAGAGTAAGAGGGGGTCTGTGTTTGTGGAGGGGAATAAAGTCCTTTGCAGAAAACTGTCTGAAGTGATCGTGGTACTGGGGGTGCACAGTGGGCCTGGCACATGTGGTTAGTTGGCCAGGTGGATTACAGTGGGAGGTTCAGGTCCAGAAGCAGGTGATCTGCCAGCACCTCTCACACCCAGTATCTTGGCCCCCGCTGCTGGGTGTGGGGCTCACCTGAGGCCATGGTGGGTGGGGGGGAGGGGTCATTGCTGTCAGTGCTGCCACAGGTGGTGCTCCTGCTGCCTGGTGTCCTCTGTTTGCTGAGCCTCCTTTGCCCATGCCTTGCAGAAGAGCTCCCCCTGGGTCTCATAGATATTATGCAGCACACAGGCTGCAATGATGACCTGGGGGATGTTGACTTCCATGATCTCGAGGGGGGTGGTGAGGGTATGCCAGCTTCCTGTCAGGTGGCTGAAGGTGCACTCCACCAGGGCATGGGTCCAGCCTAGGCACCTGTTGAAATGTGCCTGGCCAGGGTCCAGGTGGCTGATGTAGGGCCACATGAGCCAGGGGAGGAATGGGTAGGTGGGTTCACAAATGAGGAGGGGCAGAACCATCACTTCACCCAGCTGGAGGTCCAGCACACCTCATGTGAAGCACTCACTCTCCACCAGGGCTGGCAGGGTGGAGTTCCAGAAGACATGGGCATTGTGAGCACGACAGCCTTCACCATAACCGAGTGAAAGCCCTGCCAGCTGTAGTAGGGGTGGTCACCATGGGGTGAGCAGATGATGGACATGTTGGTTCCATCCAGGGCCCAAATGCACTGGGAGAAGCCTAGGGCATGGAACCCTGCCACCACCTCCAGGGGGTCACGGACCCATAGCACAGCGTGCCCCAGCATGACCTGAAGGGTGCCCAGTGGTCAGCTTGCCCACACCAAAGAGGTGGCTAACATAGCAGGCTGGCACGCATGGCCAACTTGAGCAGGGCAATGGCAATCTGGGTCTCTGTGCAGGGGGAGGTGGCCTCATGGTGGTTGACTGCCACTTCAGGTGTGGGCAGGGCTGGTGCGGTGCTCCTGGAAGGTGGCCCGGGTCATCCAGAATGAGTCCAGCCACTGCTCATCATTCCTGGTGCACTGGATGATGCAGAGCTACCAATCCTGGATGGAAGGACAGGCCCACAGGTGTCAGGGCTGGTGCCCTAGGAGCTTGTGGACAGCACCTAGGAGCATGGGGAACAAGCAGGAGGAACTCACACTCCTGCTTGCAAACAAGAATTTCAACTTAGTTGGGCTAAATGAAACTTGGCGGGACCCTACCCATGATAGGGAAGTAAGCACTGAGGGCTATAGGCTGTACAGACGAGATAGAGTAGGTAGAAAAGGTGGAGGGGTGTTGCTCTCTATGTTAAGGAGGAATATACATCTTCCATAATCAAGATGGGACCAGAGGAGGGTCAAATTGAGGTATTGTGGGTCAGAATGCAAGAGGGTCAGGGGAAACAGGACTTGGTAGTGGGGGTCTACTACAGGCCGCCACATCAGGAAAGACTAGGGGCAAAAAAAGAGGCTGTGGAAGCAGGGAGTAGCTACCAAGGTGGAGTATACCTACTTGGCCCGCATTTGCAGGGAGGCAGTCAGAAAGGCCAAAGCAGAAATGGAACTTAAGCTGGCAACAAAAATTAGAGACAACAAAAAGTCCTTCTTCAGGTATATAGGGAGTGAAAAGAAGGTGCAGGGTAGCATAGGACTTCTACAGGATAAACTAGGGCAATTAGTGACAGATAAGGGGGAGAAGGCTGAGCTCTTCAATGAGTTTTTTGCCTCTGTATTCCTAAACATGGATCAGGACAAATCTCCCAACTGGATCATAGACAGGCACAAAAGAGAAACCAGCCCATCAACTGTTAGCACTGACTTAGTGAAGGGACACTTGGAGGGGCTAGATGTGTTTAAGTCAGCAGGCCCAGATGATCTTTGCCCAAGGGTGCTGAAGGAATTGGCCAGTGTCATAGCAGAGCCACTGGCACAGCTGTCTGAGCATGCTTCATGCTCAGGTCAGGTCCCAGAGGACTGGAAAAGGGCCAATGTGATCCCTATTTTCAAGAAGGGGAGGAAGGAGGATCCAGGTAACTATAGACAGGTTACTCTCCCCTCTATCATCAGGAAAAACTTTGAAAAAATTATTAAGGATCACATTTGCTGGAGTCCAGCGGGAAAAACAATGCTGAAGGGCACCCAGCATGGAGTCATAGCAAGTAGATCCTGCCTGACTAACCTCGTTTCTTTTTATGACCAGGTCACAAAATGTTCAGACCCAGGAATCGAGTTAGATGTCATCTACTTAGATTGTAAAAAAGCTTTCAATATGGTATCTCATCCTATTCTCATAAATAAACTGAGCGGCTGTGACGTAAATGATTACACGTTCAGGTGGGTGGCAAATCAGCACCCTGAGAGTGGTGGTGGATGGGTCAGTATTGACCTGGAAAGATGTGGGCAGTGGAGTCCCACAGGACTCGGTCCTTGGACCTGTGCTGTTCAATGTCTCCATCAGTGACTTGGATGAGGGTGTGGAAAACACTTTGTCCAAATTCACAGATGATACCAAATTATGGGGTAGAGTTAACACACTAGAGGGTAGGGAATGAATCCATGTGGATCTGGACAGGCTGGAAAAGTGGGTGGAACAGAAGAGTATGCAGTTCAGCAAGGACAAGTGCAAGGTGCTGCATCTAAGGAAAAGGAATTACCAGCACGCTTACAGGCTAGGGGAGGACCTTCTCAGCAGCACAGCAGCAGAAAGGATCTCAGAGTCATTGTTGACACCAAGATGAACATGAGTTGTCAATGTGACGAAGCGATCAGTAAAGCTAACCACGCTTTATCATGCATTAGCAGGTGCTTGACAAACAGTCCAGGGAGGTGATACTTCCCCTCTATGTGGCATTGGTCAGGCTGCAGTTGGAATACTGCATCCAGTTTTGGACAACACACTTCCAGAGGGATGTGGACGACCTTGAGAGGGTTCAGAGGAGGGCCATTCATATGGTATGGGGCCTGCAGGCAAAGCCCTACAAGGAGAGATTGAGGGCCCTGGATCTCTTTAGCCTCCACAAGAGAAGGCTGAGAGGTGATCTTCTGGCCACCTACAAATTCAGCGTGTGGGGGAGTATCAAGGAATAGGAGATGCTCTCTTTACCAGGACACCTCTTGGAGTAACTAGGAACAATGGCCACAAACTGATGGAGAGCAGATTTAGGTTAGACACCAGGAAGAACTTCTTTATGGTAAGGGTTGCCAGAATCTGGAATGGGCTTCCAAGAGAGGTGGTACTATCCCCTAACTTGGGGGTCTTTAAGAGGAGGCTAGATATTCACCTGGCTGGCCTGTCTGATCCCAGCGCTCTTTCCTGCCCAAGGCAAGGGTCAAACTTGATGATCTGCTGAGGTCCCTTCTGACCCAAACATCTATGAATCTATTAACCTGTGGTGGTGTCCATTTGTGCATCATGGGCATCCTGGCCAAGGTCTGGGCAGCAGCCCAGGGGCTATGTGGCATCAACATGGGGCAGGGGGCCTCAGACATGACAGTGAGCCTGGTCACACAGTCACACAGCACAGAGGGGCAGACAGGGCCAGGGCTGACCAGGGCCAGGTGATGGTCACTGCAGTGATGAAGCACAACGAGCAAGCCAGCAAAGAGAAGCCTGGGGTGTCTGTCATTGCTGCCAGGGCCTGGCAGTGGAGCAGCAATTGTATGGTGGGCACAGGCTCTGCAGACAGAGTCATAGAGGGCTCTGCCAGCATGCTGCACACTGCTCTGGGCCAGAAAAGCACATTGCCAGGGAGCATCACACAGGGCTGCCCTTTAAAGGGCCTCCAGCTCCCCCTAGCTTTTGCAGCAGGGTGGAGCAGGGCAGTAGGAAGCCTGGAGCCGACTACTCCACAAGCAGCAAAACTGCTTCTAAATGGCTGCATGTGTAGACACATGCCCAGGGCTGGTTTACTGGACACTGGGCATGTCTACGTGAGATACTTAATGTGCAGTAGACTCATTCTACTGCACATTATCATGTCATGGCAGAAGCCATGCTAATGCACAGAAGAATTAGTCTACTGGTACACTTAGTGTCAAGATTGTGCGCCTGTACTATTCTGCAGTAGTGGTGATTACTAAAGATTTAGTACCTCGTATTAGAGGTACTAAACTTAATGTGCAGTAACAACAGTTCATTAATGCATGTGTAGATGTGCCCATTAAATTACTGTGCAGTAAACCCAAATAACATTAATTGTACATGTAGACGCATCCCATGAGACTGATATTTAGGGGGGGAAAGTGACCTTTTTGTCCTCTTTGAATATTTCTTGTGTGTAAATGCAGCTGCACAGTACATCTGATTAGCTTAATAGGCCAATGGACGTCACAGTTGTTTCACATAAATAGCAGCAGAACAGAATTAAAAAGAGATAAGGCAATTAAAACAAAACTGCTTATAGAGATAGTGTCTTATGGTTCATGTTGGATACCATGATTATCTAGTACTGGGGCAGACTTGTGTTTAAATGCAAGAATACTTTTCCAAGGATTTCACCTTTAGAAAAGTGATCAATATGGTCTTGTTAGTAAAAGAGGCACGGGAAGGATAAAAACCATAGGCAAAACCAGAAGAAAATTCCAGCTGCCATGTCTGAGAGAACCAGTGGGTATGTCTACATGTTCATGAATGCGCTTTTGCTACTGTGCATTAAATTTAGTACCTCTGGGCACTTTTACATGTGCTCCGGGGGGGGGGGGGGGGGGGGGGGGGGGGGCGCTGAGATCCTCTCTAATTAAAGCACCACCATGTCTCCCATATCAGCTTTCCCACACTTCAAAATGGTGGCAGGGCACTTGAACTTGAACTAAAACTTGTTCAACAAACTTCAGTTCAAGGACTCCCACCACCATTTTTAAGTGAGGGGACACTGATACATGAGGCCCAGGAAGCTGCTGGAGCGCAGTAATTGCCATGGTCCAGCAGACCCAATTAATTGAATTCCAGAGTGTTGGAGTAGCCTCTGTGCTCGTATATAGGCACCCTCTAATGTGAGGTACTAAGTAAATGTGTATTTGGCTGCTCACAAAAAAACACACTTTTATGACACTTAATGTGCAGTAGTCTAATTTTACTGCACATTAGAGTATTAGCATGGGTTTTGCCATGATGCTCTAATGCTCAGTGAAATTGGGTACTGTGCATTAAAGCACACATGTAGATGCGCCCAGTGTGCAGGAGCCAATTGCCCTTTCAATAAAGGTTTAGACATCACCCCCTAAAGGAGCAGCATTCAGCCTGTGACCTGCTATTTCACCTGTCCTAAAAAGAAGTGTTTTCTCAGTTTACATTTGGAAACGTTCAAAATTGTCTAAAGACCATTGAGGCCATTCAAGACATATTTTTATTTGCATTTTGTATTCATAGATATAAATACCCCTTCCTGAATGTCTATCTGCCTAGAAGTCTGACCCCCACCAGTGTTCTAAAGCTAAAACTATAGACACAGGGTACAATTTTCAAAACTGATTAAGTCAGCAGTGCCCAACCCATGGCACAGGCACTACAAGTGGTACAGGCAACTTGTGTATATGGCATGTGGCAAACTGGGGAGGGGATAGTTGGCAGATAAGGTACGAAGCAGAAATCAGAGTAGCAGATTGGGCGGGGAAAGGGAATGGCACTTGGAGAAGGTGTGGGGTTAATTTGTGGTATGGCTGACAAAAAGGTTGCTCCCACCTAGAAGCAATGGTGCCTGTCCAGCTGCCTGTTTGCTGCACCATGCTGCTCCACCTCCCCACCAATTTTCACTGTCTGCGCATCAATCCAAGAAAGGTTAGCAGGCACATTTTCAAAAGCGGTGTCTTACTTTGCTTACCTTGATATTTGAATACTTATATCTAGACACAAGGCAGTAGTGACGTGTAGGGGTGCACGGGGGTGCACACGCACCCCCTGAGAGCCCCTGACCAGATGCACTCCCCACCTAGGCGATGGGCAGGAGGGGCAGGTGGGAGCGCCAGTGGCCCCCCTGCAAGTGCTGGCCAGGGAGTGGGAGCACTGGATGTGGTGCTGTGGCCACTTCTGGGTGCACCACGGCTGCTTCTGGGAGTGCTGTGGCCATTTCCCAGTCAGCGAGATTGGCCGTGGGGGGCTCCCTCCCCCAGTCGCTGACTGGCTGCTGGGGAGGGCATGTGCCCTCCCCCGACTAAGGTAGCATCAATTGCCCATGACACAAGGGCTCTAATTTTCACAAGTGTTGAACTCTCACATCTCTTATGGCCATCCACAAGAGCTGCAGGTGATCTTGTGTTTCTGAAAACCATGGCTAATGAGTAAGAGGGAAGATTTCAAAAGACATATTGAAGGCACATTGTTACAAGTCTCCTTGCACATCCATGATATATAATGGAACTAAGCTATGTATCAGATCCAGATCCAAACCTTGCCAAAGCGTTGAAGTGTTCAGATTTTGATTGACTCCAGCTTTACCCAGACTCTCTTTACAGCATTTGTGACTGGGACCCAACTGAACATCAACTAAAATTAATGGAAAGGATCTTACTGATTTTAAAGAGAGTTGGATTCACTCCCCAGGGAGGACAGAAAATAATGGACAGGTTGGTATAGTCCAATTGTCTCACTTAACCTTGTCCTGATGCCAAAACCTACCTGGGATTCTTATCCTCAAACTCTCATAGAGAATTTGGGTTGGGAGTTATTTTACTTTTACTTCATGCACTGCTGTGCACCTGATCAATATACAAACTAGTAAAACACTAATATAGGCAATATTAAGCTAAGAACAATCATTTAGCACCAGCAGTGGGGCTGAGCAATGGTTGGACTTAGCTCTGAAGTGGGAAATCTAGGCTAGCAAACATAGATTCATACCTGAGGACTGTTGTGCATAGGCAACACCAGGCATGCACATTAAAAGGATTGGATGTATTAGTGACCATTGTTTTGAGTCAGTGAAATGTATTCACTGGATCCCTTCCCTGGTAGTTACCCATGACAGGGGCATTTTTCAGGATGTTGATTAAATTGACACTGTTGTATTCCTGTTACAGCCTCTTGAAAGTCTTTTGCCTCCAGGCCTTTTTAATCGTTCCTTACAGCCAGGAATCCTGCTGGCTGTCCTATTTGTGGTAAATGGAAAACAATATTTTAGTAACCGTGATAAGTATCATTTAAACTAAGTTGGTATTTAATGTTCTTGAGCCACTTTCCAAAGAGACAAGGCCATCAGACAGTACAATGACCCTACATTCCCTACCCTGACAATGTCTCCATAACATATCGTGTCAATTATTTCTTGAGGCTGGAATTACAGCGCATACTGGAAGTGCAGAGGCATGAAGAAGTTAACTTATATTTTCCAGATGTCAAAACTGGGTTTTTTATGTTTTGCATTAAGTTTTGTCTCTTACACTAGCTGTATTGGTTCACAGTAGGCATAAAACCAAACCCTTGTTAGCCACACACTGCTCTTTTGACCACTGCCACACACTGCTCCCACTGAAATCACTAGGAATTGGAATGCTGAGTTTATTAAGCAAGGACTGAGCTCCTTTTTTTCTAAGTGGTTTCTACAGTGGCTTTATAGGATCTAACTTCATAGTTTCATAGTAGGTAGGGTCAGAAGGGACCTGAGCAGATCATCAAGTCTGACCCCCTGCCATGGGCAGGAAAGAATTCTGGGGTCAAATGACCCCAGCAAGGTGTCTATCTAGCCTCCTTCTGAAGACCCCCAGGGTAGGAGCCAGCACCACTTCCCTTGGAAGTTGGTTCCAGCTCCTAGCCGCCCTGACTGTGAAGTAGTGCCTCCTGATGTCTAGCCTGAACCTACTCTCCGTCAACTTATGGCCGTTATTCCTTGTTACTCCCAGCAGTGCTCGGGGGAACAGGGACTCTCCCATTGCCTGCTGGTCTCCCTTGGCCAATTTATAGATGGCCACCAGATCCCCTCTCAGCCTTCTCTTGTGGAGGCTGAACAGGTTCAGGTCTCGTAGCCTCTCCTCATGGGGCCTGCCCTGCTGACCCCTGATCATACAAGTGGCCCTCCTCTGGACCCTCTCAATGCTGTCCACATCCCTCCTGAAGTGCAGCACCCAGAATTGGATGCAGTACTCCAACTGTGGCCTGACCAGTGTTGCATAGAGGCAGAGGATCACCTCCTTTGACCTGCCTGTGATGTATCTGTGGATGCATGACAAGGAGCGATTAGCCTTCCTGACTGCATCCCCACATTGGCGGCTCATGTTCATCTTGGAGTCTATAAGGACTCCAAGATCCTTTTCTGCCTCTGTGCTGATGAGAGGGGAGTTCCCCAGCCTGTAGGTATGCTGCTGGTTCTTTCTCCCTAGGTGCAGTACCCTGCACTTGTCAGTATTGAATCCCATCTTATTCTCACCTGCTCACCTCTGTAGCCTGTCCAGATCCAATTGCAGCCTGTCCCTCCCTTCTAGCGTGCCCACTTCTCCCCACATCTTAGTGTCATCCGCGAATTTGAACAAGGTGCTTTTCACCCCCTCGTCCAAGTCGCTGATGAAGATGTTGAACAGTGCGGGCCCGAGGACTGAGCCCTGGGGGACCCCACTGCGCACATCCCTCCAGGTCGAAAATGACCCATCCACCACCACTCTCTGGGTGCGGCCCTCCAGCCAATTGGTGACCCATCTGACTGTGTAGGCATCGACACCACAATCTCCTAATTTTTTAACGAGAATGGGGTGAGGGACAATGTCAAAGGCCTTCCCGAAGTCCAGAAAGACTACCTCTACCGCGACACCTGCATCCAAGGATTTTGTGACCTGGTCATAGAAGGCCACCAGGTTGGTCTGACAGGACCTGCCTCTAATGAACTCATGTTGGTTGCCTGAACCAACCATGTTGGGTGTGACTGAAAATGTTTTTTTGTGTGGATCTCCCTGCACATCCATATAAAAGAGCCAGCCTCTCCCTGTGAACATCATGCCGGTATATACCATTATAGGATTTCATTTGCACAACTCTCCTTCCTGTACTTGTTTGTCTGTATGTAGTACTGGGTGGGGTGAGTTCACAATTGCCAGGGGGCTCTGTGGGTGTTGCTGGCACCCTGTGCTGAGTTGCCAAGTCTAAGTCCTATGGAGGGAGACTCCTCTACTGTTAATCTTAAGTAACCTTAAAGAGTTTCACCACCTTGTGATGAAGGATGATGTTAGGCATCTTTCAATAAGACCTTTACAATTTCATTAATTTCATATCTTCTTTATTCAAGCTGTTACAGTTTGACAGCCCTGACAGAGGAAAAGCCCTGCACTATAATATTTCAATTGTGTGCACCACATCTAAATACTGCATGCCACTAGCTACTATGATGTTAGTTGTACCATGTTGTCATATAATAAACATCTAGGTCACTAAGACAAGTAAAACAAATTACATTGGGACAGTGGAGAAAAAAAAAAGCAAGGAAATTTTTTCACTTAAAATGTAAATGGAGACATGAACTAGTTTATTCTATATTAATTAGAGATAGATTAAGCTAAATGTGGATTGCATTCTCAAAACCATGTGTAGGTATCTAAAGAAATATGGCCAGGCTTTCACAGTGCCTAAGCACCTGTGGCTCTTAAGTTATGGATGCTCAGCATTTCTGAAAATTGGGCAACTTTAATTTTGATTCCTAATTACTGTGTGCTTAGGAGCCTCAATTTACATGTGTACTTTGAAAGTTTATTCCCAGATTAAGTTTTTTTCCTAAAAGCTATTGAGCCAACATTTCCTATAATATATTGAGCCAACATTATCTAACATAATGTGTGCAGCAATTCAGAACTGTGCAATAGCACAGTGCTGAAAAGAATGAGCATTTAAAGGCTGTTTGTAATCACTGGGTGCATCTACACGTGCATTTGCTCCAGGGTGGGTTTACTCTAAAGTAAATTACTCTAGGGTAAACCCACCCCAGGCAGGCATCTACACATGCAGAGAAGTGGGAGAAAATTTGTTACTTATAGCAGTATAGAATTATAGAAAATTAGGGTTGGAAGGGACCTCAGGAGTTTATCTAGTCCAACCCCCTGCTCAAAGTAGCACCATCCCCAACTAGATCATCCCAGCCAAAGCTTTATCTAGCCAGGCCTTGAAAACCTCCAAGGATGGAGATTCCACCACCTCTCTGGGTAACCTGTTCCAGGGTTTTACTACCCTCCTAGTGAGAAAATTATTTCTGATATCTAACCTAAACTTCCATTGCTGCAACTTGAGACCATTGGTTCTTTTTCTGTCATCTGCCACCACTGAGAACAGTCTAGCTCCATCCTCTTTTGAACCCCACTTCAGGTAGTTGAAGGCTGCTATTAAATCCCCCCTCAGACTTCCCTTCTCTAGACTAAATAAGCCCAGTTCCCTCAACCTGTCCTGTGCCCCAGCCTCATCACCATTTTTGTTGCTCCCATCCCCTGGGGCCCTGCATTGGCCCCCTGCTGCCACCAGGGAGAGCTGGATGCTCTTGCCACAGCTGCCTGTAGTTGGCAGCCATCTTTAAAAGACAACCCCATGCACTGCTCCTGGGTCACTTGCTTCCCTGGCCTGGAGCAGCATGCAGAGCATGGTGGCAGCATGTGGTGGCTCTGTCACCACAGCTTCTGCCCACCACGCCATGGCTGCTTCAGCCCTAGGCCCTTGCAGTGACATCTGCCACCCTGGACACCTGCTAGCCACTGTGCTGGACCTGCTGGCCCACCTCAGGGACTGTTGCCTGGACCAAGGCAGTCTCAGCCCAGGCAGCCCCACCGCTCTGTGAGGCTGCCTGGCCTGGCTCCCCAGCCCCCCTGCTGCCATGCTGCTGCTGCCCAAACCCCATGCTTCTGCCTGAACCTCAGCAGGGATGCTGCCAATGTGTTCCTGGATGCCACCACTGGAGCCATCCATGCCCTACTGGGCCTCGAACCCCACCACCTCTGGATTGCTGGCTGCACATTATGTGACCACCTGGGTGATGAGCAGTGGCTTCAGTCCTTTCAGATTACTCAGGCCATCTTCCAGGATCTCCTGGAGAAGCTCCGCCTGCACCTGGAATGGCAGGACACCATGACGAGGCATCCTCTCCCTGTGGATACCCAACTGGCTATTGCTTTGCTCAAGCTGGCCACACCCACCCACCTCTGTTATTTTCATCACCTCTTTGCTGTGGGCAAGGCAACTGCCGAGGAGGCTGTGCTGAAGGTATGCAGTGCCCACCAGGACATGTTGACACACACCATACTCTGTGTGCACAATGTCCTGGTGGTGGTAGCAGGGTTCTGTGCCCCGGGCTTCCTCCACTGCATTGGGATCCTGTAACAGAGAACCCTGGACCTGTTACCAGAAGGCAGGTCGAGGGTTCAGAGGGGAAGGAGAGACCCCAGATGAAAGAGAAGAGACCGGGGGGGGGGGTGTAACAGGGAACCCTAGCCCTGTTACCAGAAGACAGGTTGGCCCCTTTAAGATCAAGACTTTCTGAGCACAGCATGCTGGTAAGGTAGGGGTTAAAAGTTGAGCCAGGCCAGCTGGTCAGGTGACCGGAAGGGGGCAGGCCAGGACTATAAAAACCCTGGGCTGGGCAGCAGTTGGAGTGGCAACCAAGGGAGAAAGAGTACGTGTGAGACCTCCATGGAGAGCCTGGGTGAGTGGTCCAAAGGGTGAAGGAACTAGTGAGGAACCCAGAGAAGCAGCTGCAACCCCAGAGGAAGGACGGTAGCCAACGGGTACTCTGGTAGCATGACCCCAGAGTAAATGTAAGCTGGCGTGCTGCCTTCTTTGATCATCTTTTTCTGGTGGCAGTTATAGCCCATGGATGGACTGTTCATGGGTTTTTTGGGGTTTTTTTTTTTAATAACACCAGCGGTTTGGGTGAGGCTAGTGGGGAAGGAGGAGGCCTCATTGAGACCCCACTACACTGTGGGGGCCTGGCACCCGTGTGGGCAAAGGATCTGGGATGTACTGACCCCGGTGCCAGAGAAGGTGCAGTATTCAGGGTACATAGGCCCTGGCACCAGTGTGGGTGCAGGATTTTGGGGGGGTACAGACCCTGGCACCAGAGGGCGCAATCCTAAAAGGCCAGGGTGGTCTGGTGTCCCTGAGGTACAGTTTATTTGTTTGTTTGTGGACTGGGACAGCGTTGGTTTGGGGCCATTTCCCAGCCTTGAACTCGCAGCCCTTTGGCTGTGGGGGTTGGTGGCTGGGCCTCTGGGCCAGGGAGGCTGGGCTCCAGACTGAAGCAGAAAGGAGGGCCACGAGCCTTAAGACAAGGAAAAGGGCTAGAGCCTCAGAGTTGAACCCTGTTTGGTGGGTTAAGACGGAGAGGCCTAGCTAGAGAAAGGCAGGGGTCAAGGCCCGTGGACACGGAAGACACCAACAAACGAAATATAATAGGCAGTCTCCCGCTTACAAGAACATGAGTATAACAATTTTCCATCAAAACATGGCAGGCGAGTAGAAAGCGGGACACATGAACCTTAACGGGGACTGCAAGGGCGCCCATGTAGGGTGCAGATAACAGGGAAGATGGCACTTGGGAAGGCAACCTGTTACAGACCCACATCCCTGTCACTTGCCTGTCCCATGGTGACCACTCCTACTACAGTTGTTGGGGCTTCCACCCTGTCATACTCCAGGCCAATGCTGACCACCATAATGCCTTCACGAATGTAAGTGCTGGCTGGGTAGGCATTGCCCATCTTCTGAAGCTCACAGCTCCTCCCTGCCAGCCCCAGTAGAGAGCAGGCACTTCAGGCCAGGGATGCCAGACCTCCAGCTGGGTGTGGTGGTGGTCCTGCCCCTCCTCATTTGGGACCTACCTACCTGCTCCTCCCCTGGCTCATGCAACCCTACACTAGCCAGCTTGACCCCCACCAGGTATACTTCAACTTGTGCCCAGGCCAGACTCACACCGTGGTAGAGTACACCTTCATCCTTCTCAAGGGACTCTGGTGCACCCTTACTGCCCACCTTGAGGTTACTGAAGTCAACATCCCCCAGGTCATCATCACAGCCTGCATGCTGTATGACATCTGACAGGTCTGGGAGGAGCTGCTTTGTGAGGTCTGGGTGGAGGAGGCACAGTGGGTGGAGGATGCCTGGTACCAGGAGCACCAGCTGAAGTGGCAGCGACAGCAACAAGCCACGCATCTACCAGTGGGGACCAGGATACCAGGTGTGAGAGGTGCTGGCTGACCACCTCCTTCTTCACTCCGTGCTGTAGCCCACTTGGACAGCCAGCCACAGATCCTAGCACCACCACCACACCTGCAGCACCATGCTCACTGCAGACAGGTCTCAGAAAAGCAGTTTATTCCCTTTCACAGAAACAGATCCCCTTCTCCCCTCTCCCTTCCCCACAACAGAGCCCATCCCTCCTCTCCCCTTCCCCACAGAGCCCCTCCCCTTCCCCCTCCCCACAGAGCTGCTCCACCACCCACCACCAATAAAAAGCCCTCTTCTCTGTGCAGATTATTTACAGTGCAGGCAGTGTGTGCGCCCTCCTGGGGTGGGGGGCCATGGGGTAGAAGCGTCTAGGGTATGGACCCAGGGGGCAGGTGGCCAGCACCCTGACCTCTGGGCATTGCTGTGTGGGTGTGCATGCCATGGTGAAACCGGGGGGTGTGGGAACTCACCTGGGGGCGACAGCGGGCACTGCCCTACTATTGTGCTCATCTCCTCTTCCTTCAGCCAGTGGGCTAGACCAGCAGGGCCTGCATGAGATCCTGGCCCCGCTGCAGGCAGCTCTGGGTCTGCAGCTGCATGGAGCTGGGGTGAGCAGCAAGGCTGGGCCCAGACAGGGGGCTGGGTAGCACGTGACCCAGGGTAGGGGCTGGGGCTTCTGGTTGGTGGAGGCACTGCTGCACCTCAGCCCAGGCTCATGAGGGGCCTTCTATGGGATGGTGGGATGCTGCCAGAGGGCAGGCAGGGCTAGGGCCAGGGGCTGGGCAGTGGGAAGCATGAAGGTAACTGCCAGGGCCAGGACGGTGTCCAGCACCTGGTGGTCCTCCTCCATAACCTCCACTGCTCTGGCCACCAGGACAGCCTGCTACTCCAGGGCTTCGATGTGCCACCCCTCCAGGGACAGGAGCCTCTCCTGGAACTCCTGGTCTGCCTGGTCCTGCTGCCAGTCCCTTTCCTCCTCATGCCAGTCTCTGGCATTCTCAGGGGCAACATCCTCTGCCCACCAAGCCCATAAGTCTTCCTGACACTGCTCAGCCACTTTGACCAGCTGATCCAGTGTACTGCTGGAGCTGGTGCATCTACAGGGCCCCAGCCAAAGCTGCCGGTGACCCTGATGGTGCATCCTGGCTGCCAACTGGTGCCTCTCCCTCACATACAGCTGCAGGGCTTACGGAGCCAGGAGAAAGAGGTTGTTTGTGAGTGTTTGCAACATTTCTGAGATAAGATGTTCTGTACCAGGGGGCTGTGCATTGCCCAACCTCAGATCAGGGACTGGGCACACACGGGGGTGCACACCCATCATGGTAAGTCACCCATGCCCAAGCACAGGTGGCTGCTAGTTGAACCCTTGCCCCTGCTTGCTTCTCAGGGGATGGTGGGCCACTGGGTGCTAGCCACGGGAAGCCTGCCTCCCCCACCATATTCCCAGGCTGGGACAGGCCTAGCTTCTGGTAGCACTTGCAGCCACTGCTCCGGAGCCACTGCCCCCCATGTCCTTCTGCAGATCAGCCTGTCTCCTGTGCTTCAGCCAATCCCATGGGGGTCCTAGCTGACTGGGATGCAGAGCTGCTGGCACCCCTGGCATCCCCCTGTGGGGCCTCTCTGGAGAGGTGCCCTGGGGCCAGCCCCCACCCACACTGGTGCTGTGTCTTGAGCATGCCCCTGCTGTGAGTGTCCCAGGCTCTGTGTGAGGAGCTGTTTGTACGGACTAAGGGGTTCATAGATTCATAGATGTTAGGGTCGGAAGGGACCTCAATAGATCATTGAGTCTGACCCCCTGCATAGGCAGGAAAGAGTGCTGGGTTTAGATGACCCCAGCTAGATGCCTATCTAACCTCCTTTTGAAGACCCCCAGGGTAGGGGAGAGCACCACCTCCCTTGGGAGCCCGTTCCAGACTTTGGCCACTCAAACTGTGAAGAAGTTCTTCCTAATGTCCAGTCTAAATCTGTTCTCTGCTAGCTTATGGCCATTATTTCCTGTAACCCCCAGGGGCGCCTTGGTGAGTAAAGCCTCACCAATTCCCTTCTGTGCCCCCATGATGAACTTATAGGCAGCCACAAGGTCGCCTCTCAACCTTCTCTTGCGGAGGCTGAAGAGGTCCAGGTGCCCTAGTCTCTCCTCATAGGGCTTGGCCTGCAAGCCCTTAACCATACATGTGGCCCTTCTCTGGACCCTCTCCAGGTTATCCACATCCCTCTTGAAGTGCGGCGCCCAAAATTGCACGCAGTATTCCAACTGTGGTCTGACCAGCGCCTGATAGAGGGGAAGTATCACCTCCTTGGATCTGTTCATCATGCATCTGCTGATGCACGATAAAGTGCCATTAGCTTTTCTGATGACTTCATCACACTGACGACTCATGTTCATCTTGGAGTCCACTGGTTAGGGGCTGCGTGCAAGTCCATGCCCTTTATGTGGCAGCTGGATGAGATCCTGGCACCCTAAGACCCTGGCCTGAGCCATGCCATCTACTTAGTGGGTGCTCAACCGACTATGCTATGCTGTTGCTGATGGCCATGGTGCCCTGTGTGCACCTGTGAACCCGGCATGGGACCCTGAGCTTTGATGGTACAGGCAGCAAGCTTGCCCTGCCCCACAACCTCTGTCATACTGCATGTCCCTGCCCCTTGCAGGACATTGCCACTGGCATCAATGACTTCCTTGGTGTGTGAGAGGCCCTTGCCCACCTAACTATGGGGCACAGGTTGCTAAATAAAGTTTTGCACTGTCTCCTGTCTTCCTGTGTGCTGGGAGTGGGGGGGGCTCTGGGGGTCTGGGGGAGCATGGGTGGGCCAGGTGGGGATGGAGGCAGGGGCCAGGGCCTGGGCAGGGGCCAGAGCAGGGGTGGAGAGGGTCCTCCCCCCAGTATGGGGCTTACCAGGTGGCTGCAGCAGGCGTGCCTGGCATCTTGAGTCAGTGCCCACTGGTGGCAAGGATGTGTAGCTTCTGGTGGAGTCCTGGAGTACAGCAGCATGGCATCCAGCTGCCCGGGTAGGGGCTCCTCCAGGGAGGAGTTGGAGCTGCTAGCAGCTGGTGCATGGCTAGCCTGGCCTCTTGGGTGGGGTTGAGCATGCAGAGATGTCAGGGCAGGTGCTGGCCCAGCTTTCCAGAGCTGGTGGAGGAGGCCAGGAGTGGGGAGCTTGATGGAATGGGCTTCTGGGGAGCTGAGGGGTCTTCCCCCAGTGACATGTTTCTGTGTGTGCCAGGCCACAGTGGAGGCCTGGGCAGGCCACCCATACTCAAGTAGATGGCATGGCTCAGGCCAGGATCTTAGGGTGCCAGGATCTTAGGGTGCCAAGATCTCATCCAGCTGCCACATAAAGGGCATGGACTTGCATGCAGCCCCTAACCAGCAGCTGTGGTTGGTGACTGTAACCAACTGTACCCAGAAGGCCTTGACCTTTATGCATCACAGACATGCTGACCAGTCATGTTCAAGCTCCCACGTGCAGTCTGACAGCCCCTCATAAATGTGCACATTGGAATGCCCACTTGGCACAAACTGGGTGAAAATCTTGGTCTAGAACCACAATGTGATGAGATACACAGTCTCCTCCTGGGACCAGTTGGAGCTCTGAAAAGTGGTGTGTGGCATCAGAGAGGACACCAGCATGGCTCCCATGACAGCTCACTGGGCCTCCACATGGCAGTCCCAGTGCAGGCAGGCCTTGGCAGCTAACTGCAGCACCCAGCATTGGGACATGGCATAAGCAGGCACATGGTGGGGTTCTGCTGGGAACCAGTGATGGGGTCCAGGCAGGCTGATGCAGGTGCCCTGGGGCCAGCTGGAGTGGGATCTGGTGGCCAGAGGCTGGCTACAGGTGTCCCAGGGTGCTGTCAGGCCTAGCAAGTGCCTGCAGTACCCAGTGCAGTGTGACGGTATAGGCCTGGCATCAACACAGTGCCACAATACCAGGGACCAGTACTGGGGCCTAGTCAAGCTGCTGTAGCTGGTCTGGGGTATCTTTGGGGACACACAATGGCCCAAGATAGCTGCGAGTGGCCCAGGGCCCCAGCATCCCCACAGAATTTTAAGGGCCTAGGGCTGGGGCAGGCCAAGAGCTGCCCCAGCCCTGAGGCTGGAGACTCTCCCAGCCCTGGGGCCCTGGGGCTGGGCTGACGGTGGCTCCCTAGTGGTGGGGCTGACTGGGAACAAATTTGCTTCTCATCAGCATCTACAAATACGTTACTGTGCAGTAATTGTGAGGAAATTAGCTACTTGTATACAAGTAGCAAATTTACTTGCAATTACAGCAAAATATTGTGCAGTAAGCATTTGTACATGTAGATGAGGATGCTTTACTGCTCAGTAATTTGCTCTATTGCACAGTAAAGTGTCTCATGTAGATGCACCCACTGAGAATAAGATGGAGATTTCACTCTACTTCCAAGTAGAGATGTGCCCACATTGCAAAATACAGTAGTATGATTAGTATGAAGTATAGTAACATGGACCATTGTAGAACAGAAAATTGCTGAGATGTGCAACTGGCCTTTGATGATTAAAGGTGGTTCTTTTAGTTCAGAATTTAAGTACAAAAGGCCGAATTATGTGACAAATTGAGCCCTCTTAACTTCCATTGGTATCAGTGGGTGCATCTACATGAGACCCTGTATTGCACATTTAACTAATCTAATACTCAGTAAAGCATCAATATCGACATGTGCACAGCACTTACTGTGCAGTAAATTAGACTAATGTGCTGTTTGCTAGTACCAACAAACACAGGTACTAGATTAACAGCACATTAGCTACTGCAAAGTACCATGCATGTAGAGCCTGAAAGGAAGCAATTTGCTCCAGGTCAGCCTAGGCAAAAGTGGGCCACAGAGGTGGAGAGCGAGGGGTGGGACACCAGGATGAGACACAGGGTGGAAGCAGTGCCAGGACCAGGGGATGAGATACACAGGGGAGAAGCAATACCAGGGACCAGTACTGCTTCCCTTTCATGTCTCCCTCCTGGTCCTGGCACTGCTCCCCGCCACCCACTCACCCCACCACATCTCCCCCCAGTCCCTGGTGCTGCTTCCCCCTCACATTTCCCCCCTAGTCCTGGTGCTGCTTCCCCTCTGCATCTACCCCCTGGTCCTGGTGCTGCTTATCCCCATTTTCAGGAATGGGACATTGCCCCAAGCCAGCACCACCAAGCTGGGCTGTGATCCCAAGCTCTGTGTGGCCAAGAGCTGTCCATCACTCCTGGACAGCTCCTCCCTATTCTCTGGAAGCCCAGGCCTGACCCTCATGCCCCTTGCCCACCTGGTGCTGGCATCTGGGGGAGCCTGGAGCTCCTCCTGGCTGCTGCAGTGGGGAAGAGCATGGCAGTGGGGCAGGAGCAGCCCTGGACTGTATTGCTCCCATTGGGAGCAAATTTGCTCCTGACAGGAAAACACATGTAGACCTGCACCCAGGAGCACTTTAATGAGCCTGTATTTTCTTCACAAGAAAGACATTGCGACCTCTGCATTTTGCCATCAAAAAGTCTACCTGAGTCTACCAACCCATTAGGCTGGCATGGTTAGTGGCAACATTTTCTGTAGCCAACAGCACACAAAGGAGTGAAGTAGGTATCTCCACCTTGGGCTCCCTTTGACTCCTCAGCTCAAATGATCACGTAGGGCTGGATTTCAGCACAAGTCCAGAGTGTGGCTGAAACTCATCCCTTTGGAGCTATGGTAAAATATCCTGTTCACTCAACTTCCATATCCCCCCATTTTACATATTTAAACCCTACCCCCTAGCTGGGGAGATGCTTAAAGCATTGCTGCTCTTCCAGTGTATTGGAGAAGATAAAGAACATTCATTTCTGGGACTGAATGCAGAGCACTAAAAATGCAAAGCTATACCTGAAAAATATATCTCTTTGCACTTACTAATACCTAGGCAAGTGCCTGGATCCCATTCCCATTCATTGAATAACACAAACTGAATAAAAAAGAATGAACTACTGTACACTCCAGATACTAAGTATTAAAAGCAGATGAGCACAGGGACTGTCTAAAATATAAAAATAAGATGCAAGAAGTAGTGCTTAATGCTTAAATACCCAATCTGATCATATTATTTTTATGAAATCCCTCATCAGGTTTAATAATAAATTTAATAACAGAAGCATATTTAAATCAGCCAGGCTATGGATTATGCATGTCTTAAAAGGGACAGAAATAGTAGAAAACGAAAGAAGTCAATCTAGCTAATAACATGTGGATTTTGTCATCTACATGGAAATGTTTCTATGTTTTGTTACTCAGTGCACTGGTAGGTTGGCAGAAGAATATCTCTATTCTAGCTGATGTCAGTTAATGCACCACACGATACTAACTTTCAATGATTTTCTTAAGTTCTTATTTAACAACAGAAGCAACAACAGCAAAAGAGGGAGCAATTAATCACAAAGGCTCAAGAACAAAATGGGGTCTTGCGTAAAACACATCAATTCAATACAATCCCAAAACGAGGAAATCAGATGAGAAGTAACATCTGGGTAGAAAAATCACCTTCCCCAGGCACCGAGGGGAGCAAAAGCTCTTTGCAATAGATTCATAGATGTTAGGGTCGGAAGGGACCTCAATAGATCATCGAGTCCGACCCCCTGCATAAGCAGGAAAGAGTGCTGGGTCTAGATGACCCCAGCTAGATATTCGTCTAACCTCCTCTTGAAGACCCCAGGGTAGGGGAGAGCACCACCTCCCTTGGGAGCCCGTTCCAGACCTTGGCCACTCGAACTGTGAAGAAGTTCTTCCTAATGTCCAATCTAAATCTGCTGTCTGCTAGCTTGTGGCCATTGTTTCTTGTAACCCCCGGGGGCACCTTGGTGAATAAATACTCACCAATTCCCTTCTGTGCCCCCGTGATGAACTTAAAGGCAGCCACAAGGTCGCCTGTCAACCTTCTCTTGCGGAGGCTGAAAAGGTCCAGTTTCTCTAGTCTCTCCTCGTAGGGCTTGGTCTGCAGGCCCTTGACCATACGAGTTGCCCTTCTCTGGACCCTCTCCAGGTTATCCGCATCCTTCTTGAATTGCGGCGCCCAGAATTGCACGCAATACTCCAACTGCGGTCTGACCAGCGCCCTATAGAGGGGAAGTATCACCTCCTTGGACCTATTCGTCATGCATCTGCTGATGCACGATAAAGTGCCATTGGCTTTTTTGATGGCTTCGTCACACTGCCGGCTCATGTTCATCTTGGAGTCCACTAGGACTCCAAGAACCCTTTCCACCTCTGTGCCACCCAGCAGGTCATTCCCTAGGCTGTAGGTGTGCTGGACATTTTTCCTCCCTAGGTGCAGCACTTTGCATTTCTCCTTGTTGAACTGCATCCTGTTGTTTTCTGCCCACTTGTCCAACCTGTCCAGATCTGCTTGCAGCTGTTCCCTTCCCTCCGGCATGTCCACTTCTCCCCATAGCTTTGTGTCATCTGCAAACTTGGACAGAGTACATTTCATTCCCTCGTCCAAGTCACTGATGAAGACATTAAAGAGTATCGGTCCAAGGACCGAGCCCTGAGGGATCCCATTGCCCACACCCTTCCAGGTCGAGACCGACCCATCCACCACGACTCTCTGGGTGCGACCCTCTAGCCAATTCGCCACCCACCGGACTGTGTAGTCATCCACATCACAGCCTCTTAACTTGTTCACCAGTATGGGGTGGGATACCGTATCGAAGGCCTTCCTGAAGTCTAAGTATACAACATCCACCCCTCCTCCTGTGTCCAGACATTTCGTAACCTGGTCATAGAAAGAGACTAGATTGGTCAGGCACGATCTGCCCGCCACAAACCCGTGCTGGTTTCCCCTCAGCATAATTTGCCCTGCCGGGCTCTCACAAATGTGAGCCTTGATAATTTTTTTAAAGACTTTACCAAGGATGGAGGTGAGACTGACTGGCCTATAGTTGCCCGGGTCCTCCTTCCTCCCCTTTTTGAAAATGGGGACCACGTTAGCCCTTTTCCAGTCCTCCGGGACTTGGCTCGTGCGCCACAAGCGTTCGAATATTCCCGCCAGTGGCTCTGCAATGATGTCGGCCAGTGCCTTCAGCACCCTCGGATGGAGCTCATCTGGGCCTGCCGACTTAAAGGCATCCAGTTCTTCCAAGTGACTCTGCACCACCTCTGGATCTACGTATGGAAGTCTGGCGCCTTGCTGCTGCCTCTCTACAACCCCAGTGAGAGACTTGTCGTGCCCCTCGCTTAGGAACACTGAGGCAAAGAACTCGTTGAGGAGTTCAGCCTTGTCCCCCCTGTCTGTCACCAATTGTTTCTGCCCATTTAGCAGGGGTCCTATTCCTCCCTGGGCCTTCCTTTTACTCCCAATATATCTAAAAAACAATTTCTTGTTGTCTTTTACCTGGGTTGCCATCCTCAGCTCCATGGTAACTTTGGCCCGTCTAACTGCCTCCCTACAAGCACGAGCAGAGGAGGTATATTCATCTTTAGTGATCTCACCTTGTTTCCACTTTTTATGTGCTCCCCTTTTGGCCCTTAGGCTGCCCTGGATTTCTCTGGTCAGCCAAGGAAGCCTCCTGGCCCCTTTCCCTCTTTTGCCTTGCTCGGGGATCGTCTTGCTTTGTGCCCGAAGGATCGTTTCCTTAAGGCACAGCCACCCTTCTTGGGCTCCCATCCCTTCAAAACTCCTACTCTGCAGTGCGTCCTTGACTAATCGCCTGAGTGCATTGAGATCAGCTTTCCGAAAGTCTAGCACTTTCACCCTACTAGTTACCTTACCCACTCGACGTCTTATGTTGAATTCTATTATTAGGTGATCACTGTCTCCCAAATGGCTACCGATCTGGAGGTCCCCTATCATGTCATCCCCTGTTGCCAATACCAGATCCAGTATGGCATTCCCCCTAGTGGGACCATGCACCTCCTGTGTCAGGTGGAGGTCCTGTACACAGGTTAGAAACCTGCGTGAGCGATGGGACCTTGCTGTCTGCGTCTCCCAGCAGATGTCCGGGTAGTTTAGGTCCCCCATGACTACCGCCTCTTTAGCTTTTATGGTCTCCGAGATTTGCCTCAGGAGCCCCGCATCTATTTCTTCCCCTTGGTGTGGGGGTCTGTAGCAGACCCCTACCACCAAATCCCTTTCTCCTTGCCCCCCATGTAGCCTAACCCACAATCCTTCTACTTCCTCAACCTTGGATTCTGTCTTGATGAGGGTTGATGTATATTGCTCACTGAAGATAGTGAAGCCATGTCATATCTGACAGGTGGTGCCCTAAGAACTTGTGTTTCCAGTTCAGAACAGAACTCCAATAGAAACAAGGTACCCATAGAATTATTTTCAGTAGACTCTCCCTTAATGGTAAGACTCTCTCTAATATCATCCTTTGGGCCCCTTGCCCAATTGTTCATACTGCACTCTCTCCCAAGCAGCACACAGAACTAACTTACACACCTAGGTGCAACTGTCCAACAGGTGAGGACCCTCAGAATCCAACTCAGGTTTGGTGCCATTGTGACCTGCACTGGCCTGCACCCTAGTGCAAGGCACCTTGAGCATTCCTGTTGCCACTTATGACAAGGTGATGCAGGTATGCTCAGGAAGACAATTCAGAGGGAGGGATGAAGGGAGAGAGTAAATCTTGCTTGCACCTTTAAACAAGCAGTCACTAATAATGACAAGGCTTGTCTTACTAACCACTGACAGGCATGCTTTGCTACATACTCACTGGGCATCTCTACATGTGCCAATTTAAGGCACATTAGCCATTGTTAAGGTGCATTAAGGGTGCGGGTCTACATATACATGCCCCTAACGGTGGTGACCCTTAAGGCAACTTAACTCTGTCTATGTTGACTGAGTGGGCCAGAGCCAAGCCCACAGGGCCCTGCATTGCCACCAGGAACTGCCAAGAAGATGCTGTAGGTGCTGTTCTCTAAGGTGCAGATGCTGGACCTGGAGTGGGAGTTCTGGCAACAGCAGTACCTATTGGTATGCTTACTGACTTGGGACTAAGTCAGCAGAAGGGGCAGGAGGCACAAGGGCTCCTGTCAAAGCACAAGGGAAAGGCCCCCCATGACTCCCTGCAAGGGAAGGGGGCAGTGCAGCATGGGCAGGGCCTTTGCATGGCTCTGGCCAGGCAGGAGCATGGCTCTCTCCTTGGCCCACCTAATCCAAGGCCAAGCTGCCACCCATGTTGTGTGCACCCTGCCATTGCTGAGCTAAGCAGAGCTCCCAGGACCTCATGCTGCCTCTTCCATGGGTAGTGTCTGGCAGGGAGGCCAGGTGCTTGCCCAGGATGGAGGTGGGTGGAGCAGGGAAAGCCATTCCGGGTGCTGGGGCCAGATGCAGTCCCAGCCCTCTTGCTATCCTGGCTGGGAGCCCCAATGTGGGCTAGGGGCACCTGAATTCTGGGCAGGCAGAGACACATCCCACCCCTGCAGGGCTTCATTGCCCAGCCAGCAAACCCACCCCAAGGGAGAGGTGTGGGGGAGCCACTAGTGAAGACCCTGCTCATGCTGCACGGTCCCTTTCCCCTGCAGGGAGTCATGGGGAGGCCTTTCCCTTGTGCTTTGATAGGAACCCTCACAATTCCTGCCCCTTCTGCCAACTTAGTCCCAAGTCAGTTGGTACACCAACAAGTACCACTGCTGTTGGAACTGCTGCTCCAGCTCTAATGTCTGCACTTTAGAGATTAGCATCCACCATACCTTCTTCTTGGTGCTGCCCAGCAGCAGTGCGGGGCCCTGCAGGCTTGCCTCTGGCCTGCTCTCTTCTGACATTAGGGAGGCAGGACCATGGGGGAGGAGGTTAAAGCTGGGGCTGGGGCTGGTGCCAGGCCAATACCATCTGGTGGGGACTGGAAGCTCCCACCCCCTCAGCCAGCACTGGGTTGCACCACCTGCCTATGCTGCTGCAGGCTTCAGGGGGCTGTCCAGGGTGCTGCCCAGGGCAGGCTGAAAACACCTTCATCCAGTGAGCCATGTTAAGGCACCCTAAGGAATGCACATGTAGACATTTGCCTAAATTACCTGAATGCATCTTAGGCTAAGTTGCGTTAAGTTTAGGCACATAAATTCATGTGTAGACATGCCCGCTCTGCAATAACTGGCATTGGTGTAGGCACTGAGGTCATGACACTAGAGCTAAAGTGGGCAGAACAACTAAAACAGGGATGGAACAATACAGAATGCTTATAAGGGATGTGCTTGCTTGCTTTTACCTTTTAAAAATGTATCTCTCCTCTGAGAATCTAAAGGTAGATACCTCAAGAGACCAACAGGAATGATCCTGAGTCAGGTCCTCTGCTGGTATATTTTGGTGAACTCTACTGACTGCAATGGTTTATTTTGGCACAGGCTCTAATAACCCCCTCTTGAATGTGAAACAGGTCTATAAAATCATGAAGGGTGTAGACATGTAGACATGTAGACATGAAGGGTGTAGTCAGATGTCAGCAGCCTGCGGGGGGATGGGCGGGGGGGGCGAAGGCTGAGTCCCCACCATGAGGTAGGTGAGATGGGCTGGTGGGGTGCTTTCTGTCCATGGTGGCCTGGGGTTCCCCTTTCAGGGAACCTGTGCTGCTCTGAAATCCCTTCTTTTATATTATTTTCCCATCCTGATGACTCTATCTCTGGGTACTGTTGATTGGTTTCCCTGTGGTCATACTGTCTTCATTATGTTCTGTCAGCATATTTCCTTGTCCCAACAAACCCGCCACATGCATCTATATCTTAATTTGGGCTTTTACTGTTGTCTTCTAATTTGGCCTGTCCACCAAAGCCAGAAATCCCAAGGCTCTGTAGCTGGGTACAGGGACCTAATGCCACATTATCTCACGTTATGGAACAGTGTGGTGCATGTCTTCAATTTCCAACACTGTATGTCTGCTGGTTTCAGACACAGCGAACCTTGAAGGAAACTTTGTCACAAACAGGCTTTTAGAAACCAATTAACCCCTGCCATTCCTCTGTACCATTATTCTAATATATACCTACTTTCCCTACAAGACAATTCCCAAAAGCAAATCTCCGAATACCATTTTCTGGCCATCACTTCTATGGCTCAAAAGATACCAGAAACAGTTGTAACCAGATCTCTGAAGTAAACAAATATTAATAGACCCATTTTATAGAGGAAAGTCAAAACACAAAAATATTGCGCCTCATACACAAGTGTGGAGGCAGCTCAGATGTGCTGGAATTCCAGTGCATCAGAGCAGACTTGACTAATCAAGTTTTAAATAATTGAGTCTGCCATGCTCCAGCAGCCTCCTGTGTCTTGTGTATCTGCATCCCCATGCTTAAAAATGGTAGTGGGGACGCTTGAACTAAAGCTTATCAAACAAGCTTTAGTTCAAGCACCCCCACTGCCATTTTTAAGTGTGGGGATGCTGATACAGCAGTGCTTTAATTAGATAGGCTCTTGGAACCACTCCAATTAAAGTTCTGCCCCTCCTCCCCCCAAACCCTTGGATCATGGGCCCATTAAAACCAAGATTTTCAAAAACAGGAGGCACAAGCAGGATCCTAAATTCATATTGAGGTACCTAAACACATGGGCTGATTTTCAAAAGTGCCAAGCATCCAGCTGACCTCAGTAGGAACTGCTAGGAATGCTTCTGTCTTGAATAGCAGGGTACTGGTTCAAGAGATGTAGGACTCTGATATTGAAAATCCTGGCCTACATGATCAGCTCATCAGTGTATCATATCAGGGATACAGTGGGAAATACACTTTATTAGTCTACTGCAACCCAATAGGGTCACATGTGTAGATGGTGATGTTTACTCCAGAGCTAATTAGTCTGCTCTGCAGTAAACGTCTCATGTAGATGCAGCCGCTATGTCAAAAAGAACTTCATTTCGTTAGTTTTTTATGAATCTCCTAGGTGCCCCCTAGTTCCAATATTCTTGGACCTGATGAATAATAGTTACCTACTCACTTTGTCTATACCCTTCATGATTTTATACACCTGTTTCACATTCAGCTCAACCTTCCCCTTTTCAAAATGAAGAGTCCTAGCCTTTTTCATCTCACCTGATCTGGCACCTGTTCCATACCTCTGATTTTCTTGGTTGCCCTTCTCTGAACCTTTTCTAATTCTACTACATTCTGTTTGAAATGTGGAGACCAGAACATATTTGAACCATATTCAAAATATTTGAACATATTTGAAAATGTTCTTGTGTTGCCATGTGCACACAGATTATAGACTATTACACATACCATAGTGATAGGAATAATTGAGCCAGGTTATCTGATCCACTAATACTGGACATTAGTTCTCTTGGAACACTGCAAATACCAAATGAAGTTGCATTACCCAAAAAACATTCCATCTATCTATGGCTTTTATTGCTAACCAATAACAGCCTTGGTGCAGAGCAGAGCATTGCCTGGGGATTAGCAGCCAGCTGGGGTAAACAGATCCGGGGGGGTGATCCAATCCCTCAGCAGGTTATTAATTCTCCAGGAAATGCCTTTAAACTTGATCATGGGATCTGAGGGTATGCAGGCATCACTATCAAAACTTCATTTTTGCAGACTTTACTGAAGGTCTCAGACAACAAAAAAGCTTTTAGGAGAAACTCGAAATATGCAGCTTTGAATGTCACTTCTCTAAGAAGCTAAGATTTTACTAATGGTCTGTATTGCCACATGCTTCTAGCAAAATGCCTTACTCATTTATCCTGAATGCTGCATAGAAAGGAGTTGTCCTTTCCCCATCAGCTCCAAGGGGTCATTTTACAAGTAACTCCCATTTCTAACACTGAGAATTAAATCCATAACCCCGCTTTGTGCAAAAGCCAGTAAGAGTCTAGTCTTTCAAATCTTTTCTCAAGTGTATGGTTTTATTTTATTCCTATATCTTGTGCCAGGGATCAGTAACTTCCAGCACACATGCCAGAATGTGGCATGTAAAGACATTTTGCTTGGCATGCCAACCTCAGGGTGGATGGCAGGGGGGCTTCGAGGGGGGCTTCATCCCACCCACTGTCCTGCCCTTGGCCCTGACCCCACCTGCCCCTTGGCAGCTGCCCACCACCCAGCAGCAAGCCCCCTGTGGGCTTGTGCTGAGGTGCAGGAGTGCCTCCAGGTGCCAGGGCCCACTGCCTGGCACCTGCCCCGGGTCCTCTGCCAGCTGGTGCCTCTGCCTGGCCCTCCTTTTACCATTCACCCAAGGTCCATGCATCCCCTGAGCAGAAGCTGCCTACAGCAGAGTCAGGATTATGCACAGGCCCTGCTGGCCCTGGCCACAAAATTCAGGAGGGGGAGCTGTCTGCACAGGCAGAGCAGCAGCCTCCCTTAGCCCCAGGCAAGCCCCCCACCTGGCAGCCTTGCTGCACCTGTGGTGGTGCAGCCAGAGGCCAGAGTGCTGGGCACCTGTCCCTGGGCTCTGCTCCCTAGGTCCTTCCACCCCACTGTCCCCTACCACAGGAGGGCACATAAAGCACATACAGTGTATGTAGCACAGGGAAGAGGGTGAGGTGGTTGGTGGTAGGGCTCCGTTGTTTTTTGTTTGTTTTTTTTTTTTGGGGGGGGGGCCTCTATTGTTCAGAAAGGAGGATGGGAGGGGCTCTGTTGCTCTGGAAGGAACATGGGATGGGATCTATGTCTGTGGAGGGAAATAAAGTGCTTTGCAGAAAGCTGTCCTCAGTGAGCATGGTGCTGGGGTGTGCAGTGGGCCTGGGCTCCATGGCCAGCTATCCAGGTGGCCTACAGTGGGGGGTGCAGGAGCAGATGATTCACCAGTACCTCTCACACCTGGTGCTCTAGCCCCTGTTGCTGGGTATGCAGCTCACCCAAAGCCTCAGTGGAGGGGGCACATCACTATCACTGCTGCCACAGCTGGTGCTGCTGCTTCCAGGTGTCCTTTGTCCACTGTGCCTCCACCCATACCTCATGGAAGAGCTCCCCCTGGGCCATGCAGATGTTGTGCAGCACATAGGCTGTGACAGTGACCCACCCTCCCTTCCGAACAACAGGAGGGTCACTTGCAAATACAGGGAAGTGATTCTTCTACTCTATTCTCCAATGTTGAGGCCTCACCTGGAGTACTGTGTCCAGTTTTGGGTCCCACACTTCAAGATGGATGTGAACAATTTAGAAAGAGTCCAGTGCAGAGTGAAATAAAATTACTAGGGACATGGGAAGCAAGACGTGGAAGGAAAAGTGGAAAGAATTAGGGTTATTTCATGTGGAGAAGAGAAAACTGAAGAGTGATTTGAAGAGCAATTATAAAGAGGATGGACATGGCATTTCTCTGTGGTGACAGGACTGGGAGCAATGTCTTCAAGCTTCAGCATGGGAAATTTAAGTTGGAAATCAGGAACTTTCTGAGGGTGGTCAAGCATGGGAACAGGCTACCTAGAGAAACGGAGGAATCTGCATCCCTGGAAGTTTTCAAGAGCAAGTTGGACAGACACTTGGCTGGTATGGTTTAGTCAGGGATGATCCTGCCTTTAGAAGGGGGCTAGACTAGATGACCTCCTGGGTTCCCTTCCAGCTCTACCTTCCTATGATCCTATGTGAAATTAACTTATCAGCTTCTACTTTCTAACCATAATTCAGGAAACACTTAAGCACATGTTGATCTTTTAGAGTGACTGAAAGTCCATTTTGATAGGTGCTAAGCACATGCATAAAACCAAGCCGGCCCTTTAGTATTTCTCTGAAGAGGGCTCTTTGAAGGGCCTGTTTGCTTGGAGTTTGAATATCATCACAGAGCAATACTATTTTCATAAATGGCAGTGAAAGAATCTGGTCAGTAAACATGGTTTGGTGGTTCTACAAGCCACAACCCACTGGGAAATAGAATTTGTCATTCTATAGGCTCAGAGGTACTCAGGTAGTATAGAGACTCCCTCTGAATATTTCACATCCTTCCATGTGTGGTACTTTAAACTTTGCTTCATTACAGCCAAAGAGTTGCTCTGAGACAGGTAGGAAGGCAATTGTGTTTTCTTCTTCCAAAACTAATCCCTCTGTAAACTGGATTGTGTGCTAAAAATCTCCTTATGTGTGGCAGTGCCAAATGGATAGCTTATTCGACATTTTTGTGTGGAAATGGCACCTAATACTCAAGTTGAATGCACATCACAAGTTCTTTGGCAAGCCTGAATTCATACTAATCTGTTAGGCTGGTGTCTACACAGCTTTCAGGAAGCCAGCATTATTCAGAACAGAGAAACTGAAGTCTTCTCTAAAAGAAGAGCTTCCAAGTGGTGATCAATTCCATATTTAGTAGTAAGGATATGTCTTGCAAAACAACAGAATTACACCAAGTGAGACATCACCTCACTAACCATAATCCTCACTTGAAAGATAAAGCGAAGCTAGAGTGACCTCTCCAGGGTGCAAAAGCCTGGGCAATGTATATGGAGACATTGAGCTGCCCACACACCAATATCTCCCTCTGTCTTGCTGGTTTAATTCAAAGGCAAGGCCGATTCTAGTATGTTTGGAACTAGTATGGCCACAGGGAAGGAAGCATGGCTGTTGATATTTTCAGTCATTAGAGCCTCATGAAAACCCTTTCCGTGTTGTTTTCTGCCATATCTGTTTATGCACACTGGGGGAAGGGAAATATACTTTGTTTAACCAACAACAATAACAAGTCTCTGTGAATTCCTTTTCCCCTTGAAGGTTTGCTGTGAAATGTCAGATTTTACTATAAAGCCAAACCAAGCACTTCCATTCACATATGTAAATTAGTGCAAACTCTGAATAAATCTAGGGGAGGGGGATCTTATTGGGGAATCCAGGCATGCCTTTAAAGAAAGAAATCTGTGAGATCACATACTATTTGTGCAGGTTGAGAAGACCTGCACAGAAAATTACAATGTCACCATGCACATACACACATCTTAGGCATTCTAGGCACAGATGGAAGAGCAGCTTCCTATTGTAACCTACAGCACTTCACAGGAGTTATAATGATCCCCTGGACCCACAGAGGTTCACTGTTGGGTCCCAGGATTTGGGGAATCAAGCTGTTGCTTAAAGCTTGCAGCCACTACCCCCATAGAAATGCCCCTCCCGCCTCCCAGCTCCCATGCTGTTTTCAGAATGAGAGGGGAGAAAGGGAGTGGAGGAGGCTTGTTCTGGGGGTTCCCCGCCAGCACTAAAAGGTGGGGTGGGTGGATTGGAACCCTCCTACCTTGGGGGGGGGGGGGGGGCTGCAATACACCTGCCCCACCCTGAAGCACTGGCTGAAAAAAATCCCAGACCGAACTCCTTCCGCTCCCTTTCTCCCTCCCATTCTGAAGACAGCACTGGAGCAGGGCTCAGCTGCAGTCAGCCCAGCCCTACACACAGACGCAAGCTACTGAAGGCACTCTGTTTTGAAGTGTCTTCATCTGAACCGTCATGCAACGAAGTCTCAGATTCTTGCAGGACTGGGCCCTTTTAAAGCACTTTGCAGCTATGCACTTCTGTTTGGTCACAGCTGTAGTGCCCACTGTCTTTCTCCTAGCTTAGGAACATTCACATTCTCTTCCTCCTCCTTCCAATTCCACTCAGCTCCTGACAAAGGTCTTCCAAGATTCCAGTACTCAAACAGATAGGAAGCAGCAAATATTGGGTTAGTAGCTGAAGCCAGAGTTTGTGTACATTATAAGAGGGAGCAAGAATGGCTTGATATTATAGTCAGGGCCATTCCCTTTTGGGGCCCCATGGACAGTACTGTACAGGCGCCACCGCCATGCACTGCTCCTGCCAAGTGCTGCTGGCTCTGCCGCCACCACCACCACCAAGCACCAACAGCTCTACTGCTGCCAATATCCAGGGGTCAAAAAAAAATGCTCTGCAAAACAGTGGATCAAGGCACAGTCCCAGACCATGCCCGGAGCCATCAGGGAGTCAGTCCTCCAGAAGAGTCAGTCCTCTGGTTTCAGTCAGAGCATCTCTTTGGTGCTCCTGCTGCCCCTGGCCCACGGTGCTGTCCAAGGTAAGTGAGGGAATGGGGAATGGGGGTGGGGGGGTTCATGGGTGTGGGTGGGTGTGAGGGGTGGCAGGGGGGATATCCCCAGGGCTGCAGGGGGTAAGGGCCTGGCCCAGACTGGTGCGACTTGCTAGTCCGGCTTTGCACGGGAGCGGGTCACACGGCTCTGGGAGGTGCACACAAGAGCTGTGCCTCCAGAAGCCATGTGACCCACTCTGGTGCAAAGCCAGACTAGCGAGGCACATGGGGCTGGGCCAGGTCCCGCTGCGCACCACCTTCCTGCAGGCACAGCAGGGCAGAGGCGCATGGGAACTGCATGCTGGGCCCAGCAGGGTCCTGCCAGCCCTGGGGCCCCTCTGCCACCTGGCTGGGCCGGTCCCATGGTGGCAGGACCCGACGCATCACACAGGGACTACATGCTGAACCCAGCCCGGTCTTGCCAGCCCTGGGGCTGCTTATGCTGCTTGTCCTGCTACCACGGGACCGGACTGGACAGACAGCAGAGCAATCCCAGGGCTGACAGGTCCTGGCTGGGCCTGGCATGCGGTCCCTGCATGTGGTCCCCACACACCATGCCAGGTCCTGCCACCACAGGACCATTCCAGCCAGGTGGCACAGGGACCTTAGGGCCGGCAGGACCTGGCTAGGCCCAACACATGGTCCCCAAGATCTGGAAGGTGGCAGCAGCAGGCTGAGCGCCCCACTCCTGCTGCTGCTGTGGAAGGTAAGTTATGGGCCCTGGGCAGGGGGGCTGTGGTCCTGTGGTGGCCAGGGGACCCCCTCTCCTGAGCAGCCCGCCCCCACAAGGTCCCCCACACCCACAGTTCCCCCGTCAATTGCGCCACACCTACGCACAAACCAACCCATATCCCTCCACACACACCCACACCCACACACCCACCTGCCTTCCCTCACATCCTTTCCCATCCCTTTCCTGCAAACACCACATCCCCCATTACGCACCCATAATGTGTGAAGAAAACCAAAAGCACACATCAACACATATAGGTATTTAGAATTTATTTTATCATGATGATAGAGACATTGGTAGGCTTCCAAATTACTTTACCATTGTAAATATACCAATAAAGCATTGCCCAACTAATCAATCTCCTCTCTCTCTCTCTCTCTCTCTCTCTCTCTCTCTCTCTCTAGATATGTGTGTGTGTGTGTGTGTGTGTGTGTGTGTGTGTGTGTGTGAGTATAGAGTGGTCTTTTGTTTTAATTGTGGAAGAACATGGATTTTCAGGTATTTTTAAAAATGGATTTGGGATGCTGCTGCAGCAGTCCAGCTGGCACCATGGGTAATGTCCCCAGATACCAATTGGCCGGACTCCAGGAGCTCCTGAGAGTGAGTAGCCCTGAGCTGCTTGCCAGGGCAACTTTTTATATTGCTGGGGACAGCACAGGTACTGGCCCCGGGCTCTAGCTCCCCCTGGCTGCAGATTCAGGAGAAGCCAGGCAGGGTTGTTTTGCCCCAAATGGCACAATTTGCTCCACAACAAAGTGAATGTCTGAGCACGTGCACTGAGGCAAAAATCCCTGGCTCAAATTTGCACCACTTCTATTTGAGCTGCTGCAAGCGCACATGCTTGCATGTGTGGACGCGCTCCTGGAGTTTATTGCTCCTGAGTGCACATTTAAACAGCACACCCAGGGGGCAATAAACTCCAGCGCAATAAAGTCCAGAGTTTATTGCTGCGCATTAATTGAACATGAGGACATGCCCATTTTGAAATGCTTTGGTCACTTATAAATCCCAGGGGCAAGATTCCCAGCCAATAAAGATCAACATGGAACTGCTGAATCCAATGCACTCCTGCCAATTTACGGTCACTAATGATCTGGTCCACCACAATTACTTTAGTCATATATGAAAAATCAATATGGAAATACACTATGAGGCTCTGGAATCCAAATTCAAGGCCTTTTCAGATATTGGACATCTAGGGCATGAATCTTCTCTCACTTACTTCAAGTTAATGATAGCAAAAATTCAGTAACTTGAATTAATTAACTCCTGGATTATGCCAGTGTAAATGAAAGCAGAATCACTGTCCAAATTTATTGTTCAAGAGCTGTCAGCAAACCCTCCTCCTTAATCTCTGTAAAGTCCTGACTCACCAATTATATACAATATATTTATTTTAAAGAGATAAATTACACATCATGAAAAGAAAAACATTCTCATGAAGTCAGTCCACTGCCTTCTACTGTTATTTACTGCTTTTTTTTTAAATCAATTTATGGGTTTTTTAATAGTTTCAAACACTGCCTTGCTTGATTCATTACTTTGGTCTCCAGTGAATAATTAGAAGCTTTTACAACTCTGGCAAATACTCCACTATTCTATCACTCTTGCCTGAGATATAATAGCTCTGATCTTTAGCAGTTCAAATGATTCTATGTACACAGAGCTGGGGAATTTTTTGAAGGAAGAGGTGAAAAATGTACAACCCACCGATTTATTCTGCTGCTGTCTCCTATGCTCCTGATTGAGGGGAATATTTTGTGTGTATCTTTAAAAACCCCATGCACAACCAACTTAACCTGATAGTGTAAAGATGCAGGCAGTGACTTTTTCACACTTTTCAGGAATTGTCATTGCTGGGAATTCTCATGCCCCTCACCCACCCTGGGTAACTTTCATAACAAAACGAGGCTGAATGCCTTCAGAAATGATTCAGGGCAGAACAAATGTTGCTCATATTTTGTCACCCGGGAAACTCAGAAACTTTCCAAGAATGAAGTTATAGCAGTAAAGCAGGCAGCAGGGTAAGCCAGGGAGCTGTAATGTACGGTCTCTTACAGACAACAAGGCCTCAGTGTCAAAGCAGCAAGACCAAGGGCATACACAGACCAGAGAAGAAAGCCTCTTAAGAACCTACAGAACACTGGTTACAAACAGGTGGCTGAACACTAAAGAAAGAGACGCAGAGAGAGAACAAGCATCAAGACACAGACATGCATGGAATATTTTCACAGGCCAGTAAAAGGAATTTAAGGAATTAAGAGTGTTTTCTTTGTATTTCCCCCCTCAGTGGAAACATTCAGACTTTAATTATTACTCATCATGTTGATGGAGCAGAAATACAATAATGTCTCTTTCCAGGGCAGTCTGCTATACTGGACTAATTTGCAACTTAAAAAAATAATTTAGTTTTGTGCTGATGCTGTTCTCGGTGAACAAGAGACAGCCAATAAAGTTGTGTTAGTGGTTTCATCCTCTCATCTTGTTCTTACTTTATGTGGTTTGAGGAGTTTAAAAGGGCTGGAATTCGACTAAGCAGTGAAATTTATCTCATCCTAAATACCAACATTCTGCTACATCGATAGAAACCATAATGCAAACTCATTCCTTGGAATACTTTCTGACCACTTATTCTGCAAATGACCTCCTTTTCTGTAAGAATCTCACAATAGTCCATTCCTAGACTAGCAAAACATTTGCACCACTAAGTAGGTCTGTTGGCTCCTTAAAACTACGCACAAGCTTAAAGTTAATCATCTGCTCAAGCCTACAAATCAAGCACTCACAACCCGTGTTCCTTCAACAGAACTATGCTGCAAGGTCTGTTGCCAAGACTCATAGAACTGCTCCAATATAGCAGGCCTCTTTGAAGTGATTTGCCTCATGTTGGCACTGTGTTGGCACTGAAGTATAAACTCCTATAACAATAATAAAAAGAAGACTTGTTCAGCACATGGATCAACATGACTTGCTGAGGAGGAATCAACACAGCTTTGTCAAAGGGAAATAATGCTTTACCAACCTCCTAGTGTTCTTTGAGGGTATCAATAAGCGCAGTGGACCAGGGTCATCCAGTTGACATAGTATATCTTGACTTCCAAAAAGCCTTTGACAAGGTACCCCATTAAAGGCTCTTAATGGAGTTAGACAGTCATGGACTGTGTCTACACAAGATGCTGACTGCACAGTAACTTGATACTACTATGCACTAGCATCAGATGGCAAAAATAGGCTACTGCACAGTAGTGTCACAGAAAAGGTGTTTGTCAATGCTACTTCACAGTAACTTGGGTTACTGTGTAGTCATTTAGTACTTGTTTTTACTCATTTAATAACAACTGCGTAGTCAGTGTCTCATGTAGACACAGCTATGGGATCACAGGAAAGATCCATTTATGGATAACAAATTGGCTTAAGGATAGAAAACACAGAGTGGGTGCATCTACATAAGACGCTTAATGCACAGAAGACTAATCTACTGAGCATTAGCATGGCTGGCAAAAACCATGCTAATGCACTAATGTGCAGTAGACTTAGTCTAATGTGCATTAATGTCACAAAAAAGCATTCATTTGCACTAAAGTGAAGTAGCCCTGATTAGGGCACAATAAGTTAGTATCTGTTAGTACAGGTGCTAAACTTAATGCACCATAATTATGGTGCATTAATGAATGTGTAAACGCACCCAGTGAGTATAGTCAGTTTTCAGGATGGAAAGAAGTAAACAGTGGGGTTCTCCAGTGATCTGTGTTGGGACCAGTGCTGTTTAACATATTCATAGATGATCTGGAAAAGGGGGGTGACTAGTGAGGTGGTCAAATTTGCCAAAGACAAAATTATTCAAAGTGGTAAAGACCAAGGCAGTCTGTGAGGAACTACAGAAGATTCTTGCATGATTGAGTGAATGGGCAACTAAATGGCAGATTAAATTCAATGTAGATAAGTGTGAAGTGATGCACATGGGAAAAAATAACTCAAGCTATACCTACACTATAATGGGCTCTACATTAGTTGTTATCACAAGAGAAAGGGATTTGGGAATTATTAAGGACAGTTTGCTAAAAACATAAGCTTGGTGCTCAACAGCCATCAATAAGGCAAACAAAATGTTAAGGCTTATTAAGAATTAAATTGTAAACAAAACAGAAAGTATCATCATGAACATTTATAAATCCATTGTGTTTCCACACCTTGAATACTATGCCCAGTTTTGGTGCCCACACCTCAAAAATATATAGGAGAAATTGAGAAGATACAGAGAAGGGCAATAAGGATGTTTGGTGGTATGAAGGTACATTCATATAAGGAGAAATTAAAGAGGCCAGGCTGATTCAGTTTAGAAAAGAGACACTTGAAGGGGCACTTGATAAGGCAGGGGTGGGCAATTATTTAGGGTGGAGGGCCACTTAACAAGTTTTGGCGAGCTATTGGGGGCCGCATAGGTAGTTCCACCCCTTGACAGTTGCCCCACCCTCTGGTTGCCACATTGGGACCGGAAGTCCTGCCCCCTAACCCCTGATCTTTGCCACTGGAAGTCCCTCCCCTTACTGCCCCACCCCAAATACTCCTGGGGGGGGGGGGGAGGTCATCTTAGACCCAGAAAAAACTAAATCATACACTAAAAGTCAAATACCTACTATAATATATTTTAATTTTATTACAAAAATATTTGTCATGACTTGTGATTGTGTATTGTATATAGAAGGGATTGCATAATAACTAAAAAATGAAGTATCATTCTTTTATATTGTGTGTGTATGGTGGGTTGTGCGGTGTGGCTGGGTGTCTGTGTGTGTGTGTGTGTGTGTGTGTGTGTGTTTATGGTGGAGTGTGAGGGTGTGGGGGGGCTGTGAGAGGGTGTGGCTGTGTAGGGGTCATAGGGTATGTTGGGGTGTGTGTATATGTTCATGGGGTTGTGGAGGCAGGGTGTGGGTGTGTGGGGTGTGAGGGAGGGTGGGGGTGTAGAGATCCCCATACACTCCCCCCATGGTCTGCAGCCCCTGCTTCCTGGCAGCAGCAGCAGGTGGGGAGGTTAGGGCACTAGTGCTGGGCACAGGTGCCCAGTGGCTCATAGCTTCAGCCAGCATTGCGCAGGGGGGAGGGGTGCAGCCTGCCTTGCTGCCTCTATCACTGGGGCTCCACACCACATGCTGTGAGCTTCCAGCTCCCACACTCACAACAAGGGAAGCCCTGCACTGGAGCCTGCTGCCTGCCCTCCCCCGTGCTCCCCACACTCCACCGGGAGTGGAGGGAGCCCCACCTCCTGCTTCCCTGCATGGGTCTGCAGGAGCTACAAGCATGCCACGCTGAGCCCCTGCAATAGAGGTGGCCAGGCAGGCTGCACTGGGTCTGTGCTTCTCGCCCCCAGTGCAGCATTGCCCACTTCTATCATGGGGGCTCTGTGCCATGCACTTGAAGCTTCTGGACTCGCAGTGGGGAAGCCCCATGCTGGACTCCATGGGGAAGTAGGGGGTGGGTCTCTCACCACTGCCAGTGGATGGTCGGACCTGCGCAGTAGCGGAAAGGAAGACAGCAGGCTCCAGCGCAGGGCTTCCCCCACTGCAAGTGTGGGAGTTGCAGGTGCACAGCATGTGGCACAGAGCCCTGGTGATAGAGGCAGCTGGGCAGGCCTACCCTCACACCGACACCCTGCCCAGCCAAGCTCCATGCTCCCACCATCCCCCTGGGTGCAGGCTCCGCGCTGCTCCACGCTTCCACCCAGTTGCACCTCCCCGCCCCTCCCCACCCCCCCACACCAGTCTCACTGCTTCCCTACCTGCTGCCCCAAGTGAGTTGGATTTACAAGAAGCTAAACAGGTTCCCATGGGGTGGCTGCAGCAAGAGCCCCACCCAGAAGTTGCTGCTGGCTGGGCAGGGCCCTTCTGCCCAAGAGGGTGGCAGCGAGGAGTAATAGGGTATGTTGAGAGGGTGTACATGTGGGTGCCTCACTCCCCGCCTCATGGGGGTGAAGGGCTGGGTGGGGTGCAATTTGGGGGGGGGGGGGGGGGGGGGCGCCATGGGCAGATGAAAGTGCCTAGTGGGCCAGGTATTTTGCCCGGCCCTGTGATAAGGGTTTACAAAATACTAAATGATGAAGAGAAAGTGAATAGGGTTTATTATTTACTACCTCTCACTATACAAGAACACAATTTGTATTCAGTACATAACAGGGAAAATAAAATGCTAATAGAGATGGTCTTGCATACCAAAATTTGGGAAAGGTCATATCTAGATATAGATGACCATGTACCCCTTAATTATCTGCAGCTACTCCAGGACTTGTGAATAAACAAAATTTTCAGGCCTGCTAAGACTACAACTCCCACTGAAGTGGTGTGATTTGCAGTGTTTGGGATCTATCAAAAGTTAATATTAATGTCTCTTCCTTCAAGACTCCTTAGCTTGGGTCCTAAAGAACACATCATCCACAAATCTACTCATTTTCAGTTTATGAGTTACAAGTGTCCTAATTAAGCTGGAGGCTAAACTTATTTAGAGCTAGTGCAAGGTGAATGATCTACAGTAAGATACTAAATTTCCCTTAATTGGGCCATGTTGTTATAGTCTTTGCTAGTACAGGAAGAACACTTTTTGCTGGTCAGGCCTGTGTCCTGGAAACCTGCTCACTTCAAACACATGGCATGGGCCAAATTCTGCTCTCACTCATACCCATGTAGTCCTATATACTTCATTGAAGTCATGTAAGTGGGACTAAGAGAAAAAAGTGGGCCTGCATCTGTCACAAAAGGACAGCCTTTTCTTTATGTGCTGAAGAGATCTCTGTTGCTTGATGTTATGTATGCACAGAACTCAGAGCAGCTCACCCCGCTCTTCCTATGGTGTGTAGCAATCAGAACACTAGACTGGAGCCAATTTTTATAGTATAAACAAACCCATTTGAGCTGACAAACTGGCTTAGAAAGGTTATGCTTCCAACTTGGCAAAGAGACAAAACTGTCTCTGACCTCAGAAAATAGTCCTGCACCTGCTAATCAAGGGATATACTTGTTAGGCAGGCTGATAATGCTAAAACAGCAGTGACAGAGGTACAGGGATCAACATGTTATTCATGGTGATAAATCCTTAGGACAGTGGTTTCCAAACTCTGACAGACTGTGCACCATCAGTTTAAAATGATACAACCTTAAGTACCACCAGCAAATTTTTGTCATATAAACTAATTATAATAAATCTGTTAACACGTATCACTGACAGGTTGTCTGCATACCACTGGTGGTACGTATACCACAGATTGGGAACCACTGCCCTAGGGCTTCATAACAGAAGCTTACATTGGCATTGAAATAAATATGCAATGGTTCAATTATGGGCCTCACTGCTAGGCCATGGACACAGTACTCGAGGATCCACTTCTTCAGACAAACCTCCCTAACTCATGACCACACGGTGCTACTAAGCAGGACCATGCCCTAAAGTGGATGCTAGTAGAGCTGGTAGTAGAGTACCATAGCAGAGACCAAAGTCAGAGAATGTGGGATCCCAGCCCTGGTTCTACCCCATCCATCACACTGGAGATGATGTTATACCTCCTCTAAAGAAAAGCAAAGACAGATAGTGACTGCTTGGTCTGCAGCGGTCCAGGAAGCCCACACTTGCTTCTGCCCTGCATGCCTTTTTCTGCTGCTGCTTGGACAATATGCCATTCCCCTTCCCCACCTTGCTCCACTGTTTTTGGACATTCACAATTGGAATGTCCCAACTCATAAGACAGCTATCATTAGTGTTAACTGACACCCATTCTCTTCTTTTCCCCTGAGAAAATCTCATACAGCAGGAACACTGGAAAATCTAAATCTTAGAGAGAGGGTTTTTCTTGGCTAGTCCATTCTCAAAAGTAATATGCAGGGAACAAATGCCAGCAAAAGGAAACTGAAATGCAGCAACTCTCTGACTGCTTACAGGACTTAGAGAGGACTTGGAGTGAAGTAATTTTAATTAAAAAGATAAGATCATGTAGGATACTTAGGTAGCTTATAATAGCTAATACTGCTTAGTTGTTCTAAAAAAACAAGTTGTTTGTTATTCACTTTAATAAGTACACGTGTGCGCACATACACAAAAGTAATGTACCTGAGGGTTACACCGAACTCCATTAACAAAGAAATATTAGCAAAGAAATATCTTTGTAAATTAAAGAGAGTTCCTCTTTCCTGTATTGCAGCTATCCTGGCTGGTCCTTATACAGTACTTCTTATGGGTGGATCTCAAAGCCATTTATAAAGTCTCATTAATCCAGTTTGACAGATAGGGAATCAGGGCCACAGAGTGACAAAACAATTTGCCCAGGGTTCCCCAGCACGCAATGGCAGATTCAGAAGCAGAGCTAGCTCCAGTAGGTCCCTGTCCAGGGGAGATGTGTCTAATAGTTGTTTAGCAAAGGAAAGCTGCAACAATCAGTGAGATTATTTTAGATCATTGCTGTATGATCATTAAATATGTCAGGTACAGAGCCATGACTGACCACAATTATTGGTTTGGCCATGCCCATAAGTCCATGCCCTTTATGCAGCAACTGGTTGCCATTCTTGCACCCTAGGACCCAGGCCGCAGCCAAGCTATCTTTAGCAGCATGGGCGACCTGCCTGAGCCCCTACCCCAGCCTGGCACCTCTGGTGACACATCACCAGAAGAGGGCCCCTTGGGTACCTTGTGTCCCATCCTACCAAACTCCCTGGCTGCAGCTTCCACCAGCAGCTCAGGGAGCCCTGGTCAGCACCTGCCTCTCCAGCTCAGCAGCCCCAGGCCTAGCCATGAACACATCTAGCCACCTGCAGTGCCAGGTCCTCCCCAGGAAGGGGGAAGGAGGGACACTTCCAGGAGCCTGCATGCTACGCCCCTTCATCAGAAGACACCGCCCAGGGTCACATGCCATTGCCACCAGCCAGGTCCAAGCAGAGCTGCCAGGCATGCCAGTCCTGACCATGTGGTAAGCCCCCCACTGGGGGGAGTGTGGGCCCTCTCTGCCCTAGCTCCTGCCCTGCCCTGGCCCCACTTCCCCACCCAACCCATCCACATTCCCATAGCCCCAGGTTCCCACTCTCCATAGCACATAGCAAGGCAGGAGACAGTGCAGAACTTTACTGAGCACACCATGCCCCCCACAGCTAGGAGGGCATGGGCCTCTCACATTGGAAGAATGCATTGATGTTGGCAGTGGTGTCTTCTTCAGCAGCAGGGGGCAGGGACATGTAGGGCAGCCACAGGTAGTTCTGCAGGCAGCAGTGGAGGTTGCTGGGCAGCTTGGGTTTGCCCCCCTTTGTTATAGCTCATGGTCCCATACCAGGTGTGCAGGTGCACCCAGGGCACCATAAGGATCATCATCAGCAGGGCATAGTGGGTCAGGGAGTGCTCATCTCATCTTGCGCTGCCTGGGACACGAGCAGTAGGGGCACATTTGGGGCACAGAGGCAGCACAGTGGGGGGCTGGCCTTGGGGCACCTCCCTAGAGAGACCCCCCAGAGGGAGGGTAGGAGTGTGAGCAGCTCCTCATCTCAGTCATCTGGGGCACAGGTGCCACAGGCTGGGTGGCAGCACAGCAGAGTGGTTGGTCTGCCGGAGGAGAAGGGGGCACTGAGGTCTGGAGCTGCAGCAGCAGATGCTGCCAGGAGCCTTGCCTGTCCCGCCCTGGGAACGGGGTGTGGGAGGCAAGCTGTCTCTGGATGGGGAGCTCAGCCAGTAGCCGCCTGGGCCTGGGCCTACACCTAGGCCTGGGCCTGGGCCTTCCTGGTTGACTTAGCATGGTCCCTGGGCATCTACCTGTGCATGGCCAACCCCTGATCTGAGGCCAAGCAATACATGGCCCCTTGTACAAAGCATCTTATCTCTGAAATGTTGCAAACTCTTACAAAAAGCTTCTTTCTTATGGCTCTGCAGGTCCTGCAGCTGGATGTTGGGGAGAGGCATACTTGGCAGCGGGGATGCAGCCTCAGGGTCACTGCCGCCCACTGTCAGGGCCCTGTGGATGTGCTGGCTCTGCCAGAGCTGCACAGTGGATCGCTCCATCCTCCTACAGTGGCTGGTGGTGGTCTTGGAGGAGTGTGTGGAGGACACATGGGCCTGGCAGGCAGGGGACATCACCAATGAGGATGTTCAGAACTGACATGAAGCAGCTCAAGCAGGAGTGGGACCATATGGACTGGGAGTTCCAGGCCAAGCTCCTGGCCTTGGAGTGTGAGCTGCTCCAGGTGCTGCAGGAGCAGAATGCTATCCTGGGCTGGGCAGTGCAGGCCATGGATGATAACCACTGAGTGCACTGGCAGTCGCCTTTGTGCCACCTTCTGCCTGGCCTCCAACCCTAGCCCCACCTGCCCCCTGGCAGCCTCCCACTGCTGCATAGCAGGCCCATGCCTGGGCCTGGTAGGAGGCCCTGCACTGCCTCTGGCCTCCAGAATCCCCTGGCCTAGCCCCCACCCTGGGTTTGGCACAATGCAGCACCCCAACCTGGGCCCAGGACCACTGTTCACCCCTGCTCCATGTAGGCATGGAGCCAGAGCTGCCTGCCATGCATCCAAGACCACATACTGGCCCTGCTGGGCCTGGACTCTACCTGCCTGAATTGGAGCTGCCTGTGCCTGGGGAGCACTGCCTGCTGTCACTCCTGGGTGAGCCTCCTGCCTGTTGCACTGGCTGTGGTGTCCGCAACCATGGGAGAATAGACAGAGGCCAGGGTGCTAGGCACCTGCCCCCAGACTCTGCCTCCTAGGTGCCCCCACCTCGTGGCCCCCACCCTGGGACAACCCACAAAGGACAATATATGAAATTTTCATGGGGAAGAAGGTTTTTTATTGTAGGTGGGTGGGTTGGATGGTGGAGGAGGGAAGGGGGTTCTGTTCACTGGGGAGGGAGTGGAGAGAGGGGCTCTGTTTGTTGGAAAGGGAGAGGGACTATGGTCAATGTGAGGGAAATAAAGACTTGTTATACTTGTGTACAGTGAGCATGATACTGGGGGTTGGCAGGTGGAGTTGGGGGTCTATGGCTGGTGGTACTGGTGAGCTACAGTGGAAAATGCAAAAAGAGATGGCCTCCAGAACTCCATGCCCTGGTCCCTATTTGTGGGTGCACAGCTCCTCTGGGGCCTCAATAGTGGGGGGGCCTGCAACTACTGCTGCCACCTCAGGTGGTTCTCCTGCTGTCAGGCATCATCTGCCCACTGTGCCTTCTCCACCCAGATCTCACAGAACAGCTCCCCCAGGGCCTCACAGATGTTATGCAGCACACAGGCTGTAATGATGACCTAGAGGAGATTGACCCCAATGAATTTGAGGTGGGTGGTGAGGGTTTGCCAGTGGCCCTTGAGGTGGCCAAAGGCACACTCGACCAGGGTGCAGGTCTAGTCCAGGCAGTGGTTAAAGTGGGGCTTGTAGGGGTCCAGGTGGCCAGTGTGGGTGTCCCCGGGATGCCAGTTTAGAAGAGGGGGACACCAGGGCTATGGGGGAACCCCGAGCCAAAATAGAAGAGGAAGAAAGCCCCTACTTACCATTCGCAGAGGCTGGAAGGAGCAGAGAAGCGCACACGGGAAAACCGCCTGTGTGGTTCATTAGCCGCACCCATATTCAGGTGGGGCCAGGTGACGTCAGCCGGGGACACCACCCGGTGGAAATAAAAAGAAACCCCGAGGGCACCAGAGGAGGGCAGGCTGCCAGAGAGCCCGCAGGAGGGCCCAAGGCAGGCAGCGTGACCCTGCAGCGGCTGACGGTCCGGGACGGTGAAAGCAGCTGCTGCTGCAGCTGCAGCAGTGGCAGAAAGACTGGTGCGAGAGCCAGCAGTGAAGCCAGCGAGGGAGCCAGTAGCAGCAGTGGCGCAGAAACCGGCATGAGAGCCAGCAGCAAAGCCGGCGAGGGAGCCAGCAGCAGCAATGGCAGAGAAACTGGTGTGAGAGCCAGCAGTGAAGCCAGCGAGGGAGCCAGTAGCAGCGGCGGCAGAGAGACCGACGTGAGAGCAGGCAATGAAGCCAGCGAGGGAGCCAGTGGCAGCAGCAGCAGTGAAGCCAGTGTGAGAGCCAGCAACGAAGCCGGCAAAGGAGCTAGCAGTGGGACTGGCACGAGAGCCAGCAGCGAAGCCGGCAAAGGAGCTGGCAGCAGAGCCGGCACAAGACCCACCAGCGAAAAAGGCAGAAAAGCCAGTAGCCAAGGAAGAGACTACGGGGAGGCCGGGAGCTGAAGGGGCACCGGGGAAGCACAGGGCCCCATGGGCCGAGTCACTCGGCTTTCCCTTTAGACCCCTCAGGCGAGCACGGTGGTGGGCATTTCACGTAGTGTCACAGAGGGTGTTAGAATAGGAGTGAGGGCGGTGGAAAATTAAGAGCCTTTCTGCCTCGGGTCGGAGCATGGCTCAGGATACCAGTTCCCGCCGCCGGCGAGCAACGGGACATCTGGGCAAAGACACAAGTAGGGCCAGTGGTAACGCAAGCCTTGAAAACCCACGGGTGAAGGTGGCGTTTGGCCAGGGTGTAGGGAAGGTCAGAGCCCCGTGAGTGCCCATCACGAGGTGTGACAAACCTGGAGGCGCCCTTGAAGGAGACCTCCTCCACTGAGGATCCATCAAAAGTTGTGGCAGGAGAGTTACAGAGGTCTCCTAACATCAACCGAGGTACACTCTGGGGTTCCCCCACTGGCCCGGGACGAAGCAGATCAACTACCTGGGCAAAAGCTGCACGGGAACACCTGTTACAGCATAGGCGGGCACAGTGGGTCTGCATCAGCCATAGCAGGAGCAGGTAGGTGGGGTCCCCGATGAGCAGGGGTGGGACCGTGATGGCGCCCATGAAACGTCCACTTTCTACCAGGTCCAGCAGTCTGGAGTTGCGAAACATGCAGACATCATGGGTGCTGCCCTCCCAGCCTGCGATTATGCGCATGAAGGCCCTGTGGTGGCCCATGATGGCCTGCATCCTCTGTGGCTGTAACAGGGGCGGCAGGTGGGGTGGGGGACGGGATGTGGCTCCTGTCCAAGGCCCTGATATACTGGGGGAATCCCAGTGCACAGAACCCCACTACAACCACAAGAGGGTCATGGATATGGAGCATGCTGTGCCCCAGCACATTCTGGAGGGTGCCACACACCTCAAGGATGGCCTCCCTAGTGGTGGCCTAGCCCATGCAGAACAGGTGGCTGATGTACTGCAAGCTGACAGATGTGGCCAAGTTCAGCAGGGTGAGGGCCAGCCAGGTGTCCACAGGAAGGGCCAGGTAGATGCTGGCATCCTGTTTCTCCAGGTGGGGCTAGAGCTGCTGGAGCAGGTCCTGGAAGGTGGCCCAGGTCCATCAGAATGTGGCCAGCCACGGCTCATTGTTCCAGGTGTGCCGGATGACAAACAGCCACCAGGCCCAGCTGGTATTGCTGGTGCAGCTAGCCCAGAGGTGGCAGGGCTGGAAGACTAGGAGGGCAATGGTGGCCCCAGTGGTGGCATCCTGGAGTCCCTCGTTGGCATTCCTGCTGCACAGCGATGGCCTTGGGATAGTGCTCTGCAGCCAGACAGGTGGTTGCTGGGTGTACAGGAGCTGGGCTGGGTGAGATGGCTGTGGGCAGGCAGCAGTTGGTGCTGCAGGCCAGCAGGACCAAAGAAGTGACCAGCAGGAGTGTGGGATGCTGGTCATCACTGCCAGGGGTTGGGGCTGGAGAAGCCATAGTGCAGGGAGGCAGTGGGCAAGGAGACAGTTGCCGTGTGCTGCCTCTGCACTTGGCACACTGCTCCTGGGCAAGGAAGAGGCTGGCCATACAGCAACAAGCAGGGCTGGCTTTTAGAGAGGGCTGCCAGGTATTGGCAGCTGCAGCCAGAGCCTAGAGCTCCCCCCAGTGGCTGCAGGGGCCCATTGCAGGGCTGCAGGAAACTTGGAGCAAAGAGCAGCAAATCTGCTCCCTAATCCCCGCATGTGTAGATGACTACCTGAAAGTGCTTACTCCAGAGTAGTTTACAACAGAGTAAACCAGATCAAATGCATATGTAGATACACCCAGTGTGTACTATGTTGTGAGAATTACCAGTGCAGGAGATGTGAACCCATGAATCTGAAATGGGTTCTATGCAGGTAATTCCCTGTACACATCTGGATCCCAATAACTGCAGTTGTGTGCTATACAAGTGAAAGGTCACCTTAATGACTTTATGTTTCTATAAATAAATCACATTAAATGTACAAATAATTAGACATTTTCCTAATAAAAATAATAAACTCCCGGTTGCTCGTCTAGCTTTTCCCCCTCATTATAAGCAATCTCAAACTAACTTACAAAATAAATATGTTCTTTTTTTCCTACAGTCTACTCTGAAGCAAATCATATGCACATGCAACCTTGAGCTATAAAATGGCTTGCAGCCCTTTGGATTATGTTTTACTTGCAACTCCAAACAGGACTGGTAAAAATAATTATATAAATACAAAAGAAAGTACAAAACTGCATTTCACTGGCAGGAAGATTCTTTGAGTAGATGTGATATATTTTATTAGACCAACTGAGTAGCTGGAAAAAAAGTTCTTGGCAAGCTTTCAGGTGCAGTCACCCTTCTTCAGGCATAGGAGGGAAGAGGAAGAAAGCATGAGGGGGGAGGAGGGAAGGCCAAAGTTATGTATCCCATGACAAACAGGTTACAGAAACACTGTTCCTCAGTCAGGACTGAATGTACCTATATTTTTAGCAGGCATCTTGCCTTTATAGTCACAGTACAATATACACAGACAGGCAACCATGATGGTGACATTATGGTTAAGTTTAATACTGTTTTGTATGTGACTCAATCTGATTGTCTTAGGGACAAAAGGCATTTATACACGTGCTCCAGGAGGTGTGTGTGTGGGTGGGAGAGTGCTTTAATTAACGTGGCTCCAAGAGTCACGTTAATTAATAGTTCCCAAAGCATCATCTGTATCAACGTCCCCAGGCTGAAAAACGGCAGTGGTGTGCTTGAACTAAAGCTCATTGAGCAAGCTTTAGTTTATAGTGCTTGCCATTTTTCAGCATGGGGATGCCAATACACGTGATAAATTTCCACGCTCCAGCAGACTCATTTAATCGAGTCTGCTCCGACACTCTGAAATTACAGCGCGTGAGAGCAGGCTCCTTGCGTGTGTATAGGAGCCCAATGGAATTGGCTTTATGTAGGAACTGATGATGGAGACTCCATTTTGTTACTAGCCCTCAAGTGCTCTTTTTCCATTGAATGAGGTTCAGGCTGGATGTGTTTTTGCCAGAAGCTGTTTATCCCTTCTTCATTTCAGATAATCTCATAGCATCTGGTGGAAAATACAAAGGGATTCCTCTGAAAATTAGAGCCAGCCATCATCTTTAAAAACTGGAGCTTCATCTTTTCATCCACAGACTTCAAAGCACTCTGCAGGCAGTAATTAAGCCCATTTGTGGGAGGTTTTATCATTCCCACTGCACAAAGAAATGGAGGCACAAAAAGGTAAACACTTGGCCCAAAACCACCTCAGGGGTCAGTAGGGCCAGTACCCTACCCATAGCTCTAATCCTTAAACAATATTTTCCATTGTAAGCAAGTAAAAGAAAGCTTTGGAAAACCTTTTCCTTCTCAGTGGCTTTTAGTTTAGTTTCCAAATGCCCACATCATAAAAGATAGTATTACAACCAGTAATAAGTGACCCCAGTATGCCACTCTCAGCACAGAGGCCCTGCACTGATTTTGTGCAGACTGAATCATCCCCTCAAACCTAGAGGTGCCCCAACTTGGGAGGAGTTGAATCATATCAGCAAAGCAGGGTGAGGAAGCTTGTACTGACCCTGTCCAGAGAGGATCTGTTTATTAGAGCTCAAGAAGACTTTAATTTGCAGCATTTGCAGGAAGCTAGATGTGATGTAGGGCTCCTCTGTGACTGATTTCCCATTGCTTGTACATTCATATACCCAGACAGAGTTCATTGTCTGGGGTCCCTAGTCGCACGGCCTCCCTTCGACTCAGTGTTTGACCCCCACCATCCATTTCTGCATTTTTTGCCCTTTGTAATTAGCTGATTTGTGGATGGTGGTTTTCAACCCCTGCTTCTGTTGAGGTGACATTTAGGTTTCTCCTTCGGGAACTCTGTTCAACTCCACAAGAACAAAATAGTCTGGTACTTTTGTGTGCGTCAAATTCACATATATTTTAAATTGAAAAAAAAAAGAAAAAGAAAATATACTTTTTTCCCCAAATGTGAATATATGTAATTCCTGCTTCAATCCCAAAAGCTTTTATTTAGGTGCTTAAGAGTGATATTTGAAAAGGCCTTTAGGTGAATTAGGAGAACAGGTCCCATTGGTAGACAATGCTTTATTAATTAATTTACTAATTGTAATGGTAAACATTTGTTAGTTTATTTCATTAAACTTGTAAAGGGATTAGAACTGGGTGAACAGTAGGGCTGTGTGAAACTTCCGTCCCCGGTTCGATTTGGCGGAGATTCGGCTCGATTCAGTGCCCAAATCTCTGAGTCCAAATCAAATCAGGAGACCCTTTAATCTCTCCGAATCGAATCAGAACCCTCTGAATTGATTCAGAGAGATTCAGAAAGATTTGGAGATCCGTATATAGAGACAGCTTTAAATGTTTTTTCTAGATACCTCTAGGTAGCAGGTGGCTAGTGAATGCTACAATGCTAGGGCACATGGAGTGTCCCACAGGAGTGCGGGGGGGGGTCCCCAGCATGCTCAGCAGCAGACCCAGAAGTGGACCAGAAGCACTTCTGGCCCACTTCTGCGTCTGCCAGGGAGCATGGGGGGGGGGGGGGGGGAGGGGCTCCCCCGCACCCCCCAACTCGGCAACTGGTGCCTCCTGGGTCTGGAGTAAATGGTGCCAGGCAGGTATCTACACATGCAGGGAAGTGGGAGAAGATTTGGTGGCAATAGTAGCAAATCTACTCCTGCTTCCTGAGGTCCTGCAATGGGCCCCTGCAGCCACCAGGGAAAACTCCAGGCTCTGGCTGCCGCTGCCAGCAGCTAGCAGCCCTCTTTAAAATCCAGCCAGGCACATTGCTCTATGGCCAGCCCTTTCCCTGGCCAGGAGCAGCATGTGCAGTGCAGAGACAGAATGCAGCAGCACTGTCTTCACTGCTTGTACCTCCCAGTGACATAGCTGCTCCAGCCCCTGCTCCAGTACTGATGACCAGTGCCTTGGGTTCCTTCTGGCTGCTGTGTTGGCCCTGCTGGCCTGCCATACTGACTGCCACTTGGCCTATGGCAGCCTGAGCCTTCCTGGCTTCCCCACACCCAATGACTGCCTGCCAGCTGCACACTGTCCCAGGACCCCCACCGCACAGCTGCCATCTCAACCCTGTCCACCTGGCCAGATCCTGGTAGGGATGTCAACAATGGGTTCCAGGATGCCATTGCTGAAGCCACCATCACCCTCCTGGGCCTCCAGCCCCAATGCCTCTGGGTGCTCTGGGCCAGCCAGGACTGTGGCAGCACATCATCCAGCAGATGTGGAACAAGAACAGTGGCTGGAGAAGTTCTGCATGACCTGGGCCACCTTCCTGGACCTCCTGGGCCAGCTCTGGCCACATCTGGAATGGCAGCACACTGACATGTGGCTGCCCCTCCCCACAGCCCTTGCCCTGTTGAAGCTGGCCACACTTTCAGCGTGCAGTATGTCAGCCACCTGTTTGGCATGGCCAAGGCCACCAGAAGGGAGGCCATCCTGGAGGTGTGCAGAGCTCTCCAGGATGTGCTGGGGCACACCGTGCTCTGTGTGCATGACCCACTGGTGTGCGGGGAGGGGGGAGGGGGTTCCATGCACTGGGATTCCCCCAAAGGACCAGTGCTCTGGATGGGACCCACAGTCCTGTTATCTGCCCACCCCACAGAGACTGCTTATATTAACAGCTGGAGGGGTTTTCTCTCTGTGGTGCTCCAGGTCTTCATGGACAACTGTGGGGCCTTCATGCATATAACTGCCAGCTGTGCAGGCAGCGCCCATGATGCCCACATCTTCAGAAACTCCGCTCTGTCAGCCACTTTGCACCAGAAATGTCGGACCTGCAGCTGGCTGATGCTACTCTTTCCTCATTGGGGATGCCACCTACCTGATGATGCTCTGGCTTATGTGGCCCTACATCAGCCAGCTGGACCCCTGCCAGGCCCATTTTAACCACTGCCTGGGCAGGACCCCTGCCCTGGTGGGTTGGTCCTTTGGCTGCCTCAAGGGCCGCTGGCACACCCTCACTGCCTGCATCGAGTTCTCTGAGAACAACTTTCCTCAGGTCATCATCACGTGCTACATAACATCTGTGAGGCCTGGGGGGAGCTCTTCCATGAGGCCTGGGCAGAGGCGGCACAGTGGTTGGAGAACGCCTGGCAGCAGGAGCACCACCTGTGGCAGCAATGGCAGCACCACATTGCTGAGACCCCAGGAGATCCATGCACCCGCCAGCAAAAGCCAGGGCACCAGCTGTGGGAAACACTGGCTGACTACAGCCTCCAACATCTCCCTTTTCTACCCTGCCGGCACCACCACCCATGGACTCCCGCCACACCCTTCCTGCCCACCCCGAGCACACCGATCACTGTAGACCCATCTCAAAAGAACAACTTTTTATTTCCCTCACATCAAACAGAGTCCCCCCTCCCCCCATCCTCCTCAACAAATAGAGCCCCTCCACCACCCACCAATAATAAAATACCTTCTTCCCCATGAAAACTATGTTCAATGTCCTCTTTGTGCCGTCTCAGGGTAGGAAGCTGTGTGGTGGGTGTGCCTATGGGCCGAGCCTGGGGACAGGTGGCCAGCACCCTGGCCTCTGACAGTTCCCCCAAGGGTGCACATGGGCAGCTGGTATTAACTCAGTGCACATGACTTCCCATCTGGCAGGCACTGTCCAGTACCAGCAGGGCTGATGTGCAGTCCTGGCCCTGCTGCAGGCCCCTCTGGTTCTGCGCTCATGTGGAACCATAGCAAGTGGCAGACCTGGACCCAGGCAGGGGGGGCAGGGTAGCGCCAGACCCAGGGTGGGGGCCAGGCCAGGGACTCCTGGTTTCTGGAGGCAGTGCAGGACCTCCTCCCAGGCCCAGGCAAGTGCCTGCTGCTGGTTGGTGGGTGGGTGCTAGAGGGCAGGGGGGCTAGGGTCAGGGGTCAGGCAGTGGGTGGTATGAAGGCAACTGCCAGGGCCAGAATGGTGTCCAGCACCCAGCAGTCATTGTCTGTGGCCTGCACTGCCCTGGACAGGACTGTGGTCTGCTCCAACAGTGCCCCACCAGCTTGCGCTCCAGGGCCAGGAGCTGTACCCAGAATTCCCGGTCAGCCTGGTCCTATGCATCCTTGTGCCATTTCCACACATCCTCATGGGCTACATCCTCCACCCGCCACCTATCCTGGCAGGCCATATCCTTCATCCAACTCCTGTTCTGGTGGACTGCATCTGCTGCCTGCCAGGCCTGAGCATCTGCCAGCTGGTCCTCCAACACCATGACCAGGCAGTACAGGAGGAGGGTCCTGTCCTGGGTCCTCCTCTGGTGGAGCTGGTGCAACTGCAGGGCCCCGGCTGTGGACATCCATGACCCTGAGGCTGCATCCTGGCTGTGAAGTGTGGCCTCTCCCCCATGTGCAGTTGCAAGCCCTGTAGAGTCATGAGAAAGAAGCTGTTTGTGTGAGTCTGCAACTTTGCAGAGATCAGATGCTCTGTACCAGGGACTGTGTGCTGCTTGGCTTCAGATTGGGGGTCGGGTGTGCATAAGTGCCCAGAGACCATGGTAAGTCAACGAGTCAGGCCCAAGCTCAGGCAGCTGCTGGCCAAGCCCCCCATCTGTGCTCACTCCCCTGGTGCTGGTGGGACACTGGGTGATGGCCACATGCAGCCCGCCTCCCCCACCCTGTTTCCAGGGTAGGACAGACCAGGGTCCTGGCCACAGCTTCAGACCCCACTGCTTCCCTTCTCCTCCTGCAAGCCAACCGCTCTGGTGCACTGCCAACCAGACCATGGCGCCTGGGCTTGGGGGGTGCTGGGTTCCTGGATGACTGGGACAAGGAGCTGCCTGTGCCCCGACCCTCTCTGCAGCTGTCTTCTCTGGGAGGATGCTCTAGGGCGAGGCCCCCTCAACCTGCCACTGTGGTCTGAGTGTGCCCCTGTTGTCTGTGCCCTGGCACTGCACAAGGAGCTGCTTGTGCAGACTGAGGGATGCCCAATACACTGTGCCCTGCTGCCGTTGATCGTCATGGTGCCCTGGGAGAACCTGCGCACCTGGTACAGGATTCTGAGCTATGAGAGCACAGGGAGGCATGCCTGGGCTGCTCTGCAACCTTTGCTGCTTCCTGGAGGGCTACCTGTGGCTGTGCTACATGTCCCTGCCCCACACTGCTGAACAGAACATTGCCACCAGCACTGACATGCTCCTCAGCACATCAAAGGTCTGTGCCCACGTAGCTGTGGGAGCTCAGGCTGCTCAAGAAAGTCCTGCAGTGTCTCTCACCTCTCTGCATGCTGTGGGGGGAACCTGGGGTCAGAGGAGTACAGGCGGGCTGGGCAGGGAGTGGGGCAAGGAGCAGGGAGGGCCCTCCCCGCAGTGCAGGGCTTACCACATGGCCAGCATTGGCTTGGCAGTGGCTCTGCACGGTCATGGCTGTCAGCAACGGCATGCAGTTCTGGGCAGTGTCCTCTGACGGTGGGGTGTGGTGGGTGGGCACTGAGCTGCCCCCGCCCCCCCCCCCCGGGAAGAGCTGGTTCTTCTGGCAGCTGGCACTGTCATGAGTGGCCATGCCTCCTTGTGGCACTTGGGGCGGCAGAGCTGTCATGGCAGGCAGTGGTCCAGGCTCCCCAAGCTTCTGGTGGAGGCCTTCCCCCAGTGACATATCACCAGAGGTGCCAGGCTGGGGTAGGAGCTCAGAAGGGCTTCCCATGCTACTATACACAGTGTGGCTCTGGTCTGGGTCCTGGGGCATCAGGATCTCCATCAGTTGCCACATAAAGGGCATGGACTTAGAGGCACTCCCTGAACAATGATTGTGGTCAGTCATGGAGACCCACTATGCCCTCAAGGCTTTGACCTTTATGTGGCACTGCTGTGCTGACCAGTCATGCCTGTACTCCTGCATCTGGCTTGGCAGCCATTCATAGACTTGGGCATTGGAGTATTTCCCTGCTGAAACTGGAATTGCACCTCTGCCTCACCCCACAGTGCCATAAGGTCACCAAACTCCTCCTGAGAGCAGTTGGGGCCCTGGGTGGTGGGCACAAGCATGGGCATGGCCGTTGGTAGTGACAGCGATGTCATGCAGGGGTTCCACATCAGTTCTCCAGGACTCTGTGCAGCTGTCCCTGTGCTGCCAGGCCTGGGCAGCTACCTTCTTATCTTTGATAGATTTCTGGTGTGCGTTCAAAGACAAGAATACCCAATTACATGTTGGGGTATATTTTTCACAAGAAAACCACACTCTCTCTCCAATCGCTCAGTTCTAATCCTGAAATAGCATTTACAAAACACCTTTTACAGACAAGCCTATGAACTTCACAACATCAACATCCTGGATACAAAAAATCATGGACTAAATATAGACACTGGATTTATGACACATTATAACCTGCCTAACATCTGACTCCCCAGGTACCTCTCCACTATTTACTAGCTACATTCACCACTGTGCCCCTCCCCCCCAGTTTGTTTCTTACCCACTGACTCCTTGATTTATATCTTCACTGACTGTCTTTCTTGCATGCATACTAGGAGGGTGTGAAATAGACCCTATTCAACTCAGATTCAGCCTGAATCAGGGACTGTAATTGGATTCGTTGATTCAGATTACTGTCCCCGATTTAATTCAGTCATATCCGAATCTGAAGATTTGATGCTGATTCAGAGAATCAGCAATTCGGACATAGACACAGCTGTAAATGTTTTTTCTACATACCTCAAGGTACCAGGCATGGCTCATGAATGCTGCAACGCTGGGGCAGATGGAGCGTCCCACAGGAGCACAGGGGAGCTCCCCGCGTGCTCGGCGGTGAACCCAGAAGTTGACTGGAAGTACTTCTGGTCCACCTCTGGGTCTGCTACCGAGCGCGCTGGGGAGCTCCCTGCACTCCTGTGGGACACTCCATGCACCCCAGCATTGTAGCGTTCACGAGCCGCTTGCTCCCTAGAAGTATGTAGAAAAAACATTTAAAGTTGTGTCTATGTCCAAATCACCAAATCTCTCTGAATTGATTCAGAGGGTTCCGATTTGATTCAGAGAGATTAAAGGGTCCCCAGATTCAATTCGGATTCAGAGATTCAGCCACTGAATTAGGCTGAATCTCTACCGAATCGAATCAGGGACTGAAACTTCGCACAGCCCTAATGCATACCAGCCTCTGGCTTCTTTACTATTCATTCCATCCAGGAAGACCACATACCAACTGCAGATGCTTCCTCAGCCTGATGAAAGGTATTTATACCTGAAAGCTTGCAAAGAAGAATTTTTCCAACTATTTGAGTTGATCTAATAAAAGATACAGATTTACCCAAAAAAACACCTCAGGGAATTTTAATGTTTCTACATGGACACTGCCATTTGCCTTCCAGATCAATCATTAACTCACTCTACTTTACGTGTATAGCTGATCAACATTAGGAGCTAAAGTCATTGGTATTTGCTTCTTTAGAGTGAATGTGTAACAGGGCAGGGCCCTGTTACTATAGGTGTGGGAGAGTCTGAACTGCCCCACATCCCAGAAACACCTCCCCATGCGCACCCAAGACCGGGAAGAACTCACCAAAGACTGGGGAACCAGGTCTTGGGATGTAGTGAGTTTGCCAGCAAGGGAGTCGACACAGGTGTGATGAGAGAGTTAGCCACCTAGGCCCACAGCGGGGAAGGATAAAAGATACTGAAAGAAACCTCAAGGGACTGCACCTGGCTGGAGTAGGCTGCTTGGAGCCTGTACTTACCAGGGGATAAGTAGCCACCAGGCGGGCTGTCTTGGTCCTTTGCTTTGTTTGTACAAGCCAGCAAGCTCTGCCAAGCCTCTGAAAGATAAGAGACAGGCAGAAGGTGAAGCCTGGAAAAAATGCTGGAGGACAGCTAAGTGATAGTTTATTTGTTTAACTTCCTTTGTTTGTTTGGCATTGCTGCAATTCTGGGGTGGCCTTGGGGTGTTATCTCCTTGCCTGGCTACGGCAGAGGCAAGGGCCCTGAACAACAGATCTGTGGCAGGGCACTGCTGGTGCCTGCCACTTTAAGATCAGAGCCAAGCAACCAGCAGGTGCTTGATTGCAGCAGCCATTTTAGATCCCTGGCTGCCTATATAAATAGATCAGTTCCTTGCTGAGGGGCCAGGCAGCAACATTGCTTGGCTGCAAGGCTGCTGGTATCATCCTGGAGGTAAGGAAGGAGCTGTAGGGGATGGCTTGGAGGCTCCTGGTCCTGGGCATGACCTAAAACTGCACCCTACTAGGAGTGGGTGGCCTGGTGGGGCCCTCAGTGGTGCAGGAGCCCCAGGAAATGCTAGGCTAGTGACCACCCTGGTGAAAGGTGGGTTGGAGCACCTTAATCCCAGCTCCCACAACCAGGTGGGTCACCTGCTAGTAGGGCCCAGAGGGCAGACCCCAGGAGATAGAGTGGGGCTAGAGACTCAGAGACCTGATAGAGAGTACCCTCGACTGTTCAATGCAGGGGCCAGGACCACACTGGTCAAAAGGGCCAGGGACCCACTATGAGGGATGCCCAGAACTAGGAGGGCCTGGGGTTTGGAAGGGAGGGATCTTAGAGGGGTCCTGATCGGAGAAGTCTGGGGCCCAGCCTGGGGCCAGTGACTGTAAGAACTATGGATGCCATCTGTGAGGCATGGGCTGCAGTGTAGGGGAGGTATGGAGCCACAGATAGCGCCCCCTGGCATCGGAGCAAGAAAATGGGCAGCCTCCTGCCTAATTAAGATCATTAATTAGATAACAGCAGGGCGTGGCAAGTGAGAAGACGGGTGGTTGGCCCAGAACAGGTGGGTGGGCCAAAGGCAAATCGGCCCGAGAAGGCCCCCTGTTACAGGGTCCTTGGCCAAAGCCAGTAGCAAAAGTAAAACTGGTCAGCTCTATTAGCTTGACCAAATATACCTTGCTGTGATCTGCTTGGAATCTGTCTATAGCAGCTTACAGAAGGTTATAAACTCCTTATTTAAGTCGCTCTGGCCTTTAATAGAAACAAGAAGATTGCGGCATTAAAGATTTCTTATCAGCAGGAGAAAAATAAAATGCTCAGAAGGTTCCAATAAAGCATTTCTGAAGATTTAATGGGAGGAAATGTGTCACAATTGTTACACAGTACCATGGAGGCACAAATTGAATGCTCTGTTAGGATTTTGTCTGGGGTTACAGATCACTTCCTGTTTTGTCAACTTTGCTAAAAGGAGTGGACTCTATTCCCCTTCCCCCCCCCCCCCCCTTTGAAGCACAGAACACAGGATAAAAATAACTGAAAAAAACAAAATTATTTGAACTCTAGTCAAGGTAATTCATCAGTGAGTTAAAACTCTTTCTAGTTAGACCATTCTAGGCATTTGCCTAGCAAGGGAGACAGGGCAAGACACTTACAATTCAAGACCTTGGGACTGAGTGATACCAGGCTTTGTCTCCACCAGGGGAAGAATTACATTCTCATTCTATATTAGCTAATACATGGTAACCAACACATAGCAAAAGCTTAGCAAGGGCAAGGTGATAAAAGTTCTTAGGGTGCAATAAACCTTTAGCCAGGGGTTGGCAACCTTTTGCCTCCGTGAGCCACCCTGGGATCCGAGTAGTGGCCCAGCACCTTCCATGAGCCTCACCCCCCTGGCAAACAGTGGATGACATGAAGGGAAGAAATAGAAAAAGGCAGGCTATGGGATCCTGGGGACACCTCCTCCATTGCTTGGGTTGGAGCATGCTGCTGATTTCCTGAGGTACCACAGACTGGATCTAATCTCTTCATGGTCTGAATCAGGTCTGCAGGCTGTAGGTGCCAACCCTTGCCCTGGACTGTTGACCTCAGTCCTGCCATGAGAAAACAACATACTGCTTTGAGCCCTTTAGGATTTTACTGTGTGTTAGTTACCTCATGTCAAAAAGCAAGGGAACTTGTAAGATAACAGTTTTTTCCTAGTGTGGATACAAACTTATTTGCATCTTCTACTGTCATCCATTCCCAGGTCGTAGCTGGCTATGAAATGACTGAATCCTTATATATGTCATCTTGGTCCAGCCTCAAATTGAGACCCTTGTAGGTCAACAGCTTTACTAAAGGCCAGCTATTAAACAATACATTTTAAAAGGGTTAGAGGCAAGCCTCCCAGTAGATCAAGTTGGTGCTGTGGTGGGATTTTCTAGCAGGCAAGCTGCTTTTAAACATATCACATGGAACTTAACCATCCCAGAATACAATAGATCAGCCAAAGCTATGAAAGAAAGCTAGACATCTTAGAGGAATAGCTCACGACTTAATCTTGGTTCTTATTGGATGCACCTACACATTAATTAATGCACAGTAATTATGGTGCTTTAAGTTTAGTACCTGTAATGACAGTTACTAACTTTAATGTGCCTTAATTAGTATTACTGTTTATTAGGGCAGATTAATGGTTTTTATGTGATGCTAATGCACAGTAGAGTAATTCTACTGCACATTAGCGCATTAGCATGGTTAGCCAGGCTAATGTGCAGTAGAATTATTCAACTGTGATGTTAGCATCTTGTGTAGATGTGCCCAGTATGTGTTTTGCAACTGAGACCCTATTCAGGATGGACCTTTGTCAGCACTGATAGGGAGACAGGCGAGTTAAAAATGTTTGCTGTTTGCTGTGCTGTAGCTGGTACATTATGAACAGAGGATGTAGTTAAATTATAAACTGTTAAAATGCCACATAGTGGCCCAGTTACAACACCTTGTAGTACTAGGTTGAAGATCTGAGTTGGGTTTCTAAGGTATAGCAAAGTACTTTGGTCCGGGAGTGCTACTGAGGTGTTACACACAGCTGCTTGGCAGGACATTTTATTTCAATCCACTCAAGGGCTCTCAGAGAGATCAAAAGTGAGAAGATGTGATGGACTACAGAAATATTTCCATACCAAATGAATAATGTATTTCTTTAAAGGTCACAGAGTATCTGTATACTCCATATGAGTGGACTAGGAATAAAAAGTATGGAAATTCAGCTGAAATTATGCCAATAGAATGGATCACATAGACAGATCGAATACAAAATGGTTAATGCAGGACATGCTAGGGGCATATAAAGTAATTAAGGGTAAAGACCAGGCCACATAAGCACTGCTACTTTTTCTTTTTTCTTTTTTTACCAGAGTGGACAGTGAAATTAAAAGGAATAAGGCATAAAAGGAAATCTCTTCTACTTCCATTCAAAAATCTCTGACCTGTGGAACTCTGCTGCAGGATTTTATTGTACAAGACCTTCAACAGATGCACAGACTCAAGTAAGACACAAGCTATTAGCTTCTTCAGTATGTTATTAGCCTGGTGCATTATGGGGAACAGGAATTCTCCTTTATAAACTCCTGCCCAGAGATAAACTCAAAACTAAAGGGCTCAATTAATTTCTTTAGGCAGGATCTATGTAGGATTTTTTTTCTCAATTACACTGAAAACATCCTGATGTGTAAGTGAGAAAACATCCTGATGTTTTCTGTTGCAGTCTGTATCAGTTACATAAATTCAGAGAAGTCATGTTTAGAAGTAGCCCCCACTGCAAGGGGACAGTTTCTAACAAACAACAACCTTTTACCAATCACATTACCCATACACCAACTAATGGGTATTGGGTGCCAAGAAACACTCAGCTCCTTCCTGAAAATGAAGAAACACAATTTATATTAATCTTGTATGTTTATAGTTTGCATGATAACAGTTATGAGTCTTCAGTAGCCCCTATTTGCAACAGGAACTACATAATCCTCCCAGGGCCATACCTGCCCCTAGTATTACTCTGCTGCCAGGACTGAAATGACAGTGGGCGCATCTACGCATGAGCATTTACTGTGCAGTTACCGAAATTACTGCTCAGTACAAGAGCACATCTACCTGTGCATGCCTGTACTGCACAGTAAATATGCTGACTTTTGGAGACTTGAGCATCATGCAGGTATCAAATTTATACCCAATCAGTTACTGTGCAGTAACACATATGTAGATGCCTTACTGCTGAGGAACACTGTGTGTGTGGACTGACTTGGAAGTAACTTTAGTCCCAAGTCAGTCCACACGCAGTGTTAATGTGCTTTAATGCCTATGCATGTAGACACCAGCCTGTTCCCACCTACTTCACAGTAACTTACTGCATATTGCATTTAAGCCGTTGTAAATGCATGTGTAGACACACCCACTGAGGATGAATTTGGCCCTTTGAATTTGGCCCTGTGAGTCCACAATGTGAGGAAAATACAGAGGAACCACTGATTCTCATCTTGCCCCAAACCAGTACCATTCCTTCAAGACACTGTAACACCTGCTGCCATTAATATTTTTCTAAAGTGAAGGGACTCCAAGCTGAATCATATTTTCCTCATGGAAGAAGTTTTGGAATTAAAGGAAGGGGCTGTGAACAGGGAACTTCAGCCCTGTTATGGAGAGGAGAGGGCCAGGCTAAGGAAAGCAGTGGAGCCCCTTTAAGGCTAGGCTTTTTGTAGCCTGAGGGAGAGGGTTGGCAGCCTGCAAGGGAGAGAGCGCTAACAACTGTGCCAGAAAGACCAAGACACCAGTGGCCAGAAAACACATGTGCATACCCATGAGGGAACAGCCAGGGGCCAGGGTGCTGGCTGCCTGTCCTTGGGCTCTGCCCACTAAGTGCCCCCATTCCATGGCTACCCACCCCAGGAGGGCATGCAGTCAATCACAGCACTTCACTTATAAATAGTTCACATGGAGAAGAGGTTGCTTTATGTGTAGTCCAGAGGAGTGCCACTCATATGGTCAGGGGACAGCAGGGCAGACCCTGCTAGGAGAGGCTACGGGACCTAAACCTGTTCAGCCTCCACAAGAGAAGGCTGAACGGGGATCTGGTGGCCGTCTATAAACTTTTCAGGAGGGACCAACGGGGAATGGGAGAGGCCCTGTTCCCCCGAGGACTACCCGGAGTAACTAGGAATAACGGCCACAAGTTGATAGGGAGTAGGTTCAGGCTAGACATCAGGAGGCACTACTTCACAGTCAGGGCAGCTAGGAGCTGGAACCAACTTCCAAGGGAAGTGGTGCTTACTCCTACCCTGGGGGTCTTCAAAGGGAGGCTAGATAGACTCCTCGCCGGGGTCGTTTGACCCCAGTACTCTTTCCTGCCCAGGCAGGGGGTCAGACTTGATGATCTGCTCAGGTCCCTTCCGACCCTACCAACTACGCAGCTATGAAGCTGTGATATGCAGCCTGCCCACAAGGTGCAGTGAAGGAATGGAGAAAGCAGCAATGAAAAAGAATAAAAAAAGACAGGAATTATTCATGCTGAGCTGTTTCCCTTCCCCCCGCTCCTGTAAATCAGAGTCAAAAACTAAAATGGAGACAAGGCCCCCTTTTGCTCTCTAAAGGCTAGAAGTCTTTTTATATTTAAATGAAAGTCTGTCAAACTAATTAAATGAAGATATAATGGTTCTCTAATGAGCACAAAATTGGGACATCGTAATGGCCATAAATTCCTGAGAGAGGAGGGGAATGTGTGTGAATATGAATGTCTGTGAGTGCTTTTTTTTTTTAATAACTTCTCAAAGTTTCAGACTGAATTATGTTCTTTGTTTTTACTTTAGACCTTGGAAAACATACAAAGCCTGCAGTACTGCTTAAATTAGATACAAAGTGCTATGCTACTGCAATGTTATGGTCGAGACTTCTGCACAAACAGACAAGTGAATAAATTTAAGGTATGGGTCCCACTGTGACAGGAATTTGGTCATTTTGTAGGCATTTGTTGCTTAGTTTTCTGCTTGAATATATATAATACAGTTGCTATGTTATGCTTTGAATTCACTGTAGGTAAATATCAATCATGATGCTGCATTAATGTCATTTCTTATTTTTATGCTCATTTTTTAAATAAATATAATTATTGAGATATAGCATGCTGCACAAAATTCTGTCGCATATAAGTTCTTCTATGTCAGGGGTGGCCAGAGTTACTCACCCTGGGAGCCACATCTGATCCTCCACTAAAGTTCAAGAGCTGGAGAATGCTGGGGGGAGGAAGCAGAGCGGTGCTGAGTGACAGAGTATGCGGGGCGTGCTGAGCAACCCGGTGAGAGTGTGGGGGGGAGAGGTGCGGAGCGACCTGGAGTTGAGCCACTCTGGCTTTCCCTGTGGGGAGCACGTCCCAGGGGAAGCAGCGTGGCTGCACCCACCCCGGCAGCCCAGCACTTAAGCTGTCAGTCCCAGAAGACGTGTGGGGCTTCAAGAGTCGGGCAAGAGCTGCAAGTACCATGCCAGCAAACTGCATGCAGCTCACAAGCTGCAGTTTGGCCACCGCTGCTCTATGTCTTGTTCTTTCCACTGTGGCGAGCTTGCCGACAGCAGCCTGGCTGCCGCCTCGAAAAAAAGCTTCAAGCAATTGGTGGGACATTCCCACCAATCAGATGATGGCTGGGGAGAAGCTTTCCCCGCCCTTACCTGGACCTCTTCACTGGACAGAGCAGCAAGCAGCTGCATCCCCAGCCCCGCCACTGAGGAGCATGGTGTCGGTGCATGGAGCGAGACCCTGGAAGCTGCACGAGGCAGCTTGCTTCTCCAGCTCTGTCGGTGCACAAGCAGTGCATGGAGCAAGGACCCTGGGAGCTGCAAGCAGCAGCTTGGGTCTCCAACCCCTGGCATGAGGCCAGGCAGTCTGTGCATGGAGGGTCTGGGAGCAGACCGAGATCCTGGGAGCCACCCGAGGCGACTTGGGTCTCCAACCCCTTTCACGAGGCCATGAACATGGTGCATGGGTCAGTGCATGGGGCACCTGGAAGCAGGCCTAGGCCTGAAAGGCATTTGACGTGGTTTGGGTCCCTAGTCCCTGGCACAAGGCCAGAAACACAGTGCACGGACCAGTGTACAAAGGGTCCAAGAGCAGATCGAGCCCTGGTACTGCACAAGGTGGCTCAGGTCTCCAACCCTGAGCAAAAGGCAGAGCCCCCGAGGGATGCAACGGTGCCCAGGGCTCTGAGTGGGCTGGTGGCACAAAGAAAGCCCAAGGCAGCTGGGGCCCCGGTGAGAGAGGAGGCGACTCACTGGAGAGAGAGAGCCCCCCCACCAGGTCCCAGAGTCATAAGTTACTGGGGAAGGGGGAATTTAGGGTGACCATGGGAAGGGTAGCCCAGAAGGAGAGCGCTCTCCGGGTTTCGGGGTTTCCTTGGTGGGCTATTTCAGCTGGGTTGTGGAAGGGCCTGAAGGGTGCTGGGGAATCTCCTCCTCCCTGTCACTGGAGCTCAGTCACTGCTCCAGGACAGTCTGGGCCCTGGGTGTCCCTGAAAGATGTTAGTTAGTATTTGTTGTTCCTGTGCCTTATATTTTGTATGTTAGCATGTCATATTTTGTGTATTTGTATTTCATGATTGTGAGCTTGTATTTCAGTAGAGTCCAATATTGCCATAATCTTTATTGAAACCCTTTTCTTAGTTCTTTCATATTACTTACCTGTGTTCTGAGTGGTGGTAAAGAATTATATATATGTTGCATATAGTTCATGTTGTTCTGTGTATGTGTATGTATACACACACACACACACACACACACACACACACACACACACACACACACACACACACACACACACACATAAATATATATACACACACACATATACATATACATAGTTGGCGCACAAGCGGTGCATACGTGTGTGTGTGTGTGTGTGTGTGTGTGTATACACACACATACATAGATATACATACAGCAAAAATAAAACAAAACAAAAAGCTTTGAAACAAAATGAGGGCATTCGAAATGTTTCAAAACGTTTTGAGTTTTGAAGCAGCCCAGTGGCAGGAGGCAGGGGAGCCAGGGCTGTGCTCTGAGTGGCTCTGCAGCCCCATGGAACTCAGCCAGGCAATGGGAGGCAGAGCGCAGCCCTGGATCTCCCCACGTCCCACCGCCGTGCTGAGCTCCCTGGGGCTGGTGGAGCTGATTGGAGCACAGCCCTGGCTCTGCCTGCATCCCACTGCTGGGCTGCACTCCGTGGGGCTGCACAACCCCATGGAGGTCAGCCTGGTGGCGGGAGGCGGAGCACAGCCCTGGCTCTGCCCACCTCCCACCACTGGGCTGAGCTCCTTGAGGCTGCGGAGCTGCTCACAGCACAGCCCAGCAGCAAGAGGCGGGCAGAGCCAGGGCTGCACTCTGCCTCTTACCACTAGGCTGAGCTCCATGGAGCCCAACACTGGGCACAGGCTGCACCCAGCCCCACTTCCAGGCAGCAGCTGCAGCCTCCTATCATCTGGCACAGATCCAGAGCCCCACACCCCCAGGAGGAGTCTGGCACAGCCCCACATCCCTCCCAGGGGTGCAGGCCCCTGGATCTGCATGCTGGATGACAAGAGGCTGCTGCTGCTGCTGCCACCGCTGCTGCCTGGGGCCGGTGCAGCATCAGTCTTCCCCAGCGCTGGAAGACATTTAAATGAAATGATGGTGTTTCGCACAGCCCTAATATATATCTGTATATATTTATATTTATTTCTGTTATGGTTTATTGTATTAATACATTTGTACATAGTTAAGTTACCGGAGTGTCTTAGTTAGCTCTATAGGGGAAGGAGGGATACTGTATGCAGCCAGCAGTTTCATCCCCCAGCTCACCTGCCCTGCTAACTTTTCCCTTCAGTTGGAGAGGGGAGTACATAACCAGGTATTACCCAGGTTACACCAGTGTAAACTTAAAGCAAGCCTTTCCCACTAGAATCCATGAGTTACTTAAATCTGAGCTTTGGGGAGCAGGCTCCTCCTTCCAGTACCTTCCCCCTGCCCCCTATAGTTCCTAGGTGTCTGCTGACAGCAGGGAACAAGCACTGCAAGGAGGAACCCACTCACACTGCTACCCCTAGTTGCTGCAGGCACTGGAAAAGCCCCAGACCCCACCCACCTCCACTGTCTAGCTGCAGGCTGTAGGAAGCAGCTGCACTGGGTACCAGGCTTGGCCAGGGATAGCAGCAGTAGCTCACAGGTTCCTCCTCCTTCCAGCTCCTGCTCCCTGCTCAGCTGCCCCCCTCACTTCAGGTGTTCCCCACTGGCAGGGAGGAGGCACTGGAAGGAGGAAGCTCTGCACCTCTGCCTCTGTTTCTGGCTAAGCCTGGCACCCCATGCAGCTGCTCCCCTGTAACCTGCAGGGGGAGCTCTGGGGTTCCCCCCTTGCCTGTATCAGCCAAGGACAGTGACAGTGGCAGGGAGTGGGTTCCTCTTTTCAGCACCTGCTCCTGACCAGCAGGGATCACAGTAGGGGCATGGCAGGTTCAGAAAAAGGAACACAGGCTGCTGCTGTCACTGTCCCTACAGCACCCTGCACAGCTGCAGCCTACCACTGGAGTAAGGCAGGAGTGTCTCTGGGACTCCCCTGTACCTGGGTCAGAATATGGGTGCATCTGCACTGCTGAACTCCCTCTTCCCGCCCCCCCCCCATCTGCCCCTATATATGCAGTAGAGACAATGGCTAGGTTTAGCAACAGGTGGTGGGGAGATGCTCCTGGAACCCCTAGCTGGCACTGGGCCTTGCGGGGGAGGGTGGGCAGGGGGGGACAACATTCGAATATAGCAAATAAAGAAAGAATAGGCAGGATGCCAGCATGAAGTGAAACTAGGAAAAAAGACAAGTGAACATACAGCACCATCCTGCAATATTCCTAGGACTGATGAACAATGGCAACACAGGGTCCATTGTCATCATTGTTCCTATTAGAACAGCTGCAGTTGCACCTAATTAGGAAAGAATTAACGTTTCAGTTCTCATGCTTCAGGGCTGGTCACCAGCTGGAATCAGAAAAGCCTTTTCTCTCATCACACATTGCTGCTTAAGTCAGTACATTAGAGGGTGTTTCCTGAAACCACCTGTACTGAGACACTGCTGAAGCAAGATGCTAGAATGCATGGCCCATTGATACATTCCAGTATTGTGGTTCCCATGATCCAAGTTACTAGAAGAATTTATGGGTAACTCAAGAGTTTGCTTACAGAGCACAAAATATTTTATTTCATTTTTATAAGTTATTTGATCTTATACTGTAAGCCATTCTGAGCCATTTTGGAAAGGGCAGCATACAAATCTAATGAATGAATAAATTATTCTGTGCAGAGATCCCATAGTTAGGTTTGAACAAACCAAATCAGATATTAGCAGCAAAATAGTTTTCATAAGCATGGAACTCCACCCTATTATGAAGCAGGGTATATTAACTTGGGCACCGTGCTATACTAATATGGCAATATTTCTTCTGGTAACAATTTAGTTTATTTAGAGCTAGTCTGGGTGTCTTAATATGGCATTGCCCTGTGATTTGTAGACATACTGTAAAATGTGAGGGGTCAGGGATGAAGCTATCAGTATGCATTTGCTGTTCCTAGAAATGAGCCAATAGGAGCCTGATTTTCCTCAAAACGGAACTAGTTTACAGGCCAGTAACTTGCTGGGTAAATCAGTAGAAAGTGACAGTGAGGGAGAACAAAGATGTTCATTAGACAATTGTTCTATTGCAAGCATTTATCTCCACCATTACTGAAGCTTTGATGCTTTTAAGGAGGGAACAGTGCAATGAAAGAGCAAAAACTATTAATTTTCCTACCTCCCCCACCCCCAAAAGAAGTTAATCTAATGTAGTGATAAATGATGCTGTATTATTGCAAAGACATAGATTTTAGCCGAATCGGCCCCATGAACCCAAGTGAGATGAATGGCTTTCAATTTATAGGATAGGCCTGATTTTTCAGAGGTGCTGAACACTCACAGCTCCAGTGGAAATTAGTGGGAATTGTGTATACCTAATACTCTGCATATATTTAACACATTACTAGACATGACCGCTTCTCTCCCTGTGCAGAGTTGCCAGCCTTAAGTGTTCTAAAAGATATGAGCCAGGCCACAGAAAAAATTAGAATGACTTAATAACCCCAAAATAATTAAAGTGAATAATAAATCTGATATTGTTTTAATTGCTTCTAATGCTTTGAGTCTCTGGGGATAAGGGGATAACTATTTTTTAAAGTGAAAGCCCCAACAATCACATGACTCCAGGAGCCAAGACATTAAAAATCATGAGCAGAGAAGTAAATCTGCACTTTTCTTGTTTGTTTTTTTTTAAGTGTCTTGAAAAGAGAACAAAGTATGCAACTCTAGAGTAAACCTTGTTCTTTGTAGTGATGGAATGAAATCAAACCTGTGAACTGCTCAGAAAGCAAAAGATCAGAGTAGCAAGCCTGAAAATAATGGGTGGGAGTAAAGAGAATGATTTACTGAAATGTTTCAGGATCGGTTCATTTTTTATTCATTTATAGAAGTGTGCATTATTCAGGGCAGTGAGGAGTTTTTGATCTGTCTACCTATGTTCTTATCTAGACAAGGATTTCCACTGCCAAGTTGTACAGTCAGAGCTGTCTGGTTTTAGACTGGCCAGCATCTAAATCTGACACGTAGCTCACTAAACTCAATTAATGAATGCTTTACTATAGACTTTTATGGGCTTTAGACCAAGGTCCCAATTTACGTTTGAACCATTTTCACCAAATCTTTACTCACATAAGTCGCCTGTTTGTTTCTATGGGTCATTTGTTTGAAAAAGGAGGATTTGAAGGCTCATCTGTCTATTAATAAGTCCCAGTTAGAATGAATTCATTTTGATTAGTTTAAATCTTTTCTAGCAGAAGCACAAAAGTTTCCCCAGGAAAGGTTAAGAAGAAAAGAAAAGCAGAACAATGGAAGATGTTTCCATTATGATGGAGCTTGCTTTATATTTGGGAGATTTTTTAAATAACTTTTTTCTTTCATTGAAGGGAGTTACTGGATTTTAATGACTCTTGTCCTGCTCTTCACACCATTCCCTCCCCCACCCCCACTTCTGCAATCTCTCCAGCCTCCAGCCTCCACATTGAAGATGTGCTTTGCCTTTCTTCTTATCACAGTTTAATGATACCATAGCTCGGAAAGCATCATCAGATCCTCTGCCTCCCCCCCCCCCACTTTGTACTTCTCAGAAAGCTGATAGGAAGGCAAACAACCATCAGATGATAATGACTACCTGCTGATTAGAGGAAAAGGTCCCATCTCTCCAACAGCCCTCATACAGCTATCAGTTTTCACTGAAATTTTCATTCCCTTTCCTATGATCAAGCCTGCCATTATACTGGGTGCCATGTACATCTATACATTTCAAACATCCCCTACAGCCTGGAGCATTTGGGTATTTGTCCCTTCCAATGCAAAGCACATCTTTCAGTGTGATTTGAACGGCATGAGAGATTTCTTCCACTGACCACTTTCTGACCCTATTTTGTATGTGCAGGTTTTTCCCACCATGTTTATGTATTTATTGCAGCCCATTTGTGTGCAAGTGTAGGAATATGCAAACAGCCATCATGAAAAAAGTCAATATGGTATTTGGAAACAGAGTAGAATCCGGCATCTTGGAATGGCTGAGCAACTCAAGGCCTGTTGAGAGGGCTCGGCCCAAGCTTCACATCAGTGATGCCTCAGGGTGTACTTAACTCGAGAAGGTGGCTGCCCAATTTCATGGTGAGACCAGCTGTATTCACGGGCCAATTGCAGCACGAACGCCTACCTCTCCCATGCCTCTGATTCAATGAATCATAGAATCATAGAAGTAGGGTCGGAAGGGACCTTGCAGATCTTCAGGTCCGACCCCCTGCCTGGGCAGGAAGAAAACTGGGTTCAAATGACCCCAGCCACGTAGGCATCGAGCCACTTCTTAAAGACCCCCAGGGTAGGAGCCAGCACCACTTCCCTTGGAAGTTAGTCCCAGATCCTAGCCACCCTAACTGTGAAGTAGTTCTTACGGATGTCTAATCTAAACCTACTCTCCAACAACTTGTTGCCGTTATTCCTTGTTATCCCGGGGGGTGCTAGGGGAAACAAGGTCTCCCCCAAACCCTTCTGGTCCCCCCTAGTGAGTTTATAGATGGTCACCACATCCCCATAGATGGTCACCAGGTGGGGGCCTCAGTGTCCTCACCCCTCTGTGCTGATTGTGTGCATTGGCAACGCATAGGGGGTGCACGTGGCACCCCCTGAAACTGGCTGCCACTGACGCTGCCATCAGTGTCAGCAGGAGGTCCCCGCTCAGCCTGCCCTCACTGCCAATGTCACCATGGCCGTCTGCAGGCAGTCCCTGCTCACTGCTGCCACGCTCCCACTGCCAACACCACCACCTGCAGGCAGTCACCGTGCCCACCCAGCCTCAGGAGGCACAAGGTTTTCATGATTGGCTGAGAGGGCTTTTGGTCATGTGGTCCTGCCCCTCACTGCCAATTGGTAGAGAGGGATAGGGCCACATGACAGGCAGCCCTTTCAGCCAGTCAGTGGTAAGGGGTAGGGGCAGGGGCAGCAGCCATCTTGGGCTGCCCTTCTTGCATGCAGTCCCCCATCCCTCCTTCTCCCCTGGTGGGCTGCACAGCTAGGCTACAGCACTGTGAGGACTTCTGGCACCCTGTGGGGAGCCAGCATTTTATTTTCAGCAAGCTTTTTCTTTTTTTTCCATGGATTTTGCAGACATTGCCCTCTTTTGCGGGCAACGCTAGATTTTGCAATTTCTGTGAAATTTGCGAAATTGCCATTTTGGTAGGTCCCTCATGAAGAGGTATCTCTGAAGGCAGTTGCTTTGGCAACATGTCATGGTTTGTGTAACCAACAGACTCTTTCTAATGAGTCAAACAACCATACACATTTGGAACAGATAACACCCATTTCAAACTCCTAGCAAATCTACTCCATCACCATCTCCAAGGCAGGTTTGTTCCAAATGTGCAGATGCACCCGAAATGTTTTTGCTTTCTCATTTGAAGGCCCATAGCTGGGATTTTCAGAGAGACCTAAGGGAGTTAGCATCCAGCTGTCATTGATTTTCAGTAGGAGTTATCTTCTTTTTTAGAGCCCTTTGGAAATAAAGGCCAGATATTTTTAAAAGGCTCATCAGCACTTGGAATGCTAATATAACCTGTCCATCTACATTTGCTCAGGTAGCTGCAGATTGCATCTGCTGACAAAGCCACTGCAGCGATGCCTAAGTAGCTGTTGAGATATTCAGTATTGTATGTAGCTGTATATTCTTGCCAGGTCAGTTTGTTTGCAGAATGGAAATGCACTACAACATTATAGTCGCATAGGCATTGTTTTGACATGTCCTGTAAAATTAAAGGAATTACATGTCTCTCTGCTACTAATGATGTGGTTATTCATATCATGGCGAAAATGCTATCTCTATTCACGCAGGCCACTAACATGCCCTTAGATGACAAGCCTGTTGGGAAACTAGTGACCAAGGGTTGACTTGAACTAGTAAGTTTTTGGTGATTTAAAAAAATAAAAAATTCACATGTGTTAGTTAATGTTCTCATATGCTTTTGGAAAGTGCTACTTTAAAAGAAAACTGCCACCTAAAAGGCCCCCACTAAAAATACAAGCTGAGAATTAAACAGTATTTTCCACGTTACATCACTCTGTAGAAGGAATCTAAGCCCCTATCTTGCTTATTCATGAGTATGTGAGTGAGGGGGTTTCTTAATTAAAAAAAAAATCATTCTTGAGAAGCTGTTGCTATGAAACTCCGTGGCTCACAACAGATGGCAGAGAGAACTGTTCTCAGCCTCTGGCTCTGAAGCTGTCCGCTCAAGCATGCCATTAACATTCCTTGCATACCTCAGGCTCTGGCAGCTTCAGTACAGGGCAGCCAGTCCCCTAGCTAGACAAGTTCAGTGCAGGCAGCTCCACTGCCATTTTTCAAGATGCTCTGAGCCGTAGCCATCTCAGACAAGTTTGGGGCCGGTTTTGTTGCCTCCTCAGCTTTTGCCACCAAATGTGTTAACTGGAAAAATACCCTTTTTTGGAAAGCAAAATGAAACTCCTCTAGCAGGTCAAGACACTCTGGAGAGTTTTCTATGCTGCTCTGGTATGTTAACTAGAGTCTTGACCATGATAGTTGCTGAGCATTTTCACATCTGGCTCTTACAGATTATTTTCTGCTTGATGTTGAGAAGACAGGAATAAGTCAGGGAGCCAGCTCCCTCAGCTCTGATGATCACTATTACCTTTGCCACACATTTGGGTGCCCACACAGACAGGCAGCTCTTCACTCTGGGCAACTATGTGATGTCCAGGGCAGAGCCAGCTGCCACAGTGCCAATCACAGTGGCACAATCAGTGGTTGCTGCAGTTGCAGCAATTTTTGTGCCCTTGAGAAAGGTGGCCGCGGGGGCTGCTGCTCTTGTTGACTCACACTCCGTAGCTGTGGGGAGTTCAGCACTTTACAGATGCAAGATCACTTCCTTAAAGAGCTTAAAGGAGACCTACAGAGGACAGAAGAGGAAGAAAGAGATTAAGGGTGGGAGAACAGCAGCAAACAATGGGAAGGGAATGAAACATTGATGGAAAAGCAAATAGAGAAAAGGGTGGTGCAGTAATGGAAGAGGCTAGATGTGGAGAAAGATAATTCACTCCAGGGAGAAGGAACAATATGATAAGCTGCGTAACCAGTGTTTTGTGTGCAAGTCAATATACTCTTGTCCACTGGCAGACCACTGATTAATAATATGACAACATTGCCCCAAAACAGCTAGACACTGTGTGCCACATGGCATAGAAAGGCACAGCCCCTGCCTGGAATCTGCAATTTCTCTCACTTTAGTGCCAGTGGGAGAGTCTACACATGCAATTAATGCACCTGAATTTTCTGTGCAGAAAATTCAGGTGCATTAAACTGGGCCCCTGAGTGCATTTGATCATGTGCCCATTAGGGACAAATTTGCTCTGGATGGGAGAAATTCAGTTTAGGGCTGTTCCAGCCCTGCTCTTCCCCGCTGCAGCAGCCAGGGAGAGATCCAGGCTGCCCTGGGTGCCAGCCTTGGGCTGGGAGAAGGTACAGGGGATGGTTTCAATCTCCACAGGTTGGGGAGAGCTGTCCCAGCTGCTGGACAGCTACCTCCCAGTCATGTGGAGATTGTGATGGTCCCAGTGTCCATGTTGCTGGGAGGCAGCATCCTGCTCAGCTGAGACAGCTCTCCCAGCTACATGGAAAGCAGGACAGGTCCCAATCTCCATGTGGCTGGGAGGCAGCTGCCCGGCAACTGGGACAGCTCTCCCAGGCATGTGGAGGGATGGGTCCCAGTCTCTGTATGGCTGGATTGGGACCCATCCAATCCAGCCATCCCAGCAAGACAAAATATCCCAGCAAGCCAAAACAGCACTCTCTGCCTCTGTGGCCCCCTGCCACCTAGGCTGACTGGGACCAATTTGCTCCGTGGATGTGGTATACCTTGATTATAGCAAGGCTTTTGATATGGTCCTCTACAACATTCTCACAAGCAAGCTAAGGAAGTACAGGCTGGATCAATGGACTTTAAAGTGGATAGAAAACTGGCTGGGGCATCGGGCTCAGAAAGTAGTAATCAATAGCTTCATATCTAGTTGGAATCCAGTATAATATGGAGTGCTCCGCAGTTCAGTCTTGGGGCCAGTTTTGTTCAATGTCTTCATCAACGACCTGGAAGATGGCATAGAGTGCACCCTCAGCAAGTTTGCAGATGACACCAAGCTGGGGGGAGTAGTAGATACGCTGGAGGGTAGGGTTAGGATTCAGACTGACCTAGACAAATTGGAGGATTGGGCCAAAAGGAATCCCATGAGGTTCAACACGGACAAGTGCAAAGTCCTGCACTTAGGACAAAACAATCCCATGTACTGGGAGCTGACTGGTTGGGAGCTGACAGGCTGGGAGCTGACTGGCTGGGCAGCAGCTCTACAGAGATGGATCTGGGGGTTACAGTGGACAATAAGTTGAATATGAGCCAGCATTGTGCCTTTGTTTCCAAAAAGGCTAACAATATACTGGGCTGCATTGGTAGGTATGTTCCCAGTAGTTCAAAGGAAGTAATTATTCCCCTCTATTCAACACTGGTGAGGCCACATCTGGAGTACTGTGTTCAGGTTTGGGCCTCCTGTTACAGAAATAATGTGGACAAATTAGAGTCTAGTGGAGGGCAACAAAAATGGTTTGGGCACTGGGGACATGGTGTATGAGGAAAGACTGAGGGAACTGGGCTTATTCAGCCTAGAGAAGAGGAGACTTAGCGGTGACTTAATAGCAGCTTTCAACTACCTGAAGAGGGGTTCGAAAGAAAATGGAGCTAGACTGTTCTGTGGTGGCAGATGACAGAGCAAGGAGCAATAATGTCAAGTTGCAGCAAAGTAAGTTTAGGCTAGATATTAGCAAGAATTTTCTCCATAGGAGAGTAGTGAAACACAAGAACAGGTTACCCAGAGAGGTGGCAGAAGCACCATCCTTGGAGTTTTTCAAAACCCAGCTAGACAAAGCTTTGGCTGGGATGATCTAGTTGGGGATGGTCCTGCTTTGAGCAGGAGGTTGGACTAGATGACCTCCTAAGGTCCCTTCCAACCCTAAATTTCTGTGATTCTATGATCTTTTTAGAATCAACAATATTTTGACATTGCCATCACCAGTGACTTGAAATCATAAAAATAAATAAGCAGAGTGATTTTCATCTCACCATTTGCCAGCTGTGTGAAACCCTGGCAAACCAAATGACAGCTGATTAAATTGTTGACACACAACATGTTTTCCATGATTTCTAATTTAGTGTGTATATCTCCAGAGCTGCATGTGCAATAATTCCTAGAAAAGTCATGAACTTCCAAAAAGAAATAACTGCTTTGGATAATAGCATTCTGAAAATGAGCCCACACACTGCCTTGATGCATGCCCAGCAAACTAAATCTGTCTTATAATTAATTTCATTCATAAAGGTGGGATTTACTTGACTTAATTTTTTTCACTCTGTCAAAGCCAATGTGAAATTACATTAGTCCTGGAGGAGGAGGATTAGTCCAAAATGGTCTTTGAAGAACTGTGCTGGCCCTTTGCTTTTGTAAAAATGCCAGCAGCTAGCTTACTCGCTCACTTGCTTGCTCTCAGAATAACCCATTTCCTCCTAGGAAATGAGAACCACTACCCACTGAGGGTCTGACCCAAAGCCACAGAAGCCTGTGGGAATCCTTCTATTGACATCAGTAAGCTTTGGATCTGACCCCAGTGACAGAGTTAATGCATTTTCTCTAAAGCCCAAGTATCATACTTTATCCCAAGGTGGATAGAAGATTTTTCACAATCTTTGTTGGTGCTGCTGTTCTTGTTGTTGTTATTCATGTGTGGACAACAACAGAGGCTGTCTCGAGGAAGAATGGATTTATAGTTAAAGCACTGGACTTCATACCCACCACATCTGTATCTGAGCCCTGATTTTACCATGAAATTCCTTAGGGAAGTCACTTAGGGCAAAATTTTCAACTGCTTAGTACTCACAACAGGCACTACGTTTTCAGAAGTGTTCAGCACCCAGTACCCCCATTAGACAAATTGTCAAAATTTCTGCACTTTTAATTCTGATTAACACTGGAAAAATATGACCCCAAATAACATGGCCTCTGAATACCTCAGCACTCTTAACACCTAGGGTGCTTGTACACACGACAATGTCATGATGTACATGTGACCAAAATTTCCCTTTGTGTGGCTTAATGGCATCACACATTACACATACCTGAGTTTTGTAGGCTTAAGCACTTCCTGGTTGCTTTGCATCCTGTCCAACAGGGTGACCCCCTTGGGCGCATCGAAGACTGATGCAAAGTAATTATTTAGGATATCATTTCTCAACCTGTGGTACATGTACCCCTGGGGGTATGCGAGACACTGGCAGGAGGTACATGGGTGCTGAAAACCCCCGTAGGATGGGGGCACCACTGCTCCTTCCACTGCCACCAGGTTCATGCTGACCATTCGCCCCCCTCCAAGCCGGTCACAGGTTGCTGAAGGAGGAGGAGGGCTGGCACACAGATACCCACACACTCCCTGCTGGCCCAGCCACAGGCAGGTAAGTTTCTTTCTTTATCCTACCTGGACTGTTGGGGGAGAGGGGAGGGGCAGACCAAGACCCTCACAGTGCAGGAGGGAGTGCAGTAGGGGCAGGGTACTGCCCCGCTCCCTCTTGCACTGTGGGGATGGCCCCACAACCTGGCCCACCCGAGGCCCCGTTTCATAGATTTCATAGATTTCATAGACATTAGGGCTGGAAGGGACCTCGGAAGATCATCGAGTCCAGCCCCCCGCCCAAAGGGCAGGAAGTCAGCTGGGGTCATAGGATCCCAGCAAGATAAGCATCCAGTTTCATCTTGAAGGTGTTCAATGAAGGTGCTTGAACAACCTCCGGCGGCAGGCTGTTCCAGACCTTGGGGGCTCGGACAGTAAAGAAATTCTTCCGTATGTCCAGCCTGAAACGATCTTGTAGTAGTTTGTGACCATTCGTCCTCGTCATCCCTTGGGGCGCTCTGGTGAACAAACGTTCCCCTAGATACTGGTGGTCACCCCTGATAAACTTGTAGGTGGCCATCAGATCACCCCTGAGCCTGCGCTTTTCCAGGCTAAAGAGCCCCAGGGCTCTCAGCCTGTCATCGTAGGGTCTGCTTCCCTGACCTCTGATCATGCGTGTGGCTCTTCTCTGGACTCTCTCAAGCTTCTCCACATCCTTTTTGAATTGTGGAGCCCAAAACTGGACGCAGTACTCCAGCTGCGGCCTCACTAAGGCCGAGTACAGGGGGAGAATGACGTCCCGGGATTTGCTTGAGAAGCATCTATGGATGCAAGCCAGCGTTTTGGTCGCTTTACTAGCCGCCGCATCGCATTGCAGGCTCATGTTCATCTTGTGGTCAATGATGACCCCCAAGTCTCTTTCTTCCATAGTGCTAACCAACATAGCACTGCCGAGCCTATAAGGATGCTGCGGGTTTTTTTTCCCAAGGTGGAGAACCTTGCATTTATCGGCATTGAACACCATCAGATTCTCATCCGCCCACTTGCTGAGCCTGTCCAGGTCAGCCTGGATCATCCGCCTGTCTTCTGGTGTGGATGCTTTGCCCCAAAGTTTGGTGTCATCAGCGAACTTGGCCAGTCCGCTTCTGACTCCAGTGTCCACATCATTAATGAAGATGTTGAACAGTATGGGTCCAAGGACAGAGCCCTGGGGGACCCCACTGGTCACAGGACACCACGATGAGTGACTTCCATCAATTACTACCCTCTGGGTCCGACCCCGGAGCCAATTTTCCAGCCAGTGGATCGTGGGGGACCCAAGGCGACAATTGGCCAGTTTCTCCAAGAGACGATCATGGGACACCAGATTGAAGGCTTTTTTGAAGTCAAGATATATGACATCAATCTCATCTCCCTTGTCCAGGTGATAGGTCACCTGGTCGTAGAAGGAAATGAGATTGGTCAAGCAAGACCTACCCGCAACAAACCCGTGCTGGCTATCCCTTAAGATGTTGGCGTCGGCCAGTCCATTAAGGATGGCCTCCTTAATAAACTTTTCTAAGATCTTCCCCGGGATAGAAGTCAGGCTGATGGGCCTATAGTTAGCTGGATCCACTTTCCTCCCTTTCTTGAAGATAGGCACCACGTTGGCCTTCTTCCAGTCTTCGGGCACTACACCAGAGCGCCAAGAGTTTTCAAAGATCCGAGCTAGAGGCTGGGCTATGATGCTCGCCAGCTCCTTGAGTACCCTGGAGTGAAGATTGTCAGGGCTGGCTGACTTGAAGGTATCCAGCTTCTCAAGATGTTCCTTCACAAAGTCAGCATTAATGGAGGGCAGGGGATCACCCTCACCCGGACTTCCCGGCCCTGTAGCAGGCACAGGCGTCCCATGGGGCTGATGAAAGACCGACGCAAAGTACCTATTTAATAGGTTGGCTTTTTCCTGGGCGTCAGTTGTCAGTTGCCCCATCTGGTTCAGCAGGGGTCCAACGTTGCCCCTGCTTTTCCTCCGGCTCCCCACATATCTGAAAAAGGACTTTTTATTGTCCTTGATGCTCAAAGCTAGCTGGAGTTCAGTTGCAGCCTTGGCTTTCCTGGTCTGCTCCCTACAGGACCGGAGCAGTGCAGAATAATCCTCCTTGGAGGTGACTCCCATCCTCCATCCTTTGTAGGCCTTTCTTTTTAGCCTCAGGAGGTCTGCTAGGTCCCTGGAGAGCCAGGGGGGCTGCTGTGCCCTCTTGCTGCCTTTCCTCCGAGATGGAATAGACTTAGTTTGTGCATTGAGGATCGCTCCCTTGAGGAGCAACCACTCTTCTTGAACTCCCCTCTCCCTGTGGTCACAGTCCCTTAGGGCCTCACTGACAAGCCTCCTGAGCTTGTCAAAGTCGGCTTTCCTGAAGTCAAGGACTTGCGTGTTGCTGACTGACTTGCCAGCTTTTCGGCGGATGGTGAAGGTGATCAGCTCGTGGTCGCTGTCACCCAGCTTCCCATCGATCACTAGGTCGCCGACTAGGTCCTCCCCAGTAGCCAGCACCAGGTCGAGCAGCACTTTGCCTCTCGTTGGCCCATAGACTTCTTGAGTCAGGTAGAGGTCATCCACGCACGAGAGGAAGCTCTGCGACCGCTCAGATTTTGCTGAGCGATCCTCCCACAAGATGTCTGGGTAATTGAAGTCACCCATGACAACCATGGTCCTGGAGCAAGCTGCCTCAGCCAGTTCCTGGGCAAACTCCTGGTCTAGCTCAGGACTTTGGGTGGGAGGTCTGTAATAGACTCCCACCATTGTGTCCCCTGTGCTGTGTTCCCCACGGATTTTAACCCAGAGGGTCTCCAGCCGTCCACCCTGGTCGCCAATATCGGCTTGCAGGGACGCGTAGCTTTCCTTAACATAGAGAGCTACACCCCCGCCCCTTTTCTCTACACGATCCCTCCTGTACAGGGTATAGCCATCTATCCCCGTGGTCCAGTCATGGGTGGAGTCCCACCAGGTCTCCGTGATCCCTATGACATCGTAATTGTTTGCACTGAGCAGGAGGATGAGCTCCTCCTGCTTATTCCCCAAGCTTCTGGCATTTGTGTACAGGCAGGCAAGTGCCCCCTGGGGGGCTCCTTCCTTGCCCACAGATTTTACCAGGGCTGGGGCTGGGGTGGGCTCCCTTGAGTGCCGTGATCCGCTGGCTTTGCAAGGATTGCTCAGCGGGCCAGCAGTGGCGGTAGTCCCCCCGTCCCCCAGCGGGCTTAGTTTAAAGCCCGGTGGAGCAGGTCAGCCAGTCTGGCTGAGAAGAGCCTCCTCCCTAGGGGAGAGAGGTGAAGACCATCTCTTCCCAGCAGCTCGCTGCCTCTCTCGCCAAAGAGCGGGCTGTGGTCATGAAAGCCAAAGCCTTCCCGATGACACCAGCGCCGCAGTCTTTGGTTGACCACATAGATCCTCCTGTCCCTTCTCAGCCCATAGCCTGAGACTGGGAGGATTGACGAGAACACCACCTGTGCCCCCAGACCCTTAAGCCCCGCTCCCAAATCCCTGTAGCGCCTCTTGACCTGGCTGGGAGTGCTCCGAGCCGTGTCATTGGTGCCCACATGAATAAGGAGCATGGGATAGTGGTCTGTGGGTTTGAGGAGCTTGGGGATCCTCTCTGCAATGTCCCAGATGCGGGCCCCCGGGAAGCAGCAGACTTGCCGGGCTAAGGGGTCAGGGTGGCAGATTGGCCCCTCCGTCCCCCTCAGGAGGGAGTCTCCCACAACAAACACCTTACGTTTTGTCTTGGGGAGAGCAGGGGCTGGAGTTGCAGTTAGGCCCATGTTGCCTGTGGGGGCCGGCAACTCAGCAGGCTCTGCTGGGGCAGCAAGAGGTGCATACCTGTTGCTCAGTTCTGGCGGAGGAGGGGCCTTGGTGCGGCGGGCCTTAGGGCCCTTGACCACCTTGGTCCATGCCCCTGGCTGGACACAGCAGGAGGTCCCAGAGTCCTCCTCTGGCCTGGAGGGAGACTGTGATCTACCCTCTGCCTCCCGGGGGAGAAGGGCCTGGCAGTAGGAGTCTATCTCCTGCTCGCAGTCCCTGATGGCACGCAGTCTGTGGACTGTGGCCTGGAGCTCCTCCAGCTGGTGCGCCAGAGACCCCAAAAGGGAGCAGACCCCGCAAGGGGAGGTCGCCATGCTCCCAGGCCCCAGAGCCTGAAAAAGGGACAGGCAGCCCCCGCAGCCGAGAGCCAGGGGCTCCGTCTGCGTGGAGCCCGGAACCAGGGGCTCCGTCTGGGTGGCCGTGTCTGAGGTGCCAGAGGGGGGGGCCGCGGAGCCCGAGGGGACCCTCGGGGTGCGGCGCATACCCATCCGTGTCATGCCTCAGGTAGGCTGGCTACGGCTGGGACTGTCTACCCTGGGGGGTGCGCAGGCAGGGTCTGGCGCCCTCCCGCATGCCCTCCGCGCTAACTCACGCACCTGCAGAGAAGCGCGCCTGTTTGTGCAGCCTGTTCGTGCGGCTCCGGTCGCGTGGCTCCCTGGGGGGCTGGGCGAAGTAGGGGCCTGGGCGGGGCTTGACCCGGCCCAGCTCCACTCAGCTGCCGCCTCCCACACACACACTAAGGGGGTTAGCCCCTTCTCTCCACGGGCCCCGCTTACCCCGGCTGCGCCGTGCAGGAGGGAACAGGCTGCTTAATCACGTGCAGGAGGGAACAGGCTGCTGACAGCAGCACCAGGCTCTTCCTGGTGCTCGGGGTGGGCTGCAGTGATGGGGAGGGGGTCTGCTGCCATTGTAGCCCTCCCCAACCTGCTCCCCCAGCGCTGCCGCCAAATGCCGGGAAAATCCCAGTGCCATTGCCAGCCCCCACCTGTAGCCAGCCTGGTCTCTGGGAAGCTGCAGAAGGCAGTGGGTGGGCTGAAGACAGCTGCACTGGGCTCTGCAACCCCGGCACCTGCTCCATATCAGCAACTGCATGCGCACCTCACAGCAGAGAGTGCAGGAGCATTGTGCTGCCTCCGACCCTCTCCCCACTTTCTGCTCTGAGGCGCACATGCAGTCGCTGCTGACACAGAGCTGATGTTGGGCTCCAGAGTCTGGCAGGCTTCGTGCTCTCTGCAGAGTCTACCACCTCTGAACATTTCATCCAAATAGGAAAAAACAACAAAGTTATAGATATTTTATTGTTTCCCCATTATACCCTATGGCCGGATCTCCGAGGCGGCTCTGAAGCTCTTCGGAAGCTCCGTACCGCTCCAGGAAGCCGAACGAGGCAGCGCTTTGACCCAGACGTGCTGCTTTGGACCCCGAAGTGTCCGAAGCTTCTCCGCATCCAAAACTCTGTCTGAAGCCTCGCACAGCTCTACTGCACATGCACCTCAGAGTGGACAGCAGGGATAAACCCACTCTGCTCTGAGGTGCCCATGCAGTTGCCAGTATGGAGCAGATGCCAGAGCTGCAGAGCCTGAGCAGCTGTTTGCAGTCTGCCCACTGCCTGCTGCAGCTTCCCAGAGCCCAGGTTGGCTACAAGCAGAGGCCAGCAGCAGCAACAGGCTTTTCCAGGCTGTGCTGCCTCAGGGACCCCACACCGTCCACTCTGAGGTGCATGTGCACCTACCAGTATGGAAATGATGCCAGAGCCTGGAGCAGCTCTTTGCAGCCTCCTGACTGCAGCCAGCCTAGGCTCTGAGTCACTGCTGCCAACCACAGAGCCCGGGCTATTTGCAGCAGGGCTTGCAGCCTCACAGCCACCTGCTGGGAACACCCTGGGCTCTGTGGCTGGCAGCAGCTACCTCCTTGTCTGTCTCTCTTTCTTGCCCTCTTTTCCTCTGTCTCTCTCTCTCACACCTTCTTTCCCTGTCTCTCTTGCCTCTTTCTCCTCTCAAAACTATGGCAAAAAAATTGGCACACTGCACATTGCAAAGCACTTTCAATTCCCCAGTAATAATTTGGCATCCAGGAGGGTTCAGCCCTCCTAGCTTTGGCCATCACCTCTAGCCCAGCTACATACTTGAGCTGTGCACCCCTGATGTAAAAGGTGGCAACCCGACCCACACTAAATCAGACATCTGTCATATCACGGCCTATATACATAGCCCTTCTTCCAACATCTGGCACACATTAGTCTGTAAATATAAAATCCCCTAGAAAATTGAGTGTTGGGGTACTTATTAAAATTTTCAGAAGTTAGGGGGTACTTGCTACTTAAAAGGTTGAGAAACACTGATTTAAGAGATTGGTCTTTTCCTGAGCATCAGACATCAGCTGCCCCATTTGATCTAGCAGGGGTCCAATGTTGCCTTTGTTCTCTCTCCGACTTCCTACATATCTGAAGAAGGACTTTTTGTTGCCTTTGATTCCTGTGGCTAGCCTGAGTTTGGTTTCTGCCTTGGCTTTTCTGGTCCACTCTCTACAGGTGCAGGCTAGTGCTGTGTAGTCCTCCTTGGTGATGATCCTGTTTTCCATCTGGTGATGATCCTGTTTTCCATCCAGACTTCTCTTTTTAGTTTCAGGAGGTCCAAAAGTTCCCTACTGAGCCAACAGTACCCCAGCCCACTGACTGCACTTCCTGTGGGACAGAATGGACTTTCCGTGTGCTTCAAGGATTGTGTTCTTAAGGAACAACCATTCCTCATGGACTCCCCTTTATAAGGGGCCATGGTCTCTTAGTGCCTGACTGACCAGTCTCCTGAGTTTGTGAAAGTCAGCCTTCTCAAAGGCTTTTGGGAACCTTTCAATCTGTTTACATCCTTCTTGAAGTGCGGGGTCCAAGACTGGACACAGTACTCCAGATGAGGCCTGCTCAGTGCAGAGTAGAGCAGAAGAATCACTTCCTTTGATTTCCAAGTGACACTTCTGTAGTGACACTACTGGATACAATCCAGTATGTGGTTGGTGTGTCTTTCAACAAAAGAGCATACTGGTGGTTTATATACAGCTTATGGTGTACTTTAACCCCCAGTCCTTCTCTACAATACTGCAGCCTAGCCAATCAATCCCCAGTCTGCATTTGTGCACGCATTTATTCTGTCCCATGTACAGGACTTTGTGGAATCTCTTCTGATTGACTGTGGATCATTTTTCCAGACTCTCTAGGTCATTCTAGAGCCTAATCCTGTCCTGTAGAGTGTCTACAACTACACCCAACTTGGTGTTGTCTGTAAATTTGCTAAGCATGAACTCAATCTGGTGTCCGTCTAATAAACTCACCAGGGGGGACCAGCAGGGTTTGGGAGAGACCCTGTTCCCCCTAGCGCCCCCTGGGGTAACAAGGAATAACGGCCACAAATTGTTAGAGAGTAGATTTAGACTAGACATCCGAAGACGCTACTTCACAGTCAGGGCAGCTAGGATCTGGAACCAACTTCCAAGGGAAGCGGTGCTGGCTCCTACCCTGGGGGTCTTTAAGAGGCGGCTTGATGTCTACCTGGCTGGGGTCATTTCAGCCCAGTTTTCTCTCCTGCCCAGGGCAGGGGGTCAGACTTGATAATCTACAAGGTCCCTTCCGACCCTACTTCTATGAATCTATGAATCCCATCATCCAAATCATGAATGAAGATTTTGAACAATACTGGACCCAAGGCAGACTCTTGAGTAACCCTACTTGATACCTCCTCCCAACTAGACAGACTTCCTTGTTTTCACTTGCATCTTTAGATTTACACATATGCTAATTATGGAAAGCATTAAGTGTAAGCTTTACTTTGAATTTGTGCTAAGACCACCCTTCATTAATGCACTTAAGCAAATACTTAATATTAAGTATATGCTTGAGTGCTTTGTTGAATAAAGATGGCCTTCAACAGATCCAGTTATATGCCTATACTCTGTTGCACTGGATTTCACGTCAGTGCAAATTGGGTATAAAAGGGTATGTTTACACAAGACACTTAATGCACAGAAGACTAATTCTACTGTGCATTAGCACAGTGGACAAAACCCATGCTAATGTGCTAATGCACAGATTTAGTCTAATGCATATTAACATCACTAAAAAAGTTTTGTCTATGCTGATGAGCAGTAGCGCCGATTATAATGCATTGTTAGTACCTGTCCTTACAGATACTAAACTTAATGTACAGTAATTATGGCACATTAATGAATGTGTAGATGTGCCCACTGGGTATTAAACCAGAGGTGATGTTATCAGCATAAAAAAGTATTCCAAGTCATGTAAATACAAGTCATCCCATCAGGAAACCCAAAATGTAGTGATCTTTCCTAGAACTGAGTTCTTGAAAGCACTGTACATCATGAACAAGAACCTTGTCTGCCTATGTCCTTAGACCAACCCGGCTACAACCTACACCCCTCTGCATCATGAGGTTTTCTATAGAACCTCAGCTGAACATGTTCTAATCCTACAAACTCTAAACCATCCCTTTTTCTTTGCCTGTCCCCACTCTTTGTGTCACTCACCCACGCATCCACCCACCCACCCACTATTTTAATTAAAATGACAAAAGATTCTCCTCTCTCTTCTCTCAGAACATAAAGTCCCTGTCCACTTTTTCTAATGAGAAAAATTTGTGCCTACTGGGAAATGGGACACAAATCAATTCACTGCCCTGTTACACAAACAAAATACTGAACCTTTTCCACAGTGGTAGATAAAACAATACCAGCAATTTCTTGCAGATTAAAAACTTTCCCAAGTAACTATCTTATGCTTGTTAATACCAGATGTGAACAAAGCAAAGGGGCCTTTAGGTCTCATGAACCTTATCTTGGAGTTCAAAAACTGAATGAGTGGCAAAAAGTAGGTGGACAAAATATTGCTTGAAAGCACATAAATATTTGCTTGAGGCTGGGGATTTAGTTGTAACAGATAAGAGGCTGGCTAGATACATGTATTACATCATCCTTCTGGGTAGGGACTGAGTCTGGGACCTCAGCATATGATTCTCTACTGAAGATGAAGCAAAACTGCTCAATCCTGTTGGATGCCCCAAGATCAGCACTGGGCCAGCCACCATTAGAGCCACCATTAGAGGATCTGTGGGCCAGCAACTATTAGAGGAAGACAGAGTAATGTACTATGAGAGTTATATATACAAGGGGACCATAGGAAACTATGAACACAAGCATGGAGGCTGCTCCAATGCACTGTAATAACAGTGCATCAGAGCAGACTTGATTACTTGAGTAATTACTACACTTTAGCAGCCTCCCACTCTCAGGTATCAGTATCCTTGCACTTCAAAATGGTGGTGGGGGTGCTTTAACTACAGCTCATCTCAGAGCTACTCTAATTAAAGTGCTGCCCCCACCCCTGGACCACCTGTAAAAGTGCCTTATGTGTGGGCAGGAGAGCAGCTTTCCACATACTGCACACACAAAGGAAATGCCAGGGTGAGGCAATAGGGGGAGTGCCTATAGCAACTGATGCTATGGGAAGAATTCCAGTCTTCTGCTGGGAACTCTGGGGAACCTGCTCCAACTTACACCAGGAGCTGTTTTAGCCCTGCAGCTGCTCATACTCCACAAAAGGTGGCTGAAATCCACTTTTGCCCCCAACCCTTTCCCCAAGCAGTACTGAGTATGCCCAGGATGTTCAGCATAGAATCCAGCCCTAAAGCTTCGTACCTAACCATTTCCTTCCTGTGTTTTCAGGAAAGCAAATAGAAACTAAAATTTGGAATGGTCAACAATTCCCTGGAGATATATTCTGGGCAGGAACATTACCCATTATTGTAAAGGTTTGGCTTTCAACCCTGAAATGAGATCCATGCTTCATAATTAGAATCTCATTGTGATGCGCTGGACTGACACCCCAGATTGGTGTCAGTCTCAAAGACTGGTGTTATTCCCAGCAGATCTCAGTGGTGGCGGTAGCCATCCCTTGTGGTCAAAGATGATCATTCCCACAGGCCAAGTCAAGGGTTGTGAATGAGTCCATTGATGGCTAAGGCAGCCAGTCCTAGAGCCACAGACTCTCTGGCACATGCCACAAATGGTGGTTAAAGGGAGGGTTGGACCATGGATTTCTCGGTCTTGTTTCTTTTCCTTCCATTTCTGTCATTTTTCTGCCTTCAGGATGAGATGATTTTCCTAAAAGTAAACTGTACCTTCTCTCACAAGGTGTCATCATGTAGCCCTGTCCCGGGCTAGTTTTTCTCAATTTGTGATGTCAATGCCACACTTCTTAATGTTCACCTTGAGGGTGTCCTTGAAGCATTTCGTCTGGGCCCCTTTGTCCTTGGCTGATTTGGGAGTATTGCAACTGTATTGGTAAACATGCATCAGGCACAGGCACATAGTGCCCTGTCCACTGCAGCTGATGTTGAATAACCAATGCTCCCATGCTGGTGGTGTTAGCATCAGTGAGGACACTGGCATTTGTGTGATTATCCTCCCACTTTATGCAAAGGATCTTTTGGAGGTAGAGCTGGTGATGGCATTCCAGGCTTTTCAGGTGGTCTCTGTAGGTTACCCAAGCTTCACAGCTGTAGAAAACAATCGAGATTACTGCAGCCTCATATAGTAGGAGGTTCAAGTCCTGATGTTGTGATCACATGATGATACAGTCATCATCAGAACACGTGATGATATAATCTTCTGAAGGCAGAGCTGGTACATTGAATCCTATATTGGATCTTCTTATTGATGTTGGCCTTCTTTGAGAGAGAGCTGACGAGGTATGCAACATGTCCAATGTTTTCCAGCTCCTGTCCATCAATGAGGATCTTTTCCAGGGGAGTTGATTTGTCCTGGAGTTGGCTGGTGAAGTACCTTTAAAGGTTAGTCCCAGGAACTGGTATGCTTTTAGAAGCAGTTAAGGACCATTTGTAAGTCCTCCTCCAAATGTGCAATGGCAGCACAATCATTGCCATACTGAAATTCCACAATTGAGACCAAAGTAACTTTGGTTTTTGCACAGAGGTGGGAGAGATCGAAAAGGTTCCCATCCATCCTGTGCTGGACGTGGATGCCATGTGGCAGATGGTCATGGATCAGCATCTTGATGACTGCAAGAAAGATGGATGTAGTTTTCCCATCCACTTTGAAGACCTCAGCTAGTGTGCCATAAAGGCCAGAAGCTTTGTTGTTCTTCATCTGTCTTATCATCTGGTGGACTTCTTCAGAGGTTGGTGGATAGGCATGTGCTTTCCTTACTGGATATTGTGGGATGAATTTGATGGTATCATCAGTCACTGTCGATTCTTGGTTCAGGAGCTTTTGGCAGTGCTCCTTCCAGCAGTTTTTGATGGGCTGGTTGTCTTTGAGGAGTGTACTGCCATATTCAGATCTCAGCAGGATGAGTCCTCAAGAGCTTGGTCCATACACAGCCTTGATTGCACTAAGGAAGCTCTGCATGTCATGACCATCAACAAATTAGTGGATATCTTGAATCTGAATCTGATGGCTGAAGCTTTAAGCCACCAAAAAGTTCCCTGCTTCTGTCTTGATGTAGGATGGTTTTGATGTAGGATGGTCACAGAAAGCTTTTCTCAACTGATCAAGAAGGGCTTTGATCTCATTGTTTTGTTTTGTTTTGTTTTTGTCAAGCCAGTCCTGATGGCATTGGGTGATAAAGCCAGTTGATTCCATTCAAGTCTCATGAATGGTCTTCTTTAGAGCTTGCCAATCTTCTTCAACATAAGTGTTATTATTTTCAGTCCTAGGATTGGTGAGTTTCTTGCTGAGATATGTTTGGAGGGCTTTGTGGTATCTAGGGGTCTGAAGGCATTTGGTGTTGTACTGTCTTTGGTCTGATTGGGATTGCTTTCAATGTTTCAGCGCATAGGCGATGCATAGGGTGCCATGATTTCTGAAAGAGGAAAGAGTTTTGCCAGCAGTTCCGCAATGCCTCAGCCAGCTCCATCAGCACTCTCAGGTGAAATCCATCTGGTCCTACTGACTTATGTCTAACTTTTCTAGTTGGTTTTGCACCATCTCAGCTTCCACAGTGGGAAGGCTATCATTCCCACCATGTCCCCTGTGATCTTTATCTCACTTGTCTTTCCCCTCGGTCTGGTGAAATACCAAAGCAAAGTGGACATTCAGGAGTTCAGTTTTTTCTTGAGTGTCCATTACCAGCTGTTCCAAGGTGTTAAGCAGGGGCCCCACACTTCCATTTTTTTTCCTTCTGCTCCCTACATACCTAAAGAAGGACTTATTGTCCTTGACTCCCTTGGCTGACTTAAACTCAGTCACCACCTTAGCCTTCCTAATCATTTCCCTATGAGTTCAGACCACTGTTGTATAGTCCTCAAAGAGAACTGTCCCTCGCTTCCACTGTGTGTACGCCTATTTTCTTTTTCAAGAAAAAAAGAAGCCTTTCTGCTACCTTTCCTCTTCATGGGATGGGCGGACAGTGAATCTGATGAGCCCATGGTCACTGTTGCCCAGGCTACACTCAGTGTTCAAGCCACACACCAGTTCATCTCCTTTGGCCAAGACCAAGTCTAGGAGGGCGGTACCTCTGTTTGTCTCTGGCACTTCCTGGGACAGAAAGAGCTCCTCCATTACAGTTACGAAGCTACATGACTGATGTGACCTAGCTGAGTGTTCCTCCCAATCTATGTCCAGATAATTGAAGTTGCCCATGATAACCAAGTCCCTTGCATGCACAGCCTCTGTCAGTTCTTGAGAGAACTCCAGATCAAGCTCCTCCCCTTGGTTCAGTGGCCTGTAGAAAACACCCACAGTTAGGTCTCTCTCACCTCGCCCCCCCTCTGAAGCTTGACCCAGAGGGTTTCAAGCTGCTTATCTTTGAAGTCAATGTTCGCCTCACATAGAGAGCTACCCCTCTGCCTTTTCTCCCTGCTCGGTCCCTTCTGTGCAGGGTGTAGCCCTCTATGGCTACACTGGACTTCTCTTCCTCTGATACCTCACCTTTAACCTTACCACCGTGGCTGACCCTACCAGGAATACAAGACTCCTGATAGTGTTACTCTCAGGGTCATCGGGACACACAGTCCTCTTCACCTTATCAAGGTGGCAGTCCATGGAAAGGGCAACAGATTAAGACACAGATTGTGTCATGTAGTCCAGGCATCCCAACCTGATACTCAATTGAAGCACCCTGGATGTGGGCCCAGGTGAATTGAAAAGAAGACAATTACCTGATAGCCCTGTGCCTGGATGATACCAAGTGTTATGCATTTCCAATGGCAACACAATCCACAGAGAACAGCCAGAAAAGGACAAAGAGGACTTTGGTATCCTGCTTATGGCATGTCTGTCCCACTTTAAATTGGACTAAAGAATTGCAGCATGAAAACATGTGCAACCTACTCACTCTTGCTCTGTGTCCATCAAATGCCAAACAAGACCCATATCCATTACTAGAGCAGTGCTGGGCACATGCCAATATGTATCCCCAAGGCTGAGAGTGAGGCTATGCACATCAGGACATCTACCAAATAAAACAGCAGATTATATTTTTCTGGCCTGTGGGATATGTAGGCAAGGAGCAAGCAAGCAAGCAGGTCATGTTTTCACAGCAGCACTCCCTATTACAGGGGTGTGCAATTATTTTGGCTGGTGGGACACTTAATGAGTTTAAGAATCCTAGAATCCTAGAAAATTAGTATTGGAAGGGACCTCAGGAGGCCATCTAGTCCAACCCCCTGCTCGAAGCAGAACCACCCCAACTAGATCATCTCAGCCAAGGCTTTTTCTAGCTAGGTCTTAAAAATAACTCAAGGATGGATATTCCACAACCTCTCTGGGTAGCCTGTGTCACTGCTTTACTGCCCTCCTTAGTGAGAAAGTTCTTCCTAATATCAAACCTAAAGTTCCCTTACTGCAACCTGAGATGGTTGCTCCTTGTTCTGTCATCTGCCACCATTGAGAACAGTCTAGCTCCATTCTCTTTGGAACCATCCTTAAGGTACCTGAAGGCTGCTATTAACTCCCTCCCCACACACCAATCTTCTGTTCTCCAAACTAAATAAGCCCATTTCCCTCAGCTTCTCCTCCAAAATCATATGCCCCAGCCCCCTAACCATTTCTGTTGCACTCCACTGGACTCTCTCTACATTGTTCATATCCTTTCCATAGTTGGGGGGCCCAAAACTAGACACAGTACTCCAGATGTGGCCTCACCACTGCTGAACAGAAGGGAAGAATTACTTCTCTTGATCTGCTGGCAATGTTCCTACTAATGCAGCCCAGTATGTAATTAGCCTTCTTGGCAAAAAGGACACATTGTTGGCTCATATTCAGATTAGTGTCCACTGTAAACCTCAGGTCCTTTTCTCCAGAGCTGCTGCTTAGTCAGCTGGTTCCAAGCCTGTACTGGTGCATGGAATTGTTCCATCCTAAGTGCAGGTCATTGCACTTGTCCTTATTGAACCTCATGAAATTTTGTTTAGTCTAATCTTCCAGTTCATTGAGGTAATTCTGAATCCTTCCCCTACCCTCCAGTATATCTACTACTCCCCCCCCCGCTTGGTATCATCTGCAATGACATAATTGGTGAAGTGCCGAGGGCCACACACATATAATCTTTCAGAAGTCATCATTTTAATAAAATTATAAATTAAAAAACAAATCCTATATTAAAATCAAACATTTACTATTACAAAATTTTATTTTACTTTTTTTTAAGTTTTTGTCTCCTGATTTATGTTTTTTTTAGTAGTATATACAGAAGTGATTGAATAATAGCTCAGAATAAAGTCTTACACTTGTATATTGTGGAGGAGTGGAGGGTGAGGAGTAGGTATGTAGGAGGATGTGGGAGTTGTGGGGTATGTATGTATGAAGGGGTATGTATGCATATATATGTGGAGGGCTGCCCACATGCCAAGTCCTAGGAGCTGGCTGGGGGTGGGGGGAAAGGAGGTGGGGGAGCAGGGGGCAAATGCAGCAGAGCTTGCCCGCATGGTGTGGCGCAGGTGCAGCTGGGTTGGATTCCACCCACCCAGCTGCCTGAAGTTGGCCACTCATTGCACTGCACAGGTGGAGTGGGGGAAAGCCAAATGGGAGCTGGAGCCCTGCATACTGGGGCAGGAGCTATCCAGCTGCAGCTTCCTTCTGCCTTCCACCACTTCCCTATGCTACTTCCTTCCCAAAGTGGTGCAGCAGGAGGAGGAGGGACCACTGGAGGTAGGTGGAGCTGAACGGTACCCCTGTGGCTGCAGCAGGAGCAGCCCTGCTGGGAAGCTGTGACACTGGCTGAGTTTGAGCCAGTGCTGTCAGCGGTTGCAGGCCGGATGCAAGCCAAAGCATGGCACGGGCTGTCCCATCTGGGGTTCAGCCCCATGTGGAGCACCTCAGGGGTAACTGTGGTCCAGATACAATCAATTGGCAGGCTGAATCCTTCATATTTTGCCCATCCCTGCCCTAGCATTTTGGCCTTCCATGTCTCAAGAATAGATACTTTCTACCTAAGTGATATTGGGATGTATCAGTTTCAGAAAAGGTTTCTATGACTGTGTGTAGAATGTTTGCATTCAAGGAGTGGCGTCTCCAGGAAGAATGCCTGCATCAATTAAGTACACACCACACACACACGCACACACTGTACATACACACATATACAGTTCTATCCCTAGGTAATGTAAGAATTGCTGCAAAACCAAACAAACACTGAGGAAATCGCAACTTATTCAAATGAACACCTGTGTCAACAGACAGGAGTAAAACCAGTGAAACCAGGAAAAGCCACATCAGGAACAGGAGGACAGCTTGAATCAAACGGGACAAAATAAGAAAGGTGTGTTACTCTGAACTCAGGCAAACTACTACTACTTTTGTATGATATTTTAGGATTAGAACATTAATAGATTGAGATCTAAATTTGATAACCATTCAATTGCTTCAGGGATAGCTGCATGGACTGATTTTAGATCATCATTAAATGATCTAATTGGGCAAATGTTCACAAATGTGTTGCACCATCTGAAAATCACACCATAATAACAACCTAGACTCCCTTTGATTCTCCATTTATGGAGTAGGTGTCCACATACTCAGGCAGAAGACTGGGTAGATTTGAACCTTACAGACTATATACAGAGATGTATAGCATAAGCTTTCCAAAGCAGAGGGCTTACTTCATCAGATGCCGTGAAGGGATTTCAGAGCTGCTAAATAGAAAGGAGTGATTATAATATGAAGTAGAGGCATGGGTGGAGAACCTCACACTATCTGTTTCATTCTGCACACCAGGATTGTGTTACTTCTCAGACCAGTTAAACATATAAGGAACCAGGGGTCAGCCTGAACTCTCAGCTGTTTTGCAATTTGTTAAATTAAGCCAGACTTTTTACTCTATTTATTCAACTGGGGACTTACTCTATTTGCAAATGATGACTCTCTTGTGATGGGCCCACAGATATAATATCATACATGGCACACAGGAAATATGTGAAAACAATGGATTCATTGTGTGCTGGGCCAGTAGGGGGCACTTCTGTGCCAAGACACCTGCCTCACTGCACCCCACCAAAAACCCAGCTTCAGATGCCTCCCCAGGGGCACCAACTTCTGGTCAACCCCCTTCCTGGAGCACACTCACAAGCCTGGGGTACCACTGCCACCACCCAGACTCAGGCCTTTGTCTGGGCCCTGTGCTGGCTTGGTGTAAACCTTGGGATCTTAGAGTGCTTCTATTCATCTGAAGCACATGAAGTAGCCTCCCTTGGTCAACCAAGCCAAGGGAATAGAAGAGGCATGCCCAATCCTTCTCATGCAGGTACCATAAAGCTTGTTATAGCGACAGCTTTATTGGGTAGAGAGGGGAGGCAGGGGGAGGGTTACAGGTTAAATAAGTATCAAAGAATAACCCAGAGCAAACAATATGGCTTGGTCACCTTTTCACATGTTTCTACATTACAATAAGCTATATTTCTAGATAAGTTTCAGGTAAGTTACTCACAAGTATCATCCAGAGGCTGATTGAGCTTCCCCTGGAGGCAAGCAGTTCATCATGTGTCAGTGAGTTTCAAGATGCCTCGTCCTCCTCTCCTAAAATGGAGGGGCTCTTAAATAACCTTTCTGATCTCATTCCTTGGACCAACCATAAACCAGTATTCTCAGACCGTGGCTGACGCTGGTTGGTCAGTTTAAAAAACGTCAGCACCCTCAGGTGAGACTTTAGGGTTACACAGGACAGAGGATGAGGAAGTTCTCCCCCCGCCCTCAGGAATTTGCAACCCTGCTACCATGGAGACCAGGTGCCTCCTGCAGGCAAAGTTTGTAACCAGAGCGGGTGTTTTAGGCTGTAGCCCTACATCAGTGAGACAGGCAAGAAAAGAGGTTTATTCCTCCACACTGTCAGGAGGGCTTGTTATCTATCACAAGGTTCTGCAACTCTTCTCATGAGAGATGTGGATGGACTATTAGCCTCACACTCCCTTTGTGATCTGGGGAAACTCACATAGGTCTAGATTTGGAGATACTTACTCAGGAGCGATAGACTCCTATGAACACACTCACTGAAATCAGTAGAAATCCCAGGCCAGTGAGATGCTGCTTCACCAGAACAAGGAGTTCAGTCTTTGTGCCAGCTCCCGCCTTGTAAAATGGAGATGCTGTTACTAACTTTGTCTGTCTTCTTTCTTTTGAATACAAGTTCTTTGCGGCAGAGACTGTCTCACACTATGTATCCACAATCTTTAGCACAGTGGGGCCTTGAGCCTGGTGGGAGCTTGTAGGCACAGCTGAAAGACACAGTTGATAACATTAAAGTCAGTGGCATAGGATGAGCCAAAATAAGGATAGAAAAGCTTCTGCTTTCCATTAAATCCCAGAGGGCTTTTCCAAAAAAGCTGCTCTTTCAATGTCTATCCTCTGCTCTCTTTTTCTATCTTGGATCATAGGCAAGTAGGGCTGAAAGAGACCTCATGCAGGGCCTTTTCAAATACATCTTGTCAGTTCATTCAGCTGTTTTCAGAAGGACATAAAAATATTTCCTGCCAAACCAGGCTCTCCTAAAACACATCCACTTCAAACCATCTTGACAATGTCCTCAGGCTGATGCAAACAGGGAGGTCCATTCAGTCGCCTTTATTGATGGCAAAGCACACTGTGTCCATTGCTCTTCCCTGTAAATCCAAAAGGCCACCCCAGGGCCTGCTTTACATAACCACTCTCTGGCTCCATTTTGTCACCTCTTGTCATTCAATAGATTATGCAGGGGACTTTGAACCCATCTGTTCCTTTGTTTGGCTTACTGTAAAAGCAAAAAATTGCTTAAGCAGATCACCAAGGACACATAAGACTTATTGCTACTGTCTTTTGTTTGGTTTCCTATGGTTACTGTAGGTTCAGAGAATGCAGTCTAACTGAGATCCTTTCTTGGTTATTTTGAAGAGATTTGCTTTATTTATCCCTCTTGCCCTCCCCCCTTCTCTTTCAGATAAGATCTTTAGTAACAATGAAATCTCTGTACCTTTTAAGATGGATCGTTCCTGCTCTATTCCTATTATAGGATGAGCGGTACACAGGATTACTAAACTGTAACTATTTCCTGACATTTCTTCATAAAAAGAGAAGAAAGCAATCAAATATGCCAGAGTGCTCCATGGTCACATAGAAACAAGAGCTCTGGGGTGGTAGTTTTAGTACAGTCACTGGGAAAGTCCACAGAAAAAAAATACAGCTATCTTTGCGGAGTGTTGATGGAAGCAATGGAAATAAGTATGACAGACTATTGCCCTTTGTTTGTCAGATATGATAATGGTAGTAAAGAACCCATCACATACAAGCTGCTGGAAATGGCTCTCTGTAATCCTAATGCCTGTGGAAACCTAAGAGGGTGAGAGGCAGAAATATTGTTCCTGGAAAGCACTGCACACTGTAGCTTCCTCAGCTGCAACAAGTCTGTAGTTGAGGCAACAGGGATTTAATCCTGAGCAACACACAACAGGGAAGTGCTCTTTTTCAGATATCTCCAACAGGTTCCTTCTCAGGCAGTCTTTTCACCACATCTACTTTGGCATACGTCTTGATTCCATGCTGGATGGTTATGGATATATGGTTGGAAACTGTTTTCCTAACAAAAAGTATTTCCAATGAATCCAGGGGGTCTGACTCATTTCTGCCTTATAAGGTCACTTGCACCTGTGCAGAACGGAGTTAAAACAATAACTGGGAATAGTAGCATTCTGTGCTGACTGGCATTTTGTGTGTGGATTGCAGAGCAGTGGAGAAAAAGGCCCAATGAGCCACATCCTGCTTAGCTCACTTCCCCTAGGGTTCAATTAAAATGAATGGAAGCACTCAGGGGAAAAGAGCAATCAGGATTGGGCCCATTGCTGAACCGTTGCGATATCTAATAGATTCCTGTGAACTTTCAGTATGTATATGGAGCATCTGATTCTTAGAAAGATCAGAGGTGGCTCTGGAAAACGAGGATAATGACAGAGGTGCCAAATGAATCTAAAGAAGATGTTTCTTTTTTCTTTCAGGCTTAATGTAGTTTGACAGGTTGTGGCGTGGGGGAGGGGGAGCAGAGAGTGTTTCCAGTGCAACAGACAGACATTTCTTCCCCATTGTCCATAAACTGAATGTCAGCGTGATAGAGCTGGGAAGACAATTAAATTTAAAAAAAATAGTTAAGTCAAAGGTTTCCCCTTGGAGCCATATCTCTGCTGGATATTTTCTTCCCCAGTGCAAGCACTCAATTAGGGACTGAGAATCAAGCCATCAAGACATGCTCCAAGCCACAGATAATGCTTGCAGGTGGTGCTTTTTATTTCTGAGAGACAAGAAAGGCATCTTTTTCAGACTGCTCTGGACCTGCCCCAGTGAAATTTCTGCTCCCCCACCACAAAATATTCTACACCCTGGGCTCCTTGAATCTTTTGTCACTGAGTACTTCGTCCACTTTGCATGACTGCTGATGCCCAACCTTCACTTAGTACAGTCAGTGAAAGAGATTATTCAGAAGACTATATAGCTCTGTGTCTCCATACCGCCTTACATGAGAGGCCGCAATAAGCTTTGCAAACCAGAGCACAGAGGTTCTGTTCTGATGCCCAGTGCTTTGGATGGCGTATTTACCTTTCATTCTGATTAGCCCTCTACACTGTGCTCTACAAGCTGGAGATCAGTAGAAAACACATCCAGAGACTCAAATGGACTTTCTCAGGGCTAGTACTGAAGCAGATCAGAAGCTGAATTTAAACTTAAACCTAATGCATCCTTCTAGTGTCATGGTCTCACCTCTAGGGAATACATATCTGTGAACTGCCAGTATCAATATACAGGCATCTCTCATCTTACGCGGGGGTTACGTTCTAAAGGTAGCGCGTAAAGGCGAAAATCACATATAGTGAAATCGCATATTACCGTGCCAGCGGTGACTGCCTCTGCCTCCAAAACCTCCCGCCGCCACCGCGGAGCCGCACTTAGAGCTGTGCGGCCGGCGGCAGCAGTAGAGCACAGGGTTGTGGTGGGAATGGCTGTGTGCTCCCCAGCCACCACCATGCCCGGCAGCTGGCCACACAGCTCCAGGCACGGCTCCATGGCGGCAGCGGGAGGTTTTGGAGGCAGAGGCCATCACCGCTGGCAGCGTGGTGGTGGCCAGGGCTCCAGGTAAGCGGCAGCACCACGTGCAGACTCAAGCCCTGCTCCCCTCCCCACCCGCATATAGTTGAATTCGCGCAAGTTAAATGCGCGTATGATAAGACATGCCTGTACTACAGTGAAATCCTATAATGGACTCATATGAGATGAATGTGGCCCAATTAATTAAAGGGAAGAACAAGTTAAGACCCTGTGGGAGCATCGACACAAGGCACTAACTATACAGAAGCTGAATAATACTGGGTGGTAGCACATCACAGCACAGACAGTGCTAATACACTACTGCACAGTATTATTAGGCTACTGCACAGTAGCATCACTTAAAAGATGTTTGCCAGTGCTACTGCACAATAACTCCTGTTACTGCACATTTATTTAGTACTTGCTTATACAAGTACTAAATAAATTTGCAGTAGCCACTGCACAGTAGTGTCTTATGTAGATGTGCCCTATGTTCTCTTAAGATTAAACAACCCTTTGGCACCTCCAAGAATTTTTTTCTAACAGGTGCAAACAAAAGGCAACTGACACTGAGAAAGAGCAGGACTATTTTAATGTATATTAAAATTATAATAATAATCAGCCTGAGGCAAGCTGGCTGGATATGAAATTTCAGCCTAAATAGCTGAAGGTTGGTAAAGTTAAAGCTATTTAAGAATAAAGATGCGCAGGTTTCCCTCAATTTATATGGGTTCATTATATGCGAATTCGCTCTTATGCGATGAGCATATTTAGATCCATAATTCACTATATGTGAGGTAAATTCACTCTTATGCGATCAGCATGGATGCCCCCCTGCCCAAGCAGGTAAGTCTGTGGGGGGAAGGGAAAGGGTTGTAACCCCACTCACCCCAGCCCCAGTTGCAGCAGCCCCAGAAACAGCCAACACCATCTGCCTGCACCAGGGTATGGTGCATCCCATGAGCAGAGGTGAGTGGGGATAGGCAGAGCATGGTGCAGCCTACCGGCTGCAGGCAGCTGGAGCCAGCTGTTCCTGGGGCTGCAGCAGCCAGGGCTGGGGTGAGTACTGCTCTGTTCCCTCTGCTTTGCTGCCCTGTGCAGCCCTGGGAGCGACCCTCCTCCCCCAACCCCTTCCCTAGTCCCAGCCTCCCTCCCTCCCTCCCTCCCTGCCATGGGAACCTATCCCTATTTGCTACATTGTAAAGTGGGTTCACTTTATGCAAATTTGATTTATGCACCATTCTCCAGGAATGCATGTACAGCATAAATCAAGGGAAACATGTATTATGCGAAGTGTTGGCTAAGTTTATGTATGGACAGCACTTACTCTGCTAAGATAGTACCTGACATCATCCAGGAAAATCCAAAAGCATTTTTCACTCTTAGCCAAATTCTATGCCTAATATGTACCAGCAGAAAACAAGACAAACATGCCTTTAAAATTAAGCAAAAACACCAAAGAACGTGACTTCAGCAGTGAGTTGGTGTGAAACCCAGCAAGATTTGATCCCATGTATCTAAAATTCACCCATGATGCCGAACACAGGCTTTAAAGTGAAGGATGCTGTATTTACAAGAGAGATCTTAGGTAGGTAGGATGGATTTACCTAAGTTGGAATTTATCCAAGACACTGGAGATAACACCTTTTATAGAAAGTGTTCTAGAGCCTTGAATAGCCATAGGTGTTCAGGCTGTCTTTCACTGGGTGGCAGCACCAGCAGCAGAGCATCCTTCCCTAACAGGGTGGTACTGTGGGAAGCTACTACTTACTGAATAATCACCATCACTTTCCTGTAACATCTGGTCTCTTTAAGGAGGACTCCCATGAAATATTAACCAGATTTTACAGAAGCTTGAAGACATGAATGCTAGGCAGGAGTATGAAGGAGTGGAGGCTGTCCAGACCTTTCGTTTCACCTTTAGACCATTGAGACAGAATCCAAACATCAGACGGAGTCCAGACCCCGAGGGCTGTAGTTATGTGCACATCTGGGAATCAAACCTCTCCCTTATGGCAGACAAGGATTCTTAAAAAGAGCTGGAGAGATTCAAAGAAGTGGACCCCCTCCCCACTACAGAGGAAGACACCCCTGCCCTCAGTCTGTACCAACCTGACCAAGTAGGAGGGGTAAAATTCCTTCTTGACCCCAAATATAGTGGTTGGTCTGACCACGAGTAGAGGGGCAAGACCCTCTAACCAGGAAACTCTGGGTTTAAATCCCAGGAGCATTGGCACACCTCAGTCACAACAATCCCCAACCTTGGCTGCAGCCAACATCCAATGCCTCAGAGGAAGGCTTAAAAAAAATCCTGATATGTAGAAGCAGGGAAGGGGGATGAATTCCCTCACAGCCCTGGGTGGCAGCAATTAAAGCTCAGAGTCATGGGAAATACCTATGGAACAGGGGTGGACAATTATTTTGGCTGGTGGGCTACTTAATGAGTTTTGGTGAGTTGTCAAGGGCTGCACACGCAAAATCTGTCAGAAGATATCAATTTAACAAATTATAGATAAAAAAATCCTATACTAAAATCAGATCTCTACTATGACATATTATAATTTTATTTTTAAAAATAGCTTTTGTCCTGATTTATGTTTTTTGAGTAGTATATACAGAGGTGATTGCATAATAGCTCAAAATAAAAGTCTCACACTTGTATATTGTGTGCAGGGAGTGGGGTGTATGGAAGTGGGGGTAGTATGTGTGTGTGGGGGGGCATTTGTGTGGTGGGGCTTCATGCTCACCAGGTCCCAGGAGCTGTCTGGGGGTAGGGGAGAGGCTAGAGGAGGGGGCAAGGGTGCATTTAACAAAGTTTTCTGGGTTGTGCAGTGCAGGTGCAGGTGTGGTTCAGCATCCCCTCCCCACCCATGGCTGTCCCCATGGCACTCCACATGGGGCTGAGCCCCACCCACTCCTGCCCGGGGCAGCCCTTGCTGCATTCCCACCTGCACCCACCCCGTGCACACTAATGGCACTGCTCTGACCCTGGTCCTGGCTGGTGCACACAACATCCCAGCAGGGCTGCCTTCCATTCACTAGGCCACCCACAAGTGGCTGCTCATTGTTCTGGGCAGGCAGAGTGGATGGAAGGCAGCTGGGAGCTGGAGCCTCTCACACTGGGGCAGAAGCCACCTGTCTGTAGCTACCTTGTCTAGCTGGGCATGGTGGTGCCTAGCACATGCCCCCATGGCTGCCGCTGCTTCCCCACACTACCTGCTGCCCAGAGCGGTGCAGTAAGTGCAGGAAGAGGAGGGACCAGTTGTCTATCTCACCTTATAGTTGTTTTGTCCAGCTCATATTTCTCCAGTTTATTTATGAGAAGGTCCTGCAGGACCTTGTTAAAAGCTTTGCTGAAGTCCAGATACACTATACAGGATGCATTCCCTTCATCTGCTCAAGTAATTACTTTGTTAAAGAAGAAGATCAAATTTATTTGACATGATTTCGTTTTAGTAAAGAAGGAATGAAGGACAAGAGGTCTTCCTCTTATGCCATTCTGGAGAATATGAGATACTGCCCACAGATAAAGCTAATCAAATGAACTGTCAGCCTCATGGTGCCTGGACTGAGCACAAAGTATTGTTAAAACTGAACAAATGAAAGTCAATAAAGTGAAAATGGCCCTGTTAAATGAAGGATTATAGAACAATCGCAATAAACTGCTAAATGCTGGCTCGTGGCATAGGTCATTACCGAAAGCCCTTTCAGTTTGTATGTGCCTGTTTAATAGTGATGTTCACAGCCACTGAGTCTGTCTACCTCTTCATCTGTTCTTTAATAGGCTTTAAATTGAGTGGAAGTTCCAGGGCCATGAAATGGCTCAGGTTTAAGTAAAAATCCTCCCTCCACAAGGCACAAAATGTAGTGAGGGAAATGGTGGCAACTCATGTCAGCAGCTGTTGGAAATATGTCACCAAGCAGACTGTAAAGATGCAGCAAATGGCTTCCAAAATGCTCACTTCGGGACTACCCCCTAACACTAGGAGTTCTCACTTGGAAGGTCATCCTTGGACCTTCACTGCCTTATTTTCTTCCCTTTCCCTCCATACAGTCTTCCTTACCTGAACTGTAGCCTAGCACCTCGTTAGCGTTTGCCTTGTTCCAGAGCATATAAGTGTTCCCTGAAGAGTGAGCAGATCTCCATCTGTATTTGTAAGGTGCTACGTAATGATTATTAAACAAATCCAAAGGATAAATACGCTGAAAAAAACCAGTATCTTGGGATTTAGGACCTAATAGATTCAGGTAAGATCAATACATGCTGACCCAAATGTTTAGAACTTTGTCCATCGTAGCATCTGGCAAAGTAGGCTGTTGCCTATAAAAACTTAGCGCTTTTGAAGGAGTTAGGCTCTAAGGTGCCACCCTTCCATGCCTCTCGTCTGACCTAAGACTAACATGGCTAACCCCCTTTCTTAATGACGATAAGAGACACATGTCGCAATCAATTTGGTTGAATTTTGCTTGTATATATTATTTTCCAGGGCACTCTCATGAGCTGTAGCTTCCCAACCCCATCAGCCTCCCACAGGGCAGCAGTTGCACATACAAGTTTGAGAAATTCAAAACTCCAGGGTGCAAGAAATAAACAACATGCCAGGGAAATTCTTGCACTAGCCATAACTCACACGAAAACAAATGGCAAAAAGGGTGCCAATAAAAATCTGCTCAATGCTCTGATGTGAAACTGGAGGAACTCCACTGACTCAGTGCACAGTAGTGTAAACAAGAGCAAATCCTGGGCCATGCTATATAATTCACATTAACCGAAGGCCACATCAAATTCTGGTTGTGATCTCACCCATGGCACTGTAAGTCAGAAGTAACTGCCCTGAAATCACTAGAGATACTTGATTGTGAAACAAGATACCTAAGACCAGATTCTGGCCATGTGTAAGGATCTTTCACATTACTGGATGGGTTATGTGTAAAGGGTTGTTCTGTGTGTAAGCTCCTTGGGGCAGGGATATTTTTTCCGCTCCATGTCTGTAAAATGCCTAAATCCTCACTTAATTCAATTGTTTAGACTATAGTAACACTTAGACATCCCACTGTTGTCAGTGCAAGATAGACCTACAGCAAGAAGACAGTCTCTGCCTTGAGAAGTTTGCAGTCTCTTTAGGAAAGAGGAGGAATACTATGTCTATTTCACAGATGGATGAAGTGAGGCACAGGACAATTAAATGACTTGCTTAAAGGTGGACAGGAAGTCTGTGACAGGTACAGGACTTAATAAAGATCCAGCAACCTTAAATCCAGGGCCTCAACCAAAAGATTAGTCTTCCTCCCAACCAGAACTGCTACTGTATAAATAAAGATGAAGTGGCATTAATATAATTAATTATTGAGTAGTTTAATCACAAGGACACTTGCATTCTGTTCACCTGAGGCTGCAGAATGATGGAAAATAATCCTGATGCAAAGATGGGACAAATAGAGGGGTACAAAGTCCCTGTCTTTCCCAGGTACACAGCAATGATGGTTCTATTATAACAATGAACCCCACGGATCTTTTTATTTTGTTCCTTCTCTGCTTCCTGTGCAATACCAACTTTTATTACAGGCTAGTGTAACAGAGAGCTCTGTTACTTTAAGATAAAGGCAGCCCAGACAGGGAGCACTGCAGGGCAAGCAGGACACAGCAGCTGCCACTTGCCAGGGCAACAGGGCAATATGAGGCAATCAGCAGACACCTGCAAGTGGTCGGCTGACCAGATGTAGGCACTGGCAGGGCCCTGGGAGTATATAAGCCCAAGGCTGGTGCTGGCAGGGGTGTCTGTCCCTGGCTGTGACAGGGGAAGGAGCTCCTGTCCAGTGAAGCCACCCAGGCATGCTGGGCTCACTGTTTTGCTGCCCATAGGAACAGAGAGGCTCAGGGAACTTGTGAGGTATCCTGGCTAGAAGGCATGCTATATTAGGGGTAAATGTTTGCCCTCTTAAACAGACAGAGGGCTGCTACTTTGTTAGTATTATGTTATAGCCTAGGGGCTTATGTTATGTTGTTGTTTGTACCAGTGGTTTGGGATGAGTCTGGAAGGAGAGGTACAAAGGTGTCATTAGTGCCCAGGGGGCACTTTACTGCCTTGAGCCCTGCAGGGGCAGGCTTAAGCAGTTATTGAGCCCAAAAGGCGCAGCCACACAGGAGACTGTATTGTCTGAAATAAAATTTAATGAGAGTACTCATGTCATAATGCATCAGCTTCAATTCATATGCAAAGCAGGGCAGATTTCTAAAAAAAATATCCTCACGGTAAGAGCATATAAACATATTGCTATTGCAATGCTTTAATGGAAGATGTGTTTTAGTGAGGATTTTGAAAATGAGAATGGAACACAAGTTATTGAACTCCCTGCTGGGGGACCTGGGTGAAATTTAATGGCTGGTGATATGCACAAGGTCGGACTGAATGATCTAATGGTTTCTTTTGGCCTTGAACTCTGAATCTTTTAAAGGAACAGTAGGATAGGAGTCAAGGGTTGAGCTTTCTAGTCCTCTGCATCTATTTAACCTCACTCACACCAAAGGAATTACAGGCTCTGGAGCTATACCTGGTGAACAAACTACGTAACTCTCAATGCAGACTACGTAACTCTAAATCACATTTGCATGATAGACATTACAAAACTAGTCACAGAACCTGGTTCAACTACATCTGGTTTAGCTAAACTACATCCATTGAGCTTTAGTTACCACGTGATGATCGGGCCCTTACATGATATGTATCATGTTATGGGCTGTAATGCATTATCAGGTTATAAAGTATATAATCATGTATGTGTGTTCTCATGCTTTGGCTCTCTACTTTGGCTCATGCTTTGGACATATGGGCAGAAAACAACAGAATGCAATTCAACAAGGAGAAATGCAAAGTGCTGTACCTAGGGAGGAAAAATGTCCAGCATACCTACTGCATAGGAAATTACCTGCTTGGTGGCACGGAAGCGGAAAGGGATCTTGGAGTCCTAGTGGACTCCAAGATGAACATGAGTCGTCAGTGTGACGAAAGCCATCAGGAAAGCCAATGGCACTTTATCGTGCATCAGCAGATGCATGACGAACAGATCCAAGGAGGTGATACTTCCCCTCTATCGGGTGCTGGTCAGACCGCAGTTGGAATACTGTGTGCAATTTTGGGCACCGCACTTCAAGAGGGATGTGGATAACCTGGAGAGGGTCCAGAGAAGGGCTACACGTATGGTTAAGGGCTTGCAGGCCAAGCCCTACGAGGAGAGACTAGAGAACCTGGAACTCTTCAGCCTCCGCAAGAGAAGGTTGAGAGGCGACCTTGTGGCTGCCTATAAGTTCATCATGGGGGCGCAGAAGGGAATTGGTGAGGCTCTACTCACCAAGGCGTCCCTAGGGGTTACAAGAAATAATGGCCACAAGCTAGCAGAGAGCAGATTTAGACTGGACATTAGGAAGAACTTCTTCACAGTTAGAGTGGCCAAGGTCTGGAATGGGCTCCCAAGGGAGGTGGTGCTCTTCCCTACCCTGGGGGTCTTCAAGAGGAGGTTAGATAAACATCTAGCTGGGGTCATCTAAACCCAGCACTCTTTCCTGCCTATGCAGGGGGTCGGACTCGATGATCTGTTGAGGTTCCTTCCGACCCTAACATTTATGAATCTATGAATCTGTTCATTTTGCACTGCTGAATGTTTGCAACTTGTGCCAGGGCATATGTCACACATGCCTTGTCTTGTCACTAGGTAATGGGTCTTGGGGCCCTTTCAAACTAGAAGGCAGACCTGGAACGATGGGCCCATGTCTTAAGATGACATTAAGGCCAAAATAATTTCACAAACTGAAATGACTGGAGAGAGCTAGGAACCACCCTTAGAAATGCACTCCTCGTTCTTTGCATGTTGTAGGTAACATTGTCAAAGCAAAAAGCCTTCTGCAATAGTGCTAGGAGTCAATAATTTGGATTAATCAAAGGTAACTGATTTACGTTCAGAAGGTCAGCAGTAAAATCTCTTCATGGGTAGCTGCTTTAAGATGTTTAGCCAGCATGACATGGGGTGCCAATTTCAAAGTGCTCAGAACCACTGCACTTGCTTTTGTGTGCTGCCAGATGGTCATACAGTGGGTGCCTCACATCTTCAGTTTGTTTCAATTATTCTGTCTTGCTGGCCACTGCTCTTCTGATGTCAGGCAGAGAAATGCCAGCCAGCAAGTACACACTGCTTAGGCTTGTAGGCTTTAGACATCCTGTGATTCCTCAGCAGCTATCATTCACCATAAAGTCAAGGCACTTAGCATGTACAGGGCATGCATACTCAGCAAAGTTGAGAGCTGGGGCAGTGGTTTAGAATTAAGGGGATAGCTCTCCCCTTCAAGTTAATGAGCTTATATAAAATGTTATGAGTGCTTACCTCTGCTTTTGTCTTCCTGATGCTCTTTGTATGAGAAGGTTCGATTGAGGGTGACTCCAAGGTAAACTGGGTTTGGAAAGTGGGATAATAGGGTGCTGGACCATGTAATGTTGAGCTAGCAGTTGGCCTCATGGATTTTTTCAGATGGAAGGTACATACTTGTGTTTTCACTGGGTTTTCAATCCAGTGTGAGGTTAAGCCAATTAGTGCTTCACTTAAGGATTTTGCAAAAGGGTCAAGGCCAGTGTTTTGGACAGTTGTGCACAGGTTGTCTGGATAGATGAAATATTTTGTTTCCAAATCAATTGGCTAGTCATTCATATAGATGTTATACCACAGCAGTGCAAGTACGCTTCCTTGGGGGAGGCCATTAATCTGTCACCTCCATCTGCTTTGCTTCCCATCCAATTTGACAAAAAAAGGCTATTTTTAAACAGGGTTCATATCAGCTTTGTAAGGTGTAGATCTTTGTTTCATTTCCAGGGTCTTGTGGAGGAGTCATCAGGGGTTAACTGTATCATAGGCGGCTGTTGGGACAAACACAACTCTGGTGATTTGACTTCTTTCAAAACCATCTCCTGATGACCTGCTCGGGTCCCTTCCGACTCTACCAGCTATGAAACTATAAAGGCCGGGGAGTGGGGGGCCATGCCCTGGATCTGCATGCTTGAGTTGGGGCAATGCCTTGCTTTTCCCGGCAGGGTACTTGGTCGCGCTGTACTTGGGCTGGGCAGCGGCAGTGCTGGGAGTGAGGCCATGGGGGAGGGGGGGGAAGGGCTGCAGCCACCCCAAAATTCACTGTAGCCCCCCAACCCCCTCTCCCAGCACCACCCACCCTGAGCACAGTGCAACCAAACACCCCCACCGTAAACAGCACAGTGCTGCCCTAGCCCCAGCCCACAGCCCACCCCAAACTATGTGCAGATCTAGGGACATGCATTGCCCCACGCCCTCCCGGGCTGCATGCCCCCCTTCACATGCTCCCCAGATGAGCCACTCGGCTCCATTGCACACCCCACCCCAGCTGTGCAGGGCTTGCCCCAGCCCCACTCCCTCCCTCACCGCCATTGGCGGGGGGGGGGGGACCAGATTGAGGCCCCAGTGGTAAGGGAGGGAGTGGGGCTAGTGCCAGGGCCTTGATCTGACCTGACCCCCTGCCCTTTCCCCTCCCGCTTTACCTCCCCACAGACTTACCTGCTGGGTGGGTAGAAAGGGAGGGTAGATCTTGGGTTACTTTTAAATTTCAAAGGTGATCTCTGACTTAAAGGTTGGAGATCACTGGTCTAGTTCATACTGCTGCCCATAGTCTTTGTATAGACCAGTGGTTTGCAGCGCAGGCCTGGGATGTAATTCCTGTGACAGCTCCATGGGATGTTCTTTCTTGCAGACTTCTGTACAGCTTTTATAAATCATTCATAGTTCTCAGACAATGCTTTGATGGTTTTGACTGTGGCGTCAAGATATTCTGAAAGGGTTGAAACCAGCAAAATGGCACTGTTATAGCTGTTAGTATGTCTTTGATCTGAATGCCAATTGGTTGATGTAGGGAATATGGGATAGGGTATAATACAATTTTATTACTTAGCTCAATGATGGTATCAATGGTAAACATAAGGTCTAGATTGTATCCTTGTTTCCAGCACCTGCTATTGAAAGATTTAGGTAGCTTTGGGTCATGGATCAAACTCAGCTGGTATGCATCTGACCAAGCTTCTACTGCTTCACTGTTTTTATTGATCTCATTATAGCCCCATTGCATGCTGTAGCTGTTAAAGTCACCACTGGTCACCCTTGGTTTATTCTGAGTGATCCCTGGTATATTTGTAAAGTTGAAACTCAGGTGGCTTGTAAACTGAAGTAAGTGTGATTCTGTTCAGTCTGACAGTCAGGATTTCAATGTTTTCTAGAATCTTTGCTGTAGAATTTATGGGCATTCCAGGTTTAACAAATATGGCACTTCCAAATTGCTTGTATGGTCTTTCAATCACCATAGTTATTCCAGGTATTGAAGAATGATTATTATGAGACCCCAGTGCAGCCCTTGTAAGCACAAGGCATCACACTTGACTCTTACATATATTTACAATCAGTTCTTTTTTCACCATTAAAAACCCTTCAAGGTTTGGGGACAGTACTGTCAATGCTGGGGGGCTCGTGGCTAGTTCAGTCTCAAAGCATTATGATTGGTTATAGTTGATCAATATGTAGGGTCAAAGTCTTGGCTTGGAGTGTTAGCAGAATTTGCAGGTATTACCTGACAGGGTTCATGACACGAATGCTTCTGCTATAGCAGCAATGGTCTGACTGTTGGAAAAGGTCAGACCCATTCCTACAGTGTTTTATACCAACAGACAAGTCCCCTACTGGGCACAACCTTGACAGAGAAATGTGGGTCAAGCTAACAAGCTAAGACCTGCATACAGATGCTTCAAAGCAACACTTCATGAGATAAATGGTTTGGACAGTCCCCTATGTGAATCCAGTGTCCAACGAACAGCACAACACTTAATTGAAACCTGCAATCTTTACAAAAGCCCAGATGGGGTAGATGGAATCTGCACATTGAACAATAATACCAGACAGTGGCTCATAGATTTGGAAGTTGGTATCTGATGCCATACAAAAGAAACAGCAGCACAAGTCATATACTCAGCAATTGAAGTGAGTGGGGTTTGAATTTTCCTCTCTAAAAAGAACTAAGGGCCAGGACTCTCTGGATAGGTGGCTGTCATATTTTTGGGTACATTCATTTTGAACAAGCAACTGTTCTTTCACTTTGTTATGGGTGCTTGATTGGAGCAGAATTACTTCCTGTAAGCATAACCTCACATGGAGAAATGTGGGGGCCTTAGCAGTGTGCAAGCATTTCCATGGATCATTTGAAAACATGTTCTTAAAAGGCTGATTAAGCTGAAAAGAGCAAAGGAATTTCAGAGCTAGAACTGGGACTCTAACTCATTCTACTTTGCCTTGGCATTGCAGGACTCTTACAAAACTGTGTCACTGAGAGCAGCCAGTAACCTGAAAGAAGCCAACTCTTCAGGGACAATGTCTACAGTTTGTCATTGTCCAGTCTGAAGTCAAAGACCCTTGATTATGATTGCTGTCTTTGTCCTCTGCTGCCATCTTGTGTCAAAAAGCCAAACTTCCAGTTGATACTTGGGACAGCCTTCTTCCATAAGTACAAAAACATTAAGTAGAAGGTAGGGTAGGTTTGCACCTTATCAAATAACAAAAGTAGATAGGGTTACCATATTTCCAGTTTCAAAAAAATGATGCCTGTGGCAGGGAGGGTGTATATGATTTTAGGGGGAGCAGTGATATGCCAGTGCCCTGCCCCTCACTCCCAAGCCACACTTTGCCCCAGCTAATACCCCTCCCTCTGGACCTGCATCCCCCTGCCCTGCCTATACCCTGTGCTCCTAACCCACAGGCCCCTGCCCTGCTGCAGCCCCAGCACTGGCAGGCTCCCTTCCCTGCTCGTATGCCAGCACACACATGCACACTCCCCAGCCCTGTCCCTCCAAACCTCTGCTCCCCACAGACTTACATGCCTGCAGCTACTGGTACATGCGCAGAGACATATGATGCCCTGGCATCCAATTGCCTTCTCCTACTCTCCCAATCCCCAAGCAGCTCCTTGCTGGGGCAAGTTGAGAAGTGCTGAGAAAGCAGATGCAGAGCAAAATCCAAGATATTTACTGATATTTTTAAGAAGTGCCCAGACAGAGATGGGAGGACTGAAAAAGAGGGCATGTCCAGGAAAACCTGGATATATGGTAACACTATATATATCAAAAGCTTTCATGAGCTGCATCTTTTTTCATCAGATTCAAAGATGTTCAATAGTTGTAAATAAAGAGTAATTATTAAGGGTCCATGTCAGAATGGATGGAGGTTTTGAGTGGAGTCCCACAGGGGTCTGTCCTCAATCTGGTGCTATTCAACACATTTATTAATGCTGGCATAGAAAGCTTCCTGAGCAAGGTTGTAGATTATACAAAACTGGGAAGGATTTGGGGGATGTGAGCACAATTCAGAAGGATCTTGACAGATTGGAAAGTTGGGCTGGCTAACAAGATGAAGTTCAATGTGGCAAAGTTCAATACTGCACCTTGGGTGGAATAATCAAATACACAAATACAAAATGGGGGACACCTGGCTGGATGGCAGCTCTATGGAAAAGGACTTGAGAGTCTTCATAGACCACAGACTCAATATGAGTCTGCAGAGTGATGCAGCCACACACAGGCATATGCAGTTTTGGGATGCATTAGGAGAAAGACCTGAGAGGTGATAGTACCTCTCTACTCAGCATTAGTTAGGCCTCATCTGAAGTACTGTGTGCAGTTCTGGGCTCCACATTTTACAAAGGATGTGGAGAAGTTAGAGAGGATCCAGAGCTGGGCAACAAAGCTGATCGAGGACTTGAAAGGTAAATCATATGAGGAGAGGCTGAAGGAGCTGGGCCTGTTCAGCTTGTGAGAAAGACATTTAAAAAGGGATATGATAGCTGTCTTCAAATACTTGAAGGACTGTCACAAAGAAGAGGAAAAGCACCTTTTCTCTCTTGCTGCAGAGAGTAAGACATGGACCAGTGGCCTGAAGTTGCAGTAGAGTGGGTTTAGATTGGATATTGGGGAAAAACTGTTTCACTGTTAGAGCAGTGAGGCAGTGGAATAGGCTGCCTAGGGAAGCTGTGGACTCTCCATCAATGGAGGCATTCAAGAAGAGTTTGGACAGCCCCTAGTCATCAATGACCTAGGCATAGCTATGCCAATTTTCTACCATAGCTATTTCCCATGATTCTGGGCTTTGCTGGTTGCTCCCACCCCCTCCTCCCATTTCCTTTTTTCCTGTTATATGTTGGGATGTTTTTAAGCCTCCCCAGAGGTACTGGGTGTTCGCTACAGCTAAGGCTAGGGACTTTAACTGTAGTGTGCTGATTCTTCTGCTAGCAGCAAAGCCAGAGGTTCCTGGCTAGAGGGTCTTGCCACTCTGCTCAGGGTCAGACTGATGGCCCTATTTGGGATCAGGAAGGTCAGATTGATATGGACAGTGGGGATTTTTTGCCTTCCTCTGTTTCAGGGGGCATGGCCCTCTACCTGGGACCTCTTTAGCACATATTAACAACCCTATAGAAGCAGGACATTGGCTTCTATGGTTCTTCTGCTTTACCTGTCGTAGGTTAGGGTGCTGGGTCTACGTTTTGTCAGGGTCAAACTCTTATGTAGAGCTTAAATTACAGTTGTATGGGATGGTTTGAATAGGGATAATCCTGCCTTAGGCAGGGGGTTGAACTAGATCAGTACTTCTCAACCCATGAGTCATGACCCAAAAGTGGGTCGCAAGAATATTTATGCACGGAAGTGCAGGTTTCACTTTGCAGGCTGCAAGGGGAAATCCGCGCTTTCGCAGCATTCTAGCCTGCAAGCAGCTGCTGGGGGTGTACCCAGAACACAGCCAGGCAGGGTTGTGGGAGCAACCCCAGCAGCCAGATAAAGGTAAGTGTATGGGGAGAAGGGGGGTTGGAGTGCCAGGGCTTGTGGACTGTCAGGGTTCGGGTGGCAGTGTGTGCATGGGTTTGTGTTGGGGGGCAGGTGCCTGCCAGCACTGGGGAAAGGTGGATGGGTGCCAAGGCTGAGGCAGGCAGGGGGATGACAGAACTGTGGGTTGTGCACTGGCAGGGCCAGGGGGGTGTGGTTTGGGACAAGCCATTGATCTTGGCAAATGGGTCCCAGTAGGAAAAAAGGTTGAGAACCACTGGACTAGATGACCTCTGGAGGTCCCTTCCAGCCCTACTTCTCTATGATTCTATGCTGTACAAAGAAATTGTACATACTGTGCACTAGTAGGACCAAACTTTTTGGCAGGTGCATCACAATTTAGTCTCATGCACTCAATTAGTACCATTCCAAACTCCTTCCTCTGCCTAATCAGTAGTTCTGCTTTCTACTCCCTGCACAGTCTACTGCTTTGTTTTCGGCTTGCTACCCTATCTGCCACTGTACTGCCTGTCCCCTCCCTGGATTGGGGAGATGGGTCCAATCTACAATCTGAATCCAGATCTGAATTTCACCTTTTAATTCTATGGGCCAAATGCTATCATAGTAGCACCACGTATATATTCCAGTAATTTTTTATCATAATATATGTTTGAGTGGTCATAAATCAGGCTAAAATTTTAAAATAAAGGGCCTGCTATATGAAAAATGGTTTGTGAACCTGGAGAATTGAAGAGGCAGCATCAAGTGGAATTTAAGATAAGGAAAGTAAGGAAATCAGTTCTCCATGTAAATCTGATGCCTTTCACTTCTGAATTTAGATCTGGTAAAAGCAGTGGGGACTGGTGATACTGGGCTCATCGACATGAGATGCGAATGCAGTAGTTACTGCACATTTGTTTAGTACTGGTATAAACAAGTACTAAATAAATGCTCAGTAAGCTAAGTTACTGCTCAGTAGCACCAGCGAGCACCCTTTTTGTGGTGCTACTCTGCAGTAGCCCAATACTACTGCACAGTAGTAGTGAGTCACATTTTTTGCCATGCAACACTACTGTGCAGTAGTATTGGGCTACTGCACAATCATCATCTCATCTGTACATCATCTGGCCCCTTGTTAGTAAAGTTTTCTGCTTAGCTCTGAAATGGGTGGAGCAGAATTAGTTTCCTCAAACTGATCCATCTATGTCCTCCAGCCCTGCTGGCCTGGCAGATGTCCTGATGTGAGCCAGGCCCCACCATAAGCTGCACTGAGGCTAATTCCAGCTTTTAACAAAGGTTGTTATTAGACGGTAACAATATTCAGTGACTGCAGATCTAGGCTATGTTTCAGTGGATGATCTAGAAGCAGAAGGCTTCTAAAACCAACTCCATCTCCAAAGGGTATGGTATCTCCCAATACTCTTCACCACTGAGAGCTGACATTTCTGGTCCTGCTGTCTTTTGCACACTATACAAGATAGCAAGAATTTGTGAACATGGAGTAGTGAATGCATGCTACAGACATTTTTTGGGCAAACTACTTTTTGCTACAGTATTCTGGCAGACAAGTGCATTTAGCTATTGGTATACATTATGGGGTGGCATCACCCCACAGAGCCTGGTAAGGAATTTTGCAGTTAGAGGCTGGAAGCAAGGTCAGTCTGCTAGCACCATATATCCACAACATGAGACAGTCTCTCCCCATGAAGCACTCAAGTCTAACTGCACAAAATCATACAGCAAGGTGAAAGGACTTGACACAGGTCATGCAGTAGGCATGGAAAGTGGCTGGAAACGGCACCAGTGCCTTTAGGCTCCAGGCACTGTGCCATGGAGTATAGCACACTGCTTCTCATCAGAGAGTCCATTGCATGCAAGAACTTCAATTGACCCTACTGACTACTGAACAAGATCACACAAAATGCATTGTGCAGCACCTCTCCTGCATTTCTAGTGCTAAGGCAGGCATCTTTCTTGAAAAATCACACTGCAAGAGGTATCCCAGCAATTGAAACAAAGGACAGAGATGCTCAGGGGGCTGGGGTCCAAGGTAACTCTCAGGGTGACTTCCAAGAGGCAAGCAAACTAATTAATTACACCACTAAATCCCCTTCTCCCTGAACATAGAGTACTCCTTACCAAGTTGAAGGAATGTTAGAGTAGGATTTGGAGACTAAGATGATAAGGCAGGCTTAGCTGATGATTAGTAGGTTTGCCTTCACTCACTGCAATATGAGAAACAATCTTCTATATTGTACAGTACACAGTGGTCTTGGACTCTAATTATGGGGATGCTCTGGGACAGGATGTGGTATCCCTCGTGCCCTGCCTCTAGTTCACTTTCAGACACGTTTAGTTTGTCTAAGTCTGTCTCTGGGCCTTGTTACATGGTAATTTCCAATGACTTCTAGAGCTCTTAACCCCTGGATTGGCCAAACATTAACACCTTTAAGTGGTTAAAACCACTTGTTATTCAGCTTAGAGTTATGCGACTCCAGAGCAGCCTTATCTCTAAGCCTTATAACCTTCTCCTGTTCCATTAAGGTACGGCCACTCCCCACAGCTATTCTGCGCCCCTCCTGAGTCACAGAGATTGGGGGCTCCCATGTGCCGCAGAGTTGGGCATGGTGCCTCTGTCCTTGTGCTCCCACTGGACAGAACAAGTGCCACATCCCTGGAGCACCTGGCAGCCACAGTGCTTCGCACTGCTCCCACTGGGCAGAGCGAACACTGCAGTCCTGGAGCATCCAGTGGGAGCAGCGAGCCAGTTAGAGTGGCAGTGGGAGGCACCATGGCTGCTGGGAACTCCAGGGCTGTGGTGGAAGGAGCAACGAGTCAGTCTGGGCAGCAGCAGGAGGCACAGCAGCTTGCAGTGCTCATTCTGCCTGGTGGGAGCAGTGAGCTGGTTCTGCCTCTACCTGCTACTTCTGCCTCAGCTCCACAAGTCTCTAGTGGCAAGTCACAGCTGTGCAGGTAAAGGACAGTCAGAGAAGGTTTTATACCTTTAAGGTGTGACTACTCCACTAAGCCAATTATAACAGGGAGCCCAAGACTCCCCATTACTTTGAGGGAAAAACAACACCAGAGAGGTCCCCAAGTAGGGAAAACATTGCACATGATGAGCTGGCTGTAGGTGAACAGGCAGCCATGAGCCAGAGGCTATGAGTGCTTATTGCAGAGCTAGCTGCTCTGCAATAGTAGTACAATAGGGCAGAGCCCTGCTTGGGCAGCAAAGGTATGGCTAAAGCAGCCAGGGCAGCAGAAGTAAGCTGCCATGGGAACTAGACAGCAGGCCCTGATTGGAAACACCTGCAGGTGGCTGTGGGGGGCACCTGACAAGAAAGGGCAGGGTTTGAAAGGTATATAAACCCAGAGCATGAGTCAGGGCAACTAGTCTGTTGGTGCAGGAGAAAGAGCTCTGAAGCAAGATGGTTGTGGCTGCATGACTGGTGACAGCTCTGTTATGCCTAAAAACAGCAAGTAAGAAGCTGAGGGCTGGTAGGGGATGAGGACCTAGGATGCATAGGTGTTTTGATATACAGTCAGTGAGTTAAGAGTTTTAGTTATAGCCAGAGTGTTTGTTTTTTATTTGATTCACACCAGCAGTTTGGATAGGGACTACTGGAGCTGGAGGCAGTCCCAGCAGGGCCAAGGACCAGTACCCAAAGCAGGGCAGAGATGGAGCCAAAGCAAGTGAGAGCCCTAAGCAGGGAAGAGACAGGGCTAGAGATCCCAATATGAAGAACAGGGCAGAGACAGGACGGGGAAACCCAGTGCCTGAGAGGGATGAGAACCAGAGCCAAAGCCCTGAAGCTCAAGAGGGGCTGAAACCAGAGCTGGAGAGCGTGGAACCAGGGCTGGTGGCCCACAGACTAAGACCGTGAACTACAGAAGGCTTGGAGCTGGGAGAGCTAAGGCCAGAGCCCAAGAGGGGTGAGACCAAGGCCAGGGGCCTGAAGCCCAAGGGGGAAACTAGGGCCTGTGAGGATGGAACAAGGGCTGAAGCCCAAAACAGATCCAACACTGGGCCTAAGCTAAAGGGACCCGTGAGAGAGGGGTGAAGGTTGAAAAGTCCAAGGCTTCAACGAGGGCTTAGAGGTTTGTGGTGGTCTGATATTGGGCATTTTGCCCCAGCCAATCTGAGAGATGACCAGTAACATCTATGAAGCATGGGCATGGTCGTAGGTGATGTTGGAGGCCACAAATTTAGCCCTTAAGCAATTAGTGCCTTGGGGACACAGATGGGCTGGGAGGGCCTACCTAGAGTTGAGGGCAGGACAGGGATCAGCAGGGTCAAGAAGTACTCACCAACTGATAACCAAAGGGTCACTCTGAAACCCTGGGCAGCTTTCTTTTTTCCTACTTAAGTAATATCAACAAGGTGTGGCATGTTAGAGAGGTACCTCAACAGCCAGAGCAGAGCAGGAGCTGTGTGGCCACCATGGGGCATTACAGCCATCCTTGGGGCTCAGTCCTGCTACACTTGTTTAACATTAAGCTCATTTAACATTTGAGTAGCTTACCATGTAAGTGTAACAATGCCCTCTGTCTCTCTCCACGCTGTTCTCCACCCCCACCCCAACTTGGGCTAAGGACAGACCTTGCTCTGGATTCGCCTTGACACCCTCAAGAAGGGGCAACGGTACTTCTTGCAGTTCAGAACAGGTACTGCCAGGCAGTGCTACCAGTGTGTGCAAGTCCTTGGAATTTGGTGTACATCTGTAGTCATTGCTGCAGTGATGGCAACTCATGGAGATGCATTGGAGCTAGCTGTGACCTAAGTGATTGAGATAGTGAGCACTGTAGCCTTCATCAGCACAGAGCTCAGAGGAGGCTGTAAAAGCTGCTTGAGCTAAATATTGAAGGTGGCAGTCATTAAGTCCAAACTGAGCTCTGTACTGCTTCAGCTACCCTGCAACCAGTACCCAAAGCTGTTAGCATGAAGCTAGCAGCAGCATGTCTACATGACACTGCAGCCACAGCAGTGCTCACCAGGGGTGTGAGAAGCAGGCCCTATTTGATTAGGATTCAGTCTAAATCAGGGACAATGATTCAATTCGTTGATTCGGATCACTGTCCCTGCTTCGATTCAGCCAAATCTGAATCTGAAGATTTGACGCTGATTTGGAGAATCAGTGATTTGGACATAGAAAAAGCTTTTAAAGCTGTGTCTACATAGCTTGAGGTAGTAGGCACGGCTCGTGAACACTGTGATGCTGGGGCATCCCAAAGGAGTGGGGGGGGGGGGGGGGCCTCCATGTGCTCGATGGTGAACCCAGAAGTGGACTGGAAGTACTTCCGGTCCACTTCTGGTTGTGCTGCTGGGGAGCCCCCAGTGCTTCTGTGGGACATTCCATGCACCCTAGCATCACAGTGCTCACAAGCCCCTGCTACCTAGAGGTATGTAGAAAAAACATTTAAAGCTGTGTCTATGTCCAAATTGTCGAATCTTTCCAAAGCTCCTCCTTCAAGGAAGATGACTGGTAGCCAAGTTTCCAGGTTGAACCTAGCTATAAAGTCTGTGTCAAATATTTCTTGGTACATTTAGTATTTAGTCACAGTAGCTGAATGACTGGGCTTATTTGAAGTCAGAAATGGCACCAGAATTGTGCTCCATCATGATAGCACCAGGTCTCATAGTGAGAGGGACAGAAAGATGGAACTTCGGACCCAGCTCTCCCACATCTTTTCTTCAATTTGGGGGATATCTAATTTGAACATACCTATTTGGATCTAACATCTAGTGTGAGTCATGCCAAAGAATCCAAACAGAACAGCTGCCACCTTGACAGATGTCTGTAATCAGATATGATGCTGCATCCAAACTCCAGGCCTCACACACTGCTGTACAGTGTGAAGCCTGTTTGTCAAGTTGATATTTTGCCTCTGCATAAGGTGGTAGTTTTTAGGTGGAAGTGGAGGGGAAGGGGAATGTGTGTCGGGGGTATCTTTTGCCTTCTGAATGTCTGAACTAGTAATTATGGAGACACTTCCCACAGTAATATCGAGTACATTCAAAAGGGGAAAAAATGAGTTTGTGGTGGTTCAAATCTTTGGGTGCCCACTGCCACCAAAGAGGACAATGAGGAGGAGGACAGATGGCAAATAAAGGGAGCCCAGGGCTGGCTTCTGATTCTGTTGCAGGAACAGATGTTATGGCTCTTACTATAATTGCTGCTCTTCCCATTTCCTTAGTGGGGCCAGCATTATGCAAATTGCTGCTCTTCCCATTTCCTTAGTGGGGCCAGCATTATGCATTTTTTCTCTTTTGGCAGGGGTGAGAGAAAGTAAAAGCAGTTTAACATTAATGTTCACATGTGTCTCTTCAGAGATGACTGGAAAACTGCCTGCATCAACAGAAGGTTTGTTTTTCTGTCCCATGAGTTTTTGTTGTTCTCATGCCAGGACTCTTTGGTTTGAATGGGACTATTTAGGCTTGTCAAAGCTTTTCATAACCTTAACAGGCTCCTTTTAGATACAAGCTAAATAGAATGTGTTTAGCTTGCTCTGACTTTAAGAGGAAGAGACTAGGGGAGCCTTTTAAAACATGATTTCTTTCCACTAATTCCACTATGGTGAAGCTAAGCTGGCAGGCTGAGAAATAGCTACTTGGATTCCAAAGGGACCCATCAAAGGGGTCTGCTCAGATGATCTGCTCAGTCCTTTCCAACCCTATCAACTATGAAACAAAGGCTGAGGCACTGCTCGGATGAAGAAGGCCAGCAGAATCTGTCCCCAAACTGGAGCCAGGATTTGGATTCTAAGGGTACCTTGCACCAGTGACCAGTTAGTCACAAACAGTCCTATTGAAGTCAGTGGGCACTTGTACGTGTTGTGGGGTTTAATCCTCATTAAATTAAATAGGTTTTAAAAAAATGTAATTGTTTACTTTAGAGTGTTGGCATGTACTAGGCTTTTGAACGTATTAAGCCCAGTGTGCCTACCCCGCTGCTGTCTTCCCTACTGAATTACAGCAGGGGGAGCATGTAAACCAGTAATACACCACTAATCCCCCCCCTCCTCACTCCTGAACCCCCCTGCCCAGGAACCTCATGCTAACCCCACTTTAATACCCCGCTGCCAAGCCGTGACAGACACCCCACAACCACATGAACTTCTACCCCTCTTATACCCCCTTAAAGGACCCTTCTTACCCCACAAATGAGGGGTCCCCATGGTAACCCATGGTCATCACAACCCCACCCCATCCACCCCCAAACCCACCCAGTGGGGAGGGAACACTTCAGCTTCCCCCATCTGCCTAAATAGGTGCCCTGTCACTTGCACCCCCTAGGCTCCTGTCTCTAGCAGGTGACCCATGGCAGGGACCCCCATGCCAAGCTGAGTGCATCATCCCCTCCCACACACCCAAACTGCATGAATTCCCATGTAAGAAAATAATACAAATTATATTTATGTATTTATAATTATTAATTATATTTATTTATGAGGTGAGGAATGGGTGGCCAACTTGCTCCTTATCCTCCTCTGTGTCATTGGTAATGATTGCAGTTGGTGTGGGGGGAAGAAGTGCACCACCTGTGGTGGTGGTGGCAGTGTATGCACCACCACGCATCATGGGGGGAGGGGAATGTAGACCAAAACCTTGTGTCAACCTGACAGTTTGTTTTCCATGTTCCAAGACTACATTTTCCAGCATCCCCCAGTGGTCAGGAATTGGGATGTTTTTCATGGGGACCCCTGCTGGAGCTGCACATACGCACATGACTGTGTCTGGCATGTGGCACAACTCTGTGCAATGTTGGGGAAGCTATAGTCCGCACGACCCTCTGACCCTTTCTGCCAGACCTAATGGCATGGTGTGCATCTCAGCATGTCGAGAAAGAAGAAAATGTAATAAATGGACACCTTTCCTTTACTCCAAAAACCATTCTTTCCATGCTTGAATAATCTTAAATATTGGCTAAGAGGCTGGCTGGATAGTTGGAAACTGGAAGCTGGCTGGATATTGCATTAAAAGCCTCAGACACCTTTAAGAGGATTATTGTCCTCCCAACAACCAAGGCAAATGCACCCCCTCCCCCCCACGCAAAAGCTGAGGACTCCTGCAGGCTGCTCATACCATGAACCCCCCCCCCTCCCCCCAGCTTGGGCCAAGGAGAGGTTTAATTAACCCTTCATGGGGCATGGCCCATCCGGGGAGGCTAGGCTACTGGGTGTCAGGGGGCTAGGCCACCCCCACCCCAGGCCAGGCATCTGTTCCATCCCCTCCCCACAATCCCCTGCCCATCCTCTATCCCCAGCCTCCCCACTACTACAGACAAAAATGTACTGAAGACACAGATGTTTTCTGGTGCAAATAGGCAGGAATTTAATTTTGATAGGAAGAACCAGCCAGTGCTAGGTGTCAGCAGCATCTATAATATGTGCTGGCAGGCAATCCCACACAAGAGCTGCCTGACCAGCATTTCCATGCTCGTACTGCTGTATGCCACGTGCTGCCCACCCACATCTCTGTCTGGCTGCTGCCTTTGTCTGCCTTGTGCTTCGTCAGCCCACAACTCCCTAAAAACCTCCCCCCTGTTTTCACAAATATTATGGAGCACACAGGCTGCCACTATAATGGCCATTATGTTTTCTGGCTCCAACTTGAGCTTGCAGTCCAATGCCCTCCACCATACTTCAAAGTGACTAAAGGCACATTTAACAGCCATCCTGCATTTGCCGAGGTGGTAGTTGAAAGCCATCTTCTGTAGGTCAATAAAGTGCCCCCCATAAGGCTTCATGAGCCAGGTCTTGAGGGGATAAGCAGCGTTGGCTATTATAAGCAGGAAGACAGCAACGCCACAGATCACTGTTGGGGACTCGAGGTGCACAGTGTCCTTTCTCCAGCAAGCCAGACAGCAGAGAATTTCTAAAAACTGGTACATCATGTGCACTGCCCGCCCACCCTGTATAAATGTTCGTGAACCAGCCATGGTGATCCACCATGGCTTGCAGGATCACCAAGACAAAAATCCCTTCCTGTTCATGAATGACCACCCCTTCCCTCCCTGAGGGGGATTGCACAGGGATGTGTGTGCTGCCTAAAGCCCCCAGACAGGGAACCCCATGGCATTGAAGCCGTCAGTAACTTACTGGGGGTTACTGAAGCAAATAAAGTTGTTCACCATGATGTCCTGCAGCAGCTGGTATACCTTGTGAGTCATCAGCTCAGCTGTTCAGGGAGCCTTGCCAAACTGGTTCATGATGTAGCAGAGGTTGTATGAGGTAGCCAGTTTCATGATGGCCATAGCCACTCTCCTGTCCAGCACTATGGCCTAATGCATGACAGTGTCCTGCCTCACAATTTTTGCCCCCAGCATCAAGACGATGTGACAAAATGTCTCCCTGATCATTCAGAATGTCTTGAGCCACCATTGATCGTTCCAAGTGGTCTGTATGATTTGCACCTACCAATACATGCTGCTTGCGTGGGCCCAGACATTGCGGTTGCTGCTCCTGAGGGTGATCCACAGAGCCCTGTCAGTGTCCACTTGTGCACCTGTCTCTCAGCTACCCACTCCACCACACATCTAAGCCCTTTTTTCATGAGGTGCATCTACATGCAGGCAAATCTCATCACAAGCGTTTAGAAGCAGGAACATAGTATACTCTGCCATCATCAGCTGTGCCTCTATTTTATGCAGCAAGTCCAAGGCCAGCAACAGGATACTTAACAACAGTTCCTCCTCCTCCTCACCCATTCCGTTATGATTCTGCATTTCAGCCTCCTCAGTCATTTTGTCACCATTCTCCATGCCCATGTCCATGTCCTCTCACGTTTCATCTGGAATCTCCATTTGGTCCTCCTTGCTCATCCCATCTGGATTCCATGAAGCCAGGTTTTTTCATGTATGCAGCAGGACCACTTCTTGACACACCACACCACCACCAAGCAGGGGGCGGGGCTCTGAATGGTAACGGGAGCTGCATACAATCAATTAGCATTGCATGTGACCTCCTATCTGCATGTCAATGATTACCACAGGCAGGTGTCTTGGGCATTGGCGCAGCAGAGTCTTTGCCCTTTACCATGGTGGGTGGGTGAGGAGAAAGTGATGTACCACCCATCCGCTTCGAACTCAAATGTGGGGTTTAGGATGACCCCTGGAACCTGTTCATCTGCCCTGGGTATACAATACTGGCTTTTACTAGATCAGTGAATAGGCACACCTCAGAAGTATCTACCCAGAAAACAGTAGATAGTTCGTAAGTGTGCCTCATTCTTGAGTTATTGTCCTTTCAAAGAAGCATCTCCCCAGAAAACAGCCTTGCCCTGCAGAAACCCTGGTTTGAAGGAAACATCTCCCCAGAAAAGAGCTTTGCCTTGCACTAGCCCAGGTTTGAAGGACTCATGTATCCTAAGAAAAGAGCCCAGGCCTGCAAAAACCCTGGTTTGAAAGCAACCTATCCCCAGGAAAAAACACAACTTGCCTGGCAGTTCCCCCCAAACCCCTGCACCGATCTTCTTGAAACTTGGCAGGCTTTGTGGCCTCAGCAGAGGCTACCACTCCTGCAGTTTTCACCCTGCTATGTTGTAACTCCTAGACGTGACATGAGTTTTGCTTTCAAGAATTTGGGGTGCTGTTCCTCCCAAACCCCTGTACTGATCTTCTTGAAAATTGGCAGGCTTTATCCTCTCTGCAGAGTCTACCATCCCTGAAGAACTCATCCAAATCGGACAAAAAGTAACAAAGTTATAGGTATTTAATTTTTTCCCCCATTATACCCTGTGGCTGGATCTCTGAGGTGGCTCCGAAACGTTTCGGGAAGCCGAATGAAGCCAGCGCTTCAACCCAGATGTGCTGCTTCAGACCCCAAAATGTCCGAAGCTTCTCCGGATCCGAAGCTCTGTCCGAAGCCTCGCACAGCCCTAATGGACAGCGCTATATCTCAATAGTTACCATTAACACCTATCAAAAGGAACTAAGGCAAGCAGAGTCGCCACAACCATCAACTCCTCTCCAAACAGATGTCCCTCCGTACTTGACTCCCACCCTGTTTTGAACTGGGCCTTCTTTAGCAAACATGCTGCATTTGCAGTGCTGGATGAGCACTGCAGCCTCCTGCACCCCGCTCTCCTCCCCTAACCCAGGGATTCCCAACCATTTTATGCTGTGGACAGGCAAACTGTGGACCAGAAGTGACCACAGACCGGAAGTTTGCTGGTCCAGTCACCACATACCAGAAATGGCTGTAGACCAGCAAAATGCAGGCAGGCAGCCAACCCTTTTTTATATTCAGTATAAGAAAGGGTTGGCTGCCGGTCTGCAGTATGCCAGTCACTTCCGGACTTCTTGTCACGGCGGGGTCCTTCAGGGGGGCCGTGATCTCCTCGAGGTCCCTCGCTCCGTGTCAAGGCCGGCCCAAGGCACCCTCTTATTCTTGTCCGCCACGACTTTGATGTTCGGTATATGTTGGGAGGCTGCCTATGACTCCCTGGGCACAGCTACTCGGGACCTCTGTCCCCGTGTGTTCCTGGACCCCTGTGGTCTCCCAGTATGATGGGTGCTCCCCGGGCACCCTAGCCTTATGGGCTACGCATGGCTCCAACTCCCCCTGATATCACGCCCCAAGCCTTGCAGATGGGATAGACGTTGTCTGGTCACAATACACCTATGCCCACTCTTGGGCCTTCTCTACAATAGGCTAGTCCCCTCGGGGACGTCCTCTCTGGCCACCGGTCTTTTGGGCCCACCGCACTACTACCCTCTCTGGTATGGGCTCACCGCGCTGCTATCCCCTTTTGCCAGGGACAACCGCAGCACCTTGCCCTTCTCCTGGGGCGATGTGCCACTAACCCCTTCCGTCGGGGTCCACCGCAGCACCCTGCTCCTGTCCTGGGTTTTCCTGCGGTGCAGGCCTATCACCGGGTCCACCATGCCCGTCCTGGGCTCCTTAAATATTGCCCCTCTCGGGCTCCTCAATATCGCCCCGCTCTAGGGCTCCTAATATGGCGCTCCCACTCTTCGGGGCTCACCGTGCCCATGCTAGGGCTTCTCAATAGTCCGATGTGGCACTCCCCCTCCTTGGGGCTCACCATGCCCACCTTGGGCTTCTCAATGCTGCCTCGCTCTGGGGGCTGGGGTCTTCGTACCCTGCACACAACCCGGGGTCTTTGTTCCCCGCCTACAACCCACTGGTTGCGCTCCTTACAGTAAGCTGCGCCTGCACAGGCGCTGCACCCTCACTGGCACCAGGGTCCCCATACCACTGGGGTTCCCCCTTAAAGTACTGCACCCTCACTCAGGCACTGGGGCCCCCATACCACTGGGGTTCCCATATGAGGACACTGCGCCCTCTTGGCGCTAGGGCACCCCACACTCCCTGGGGTCCCTATGAGAATAATGCACCTTCTTGGCACTAGACTGTGCCCTCACTGGTGCTAGGGCACCCCACCCTCTCTGGGGTCCCTATGAGGCCTCCTCCAACCCCTACAGCCTCACCCAAGCCTCCGGTTGTAATACACACACTAACCAAACAAAACACAAGCCTCCTGGTTGTAACTTAACTTAAGGCCGCCTGGCTGCAACAACATAGCTCCTGTGCCACAGAGCCACAATCCTTCAGCCTGCTCGAGCAGTACTCACATCTTAGCTGAGCTCCTGCCTCTCTGGCTGCTGGCAGGGAACTGCTAGCCTGGCCTCAGCCCTGGGCTTTATAAAGGCCAGGCCCTGCCCCCTTCTGGCCAGCTGATTCTTATCAGTTGCCCTGGCAACCTGCAGCTGCGCTCCTTATCTTCACTGGGGCTCCTTATGTACTGTCAGCTCTTCTCTAGCAGCTTTCCCCTCTCTAGGAGCAGGAGCACCGAGGTGCCCTGCGACACTTCTGGTCCAGCAGCCAACTCTCCTGCGGACCAGCAGCCAACCCTTCACGGCCCAGTACCAGGCTGCGGCCTAGGGGTTGGGAACCCCTGCCCATACCTGTTAGAATGAGTTCTGCATCCCCCTCTCCCCCCAGATATAATTTCATCATTCAGTTCATTCACTGCAAAAAAAGTCGGGGTTCTGGCAGTCAAGGACATGGTGCCCTTGATTCAGTGGCACAGCAATGCTAGGGGCAGTTTGGCCTGTAGGAGGAGTACCCAGGCACAGACACTTGGATGTGATCATCATTGGGACATTATTGAGCTATCCACATGGACAATGGGGGCTGATTTAGGCCAGGCTAAGTCTATCAACATTGCTTTGTTCATAAACGGTACTTGATCACATTGTCCTGACTGCCAGTTCTGAGATACAGTTGACACCTTCACAATTATGAGTATGTGGAATTTTCAAAAAGATTCAGTCCAAGACATGTCTATATAACAGCCCTGCCAAGTTTGCCAATGACCTTTCATGACTCATGTGTTGTCAAAATACCTCAGTCTTGACCACTTATTGGGCACTAACAGCTTTCCAAAGTCTCAGAAAACCAAGTCCACCAGTACGCAGGCAATGAAGGAGGAGGCTGATACATCCATCAACCGGCGCCCCAACTAGACCTGGGTAGAACTGAAGGACTTGATTAACATTTGGTTGGAGGAAAAGATCATAGAGCAGCTGGAAAGTAGGAGGAATAAGCCGGTGTATGCTGTAATAGCAAAAGAAATGAAAGCATGAGGGCACAACCAGGAGTGGACACAGTGCCAGAGCAAAATCAAGGCCCTGAGATGTGCATTTCACCAGTCCAAGGATGAGAACTCTCATTCTGGGGCAGGGTACACAATTGCTCCTTTGTATGACCAGCTGTCCATCGTTCTTTCCAAGGATGTGGGTGAGGCTTCCTATGTCTGGGTGTTTGGGACTGGCATTGTCCTGGAGAGCACATCTACAAAAGGAACCTCAAAGTTTCCTGAGTTGGAAACTGTGAGCATGTCAGAGCAGTGAGGAGACTGTTTCATGGTGCTGGATGAGAGGGATGCCCAAGAGGAGGTGACCCTGATCATGACCCCAATCTCCCCTCTGATTCTACTGTGTAGTACAGATGAGGAGGAGGAGGAGGAAACCACTTTGGATGAGGGTACTGCATCAGAGGTTCCTCCAGAGACCCAAAGAATGGTTTCTGTTCCCAAGACACAAGAGGATATGCAACCAGGGACTTGTAAGTATTGGGGAATGGGCATTATATCCATTTGCACCACTCTGGCAGGCACTACTTCGGTGCCTGCAAGTCGGATGTTCTGTGGGTTTAGGCCCTATTCACAATTGGGCAGTAGGCATTGAGGGTTACGAGTTGTACAGACGGATAGAGTGGGGAAAAAAAGGTGGGGGGGGTTACTTTCTATGCTAAGGGACAATATACATCCTCTATAATCAACATGGGATCAGAGGAAGGCCAAACCAAGGTACTGTGTAGGCCTGTCCAAAGCGGTAATATTCGCTTTGGATTCAGCCGATTCAAGAAACAGTGATTCAATTCGGTGATTCGAATCACTGTCCCAAATTGATTTGGCCAAATCTGATTCAGAGATTCAGCTGCTGCCAAATCTCTGAATCAGCCAGGCCCTTCCCCTGCCCACTCTCCCAACCCGGCAATGGCTGCCCAGCCTGCCCCAGCTCCTGGCACTTGTTAAAAAAATAGCCCTGACTCATTGGGTGCTGCTGGGTGGGGGGGAAATCCCTGCTGCCCCCCACTGCCCCATGCTGAATGGGGGGTCTCTGCACAAGCTCCCTGACCCCTCCTGCTCCTCCACCCTCCCCAGGGCTGCCCCACCTGATGCAGCTCTGTCCCTTTAAGAAAAACAAACAAACAAAAAAACCCTGGACTCACTGTTCTTGCTGGGGGGGGGGGGGGGGTAATCCCCTGCTGCAGGAGCTGCCCCTGGGCTTTTCCCTATTTTTTTTTTCTTAAAGGGCCAGAGCTGCGGTGGGCAGGGCACCCATCGGGGGGCTGGGGGAGCAGGCAGGGGTTGGGGGGCTGGAGGAGCAGGCAGGGGATGGGGCCTGACAGGGGTCCCCCCATGGTCCTCTCCCCCTGCTCCCTCTCCCGCACCCCTAGTACTTACCAGTTCAGAGTCTGGGACTGTCCAAATCACCAAAGCTCTCCAAATCTTTTCTGAAAATTCGGAGACCTTTGAATCAATTTGGACCTTTTAATTGGTCCCCTGATTCAATTCGGATTCAGAGATTCGGCCACCAAATCAGGCCAAATCTCCTCCAAATCGAATCACCACCCAAGGCTTCGCACAGCCCTAGTACTATGGGTCAGGATACAAGGGGGTTGGGGGGAAAGAGACTTGGTAGTTGGGGTCTACTATACACCACCACACCAGGAGGATGAGCTAGACCTGGAATTCTCCAGACAGCTCTCAGAGTCCATATGGTCGAGAGATACGGTTGTCATGAGTGACTTAAACTACCCTGACATCTGCTGGGAGGAGCAGTCAGACAAATCTAGCTGCTCACGTAGGTTCTTAACCTGCAGACAGGACCTCCACCTAATGCAGGAGGTATACAATCCCACTAGGGGAAAGGCCTTGCTGGACTTGGTGTTAGCTACAGGGGCTGACCTGGTAGGGAATCTGCAGGTACAAGGTAACCTAGGGGATAGTGACCATCAATTGATTGAATTTACTATCTGGCGAAGTGTGGGTTAACTAACCAGCAGGGCTGAAGTGCTAGGATTCAGAAAGGCTAACTTCAGTGTGCTCAGGAGATTAGTTAGTGAAGTGTTAAAGCTCAAGAGCATTGGTGAAATGGGGGTCCAGGAAGGGTTGTCGTTCCTCAAGGGAGTGATCCTATGGGCACAGAAGGAGACAATCCCATTGCACATAAAAGAGGGCAAAGGGGCCAATAAGACCTCTTGGCTGAACAGGGAAGTCCAGGAAAGCCTAAGGGCAAAGAAGTAGGTATACAGGCTGTGGAAACGGGGTAGCTATACCTAGGAGGAATATACATCCCTGGCTCGCACTTGCAGGGAATCAGTTAGGAAGGCCAGAGCAGGATTAGAACTTAGGCTGGTAACAAAAATTAAGGACAACCAAAAGTCCTTCTTCAGGTATACAGGGAGCAAAAGGAAGGTGCAAGGTAGCATAGGACCCCTACAGGACAAACTACGGCAACTGGTAACAGAGAGGGGGGACAAACCTAAGCTCTTCAATGAGTTCTTTTCATCTGTATTCCTAGACACAGACCAAGACAAATCTCCCAATTGGATCATAGACAGACACAGGAGGGACACCAGCCCACTAACTGTTAGCGCAGACTTAGTGAAGGAGCACTTGGAGGGGCTGGATGTGTTCAAATCAGCAGGCCCAGATGAACATCCAGGGGTGCTGAAGGAATTGGCTGGTGTCATAGCAGAGCCACTGGTACGGCTGTTCAAGCACTCATGGTGCTCCAGTCAGGTCCCAGAGGACTGGAAAAGGGCCACTGTGGTCCCTATTTTCAAGAAGGGGAGGAGGGAGGAACCACGAAACTATAGGCCTGTTAGTTTCATCTCTATCCTTGTGAAAACTCTGGAAAAAATCATTCAAGATCACATTTGTGGGAGCCCAACAGGGGAAATAATGCTGAAAGGAAATCAGCACAGATTCATTGCAGGTAGATCCTGCCTGACTAACCTTGTTTCTTTTTATGACCAAGTCACAAAATGTTTAGACGCAGGAGTTGAGGTACATGTCATCTACCTAGACTTTAAGAAGGCCTTTGATACAGTATCTCATTTTGTTCTCATCAATAAACTGACAGGCTGTGATGTAGATGATTACATGGTCAGGTGGGTGGCAAATTGGCTTAGGGGTCACACCCAGAGAGTGGTAGTGGATGGATCTATATTGACCTGGAAAGATGTGGGCAGTGGAGTCCCGCAAGTCTCGGTCCTTGGACCAATGCTATTCAATGTCTTTATCAATGACTTGGTCGAGGGCATGGAGAGCACTCTGTCCAAGTTCACAGATTATTCCAAATTATGGGGCAGAGTTAACACACCAGAGGGTAGGGAATGGATCCAGGCGGATCTGGACAGGTTGGAAAAATGGGCAGAACAAAATAGGATGCAGTTCAACAAAAACAAGTGCAAAGTGCTGCACCTGGGCAAAAAGAACCACCAACACACTTACAGGCTGGGGGATGACTTTCTCAGCAGCACAGCAGTGGAAAGAGATCTTGGAGTCATAGTTGACTCCAAGATGAACATGAGTTGTCAATTTGATGAAGTGATCAACAAGGCTAACCACACTTTATCATGTATTAGCAGATGCATGATGAACAGGTCCAGGGAGGTAATGCTTCCCCTCTATGCAGCACTACAGTTGGAGTACTGCATCCAGTTTGGGGCACCACACTTCAAAGGGATGTGGAGAATCTTGAGAGGGTTCAGAGGAGGGCCACTTGTATGGTCAAAGGCCTGCAGGCAAAGCACTACGAGGAGAGACTAAAGGAATTAGATCTCTTCAGCCTTCGCAAGAGAAGGCTGAGCAGTGATCTTGTGGCTGCCTATAAATTAATCACGGGAGGGCATTGGGGAATAAGAGATGCTCTATTTACTAGGGCACCCCCTGGAGTAACTAGGAACAATAGCCACAAATTGACGCAGAGCAGATTTTGGTTGGACATTAGAAAGAACTTCTTCACAGTAAGGGTTGCCAGAATCTGGAATGGGCTTCCAAGGAAGGTGGTGCTCTTCCCTACCTTGGGGGTCTTCAAGAGGAGACTGGACATGTACCTATCTGGGGTCGTCCGACCCCAGCGCTCTTTCCTGCCCAGGGCAGGGGGTTGGACTCAATGACCTACTGAGGTCCCTTCTGACCCTAACATCTATGAATCTATGAGGTACTACAAAAACAGGAGCCATAGACAAGCCTAAGCCAAAGCCCAGTGAAGATAAAGGCAGTGTGAGTGGAGCCCTCCCTGGTAGCAGGTAGCTCCTGGGGGTAGGGAGCAATCTCCTGCCCCCTGCTGCCTGCCTGACTGGGAGCACATTTGCTCCCAGTCGGCTGCCTACAAGTACCATACTGTGCAGTAAGTAATTGGGAGTAAAATTGCTACTTGTATTTACAGGTAGCAAATTTACTTGTGATTAGAGCTAATTACTGCACAGTAAGTGTCTGCACATGTAGATGGTGATGCTTATTGTGCAGTAATTAGCTCTAACATAGAGTAAAGCATCTCATGTAGATGCGCCCAGGAAGTAGCCTATCATCCTTGGCCTCGACTTGCTGTCAAGCAAGAAGTAACACAATTCCTACTACACTGATGTAAAGCTAACATAATGAACCAATGAGAACATGCTCATTATCATGGTCTAAGTTGCCCAGCAAACTCACCCTTTATTCTCATCTAAAAGTGTGAACTCCTACCAGCTTTGTGTTCCTACCCTTATTCACTGAATAGAACAAGATCTTTGCTCACAAAATGCCCTTTGCCAGATGATATTTACTCAACCGTTTTCACAAAGGTTCCAGGACAAAGAGAATGATCTGTAAGGCATCCTGTGATGGCACTGGTTCCCAGGTCCCATCCTGATCACAATTAACTTCTATCAAATTTGTATATCAATTTGTATGCATAAATTAAGTAGATGTAAAAGTATAAGAGTGGAACTTCCCTACAGATTAGCTGCTTATTCACCCACACTTTGATGAAAAAGACTAACAAGGTTAAAATAAACAGTCCATTGTTTTTTCAGTTTTCATTTTCTTCCTTGAGCAGTAAGAAAAAAAGAGTGCATGAAAGTAGTAGAGCTGGAAACATACAGAAATACACAAGCACATTTATTTTAGCTTTATTAGCCTTTTTCATTATATATACACAATAGGCTGACATCATTTTGTAAGAGTCCATGTGTTTTACAAAATATTACTTTCCTAATGGTGATGATTACAGCAGCCCATTGTACTGTTTTGACAACACATCTATTGAAGGATCTTTAAATGTGAACTTCTAATGGTTTGGGAACTCATTTTTCTGACTATGCAAATATCCACATTGATAATTTAACAAATCCCTTTGTGATCCCTTCCATCATAAAAAAAAAAGATGGAAGTGGCTGATCTTTAAGCAAATGTCAGCCCACAAATATTTCTTCTTCTTTCTTTCTTGGGATGAGGAGGAGTGAATCTTGCCAAGTCTGTCTTACCCTAAGAGAAACTCCTGTATTCTAAATAAATCTGTATGTCTGCTTTTCACTGGTGGCAAATGAACAGGGAAAAGGGATGTCTGAACTGGAAATAAGGAAGATACACGTGCTCCCTGGTATCCTAATTTCAATGGCTTATATGCCCTACACTTTATTATTTTAAAGGATACTAAACTAGGAGCAAAAGGACAAGAGATGAATAAAGAATAATTTGTTCATTACAGATGTATTAACCTCTAAGAATGAACTCCATACATGCAGCCAAATATGCTTATTTAGCCTTTGACTTAGCAACTTGTAGGACTGGAGTGCTGTCTCTGTAATGGTCTGGAAAATATGCAAGCAGAAAGGTTTTTCTGATGATATCTGACTCATCATGGGTGACTGGTGCTACTTTAGTCAGTGGGGCGTGTGCCCCACCAGTGACCAATCAGCAACCAGGGGAAGAGTCCCCCCGCAGCCAATCGCACCTGCTGGGAAGCGGCAGTGGTGCTCCCAGAAGTGGCTGCAGTGCTTCATCTGGTGCTCCCTCTTCCCCAGTTGACACCCACAGTGGGGGCATCGGTGCTCCCGCCTGCCCCCACTGCCCATCACCTAAGCGGGGAGTGCAGCCTGTCAGGGAGTGCACCAGCACTCTCAGGAGGTGCACATGTACCGCCATCCACCCCCTATACATCGCCACTGTGACTCATCAAAGTAATGAAAGCATATGCCTATCTTTAAGCCTGGTGGTGGTGAACTGAATTTAATGCAACTTTTCACATGCTTAAAGTAGTGTTGCAGCTACAGTGATCCAGAGAATGTGAAAGAAGGAGAAATGTATTTGGTAATACCTTTTAGTGGACCAACTTATATTTGGGAGAGATTTAACATCTTTTGGGCACAAAGGGGGCATACACATGAATTAACTCTCTAAAGTCAAATTAACTGTCAAAGTATACACACATATGTGGAGCAGAGACTATTTAAATGTGGTGCAAGATAATACACCTCTGAGGTGTGTTGTCTTGAGTCTCATTAGTTAAGTCAACTTGAAGCACAAAGGAAGTCCACTCCCATGCAGAGAAAAGGTAACAGAAAGGCTGGGAAGCCCTCTTGGCTAAACAGGGAAATCATGGTTCTCTTAAGAAAGAAGAAAGAGTCTTATTAACAATGGAAGTTCGGGGCAGGTCCCAAGGAGGACTATTCCACGATGGCCCGCATTTGCAGGGAACAGATAAGACAGGCTAAAGTGGTGAACGAACTTAGAGTAGAACTTAGATCAAGGACAACAAGAAGTCCTTCTTTAGGTACATAGGGAAAAGGAGGAAAACAAATGGGAGTGTGGGGCCACTGTTCAACAAGTCAGGAGAGCTGGTTACCAGCACCCAGGAGAAAGCTGAACTACTGAATGACTACTTCACCTCTGTCTTTCACTGGACCAGAAGGAAAACCACACCAGGTAGAGTACAGGATGAGCATGGTGGGAATAATCGCCTTCCTTCAATTGCTATAGAATTGGTGTATGACCAATTAAAAAAATTAGACATATACAAGTCAGCAGGACCAGATGATCTTCATCCAAGAGTGCTGAAGGAGCTGGCCAAAGTCATTGCAGAACCACTGGCAAAAGTCTTCCACAACTCATGGCACTCTGGAGAAGTCCCTGAGGACTAGAAGAGAGCCAGTGTTGTGCCCATCTACAAGAAGGGCAGGAGGAAGGACCCATGTAATTATAGGCCAATCAGCCTAACTTCCATCCTAGGGAAAATCATAGAAAAGTTCAACAAGGAGTCTATCTGCAATAAGCTTGCATAAGGTAAGATTCTGAATGACAGCCAGCATGGCTTCATTGCGGGCAGGTCTTGCCTTACCAACCTCATCTCCTTCTGTGACCAAGTAACTCGCCACCTGGACATGAGAGAGCAAGACAGTCAGGTGGGTGAGAAACTGGCTGCAGGATAGAACCCAGAGAGTCATAGTGAATGAACCTGTGTCATCCTGGTGAGACGTGTGCGGCAGTGTCCCACAGGGGTTAGTGCTTGGTCCAGTACTTTTCAACATCTTTATTAATGATATGGATGTGGGGGTGAAGAGCTCACTGACCAAGTTTGCAGACAACACCAAGTCATGGGGAAGCCTGGTCACACTTGAAGACAGGCTACAGATACAGATGTACCTAGACAGGCTAGCAAGTTGGCCGGATTAAAACCTGATGAAGTTCAATGTCGAGAAATGTCAAATGCTCCACCTTGGGATGAGCAACTCCCAACACACCTACAGGCTTTGTGGCACCAAACTGACTAGCAACATGAATGAAAGGGACCTGGGGGTAATAGACCACAGTATGAATATGAGCCAGCATTGTGATGCAGTAACCAGTAGGGCAAATAATACTCTGGCATGCATCAATTGATGCATCTCCAGGAAAACCAAGGAGGTGATTCTTCCACTCTGCACAGCACGGGTGAGATCACAGCTGAAGTACTGAGTCCAGTTCTGGGCACCACACTTTAACAAGGATGTAGACAAGCTTGAGAGTGTCTAAAGAAGAGCCACCCGTATGATCAGAGTTTTAAAAGGCAAGCCATATGACGAAAGGCTGAGGGACCTGGGACTTTTCAGCCTGAGGAAAAGAAGGCTGAGAGGGGACCTGGTAGCAGCTTACTGCTACACTAGCAGAGTACATCAAGGGCTTGGTGAGCAACTATTCACCAGGGCACCCAAGGGGAAAACCAGGAGTAATGGCCATTAATTCCTGGAAGATTGATTTAGGCTCAATATTAGGAAAAGCTTCTTCACAGTCAGGGTGTCCAGACTGTGGTATAAGCTCCCTCCTGAGGTGGTGCAATCGCCTACCCTGGAAATCTTCAAGAGACTAGACAGTCACCTTGCTGGGCTCACCTGACCCCCAGTTATCTTTCCTGCTTGGTGCGCGGGGCTGTACCCAATGATCTTCCAAGGTCCGTTCCAGCCTTACAACCTATGAATCTATGAATCTAAGGGCTGCTGCAGGGGAGGGCTCACAAGATGGCCGCCACCATGTCATGAAGCTGTACATGTGCATGCTCTGACGTTGCTTAAGTCAACTTAGTTAAGTTGAGTTAGGTCACCTTATTTTCATGTATATGCACTCAAAATGCCCTTCCTTGGGTCTGGGTAAGTATCAGGTAGAAAAAACAATTATTTCTGCTTAAGTTCATTTCCTACAAGAAAGTGGTCACTTAAGAAGGGAAGCAAGCAGTAAATCTGTGGAACAAAGAGAAGTTATCAGAAGTAGTAACAGACCAAGTAAAGAACTGTTGAGATAGATAAGCACAGTAATGTAAGAGACTACCTCTTTATGTAAAGAATTAGACCATTCAAAAGATAAGAGGATCACTATTACCTGTGAAGTACAGAGATGTTAGCAAATGGGGTAGATAGATTATAATGAACAATAAACCCTTTCTGTGTTGAGTCCAAGGTTTTTTTCTGTTAAGTAAAGTTATGTGTCTTTGTTCCCAGGTCTATCTTCTGAAGGTATTAACCAGGTTCCCTTGAGGACAAGGAATAGGAAATCAGAGATCAATTGGTTGTTCTGTGAAAAGTGTTTTCCCTCTGGTGTTGGGTTGTTTTTGTCCTCTATCATTTTTCTGTGAGTTCATTCAGGAACATAGTTCACCAACATAGTTTCCCCCTGCTTAAATAGCTATCCACATGCTTTGGCACCTAACTAAATCAGGGCCTCAGATCTGGTTAACATACACTTTTTGTCACAATTTAACTATTTCAATGAGGAAGCAATTTCTATCAAGTTTGAATTTTTTTACCATGTACTAGTACCCATATAAAGATGCCTTGGGCATGTCTATGCATGAAATTAAAGCTGCAATTTACTGTGCAGTAACCCCCCTGCAGGCAAGTGTCTACATGCGCAGCCATTTGGGAGCAGATTTGCTCCTCATGGCACTAGCCTGCTTCAGGCCTTTTCCAGCCCTGTGCCACCTCCCTGCAGCAGCAAAAGGGAGCTGGAGGCTCCAGCTGCAGCTATCTGGGGGCCAGAGATACTCTTTAAAAGGCAGCCATACGTGGTGCTCCCTGGTCACCTGTATTTCTGGCCCAGAACAGTCTGCAGCATGTTGGCACAGCCTTCTATGACTCTGTTGCCAGGGCCATTGCGCGCCATATGATGGCTACTCCACCCATAGGCCCCAGAAGAGACAGCCTATGCCCTAGGCTCCTGCTTGCCACCCTGGTACCAGTGTGGCTTGTGAACGCTGCAATACTGGGGCACATGGAGCATCCCACAGGAGCGCGGGGGGGCCCCTCCATGTGCTCAGCAGTGAAACTGGAAGTGGACCGGAAGTATTTCTGGTCTACTTCCAGGTCTGCCAGGGAGCACACTGAGGTGGGGGGAGGGGGCCCTGTGTCCTCCTGGCTCAGCACTCGGCCATGGGAGGACCCTGGGTGCCCCCCACCCCCAGACACAGGAGGCACCAGTCGCCAAGCTGGGGAGGCACAGGGGGCACTCCCTTGCGTACTCCCCAGCGGACCCAGAAGTGGACCGGAAGTGCTTCTGGTCCACTTCCGGGTCTGCTGCTGAGCACACTGGGGAGCCCCCCACACTCTTGTGCGCCCCAGTGTTGCAGTGTTCACAAGCCGCCTGCTACCTAGAGGTACATAGAAAAAACATTTAAAGCTGTCTTTATGTCCGAATTGCCGAATATTTCTGAATCTCTCTGAATCAATTTAGACGGTTCCGATTCGATTTGGAGAGATTAAAGTGTGCTTTGATTTGATTTGGATTTGGAGATTCGGACACTAAAATGGGCCAAATCTCTGCCAAATTGAATCAGGGACCAAAGCTTCACACAGCCCTACTGTAGACTGCCTGGCCTCAGATCAGAGGTCATGCATGCACAGGTGCCCAGGGACCATGGTAAGTCAGCGAGGCAGGCTCCAGCACAGGTGGCTACCAGCTGAACCCTCCATCTCCACGCTCTCTGAAGGGGCAAATTGGCTGCTGGGTGCTTAACACAGGCAGCCTGCCTTCCCCATCCCCTTCTCAGGCCAGGACAGGCCTGGCTCCTGGCAGCACTTACTGTGGGTGCTCCAGACCCACTCCCCCCTTCTCCTCCTGCAGGCCAGGCTGTCTCCTTCATTGCCACCAAGCCCATGGCACCTGGATTTGGGTGGCGAGGAGCTCCCAGCTGACTGGGACATGGAGCTAGTGACAATCCCCATTCTCCCCCACAGGGGCCATCTCCAGAGAGGAGCCCTGGGGCAGGCCCTCCCAGCATGTGTCCTGGTCCCTGAGTCTGCCTCTGGTGAGAGTGTCCTGGGCATGCCATGAGGAGTTGTTTGTGTGGACCAAGGAGCACCCAACCCACTATGCACTGCTGCTGCTATTCACTGTGGTGCCCCAGGTGCACCTGAGAACCTGGCATGGGATCCAGAACTTCAACGGTGTGGTGGGCAAGCCTGCACTTCCCCACAATGTTTGCCACTGCCTGGAGGGGTACTTGTGCCTATGCTACGTGTTCCTGCCCTCCACAGCTGAGGATTGAATCCCTGATGGCATCAACACATTTTTCCACATGTGAGAGGTCTGTGCTTGCCTAACTGAGGGGGCACAGTCTGCTCAATAATGTTTTCCACTGCCTCCCACCTCCCTGAGTGCTGTGGGTGGGAACTCTGAGGACCAAGGGGGAGCTCAGCCATCCTGGATAGAGAGTGGGAGAAGAGGCAGGAATGGGGATGGGAATGGAGGGCCCTCCTTCTAATGTAGGGCTCACCAGTTGGGCATGGCAGGTGTGCCTGCCACCCTGAGCCTGTCACCACTGGTGGTGACAATGTGCAGCTCACATCAGTATCCTGGAGTTCAGGGGAGTGGTGCCTGGCTGGCTGTGCAGGAGCCCCCACCAGGGAGGAGTGAGCTCATTCAGGACAGGCAGTGCTATCCCCAGGCTGGCCTCCTGGATGGGGCTCTGCACCCGGAGTTGGTGGGAGAGGCACTGGCCCTGGCTGCTAGAGCTGCTGGATGGCTCTGGGGTGGGGACTTCCATGGGATGGGGTCCTGATGTCCTAATGGTCCCTTCCCCACTGATGACTCATCACTGCTGCCAGGCCGTGGCAGAGGTTCCAGCAGACCACCCATGCTGGAATACATGGTGTGGCTCTGCCTGGTGTCCCAGGGCATGAGTATATGGTCCAGTTGCCACATAAACGGCATGATCCTGTGGGCAGCCTCCGACCAATGGTTGTGGTCAATGACATGGATCCACTGTGCCTGCAGGGCTTTGGCCTTTCTGCAGTACTGGCACACCAATTGGTCATGCCTGCACTCCTGCATTCAGCCTGCCAGGCCCTCACAGATGTGTGTGTTGGAGCACCCACCCTGGGCAAATTGGTCTGGACCTTAGCCTTGTGCCCACAGTACAGGGAGCTCTTCAGTGTCATCCTGGGACCAGTTAGGACACCAGAAGGTGGTGTGTGGCATCAAGAATGATGCAGCATTGCTCCCTTGATGGCCTTCAGGAGCTGCAGGTGAGAGTCCGGGTATGCCAGGCCTTGGCAGGTGCCTGCAGTGCACAGTGCAGGGGCATGGCATGGGACAGGTACGTAGGCATCAGATCAGGGCCCAGGGCCAGCACCGGGGTCTGGGAAGGCTGCTGTGGCTATCCCAGGGCCAGAGGCAGGCAGAAAGTGCCACAGAACCCTGATGTCACTGCTGAGTTTTAAAGGCCAGTCTGGGGCAGGCAAAGAGCCACCCCAGCCGCAGGGCTAGAGAAGCTCTGAGTCCCATAGCCCTGGAGCTTGATTGAGGGTGGCCCCTGGTGGTGGGGCTAACCAGGAGCAAATTTGCACACATGCACTATTGCATGGTAAGTATAGCATGGTTAATTTGCTACCTGCATTTGCTACCTGCAATTAACTGTGCAGTAATCGCCTGCATGTGTAGACACCCATCTATGTTTGTGGAAGGGAACAAATTCTAGCAACAAAAGTTCTCCATCATAGCATTTCTCAAAGGTGTTTGCTTCCCCAGTGTTAAGTTCCATGCCTATAGCAGCTCAGTAGGTACAAAACTTGACATGATCAGAAATGCGTAGTTATTAAAACTTATTGTTGACTAGCTTGGTGTATTATTGATACACGCATATGCAAATTATGGTTTGAAAGAGATGACTGGCATCACATCTGAGCTTCATTAGTGCACACACACACAGATCCTAGACAGAACTAGAAAGAGCTTCCGACTACCCCTTCAAATACCATTCCAATTTTTCCCATATGCTTCATGGGAGATGGGAGGAATAAGCTTGGAGCCACAATGAAGTAAGGCAGCGTTACTTACACATTGTGGCTGTCTTAGTTAACCTAGGAGCTGTCCAAGTTGGTTAAGTGTGACATCTCAACAAGCTGATGAGATACACAACACTAGTAGGATGTCATTTTTGTCCTGCTTTTAAACATTATTCACAAGCTAGGCATTGCAGCCATCACTTCCTTTGACTGAGAGTGAACTTTACACTTTGTCTAGTCAGAGATGTTTGCCATCCTCTTTCAGGCCCAGGATGACAGCAGGGCTGGGTTACAAGCTGGTGCTGAGTGCGGTAAGAGCAGCCCCTTGCCCACCCCGTGGCTGGCACCCCACGCTGCAGCTGCTCGCATCCTGCCTGGGGCTGCCTGTGCCTACAGCTGCAGCAGGGAGCGCTGGCCACAGGGTGGAGGAGGGGCTGCTTTTCCCCAGGCCTCTTCCCTGTCTGGGATCCCCCCCTGCCTCCAAGCCCATGGCACCTGGATTTGGGTGGCGAGGAGCCTGAGTTTCTGGTGCAGCGCAGCCATGTAGTCCCAACCAGAAGCCCCTGCTGGGGCTTCCGGCTGGGGGGGGCGGGGTTGGGCGGGCCCTGCTGTTGTGGGAGCCCGCCAGACTTCCCCTGAGTCCTGCTGCCCCTGGTTCCTGTCATTTCTGACAGGAACCAAAGACAGATAAATATTAATTTTCTAAATTTTTTAGGGGCCCGACAGGCCAGATAGAATGACCTTGTGGGCTGGATCCGGCCCACGGGCCGTATTTTGCCCACCCCTGGGTTACTCAGTGCCCAGATAGCTTCCATTTAAAAAATGTGCTCAGGAAGACAGCTGCAAAGCATCATCTTCAATTAACTGCTAAGTGTAAAGTACTTCAGCTCCAAGCACCCAGAGTCAGGTGAAAAGGGCTGGGCAGGGGAGAAGAAGCTAAAGTTGAACACTAAACTAGCCCTTAGGAGAAGAATGCAAATAGGTTGAAGGATTTGTCTTGGACCTCAGCCTCCCAATCTCATGTAATCTCATACCTCAGATAAAAGCTTGTCTGCACTTGGGAGGGTTGCACTCATTGTACAGGTGCAAATCTCTAAAGGCAGATACATTGTGGACACATCTAAACATGCCTCTTTTAGATGCAATCGACATTTTCAAGGCGTATTAAGGGTGCAGGTCTATATGTGCATACCATTATGTGCCTTAAAAACGGCAATTTTAGGCTAATCACACCTAAAGTTGATATCAAATTTAGGTGCAAATAGTTAAGACACCTTAAGTGACATGTAGTCACCTTAAGGCACCTTAGTGCTATGTATGTCAACTGCCTGGGCTACAGCCAAGCCCATGGGGCTCTGCACTGCTGCTGGGTACCACCTAGAAGAAGAAACAGTGGGTGCTGCACTCCAAAGCGCAGACACTGGAGCTGAAGCAGTGGTTTCAGCAACAGCGGTACCTGTCAGTGTGCTGACCAACTTGGAACTAAGTTGGTGGGGGCACTTTAACTAAAGCTGATTGTAAGCACCACCTCCCCACCCCCACTCCCACCCCCCGCAATAATTATATTCTATGTATGTAAAATGTAGGGCTGTGCGAAATTTTGCCAGCTATTTCACTGCAACACTGTTTCAACTCGTTTTGAGATCGAAACAGCAAAATCAAAACAAAATGAAGGGCTTCGAAACAGCCTTGAAATGAAACAAGTGATCCTTCCCTGAGGTCCCTTCCAATCCCAGTGCTCTGGGGGAGGGATGGAAAAAGAGCATAAAAACAGCATTGTTTGAAATGGCCTGCTTTCTGCCTTGGTGTCAGTTACTGACCTATCTTTAAGCAGCTCAGGAGCATTAGACAACAAAGACTACTACCATTGATTTGATTTCCTACTTGCTAGCCTAGCAAGTGGGATTCTGTAATACCTTTTGCCTTCTTTCTAGACCCTTTTATTTTATTATTATATTAAGTGATTTATTCTTTTCAATCTTGTAATTATATTGTATATTATACTATAGAATTATTTCGGAAAGCATATATGCATTTATATATTTTTTATTTGTATACATTTATATATTGGATACTATACTATAGAATTTATACAGGAAGGCACATATATATTATATATTTTTATAAAGACAAGACACTATAAAACACACCAGGAAGCATGCTGAAAATGCAGCTGGCAAGCCTTCAGGGAGGAGCAGAAGAGGGGGTAGAGAGAGGTGTAAGATTCCTCCCTCCCCAAACTAAGACATGGCCTCTTTGCTACAACAAGCAGTCATGAGGCTTCCACTAGTATAGGCAGCAAGGAGAGTGGAGCCGTGCCAGCACCACTGCCTGTGCCTGAGTCTGCATCCCCTATGAGAGCACCAGCCATAACCCCGCCCCCCATCACCACCATGACAACAAGCAGCAGCACCAGCATGACAATCTCTTCCACCCCCATTTCACTTCCCATGCTGAGCCTTCCAGTGCCAGAGGAAGAGCTGGAGCTGGATCTGGATCTGAGTCCCCTAGCAAGGGAAATTCTGGAGAAGGAGGGAGAATCATCTGAGTTTGTGCTCCACATCCCTCAGGTTTCCCCTAGAGCCAGGTCTTCTTTCTCAGAAGGCACTTCAGAGGAGGCTGAGGTAGAGGTTGTAGAGAGAAGCACCTCGCATTGCTGTGCCTCTGCCTGCTGAGGAGGGGGAAATTGCAACATCCACACATGGACCCGCACCCTAGAAGTGAGTGGGTAGTGTGGTCTGGGATCATTTTGACCTGGCAGATAATCCCACATATGTCTGCACTGCCAAGTCAAAACCAGCGGGGGCGAGGGAACAAAACACATGAGCATGAAGGGGATGCTGATGCATCTCTGCAGGCACCTCCCCCTTGCCCTTGCTTCTCCTCAGCCTGGCACCAGCAGAAGCATGCCCAAATGGAAGTCCCCCACTCGCTCCAAAGCCCTCGCCCCCCCAAAGCACATGCAGGCCACCCTGGAACAGTGGGGAAAGGCGGACAGAAAGGGGGGTGCATTGCAAGGGTGAGCGAGATCACCAAGAGCATTGGGGAGATGCCTACTGTGGATGGCCAGCCATTCTCCTTAGTTGAGTGGCCAGGGTTCAGGTGGCTCATGGTGCTCATGGCCCATTATACCAAGTGCCCGCATGCACCACCTTCAGCAGAACAGTGGTGCCCTCCCTGTATGAGGCATGCAAGGATTACTTGAGGGAGAAGCTGTGCAAGGCAGGTCCACAGGTGGCCTTACACTTTACCTTGGACGTCTGGAGCAGCCGGGGAGGAGATTGTGCATACCAGTCAGGCTGTCAGTGGACTCTCCTTCAAGCTGATGTGGTGGATGAGTCTCACACGGCAACAGAATAATGGGGGGCCATGAACCGCTTGGTGCAGGGGTGGTTCATTGGGCAGGGGGAGCTCACCCATGAGTTCATGGTCACTGACAATGGGGCCAATATGGTCAAAGCAGTCCATGATGCCAACTTTGTTGGCATCCACTGTGTGGCACACAAGTTCCACCTCATTGTCAGGGATGCCTTGGAGGGGACAGGGTTGCTGGTGATTGCATCAGCACTGCCACCAAGCTCACTTTTCACAGATGAACCTATGAACTGCACTTCATCAACCTCCTAGGTACAGAAAGTCATGGACTCAATATAGACATTGGAATTCTGACACACTACAACCTGCCGGACATCTGACTCCACAAGTACCTCTCCACTTCTACTTGCACTGCTACATGCCCCTACCCACCCCCACCCCACCCCACTCCAGCCTGTCCCTCACCCCCTGATGCCTCCATTTCCATTGACTGGCTTTCTTGCCTGCATTGCATGCCAGCCTCTGGTTTCTTTACTATTCCTTCCATCCAGGAACAGCACACACACCAATTGCAGGTGCTTCCTCAGCCTGACAAAGGGTTTTTCAACCTGAAACCTTGCTAAGATATATTTCTATAACTATTCAGTTGGTCTGCTAGAAGTTACCAGATTAGATTGACATAAAGGACCTTGTCTACCAGTGTCATGCCCTTAGACCAACACCCCTAGCACCTGACTGGAAGGACACAGGGCCCTGGGCACATCTAAGCCCCAGGGCTGGGGCTGGCAGGGAGAGTTCTTTGGCAGCTGCTGGAGAAGAAGCTCCTGAAGGAGAGGAAAGAAGTGCTCTGTTACAGTTTGGCTGCCTGAGATGCTGGTGGTGCTACTGTGCTGCTGCTCACTAAGTTATTATTTGTATTACCTGTTGTTATTTAAAATGGTGAACAGGACGGAGGCTATAGAGGAGGAGGAGACCTCATTGGGGCACACTACTGTGTCATGTAGAGGCCCCAGCGTCAGCAAGGACACCTTAACACATGCACACAGTCACACAGTGAGGGCATACCTTAACACACATGCTGGAGAAGAAGCTCCTACAGGAAAGGAAAGAAAGGCTCTGTCACAGTTTGGCTGCCTGAGATGCTGCTGATGCTACTGTGCTGCTCACTAAGTTATTATTAGTATTACCTGTTGTTATTTAAAGTGGTGGACTGAACTGAGGCTGTAGGGGAGGAGGAGATCTCATTGGGTCACACTACCATGTCATGTAGAGGCCCCAGCGCCAGCGAGGGCACGCCTTAACACGCACACAAAGCCAAAAGTCATGAGTTTTGCTTGTCAGCAGCTTGAGGTGCAGTTTCCCAGAAACCCCTGTACCTATCTCCTTGAAAGCTGGTAGGCTTCACGGGCTCAGGAGGGGCTAGCATGACTGCAGTTTTCATCCCACTGCGCCTTAACACACACACAGCCTCATGTCATGAATTTTGCTTGTCAGCAGCTTGAGGAGTAGTTTTCCAGAAGCCTCTGCACCTATCTCCTTGAAACTTGGCAGACTTCGTGGCCTCAGCAGGGATACCATGCCTGATGTTTTCACACCCCTGCGCATTCACACTTACAAGTGACATGAGTTTTGCGTTCAAGATTTTGAGGTGCAGTTTCTCATAACCCCCTGCACCTATCTCCTTGAAATGTGGCAGGCTTCTTGCTCTCAGAAGGGGCAACCATCCTGCTGTTCTCATCCAAATCTGCCAAAAAATGAGAAAGTTATAGGCAGTTTTGTGCTTCCCCATTATAGCCTATGGGTGAAATAGTGAAACAGTTTTGACGAAATTAAATGGAACAGTACTTTCGAAATGAAATGAAACTCAAAACAAAACACTGTCCCATCAAAACAGCAAAACAGAAGTCGAAACAAAATGGTGCTGTTTCGCACAGCCCTAGTAAAATTATAATAAATGTATTATAATTTTCCAGGTATAGAACCTAGTTATTGGAGGTTTGCTTTGATTTTGTTCCCCTTCCACTGCTACAGAAGGAAAAATAAATGTAGGGCAGCAGGTATCCCCTTTTTCTCTCTCTCTTCCCCTCAACTTTTTCCCCTAGCAGTCTCTTCCTACTTTCCTCACTGTCAGATTCTAGTCTCCATGAACACATAAATATGAGCAAGATAGTGTAGGTTGTAGCTGTGTTGGTCTTAGGACATAGGCAGATAAGATTATTTGGGTAAATCTAGCACCACAACCAAAAGTGACTTGGGGGTCATGATTGGCCACAAGATGAACATCAGCCACCAATGCAATGCTGCAGCTGGCAAAGTAAATCAAACTCTGACTTGCATCTACCAATGCATCTCAAGCAAGACCCAAGAAGTCATCATCCCACTTTACTTGGCCTTGGTGAGGCCACAGCTGGAGTACTATATCCAATTGTGGGTCCCACACTTTAGAAAGGATGTGGAGAAGCTGAAGGAGTCCAGAGGAGAGCCATGTGTATGATTAGAGGTCAAGAGAACAGGCCTTATGAAGAGAGGTTGAGAGGCATAGGACTCTTCAGCTTGGAGAAGAAAAGGCTCAGGTGACTTGATGGCAGCCTATAAGTATATAAGAGAGGTGCATCAGAAACTGGGAAAACGTCTGTTCACCAGGGCATGCCAAGGGAAGACAAGGTCTAATGGTCACAAACTGCTGGAAGTCCATTTCAGATTGGTCATAAGGAAAAACTTCTTTAGGGTCCGAGACTCCAGAGTCTGGAATAGACTCCCCCCAGAAGTGGTGAAGGCATGTACTCAGGATACCTTTAAGAAATGCTTAGATGCTTACTTTGCTGGGTGATCTGACCCCAGCTGACTTCTTGGCCCTTGGGCAGGGGGCTGGACTTGATGATCTTGCAAGGTCCCTTCAATCTCTAATGTCTCTGAAATCTATTAAATCCAATATCTTTTATTAGACAAACTCAAATTGTTGGAAAAATTCTTCTTTGCAAGCTTTTGGGTACAAATAATCTTCACCAGGCTGAGGAAGCATTTGCAGATGGTCTGTGTTCATCCTGGATGGAGTAGTAAAGTAGCCAGAGGCCAGTACATATGCAAGAAAGCTAGTCAGTTAAAATGTACATAGAGGTGGTCAGTAGGTGAGAGACAGGTGTGGGGCAGGAAAGGGGAATGAATGAAGCTGTAGTCAATGGATGAGAGATGGGACAGGGGAAGGCAGGGAATGAAAATAGCTGATAAAAAGTGCGGGGTTTACCTGGGAAGTCAGATGTTAGGCAGGTTATAATGTGTCATAAATACGTCTATATTTAGTCCATGATTTTTTGTATCTAGTAGATTGATGAAGTGAAGTCCATGGGCTCCTCTGTGGAAGGTGTTTTGTAAATTCCTTTTGAGGATTAGAACTGAGAGATTGGAGAGAGAGTGGCTTTCTTGTGAGAAATGTGCCCACACAGGTAACTGGGTATTCTTGTCTTTGATAGATTTTCAACTTGCATTCATTCTGGTACACAGTTGTTGTTTGATTTCTCCTACATATTTTCCATCAGGGCATTAGGTGTACTGGATGAGATATATTACATTTCTGGAGGTGCAAGTGTAAGATACAGGAATGTGATGGTTCTTTTGTGGGGTGTAGTAATCTTGGGGGTGGTGGAGATGTGTCAGCAGTTTTTATATTTCTTGTCATGGCACGGTCTGGATCCGTTCACTGGGCTTTGAGCCATAGGAAGTTTGCTTCTGGTGATGAGGTTGACAAGGGTCATAGCCTGTTTAAAGGCTAGGATGGGCAGCTCTGGGAAGATTTCTTTAAGAATTGGGTCTCCTTCTAATACAGGTTGCAGTTGCTTCATGATCTTCTGTATAGGTTCCAGGGAGGGATGATATACCAGTGGTGTGCAATTCATGGGGGTTTTCTTCTGTACTGAAGCAATTCTTCACGTGGTATCTGGGTGGCTTTCAAAAGTGCAATCTATCTCTCTGGAGGAACATCCTTGTTAAATGAAAGCCCTTTTGGGATTTGTGAGGTGACAATCACAGGTGTCCTTAGTGCATATTTGGTGGTATCAGAGGGCTTGGCTGTATATTACAGCTTTCTTGGTGTGTTTAAGTGTTGCTGGTTCTGTGTAGATATGTATATTGGTCTGTGGGTTTCTTGTTTATGGTAGTCTGTATTTTAACATTCTGGGTAGTGACCATCATGTCTAAAAAGTGAATGTTAGTGTTGAAGTATTCCAGAGATCGTTTGATAGCAGGGTGATGCATGTTGAGTTTAGGATGAATATTAATCAGAGAGTGCAAGTTTTCAGTCCAAATGATGATGATGTCATTGATATATCTTAAGTATAGCAAGGGTTTGATGGTGCAGTCCTTGAGAATTTTTTTTCAGATGGCTCATGAAAAGTTTGGAACACTGTGGGGCCATTTTGGTGACCATAGCTGTGCCCGTGGTCTGGAGGAAGTGTTGCTTATTGAAAGTGAAGTTGTGTGAGGATGAAGTATATAAGTACAGTAATATCTTTGGTTCTGTACTCTGAGTAGTAATCTTGCTCTTGTAGATATGTAAGGCAGGCTTGAGTGCCATCCTGGTGTGGTATGTTGGTATATAGGCTGGTAACATCCATGGTGGCTAGGAGGGTGTTGCTCGGAAGGTGAGTCTATGTTTTTAAGTTTTCATAGAAAGTCTGTTGTGTCCTGAACAAAACTCGCTCTTTGGGTGACAAGAGGCTTTGGGATTGATTCACTGAAACCCGATATTTCTTCAGTGAGGGTTCCATGGTTGGATATGGTCTGCCAGGGTTCCCTTGTTTGTGTATTTTCAAAAGCATGTAAAAAGTCCTTTGGTTGGGTAGCGAGAGGATCAAGGTCTGTAGTTTTTCTTCTAGTTCTGATACAAATTATTTGATAGTAGCTTTGAGTTTCAAGGTGAAAAGGGGAGAAGGATCATAGATATGGGGAGCAAATTTGAAAACAATAACCTTGAGATTAAATATTGTATGTAGCAATCTGCATATAATAACCATGCACTTAGCTCATCCAGATTTGATGCATGTCACCTTTTTTTTTTTTTTTTTTTTAAATAGCTGCAAGTTTTAGCACAGGTACTACTTAAGCACATGTTTGATCAGCATGCAAAGATGTAATATATTACATCTTGAAACACTGGGGGGTATTCATCAGGACCAACCATAGACTGTGGATCATGGGCTGACCATGGTTCTATGAGATCCTGAACCAGTTGACTAACCAAAGAAACAGCGCTGTATGGGCACCTCACCAAACACTAGGGGAGTCCGTTGCCCCATTTCGATCAGTTTGCGTCCTGTGTTAGGAGCACCCCATGGAAAGCCAGGAACCTCCTGTTGTACAGGCAAATGGACGTAGAGGCTCTGAGCAAACTTCAGACCTACTATCAGAAATCGGTAGTGGAAGATGGAGAGGGCACAGCCAAAACCACCTGGCACAGAGACATGTGGCACAGGATCATCCAATTCCCCCTGAATGGAGAAGGGGGTGGTGACAGCAAGAAAGAGGAAGGGACAAGTGGAACTGAGGATAGTGACAGTGACAGCAGCAGCGAATCCTCCAGCGGGAGCTGGAGCAACAGCAACAGAGAGGACAGATAAACTGAGTCTGTGACCCCGTAAGCAGGGTGGGAATGAAAGAGAAATATTTCCTGGTCTGAGGGACCAAGATTTGCTTTTGTGTGTTGCACACGATATGGATATCGTAATGGGTTCAGGTGGCCCGTGGGCCTTTGTACAGGTTCGTGGGTGCGGTTTTTCTAACGGATGAGGGTTTTCTTTGTGGTGTGAGACTAGGAATGTAGATATATATAACCATATATATATATATATTTACCGATAGATAGATAGATAGATAGATAGATAGATAGATAGATAGATAGATAGATAGATAGATAGATAGATAGATAGATAGATAGATAGATAGATAGATAGATAGATAGATAGATAGATAGATAGATAGATAGATTCTCATAGTTTTTATGGTTTCTTGGGCTTTTGTGGGCTAAGATCAAGTGTAGTTTACTGCACTGGTCTGGTACATGAACCTAAATATATTTAAATGGCAGTGTGTAGTGGAGGTTGCACCCTCACCCAAATGTGGATGGGACTTCCTATGAGAACCTTATAGCTAGTTTCCCACTGAACTGCTTCCAGTAGAAGAATCTCAGCTGTATACCTGCTTTATGAAATCGGGGACTCCTCCATAGCTTGCTCCTACAGCTGTTGACTGAGAGCAAGCAAAACATGAGAGCATCTGAACCTGAAGTCTGTGGGCTTGGATTTGGAAGTATCTGAAGCCCCAGGCTGAAAAGTCTGGGGCAGAGGATACTTTCTGGTTCTAGCACCGCATACACTGTTTGAATGTTTGAGCTTTGCTTAATCAAAAGGATTTGGACCTGATCTGGCTAATTTGACCTGGACAAGAACAAATTTCCAAAATATATATATATTTTTAAAAAAAATCAATTTCATGGAAATGGGGGACTGCTTACATGCTTTTCACTTAATTGCTTCTCAGTCTTTTGGCTGGGAGACAACAGAGCATCTGAAATTTAGAGTTTCTGGGCCTCAGGGCTTACATATAGGATGCCAAAAAATAAATGGTTCCTGTCAGAGCAGTACAGGGTAGGGACACGGGACCTGGCAGCCCTACGCCCAGTTGGACTGGGCTGTGAGGAAACACTCAGCTGGTCCTGACACTTAGTGAAGGTTCCCCTATTCTCGCCTGCATGTCTTGAAGTTGAAGGTTTACTTGTTAGGACGTGGTCTGCTCTGCTGCATGTTGACCCGGATGCACCAGGCCCAATTCTTCTTTGGGGCTCCTACCTTCCCTACACCCTGGCCAAGCACCACCCACTTATTAATGCATTAGTCTTGCCCTTCACTCTCAATGGACATTCTCTTCCTATTCTTTGACCCTGTAGGCCTGTGGTTGTCTTGGGCCTGTCTCCATGGAAGTGACGACTACATTAGCCTGACTGTTGTCCTGTAGAGGCTTGGCAAACAAAAGGAAAATGAAGAACAACAGAAAGCAAAGATCTGGACCTCAGGTAAGTCTCTTGGCCCTAGGGTTGTTACAACCACTGGTGGTAACTCCGCTATGGTGCCTATTATTTCTGAGGGCTGCGGGCTGTTCCTTAAAGTCTGGCCCTATCAGATAAAGGAAAAATCTAAAAGAACAAAAGGGAACTCCTGGACTCTTTTTCCATATGATTGTGGGTGATTCCCTCCCTCCCCAATGTTTTGGCATCAGTTCCCCAGCACCTCCCAGCAGAGGTCTATTCTTGCTGGGCAAAAGGCCTTTTCCCGGCCCTTCATTAATTATCTGGTTCCTGAGGGGGGGAGCCCGGCATTTGCCCAGCATCTCCCTGGCCCAGCCTGATGCTGACTTCTCCCTCTCCCTCCTCCTGGTGTCAGGGACTCAGCCAGATAGGCTCCCCTATTGAAAATGAAAGTGAAAAGAAAAGAAACACCTGATTCAGGTGTGGCCAGCTTGCCTGTAGCTGCTCTGTCTCCCAGAGCCGCTTCCTGCCAGCTTCCCTGGCCGTTCACAGTGCTGCTGGCCCGACGCCAGTATCCCATGCTATGGGAGCCGCTCTGAGCTTCCCAGATGAGGAACAGCGCCATATTTGGCTTCCAGAGCCTCTGCCCTGGCATCCTGAAGCTCCAGTATGGAGATGTTCTTCCTGCAGCTGTCCTGCCCACCCTCTGGTCTCAGCAGCAGGCCTGAAATACTGATGCAGCTATGGGGCGGTCCAATCCAGACTGAACAGCTGCTGATAAAACAGGGCTCCTGCATTGTCTTCCAGTCTCTAGCCATCACTGGCTCCAGCGGGGCAGGTTAGTTGGTTTTCTCAGGGGCTGTGGGTTTAAAAGGAGCTTTTCTCATCTTTTCACAATTCCCATCGACATGTTTGACCTATGAGAACCATGTGTTTTATAGCCATGCTCATTGTTGGCTTCATTTCACTGAGCTGGGGGGAATTAATAGATTTGTTGGAAGACAGGGCTAAGACCAGAGACTATCTACATGAGATGCTTAATGTGCAGAAGACTTATTCTAATGCACATTAACATCACAAAAAAAGTGTTTGTTTGCACTAATGCACAGTAGCACCAATTACAACACATTAAGTTAGTACCTGTTATTACTGGTACTAAATTTAATATGCCGTAAGTATGGCACTTTGACAAATACGTAGACGTGCCCACAGTGACCTAGGTAAATTGGACAATTGGGACAAAAAAATCTCATGAGGTTCAACAAGGACAAGTGCAAAGTCCTGCACTTAGGACAGAACAATCCCATGCACCGGTACAGGCTTGGGACCAACTGACTAAGCATCAGCTCTGCAGAAAAGGACCTGGGGGTTATGGTAGACAAGATGGTTATGAATCAATAGCGTGCCTTAACTGCCAAAGAAGATTAACAGCATACTGGCCTACATTAGGAGCGTTAGCAGCAGATTAAGGGAAGTAATTATTCTGCTGTATCCTGCCCTGTTGAGGCCACATCTGGAATACTGTGTCCAACTACAGAAAAGGATGTGGACACATTGGAGGCAGTCCAGTGGAGGGCAACAAAACTGGTGAGGGGCCTGGGGCACATGTCTTATAAGGAGAGGCTGAGGGAACCGTGCTTATTTAATCTGCAGAAGAAGATTGAGGAGGAGATTTGATAGCCTTCAGCTACCTGAAGGGTAGTTCCAAAGGGGATGGAGCTAGACTGTTCTCAGTGTTAGCAGATGACAGAACAAGGAGGAGTAGTCTCAAGTTGTAGAAAGGGAAGTTTAGGTTCAATATTAGGACAAACTTTCTCACTCAGAGGGTGATGAAGTACTGGAACAGCTTACCTAGAGAGGTGATGAAATTTCCATCCTTGGAGGTTTTTAAGGCCTGGCTCAGCAAAGCCCTGGCTGGAATGCTGTAGTTGGTGATCATTCTGCTTTGAGCAGGGCCTTAGACTAGAAGCCCTCCTGGGGTCCCTTTCAACCCTGGTTTTCTATGATTCTATGATTCATTGAATCAACTGCATAGTTGCTTTCCATTGCTGAGCACATGCTGCTTCTGGCAGCAGTTAAATGATAGACAATGTATTTAGTGAGATTTCCTTGTATGCAATTTTAAGATGAGGGTCTTTTTTCCTCATGCCAATTGGGGGGTGGGAAGAATCTTATCTTATATTTAGGTAAATACAGTACTTCCTGTTGTCCTCCTCTCCCACTAGCCTAGCACGTGTGTGCGTACCCTTCCACTGCCACCTCACCTCCTCCCCTCCCCCACCTCAAGACACCCAACTGCCTTCTGAAGACGTATTTCTAATTTTCCCTGTTCTTTGGATGAAGCCAGACATCACTTTAATGTCTGACCACATTGTCAAATGTTTAGAAAAATGCAAGTAGATTTTTTTCCTTTTTGGTTTCTGTTGCAACACTATTTTCTTTACTTGCTCTGCTTTTGTCCTCTTCTTCTCTATTTCCCCCCTTATTCATTCCTGCTTTTCATTTTTCACTTTACCTGTGGTTACTTAATCCTCAACTCCAATCAGGCACCAAAATTAAGCAAGGTGACCTGTCTTTTGAGAATGGTTCCATTTCAAAGCTTAAGTTGTGTCTGGTTGCACTGCATGTCCACACCATTTCTCTGGAAACTATTCTCCAGGTTCCAGACTGAACACATTTCCCATTCCCCCCCCCATAAATTGAGTCATGGGTGTCTATATCAAGCTAAGCCTATAACAATGTTTTCTCTCCAAAACTTCCCAAAGTTACAAGTCCAGTTTTTTGATCATGCATCACACAGTCTTCAGGTTAAGAGTACTCAGGAATAGCCACATTCTTTTTCTTTCACATGCCAATAGAGGCTCCGAAAATCCCACTTTCAGAGTATAAAGGCAGAAAACAGTGCTTAAAAAGCTGAATGTGAGAGGACAAGATAAATTGCTAGCATCTAACTCAGCTTCTTCTTTTTCACCTTTATAACTTTATTGTTGTGGATAAAATTAGTGGGAGAGGAACAGAGAGCAATCAATAAAACATTTGAGATTTTAAGCAGTGAACACCTTTTTTTCTCTGTGTCTGTGCAGTACCTAATTTAGTGGTTCTCAACCTTAATCTCTAGGCACCCATTGGAAAATGCCAGCTCTTAGATTTCACTCATTTTTTGACTATGGAAAGATCTAGAAAGATCTGGTCTAAATTTATTCTGTGGTTACTACACCCAGGGTCCCCAGGGCAATGATCTGGGGTGTTGCTGTGCCCCCATTTATCATAGCGGCTGCAGCTTACCCCCTCCTCCCCAGCTCATGAAGCCATATGGAGGACAAGTTACTGACTGGCAAAAGTTACTAACTACCACCTCAGCAAATGCTTTATGACTGTTGAATGTGCCTTTGGCCGTCTGAAAGCAGGATGGAGATCACTGAACTACAAGCTTGAGGTGGAGTCAGAAAATATTACAGCATTTATTGTGGCAGCCTGTGTGCTCCACAATATTTGTGAGACCAAGGAAGAGGTATTCAGTGAGTCCTGGTCTGAGGAAGGAATGCCAGAGACATGGGCAGGCAGAGCACAATGCCTTCTACGATCAGCATGCAAACGCTGATCAGGGAGCCATTGAAAGGCATTGCCTAGCTGCGCACATTCTGGCTGCTGCCGATGGAGAGGGTGCTCTGTCGACCACCAGTTGATCAGCACTGAATGCTAGACCATTCAGCAGTTACCACTGAGTGTTTCTATAAATAAAATTTTTAAAAATGTTGCAACACTTCTGTCTGTCTCATAAGTACATTGTCTCTAGTGGGAGTGGGGGCAGGCTGCAATGATGGTGGGGGAGAGGGGAGCTGGAGAGGGCTGAAATCTATAGGTTTTCCATTGCTTTGTGTGTATGGGGAGTGAACTGAGGCAAGGACATTAAAATGCATTACCTACCACTAGTCACTTTAAGTCAACACCCAATATGCAGGTTTGCAGATGACACAAAGCTATGGGGAGAAGTGGACACGCCGGAGGGCAGGGAACAGCTGCAAGCAGACCTGGACAGGTTGGACAAGTGGGCAGAAAACAACAGAATGCAGTTCAACAAGGAGAAATGCAAAGTGCTGCACCTAGGGAGGAAAAATGTCCAGCACACCTACAGCCTAGGAAAGGACCTGCTGGGCGGCACGGAAGTGGAAAGGGACCTTGGAGTCCTAGTGGACTCCAAGATGAACATGAGTCAGCAATGTGACGAAGCCATCAGAAAAGCCAATGGCACTTTATCGGGCATCAGCAGATGCATGACGAATAGGTCCAAGGAGGTGATACTTCCCCTCTATTGGGCACTGGTCAGACCGCAGTTGGAGTACTGCGCGCAGTTCTGGGCGCCACACTTCAAGAAGGATGCGGATAACCTGGAGAGGGTCCAGAGAAGGGCCACTCGTATGGTTAAGGGCCTGCAGACCAAGCCCTATGAGGAGAGACTAGAGAAACTGGACCTTTTCAGCCTCCGCAAGAGAAGGTTGAGAGGCGACCTTGTGGCTGCCTATAAGTTCATCACGGGGGCACAGAAGGGAATTGGTGAGTATTTATTCACCAAGGCGCCCCCGGGGGTTACAAGAAATAATGGCCACAAGCTAGCAGAGAGCAGATTTAGATTGGACATGAGGAAGAACTTCTTCACAGTTCGAGTGGCCAAGGTCTGGAACGGGCTCCCAAGGGAGGTGGTGCTCTCCCCTACCCTGGGGGTCTTCAAGAGGAGGTTAGATGAGCATCTAGCTGGGGTCATCTAGACCCAGCACTCTTTCCTGCTTATGCAGGGGGTCGGACTCGATGATCTATTGAGGTCCCTTCCGACCCTAACATCTATGAATATGAATCTATGAATCTATGCACGTGAAGAAATAAGAAATTCATGGGGTGCTGATTTGTGCACATATTATAAGCACTCAGAGAATTCCAGCACCCTGTTCGGAGTGGGAGGAGGTGATAACAAAGTGGCTCTCTGCTCCTGTCTCCCAGCGGGGAGGGGTATGTCCAGTCAGAAGGCCAGGGTGTCTTGTTAGCCTGGGGATGGCGGGGTGGGGAGGGAGCTTGGATGGTTGGCATGGATGGTTGGTATGTGGATTTGAATTTGGTGGGTGGAGCATGGGGGGCAGCCCAAGGAAACCAGGACTTGGGGGTGGCTATGGGAACATAGGCCCGAACAGAAACATGATGAGCAACGTCTGGGGTTGGAAGGGAAACACTGAACGAATTAATGACCCCCAACAGTGCAGGGATGTGAATGCAGGAATGTGGGTGCAGAAGAGGGGTTGCAAGCATCTTCTGGGATTGGGACCCCCTGTGAGATGATGCAAGGAGCACATTATTGGGGTTCTAATTGGCACACCACAACACTCCAGTATGTATGTAAAGTTATATATATATATAAGAAAGTCACATATATATAAGAAAGCCACAAAAAGTGCAGATTTGTGATCATATTATAAGTGATCGGAGAATTTCAATGGCCTGTTTGTAGGGGTGGTTGAGTGAAATTTTTAAAAAGTTGATTTACAGACAAAGTGGTGTATACCTGATGACATAGAAATAGGAAAATAAAAAATACGGTAACATAAAAATAAAGATAGTAATGAAAAGAAGAATAAAATAATATTTTTAATATTGGTGTAAAAAATTTAAAAATTATAAAACGTGTAAATTATGTGTAAAAATTAATGAAACTAATGAAATGACACTTAATTAAATAGAGACATCACTAGTCTGTAGTGGGGATTAGCAGTGTGCAGTGCCCCTGCTGTAATTTAGTACAAGGAGATCAGCAGGGCGGATTGTTATGCAGCACCCCCTGCAGTAATTTACTGTGAAAAGTGCACTAGGCATTTCATGAGATGTAAGACCAATGACTGACAGAAAAATAAAACTCGCCATTTCAATTTAGGGGACATAGAATGTAACCCTGAAGGACTAAAACCCTGTCAATTATACAAACACCCTTAGTGAGACAAAAAAAGAAACAGATATCTGTTTGGATATGTAAATGAACAAGCACCTGAAGGATGACAAGAACATAAAGGAGGAGAAAGCACATTGCATCAAAATGCATGTCATGCTTTCATCCAGAACAGTGCAGTTCAAATTAAGCTACACTTTCAAGTTAAAGCTGGGTAGAAGTTAGCTATAAAGTTGTTACACATTATCCAGCTCTAACTTATAGCTGGATGGACCTTTTATGGTATGATATTTAATTTGCAGATGTAGCCAGTCAAAATTAATTGTGCAATTAACCAGTTAATTGTGTAATGCATGTAATTTGTAGAGGGTGCCTCAACCCTGCCCTGTCATAAGTACACAATGTTTTGTCAGGTAGAAATGTTGGAGCAGGAACCTGTGACTATTTGCCTGAAAACTGCTATGCATACCTACAATGGAATAATGAAATACTATTACTAGTTACCTGGGTGATTTTTTTTTTTTTCGCATTAAACTTGCCCTTCATTTAAAAAAATGCAGATTGGCAAAACTGACACTTTTTTTTTTTTTTTTGCAAATAAAAGATGATTTCACCAGAATCTTTGTGTATTTTTTTGGCTTTTTTTAAACTCCCTCTAAACTTTCTGAAATATCTAGTTTGATACATTAGAAACAAAACATTTCTTTCTTTCTTTTTTTGTTTTGAAATAAAGGATTGTAGCAAATTTTCTTTTAATGTTACTTTTAGAAATCGAAGGGCCCTGCACAGCTGAAAAATAATAAGAAAAAAAAAATCCAGTTTTGTTTTAAATAAAACATTTCCACCAACCCAAAACTACATTTTTGGGGATGTAAAAAATTGTCAAAGAACTGAAAAAATTGTTTTTCACCCAGAACTAGCACTAATAAAACAGAATGAAGGAAAGCTACAATATATCTCCAGGCTTTTGCAACACAATAAACTGCATCTAGGATGGATTACACATCTAGCTGCTGGGCAACAGCTAACCAAGACAAGTCCTGGGAAAAGGGTGTAATACCATAGATAGTGGTCTCTGGTGTGTATGCCAGGGTTGAAGAAATGTCACTCAACACACAGGACACAGGGAGAACTGTCATTGAAAAGGGTGTTTATGTTATATTTTCTTTGTATGTCTGGATGGCCCCATCAATCCCAAAGCAGATAGGCCACTGGTCTGAGTAGTATGGTGAACAAATATTTTCCTACTGGACTAAAAGGTGTTTATGCCAGTATATGCCCATAGACAGAACTATAGATACCTACAAAGGTAAACAGCAGGCACCATTTTGATGTGACCATGCTATTACCAGATCAAGTTTTTTGGTGTTAATTAAAAGGAGGCAAATTGTTTTCTAACAAGTTTCTTCTCCGTCTGTGGGGAAGGGCAGAAAGGGCCGAGAGTGCCATTTTTAATGCATTTTAAATAGTTAAATGTGGTATGTACCCTAATAGAGTACTTCAATGCAGTAAGTACATGACTTTGCTGTCCTGGAATGGCAGTCTACCCTCTTTAGAGCCTGAGATGGTGTTTTCCATTTTTGCCTTTTTTTTTTTTTTTATTCCTTTACTTTGGCCCCTTCCTCTGAAAGATCCAAGACTTTTAATAGGATTTGTGGATTAATCACAGAATCCTGGTCCTCCACACCCACTAGAAAGGCTGTACCAGGGTGACCGTAATAAAGATTGGACAGGCCCTGGGGGGAGCCAGAATACAACCTATGCTATAGCTGCATAATGTCTCTGTCTCTCTCATATCACAGGGTGTCAGAAATGGGCCTGATTCCTCTCTCTCTCTAGGGAAAAGAAGAAAGACAGACAGAGGGTTTGGGTTTTTTTTACTTTTTATACATTTTTATTAGGGGAAAGGGGGAAACAATACAGCAAACCAACAAAGGGCATCCCACACAGGGACCCAGGTGCAGAGGACAGTCCTCAAGGCCTGCCCTCTCAGGCAAAAACACCAACAAAAACATCCAGTAGCACAGGAATCTACTAGAGCTTGTGCCAGTACCCAGGAGGGGGTGTGTGTGTGTGGGGGGGGGGGGGGGGGAGTGTCACAGCATGAGGGCCATACAAGCACCCACAACACCACAGAGCACCCTGTAAATGGCCCAATGTTCCTGGAAGGCAGGTACCGTCTGCTGGAGAACCGCATGTGAGAATTGCAGAGAGACAGGCATGCCCGCACCAAAAAACTGAAGAGTCATAGGGTTACATTGGTACTGGCCCCAGTGAGCCAACTCCTTCAGCTCTGGAGGATGGCCGTCTTGGCCTAGCCAAACAGAAAGTCTACCAGGCAGGAGCACCTGCCTCAGCTATCCAGCATGAAAAAGAAAACAAATAGGCAATGTCTGAGAGGTCCAAGTCTACAGCCACATGCACAGCGCCAAGGGCCAGTAACTGGCCATTTGTACAGGGCCCACCAGGGAAGCGCATCAAGGTGAAACCCCGGCATCACTGTCAGGAGGCACAGGAAAAGTCGAGGAAGTACTGGGCCATCCAAGAGTCTAGGTGGGATGAAGCAGCTGCCCCTCAGGGCTGGCAGGTAAAGCTTGGCAATGCACAAGCAGCCATGGTATTCCATGGCAATCCTACCAGTGGTTACCATCAGCCAGGTGTACTGCCTCACATCAGCTTAGAAATGGCCAGACAGCAACGAAGTCCACTGCCTCCAAAGCAGTCCACAGCTGCTGGGCCAAGGACAGATGGGGTTCCAACCTATTCTGGTCAAGCTGCTCATTGATTTTGCAAATTAAGGTCCTCACCGAGCAGGAAAAGGCCGTCACCATCAGCTGCGCACCATAAGAAAATCAGCCAGGGTCGAAAAGCGGGTGAGCCATCCCTGCCCAATATCAGGCACAGAGATGGTAATGAGGAGGAGGTGATGTAGTGCCAACAAGATATAAACAGTCAGCAGGCGGTCAGGGATGATCTCTTGGGCAACCACCGAGTTGGGTATCAGCTGCGGTGACAAGAAAATCATGACCCCTGTGCTGAGGGAGGTGCTATGACCCAGGTACAGATGGCCCTGCCAAGTGGCATGCCAGTTGGTTTGATCAGCTGCTGCAGCATGTGCTTCATGCAGAAAGGTGGCATCTGGTTGGCTCTGGTGCAGGAAATCCAAGAGAGACATTTGCATCACAGGGGCTCAGCAGCCGTTGGCACTGAGAGAGCCAAAGCCCATATAGGCATGCGTAAGGGGTATAGAAAGGCATACAGGCAAGCCAAAAGAGCAGACAGGAACACCAGAGAGTAGTGAGCATGCAGGACAGGGAAAAAATGGGCCTACAAGCTGCCATCCTGTGCATCATTCAGCAAGCGCCTGCCCTCACAGGCAAAGGTTGCCCACAAGCTTACTCAGGCAAAAATAATAACACTGCATTTCCGGAGTGAAGTGCAGCACCGCTGCTGCAGCTTTGGCAGAAAGCACAAACATCTCAGGTTCCAAGAACCATTTGCAAATGCTCTGTGCAACCTTCCAGTGGTGCTTGTTTTGATCAAGAAACTCAATAAGGTACTCAGAATAACCAGCACAGGGAGGTTCCACGGAAGCAAGAACAGGTTCCATCTCTGGGGTGGGGCCCTTCCCCATGGAAGGGGGCACTGTAGCCACATCAAGAGATGCCACATCCTGAGGTAGGACTTCCATCAACTCATCCTCAGAGGCAGAATCAAAATCTGACCCTGAGGAGAAGGAGCTGTACATGTCCTACAATGAGAGCTGCTGAGGCATGGAGGGGGATTGGGGGGGGGGGGGGGGGGGGACTTGCCCCTTCACCAGCTGACTCGAGGAAGCAGGGAGTGGCTAGGAAGAAGGCCCATCCCCACCACTGGCTGAGGCTGCTGCACCAGAGGAGAACAAGCCACCATCAGGCATAGCCGCAGGCAGCTCCATTGCGGCTGACTTCTTCTTCAGGCACTGGGTAGCCAGATGGGACCTACTACCACAGTGAAAGTACAAGGTGTCCCCACTGGCATACCATTCCCCACTGGCATACCATTGCCCATCAGTCAGGAAAGACATGGAGTGAAGCAAACCCTGACCCTCCCCGTCAAGAAGCATGACCAGCTGCTGTTTAAAGGACAGGACATGCCAGAGCTCAAGGATCTTGCTGCAGTCTATGGACAGGGCCTGTCACCATGCCATAAGGGCTCAGGAGGTTGGTGAGCTCATTGTTTGAGAAAAATGGGGGGACACTGGAGGCTACCATCCGAACGGCCAGTGTGCCTAAGGACGTTGCAAGGAAAAAAACACCCCGAACAGACACACCTGCTATCACAACTTCAACCACCAAAGCAAGGAAGCTGAGGAAAATGATAATGACCAAACTCACCCAGGCAGCATAAAGGACATTTCTGCAGCCAACCAGTGCCCCCACAGCAGCAGCACACTCCTCCACTCCTATGGAAGGAGAGGCATGAACCTGGAGACCAAAACTCGGGTTCAGAGGGGCAGAAGCCCCAGCAGTGAACTGTTGGCAGCTACCTTCAGCCATTCCAGCAAAAAAAAGGGTTAACCTACAAGGAACCAGAGGGGTGGGGGGATGGGCAGCCCTCTGTGCAGGGAACAAAGAAGCTGGAAAACAAACAAACACCAGAGGAGGGGAGAAAGGTGAGCGATGTAGCATGGAAGAGAAGGGAAGGGAAAAGAAAAAGCAGCAGAGCAGCTGGGGGGGGGGGTGAGGGGGAACAAAATAAACCCAGACAGAGGGGAAGCTGGTTACTGCAGGAGAAAGGGCTTAGAAAAAGTGAAAAAAGGAAGGAAAAAGTCATGAAAAATGGGGGGTGCTGTACTGAGAAAGCAGTCAGACTGTTTGGGGGAGGGAAAACAAAGCAAGGGATGGAGAAAGGCTCACAGAACAGGGCGAGCTCTGAGCAAACACAGCTGTCAGTGGCCATTTTGAAAGGAAGGAAGGAAGGAAGAGGAGCCCCCAAACTCCCGGAGTGCAGACAGCTGAGGGCAGACTGTGTGCACTGTAGCAGGGAGGAGACAGGCTGAAAGCTGTGGAACTGTGGAAGCCATAACACAAAAGCTTCTTCAACAGAAGCTTAAATGTGGGAATGCAGGCAGCTGACCTTTTAAATTGTTTCAGGCTTATCAGAAAGAGCACAGGAATACCAGGTAAATGCCCTCTTCTTTTCCATGGGGGAAACTGAAGATGATGTTCTATGTACTCCACCCGCCCCAACCCCCCCCCCCCCCACCTCAAGGAGGAAAGGGAAAGCTATAAAAAAGTGAAAGAGTTTTTTGAAACCCATTTTATAGGGAAAAATGTTGCTGATGTCAAATGTAATATGGAATACCAGGAGTCCAAGGAAACAACTGCATTTTTATTACTGCAGTTCACGCTTTTGCTGAACACCACAATTATGGAGTTTTGAAAGAATAACTCATAAGAAACAGGATTGCTGTAGGAATCAGAGATGCCAGTTTCTCAGCACAATTGCAATCAGATACAGGCTCAGGTCAGAGAAACACTCTGACACGACCAACTGATTCAACAACAGTGAATTCAGTTTCAAACAATTCAGTGAATTCAGTTTCAGCTGACCTTGGGGGGGAAAAAGGGTCTCTGGGTAGCTCATTGAGCAGCTACCAGAGCACCACATTTTTAATTTTTTTGTCACTGCATGTGCTAACTCCTTTTATAACTGCCTAGTTGCATTCACATCTTTTGACCTTTACAAAGCTGTAATATGCCACACTGGGAAATAATCTAAACATGATTCCCTGCACAAAGAACCTTCCTTATAAACAGATCCAGTTTATTCCTCAAGGCCTTTTTTCAATAGACCTGATATTTAAGAGCATGCCTCATCATGACTGCTTAATCAGTTATTTTTAGAAAATGTTGCCTGCACTTAACAAGAATAGAGAAGGTACCAAGTTACGAAGCTGAAAGGCTGAATCTGTCTCGGGTCCCAACCCCATGCTGTCACTGCCCCATGATCCTGGCCCTGGCCCCATCTGCCCATTCCACTCCCAGACACTGCTTCCTGCCCACCCGTGGTCCCATCCCATCCACCCAGCCAAGCATGCCCTGCCTGGGGGGGTCCCAACCTGGTCTCCATGGAAACCCCACCTGTTCCATTAAGCACTACCAGCGGTGGGAGTGGGGCAGACAGGCCTGGAGCCAGATAGGATCAATTGGCATCTCCCCACACCACCCCCCCCCAGCCATGCAGGGTGGTGTAAACAGTCATGATGGGGTTGAGGCAAGATCAGCACTCCCTCCCACCCCTGGCCCTCAACATCTCACTAAAACTCCTCAAGTGGCCCTCCAGCCCAAATAATTGCCCACCCTTGCTATATGGCTTGCCTGGGACCATCAAAACCACAGTGCAACTCCATCCCTTGAGCTATGTTATTAGCTATGTTGTTGCTATCCTCAAATTTCAGCCACTAGAAGGGTCTGCAACACATTTTACAAGCATATTATAAATGCATGGATTTTTCTAACTAGTTGTTTGCTAGCATTTCCTAACTTTCATACCAGTATCCTCTGCAGCATTGATCTACTCCTTTTACTATTCAAACACGCTTAAAAAAACTGTCACTATTAAATGCTGGTTTGCAGCGAACACAAGAGGTGGTGGTTAGTACATGCAGGGCATGTCTACATGTGTGCTTTAATATATATTAGCCTATTCTACTGCACATTAAAGCAGCATGTAAAAAACTGTTCTAATATGCTAATGCACAAATTAAGCTACTGCACGTTAAGCGTCACTAAAAAAGTGTGCACTTTTGCTACTGCACATTATGGAAGCCTAACGTGCTTTTATATAGTACCTCATGTTAGAAGTACTAAACTTATTGTGCTGTATCAAAAGCATATTCACATACATGTAGATGTGTCCAGAGAAAGCAGATCTCTTGGACCACCATCTAAATGCAGTTTCATAGATTTCATAGATCTCATAGACATTAGGGCTGGAAGGGACCTCAGAAGATCATCGAGTCCAGGCCCCTGCCTGAGGGGCAGGAAGTCAGCTGAGGTCATAGGATCCCAGCAAGATAAGCATCCAAATTTCTCTTGAAGGTGTTCAATGTAGGCGCTTGAACCACCTCCAATGGCAGGCTATTCCAGGCCTTGGGGGCTTGGACAGTAAAGAAATTCTTCCTTATGTCCAGCCTGAAACGGTCTTGCAGTAGTTTATAACCGTTCAACCTTGTCATCCCTTGGGGCACTCTGGTGCACAAATGTTCCCCAAGATACTGGTGGTCACCCCTGATAAACTTATAGGTGGCCATCAGATCACCCCTGAGCCTGCGCTTTTCCAGGCTAAAGAGCCCCAGGGCTCTCAGCCTGTCATCGTAAGGTCTGTTTACCTGACCTCTGATCATGCGCGTGGCTCTACTCTGGACTCTCTCAAGCTTCTCCACATCCTTTTTGAACTGTGGGGCCCAAAACTGGACACAGTACTCCAGCTGCGGCCTCACCAAAGCCAAGTACAAGGGGAGAATGACGTCCCAAGATTTGCTTGAGAAGCATCTATGGATGCAAGCCAGTGTTTTGCTCACTTTACTAGCTGCAGCATCGCATTGAAAGCTCATGTTCATCTTGTGTTCAATGATGACCCCCAAGTCTCTTTCTTCCATAGTGCTAGCCAGCGTAGCACTGCCAAGCCTATAAGGATGCTGCACTTTTTTCCTCCCAAGGTGGAGAACCTTGAATTTTTCAGTGTTAAACACCATCAGGTTCTCGTCCACCCATTTCCTGAGCCTGTCCAGGTCAGCCTGGATCGCCTTCCTGTCTTCAGGTGTGGATGCTTTGCCCCAAAGTTTGGTGTCATCAGCAAACTTGGCCAGTCTGCTTTTGACTCCAATGTCCACATCATTAATGAAGATGTTGAACAATATGGGTCCAAGGACAGAGCCTTGGGGGACCCCACTGGTCACAGGGCACCATGACGATTGACTTCTGTCAATTACCACCCTCTGGGTCTGACCATGGAGCCAATTTCCCAGCCATCGGATCGTGGTGGCCCCAAGGCCACAATTGGCCAGTTTTGCCAAGAGGCGATCATGGGATATCAGATCAAAGGCTTTTTTGAAGTCAAGATATATGACATCACTCTCTTCTCCCTTGTCCAAGTGATAGGTCACCTGGTTGTAGAAGGAAATGAGATTGGTCAAGCAAGACCTACATGCAACAAACCCGTGCTGAATATCCCTCAGGATGTTGGCGTCGGCCAGTCCATTAAGGATGGCCTCTTTAATAAACTTTTCTAAGACCTTCCCCAGAATAGAGGTCAGGCTAATGGGCCTGTAGTGTGCCGGATCCACTTTCCTCCCTTTCATATGCACCGCATTGGCCTTCTTCCAGCTTTCAGGCACTTCACCAGAGCGCCAGGAGTTCTCAAAGATCCATGCCAGAAGCTGGGCTATGATGCTCACCAGCTGTTTGAGCACCCTGGGGTGTAGATTGTCAGGGCCAGCTGACTTTAAGGTATCCAGCCTCTCAAGGTGTTCCTTCACCAGGTCACTATTGATAGAGGGCAGGGGATCTCCCTCACCCAGACCTCCCCATCCCATAGTGGGCATGGGCGTCCCATGGGAGTGATGCAAGACCAATGCAAAATACCCATTTAATAGGTTGTCTTTTTCCTGGGTGTCAGTTGTCAGATGTGCCTTCTGGTTTAGCAGGGGTCCAATGTTGCCCTTGCTATTCCTCCACCTCCCCACATATCTGAAAAAGGACTTTTTATTGTCCTTGATACTCAAAGATAGTTGGAGTTCAGTTGCAGCCTTGGCTTTCCTGGTTTGCTCCCTGCTGGACTGGACCAGTGCAGAATATTCCTCCTTGGAGGTGAATCCCATCCTCCATCCTTTGTAGGCCTTTCTTTTTAGCCTCAGGAGGTCTGCTAGATCCCTGGAGAGCCAGGGGGGCTGCTGTGCCCTCTTGCTTCCTTTCCTCCGAGATGGAATAAAATTAGCTTGTGCATTGAGGATCGCTCCCTTGAGAAGCAACCACTCTTCCTGAGCTCCCCTCCCCCTGGGGTCATGGTTCCTTAGGGCCTCACTGACAAGCCTCCTGAAATTGTCAAAGTCAGCTTTCCTGAAGTCAAGGACTTCAGTGTTGCTGACTGACTTGCCAGCTTTACGGCGGATGGTGAAGGTGATCAGCTCATGGTCGCTGTCACCCAGCTTCCCACTGGTCACCGATTAGGTCATCCCCAGTTGCCAGTACCAGGTTGAGCAGCACTTTATCTCTCGTTGGCCTGTAGACTTCTTGAGTCAGGTAGAGGTCATCCACACACAATAGGAAGCTTTGCGACCGCTTGGATTTTGCTGAGTGATCCTCCCACGAGATGTCTGAGAAGTTGAAGTCACCCATGACAACCATGGTCCTGGAGCATGCAGCCTCAGCCAGTTCCCAGGTGAACTCTTGGTTAAGCTCTTGACTTTGGGTGGGAGGTCTATAGTAGACTCCCACCATTGTGTCCCCTGTGCCATGTTCCCCACAGATTTTAACCCAGAGGGTCCCAGTTAGTTATTCACATTCAACTCAATGTATTTGTGTGCTCAGCTGTGCTTTACATTTTTGTAGAAGTACCAAGCGCAATTAAATACACCACTGTTCCTTATAATTCATTCATTTATATTGTGTTTTTCATCCATAAGGTATTTTATAAACTATGGCTGTTATAGGATCATTTCCTGCCACAACAATGTAGCCATCTTGATGACAATTTGATGCAGCTCTTATAATACCAACAGCAAAGCTATCTAACAATTTTGGGCAAGGGGGAAAGCTGTGAGATGGAATTTAAGTAGGCAGAATGTAATTACTCAAGATAGAATTCAACCAGGACAAGAGGGTTCATACCCCTATTCTAGCAAAACATACCATTCGATGATCTTTAATGGTTTCTATTATATACCTCATCAGAACCTCCAGAAGCACTGTGCTAACTCCATCTATGAACCCCCTTATGGGTCAGTGGTTCAATAATGACTCAGAGAGAATAAAAACACTTGCTGAATGACTTCTGCCAGCATTTCAGTGTTCCCCATCCAAGTACTGACCCAGTCCAACCTTCTTAGCTAATGAGAGCTAACATGATCACAGCCTGAGAATAATAAAACATTCTCTATATTGAACAATAGTAGCTCACCCTGGGTTCTTTTACATTCTGACCAGAAGAAGAATCCTTTGTTTGAGGAGCTGAGAAGCAAAACACAACCTAGAGCTGCATATTTATTCAAGCATAATTAAATGTTACTTGTAAGGTATTTTGTTTTTGAACTGTTGTCTGTAGTCAGACTAACTGTGTATCTACCCCAAGATCCAACTGGTCAACAGGACAACAATGGGATATAATTTCCTGTACTTTTAATAAGACAGAGCAATATGTGTATGTGGGTGTGTCTACATGAGATGCTTTACTGCGCAGTAGACTGTTCTACTGCTCAATAAAGTGTCACCCTCGACATGTGTTCAACATTTACTTCACAGTAAATTAGTCTACTGTGAAGTTAGCTACTAACTAGTAAACTAACTGCACAGTAGTGAATGTGTAGATGCTGACTGAGAGTAAATTTGCTCCTGGTCAGCCCCAAAACTAGGAAGCCACAGAGGATGGAGATCTCCCCCTGTCCTGGTGCTGCTCAACTCCTGGCTCCCTGCAGCAGCCAGGAGCCAAAAGCCAAGCCGTTCCAGGGCTGGATACCTCTCTGCCTCCCACCCCGTCCTGGTGCTGCTCAGTTCCTGGTTCCCCACAGGAGATGACCAGTGGCATGACTGGGGAGATCTCTGCTTCCCCACACAGCCAGGATCTAGCTAGGAGCTGCCCCAGAGATGGGACAGCTCCTGGCCAGCCTCAGGCTGCTCAGGGAAATCCTGGCCCAGTCCAGGGCTGGCTAGGAGCTGTTCCAGAAGTGGGACAGCTCTTGACCAGCCCCTGGTTATGTGGGGAAGCCACACCATGCACAGGGCTTGCCCATGTGCACAGAGTTTGGAGAGCTCTTCAGCAGCAGCTGTCTCCCAGCCCCATGAACATCAGGATCCCTCCCAATGTGGAGCAAGGAGACAGCTGGCAAATCTCTTCTAGCCCTGCGCACATGGGGACAAGTCCTGTGCTCCCTGCCAGGCCCTGGGCAGCACCCTGGAAGCCTGAAGCTCCCCCTGGCTGCTACAGGGGGCCAGAGCAGGATAGGAGTAGCCTTATACCAGGTTGCTCCTGTTGGGAACAAATTTATTCCCAAAGAAGGCTTACTATGCAGTATTCTACATGAGATGCTTACTGCGCAGTAGCCTAATAGCTCAGTAACATGCTGGCTAAAAACCATGCTAATATGCTACTGTGCAGTGTTATGAGGCTACTGCACAGTAAGCACCACAAAATAACCATGCTCTGTTGCTACTGCTCAGTAACTGTACTTACTGCGCCTTTAGTTAGTACATCATTAGGCAAGTACTAAACTAAATGCACAGTAACTAAGGCACATTAATAAATGTGTAGATGCACCCAAGAAGTCTTTATAGCATTAACAGCATGTGTAGACATGCCCTGTGCATCTTTTTCCAGGTATGCTTCAAAATCCATAATTATTATCATTTGTATTCAGTGGGTAGAGTATTAGTCTACTGCACATTCAGCATGTCATGTAGAATTAGAATTAGTCTTCTGCACATTCAGCATTTTAAGTAGATGCAAAACGTGTACTAATGCACAGTAGATTTAGTCTAATGTGCATTACCATCACTAAAAAAAGTTCAACTGCGCTAACGCACAGAAGCACCGATTATGTCACATTTAGTACCTGTCATTACAGGTACAAAACTTAATGTGCCATAATAACAGCACATTAATGAACATGTAGATGTGCCCACTGTCACCTACAGACTCTAGTTGATATTAGGCAGTGTTCAGACATGAAACTGGAGACAGTCTATCTAAATGCAGGGTTGATTTGCACTTTATAGACTAACCAAAGTGTGTGTGTGTGTATACACACATGCACACACATATATACATCTCAATATCAAAAACTTTCATGGTATGAAGCTCACTTCATCAATATACTGTGAAAGGAGAGAAATTTCAAGACAAAAGACAGGAAAGGGGGGCCCTGGAGGAGGGAAAGGCAGTGCTGGAGAGGCAAACAAACAAACAAACCTATAGGAACAACAGAATTGTAAAAGATAACCCAGATAATGGGATAAGAGCCCACAGTCCCTGTTTAAACCATACTTAATACAATCTAGTCTGTGGATAATTTTGTGTTCTGCAATTTCCTCTTCAAATCATTTTTTTTAAGTTAGCTGCCTAAGAACAACCACTTTCAGGATTGTCCAGGGAGGTTAAAGTGTTTGGCCACAGGCCTGCGGCTGATGTCAGATCCATGCTCATTCATTCTGTCACACAGGAACAGTCCCATCTGTCCAATGTGGACAGCAGAGTGGCACTATAAGCAGCAATGATGTATATGACATTGGTAGTGTTGCAAGTGAATAAACCTCAGATGTTATAATCTATGTCAGGGGTTCCCAAAGTTTTTATTCTGTGGCCTGGCAAACCGCAGCCCAGAAATGGCCATGGCCCAGCAAGCCGTGGCCCAGCAATCATAGCCAACTGCAGCCAGAATTTCCAGCTAGAAGACAGGTAAGGATACCTCCATCCCCTCCCACTCCCCAACCCTGGGCAGGGAGGTGGGCCAAACCCTATGCTGCTGCAGGCCCTGCAGAAGGAGCCAGGGCCTCTCCGCCTGGCTCTGGCAGGCCATAGTTTACCAGTCCTTGGCCACTTCTGGTCCAGCAGTCAACTGCGCTGCGGACTGGCACCATGGCTTGGCACCAAGCCACAGCCTGGGGATTGAGAACTCCTGATCTATGTTATTTGGGCCAATGATAATGTTGAGGCACAAAAGGCATCTGGGTCCATTGCAAACCCTGTTGCTTTAGTGAGACTGGGAGTTAGGTAGTACGCCTGTTACTTGAGAGAGGCTGCTTGAGGATGGGAGGCTGTAAGCCAGGACAATCACTCTGAATGGACAGGAGCAGGTTCTGGGATGGGGTAGACTGTAAACATTTGTAGATCAGCTCACATTGTGCATTTGTGTAAGCATCAGACAAAAATGGAAGAAAAGATGAGTCTCATCCCTGTTTAACAGATGGGGAACTGAGTCACACAGGGAGGAAGAGTAAACAACCTACTGAAGATTGGAGAGGAAACCTGTGGCAGATCCAAGCAGGGCCATCCCTGGGGGGCTGCAAAGTAGGGCAACCGTCCCAGGCCTTGCACTTTGGGAGGCCCCACAGAGCTGGGCAGAATGGTACAGTGATGCCGTACTGCCACCAGCTTCACATCTGGCCACTCGGCATGCCATCCCCCGCCTTCGAATCTGCCGCTGAAATCAGTGTGAAATCATCTCTGGATCCAGGAATGGACTTCAGATCTCAAGTCCTAATCCTGCACATTAACCAGAAACCTGTCCTTCCTTCTGTGGGCAAGCGGAAGGACAGAAAAAGAAACATACTGAAGAGAAATGCCCAGCATAAACATGGATTTCTACTGTGGGAAAAGCAAGCCCAACAGCCACTCCAAAAGAAAACAAGATTTCAATTTCCCCCAGGATTTATTTTTTCTCTCACCCCTTCTTAGCAAGCTATTTCATGGGCATGTTCATAGATAAGACCTCACTCTTCTTTTGCATGTTGCTAATAGTCACAAAAGAGAAATATTCAGTTTTGAACTCCTTCAAAAAGCTCTCAAAACAAATCTTAATTGAGAGGTAAAATTCCACTATAATTATGCCTCTATATGTCTCCAAATAGATAGAACACTTTCTTCAGTGAGTAACGCACTCTGTGAGGATGAAAAGATGATGTTCAGCAGGAGTACCTTAGATAAGGGAATAGGAAGACTGCTGTGCTGCACATGAACAAGTGGAGAACAGAAACCATCACCAGAAACGTATTAAGGGGCCCATGGTTTTGTCCTTTTTTCTACAAGGAAGGGCATTTTGCTTGCTTCTCTTGTGCTGCCTTTGGACTGACAAATTCTTATCCCCCTGCTACAAGAGGCAGATAGTGAAACAGTTCTAAAGCAGTGCTACATACTTACCAGAGTGCAGCCTAGCAGTGCTGTAGCAAGGGGGGGGGGGCAAGTGGACCGACCACCCTGGGCACCAAAACAAAGGAAGTGCCAATAGGCACTGCCCAGCTGGGTTGGGATGCAGGACAGAGCCGCAAGTGGCTCATTTGGGGGGCATGGGGACAGTGGAAGGGCGGCTTCCACCACTGCATGCACTCCCGGCAAGCATGGGGTGGGGGCATGTGCCCCCCTGGATCTGTGCATGGGGTAAGGGCAGGCTGCCACTGCGGGCTTTGCCCCAGATGCCAAACTCTGGTGCTTTGGCACCGCATCCTAGAATATACAGCCACTTCTCTGTGTGCTGGGCACACAGGCTCCACCCGGGCTCTATCCCAGGTAAATATGAACTGGAGGTGGGGGGGACTGGACTGGGGGGGGCTTTGTGAGTGCAGCTCAGGGCACTCCTGGCACAGGCCCCAAGTGGTGCAGGAAAGTGCGGTGCAGCCCCAGCCATCTGGCACCCAGTGCTGCCTGTACCACATGGCCTGGGCCCGGTCCAGCCTGGTGCAGGGCCATGCACCTTTGGGCAGTACTGAGCTGCTTAGGCTATCACCCAGGGGCCTGGCACCACTTGCAGGGGCTGTGCATTGCACTGGATTGGGTCCTGCTTCCACATGCCCTGGGCTGGCTCTGTAGAGGCAGCCCCTGGCCCAGCACGATGTGCAGGCCCTTGAAGTGGTGCTGGGCCCCCGAATGACAGCCTGAGAGGCCCGATGCTGCCTAAAGGTGCACAGCCCTGTGCCAGGCCAGGTCAGGCTGGGCCTGCGACAAGTGGCACAGGGGGTGCTGGGTCTGAGGTAGCCAGGGCCACGTCATGCTGTAGGGGGCTCTGGCAGCAGTGGGCCCTGAGTGCCCAATGGTCACTGGTGCTGCAGGGGGAAGCTGCGAGTCCTGTGGGGGGAAGTGACCCTGTGAGGGGAGGCTGTGGCCCTGTGGGGGGAGCTGTGGGTCCTGTGGGGGAGCAGGGGACCCACCTGTCTTGAGAAGCCCCTACACCTAGTTCCCCCACACCCACAGTCCCCCCACAATCCACACACAAACCCCACACCCCCAAGCTATCCCCACAAACCCCTCACCCACATACCCAGCCACAAACCCCAAATCCCTGCACAAGCCCCATATCCCACAAACCCTACACCCACCCACAAACCCCCAAAAACCCCACACCCATACCTCACACTCCTTCCCTCCCCAATCCCCACATCCCCCCACAAATCTCACATCCTGTGTGCCCAGCCGCCACATGGGATGGGATGGGACCTGATGGCTGGAGCTGCATCTGCAGGGGAAACTGACATACTACAGCCCTGCCCTGTATCCACACCAGTGCTGGAACATGCAGCCCCAGCCTGGTGGGACTCCTGGTCCCAGGAATCACTTGGTGGGCATAATGGGCTGGGGGGATGGATGGAGGTGGCAGCAGAGGTGTGTGAGAGAGAGATGGGGGTCAGGGTGGGGGAACACTCCAGGTAGGAGAGGCCACCAGAGCCAGGCTTAGAGCCCCTCTGCCCCCATAGGGCAGACTGTGCGGGGTGGGGGTGGTCAGCCTGGGAGGAAAGGGCCCAGTTCAGTCCCTGATCCCTAGTCAAGGGCTTCTCAGGGATAGTATGGGGCAGGCAGCAGAACAACAAGGACTGGCACTGCTCAGAGCCACAAAGCAGCAGGTGGAACAGCTGCAATTGGACTCATGTCCTGGTGCTGGGACAGAGCTGTGGCTGGGAGGGAGCTAGTCAGGGCAGGCAGGGCCTGCGGGTCAGGAGTGAGGGGACTGGAGAGGGGGCTATGGGTTAAGAGTGAAAGGCAAGGACAGGGGCAGAGCACTGGCATATCAGTGCTGCTCAGCAGTGCACATCCTGGTGAGTAAAGGGGGTAGGGCAGCTCTGATTTTTCCATGACAAAAAACCCAAAAGTAAATGCCAAAGTGTATAGATATTTAGAATCTATTTTTTATGATGATAGAGGCACTAGTAGGCTTCTAAATTGTTTAAACTTGTAAATATATCAATAAAAGATTGCCCAACTTATCTCTCTCTAAATAGTGGCATTTCATTTTAATAGTGAAAGAACACTATTTTGGGTATTTTAATGAGAGAATTTGGGTTTCTTATCAAAGATTTTGCAATTTTTCAACAGGGAACACCAGGATCTCTGCTGGTGATACAAGTAGCAAGACCCAGGCAGAGGAGCCTGTCCAGGGCCAAACCTGGGGACCCAGCTGGAGGGCAGATGAGGTGGCTCACCTCAGTCATTTGGGGCCAAGAGGACATGCTTTGACAGTTCAAAGTGGGCCACCACAAGGAGCACATATTTTGGGTGATAGTTGCCCAGATGGCAGAGTGGAGGCACCCCATCCGAGTCTAGCAGGCATGGAGCCACAGGTCCAACAAGCTGGAGGCTGTTGCAGGTGACAGCAGGTCACAGCCAGGCAGCAGCCCCCACTGCCAGACTGCTGCAGTGGGTAGACAGTGTCGGGGCCACTCCAGGTTAGGGCTGGTTCAGCAGTCCATCTGGCACAAGGGGTAATGTCCCCAGATACCAACTGGCTGGGCCTCAGAAGCTCCTGTCTATTTGTGTCTTCCAAGTTAACATGGGCCTTAAGGCCCACCCAGCTCACTAACAGCCCCTAGTATGTGGAGCCTATGGGTGAAAGATACAACTAAATTTCTTGGGACAACAAAAGCAAAAACCAGGGTGGGAGTGCCATGTGGGTCAAAGGATCAAAACGTGAAAATAAGTGCTTCAGAGGGGGACACCGAGCAGAGCCCCTTAGGACATGCCCACTGGTCCTCAAAGGCATCTAAGGTACCAGTCATGCTGCCCAGTGGTGCTTAGCTCAGAGGCACTTGTGAATGAGTGAAAGGAGCACAGCCCCACAGTCCTTGGGCACCTTCCCAGCCAGTCTCCTTCCTGGTCATGTACAGGGCCCACTTGGCCAGAGCCAGGAGGAAGTTGACCAGGAGGTCCTGGGCTTTCTTGGGGCCATGGATGGAGTACCTAAAAATAAAAAGGTGGGAGGTAAAGTTTATCCAGAACCTCAGGAAGAGGTTCTAAAGGTATAGGCGGAGGGATTGCTGCGTGGCGCACTTGAGTGTCATGTGTGCCAGTGTTTCCCTTTGCCCACAGAATGGGCAGGAGACTGGGGTGTCTGTAAAGCTCACCACAAACATGCCTGTGGCAATGGCTCCATGGAGGACCCACCAGCTGAGGTCCCCAGTAGGGGCTGGTGGGATGAGGATGTAGTATAGGCTCCCCCACTGGGGTGCCCCAGCCACTCCCTCACCAAGCAGGTCCAGCCACTTGGTGTCTGGGTGGGATGCAAGGGCGGCATGGTGGATCATGCAGTGCATGAGCGTGTAGAGGTGGCAGCGATAGATGGTGGAAAAAGTGGACCGGTTTGGTGTCCTCCAGCCAGCTCAGAAGGTGGAGAGCGGAGCCCTGTGAGGCCAGGCAAGGTGCTGGCCCCACAACAAATTCCTGTGGGCTGGAAGACATAGGGGGCGGGGACCACCATCATGCAGGACCTGGTCAAAGGCAAGGGCATTGAGAGGTAAGGCAGATTTCAACTTCTGGACTAGGCAGCAGGTTGCACACATAATGGGTAGAGCCATGCACCAGGCCAACACAGTGGGGTCCACTCATGCCTGCCTATCATAGTCCAGGAGGTCTCCAATATGGGTGACATCATCCAGGGCCAGCCTCTGTCGCAATGGGGGCACCTGCGCCATCAGCACCTCTAGCTGGAGGTTCCAGAAGAGGGGCTCAACAAGCAGGTCGGTGCCCTGGGCGAGCATTGCAGAGGACCTGGAGGCAGAGACCAGCCTCCAGGCCCAGATGAGGTCCTGATAAAACTCTGGCAGTCCTCACAGGTCCTGCAGAGAGAAGCCCCGCAGGCTGAGGAGATGCCAGTTGTACTGGAGCCTCTGGGTAAGAAACACCCCCAGGAAAATGTACCTCATCAACTCCCTCCTGCTGTGTATGGGAATCAAGCAGCTGCTTTCTGGGATGTGATCAGCACAACTGTCAGGCTTATGTGTGCTTCTGAGGAACACAACCAGGCCAGCAGGTAGGTAAAATGTATTTTTTAGCATGTGGTACACACAGAGCAGAAACAAGCTTATGTTCAGGGTGGCACTTCCTAGCTCCCTTCAGTGTGGTATAAATGAGCCCTAAGCTCACTCTAATATGCAGTCAAGTAATTTTTTAAGTGGGTAGCAACTAGAGGTGCACCAATACATTGGTCTGATATTGGATTGGTACCAATATAAAGAAAATTGGCTGTATCAGAAATCGGTCCAATGGGGCAATAATTTGGCTGATAAATGCTTATGCGTGTGTGCAGCTACAGCGCAGCATGCAGGCAGTGTGGAGCACAGCCCAGCAAAGTGGAGACCTGCCTCCAGCTGGTAATTCCATTGTGGTGGAAGGGGAGGGGGGAGGGAAGGGGCATGGGAGGGGAAGATCAACCCCATCCCCCCGCAGTGGGGGAGGGAGCAGGGGCAGGAGCAGAGGCAGGTGCTGCCCAACAGGGGTGGGGTGGGGTCCTCACTGGGGAGGAGGCAGCTCCCGCCGCTGCTTGCACCCCAGGATGGTACGGAGGGGGGCATATGGCCCTGGATCTGCGTGGGGCAGGACAAGTGGGTTGCAGCTGTGGGCTGGAGCCGGGACCATGGCGGACTTTTCTCACTGGGGGCTGGGCTCAGGATGGGGGCTACAGAGGAGGCTGCAGCCACCCCAAATTTCACCATAGCTCCCTCCCAGCACCGCCACCTGCCCACCTGCAGCCCTGGCGCTTCCTCATGCATGGAGGGAAATGGGGGTTGAGTCAGAAAGAGCCGGGGCTGTGCCAGGCAAGCAGGCAGTGGCAGTGTTGCTGGGAGGGAGCTACAGTGAAATCTGGGGTGGTTTCAGCCCCCTCTATAGTCCCCGCCCTGAGTCCAGGCCCTGCCAAGAGCCCAGTGCAGCCCCAACTCCAGCCCACAGCTGCGCCCGCCTGTCCCGCCCCACCCTGCGCATTCCCATTCCTTCCTTGGGTGCAAGCAGCAGCAGGAGCTGCCTCCTCCGCAACAAGCACCCCGCCCCAAGCCAATTGGGCAGCACCTGCCCCTGCCCCCTCCCTCACTGCAGGATGTGGAGTTGATCTGCCCCCCCCCCCCCCCCCCCCCCCCGGCCCGCCCCTTCTACTGTACTATTGTGCAGGAGTGCTGGTAAATGCCTTTTAGGTGATGCTACTGCTCAGTCACCAATAATACTGTGCAGTAGCCTATTAGCACTGCACATGCTGTGGCGCTCTACTGCAAGTATTTTTCAGCTACTCTGCAGTCAGCATCTTGTGTAGACACACCCCGTGGATGTGCCGACATGAGCATTTATGCCAGCTTAAGTTTAGTGTGCAGTAAATTACTACACAGTAAATGGGAACAGGCCGGCATCTACACGTGCAGGCATTAAAGCGCATTAACGCTGTGTGGACTGACTTGGGACTAATGTTAGTCCCAAGCCAGTCCACGCACACAGTATTACTGTGAAGTAAAGTGTCTACAGGCATGGTACTGTGTAGTAACCAAGCAGGTGTAAATTTGATGCAGGTATCGAATTTACATACAAGTCGGAGTAAGTCACTATATTTTCTGGAGTGATAAAAAGGGCAAGTCACCCCAGTGAAACAGTGATGGAAACTTAATGCTTCCCCAAAATAGTGCCAAAACCAAGATCCACTCTCTCCACATAAGACAATAGGAGGACTCCTTCTAAGAACACTGTTTCCGCATCAGTCTTTCATTGAGTCTTTCTCCCTTCTTCCCCCCCACCCTTGGTTACCCCAGCTTTAGTTTGCATAGGCTGCATAGAGTGGCAAAATGACAATGGAAGTTTACTTGGAAAGCCTATGGAAACTTCTTAGCCTGAAATCAGAAATGTGGAGTATCTTATAAAAACAAAAATGCTCAAATTCACCTCCCAAAAAGTTTTGTATTCATTGACTTCCAAGCAGGGAAACAGTGGTAGTAATTTAACCAAGGGAATAGTATGAACAACTTAGTTAATTGCATACTTAGTGTCAAGAAGGCCACAATACAACTATTAATACAAGTCTGTACTACACAACTAATTCCTCTAACCTTTTGCTGTTGCTATATAGTCAGGTCAGTGGCTTGCATCCTTTCTGATCTGACACTATTGCTTTTAAGCAAACATGAATTAAGGAGATAGAAATTATTGATAAAATGAAGACCCCACTCGCTTTTCTGTCTCTAATTGTTTAAGTTTCTTTATGCATTATAATGTTCTCTTGAAACCAGTAATGTATCTTGCCATGTATTTGTTTTTGGAAAGCAGCCGGGTCTTTGATCTGAATTCCAGCAGTTCATTTCCAAGTTTCTATGAGACTGCATTTGACAAATGTGAATCTCTCTCAAACCAGTTGGAAGATTGTTCTGCAATCAACGTATAAAAACGAGTTGTCTGGCACTAGGGATCAGTCCAGTTTTTTAAAACAACTGTTCATTTAAAAAAAAGAGAGGAAGCACAAAAGAAAAAATAAATAAATGCATAAAACCCTCATTGTTAATAAACTTCAAGAAGATTGTTCCAACAGGAATTCTGGGTAGTTAAAACATAAAGGAACTTTATGATAGAAATTTCATGTTACATAAAGCTGGCAGTAGAATTAATATACAAATCAGAATTAATATACAAATCAGAGTACTCATAGAATAGGAAGTCAAGGACTATGTCTTTGCAGGTTCAGGTCCTACGTTAGTTTCACTTTTCACCCATTCATTCATTGTATTCACCTGTTTTTGCATCAAACAGAAATTGTAAACACTTTGAAGCATGACTATTTTTATAAAAGAGAAGTATATTTTTATTATATGTCAGCTGCTGTTGACAATGGTTGCCTTATCGCCTCATCAATGGGTACTGAAAGCATTTTAACTGGGGTGCAAACAGGACAAAACTGTTGTCAGCATTTTTACAGACTGCATGATTGAAACCTGATGAAACATTGAGCCATGACAGTTATCAGCCAAACATGTTACTCCTCCATCACACTCTGAAAATCCACATTCTCCAGTGAGAACAGGGAATGGCTTTCAGGCTGGCAGATTATCTGGAGGGGTCTGTGGGAACTGCAAAACGCTGAACCTGCCTGACAAAAAAGGCACCAGCTCACCACAAGATGTTACCACAGGGAAAAGTTAATATATGGGAGGAATGCAGATAAATCCTATTATTTCTTAATGGGATTTGGGAGCTTACTTCTCACCCAGTGCTTTGAAATGTATTCCACAGCCTATTTTATTAATGAAATTAAACACAGTGATTTTTTTATCAGCAGGAATCATTCTTTACTTTTTTTTAAGGAAAAAAAGCAGCTACATGAAAAATTAAGACTGTGCTTGGATATTAGTTAGATGTTAACAAGCTATGTCTCAAGTAATCGGAGTTCATACGTTCTAACTTCATTTTTTTCTACTCTTCAAATATCATAGATACCTTGGTATTGTATTATGTACTTATTTACTTATTTATTTATTGCAAAGTAAAGGCAACTGAATAGGGGCAAAAATAAGACTGTAGATATGGATTTAGAAGACAGTGTAGGTAATGCATAGTTGGAAACAAGGAAAATTAAATTCTAGACCCAACTCAGAGAGATGAATGACCCTGAGCAAGTCACTTCACTTCTCTGTGCCTCTGCTTTGCTCCTTGTCTTGTCTAGTTAGGCTATAAACTGTCTGGGGCAAGGACAGTCTTTTACTATATGCAGGTACAGTAGGTGCTTCCAAGTGCTACTGGGTGCATCTAGACATGCATTTGCTGCCAGGTGGGTTTACTCTAGAGTAAATGACCGTAAAGTAAACTTACTCCTAGCAGGCATCTACATGTCCAGGGATGTGGGAACAGATCTGCTGCTCATGGCAGCAGTCTGCTTCCATCCCAGCTAGCCGGGCACCGGCTCTCTGCCATTGCCAGGGGGAGCTGGAGGCTCTGGCTGCAGCTACCTGTGGCTGGTGGCCATTTTTAAGAGGCAGCCCCACACACTGCTCCCAGACCAACAGCTTTCCAGGCCCTGAGCAGTATTCAGAATGTGGTGGCAGCACACAGCACCTCTGTCACTACAGCATCTGCCCACTGTGCCATGGCTGCTCCACCCCCTGGCCCCGGAAGCAATGTCCACCACCCCGGTCTCCTGCTGGCCACTAGGGCTGTGTGAAGCTTCGGGTGCTGATTCGATTTGGAGGAGATTCGGTAGGTTCTAGTGAATAATCTCACCCTGCGACAACGCCTTGCCACAGCTCATAAAAATACCCATGAAGTTTAACTTGCTGATTCTAGAATGGACCAGGATGTAAGATTTTTTATAGTATTTTGCCAGTGAGCAGAAGAACTCAGAGATCTAAACATTGTATTCCCCACCCCAGCATGTCCCATTTCAATAAGAAAAACACCCCATTGTATCAATACAGGAAAGCTATTTAAAAAAAGAACAAAATACAAACATTCCTAGCAAGGGCAACACCATAGGGGTTTGTTTGCCAGGTTTTGCTGACTTCTTCCTCCATTTGTGCTTATGAAAAATTGCTCAGGTTAAATACAGTAGGCAAACAAACAATATTCCCCAGCTGCTCCCCACAGGGCACACATCCCTAGCCCATGGCGTTTATCATTGGCAAGGGAAGAAAGCTCAGTGGGCACACCGTTGTTAAATCCTGGCGACACTTTTCTGATAGGGGGCTTTATATAGCTAAGCAAGTCCTGCCCTTTGGCCGATAGCAGAACAGTGTTTTGGAAGGCCTTTCTAAAGCATTTAGGCAGAAAGCAGAGCAGGGTGGCATCTGACAGACTAACTCATTCAGAAAGCATTCACTCCAAAGAGCAAGAAAAGGTTAGGGTCTTTGGTTATGTCTACCTTCCCAGTACTGGGAGGAACAAGGAGAAGGAAAGCTTGCTCTCAAGCCCACCCCACCCATCTGCTCACATTTGCACACAACAAGATAGAAAATGCAGAGTTGACATCACTGGAGGGGGCCCACAGCCCAATTTCTGCACTCAAGACACCTGTCTCCAATGAGTTTGACAGTTGCCATGGGGGCAGGGGTACCTCCAGAATGGCTACGCCATTGCATTTCCAAGTTTGGCATATGGGGAGAAAAGCACAGGTGGGCTGGGAAAAAGCAGGTATCAAATTTAGGTGTGAATAGTTAAGGTGCCTTAAGGGACATGTATATATGCCTTAAGGCACCTTAAGGCTGTGTTTGTCAACTGAACTGAATGGGTTGGAGCCGAGCCCGTGGGGCCCTGTGCTGCTCCCGAGAGCCACCAAGAAGAAGTGGTGGGTGCTCTTCTCCAAGGCACAGACACTGGAACTTGAGTGGCAGTTCTGGCAGCAGTGGTACTTGATGGTGTGCCCACTGCCACTCCAACTCCGGCATCTGCACCTTGGACAACAGCACCCACTGCTTCTTGGTGGTGCCTGGCAGCAGTGCGGGGTCCCATGGGCTGGCGGATGCTGGGGAAACAGGAACATGGGGAAGGGGTTAGAGCTGGGGCTGGGGCTGAACCAGTCATGCCTGGGGGAACTGGAGGCTATCACTCCCATGGTTTGTGCTGGGCTACACCACGCAGCTATGCTGCCGTGGGCTTTGGGACACCAGCAGGCAGCTCAGTACCCCACAGCCAGGCCCAGCATGGGTGCAGCTGCTTTGAGTCACTAGACACTGCTTGGGGGCTCAGGCGCACCCTCTGCTTGCTTGGAGTTGAGCTGCCTCTGGCTGCGGTCCAGCAGCCCCAGCCCCACATGTGCTGCTAACAGATCCCGTGGTCTCTGGGTATGCCCCGTGCCTTTCTCTGTGCTCCTCACCCAGGAATGCACTCATTGTTCGTGCTGCCCCCGACCATTTTCCCAGCACAGCACTTGTATGCTGCCCACAGGTCCCAGGGCAGCTGTGCATGTGGGGGGCTGTCCGGAGGGCTGTCCAGGGAGCTGCCAAGGGCAGGCTGCAAATTCATTCACCCAGTGAGCCACGTTAAGACTCTTTAAGGTGTGCATGTGTAGATGCATGTGAAGATGTGTGCCTAGATCACCTTAATGAGCCTTAGGCTAAAGTGCATTAAGTTTAGGCATGGGAAAATTCACATGTAGGCACGCCCTGTGGGTGCTAATTCAGTGCTTTAGAAGTGAATAGAATCCTTTTTTTGCTGGGGAGGAATGGCAGCTTAAAGGATGTGGCTGAAAATAAAGGTCTTTTCATTAAGCAATTTGTTTGCTTTGAGAAAAGGTAGGTGACGTGTCCCCAAACTGGAATCAGGAATTTCCTGTGAGGCCATATTCAGAGACCCAAGAAAGAAGGAAGAATGTAGGGGAAACTGTCCCTGTGCCCTGTGGAATGATCTGGCCACCCAAGCCTTCTCCCTCCACCATAGGAATACCTGTCTCATCCCCATTTACTTATGAGCCAGGACCAGGATACTTTTTCATCCTGTATTGACAGAAGTGGCACATTTCAATTGGATTTTTAAGGTTTGGGCATTTTCAGAGCTCATGAAATGTCACAGCAGGGCTGGGCAGGTAGCAAGCTGGAGGTCAGGAATGAGGGGAACTGGAACTGGCATGGCGGGGCGGAGCTGTGATTTAGGACTGAGGGACACCAACATGTCAGGGCTTCCTATCACCACAAAATAGCAGAGGGGACAACCACAGCTGGACCCACATCCTGGTAAGTGAAGAGGGCAGGTGGAGCTCTGATTTTTCATGATAAAAAAACCCCAAATCAAACACCAAAATATACAGGTATTTAGAATGTATTATAAGGATGATCCTGAGCATGACTGCACCTTCCACTGCCTTGTGGACACTTCTTGGATGAAGAAAGGCTAGGGGACCTCACCTTGACAAAAATGGTGCTCATGCTGAAGTGACAGGCAGTTAATAGCCCCAGCCTACTCTCATCCAGCTGAGGGTAGCTGCCCGCCCCTGCTGCAGCCCTGGGAGTGGCGGACACTGCCTGCTTGCAGCTGCTGGGCTCTGCTGTGCCGGGGGGGGCACAGTGCCCCCGGGGGAAGCAGAGCCCCAGGGTGTTTGGGGCACAGTGCAGCCCAGCAGCTGCAAGCAGGCAGAGTCTGCCGCTCCCAGGCTGCAGCAGGGGCGGGCAACTACCTACAGCAGAACAAGAGCAAGCTGGGGCTGGTGGCTGCGGCAGGCTCGGGCTGGTGGCAGCACCAGGCTCTTCCCAGCACTCAGCAACGGCGCTGGGAGGGCAGGTCGCGAGGGGCTATGGTGAATTTTGGGGTGGCAGCAGCCCCCCTCCCATTTCCACAGCTCCTCCCACCAAAAAACCCCCAAATTGTAGACTAAAAAGCAAACATCTACTATAAAATATTTTACTTTTATTTTAAAAACAAATTTTTGTCTTGATTTATGTTTTTGAGTATATACATATAAAGGTAATTACATAATAGCTCAAGAATAAGTCTTATTCTTGTATATTGTGTGTGCGGAGTGGAGGGATGTTAGTGGGGGTGGAGGGTTGGGGGCTGGGGGAAGTGTAGGGGGTGTGGAAAGTGTGGAATGCATGTGTGGGTGGGAGATGGGGGTGTAGAGTGTGTGGGTGGTTGCGTGTGTGGGGAGGTGTGGGGGTGAGGAAGTGTGTGTATGGGTGTGTGTCGGGGGGGAGGGGGGTGCCTGTGTGCTAGTCCTAGGAGTTGCCTGGGGGGTGGGAGTAGGGGTGCAGGGCATGTGTGTAATAGAGCTCGCCCAGGCAGTGTCGCGTAGGTGTGGTCTACCCCCACCATCCAGCCCGTGGCTGCCCCAGTTGTCCACATGGGGCCAAGCCCTGCCCACTCACACCTGCTCCTGCCAATTGCTGTGGCTCTGGCCACCACATACAACTTCCCAGTGGGGCTGCTTCCGGTGTGGCTGCAGTCACCGTGGTACTGCTTGGCTAGCCCTGCCTCTAGCGGCTCCTGCTCCTCCTGCCCCTGCTGTGCCATTCCAGGTAGCAGGTAGTAGAGGGAAGTGGCAGTGGCAGCCATGGGGATGTCCACCAAGCACCACACACCCAGCCATGCCGGAGGAAGCTGCAGCCAGGCAGCTCCTGAACCAGTGCACAGAGCTCCAGCTCAAGCTTCCAACTGGGTGGAAGGTGGCAGGGAGCTGAACCCTCACGTGCTGGGTCAGGAGCCGCCTGGCTGCAGTTTCCCCCCACCTGGTTGGGCATGTGATGGCCAGTGTATAGCCTCACTGTCTCCACTACTGCTTCCCCATGCTACCTGCTGCCCAGAATGGTGCAGCAGGGGCAGGAGAAGGAGGAGGAGGGGGATCTGCCAGAGGTGTGAAGAGCCAAGCAGTATGCAGGCAGCTGCAGCAGCACCAGGAGCAGCTCCACAAGGAAGCTGTTGGCAGGCATGGGCAGGACCATGGGGTTGGCTGCCTTGGGTGGTAGTGGCCAGGGCTCAGCTCCATGCAGAGTGCTGAGGGGGCAGCTGTGGGCAGAATGCAATCAATTGGCAGGCCAGATTTGGCTGTGGGCCATATTTTGCCCACTCCTGAGCTAAACTAAACAGATAAGCACAGGCTCAGGCATGTTCCTGCCTGGGTGATCCCCTGTTCCCACAGCCAGGTGCCATGAGGAGCACCGAGGGGGCAGCTGAGGGCTGGATACAATTAAATGGCAAGCCAGATCTGATCTGCAGGCCATATTTTTCCTACCCCTGAGTTAAACTGAGCAGATAAGTGCAGGTTCAGGCTTCTCCCTTTGCAAGGAAGTAAGCACTATAGTCTATGAAATTGTTTTTAAATTGGGTGCCAGACAATTCACAAAAGTTATGGAGGGGTATCTCAAGTCCAGGAAGGAGCATTTTGAATCCAAAAGGTTGAGAACCACTGAGTTACACTCACACTTCACTTTGCACAGTTTAAGCCATATCTTATTTCACTTAGTAGGTACTTACATGAGACACTAAATGCTCAGTAGACTAATTCTACTGCTCATTAATTCATCACAGCAAAAGTCATGCTATTGTGCTAATGAACAGTAGAATTCGTCTACTGCACATGAGAGTCACTAAAAAGGTGTGTACTGGTGCTACTGTGCAGTACTGCCAGTTATTGCAGATTCATGTAGTAGCTATTACAGGTACTTAGGCTGGACATAAGGAAAAACTTCTTTACTGAGCCCCCAAAGCCTGAAATAGACTCCCCCCAGAGTGGTGCAAGCACCTACTCTGGACACTTTTAAGAAACTTTTGAATGCTTATCTTGCTGGGATCCTATGACCCCAGCTGACTTCCTGCCCCCAGGGCAGGGGGCTGGACTTGATGATCTTCCGAGGTCCCTTCCAGCCCTAACGTCTATGAAATCTATGAAGTCACCAAAAAACAGGTACCACAAAAGGTGGATGGGTCCTCCTCAGGCTTGTTGCTTTTTTAGAACTTAACCTTAAAGGGAAAATGATGCATGTTACAAAAGTAGTCACATTAATGTTTTTTTCAGAGGCTTAAACAGATTAGAATAAAATTATACTTAAGTGTCTAGGTCCACTGACACACCTAAGAGGTGGAATAGGATCTGGTTGTTTGTCTCCAGTGAGGATGCTCAGAGCATGCAAAATTTAATATGCAAGCAAACCTTTGCAGGATAAGGGCCTGGTGTGGTTTCCATATTATTATGGAAATGAAAAAAAAGGGGAAAGCAATGTGCCCATGATTTATTAAAAAGCAAAAAAAAAACCACCAACACCCAAATAAATCTGGTCCCAGTCCTGTAAGCAATGGGGCTACAGAAGAGCACAGTTACCCAGACATAGGATCAGGTCCATGGCACTATGACATCTATGGAGCTTGATATAATAGGAGCCATTTCATTTACTTCCAGGATCAGACCTCAAAAGAATAACTAATATCCTGGTATATTATTCTACAATTGTTAATATTATTGTTCTCATATCCTCATACAGGATGCCTCCATTTTTCAGAATTGCTGCATTATACACAGTATCGAGATATAGAATGCTTGCTACACACTACATTATCATGACAGCCCATGCTACGTTAAGGCTAGATAAACATAACCATCATTTCTTGTCTAAAAAAATTCCTGCAATCTATGACTCATCGGCAAACTCGTTGTATGAGATAAATGGATGTGGGGAAGTATTTCTTTTAATAGTATGTTTAATAACATGAAGAAATTTATTTGGATTTACATAATGGAAGAATACTAACTCTGGGAGTTCTTTGATCAAAATATCACAGTGTTTGGAACTGGATCAAAGATAGAGATTTGGAAAAAGTCTGCCCATCAGCATCCAAGTCAAAATAAAGCCAAGTCATTTTATACAAGTGTGAAGACAAACCCTCAACATTTGAGGACAAAAACATAGGTGGTGTCATGCATCACCAGCTGTCTCACATGCCAAGGTCAGCATGTCCACCCTGAACTGCCAACCTCAGACAAGCTCCTCTAATATGAGAAGTGATCACCTTTTCTGCTGCAGCCCAAGGCTTAAAAAAATGGTTAATTCAGTTTTCAAATAATCTTTTGTAAAGAGTCATTGCAAAGGGGGAGGGAGAAGAATACATCTGACTGAGCAAAAAAACCTGGTTCTTCATGCCCAAGACCATTTTATGCTGTTTAGAAGTGCTCTGGAGTATGGGAGATGGATGGACTCCCAGGATTGACCTAATGAGAAAATGCTGACTCTGGGAGTTCTTTGATCAAAATGTTACAGTGTTTGAATCTGGATCAAAGGCAGAGATTTGGAAAAAGTCTGTCCATGCGCCAGCTGAGGTCCAGAATGTACTTTAGGTTTTGTTAAGGCTGATGGAATGATTCTCATTATAAGTTGGTAAATGCACTATGAGGTCACTCAAGTGAGGAGACAGAGAGGTTTTTTTAATCTAAAGGAATAGTGGAGAGGCAGCAGAAGTGCAGGAGACTCATAACTGTGAGCCCATTCTAGTTCCCAAGTGATAGCCATTAACTTCTACCAGAGTTGGATCAGGTTCTGCACAAGGGGAAAAGCTCTTGTAAGAATTCAGTTATTTGTCATGCTTTCTCTCCCATGTTACTGCCATTATTATTAAACTTTTATTGCTTCCTTCAACCCTGCTGGGCAGCAAAACTTGGGGTTTGTCTCATGTTTCTGCCACAGGGTTCTGTAAGTGACCTATTCTTTTGAGGTGGGGGAACAGATGAACTACAGCACAGCATGCGAGGAACATTCCCATGTAGATGCTAACAAGAAAAAAAACCAACACTTTAGATTCTTCAACAAAAGAAATGGTCCCCTTGCTAATTACATGGACAGCAAGTTTAAATAAGGGAGTGCTTCAGAGGCCTACATCATCTGAATGGACACTATAGGTTGATGCATAATCATGAGAGAAAGTGACTGCAGAAAGATTGTATTAGGCTCTGGAATGTGAACAGCTTTGTTTGTTGCTTAAAACTTAAAAAGAAATCCTGCGGCAAACCCAGGGGTAATGGATGCTGCTGTTCCCAGGTCAAATGACTGCTACCTGGAAATATTCAGGTACTTTCAGTCCTGCAACCTTGATCTCACAACTAGAAAGAAATCAAGGTGGTGCATATATGGCTCAGGGTTGCGTTTAACAAGTATCGGTTCAGCTTTGAAGCCCAGTCAGGGGAAAATGAAGAGAATGCAAAACTTTCTTGTGTACATGAGACATTTACTGTGAAGCAGACTAATTAGTAGGGCTGTGCGAAGCTTCAGTCTCTGATTCAATTCGGCAGAGATTCAGCCCAATTCAGTAGCCAAATCTCCGATTCCAAATCAAATCAGAGAACCCTTAATAACTCCGAATTGAATCAGAACCCTCTGAATCAGGACCAGAAACACATCAAATAAAATGGCAGTTCACTACAGAAGAGTAAGTGGAGATTGCATTCTCCTTAGTAAAATCCAGCTCTCTTACCTACAGAGGTAATGCAATGTTTCCTTTTTCCCCCCTCTCTTTCAATTTTATCTAGTATTTCCATTTGCTGTCATGTTTTATTTTAGCTTGTGCACACTAATGGAAAGAAGTCATCAGGTACCTTCTCCTCATCTTTTAGCTCTCCTGGACAATCTCAGTACTTTCTGTGCATGAATGTAGCATGAAATGTGTGGTGAGTTGTGCAGACCTGCCCCAGCAGCTGGATGAAAAGGTCTTCCTCAGAAAAGGCTCTAGCTGCATTCCCTCAATGCAGGTGTTGTCAGGGAACTTTTCCTGGGATCAATCTGTATGTTACCTGCCCCTCTTTTCCTCAAGTGCACATTGTGGGTGTGTCTACACATGGTCATTTAATGTGTATTAGCGTAGTTTAAGCTGTATTAGGGGCATGTATCTACATGTGCACACCCTTAACACAGCTTAAAAATGGCGATTTTAGGTTATGTGAGCCTAAATTTGATCCCTGTACAAACCAAGTATTGAATTTAAGCGACATTACTTAATGCGGATTAACACATGTGTAGATGCATTAATGCAGGGGCTTTAGTCCTGGGTCTGCCCAACCACTTGGGGGCGAGCCGGAGCCTGGCCTCCTGGCTGGCTACCTCTCCTCCTCCATGCCTAGGCTCTGGCAGCCCCTAGCTGCAGGCTATAAATGCCTACAGCAATTTTGTGCCTTGGGGCACACTGCAAAGGGAGCCTAAAGGAGCCAGTCTGCTGGCAGCAGCCCACCAGCCCTGTGTGTCCCTCTGGACAGGACCCAGGCAACTTCTACCCATCCTGTCCCCTAGCTAGAACTGCTCCTTGGCAACAGGTGAGTGTTACAAAGGGCTGCAGCCTGCTGCATCCCTTGCCTAGCCCTGAGATTTCCCCCAGGGCTGCTGGCCCTGTTGCCATAGGGAGCACCTGCTCCCTTTTGCTCCTCATCGCTAGCTCTCTCTCTTTTCAGACACTGTGGTGAAGCACCTCTGCCATGTGGCTTCCTGTCTCCCCCAGCTGTGCTCCTGTCTTGGGTGCTGCTTCTAGCCCTTCAGGGCTGGCATCGCAGGGACAATTGCATGGGGGCCCCAAGAGCCAGGACTATGTCAAGCACATCCTCCCCATCCAGCCCAGGCTCCACCCATGTGCCCACACCCATCCCAAGTGCCTGAGCTCCCAACTGGACCTGCAAGAAGGTGCATGACTTTGTGGCACTCTGGCTTAGGGCCAGAGACAGTTTGCACAGGGCGGGTGCAGGAATGCCCATATTTATGAGACCTTTTCAGCAGAGATGCTTGTGTGAGGCCACTCTTGGATGGTGCAGCAGTGCTGCAAGGCCAAGGCTTTGCAGGCACAGTGGGTGGCCATGACTGACTTCAACGGTTGGTTTGGTCATGCCCGTAAGACCATGCCATTAATGTAGGAGATGACCCACAGTTTGGCACCACAGGAAACAGGCTGCACACCTGCAAGTGCTACCAGCAGAGGTAGCCTGGCCATGCCCACATCTCACCTTTACATCTCTGGTGATGTGTCACCAGAGGAGGGGCCCTCAAGCATTCAGGGCCCTGCCCCACCCACCTCCCAGCTGCTGCACCCACTGGTAGCTCAGGGAGCCCTGCCAGTGGCTGTCTCAGCCCAGCCCCACTGCCACACCACCTTCAGCTACCAGCTCTTCCTGGAGGGGGGGGTCCTGGCTGAGTGCCAGTCTGCCAGTCACCACAGGCCATGGACACCAGGTAGAACCAGACATCATTACCAACATGGAGCCCCGTGCCAAGCCACCAGCCTCACCAGACTTGTAGTAAGTCCCACACTAGGGGAGGGTCCTCCCAGTCCCCAGCCCTGCCCCTGCCTCTGCCCCTGGCCCCTGGCCCCACTCCCTGCCTGGCCTGCCCACACTCCCCTGTCCCCAGGTCCCCCTCCCCCACCCCCCACAGCATGCGGGCAGGTGGAACACAGTTCATAACTTTGGGTAGGCACAGCTGGGTGGGCACAGGCTTCTCACATGCCTAGGAAGGTGTCGATGCCAGCAGCAATGTCCTTGTTGGCAGTGGGGAGCAGAGATGTGTAGTGCTGCGATAGGTAGCCCTCCAGGTGATGGCAGAGTTTGTGGGACAGCTGGTGGCAGTCATGAAGTACTGGGCAACATGGGATCAGCAGCAGGTGTGGAAGGCACCGGAGCTGGCCTGGCGGGAGGACAACATAGCCCAGGAGACCACGCGGGAAGAAGTACAGGACTGGGCTAGCTGGAGGCCCTGGAGCTACTCCAGCAGCAACTGGCCATCCAGGGCTGGCCAGTGACACCATGTCCAGTGTCCCTCCCCCCCCCCATACCTGGCCCCTGGTCCCCCCCCCATGCCTGGCCCCTGGTCCCAGCCCCACAGGAGGAGGGCCTCCACTGCCTCCCACCCCCAGGAGCCCCTGGCATTCTTTGTGGCCCTCAGATCCATGGGGGAACTGTCCACAGCCAGGGTGCTGGCTGCCAGCTACCAGGCTCTGCATCCTGGGTGCCCCCACCCCACAGCCCCCACTCAGGCAAAGACTCAGCCTCCTGTACAAAGTTTTCAGTTTGGGAGGAGGGTTTTTTTATTGGTCAGTGAGGAGGGTGGTGGAGGGGCTCTGTGTGTTGGGGAGGGAGGGGAGAGGGGTCTCTGTTGGTTGAGGGGGATGGATGGGGTAGAGGATGTGAAGGGAATAAAAGTTTTCATTGCAAGCATATGTGTGTCCTGTGAGTGGTGCTGGGGGTGGGCAGGGGGTAGGGGATGTGTGGGTGGCAGGGCAGGTGGGTGTCAGTGGGGGAGGGCACCTCTGTGTATCGACACTCCAAGTGGGGCCAGAGCTGACACTACAGGTCTTCAGAGGTGGCCCGCATCATCCAGAATGTTTCAGCCCACTGGTCATCATCCCATTCCTGCAGCACGACATGCTGCCACAAGTCCTGGCTGGTGCAGCAGCCCTAGAGGTGGTGGAGCTGGTGGGACAGGAGGGCAATAGCAGTCCTGGTGAGGGGTGTCCTGGAGCCTGTAGTTACCATACCTGGCAGCATCAGCTGCACAATGGTAGGGGCCCAGGAGGCCATGTTGCAGTCATCCAGCAGGCAGGTGGAGTGCATGGGGGAGTTGGGCAGTGCCAGGTGGCTGAGAGTCAGGTGCATGGAATAGCAGTGGGTGAGCAGCTGTGGCAGCACTGAGGAGTGGGGGAGCCTGTCCCTGTGTGCCAGGGCTAAAAGTTGGGCCAGGAAGGGCTGGGAAGCACCGCTGCAGCAGGTGCAGAGCAGTCATGTGCTGCCTGCATCTATGCCATGCTGCTGCTGTGACACAGGAAGCATCAGCCCAGAGGTCACAGTGCAGAGGGTGTGCTTTTAGGATGGCTGCCAAGTGCTGGCAGCTGGCTCTGGCAGCCATGTGTCTGGAAGCTAGAGCTCCCCCTGGTGGCCATAGGGGCACACAACAGGTTTGGACTGACCTGGAACTAAAGTTAGTCCCAAATCCCACCATGTGTAGACACCTGGCAATATCCATTTAATCTGCATTAGTTTAATGCACATTGAATTTAAGCCCACTTAAAATCACATGTAGACACACCCTGTGAATAGGATTTCCTCTGGTGATTTTGGATTGGCTGTTATTATCGGGATTTAATCACAAGCTTTTCAATTCCTATGAGAAGGAGGCAGCATTAGGAGAAAAGCCCAAGTGTTTTAACTGCCTAAACTTTGTTAGCTGCAAAACAAGCCTTGTCTGGTTATGTTTATTTAAGCTTTCTCCTCCTAAGCACTGAGTACTTAGCACTCTTATCCATCAAGACATTTAAAATATGGCTTAAAAGTCAGTAGAACTATTTGTATGTTCCCTGGAGAACCAGGCTCCTTTATGTTACAGTAACATTGCCACACATCTCAGTTAACAGAAGACTTATATTTAGAGGGTTGGATTAATTTTTCATGCTTTTGAGAGACATTACAATAGAAAGTCTCTAAAATAATCACTTTGTTGGTGCTGCTCAGCTAGCAGATGCTATGCTTCATGCAGTGGCACAGTCTGCAAACACTATAATACACACAGCAGTCCACGTCTTCAACTGATGTTACAGTAGAGTTGGAGTGTTGATATAGCCATGATGGTCACAGTCTAAAAGTTTTTCTTGGATGTGGCCCAAGCTGTACTTACAGGCTACAAACAATCATCAGTTATTGATGACTGCAACTTTTTCACCTAAGCTGATTTGTCAATTACCAAATTACCAACAATTTAACAGTAGATCAACAGACATGTGATGGAGAGTGAAAAGTCATGTAAATTGTTTTCAGTAAGATCCAGATTCTCATTTGCACTAAGGACACTTCACATGGCTGTGCAGTATGAACAGACCTTAACATTGGTGATAATTTACTTTCCAGAGAGCAATGAGTCCTTTAGACAAATGAGATTTGTACCTTAATTTTGAATTACCAGCACTTTTAGTTCTTAATGCACTTGGCCCACTTCTCTTCTCTGGTTTTATAGCTCAATATTATAACCTGATACTAAGTCCTACTGTCCTTATTTACATGAGTGTTGCCATGGATTTCAATGAAGCAACTGTAAATAAGGTGATCTGGATTTCACCCATAGAAGGGCCTCATTTCTTATGCCCAGAAGTTACTTACAATATAGTCCTGGCATGCCAAAGAGCAAAGATTCATATAATATCTAGAAACTTGCAAATAATTCTTCTGAACAGATGAAATCAAATACAGTTATGTAACATAATTCTAGTTCCATGATAGATGCCATAGCTAGATTATTTTTTCAAGTGGGTGAAAAAAAAGTATTGAGTTATTTCCATCCAAAGAGTTAAATTTCACATGTAAATGCACTGTCACTGATCCATGAGCACTGATAGTGCAAATGAGTTGGTAGGTACAAACTAAAGACTATAGAATACATATAAGAAGTAGTCATATGGCTCCCAATGACATCATGCATACTCCACACGTTTGACATTAAGGGGGTGGTTGTTATAGAAACCAAGTCCCATAGATTCATTAACATTTAATAGGCAGAACTCACTTTCATTCATTAAAAAGGAGAATTATTTGATTTCATATTCTGTGAAAAGATATTTCAGAATGAAATGCCAACCTAATTTTCACAACAACTGCAAAAACTTCCCAAATACAAAGTGAAAAACATGACTCTGGAATATGAATCCTTAATTTTTAGAAAGCAAAATATAATATACCAACTCAGCAATGCAATGTTTTGCTGTATATGGCTACACTAACTTACCTTCAATCTTGTTCTATAGGAGAGGCAGTCAAGTTAATTTAAAGAATAAAAACAGGCCATTTATTACAACAACACTTACATGAGGGTTTCAGTCCTGAAATCCCTACTCATGGGATGCAAAAGGAAACAGTGATTTCAATGGAAATATTTATGAGAGTAAGGAATACTCTTGTAGGTGGGGAGGTTGCAGGTCAGGCCAGAAGATCAGAATTTTTTTTTAGCCTCTGTTCCTATGAGTATTTATACATGTAAACATAAAGATGCAGGATGCATTGCACAAGTGAATAGATGTCATAAAGACAGTGGTAACAGATATCAGAGATTTGTGAAAGATAAGGGGGTAAAATTTTCATAAGTTCCATTTTCAGAAGTGATTTAAAGTCATTTTTTACACATGTGTTTAGAGGTCTAAAGATGCAGATGGAATTTTCCAAAGTAACTAACAGGCAATAAACAGCAACTTCGGGCACTTAATAGCTTTGAAAATGTAGCCATTCAGCATTCACTGAAAGTTGATAGTATGCAAGCTCCTATGCCATTTAGGATTTTTTCCCCTAAATATTGTGAGGAATACTAAATAGTGTTATTCATGCTATCCATTGCCTTTTACCTAATTACAGAATTCTTAGTAACAGGAATTTGCTTCGGGAAGTAATATCACACTTCCCAGCTTTTTAATGATAAAAATACACTAGGATGGATTATTTGTTCAAGCTAAAAACCATTACATTTATGTGTGTGGGCACCATACCATACATACACCACAGAAAGACGAATTACTTTTCTATTTTTAACTCAGTTCTGATTAGTTGAAACGGGATCACATGATCTAAAATCGTTTTTCACTAGTCAATTCACAAAAGAAGGTAACAGATCACTGAACATGCTCAGATGCACCCTGATTACATGATATCAGATGGCTGGTGCATCACATGAAAGAAAAATTAATCTGCTTGTATTTTTAGGGAAAGTATCATAGAGTCTGTTCCTGAAGAAGCAAAACTTGTATGCAATGTTTTCCCTAATCCCCAGTCATCATCATCAACAAAAAGAGATGCTGAGCACCTGTTGACTTCAGGTGCTCAACATTTGTCAGAATCAGAAATGTTACTATTTGACTTCTCAGCTAGGTAATGTTTCACAACTTTTAGCCTTTGAAATCAGCCATGACTCTTAAGTTGTCTGCCTCTGATTTAAAGAAAACCAAGTACCTTGGAGATGGCTAATGATTCCCCATGCTCCAGTCCGCCTTTCAGAGTGAATCCCCACGGAGTTCCTCCTTGAAGCAGCACCTCCAGATAAATATATTCCCCTTTATGGGTTATGCTGGTTTCTGAAGAGGATATGCTGGTGTCAATTTGTTTAATATCCTCATCTTTATCATCACGTATTTGTGCAAATGCAAAATCTAATGAGGCAGTCAGAGGAAAACGAAGTTGCAAGTTGAACTTCCTCCAAGTCTTCTATGAATCATCCTTAATGACATGAAAACAAGAGGTGTTAGGAATACTGAGTTGGCAAGCCTTTCCTCTAAACTGGAGTCCCAGTGACTGGGTTGAAAAGTCTTCAACAGATCAACATGCTGCTTCTCCTTCAGAACGTTGGATTCCTCACCGGTGCTTCAATGTGGTGCATTTTCCACAGAAAAATATTCCTTGTTATGAGACCACCGCTAAAAAATGCCTGCCCTGAATATTTCCAACTTGGGGTTTTAAATAAATGGATCGAAAGAACAAAAATATGTATAGGTTTAAAATCCGTGGACAGCAAATTGCCAAATCCAACCAAATGCTTCATTTGTGATTGATTATCAGTCTTTTCTTCCTTTTTCTGGGTGATTTACCATTACAATGGCCTTTTTGCCTCAGTCCATTGCACTAAAGGAATGAAAGCGGTCTTCTGTCTCTCCTGCTCTCATTCTGTCCCTTTTGCTTCACAGTTTTCTGACTTGTTAAAAAAAAAAAAAAACCTTGGGGGAGGGAAAGCCCAGATTTAAACCTACTTTCCTGTAGGTTCAGAATGTGAAATTACTTCACGTCTTGAATTAAAAACCAAGTCTGCAGGGAAAACAGGAAAAATAAATTAAATTAATCCTCAGGGGGAAAAAAGTTAGCAGAGTTCTTTTCATTTTGTGCTTTCACTGTTGTTCTGAGAGATTTGCAGCACTGCTGCTAGGAGAGAGAGAGAGTGAGAAAGAGAGATGGATTAAAGCAAGAGGAGACGATGATTGCCTTTTTCTGCACAGCAAGCATGGAGCTGTACAATGCAGAGTGCAGGACCTGGGGCTCCCACTCTTATAAAGAACCCTGAAACCACAACTTTATTTTGTGCATTCCTAGTATAGCGACAATGAAACCAACCAAGTGTTGAAAATACAATGAAAGGGCCACAAGTTAGCCTATTATAATAGTAATCCCGTACATCTATAAATAATGCCCTTCCTCCAGAAGATCCCACCAGTTTTACTGTAAATATTTTTACCTATATACATTCATTGAAATTAAAAGTCAACATTTATCAACAACTACTACAGAGTGGTACCTGAAGTCTTTACAATCCCTCTATGCCTGGGGTAAGAAATAATGGCAGGAGGTGTGCTGTAACTCTTGATTCTGTTGACTTAAAAAACTTAATAGCAAATGCATGAATGTGTATACATAGGTGCCTACATACATATACACTTGACTGAGTGTTTAAATTTATGTTAGTTTTCATCTTAGGGCACTTAATTTGAGAGACTCATAAACATTTTCTCTTTCTGATAATAGGACAGGAACCTTGAAGCTCACCTCAGCTCATAGGCAACAGGAGGGGGTGCTGAGGAGGGCACATGCCCCCCCTGAGACTGGCCACTGCCAAACCAACCACGCTTTTGTGGGCAGTCGCTCCCCGCCCCCCTTGCTGCTGATGTGACCACCAGCGGCTGCGGGCAGGCCTCGCTCACCACCAGCCACACCTGCCTACCCTCCCCTGTTGCTGACACCGCCAGTGGCGGCTGCAGGCGGTCCCCACTCCCTGCTCACTGCCACTGACACCACCAGTAGTGGTGGCTGCAGACAGTCCCCACTCGCCGCTCCCACTATGGTGCCCCCCCCAGTCACAGGAGGCACCAGTCATTCATGCCTCAGCTCCCTATCAGAATTGCAGGGAAGAGGGGACAACTGTCACCATCACTTCCTGCTAAAGCAGTTAATATTCTTTTAGCAATATTAACAAGGGTGGACTCACTCTAAATATGGAACATGAATTTCTCTATTTACTCTTTCAGTGACTGCCATATCCAGCACTCATGGCTTTTATGTAAAAGACTGTTTTTCCCAGCTGTCATCTTGGCAAACTTTGACTGAGCTCTTAAAGGCCAGCCATGGCAGACCTGCCAACAACATGGGTTTTGCCTCTAGAGTATAGGATTTCAACAGAGACTCTCTTCCTACTGGCTGCCTTTCCCCATTTCCCCACCTACATGATAACCAATTGACTCGGTCATTGTAATGCTCAGTTGTTAGACATGACAGCTGGCCAGAAGCTGCTCCCTCCCTCTTTGGCTTATAAACAGGGATCTGGGTTTTCCATTTCCCATGGAAAAATGGAGAAAAATGCAGATTTCCCTCTTTACCAGAGGAAAATAGAGATTTTTTATTTTAACAGAGAAACCCATGGATTTTGCACTTTTGCAAAGAACTCTCTGCAGGCTGGCAGGGTGCAAGCCTGTGAGGGGCTGGGGTGGAGAGGAGTGGGGTGCGGGCAGGTGGCACCATGTGCAGCCTGGAGAGCAGGGCAGAGCTGAATAGGAAGCTCCTTGCCACTGTGAGCTGCACACGGCCCTGATGAAGCATCCCCTGCCTGCCCAGCAGCAGCAGAGACAGTGGTGTAGGGTTGTCCACCTCGCTGTTGTGGGACATGAAAGGGATGCCTCGCCAGGGCAGCATGGAGCTCACAGCAGCAAGGAGCTTCCTGCACAGCCCTGCTCTGTCCTGCCACAACAGGTTGCACCTACTAGGTTGTGGAGGGCGGGGGGCAGGAAGTGCAGCAGGACAGGGAGCCCAAGCCTGCAGTGAGCAGCCTGCACCTGCCTCCATCCCTACCCCATCTCATGCACAGATCTGGGGGGCACGGGTTCCCTTCCCCTCCCCCCAGGAGTGTGCATAGTGGTGGGGAGCCAGCCCCATTCCCCACCCAAGCCCACAGCAAGCAGGCAGGAGGCAACCCGGGGTGGGAGCAAAGTTGGGGTCCAGTCTCGGTGCTCCACTCTGCTGCAGCAGCTGCTGTCTCCTGCTGGCAGCAGCTGGGGCTCAGATACTGCTGCGGGAGGCAGGAGGCTGTGGACCCAGGTCCCTGGCCCCTTAGGCTCCCTCTGGCAGGGCTGGGAGGGCAGGGGGCTGTGGGTTAGGGGTGAGTGGTACCAGCAGGGCCAAAGGGTTGTGCAGGGGAGAATGAGAGGAACCAGCAGAGCCATGGGGTGGGGTAGGAAGTGAGGGGCACCAGTAGGGCGTGGGGCTGTTGGGGGAGTGAGAGGCACCAGCAGGGCTGGGAGGCCATGGCTTGGGAGTGAAGGGCCTGGACCTGCATTCTGTGAACTAAGGGAGCAGGGAGAGCTCTGATTTTCCATGATAAAAACCCAGAATCAAATACCAAAATTCATAGGTATTTGGAATTTATTTTATTATAGTGATTGAGGCACTGTTAGGTTTCTAAACTGCTTTAAAATTGTAAATGTATCAAGAAAACATTGGCCTCAACTGATACCTACATTTATAGTGGCCTTTCATTTTAATCATGGATTTTGAGTTTTTAACCAGATAATTTGTGATTCTTTTATCAAGGAAAACCAGGATCACTTATTATAAACAAGGGGAAGTTCCTCCCATTAACAACCCAACCATTACCAGGGGGCTGAGGGTCTGACCCATAAGATCTAGGCCAGAGGTTGTGGTTCCAAAAAAATCTCACCATCCAACCTAAAATGGCTCTTCCTATGTTTCCTCAAGCTGTCCATTTAAACTTTAAACTAGGTTCACTGGGGGATGGAGACCAAAACACTGAGATAAGTGGGGAAGTGAGTAATCTGAACAAAGCACAAGCAGGAGGGGGCAACAGGGGAGGCCTTCTCATTCTTCCTGAGAAAGTAGGACAACTGGCTAACTACCTTAGGTGTCTGTACATGAATGCACAGAGCCTTGGAAACAAGCAGGAAGGATTGGAAGTTCTCACACAGTCACAGAACTATGATGTGACTGGAATATAAAAGAGTTGGTGGGATAGCACTGTCATGGATAGGTACAAACTGTTCAGGAAGGACAGGCAGGGAGAAGAGGAGGAGGAGTTGCACTTTATTGCAAAAGATCTGTATGAGCGCTCAGAGCTCCAGTATAAAACTAGAGGTGGGCCTGTTGAAAGTCTCTGGGTTAGGGTCAGAGGGGAGAGCAACAAGGGGGATGTCATGGTCGGGGTCTGCTGTTCATCACCAGACCAGGAGGATGAAGTGGATGAGACTTTCTTCAAACAGCCAGCAGTGGTGAAAGAACAGGTTAGGGACTATTTAGAAAAGTGTTACCTAGATTATATGTAACCTTGTGGATGTAACTGAGGCAGCTGAGGAGTTATACCAGGAGGGAGCAAGAGCCACAGCAAAGAGACAAGGTCTTATTATAGATGCCGTCAGCTTCCTCCTGAACCTTGTGGGGCTGCCAAGGCAAGGTGTGCCTTTCATAGGCTTTACCACAGGGACTCAAACCCAAACCCTTCTCCTCAGGTCCATGCCAACAGAATTGCTTCTCCATTTAATGTGGAACACCTGTGCGACTGCTTTGTGTTATTACATTTTAATGTGAACGTGTGACATGTATGTTAGTTTAAAGGGTGTGCAAGGTGCCACTCTGGTGTTGGGCTGCCTCTGCACCCTTTGAACATGTCTGCACAGAAGCCTGAGATTGGGAAGTGGTCCCAGATCTCTGGTATGTAGCCCAGTTCTAAGAGCAGCCTTTGATCAAGCCAGCATACATGGAGATGGAGATCAGGGAACCAGTCCCCAATGTTGTGCTTCCCACAGTGCTCTTTGAAGGCCCCAGGCATAGGAAACCTGGGATCCAGCTCCTGGGCTCCCCATGCTAGCAGACATGAAGTTAGAACTGATTAATTGAGAGAGTCACAGTGAGCAAGAGAGGGTGAGAGGTAGCGAGTGTCATAGGGGGCTAGATAGTCAGGAAGAGTGAGAGAGAGATGGAGGGGGAGTGAAAGAGTCCCAGTGAGTTAGAGAGAGAGAGGTGGCAAGTGAGAGAATCACAGTGAGCTAGGGAGTTATGGTGAGCAAGAGTGAGAGGGGAAGAGATGGGGGTGAATGAGAGAGTCACAGAGAAAGAGAGAGAGAGAGAGGGTGAGAGAGAGATAGTCACAGCAAGCTACAGAATCATGGCAAGCAAGAGAGAGAAAGGGCAAGTGCGAGAGTCATGGCGAGAGAGAGAGAGAGGGCAAGCAAGAGAGTTACAGATGAGTTGCAGCAGGGGGTGCATGTAAACCAGTGATACACCACTAATCCCCTCCCTCCTCACTCCCAAACCCACCCCCCCAGGGAGCCTCATGATCACCCCACCTTAACCCCTCCCTGCCAAGCCACAGACACCCCCAAACCACGTGAACTCCCACCCTTTGTGAACTCACCCATCCCACGTGAACTCCCATCCCCACTCCTCCCGTGCCCCTTATACCTCCTTAAATGGCCCCCAAAAGGCCCCCTCTCCCCAAGCAAGGGATCCCCATGGTAACCCGCGGTCATCACAACCCCACCTCACCCAAGCCCAAACCCACACAGGGGGGAAGGGATCCCTCCAGCTTCTACCACCTGGCCAAATAGGCGCTCTGCCACTTGCACCCCCTTAGGCTCCAGTCTCCAGCAGGCAGCCCATGGCAGGGACCCCCACGCCAAGCCATGTATATCCCCTCCCACTTCCCCAAACCGTGTGAACTCCCATGAAAAAAAAAAAAATTACAACAAAGATGTTTTATGTCCAAACCAGTTATAGTAGTACTGGTAGTAGAAGGAAGTCAAACATCAACAAACGAAACTGTAGTTTGAAAAAGTAAGTATATAATTAAACATATTAATAAAAATGAAATACAAATACACTGAAAAGAAAGGAATCCCAGATATAAATGGTTACTTGAAATATAAATATATATATATTAAATATACATTTTTATGGGGTGAGGAGCGGGTCCACTCCTCCACATCACTGGTGCTGGTTGTGGCTGGTGTGGGAGGAGAATGTACACCACCTGTGGTGGCGGTGATGGTGGTGGTGTACGCACCACCAGGACCATGGGGTAATACAGGGGTAGGCAATGTTTTTTGGCCGGAGTGCCGAAAAACACCACAATGCCTACTTCCGAAGGTGCTGGAGTGCCGGCATGGCAGAAAAACAAAATGAGGGCAAGGGGTACATGACAGGATGCCCTGCTTGTGCCCCTTGCCCCCCACCCAAAGTCCCTGACCCACAGCCCAGGCTCTGTGGCTGCCAGCAGCTACCCCGGCTCTGGGGAGCTGCTGCCAGCGACAGAGCCTGGGCTGCTTCCAGCAGGACTTGCAGCATCCCAGCTGCCTGCTGAGAGCAGCCTGGGATCCCAGCTGGCAGCAGTTCCCCAGAGCCGGGGCGGCTGCAGCCGGGAGGCTCCAAACAGCTGTGCTGGGCTCCGGCACCAGCTCCACACCGACATGTGCAGCCCAGTCCTCGGAACGGGTGGTGGGGGAGGGGCCTGAGGCAGCGCAGCCCTGGTCTCTCCCCCACTCCCGGCATGGAGGTGATGAGCCTGACGCAGCTGTCTGGAGCCAGCCCGGGCTCTGGGCAGCTGCAGCAGGCAGAGTGCAAACAGCTCCACCGGGCTGCACAGCTCCGGCATGAGCTCTGTGCTGGCGGAGATTGCATGTGCACCTCAGGGCAGACAGCGGGGCGGCGCAGCCCACCCCAAGGTGCCCGTGCTTGCTGCGGCTGCCCAGAGCCCGGGCTGGCTACAAACAGCTCTTCAGACACCTTTACGAGGATTATTATCCTTCCAACAACTAAGGCAAACACCCCCCCCACATGAAAAAGCTGAGGACCCCTATAGGCTGCTCATACCACTCCCCCAACCCCACCTGGGCCAAGGAGAGGTTTAATGAATCCTTCACAGGACATGGTCCTTCCTTCACAAGGAGGCTAGGCTACCAGGTGTCAGGCACTGAGTTGTGTGTGCCACAAGCCCCTGCCCCACCACAGTTGCCAGCCCGCCAACAGTAACTCCCTTCCCCAAACTGGGCAGCTGCTCCCTCCCCTCCTCCCATGCCCTGCCACAGTCCCCAGTGGTGCCCGGCTACTCAGGTCACTGCGGGAAGCCACAGTTGCCCACAGGGAGCCCCCAACCTGATCATCCAACCCTGGGCCTCCCACCCTCAATGAAACCTCCTCCCCATCACTACAGACAAAAAATGTACTGAAGACACAGACATTTTCTGGTGTACATAGACAAGAATTTTATTTTTATGGGAAGATCCAGTCAGTGCTAGTTGTTGGCAGCATCCATAATACGTGCAGCCAGGCAATCCTACACAAGGGCTACCCGACCAGCATCTCCATCCTGGTATTGTCGGGTGCTGTGCACTGCCTGCCCACATCTCTGTTTGGCATTTGCCTCCAACGCTTCATCAGCCCACAACTCACTGAAAACCTCCCTCCTGGTTTCACAAATATTGTGGAGCATGCAGGCTGCCACTATAAAGGCCATTATGTTTTCTGACTCCAACTCAAGCCTGAAGTTCAGCACCCTCCACCGTGCTTTGAGGCAGCCAAAGGCATATTCAACAGCCATATACTGAGATGGTAGCTGAAAGCCATCTTCTGCAGGTCAGTAAAGTGCCCTCCGTAAGGCTTCATGTGCCAGGGCTTGAGGGGGTAAGCAGCATTGGATATTATAAGCAGGGGGGTGGCAACACCACGAATCACTGTGTCGGGGACTCGGGATGCATACTGTCTATTTTCCATCAAGCCAGGCAGTGGAGAGTTTCTCAACACCCATTCATCATGCACGCTGCCTGCCCACTCTGTATAAATGTTCATGAAGCAGACCCAATGATCCACCACAGCTTGCAGGATCCCTGAGGCAAATCCCTTCCTCTTCATGAATGACCCACTGTCCCGTTCCCCCCCCCCTGCCCCCTCCCCCCAAGGATTGCACAGGGATGTGTGTGCTGTCTAAAGCCCCCACACAATTAGGGGACCCCATGGCATTGAAGCCATCAATAACTTCCTGGGGGTTACTGAAGCAAATAAAGTTGTTCACTGCAATGTCCTGCAGCAGTCGACATACCTCACATGTCATCAGCCTGGCCATGCAGGGAGCCATGCTGAACTGGGTTGCGATGTAGTGGAGGCTGGCAGGGTTGGCCAGTTTCATGATGGCCATAGTCACCCTCTTGTCCAGCACGATGGCCCAATGCATGACAGTGTCCTGCCTCAGTTTTTGGCCCCAGCATCTAGAAGATGTGACTAAATGTCTTCCTGGTCATTTGGAACATTTCAAGCCACTGTTGATCATTCCAAGTGGCCAGTAGGATTCACTCCTACCAGTCCGAGCAGCTCCCGTGGGCCCAGACCCTGTGGTTGCTGCTCCTGAGGGTGATTCACAGAGCCCTGTCAGCCTCCACTTCTATGCCTGCCTCTTAGCTATTCCACTCCACTGCATATCTATCGAAGTACCTTTTTTCGTGAGGCATGTCTACTTACTGGTATCTCATCACAAGCATTTACAAGCAGCAACTTAGCATACGCTGCCATCATCAGCTGTGCCTCTATTTTATGCAGTAAGTCCAAGGCCAGCAACAAGATACAGTTCCTCCTCCTCCTCACCCATTTTGTCATGATTCTCCATGTCCATGTCTTCATGCATTTCATGTGGAGTCTCCATTTGGTCCTCCTCACTCATCCCATCTGGATTCCATGAAGCCAGGTTGATTGCACGTGTGCAGCAGGGCCACTTTTCAGCACACAACACCACCAAGGTTCATGGAGAGAGATGGGGGGAGGGGTCTGAATAGTAATGGAAGCTGAATACAACCAATTAGCATTGCCAGTGACCTCCTATCTGCATGTCAATGATTACCCCAGTCAGGTGTCTGTGTGCTGGGCATTGGCGCAGCAGAGTCTTTGCCCTTTACCATGGTGGGTGGGTGTGGGGAGGGTGTTGTACCACCCATCCACTTTGAACTCAAATGTGGGGTTTAGGATGACCCCTGGAATCATGCACCCTGGGTGTATGATACTGACTTCTACTGGATCAATGAATAGGCACAGCCGAGAAATATCTACCCAGAAAAGGGTAGATACTTCTCAGGGGTGCCTACTCACTCTTGGGTTATTGCCCTTTGAAGGAAGCACCGCCCCAGAAAATAGCCCTGCCCTGCAAGAACCCTGTTTTGAAAGAAGCATCTCCCCAGAAAACAGCCATGCCCTGCAAGAACCCCGGTTTGAAACAAATGTTTTCCCAGAAAAGAGCCCAGGCCTGCAAGAACCCAGGTTTGAAAGCAACTTCTCCCCAGAATAAAAATTTGCCCTGCAAGAACCCTGGTTTGAAAACAATATCTCCCCAGAAAAAAAAAAAACTTGTCCTGCAAGAACCCATGTTTGAAAGCAACATCTCCCCAGAAAACAGCCTTCTCCCGCACTAGCCAAGGATTGAAACAGGGGGCTGTAATGGACAGCGCTATGTTTCAAGAGCTACCATTAACACCTCAAGAACTAAGGCAGGCATCAAGGCACCACAACCATCAAGACCTCTCCCAACAAATGTCCCTCTGTACTTGTCCCCCCACCTGGTTTTGGAATGGGGCTTCATTAGCAGACATGCTGCATCTGTAACACTGGATGAGCATTGCAGCCTCCTGCGCCCCTCTCTCCTCCCATAACCTGTTAGAACAAGTTCTGTGCCCCCACCCCTCCCAGATATAATTCCCTTGACTCAGTGGCATAGCAAGGCTAGGGGCTGTTTGGCCTGTAGGAAGAGCAGCCAGGCACAGACACTTGGGTGTGATCATCATTGGGACATTATGGGACATTACTAAACTATCCAAATGGACAGTGGGGGCCTATTTGGGCCAAACTAAGCCTTTCACCATTGCTTTGTTCATAAACGGTGCTTGATCAGATTGCCATGACTGCTGGTTCTGAGATACAGTTGATACCTTCACAGTTATGAGTACATGGGATTTTCAAAAAGTTTCGTTCAAGACATGTCTACATGACAGCCCTGCCAAGTTTGCCAGAAATCTTTTGTGACTGTTGTCAGGATACCTTGGTCTTGACATCTTCTTGGGCACTAGCAGCTTTCTCAATGTCTCAGAAAACCAATTCCAGCAGTAGGACTTTTGATAACCATCAAGGTTATCAGAGAGTACCAAATCAAAACCAGGAGAGAGTGGAACCTCAAATAGAGCAGACTAATAGCACCTGGTAGCGCCCTCTGCATTTTGAGATATGACCTGATCAGCAGGATTTTAATGCCCTGCCCAAGTCACACTCTCACCTCCACCCATCTCACCCTACATAAGACCCCCCAAAATCACGAACATAAACATGACAGCTAGGCAACATACCTTATGTGGAGGTCCCAGGTTTCTCCTCCTGGTGCTCACACAGGATGTGTCACTGCATGCACCGCTGCACTCCAAACTCAAGTCGCTGACAGCAGCACCTGTGGCTAGTGTGGTGAGAGAGCTGCTGCCACTAGTAGAACTGCCCGGTGGAGAGGATGCCCTGGTGCTAGTGGTTGTGGATGTCCATCACTCCAACATGTCCATAAGTCAACACATGTATTGACTACGTGCCTGACCGGTGTCCCCATGAGCTGTGCCCTGATGACATCCCTACAGAATTTGGCACGAAGCAACTTCACTTTGGCACAGCACTGCTCTGGTGTTTTGCTGTGGCCATGATCTGCCATTCTGCTGGAGACATTGCAGTATACGTGCCAGTTCGCTTTCAGGCTGATCACAAATTGGCAAAGCACCTCTAGTTGGGCCAGTACATGCATGAGGCTCTTAACTACTTGGATGCTCCATGCTACTCTAGTCCTCTTTGCCACCATCTGCTTGGTCTTCTGACATTCCTCAGCCATCTCTACTCTGCAGGCATACCCCCAAGTGTGCTGGGCATCAATTTATAGAGTTCTGAGTGACCTATCCTTGGAAAGGTCACTCCCAGCAAAGCAGTACATTTTGCATGGATAAGTAGCAAAATTTGGTGCCAAACACAGCTGATGATTTTGGAGCACGTATGCTTGCTCTGTGCAAACACTGAGTGTATAGGCTTGTCAATGGTTTGCTGGGAATATTTTGCTGGCCAGCCTTAGTGGTCTGCACCCCTCGGCAGGGCCATCCCTAGTCGGGGGCAAATCAGTGCGACCGCCCTGGGCCCCACGCTTTGGGGGGCCCTGCAGAGCTGGGTGGAGCGGCCACGGCGAGTTTGCACCACTGCCACCAGCTTCGCGTCCAGGCACCCCTAAAATCACAGACCATTGCAGATGGTGTCTTGCTGGGTGCTGTATACTCTCAGGAGTCCAGGGTGCAGAAAAGCAGGGTATCCAGATGAGGACTTTGAGAAGCCATCTCACCTCCTGACTTCAGAGCTAGAACCCCAGAAATACAAGCTGGAGCTAGAAGCCCAGGAAGCCCGGCACAGGTACGAGCTGGAGTTGCGCAGGATGGAGCTGGCAGAGAAGGCGGCACAGCATGAGGCTGAAGAGTGTCAATGCAAGCATGAGGCTAGAGAGGCCCAGCTCAAGCACAAGCATGGGCTTGAACTAATCCAGAGGTGGCAAGATGCTGAAGTCCCGACTGATCCACCCCAGCAGGTGCCAGCTGGGCCTCCAGAATGAACACCCCAACCTTCACCTCATATAAAGAAGGGGATGATCCAGAGGTGTTTCTGGGTAATTTTGAAAACCAAGCACATCGATGGAACTTGGAAGAAGGGTACATGAGATGTATTGCTGGGCTGGTAACTGGCAACATGTCTGTTATCCTGAACAGCCTGCCCCCGAGTCAGTGAATGACTATGATGCCTTTAAAGAGGCTGTGTTTGAAAAGTTGGAATGGGGCTGGATTATTTCCAGAAAAAGTTCCCTAATAATACCCCGTGGCCAGGACAATCCTTAAACAAGTTTGCTGCTCAGTTGGAGGACTTATATCAGAAATGAAAGAAGGAAGCCAAAGTTAACACCATGGAGGAGGTGGGCGCACTCATGGTGCTGGATCAATTCTATTTCAGGTGCCCCAGAGAGATTAAACACCTAGTCAAGGACAGGAACCCCAAAACCACTAAGGAGGCTGCTAACATTGCTGAGCAGTTGTTGATAAATGTTGATAAATCGACAGGAGCCGAACAGATGGCCTCCCCAATTTAGGAAGGAACAGAAGGGGTTCCAAAAAGGGGTGAGGGAAGGGCCAGGCCTCAAATGGGAAGGTGAGCCTCCCCCTACAGAGCACAGGGTGACCCCAAATTCAGTCAAAACTTCTTTTCTTCTTTTCTTTGGAAAAGAAGGGTTGCTTTAACTGCAGGGAGTCTGGCCACTTCAAGTCCAGCTGCCCAAAGCAAAGCAACCCCAATAATCCCGTCAGCCATGTAACAGCTGTAAGCAGTAAGGAGGGAGACCCAAGCCACTCCGAGGGGAGCACCTGTTGCTACAGGATTACAAACCCAGAGGAGGTGATGGCCACCCACTGGACTGAGATAACAATAAGAGGGAGACCCCTCATTGGGGAAATGGACACGGGAGCCAGTGTCATTAATTAATGCCAACCTCATTTCGCCCTTGGATATAGTCCAGGGATGGACCCTTACCATAAAAGGGGTGGGGTCCCAGGCATTCAAAGTACTGGTAGCCCATCTCCCCATCGAGTGGAAAGGCTGCGGGATGTACCTGGAAATAGGGGTGTTGAAAGAGGCTCCTGTCTCCATATCAGTGGGGAGCGATATTATGGAGCTTGGGCATCTGAAAGGAGCTTGGGGATGCTTCATAAAACCCTACGGCATGAATGTGGTGACTCAGCAACAGAGCAGGAAGATGAAGGCGGGAGGTGGGGAAACCTCCCAGGGCCTGGTAACCCCACTGGCTGTGGAGGCAAAGGGGGAGAAGGGAGAGACTCCTCCTGGTTGTGACCATCAGCCAGCCACTGAGGAAACTGGTGACCTCGAGGTTGGATTAAGGGACAGCCCCGAGGAGAAGCCTGGTCAGTTAGTGGTGGAGGAAACCGAGACCCTTAGGCAGAAGCTAGAGAACACCCCCCCGGGGGAAGGTGCACTCCTTACAGGAGCACCAGAACTCCCCATGGATTGCCTTCCTGGGCAGGAGGAGCTCAAGCAGGAGGCTCTAGTGGACCCCAGCTTGGAGGAACTCCGGCAGATGGCCCAGGAGTTCACCCCAGATAAGAGGGAACAAATGGTCTGGGATAAGGGACTCCTCTATCGGTTATGGGAGCCTAGGAACCATGCTAAGTCCTGGGAGCCCTGTTACCAGCTCGTGGTACCTCTTACGTTCAGGAAGAAATTGCTTTCTATGGCTCGTGATTTATCTTGCACTGGTTACATGGGCAGGGACCAGACTTTCCAGCGGCTGCAGGCAAATTTTTATTGGCCCAGGCTAGCCCAGAATGTGATGGACTATCGCAGTTCCTGTGAGACTTGCGAGCGAACGGGCAAGAGGGGGGACAAGAGAAAGCCTCCCCTGCAGCCCCTCCCTATCATTGATCAAGCCTTCCAAAGAGTGAGAATAGACGTTGTGGGCCCTCTAAGACATAAGACTTGTAGAGGGAAGCAATACATCCTGACTTTTGTGTATTTCAAGACACGGTACCTGGAGGCAGTTGCCTTGGCCTCCACAGAGGCACCTGTAGTTGCTGACACCCTAACCAAGATCTTCTTTCAGCTAGGTTTCCCCTCTGAGATCCTGACTGACAGGGGTGGGAACTTCCTGGCTGAGGTAATGAAGTGCCTGTGGGAGTGCTGTGGGGTTCAAGACCACTGCCTATCACTCTCAGACAAATGGGCTAGTAAAGAGGTTCAGTGGGACCTTGAAAGGTATACTGAAGGCCTATGTGGACTCTAACCCCAATGACTGCGATGAGAAACTTCCACATTTACTCTTTGCCTACCAAGAGGTACCCCAGGAGTCCACCGGGTTCTCGCCATTCGAGTTGATGCTCAGAAGGCGAGTTAGGGTTCCTCTCAATTTGGTGTGAGTGGAGTGGGAAGGGAAAATTTTTTCCACTAAAACATCCATGGTAGAGTGTGTACTGAGCTTTTGTCAAAAGCTGACACGATGAAGGTGGCACAAGACTCCCTGGCCTAGGCCCAGGAGAAACAGTGTATCTGGTATGATAAAAGGTCTCGCTTGCATACTTTTGAATGAGAGGATAAGGTAATGGTTTTCCTACCACTAAAGATAGACAAGCTGCAAACAGCTTGGGAAGGTCTAAATATCATCCTGGATAGGCTGAATGACGTGACTTATGTGGTGGCAAAGAATGGGTCAGACAAAAGGCCCAAGGTGGTACACGTAAGCATGCTTAAACCCTACTTTAACTGAAGTGATGTGGTATTTTGGTTTTCTTCATTCAAAGGGTCACCTGAGGACCCAGAGGAGCCAGTCATGTGTGCTGATTGGGAAGGAGAGGCAGAAATAGAGGTGCTCCACCTACCGGATCATCTGCCCTCCTAGGACAGGGACAAGCTGTGTGCAGCTCTCAAGAAATTTTGAGATAGTATTCTCAAACAAACCAGGTAAAACAAACCTGGCGGTACACACTATAGACACGGGCAGCCATCACTGTATCCAATCTAGGCCCTACACAGGCAATGCAAAGGTGATGCAAGCAATAAAATGTAAACTCGCTGAAATGCTGGAGCTGGGGGTAATACGGCCTTTGATTAGTCCCTGGGTATGCCTGTGGCACTCATCTGGAAGCAGGATGAGACCATCAGGTTCTGTGTAGGCTACAGGAAGCTGAATGCTATTACCACCCCCAATGCTTACCCCATGCCCAGGATGGACCCTTTGCTTGATATCCTTGGCCCAGCCAAGTTAATTTCTACTCTCAATCTATCCAACAGGTTCTGGCAGATGGCACTGGATCTGGACATCATAGCCAAGTCTGCTTTTACCACACCTTTGGGACTGTATGAGTTTATTGTTTTACCTTTCTGTATGCACAACTCTCCCACACCTTTTCAGAGACTAATAACCTGCTACAAGGATGTCAGCAGTTTGCAGTGGCCTACATCAATGACATTGCCATCTTCAGTCAGACCTTTGAATTGTACCTGATTCATCTGACCACAGTGTTAGGTAAGATCAAGCAAGCTGGTCTTACAATGAAAGCCATATCCAAAGTGGTGTATTAAGGACACCGTGTAGGTGGAGGCACGATTGCCCCCATATGGAATAAGATCGAGGTCATTACAGACTGGCCAACCCCACAAACTAAGAAGCAGGTCAGCACCTTCCTTGGTCTGGCCAGATATTACAGAGGGTTTGTCCCTGGTTTTGGAGCAACTGCAGCTCCCCTGCACAAGCTGAAAAGGAAGGGCAACCCCAAATCAATGGTCTAGAAGCAGGAAGTCAAGAGGCCTTTGACACGTTAAAAACAGCCTATTCTGAAGGCACTGGACTATGATAAGCCCTTCTGCATGGCCACTGATGCCTCACAGACACAGGAGCTGTAGTCCTGTAGGAGCATGAAAGGACACAACACCCCATGGCTTACTTGAGCTGGAAGTTAATTTCCAGGGAGCGGAACCTATCATCTATTCAGAAGGAGCGTTCAGCAATTGTCTGGATGCTGAACAAGCTGAGGGGCACAGCAATTCACGGTCCTCTCCAACCCTGCCCCCCTTTAATGGCTGTAGACAATGGCCAAGCTTCAATGATGGGCCTGGCAGCTTCAGGAGTTCAACTTCACCATTGAATACATCAAGGGAAGCCAGAACGTGGTAGTGGATTCTCTGTCATGAAAGGACTCTAGGTAATGGGTCCGGTGGACTCGGGCCTACTACAGAACACTCTGGTGCAGGGACACCCCAGCACGCCTTAATGTTCTATATGTATTGTTGTTACAGTTAGTTGTACATGGTGTGATTTCCCTCTGGGTATGAAAAAGAACCCTTCCAGACAAAGCACGCCCGGGCCCAAAGCTTTGTGAAGCTATGTGCCTAGGCTTTTGGTGGGGGTGAGGGGGGAGGGTGCAGAGGATTTCCATCCCAGGCTCTCCCTTGTCTCTTCTACCAGTTTTTTTTTTCAGTGTCATTGTCTTCTCACCTGTCTGTCATTCTGTTGCCCCAGGTTACAGCATACGTGAGGGACAGCAGGTAAGGGGGTAGGAACTCCACCTCTCCATTGTGTTAGCATTAACCTCATGGCCACGGGGCAGGGGCTCACACCACTAGGTGACCAATGATGCTTTTTAAATTGATTGGTCTGCATTGAACAACACCTGGCCAGGATTGGGTCAGGTAGGTGATGTCAAAAGGCCTATATAAGAGAAGACTGCCCGGGAGGAGGGGCAGCAGCCATGTTAAGCCTCATACACCAACTAGAATATCTGCAACTCGCATTCTCTCAGGATACTGATGATGATGAAGTGAGTAAACTACTTGACCGTAATGTAGAAGCATGACAAAAGGCTGTCTACCAAGCCATACTGTTTGCTCTGGGTTATTCTTGGATACTTCTCTATCCTGTACCCCTCTCCAAGCCTACTCTCTTTAACCAACAAAGTCTCCTCTGTACCAAGAGTGGTGGACTCGTTGGGAGAAGGTTTGGACATGCCTTTTCTATTCCTTTGGCTCAGATGACCAAGGGAGGCTACTTTTTGTGCTTCAAGCTGAAGGAAGCACCCCAAGTTCTTGCAGTGGGTCAAGCACCCTCAAGGTCTACCAGCCCTGTGTACCCCAGGGGGCACAGGGCCCAGAAACAGACCAGGATCCCTGGGTGGTGGCAGCAGTTACCCCATGCTTGCAGGTGTGCTCCAGGAAGGGGGTCAGCCGGACGTGAGGTGCCCCTGGGGAAGCACTCAAAGCCTGGTAGGTGGTTGGGCGCAGTGAGATAGGTGGCTCAGCACAGAAGCACCCCCTACTAGCCCGCCACACCCCTCTTTTGCCACATATGCCCCAGTAATGAAAACTGAAAAAAGTACATACATTGACTGCACAGTACTAAAAGGTAAGAAGAAGTTAAAGGACCATTAAAGCAATGATGGCAGCCTGTGGACTGGAAATTTTAATAAGACTTTGCTCAGCTTTGGGTACCCTCATGCTTTAGGCACAAGAACCTGGTGCCCCACAAGATACCCCTCTCTTGGCCCCGGCCCCGGGGCTGCTCTGTATCCTCCTCCCCTTCGTCCCTGAAGCATACTGGCATTCTCCTCTTGTGAATAGAGGAGGCACAGCTCTCTTTTGGAACAAAATCCACAGTGGATTGTGCTGGCCTATTGTCAATGTTGCCATCATCAAAGCGTGTTAAAAGCTGCTGTCTAAACCTTGCCTCCAGACGCTCTCCACAATCAGCATCTGTAAGGAAACCCTTAGCAATTTCTAAGAATTGATTAGTGCTGCTCTCCATAAGTTCAAAATTGGCTTCCTCCCGCCCTCAATATCCTATTAAAGATGCCACTAATGTCACCTGCCAATAGGTCATTGCTCCTAGATATGTTTTGAGATCTTCCGCCAGTAGCTGAAGAATGTTTTCCTTTGTTGTTTATTGTCTTCTTCTGAAATTGCATTGATGTTCACCATTATCAATTGCTGTTGATGATCTAGGAACCACAGCTGCTGAAGTACTAGGGATAGTTATAGAAAAGAGAAAAAGAAAGGTCTCTTGAGATGTTAGGCTATTTTAAATACTTGGGCTCCACTTTAGGCAAGAGGTGAGGGCTGGCCAAAGAAGGCAACCTTTTACATTTCCTAAAAAGAGCACCTCAAGTTTGTGCCCATGGTCACCAAGGTATCCCATAGCATGCAGCCTGGCTGCCAGGGTGATGGCTGCAAGCATACAAAGAGGGTTCACCCTTTTGATGCTTAAATTAGGGGGTACAATGCCCACACCCCCAACAGTGCAAGGAGAGTGTTTCCCAAAAAGAGCACCCCACCTTTGTGCCACAAAGAGACTTTACCCAGCAGGCAACTATTTATTCTGGTCTCCAAATTAGGGGCTCCACTGGAAACCCCAAGAGTTGCCCCCATGTTGGGAGGGGAAAAATGAAAGCCACCCAAAAAAATAAACCAATCACTAAATACATTCCTAAACTGTGCCTGCTGTAATTTAGTACTGGGAGATCAAGAGGGTAAAATTGTTAAGAGGTGCCCCCTAGCGTCTTTTACTAGTAATAGCATATTAACTCATCGTGAGTCTTAAACGCATTACATAACATAAACATAACTTCATTCGTTGTGGTACATTACAAAAGTGAAAAAGATGTAGGGGATAACTTTAGCTAGAAAAAGCTGATAAAATGAACAAGCGCAGGAGGCCCGGTGCTCCTACTGCAGTTACTGGCCCACCTACCCCTGGTGGCACGTTGCCTGTGACTTCCAGGCCTATTGCTATGTGCTGGATCACAGGCCCCACCTGGTTACATGCCTATGTTCTCCCAATCACCTGCGTGGTTGTTATAACAAGGACATCTACATGACTGGTAAGGGCAAAAGCCAGGGCAAGGGCAATGCCCTGAGACATTATGGTTAAGTAACAAACTTAGAAAAATGTAAATGGATATTTTTTCAATGATATTTACATCTCTAATATTACCACTCCACAAAAAAATAAGTTGGATATAGGCACATTAAAGAAAAGGAAGGTAAACAATGCAGGCCAAATATTCAACAAAGAATGGATCGCTAAATATTTTTTACCAAAGTGGGTGGAAAAACTGTTTGCTTAATTTGCAAAGAAAGTGTGGTTGTATTCAAAGAATACAATTTGAATTGGCATTTTCAGACCAAGCATGTGTCCAAATATGAGAAATTGTCTGCCCAAGAAAAAGCAAAGAAAGCAAAGGAGATGGTTGCTACAATGCAGAAAGAGCAACGTTTTTCACAAAAGCATTGGCAGCACTGGATGGAATTAAGAAAACGAGTTACATGATTGCACATACAATCACCAAGGACAGCAAACCATTCTCTGACAGAGAATTTGTAAAGGAATGTATGCTCAAGTCTGCTGCAAGTTTGTGCCCAGACAAGAAAAAGCAGTTTCAGAATGTTAACTTATCAAGGCAGACTATTGTGAGATGTGTTGAAGATATCTCTGAGAACCTGCACCAGCAGTTGAAAAATGAGGCAAATGATTTCTCATATTTTGTATTGGCACTCAATGACAGATGTGATGTCAAAGACACAGCCCAGTTATTGATTTTCATTTGAGAAATCACTGAAAATCTTAGCTCACAGAAGAATTAGCAGCAATTCAGTCAATGAAAGACACAACAAATGGAAAAGATTTATTGGAGGCAGTAAATCAATGCTTGTCAAGATTGGGAATAGACTGGAAAAAATTGGTGTGAGACCACCAATGGAAGTCCAAACCTCACAGGCAAACATGTTGTATTGCTCAAAAAAATTCAAAACAAAGTCAAAGAAACAAGTCCAGAACAGCAAATTATTTTTACACTGTATTATTCATCAAAAGGTCCTCTGTAAAAGTGTTCTAAAACTAAGCACTGTCATGGATACAGTTACAAAAGTGGTCAACTACATTTGAGCAAGAGGATTAAACCACAAGCAATTTGTAACTGCTTGAGGAGCCTGAGTCAGAGCACACAGATGTTCTGTATCATATCAGTGTAAGATGCCTTAGTTTGGGTAAGGTTTTGAAAAGAGTGTGGGAACTGAGAACTGAGATTGCTTTATTTTTTAACATGAAAGGAAAAGATTTCCCACAGCTGAATGATGCAGATTGGCTCTCTGATTTTGCATTTGCTGTTACTATCATGGGCTATATGAATTATCTGAATTCACCACTGCAAGGGAAGGGGCGTTTTGCTCATAAATTGCATTCCAGCATCAAGTCATTTATGATGAAGTTACTCCTTTTCTCCTGTCAGATAGGAAACAAAGATTTCAGCCATTTTCCTACATTGCAGCAGATTATTTCTGATCAAAACCTAAAAAAAATACACATCATTACTAGTGAACTTGCTTGCTGAATTTTCATGCCAATTTGAGGATTTTCGAATGATAGAAAAAGACTTCTCTTTGGTTTCCTCACCTGTCACATTTAATGTTGACAGTGCTCCCTGTGACCTCCAACTTGAGCTTATTGACCTGCAGTGTGATGCATTTTTTGCCAAGCAATTCAAACCAGTGCCACTTCCTAGCTTTTTATGCTTCTCTCAATGAACAGAAGTTTCCAAAGATCAAGGCTCATGCCCGGAAGACGCTTGTGCTGTTTGGATCAACAAACATATGTGAGCAGCCATTTTCTGTAATGAGAGTCAACAAATCAAATCTAAGATTTCTGATGACTGAGGACCACTTTGCAGCAGTGCTCCGCACTGCAACAACAGAGATGATGCCTGACTTTGATTTTCTCATTAACGCACATCAGAGGTTTCATTCTTCACATTGAGTTCCTTTGTTTGTCTTTAAATTAATCATCTTTACATGCACTACTCAAATTATTTTTTAAATAAAATTAAAATGTTATAGATGTTTGATTTTTAGTATATGATACTTTAGATACTTTGTTAAAATGATTTGTTCTGAAAGATGTTGTGTATGCAGTCCTTGACTCAATTGGTTTGGTTCGGTTCTTGGAGAGGTCTGATGCCCTTGAAACCCCATCAATTTGTTGTGGGTGATGGGGCAAGATATTAGAGGGGTTGCAACCCCTTGCTGCCTAAGTTGTGCCTGTGCCTCGTGGCCTAAAGGGCAGAACTCTTGGGGCCTCAGGAGCAAGCCATGCACTGTGAGGGTGGGCCCCATGGAGGGGCAGTGTTTCCCAGTCAAGGGGTAGACCTTCTGATGTCAGGGATCATATGATGAGGGCAGGGGATCCTGGGACAGGCATGACGAGCAGAGCAAGGTTTGTTCTTGGATCACAGGGTCTTATGCTGAGACAACCTGAGCAGTGTGCGGGGCCCGAGTCAAATCAGCCTATGCGGGGCCCCACCCCCAGACGCGAGGAAACTGGTGGCAGATTCAGCAGTGGGGTGGGGGTGCCCAGTGGCCAGACATGAAGCTGGCAGCAGCACGGAGTCACTGCAGCTGCTCCGCCCGGCTTCACAGGGCCCCCCAAAGTGCAGGGCCCGGGACGCTCGGCCCAATTCACTCCCCCTAGGGACAGCCCTGGTCTTATGACCAGGGATCCGCGTTTTCCATTTCCCATGGAAAAACAGAGAAAATCACAGATTTTCCCTTTTTGTCAGAAAATGCGGATTTCTCCTTTTAGCAGAGAAACCTGTGGAGTCCCTGCTTTTGCAAGCAGCTCTGCAGGCTAGTTGAGCTCCAGCCTGCAAAAGCTGCTTGCAAACAGGGCAGGAACCCCACCCCCCCCGCCCTGCCCAGAGGGGAAGGGGAAGGGGAAAGGGAAGGGTGGGGCCTAAGACTCTCAGTCAGCCACAGCTCCACTTGGCTCTCAGCCTCACTCCTCTTCTGCAGCCTGTGTGGTAAGTGCAGCTTGCAGGGGACTGGGGGCCCCACTGGCAGGACTGCGGGGTTGCTGGTCATAGCTGGTGGCACCGGCAGGGCTGTGGGGAGCCAGAAGCCAGCTCCATGCTGCTTCTGGTACAGCTGCCTGCTGTTGGGGGCAGGGAGCTGCAGGCTTGAGACCCTGGCCCCATAGCCCTGGCAGGGTTGGGGGGCTGGGGCTGTGGGTGGGGGGACAAGAGGCACAAGTAGGGTGTGGAGGCTGTTGTGGGGGCAGTGAGGGGCACCAGCAGGGCTGGGGGGGGGGGCGCTTCAGGGGGCTTTTAATTTTAATAACAGATTTTGTGGGTTTTGTCAAAGAATTTGCAATTTTTCAGCAGCGAATTTGTGAAGTTTTTTATCAGAGAAAACCAGGATCCCTGCTTATGACACAGACCGGTGACCAAGCATAACTTTCAGTTCTAAGGCCACACCCCCTCCCAAAAGTACTTCTGGGGGCAAGGGGGGGGACTTCCAGTCACAAAGGTTAGGGGGAGAGACTTCTGGTCCCAAAATGATGACCAGGGGGCAGGGCAGCTGTCAGAGGGCAGGGCAACCTATGCAGCCCTTGGCAGCTCACCAAAACTCGTGAATCAGCCCTGCAGCCAAAATGGTTGCCTGCCCCAGAGATTAGGGGAGATGTCCAAGGACAGTTTCCTCTCCTCCGAAGCCTGGTGCCAAGGATGTGGCTGGGGCAGCAGGGATGGGGCAGTGCAGCAGGCTGTCAGAGGGAGGAGGGGCAGGGCACTGCCCCTGCATGCCCCATGGCTCAGGGGCACTGTTTCCCTTACACCAGGGGTCAGAAAAATAGTCCATGGGCCAGATCTGGCCTGCCAACTGATTGGATCCTACTTGCGGGAGGGTGCCGGCAATGGATTGTATTGGGCCCACGGCTGCCTCCACAACACTACGCACGGTCCTGCCAGCACCTGCCCAGGGCAGCCTGTGCCATGTTCCCACCCACGCCCACTGTACAGTCCCAGCCCTGGCCAGTGCACAGCTTCCAAGTGGGGTTGCTCCCATCACTGCTGCCGCCGGCAGGTACCACTTGGCTCCCCGCTGCTCCCAAGGCTCCTTCTCCTCCTGCCCCTGCTGTGCCACTCCAGGCAGGTAGGTAGGGCAGGGAAGCACTGGCGGGGGGGAAGCTGCAGCCAGGTGGTTCCTGCCCCAGATCAGGATCTGCAGCTCCAGGTCCTGGCCACCTTCCACCCCCAAGAGGCAGCAGCCAGACACCGCCCGCGCCCCTAGCGCAGGACGGGCTTGACTCACAGGCAGTCACACCCGGCCCAGCCCATCGCACGCGCGGCCTGAGCCGAGCACTTCCGGAAATGGCCGAGCCCGCTCGGGAGCGGCTACGTCGCTTTCCGGAACCAGTCGGCCACTTCCGGAAAAGACTGAGCGGAACCCCTCAGCCAAGCGCGGGGCGGAGCCGCTCTCGCAACCATCATGGCGGATCGGGTCGCGCAGCTCCAGGCCGACGGCATCGTGAAGCGGGTGATTCGGCAGGTGCAGGGCCCGCTGCCGGAGTTCCGGGACGGCACCAAGGTAAGGCGCGCGGGGCCCGGCTGGGCGCACATGCGCAGGGGCGGCAACCCCAGTTGGAGAAAAGACCGAGCGGGCGGATCAACACCTGCCAGCTGTGAATAAGGGAGCTTAAGCGAGTGAGTGCGCATGTGTGCGTCCTTCTTTCTAGCGGCGGGCCGCCAGTCCCTGGCTCCTATTGGTGGTGCTGCTGCTATTTCTGCGTGTTGATTGGCTAGCCCGATTAAGAGGCGGGATTGATTTGCATAGAGCCACGCCCACGAACGGTTGCTGCAGGGGCTGCGCGCTGATTGGCCCCGGGCCGGGCCTGCCGGCTCTCGCGCCGCTTTTCCCCGCCCGGGTCAGGGCTGTGTTCCGCGCTGCCGCGCGCCGCTCCGGCACTGGGGGTTGCCTTAGTGGAGGGGCAGCTGTCCCCTTCCCCCTGGCAGCCCAGCCCGCCCATTGGCACCAGCACGCCCTGGCTGTGCCCCTGGAGCAGGCTTTTCTTGAGCACTGTGCTCAGCACACTGGCTACTCCACGCAGGCTACCTTCCACTACCGCACACTGCTGAGCCAGGGGGAGGGCCAGGACCGTCTGTTGGATGACAGCCGCACCCATGACAAGCCCATGGAGCTCATCATTGGCAAGAAGTTCAAGCTGCCCGTCTGGGAGACTGTCCTGTGCACCATGCGGGAGGGCGAGCGAGCTGAGTTCTTGTGTGACACCAAGGTACCTGTGGGCTGGGCCGGGCCGGGCCATCCTGTGCACTGTGCCTACCACCCCCTCCCTGGGACACTTCCTGCCCACTCCATACCCTGTGTCCATCCTGCACCTGGCACTGCGTGCGCTGGGCACCCCGCTTGGCCTGGCGCTGCCTTTGTGCTCAGCCTGGCATTGTGTCCGCCCCATGCCGTCTTATCCTTTGTATTACTTGGAAGGGGAAGGAGACCCAGTTCCTGTGTTTCATTGGTCCAACCACCCCATCCCACACCCCTGCTCTGAACCGTTTCTACCTACAGGTTGCCAGTTCTCTGTGCCATGATAGACAGCCTGAGAGCTGTGTGAGGTGACTCCCTATTTCCCCTATGCCTACAGCACGTGTTGCTGTATCCAATGGTGTCAAAGAGTCTGCGCAACATCGCAGCAGGGAAAGACCCCCTGGAGGGACAGCGGCACTGCTGTGGCATAGCCCAGATGCATGAGCATCACTCACTGGGATACCCAGACCTGGATGCCCTGCAGCAAACCCCCCAACCCCTCATCTTCGACATCGAGATGATCAAGGTGAGGAGGCCTGACTTGTGGGGTGGAAGTGGGACACTGGACCCCAGATAGGGATAACTGGAGCTGGGGCACAAGGAGACCTAAACCCCAAGACTTTCCTGTATCTAGGAACCAAGGGAAGCTGTGGTTGGGAATGAGAGCAGTTGGGGCTGACAGGGATGGCCACAAAGGATGGGGGCAGGTCTCGGGAACAGGGGTTCTCACGCTTGATGGGTTTGATGTCTAGAGATAGGAGTGGGACTTTCCCATTCCAGTGTGTGAGCACATGAAGCGAGGTTAGGGCTCTCTCCTGACAGGCAGTGATTGGCAGGTGGAGGCACCTGGCTCATACCGGCAGGACCCCTGGGCCATGACTGACGAAGAGAAGCTGCAGGCTGTGCCATTGATCCATGAGGAGGGTAATGAGCTCTACCGGCAGGGTAAGGTGCATGAAGCAGCTGCCAAGTACTATGATGCCATCGCCTGCCTCAAGAACTTGCAGATGAAGGTGAGAAGGGCTGAGGAACAACTTCTGGGTCAGTCCCACAAACCCAAATGCCATCCTTCCTGTCCTACCTTCTGTTGTCCCTAGCTCACTGGTCTTCTCTCTGTGTTGATACAGGAGCAACCAGGCTCTCCTGACTGGATTGAACTAGATCAGAAGATCACACCCCTGCTGCTAAACTATTGCCAGTGCAAGCTGCGGAGCCAGGAGTACTACGAGGTGCTGGACCACTGCTCCTCCATCCTCAACAAGTACGAGGGTAAGGAGTAGCTACAAGGGCCTGGGAGAACCCAGGGCAGTAGGGCAGTGGTGGCACATTGGGGTTGAGGAGCACCTAGCTGAGTTGGGGGAGACCAGGGCAGAGGCTAGGGTTAGGAGGGAAAAACAGCCCCCTTAGTCCTGCTTTCCCCACAGACAATGTGAAGGCCTATTTCAAGCGGGGCAAGGCACATGCTGCTGTCTGGAATGCAGCTGAGGCACAAGCTGACTTCGCCAAGGTGCTGGCTCTGGACCCGACACTGGAACCTGTGGTGGCCAAGGAGCTACACAGCCTGGAGACCCGCTTGCGCCAGAAGGACAGTGAAGACAAGGTCCGCTTCAGGGGCATCTTCTCCCAGTAATGCCTATACCCAAAAGCTGCGGAGGGTCAGCGAGAGCAGACACAGTCGCAGCCTTGCCACCAAGGCAACTCCCTGCAGACCAGAGCAGAAGGAACTTTGCCGGCGATGCCCATCAGTCTGTCCCGCTGTCAGGGCTTGGCTTGCCCTCCCTGAGTCCAGTCTCCATGTCCCCGCCTCTTTATAAACTGCTATTTATCTGCATGCTGCGCACACTGAACAAACTGCCAGGCCAGAGAGGGTGGTCACTATGTTCTCCTTTCCCCTCTCTTCACCTGTCCAGATTTGCATCACATTGCACATATCTGCAACACCCATTCTGCCAGTATCCCTCACTCTGACCCTCAGCCTATTGCCACCCTACATTGGCATCCTTACACAGGTGCCCCTCATGATAGACCACAGCCATTGCTTCCTGGTTTTGTGAACTTATCCTTGTGCCCTGAGCTAGGGTTGGACTAGGTGTTGGACAAACCCAAAAGTGTCCCCAGTGCATGCCGCATGTGGTCGTCTCAATTTCTTTCACACAGTATGGGGTTTCCCTGCCCTGTCTCCACATTCTTGCTGTCCCTGTTTTTGGCTTGGGTCTTCTCAGTACAATGGATGCATGTGAGGACATGGAAAGCAGTCTGTGCCTGTGGAGGTAGTGGCTCCAGGGACAGCAGTGTCATGCACCACAGCACTTGGCACCAAACAGAGCTACCCTGAATGTGTTGGGCAGGAACCCTGCCTCAGGCATCCACACCAGCTTGCCTGGGGCTGACTTGGGAGGAAGGGGTTGCTGAGGCTGGCAGCCCCAGGTCCTGAACATAGCTGTTGACAAACAGGGCTGGTCTTCAAGGAGTTGGAAAGAGAGGGGCTGGGATGGGTGAGATATACAGTTAGGGTGAGGAGCTGTCTATCAGCAACCACTGTATCTGTCTCTCAATGTGCCTGGGGTTGCTGTACCACCAAAGGAAAGGAGGGAGAGCTAACCAGGTTTGCACAGTCTGATGCCTCTAAAATGTGCTGCCCTATGTTGGGTGCAGGTGCTGAGAGTTGGCATGTACTCAGCTATTCAGTAGCAGGTGTCCACTACAAGCTCTTGTGACAACTTGCCCAGGTACTGGGATTTTAAAGGTGCCCCACTGTGTTCAAGCAAGGGAGCATGCCTTTTGGAATGCTGTGACCAGCAGGGGTGTGCTCACCAACTCCAAGTGTCCTGATATCCAGCCTTCTCACCAGGAGCCACTGTTCTTAATGCCTGATGCGTTTTGCTCTGTGCTGTAGAGCAAAGGAGGCCTTGGCCTCTGCCCCTCCTTTCCTGGGCCTCTGCTTGTCTTGAGCTTGCTAGGTTAGTGGTGCTAAGGAGCGCTTTGAAAAGGTCCTTGTGGTTCCTGTCCCCACAGGATGTGGATTTCCAGGAGCTCTGGGTCCCTTGGCAGCTCCTGGTGCGGGTTAGGGGCTGGGGTCCCCATTTTGAGATGGTTAGAGCAGAGCATCAATAGGAAAATAGCTGTGTGGACTGTCTGAAAGGGCCAGGACTGTTCCAAGGAGAGGGCATTAGTAGAGCTGGGGTAGATAACTCAGGGCCTAGTGCCCCAGGTATTTTGCTTTGTATGGGCATTGTGACCAGACCTAGCAATAAGGACAACGGGTTCAATGAGTGGCTCCACTTTCTGATCCCTGCAGTCCTAATGTTTCCTGTGTTGCACCGAAGCAGCACTGACTTGTCAGGGCAGAACCCCCCATACACATACACCCATAGCATCTGTTGGGACACTGGAGGTGACAGAGCCTTTTGGGGATGTGCTTTGCCTCTCAGGGTCTCTTGGCCCTAGTTGATACTTTGGTGCTTGCTCTGTAGGGGCTGTCTCAGGCTCCTTGACTGAGGTTAATGGCAACTTGTTGGGTGTAGAAGGAAGTGAGGTTTCTTCTTACCCAACTGCTACAACAGGTATGAGGCACAGTGGTCCCCTTTTGCTCCATGGTGGTTAGGCCTAGGCCTTCCCTTTTCCTCTGGAACTGGTATGTAGGAAGGACCCCAGGTTGACACAGACCTGCACCCCAGTAATCAGATGGTCAATTTTGTCCAACAGTACCCTGGAGTGACTTTGGGTGTGGGAGAGGATGCCCTCATGTATCCCATTCTAGGCCAGGAGGAGACAGATGTTCCAGGGTAAGCTTGGTGGGGGGGACTGCAATGCCCATGCAGTAAACCCCCATATATCCCATCCCAGGCAAGGGGGAAGGCACAATTTCCCACGTGGGGAACCCCCTGCATATTGTCCCAGGTTGGGGGGAGGGGAGGATTGCAATGCCCACATGGAGATCCCTCTGCATCTCTCATCCCAGAAATGGAGGAGCCAAAGGGACCACACCGTGTAGCCCTTCCAAGACAAATAGAAGGGGTGGGCAGGGGAGCCATGTGAGGAGTATCCTGTCCTAGATGAAAGGGAACTCTGATGCCCAAGTATCCCATCTCAGATAACATTCAAACTAGGGTGCTCTTCCTGAGATTAACTGAATTTGAGATGTTTATCTCTGTAGTTGTTGGCTAGGAAAGACCACAAAGATCATCCTTTTTACCCAATGGCAGAGCTGGCACCTGCCTGGCTATGGAAGATTCCATAGACAATATGCTAATAGGATATGTTTCCCATGGTAAGAGTTCCTCTTCCCACTCCACCAGTCTACACTACCGGAGAGGTGCACTGGCTGGGTTTGTGACACTCAGTAGCAGCTTCCTGTGCAGAGTGTGGTACTCCAGGGGCAGGCTTCCCAGCTCTGGAGAAGGGCAGTCCACACATTTAATCCTAAGGGGAAGTGTCCACTCATCCATCTGGCTAATAGGTGGAATCCACCTGTCCTCCTTGCTGGGGTTGGTCACTCCCATCCCATGCTGTTCCTGGAGTGGGCAGCCTCTGAGGCTCTGGAGAGCTGACCTCTTGAAATACGATTTAGCTTAAGAAATTAACTGAGGCATTAAAGGACTTGCCTCCAAGTGGCAAGTCAGCAACTTATATGGGTGCAGAACCATGAACTTTGGAAGGCCTGAAATCCCAAACATATGATGGCAAGAGACAAGAGAAGGGGGAAGGGAGGGAAGACTCCTAAAGAAACAGGGTCATTCATGTGCTGCCACTTAACGGACATCAATGAGAACAGCAGAAAAAGTAAACGTGTAAAATAGCATTTGACTGACAAGTGTCCCTGCCATACCTCCTGCAAGGAATTCTAGGGCAGGGAACACACGATCTGAGGCTACAGTCACCCCGAAAGTCTGGCTGAGGCCACAAAAAGGCTAGGGTCAAAACCAGAAACTGCAATGAGACTTGGGGATCAGTTCTATCACCTTCTTCATCCTTTCCCTAGCACTACCAGAGTTAAGTAGCTGCAAAACCTAATTCCAGAGGTTGCTTTTCCCTATTGATTTTTTTTTTATAGCAGCTTGTTCCTATCTTGGCTTTATGCCTCTTCAAGCCAACCATGGTTTGTGACTTATCTAAGCCATGCTGTATGCATGCTTCTTAAAGTTTAGGTACAGAAATTCAAAAAGCCTCGGGTGGAATTGATCTAGGTTACACAGTTTTTTGTAAGTGGCATAGGGCTTCTGGGAGGCTGCTCTGATTACAGCACATTGGAGCAGACTCAATCAAGTCTGCAGCGTGGTAATTACTACACCCCAGCAGACTCCAGCGTCATATGTATCAGTGTCCCTGCACTGAAAAATGGTGGCGGGGCACTTTAAAGCTGTTTGAAAAGCTTTAGTTCAAAGCCCCCCACCACCATTATTCAGTGCAGTGACACTGATACATGTGAAGCTCTAGGCACTTTAATTAGCATGGCTTTCAGAGCTGAACTAATTAAAGTGCCCTTCCCCCCCCCCCCCCCCCCCCCCCCCGCCTCCCAGAGCAGTCTGTAAATGCTCATAGTTTATATTGGTAGTAAAAAGAACACACATTTGCCCTTTGGGAGGTGGGAGGTGCAAATTGTAAGACAGGGTTCTGCCATTTTTCAACCAGTTTGTGTGCTGAACTTCTGTTATGGGTGTAGACCAGTTTCCAGTCACTTATACGGATAAAAGTAATGTCTGTACCTGGCCAGAGAGCTTTGAAGCAATTACTTTTGATGCTTTTACCAGACTCTAGGAAGGCCTTTCATTCTTGTAAACAAAGATTGTATGCAGTATGTGATCCAACATCTGGACACTGGCAAATTCAGACTAAAAACAAGGCCCAAATTTTTATCACTGAGAGGAATTAATCCTCTCTAGAACAATTTACTCAAGCAGGGGCAGATTCTCAATCACTGACAATTAATAAATGAAAAATAAATGTTTTCCAAAAATGTCTGCTTGAAACAGAAGCAAAGGCCTGCGTTGTGCAGGAAGTCACATGAGGCCAGTGAGTACTCGGCAAGTTTCTAAACAAGGGGCAAGTAAAGTCTGGTCCACAGGTCGGATCCAACTGGCAGCAGACTCCCATTTCCTAGCAGCCCCTGCCTGTATAGCTGGGGCCGGTTTCCATGGAGACCCCAGCAGCAGCCACAGTGCCAGGGTTTCCATGGAGACCAGCCCCAGCAGTGCTGGCAGGCAGCAGCAGCAGCACCACCCTCCTCCCGGGGGTGGAGAGCTGTGCTGTGGGCAGGAGTGGGGTGGGCTCAGCTGCTGCCACCTGTGTGGGGTGGGCAGCCACGGCAGTGCTAGGAAGGGTGTTCATGTGGGGGCTATGGGGAATTTTGGGATAGCTATAGCCCCCCCAAGCTTCCTCCCACATCACCCCTGCTGGCAGGATGGGGAGCTGCTCTGGAGCCCAGCTGGGATTTTTCAGTGGTAACAGCATAGTCCAGAGCCAGGGCAGAGCTGCGATCTGCAGCCTGCATGCTCTGGGTAGGGGCTTTCAGGCAGCGGATCATGGCTCTGCCCCGGCTCCAGACCACACTATCACAACTGCAAAGAACTAGGGGAAAGCCACGATTTGCTGCCTGCAAGTCCCTGCCCGGAGCATGCAGGCAACAGATCACAGTTCTGCCTTGGCTCTCCGTCCTGCCAGTGCTGCTGGGGCCAGTCTCCACAGAAACCCTGGCCTTGCGCTATCAGTGTGGCTGCTGCTGGGTCTCTATGGAAGCCAGCCCCAGCCACACAGGCAGAGGCTCCTGGGAAATGGAGTCCAAACACTGGCCAAAGCTGCCATTTTGCCCACCCTGTTCCAAACAGTAGGTAAGGGAAAGGATTGGGAAAGTGGAAGGGAATGGAGAAATAAAAATGAGGGGAAAGGAAGAAAAAGAAAGGTGAAAAACAGTTCCACCGAACTTCTACAGTTGTCAGAGGTTACAAAGCGGTTGTAGCTATATCATGGTATACTAGGTTATATAACCCTATGATATATAGATCCTGGGTATACACAGCAGCATAGCAAATTTTAAGAGGTGCGTGACCCCAAAAAGTTTGAAGACCACTGGAACAGGGAGTAGCAACAAGCTGTTCTGGCCTTAAAATCCATGTTTGGGGAGGAATAAAACAGCAGGAAGTATGCTTATATGCAACCTTAACACCAAGGGCACTTGTCTTTCATGGAGAATTCTGAAGTGTGCTAAGTGTATGATTATAAATGGAAAATACAGTAAGATACTCTGGAGGCTTTTTCAGGCTATGGTGTTTGTTTAGTTTTATGCTGGTTGCTTGCATGGCAGCACATCCTACTCAGTTCACAACTGGAAGAGCCAGTATCTAAATGCATAAAATTTCTTCATGCCTTTGTGCTTTCACGATTTAGGGCTCGTCTGTAAAGATTTTCTCCCAATCCTGGGTCCTTCACAGACAAGACAAGCTATATCCGGTAACTCCAGCATAAGTTGCTCTTTAGTGGCAGGCTACCTCTTGCCCTCCTGGTCCATTGCTTCTGTGCTCATGACTGCTCAGTGGCCCAGCTGTGGCAGAACAAGTGACAAACATCAGCACTGGCTGTGTAGGGCGCTCAGCTCTAGATCAAGGCATTCTGAATCACCCCACGGCAGCATCTCAGAAGTTAGGTGGGCAGCACCCACATAAAAGTATTCACTGAGACACTCTGAACCCTGGTTTTCATAACTTTTTGATTGGTTAAGGACAAGTGGTCTGTCTGGAGAGGTGTTGGCTGCAGCTATTCCACTCCTGAGAGGCTTCCAGGTTGTGGTTATTAGAACAGCATCCCCTGGCTTCAGAGGGCTCATCGGTATCAGCTGGGGAGCTTATTCAACAGGCACTGCCTAACCAGTTTCATGTGCATCATAGCTAGCCTATGCATTTAGCCCACATCTCTTCCATGCCCATACCCCTCCTCTGGGATTTGGCTGTCCTATTGTCCTCTTGCCACTTACACCCCAAAGTCCTCAGACCCAGAAACCAATTCATAAGTCATTTGGCCAGATTGGTTCACTGTAGCTATCCTGTGCAACAGCTGGCACAAGCCAGGAAACAGCTCTGAGGCCGCTTCTACCTGGAATTGAGCAGCATTTTTGGAGACCATTCAACCTTAGTGTAATGACACCCAGTGATGGAAATTCACCACAGCCCAGGAACACACATCATTCCCTGTTAAATATCTGCACCTTGCTTTTGCTCTTCAACTTCATCTGACAAACTTCAGTGCCTGGCCTTTTTAGCCCAATTCCTGATTCCATGTAGGTGCTGAGTGCAAGTGAGTTTATCCCAGCTGCCTCTAATATGTGAAACACCTGTAGTACCTGGAGTGGCTTCTCTGTCAAGCATGTCCCAGGTCCTCCTGTTGCTCATTTGACTCTCCTCTGAACCCTCCTGTAGGCACCATCACACAATGCCATATACAGCAGTAATGCAACACCCTTTATTTCAGGTGAGGAGTCCCCTTTGGGCCATGGCTGAACACTAGCCACAGTCTTCAGTCCTTCTTGGACTGATGTGTGTTTTCAGAGGACTAAGAGCCAAGTCCAATTAAGAGCTTAGGTGCCCACATCCAGAGTTACCCTTGCTCAGCTGCAGTTTCCTGAACCCTGTGGGCACCTTGGCATTCAACCTTAAAGTCCCCCAGATGTCTGGAGTTCTATTTGTGCCCAGGAGTGCTGCAGGCTTTACAGCAGTGAACAGTCAGGCACCTCATTCCTGCCTTCCTGACAAAGCCTTCTTTCACCTACCTGCCCAGTAGGGCACCCTCCAGGCACAGGCAGATTAAGATTTATTGGGGCCCTGGGCAAACACAAAATTGGGGGCCTTCTCTAGAGGTGCATCAATATATCAGTCACGTATTGGATTGGCACCAATAAAAAGAACGAACATTATCAGCTACTGGCTTTTTTTGGCTGGCATAGCGAATTAATAAATGCCACGTGCACGCGTCCAGGAATGCAGCTGGGCAGCTTGGAGAGCAGTGCCTGGCTGGTAAATTTGTGGGGGAGGGGGGGGTATGTGGGAGGGAAGGGGCATGGGGGTAGGTCAGATCAAGGCCCCCATGGTGAGGGAGGGAGTGGGGCAGGGGCAGGGGCAGGTGCTGCCCAGCCAGGACAGTGAATGCAACCCCAGGGCCAGGTGGGCCAGGAGCAGAAGAGAGCCATGGGCACAGGGTGATGAGATTCCAGAGGCCACAGGCTGGTGAGGAAGGGGGGCAGCTCCCCACTGCTGTGCACACCCCCAGGGGAGGCACGGGGAGCATGTACCCCCCCAGATTGGTGAATGGGGCAAGGATAGGCTGACCACTGTGGGGTTGGGGCCAGGGGCTGCACCAGCCTCTTCCCAGCAGCGGGGGTTGGGCCAGGGCTGGGAGTGGGTTGGGCTCAGTGGGGTGGGTGGCAGTGCTGGGAGGGGTGGCTTCAGGGAATTTCAGGGTAGCTATAATCCTCCAAAACTCCCCAAGATCCTCCTAGCGCTGCCCCTGCTCAGGGCACTATATTCGAGGCTCCCAAGGGAAAGACAGCAGAGCAGACTGCTCCAACCAGGGGGAATGGTAGGGAAGGCTTAGGGGACTACAGCCACCCCAAAATTCCCCATAGCCTCCCTCCCAGCACCACTGCTACCAGCCACCCCACTAAGCCTGACCCACACCCAGCCCAGCCCCCTCCACCGGGAAGAAGCCAGTGCAGCCCCTGGCCCCAAGCCTACAGCAGGCAGCCTGCCTCTGCCCTCACCCCACACACAAGTCTGTGAGGCACATACCCCCCATACCTCCCCCAGGGGTGTGTACAGTAGCAGGAGACCTGTTCCCTCCATCCCTACCCCCTTCCCCCCTGCCTACCAGACAAACCACCCACAGCTTTGTCCCGCTCCCAACCCCAAGGTCACATTCACTGCCATGGCTGGGCAGTGCCTGCCCCTGCCCCACTCCTTCCCTCACTGTGGGGGCCTCAATCTACACCCCCCCACACCCCTTCTCTCCCCCATGTCCCTTCCCCCCCCCCACAGACTTACCAGCAGGAAGCTGGCTGCCTAGCTGTGCTTCTGACCACGTGAGGGGCAACACCTTTACTTTGCTTCCCCCCCCTTGCTGATTTCTGGAAGGGCTGCACTTCCAGCTCATTCCTCATTGGTAGGGAAGTGAAAGCCACAGTTTCAAACTTGGTGCCATTTTTGTCTCCCTGCCACTGATTGGCTAAGAGGCCCTGGGAGCCCAGCTGCTTGCTGCCCACAAGCCTAGAGCCAAAAACAGTACCAGGTTTGAAACTGCAGCTTTCGCTTCCCTGCCAATGAGGAGTGAGCCACAAGCGGGGCCTCTGGTTGGCAGGGGCTCCTGGGCCCAGGCCCCACTGGCCCATGCAGTAATCTGTCCATGGCTCCATAGGGTGATAATGGCAGCTACCTTTTCATTTTAACACCTCTTCAGAGGAGAAGCAAGGCCACCTTCTGTTTACAACAGCATCACAGAGTATACACCCAGAGCATGGGAGACCTGGGTTCAACTCCCCCTGTTGCTCACTGTGTAAGGGAGGGAGATGCTCCACCACCTCCTCTTGAGATGTTTCCCTTCAGGTGAAACACAAATGTGCTGTGGCAGAATGAAGGGAAAAAAGAAGCTTGATTGAAGATTCATGGATAGGGCAGGCAGCTGATGAGCAGGGATCCTGGTTTTCCCTGATAAAAAATTGCAAATTCTCTGATAAAACCCCCAAAATCCATGATTAAAGGTTCCCCACACCCCTTCCCCAGCCTAGCTGGTGCCCCTCACCCACCCCCCACAGCCCTGCTTCTGCCCCTCGCCCCCTCACCCCAGCCCTACAGATGCCCCTCACTCCTTCCCACAAGCCCTCCAGCCCTGCTGGTGCCCCTTGCCCCTGACCCACAGCCCCTGCCCCCCCCAGCCTGCTGAAGGGGCCTCCAGCTGCCAGGGCTATAGGGACCTGGGTCCACAACCCCCTGCCCCCAGTAGAAGGCAGCAGCATGGAGCCGGCTCCCCACCTGCTGCCTGCCTGCTGTGGGCTCAGGCAGAGGTGAGGCCAGCTCCCTGCCACAGCATGCACTCCTGAGGGGCAGGGAGGATCTGTGCCCCCCCAGATTTGTGTGCAGGGCAGGGGCAGTTGCACTCTGCAAGCTCAGGCTCCCACCCTGCTGCCCTCCCCTGTGGCCTCCACTGCCCAGCATGTGCCAGGGCAGCATGGAGCTCCCAACTGCAAGCAGCTTTCCTGCATGGCCCCACTGCCCTACAGCACTGGGTCACACCTGCCAGGCTGTGGAGGCCCCGGAGGAGGGTAGTAGCATAGGAACCTAAGCCTGCAGCGCACACCCACCCTGCCTCTGCCCTGTGCACAGGTCTGGGGGGCACATGCCCCCCCCTGCCCCCTGGGATTACGCGCAGTGGTGGGGAGCTGGCTCCACCCCCCACCCCCACTCCACAGACAAGCTGCCTGCAGCCCCATCCTGCTCCCTGCTGGGGCCCTGTGGTTGTGCATTGCAGCCCTGGGCCCCAAGCCCCATATGCTGCCCAGCAGGGCAGCAGGCCCAACCCCAGCCCTAGCCTCAGCCTCAGCCTCTGTCCTACCCAACTCCCCTCCTCCCTATGGAAGCCTCAATCCCTCCCCCCACCCCCCCAATTTACCTGAAGAGCTGCTCTCCAGACTGCCTGGGGCCATGTGCCTATACATGCACATTCACATGAAGCCCCCTGACCACCTTTCTCCCGTTCCTTCCCAGTCCCCTGCAGGCTGGAACTCTGCCAGCCTGCAGAGAGCTTGCTGCAAAACTGCAAAATCCACGGGTTTCTCTGCTAAAATGAAAAGTCTGTGTTTTACTTCAGTAAGGGGGAAAACCTGCATTTTATTCGGTTTTTCCATGGGAAACAGAAAACCCTGATCCCTGCAGATCAGGACAACCCAGATTGTCCTGATCCCTGCTCTAAGATCTGTATAACATAAAATATAAACAAACAGTGAATAAAGTACAGAAGGGCTTTTGGGAGCAGAGCATAGCCCCATGTGAGTGCCCTAGATATTGGGTGGCATAGCCATGCTCCGTTGTGCTTGCTATGACCCAATAAACCTTGCAATCCTGACTGTCCAGTGATTCGTACTCCCAGTAGGGATAGGGGGCATCCCTTAAGATGTTTTGTTGTTTGGTGGTCAAGGCCTCCTGGCTGGGAGTCCTCAGTTCTAGACTGGGAGCCATGCACATAGAAGTTGGGCCCTGTGATGCCCAGGTTTGGTTCTGGATCTAGTCCTACAACACATCATGGATTCAAGGCAGTGCAGTGCCTGGTGTTTCGGTGTCCTGCTGCCCAGTGGGACCCTCAGCCTTGAGTGAGGTACCCCAGTTTCCTATATAGTGTCAGGGAAGTCAGGCAACACAAGGCAAGATGCACAAAGCCAGCCTTCTGAGCAGGCACCACCGTACACTTGCATCCCACCTCTCTCCAGGCCTCGGACACCTGACTGGGCTGGAGAGATGCCCACCTGCATGTAGGATTTGCAGTTCTGGCCAGCCCTTACCTGGTGCTAGATGCCTTGAACACTCTCAATCTATAGATACCACCCTTTCCTTTGATAAACTGCTACAAGAAGATGTGGTGCCAGCTCCCCTGTTTAGCCCAGCAGTTTAGTGGCCAGATGCTCACCTGTTACCAGGCCTTTTAAACCTGTTGTATGCAAGTTATGCAGAATCTTTTAATCTAAGCATGCTGGGTTGTTTACATTTTTCCCTGCTACTGCTGAATGGAAAATGTCTCATCCTTGGGCATTTGGAAAGAGAACAAATTGGATCTGAACTGGCAATTTAGCATTTTCATCTCATATTGGAAAATTATGATTGTTTGGACACCTTTTGCTTCTAATGTAATTTTAAAAGCCCTCTTTTAATTGCTCTTTCCTGGCCAGAGATTCTTTATATGCTTTACTTGCCCCAAACAGTTTTCTACAGTTCCTAACTTCTGGTTTCTAGCTATTGCTAGCAACTTCCTTTTATCACTTGCTGTGTGACTGTACACATATATTTATAAATGTTTTTTATAGCTGCTTTCATTTCCCTTTTAAACCAGGAGTCTTCAATGGTGGCATTTGTTTGTTTGTTTGTGTGTTTGTTCTTTGTTTGTTTCTTTTGGGGTTTTTTGTTTGGGTTTTTTAAAAGACCAGCGGAGCCTGCTGGAAGGGAAGACCTCAGATGGAGAAGGTGCATGCCAGACCCTTGGGAACTGCTGGGACCAGGACCAGCCCAAGCAAGGAACACTCTCTCAAAAAGCTAAATAAACATGGACGGGGGTGGGGTGACTGAGGGTCATCCATGCAGAAGCCCTGAGTTGAGACCCCAGGAGGAAGAACTCCCATGGGGAACAGTTGGTGCTAGCCAGCCAAATAAAGACGGGAGGGGAAGAGAGAAAGCAAGCCAGCCTGATGGGAAGAGTGGGGAGTGAGAGAGAAACTGAGGCAGCTAGACTAAAGAAAAGGGTCTTTTATGTCCTGCTGGTGAGGAGAACCAAGCAGGGACCTCAAGTCCAGGGTATAGGGTGCCCAAGAAGAGGGAAAGGAAGCCTGATGGATTCATTCATAACTTGTGGTTTGTAAAGGAAAAGAGGGGATCAAGGACCAAGGCTAAGAGACCCTTTCTTTGATTTGGTGCATCCATGCTGGGGGAAAGAAGGTTCACTGAAGATTTTAGTTAGAGTTAAGAAAGAAGCTGAGCCCTCTTCTCATAAAGGGGACATGTGAAGAAGCCAACGTCAAAAGGTCAGGGGACCAAAATAAAGGGGAAGAAAGGTGAATGGCTTCCCTGAGTTAATTTTTGGTTTGATTTGATGAAAATGTTTGTATAGCAGATGAACTGACGGAGGAGGAGAACTAGATGCTGTGAGTTGAAAATGGGAGGGAGAGAGGCAAAGAAAAGTCTCCAATCACAATCTGTGGAGAATAGTGACCAACAGCCCAAAAAGAAAGGTGCAGGGGAGGTGGAGCCCTGCAAAAGAACTGCCATGGGTCAAGCTGATCATCCAGTCAAGGACATCCATCCTCCTGAACATCCATGTTCCATCAAAGCAAGGCAGGTAAGTGAGAGGTAGAGATGTAGGTCAGACTAACCTGATGCAATTCCAAAGCAGAAGAATACAGCCTACTCACAGTGGTGCATTGGCCGGGAACCTTGAAGCCATGACCAAGGATAAGAGAGTGACTCAACATGGATGTGGACCCAGGGCCAGTGGGCCTCAGCCCACCCCAAGATTGGCAGCAGGCACATGGGCTGGTGATCCAGTTGCTGCACGGACAACAGGCCCAGATGGAAGAACTCACCAGGGTAAGGACCAAAGTAGCTGATGCCCAGACCATGCTCTTGACAAGACAGCAAGAACTGAGAGAGAAGTTTGAAGCCCAGCAAGTGGCCATGAGTCATGCTACCAAGGAGCTAAAGCTGCCAAGGATGACAACGGAAGACCATATGGAGGCTTATTTAGAACAGTTCGCAGGGGTGGCCTTGTCAGCAAGATGGGACAAGGTCCAGTGGGCTGGGCAACTAGTGCCCTAATAGGCCCCATCCAAGCCACCTACAGGGCATTGTCAAGGCATGAGGCTATGGATTACAGGAAGGTGAAAGTGGCCATCCTGTACCAGCTAGAAATTTCCCCAGAATATTACCAGCAGCAATTCCAGGCCAAGAAGAGAAAGAAATAACACCAACCTTGACTTCTAGCACAGCTCCTGTGCAATCTAATAGACCAGTGGATTAAACCAAAAGGAAAGTCCCAAGCTGAATTTCTAGGGATCTTCACACTAAAGCAGTTCCTGGAAGACTTAGAGGAAGACATACAAAAATGGGTATGGCAGCATCAACCTCAGATGTTAGAAGAAGCCTTACAATTAGCAGCGGCCCTTTCTGCTGCCAAAGGGAAAAACAGACAAGGAAAAGCCATCAAGACAAGACCAACAACCATTAAGTGGGTGGAGAAATCCTCCTCCCCAACTAAGAAAGGGGAGCCTCCCCACCCCACCCTTCCCGGGGCCCACCCATCCATTTAGAAAATTAGAACCCCAGGAGCTACTGTGCTACAGATGTGGGACCCCAGGACTTATCAGCTGGTATTGTCACCAGTGGATGTGTGAGGAATGACAAGGGGAAAGAGATACTATGACATCAGAATGAGCGACTTCAGGACAGCACCCATGATGAACCTCAGGAACCCTGAAGCCAATGGTGGATGTCAAGATTGGTACTATGATCATCCCCACTGTCATTGATTCCCAGTGTGCCCAGATTCTTCTGAAAGCAGGTTTGGTGTCATCACAACTGGGCACAGAGAATAACCTGGTTAGCATGCTGTGCATGCATGGGGAATCCTACACATACTCAAAATGGCATCTTCCCTTAACCATCATGGGGAGGATGGAAGAGTTGCTGGTGGGGATCACTCAAAAGTTGCCTTGTCCTATGTTAGGACTGGCCCTGCTTCCCTGCAGTGCTCAACCAGGCTATGGGCAAAGGACAGGGTACACAATCCAGGAAGGAAGTAGAGCAACAACCAGAAGGGCTGATGAACAATGAGCCAGAATCTGCAGAGAAGGAAGAACACGACAGGGTTTAGACCTGGATAAGACCATCAAAGAAGGACAGTTTGAGAAGAACAGGCAGAGGAGCCCACATTCCGCCACATATATGAAGATGAAATAGCAAAGATGGAAGGTGAGATAGTCTGCCCAGACTTGGCCCATGGTTACCCCCACTTTGAGGTGAGAGACGGGATCCTATATTGAGTCAACCAGGGGTGGATAGAAGGGGAGGAAGCAGCCTAGGTTCTAGTCCCCCAAAGGTATCGATAAATGCTATTACATATTGCCTCTACATTTCCCATGGGGGGACACCTCAGAAGGAATAAGAAGACTGCTAGGATACTACAATGGGTGTACTGGCCAGATGTATACAAACAGGTGGAGCGTTTCTGTCAGAGATGCCCAGAGTGTCAGAAAGCATCCAAATTCATACCTCTTAAAGCCTCATTGTTTCCCATGCCCCTGGTAGAGACACTGTTTGAGAAAGTAGCCTTGGATATCATGGGACCTTTTCCAAAAAGTGCAGCAGAATACCAATATGTCCTAGTCTTCACTGACTATGCCACCCAGTATCTGGAAGCTATTCCCTGGCTGATCACCACCTCAAAGGTGATGGAAAAGCTAACCAAATGGATTTCAAGGACGGGGATTCCACAGGACATACTGGCAGACCAAGGAACAAATTTAATGTCCAGGGTACTAATGGACATATGTGTACCCTTAAGAATAAGACACTTGTGCACGTCCCTCTATCATCCTCAAACAGATAGGCTCATAGAGCACTTCAATAGAACCCTGAAGGGCATGATTCATGTTTGTATTCAAGGGGATCCAAGGAAGTCGGTTTTACAGATCTCACTCCTGTTATTCACCATCCGAGAGACCCTTCAGGCCTTGACAGGATGTTCTCCCTTCAAGTTGATGTACGGCCATTGGCCCCAGGGTCTCTTAGATGTTATGTATGAGGGTTGGCAAGGTAATGAACAAACAAGCACTAGGGCCCTGCAGTATGTCAGAGAGTTGTAGGAATGGTTGGACCAAGTCAGGCAGATTGCTTGGGAATGGTTACAAGAGAGTCAGAGCCACCAAAAATAGAGTTATGACAGGAAGGCAAAAGAGAAGAAATTCCAAGTGGAGGATCATGTATTGGTACTCCTGCCTGATAGTGCGAGTAGGCTACTCTCAAGGTGACAAGGGCTGTTCTGAGTAGCCAGGAAAGTTGGCTAGGTAAACTATGAAATTGAATGACCAGGACGGAAGAACCAGTTCCAGATCTACCACATTAGTCTCCTAAAGAAATGGGTAGAGCCAGAGGGGTGACTTATGAGCCCACTGCCTGACAAGGCAGAATTAGGTCCAGAAGGGAATGGAGAAAAACCCAAGGTAGGGGACAGAGTACCAAATATGGGAGAACAGCTCACAGGACTCCAAGTGGCCCAGCTGCAACAGCTAGTACATGAATTTGGAGATGTATTTACTGAGAAGCCAGGGAAGGCACAAGGGAGTAGAGCACAAAATTACTGACTTTCACCCCTCCGAGTTGTGTAGTCCAAGAGCACTGGTGGCATTTTTCCCAACACCTGTTGGAGCCCGTATGGGTGGAGTTAGAGCACATGAGGAAAAGGGGGATCATTGAGGAGTCCTGAAGCCCACAGAGAAGTCCAATGGTGATCATACCAAAGCCAGATGGTACTATACAATGTATTGACTTTAGGAAGGTAAACTCCGTGTCTACTTTTGACACCTTCCCCATGCCACAGATAGAGGAGATGCTAGAAAAGATAGGGTAGACTAGATTAATATAGACCTTCGATCTTATGAAAGGGTACTAGAAGATACCTACAGCCCAGATGGATAAAGAGAAGACGGCCTTCGATACCCTGTGGGGCTTATTCCAATTCACCCAGATGCCTTTTGGGTTACACGGGGCAGTTACATCTTTTTAGAGGCTCATGGATCAACTTCTAACACCCCACCAGGCCTATGCTACTGCTTACATAAATGGCATGATAATTTTCTCAGAACAATGGGACCAGCATGTACAACGTCTAAGAGAAGTCATAGGGGAAATCTGGGCAGCTAGTTTAACCGCACATCCAAAAAAGTGTTTGGTAGACAATGGGAGGCTAAATACCTAGGATTCCAAGTAGGGCAGGGCCAGATCAGACCCTTAACTGACAAAGTGGAAGCTATTCAATCTTACCAACTTCCAAACACTATGAGGCAGCTGAGGGTGTTCTTGGGACTAACAGATTATTACCGTAAATTTGTACCGTTTTCAGATATAGCCGCACCCCTGACCAAGCTAACAAAAGGCCAGAAGAAAGGACTGCCTCCAATGGACACCAGTCACCAGGCAGGGTTTTGAACAAGTTAAGGAAGCCCTTTGCCAACACCCTGTGCCTTTTACCACCAATTTTAGAAAGCCCCTTTTTTTTTTTTTGCAGGCAGATACCACTGGCATCATGCTGGGAGCGGTGCTCGCACAGCTAATAAAGAGGGAAAACCAACTGATTGCCTATGTGAGTTGGAAACTGTTAGCCCTAGAAACCTGATACTCCATGATAAAGAGAGAATATCTAGCTATAAAATGGAGCATGACACATTTTTGTTGTTACATGTTGGGGCAGAAGTTTACCCTAATTACTAACCATGCCCGACTGAAATGGCTGCAGGACACTAAATTCAACAATAACTGGATAATGCAGTGGGCATTAGCTCTGAAACCTTTTTGTTGCACAGTAGAACACTGGCCAAGGAAGCAAAACATAACCACTAACTTCCTGTCCCAAAGTTTTAAAGATCCAGATCTGAGAACACCTGTCACTGCCCCAGGAGGACAACTACAGAAAACATTGAAAAGGTGGCTTCCCCCACCTACTTATCTAAGGGGAAGTGGGGGGAGCAAGGGCAGGGGCCCAGCTTCTCTCATGCTTCCACAGGACCGGCCATGCCAGCCAGGAACTCACCGGTCCAGGTCCAGACATGCAGTGCAGCTCTAGAGTTCAGAAAAACAAAGTTGCAGGCAATCCCAGGAGCATGATGACATGTGCTTTGGGGAACCAGCCCTGATTGGCCCACAGCAAGGAGTGGGCAATTTAAAGGTAGACACCAAGAGAACTTGGTATTTAGCGTCCCCAGCGTGGGAAAAAATCAGCAGAGCCTGCCAGAAGGGAAGACCTTTGAGAAGAAGGTGCACACCTCGGGAACTTCTGGGACCAGAACCAGCCAGAGCAAGGAGCAACTCACTCTCCCAAAAACCTAAGTAAACTGAAGGACCCCGACTCCATGCAGCGCCCAATGACTAGGGAGATGATGATCCAATTGCTTATGGATCCTGTTACTTATTAGCCAGAGCAAGCAGGGAGCAAACACCAGCACACATTGCTCACAACAGCTTTATTTAGAATGGCAACAGCTTTGGGCAAGCTTCCTCACAGACACCCAGTTTATGAACACAGGGAGCAGCATTGAACATTAGTTTTTTCCAATTTTATACACCTTGGCTCATACATATTAACATTTGTTCCACCTCTGTTCCTTCTTCTGTTCCACCCATTTTTCGTCCCATCTCAAGCTCCATGCTGGGGGAAAGAAGGTTCACTGAAGATTTTAGTTAGAGTTAAGAAAGAAGCTGGGCCCTGTTCTCATAAAAGGGACATGTGAAGAAGCCAAAGTCAAAAGGTCAGGGCACCAGAAGAAAGGGAAAGAAAAGTAAATGAGTTCTATGAGGTAATTTTTGGTTTGATTTGATGAAAATGTTTGTATAGCAGATGAACTGATGAAGGAGGAGTGCCGGATGCAGTGAGTTGAAGACTGGAAGGAGAGGCAAAGAGTAGTCTCCAAACACCATCTTTGGAGACTAGTGACCATCAGCCCAAGAGAAAAGGGGCAGGATGTAAGGGAGGTGGAGCCCAGCAGAAGAACTGCCACAGATCAAACTGATCACCCAGTCAGGAACATCAGTCCTCTTGAACATCCATTTTCAATCAAGCCATGATAGGCAAGTGGCAAGTAGAGACAGAGGTCAGAATAACCCAATTCAATTCCAAAAGTGGATGAATACAGCCCACTCTCAGATAGCCTCACCTCGATTCCTGGAAAAATCATGGAGTGGGTCCTCAAGGAATCCATCTGTTATAGGGCACCTTCTTGGTTCTTAGTGATCTTTAGTGATTACACTGGTTGTCATCCCCCTTTTTGGACAATTCTGCCATGCTTTGATGGGAGAAAAAGAAGAATGTACCAAAAAAGGGGAGTTGGCAACTCACATAAGATGATAGGTGCACGGAGTACTGGCCTTCATCACAGGGATCCACCACCCCTCATACTCTGTCCATGCCCAATCAATTCATGTCTTACAGATCTGTTTCTGGCAGCTGTGAACTCTTAACCCAGCTTACAGCTTCAGCAGGTTTGTTTTGATGACAGCACTCTCTATAGTCTCAATAAGGAAACAGTCTATTCCTATGTCACCAGGTTACCCAGAGCAGGGTCCTCAGTAGTCCTTAGGGGAAGGGAGTTCTGCCACCCTTGGTCCCCAATGCCTCTCTCTCCTCCTGCAGCCACTCGAAAGCAGGGCTCCAAAAGAGGGCCTCCTCATGTCACCCTCAACCCCCTTCCCACCAGGTGCCCAGCTCCTGGTGCCTCGCCTCTGTCATCCGGCTACCTTGTGGCAGTGTTGTCTGTGCTGTCATAAATCCAAGGCCACTAAAGTCTGTATGGTTCTACACCTCTGTGTAGACTGTTGTGACTGGCTCAGGTCCCCAGCTGTCCCCTCTTCAGGGGCCTCAACCTTCTTTGGTGTTCTCTCTTTTATGAGTCCTTCCAGTCAACTGGACCACTCAGGGAAGTCTCCTGCATGGCCGGCTTCAGATGACTTTGAAACAGCCCGCCACTGGATGATGTCATCCAGCTGTGCCACACGCTGCGCATCCATCTCCAGTAAGTATCTTGCCACATTACTTCTCTCAAATAGGGGCTGGTATTGGTCCCCTGTTACACACTGTCCCCACTAACTCTCAATTCCCCTTTACCAGGAGAAAGTTCATTTTGTAGAAATAGTTGAATTCCCTCCTTGGATTTTTCTTTTTTTGTTCCTTTCTTTTATTCCTTCTTCCCTTTGTTCTAAGAATACTAATATAAATTGTATTATGTATTGTGTGATGAGTTGTAGGTGTATAAGGTGTAGTTTGTATTTTTAGTTTATATTTTTAGTTTATAGTTTTATACTGTACTTTAAGTTTTATATTTTGTATTATACTGTATTTTAAGTTTATTCTGTATTTTTAGTTTATATTTTACAAATTGTATTCTCTGTAAGCCTGTTCATATGCTTAGCTGATCACTCAGTGAATGGAAATATGAATGGGAGTTGATAGTACTGCTGTAGACAAAGGAGGCTCCCCATAACTGCAAGCGATAAGATCAAGAGTGTTCCTGAAATATTGTAACAACGTGCGAACAAGATTAGCTTAACAGGCACAAACCATGAGTTAACAAGCCTGAAGTAGCCAATTCCCATAACAGAGTATCAGCTGTAATGGGTTGTTAATTACAAACTAACAGAACTAAAGCAACAGCAGGATCGTTCTCGGAATACCTACGTGCCAGAAAATATGAAGTAACTTGCCACCTCGGAATTGGGTAACCTGACCAGGGTATCCACAAGCCCAAGGCATGGGGTAACTTGTTGCCACTGAATTGGGCAGCCTGATCACTAGGACACCACAGAAGTCTGCCAGGACAGGTATAAAGGGCAATGAAAAGTGGGTCCTGGTGGCACCCTCTTATCCAGCACCCAACTTAACGAATCAGAAAGACCAAGCTGGCAACTCCCTTCTGAAGAAGACACTGCCACAGAGAAGCTTCATTTGGCCATCAACAGCAGACCCGCAGTGCCTTGGACAGGTCTAATCAACATCAGTGCTTCACTGTGTGTGTGTGTATGTGTGTGTTAGGTTAGGGGTGATCACCAGGCTAATATTAAATTTTTACATTGCATTTAATAAATTTGAATGACAGAGACTGCAAGTTGGCTCTTTTGTCCAACATTTACTAGTGGAGAATGAGGGCATATTCAGAGGTTATTAACGGGAGTAACAGTGAAAGGTAACCCAAGGGGAAGTGCACCAATGCAGTATAGAACTCACTCCAGAGGGAAGCGGCCATACCTGAGGGTCAGGTACATATACAACTCAGTCCAGAGGGAAGTGGACATACCCAGAGAAGGGTCAGGAATAGTCCTGTAGAGGACCAGAAAGATTTTGAAGGAACTGCTGTGGGACAGGGGCACAATAAGTTGGGGAGTTGAGAACCGGCAGACCCAGGGAAACATGTTTAAGAAAAAAAAAAACCCCACACTGGGCATAAACAGCCATGAGGCCAAATGGGTAGAAAAGGAGAAGGTATCTCCATTGCACAGAAAAATCCTGAAGGAAGGTCCCTCTCCCTGGAGGGAAGATGTGTGTATCCAAGGGTTTACTCTAAATGACCTTGAAATTCAATTCGAGAAATTTTGCCTTTGCAAAAAACCATCAGCCTAAAGGCAACACAGTGCTGTGGTTTGGTTACTATAGCATGCTGTTAAAACAGCAATTGAAGAAAAGACCCAGAGAGCCTCAGAAATGGAGGAAAAGAAGAACCAAATTCAGGCTGTAAGGGATAAATGTGCACAAATGGAGATGAACAACCAAACCCTTAAGGGGCTCTTTTGAAATTTGGAAAAAGAAAAATCAAAGGAGGGATTCAACTATTCCTACAATTTCTAGTAGCATGTAGTCTCATCCTCTCCTTTCCTCCAATCCTCTCTCCTGGGGTTGCAGGCTTTTCTTCTTCCAGGCTATGGGACAGGAAGTCAGCCATCATGTTTTTTCATCCAGGGCAGTGCTGTATAGAAAACCAGAAGGGCTGAAGGGCCAAAGCCCATTGCATGATTCTTGCATTGTCCATTTTTGTAGACTCCAGCCATTTAAGTGGAGTATGATCGGTAATCAATATAAATTTCATCTCCATTAAATACTATCTAAAGAGTTCTATGCCCCACCATATGGCCAAACACACCCTCAGTCATAGAGTAATGGGTCTCTGTCCCAGTAAGCTTGTGGCTAGCATAGGCTATAGGTCATTCTTCGCCCTGTACCCATTGGAATAATATTGCCCCCAGAGCTACCCCAAAGTATCCATCTGTAGACAAAAGACTTCTTTAAAATTTGGGGTGTATAATATTGGATTCTGGCAAAGTGCCCTCTTCAAACCTTCAAATGCTAAAGTAGCAGTTGCTGACTACTGTAAGTCTCTTTGCTTACCCCCCTTGATCATATCTCTTGGGGGTGCCGCCAACTCGGAAAACCCCAGAATAAATTTCCAGTATTAGTGCACTAATCCCAGGACGGACTGCAACTGCTTCTGATTGTGCAGTGATTGATAGTTCTTTATTGCTGTGACTTTGTCAGCTAAGAGTTTAATACACCTCTGTCCTACTTGGAATCCTAGATATCAGGTTTCCCTTTGTCCCAGAGCACATTTCCTAGGGTTGGCAGACATGCCACCTGCAATTCCCTCAGGACTGTCCTTAAATATTGCTATGTTGTTCCCAATTTTCTGGAAAAATGATAATATCACCAATGTACACTGCAGAAAAGGACTGATAGGGGGATAAAATGTGGTCCATCAGCCTCTGGATTGACATGACAGCCCCATGCAGCCCAGCAGGCACGCGTGTAAATTGAAAAAGCCCCCATGGGATCACGAATGCAGTCTTTTTCTAGTGGCAGCTGCCATGGGGATTTGCTAGTATCCCTTTGTTAAGTTCAGAGTCAATATGACATGGGCCTGGCCTAACATCTCTAGCACGTTGTCTACCTGCAGCATAGGGAAGGTGTCAAACATGGAGACTGTGTTGACTTTCCTATAACCCATGCACAATCGGATTGTGCGATCTGGTTTAGGCACTATGACCATTGGACTCCTCCATGGGCTGTGGGACTCCTCTATGATCCCTCACTCCTGCATTTGTTCTAGCTCTCTTTACAGCTTTGAATAGGTGCATGGGAAGCCTCCTCCAATGATCTCTCATGATACAGCCCAAGGGCATGACCATATGATGTTCTACCCCATGCACCATCCCATGTTTCTCATCAAACACATCTTTGAATTCTTCCACTAGCCAGTAAAGCCAGGTCTTCTGAGTTACTGATAGGTCGGCCCCAATTTCTGGCCCCCCACTTTCCTTGTCCTCCAGGATTGGGCCTTCATCAAAATCATGCTCCCTAGAGCCAGTCTCAGGGTGCATAAACCAACCCCACAAACCCATGCCATTTCTTTAGAAGGTTGATGTGGTAGACCTACAGTCTAGTTGTGGGCAGGGCCACCTGAAAGGGCCGCTGCCATCAAGCTAAAAGTTTGTGACTGTTATCTGGTAGCAGCACAAGTACTCATTCCCCTTCCTGAAATTCCCTCTCCTTTGCTAGACTGTCATAATGCTGTTTCTGATGTACCTGACTTCTCTCAAGGTTCTCCCTAGTGATGGACCTCACCTGTTCTAATCTTTCTTGCAATTTGTGCACCTGCTTGGGTATCTTTCCTCCCCACCCCCCGATACAGCCGCCAGCCACTCTTCACATACTACAACTAACAGACCCTGTGGGCAGTGACCTTAAACAAGTTTGAAAGGGGCATACCCTGTGGGCACCTGAGGTACTTCCCTAATTGCAAAAAGAAGCAGGGTGTCATAGGGCACTAAGACGTGCCTGCTCTTTTAAGGGCAGAAGCAGCCTAGCTAGGGAGGCCCTGCAGGCTAGGCAGAGCTCCACAGCTGCAGGTTGTCTGGGCAACAAGCTAATGCGGTAATTAGCCAGCACCTGCAGGCAGTCAGCTTACCAGAAGGAGGAAGGGCTCTGGGTGCACATAAGCTCAAGGCTGGGGCTGGCAGGGTTCACTTTCTCTGGCAACTGCCAGAAGCTCCCGCACAAGAGAGCTACCCAAGATATTTTGCTGCCCACTTTGCTACCTCCAAGTGAAGTAAGGCTCCAGGAGCCTATAAGGTACCCAGGGCTAGGAGGCACCTATACAAGGGGAGAAGTTTGCCTTCTTAAAGGGCCAGAGCATGGCCTCTTTTGGTTATTGTTATATTACAGCCCAGGGGCTTATGTTTGCGTTACTGTTTGTACCGGAGGTTTGGGATGAGGCTGTAAGGGGAAGTATGGAGGCCTCGTTAGTGCCCAGAGGGGGCACACAATCACCTTGAGCCCTGCCAGAAGTGGGTGCAGGGCTTGAGCAGTTAGAAAAACCCACAGCAGACAGAAGATGTGAGGCACAAGGCACACAGCACCAGAGGGGCGCAGCAGACAGAGGCCAGGGGCCCAGCGATGGGAACAGACCAAACTGAGCTAGTGCCTTGGAGTCAGGTCCAACACAGTGGGCCTAGACTGGAAGGCATAGGGAGATTAAAGGGGCAGGGGCTGAGTAGGTTGAGGCCCCAATAGAGGGAACAACATCTGAGTAACACCCGCAAGACATGGGGTGTGGTAAAGAGGAGGTCTGGAGCCATGCAGTTAGCCCATAAAGCTTGAAATACCCCATATGGCACAGTACTCAAGAGAGGTCCAGTGAAGGGCTCATGGACCAGTGAGTTCTGGTAAGGTTCAGCAGACCAGGGCCACACAATGGCCCATGGGCAGCCTCCCAATTTATTTTACCAGCAAGATGTGGCAGGCAAGACAAGAGGGCGCCCTCAGGCTAGAGCTGGCATGGTTGTGGAGCCACCAGAAGCATCACAGCCACCCTGGGGATCCCGCCCCATGACATGGGGGTATCAATAGTTCCCATTTTGTGGGATCCCCTTGAGTACAGGCTCACAACATATTTTTCAGCATATGGTTAAATCTTTCAACCAAACCATCTGTCTGTGGATGGTAGATAGACATTCTTAAATGCCAAATTTTCCATGTAGCGCTCACACACCCCTAAGGACACCAGACAAGAAGTTGGTGCCTTGGTCCATAAGGATTTCCTGGGGTATCCCTACCCTGGAGATCTTCATTTAATAAGCTCTTCAGCTATCTTGGCCACAGAGATGGATCTCCCCGCTGACTTCCTGCCCCTGGGGCAGGGGGCTGGACTCGATGATCCTTGGGGTCCCTTCCAGCCCGAATGTCTATCAATCTCAGAGGCACCACATCTGGGTACCTGGTAGCATAGGCCACCAAGACCAGGAGAAATTGGTACCCTGCCCTGCTTTTAGGAAAAGGTCCTGCGATGTCCATTGCAATACTATCGAAAGGTTTCTCAACCAAAGGGATTGTCACAAGTGGAACCCGGGGAGGGCATAGGTCACAGACCTTTTGGCACTCCACGCAATTCTGACAGTAGGTCTCAACCTACTTGTAGAGACCCGGCCAAAACACCCAATGCTTAAGGCGAGCCTTCGTCTTATCACGCCCCAAGTGGCCTCCCATGGGAAGTGTGTGGGCCACCCACAGGAGTGCTTGCCAATATTTCCACAGTACCAAAATCTGTAATACTTCCTCCTCAGCCCACCATGCTCTACCCAGTATAGCACACTGTCCCTTACCTCAAACCTTCGGTAGGTTTCCACCAGCCTGGGGTTCACTATCTCCCCTTCCCATTTGGCCAACACTTCATTGAAAATACGTCAGAAGACTGGTTCTTGTTCTTATTCTTTCCTAAACTGCTCGTCATCTATAATCTCCTCCAAATCTAGGGCTTCTTCAGGATCTGTCATCCATGAAGGGTGTCCCACCTCCACCCCAGAAAAACCCTTGGTTGGTGAGGCCTCCATCTCTCCCCTTGCCGGCAATTTCAAGGGTTTCTGCATCGTTTTGCTCAGCACTTCTCAGAAGTAGGGCCAATCTACATCCAGCAACATCAGGCACGACAATGTTTCTGCTAATCCCACCACTAGCTCTTCCATCCTTCCCATTACGGTTAACCTCAGATATTTTCTCTGATAAGTGTAGGTGTTCCCGTGAATACAGACCATGCTCATGGGCATCTCTTCCTCTCCTGCCTGGGGTGGAACAAGGTCAGCCCTTAGCATAGTCTGAGTGCAACCCGTATCAACCACTACTGGTACCATAAGGTCCCTGATCTTCACATCCACCATCGACTTGGCTCAACACCAGGGGCCTTTATGTCAACCAAAACTACAGCCTATCTTTTCTTCATGGGGTTTCTCCCCCATATGATCTCCCCTAGTCTCCTGGGCTCAGGATTTTCCTGTGTGGCCTTGATTCCCACAGCAATAACAGGTTCTCTCTCTGAGCTCCTACCCCCTGGGTTCCTTCGTGAGTCCTCTCACCATCTCCAGCTTTCTCCATCAGCCTCCGGAGTCTCAGCATCCTGTCAACAAAACATTTCCATGTTTCCCTGATTTCTCATGTTCAGACTCTCTCTCTGTGGCTGTAAAGGCTTTGGCCAAGCACAGGGCCTCCTCCATTGATTGAGGCTGATGTCTCCTTACCCACTTATGGGTTTCTCCACCCAAGTCAGTGAGAAATTGCTCCAGTGAGAAGACCTTCACTACATACTTGCCCTCTGGTTGGATCCATCTCTCTAGAAGGTCTTTAAGCATCTGTGTCAAAAACTGAGGTCTCAACTCCTCTGTCTTCTTCCCACAGAACCATTGTTGGTAGTACTGTGAGGAAACGTCTAAGCAGTATAGAACAGCCCTTTTCACCTTCTCATAATCTCTTGCATTGGCTTGGGACAATGCCCGGTCTGGGCCTATGAGTAAGGGGCCCAGTTGGCCAGCCCACCCAGCCAGATCCCAACCGGCTATCACTGCTGCCCTCTCAAATGACTCAAGAAGTGCCTCTATGTCATCTTCTGCTGTCATCTTTGGACATGGGCAACTGGTGCCTCCCGAGTCTGGGAGGGCACCGGATTGCTGACGCACTTCCGGTTCCACAGTTGGCGCTTCCAGGGAGTGCACAGCCAATCTCAGGGGGTGTACATGCACCCACGTGCACCCCCTACATGTCGCCAATGTCTTTGGAAGCCTCATTCCCTCTGCCACCCAAGCCATAGCTGTTTGCCGAGCATCCAATTTCTCACTTAGTTCTAGCTGGTGAGAGAGGATCATAATCTGAGCCTTGGCTTCTTGGGTTCTCACCCTTATTAACTCCTCCATTTGTGCCTGCTGGTTTTGAAGTAGCCATAATATGATTTCATGTACCTGCTGCCAGTCTTGGGGTTTTCCCAGATCCACCCCAGCTGGCTCTATCTCTTCCTTTACCTTCAGGAGGTCACTTAGTTGTACTGCTTCTGCCTAGACAGGAGATATTCTGGGTTTCCGGCCAATGCACCACTTTGTTATACAGCACCTTCCAGGTCCTTAGTAATCTTTAGTGATTATGCTGATCATCACTTGCCATGCCTTGATGGGAGGAAACAAAGAATGTACCAAAAAATGGGGAGTCAGCAACTCAGGTACAATGACAGGTGCACGGCATACTGGCCTCCATCACAGGGCTCCACCACCCTTCATACCCTGTCCACGTCAAACCAATTCACATCTCAGAGATCTGTCTTTCTGGAGGCTGTCAACTCTTAACCCAGCTTGCAGCTTCAGCAGGTTTGCTCTACCAACAGTTTTCCCTATAATCTCAATAAGGAAAGAGTATATTCCTGTACCGGGTTACCTGGAGCAAGGTTCTCAGTAGTCCTTAGGGGAAGGGAGCTCTGCCAGCCCTGGTCCCCAATGCCTTTCTCTCCTGCAGCCCCTCTGGATAGTGGGGCTCCAAAAAAGGGCCTCCTCATGTCGCCCTCAACCCCCTTCCCACCAGCTGCCTGGCTCCAGTGCCTTATTTCTGTCATACCTTGTAGCTGTGTTGTTCATGCTGTCGCGAATCCAATGCTGCTTAAGGCTATATGGTTCTACACCTCCATGTAGACTGTTGTGACCCACTTGGTTGCCCAGCTGTCCCCTCTCCAGGGGCATTGACCTTCCCGGATGTTACCACTTTTATGGATCCTTCCAGTTGGCTGGACCACTCAGGGACATCTCCTGCATGGCCAGCTTCAGATGACTTTGAAATGGCCCACCACAGAATGACGTCATCCAGCTGCACTGTGGGCCATGCGTCCGTCTCTGATAAGTATCTTGCTCCATTTCTTCTCTTAAACAGGGACCAATATTTGTCCCCTGTTACACCATTTCCAAGCACTTGGAGGAGAAGGTGATTAGCAGGGATCTGGGTTTGCCATTCCCCGCAGAAAAACACAGATTTTTCTCCTTTAAGGAAGAAAAACGTGGTAAACACACAGGCTTCCCCTTGCAGGCTGGTCACCTTCCAGCCTGCAAGGAGCTGCTTGGGGCTGGTGGAAGTGGAGGAGGGCGATTGGAGGCAGGGAATGCCATGTGTGTGTGCGCACACACGTCTGCAGCAGGAGTGAGAGCATGAGCAGGAACAGGACAGTGTGCATGGCACAGAGCTTTCCCTTTTGGCAGCAACAGCTATGAACTGAGCTGCCCTGTGCCATGGAGTCTACCTGCTTCCTCGGCACCCTCTGCCTATTTCTGTGCCTGCTGGCATGTATGCACAGAGGCCTCAGCAGAGAGGCACAGAGGGAGGGAGGGGGACATTAGGCAAAAGCACTCGGGCTGGGAGGCCCCAGGACATGGCCAGGGCTGGGGCTCTTTGTGGCTCCATAGTGGGTGGGGAGATCAATGGGTTGTCTTCTTCCAAGGTACTGCACCTGTTTCCCCCACTTGCAGCCCAAGGGCTTGGGCTCAACTTTGGTAGGCTCCTGCCCACCCCAGGCCCATGAGCACACATGCACCTTGCACGTGCTCTTCCTGCTTCCCCCAGCCACCAGCCTCACCCCAATCCCTGCCAGCCTGCTTTGCACTGCCCACCCCAGCTTTTTTTTTTTTTTTTAATTGCTCCACTGACTTACATGGCAGGGGGCAGAAGCAGAGAGAAAAACAGTGCTTCACTGGAAGAGGAAGTGTGTTAGTTGGACCTGGGTCCGCTGACTCCATATAGAGCGGGCACTTCAGTGGAGCTCTTTGGTGCTTTTATCCAATAGCCAATTCAATCAGTTGTGGGTGGGCAGTGAGGGGTACTGGCAGGGCTAGGAAACTGTGGGTCAGGAGTGAGGGAAACCAGTAGGACCAGGGAGGGGCTGTAGGTTGGGAGTGAGGGGCAATGGCATAGGCAAGGGCAGGGCACTGGCATATCAGGGCTGCTTGGCACTGCAAAGCAGTGGGGGAAGGAGAGAGGCAGTCACAGCTGGACCTGGGTCCTGGTGAGCAAAGGGGGCAAGAGGAACTCTGGTTTTGTGTGATAAAAAAACCAAAATCAAGTACCAAAATATGTAAGTATTTGGAATGATTGAGGCACTGGTAGGCCTCTCAATTGCTTTCTAATTGTAAATATATTGATAAAACAGTGTTTATTTTAACTGATATATACAGTAGTGGTGTTTCATTTTAGTTCAGAAAAACCTGGATTTGGGGTTTTTTAGTCAGAGAATTTGTGATTTTTAAACTGAGAAAACCAGGATCCCTGGTGATTGGGAACAATCAGCATGTATTCTTTAAGAACAAGTCTTGCCTGACAAACTTGATTGCCTTCTATGAAGATGACTGTGGCTCTGTGGATGCAGGGACAGCAGCGGGTGTGATATACCTTGACTTTAGCAAAGCTTTTGGTACCATCTCCCACAACCTTATCACAAGCAAGCTAAGACAGTCAAACTGGATGAATGGACTGTAAAGTGGATAGACAACTGGCTGGATTGTTGGGCCCAAAGGATAATAATCAGTGGCTCGATATCTAGTTAGAAGCAGGTATTAAGTGGAGTGCCCCAGGGGTTGGTCCCAGGGGTGGTCTTGTTCAATATCTTCATCAATGTTCTGGAAGATGGCAGAGTGCACCCTCAACAAGTTTGTGGATGACACCAAGCTCGGTGGAGTAGTAGATATGCTCAAGTGTAGATTCAGAGTGACCTAGACAAATTGGAAGATTGTACCAAAAGAAATCTCATAAATTTAAGCCAACAGTGTGCTTTAGTAAAAGTGCTGCCAGCAGAACAAGGAAAGTGATAAATCCTTTCTATTTGGCGCTGGTGAAGCCACATCTGGAATACTATGTCCAGTTTTGGGTCCCCCCACTACAGAAAGGATGTGAATAAACTGGAGAGAGTCCAATGGAAGGCAACAAAAAATGCTTAGAGGGCTTGGGAACATGACTTCTGAGGAGAGGTTGTGGGAAATGGGTTTATATGGTCTGGAGAAGAGAAGACTGAAGGAGGATTCAACAACAGCCTTCCACTACCTGAAGGGTGGTTACAAAGGAGATGGAGCTAGACCAGGGGTTGTCAACCAGGGGTATGCATACCCCTAGGGGTACTTGGGAAGGGCCCAGGGGGTAGGTGGCAGTGGTATGGAGAAGTGAGGGCACTTCCAGTTTTGCTGGTGGCCTGGTTTTGCTATGGGGGACCTCTCCCACCCCCCATCCCCACCAGGGGATCTCTCTCCTCGCTCACCGATTGGTCAGGGGACTCCCTGCTTGTTGACCAGCCTCCAGGGATACACCAACCAAAAAAGGTTGAAAACCCCTGAGCTAGACTGTTCTCAGTAGTGGCAGATAACAGAACAAGGAGCAATGGTCTCATGTTGTGGCAAGGGAAGTTTAGGTAAGATATTAGGAAGAACTTTCTTACTACGAGAGTAGTAAAGCACTGGAAGAGGCTAACCAAAGAGTTTGTGGAATCTCCATCCTTACAGGTTTTTAAGACCTGGGTAGACACAGCCTTGGATGGGATGATCCAGTTGGGGATGGTCCTGCTTTGAGCAGGGGCTTGGACTAGACGACCTCCTGAGGTCCCTTCCAACCCTAATTTTCTAATATTCAATTACTTCTGATTCCTACACCCAATTTCCTACCGACTTATTGTCTGCAAGCAATTCTTCTCTTGCTTGTTGAGCTAACACAGGACACTCCCATAGAGGATGCAGTGCTGTGGAATTTGAAGTTTGCCATTGATAAGATTTAGAAAGTCCAAGGATGGGTCAGTGCTGCAGCAGGAGCCTTCCCGCCTCCATCCCCTGGAGGAAGGTTACTGCTTCTCACCATAGGCAGCAGTTCCAGCATAATTGTGCAGTAAGTTTTGTCCTTGGGCCTGCACTGTTCAACATCTTCATCAGCATCTTGGACAAGGGGGTAAAAATTAGCAGATGACACTGATATGGGAAGTGGGCACGCTAGAAGGGAGGAATAGGCTGCAATTGGACCTAGACAGGCTACAGGGGTGGGCAGAACAGGATGGGTTTCAACACTGACAAGTGCAAGGTGCTGCACCTGGGGAGGAAGAACCAGCAGCATGCCTACAGGCTGGGGAACTCCCTTCTCGTCAGTGCAGAGGCAGAAAAGGATCTTGGAGTCATTATTGATGCCAAAATGAACATGGGTCGATAGTGTGGGGATGCGGTCAGGAAAGCCAACCACACCTTGTCATGCATCCACAGATGCATCTCAAGCAGGTCGAAGGAGGTGATCCTTCCCCTCTATGCGACACTGGTCAGGCCACAGTTGGAGTACTGCATCCAGTTCTGGGCGCCGCACTACAGGAGGGATGTGGACAACATGGAGAGGGTCCAGAGGAGGGCCACCCGCATGATCAGGGGGCAGCAGGGCAGGCCCTATGAGAGGCTACGGGACCTGAACCTGTTCAGCCTCCACAAGAGAAGGCTGAGAGGGGATCTGGTGGCTGTGTATAAACTGGCCAAGGAGGACCAGCAGGCAGTGGGAAGAGTCCTTGTTCCCCCAAGCACTACTAGGAGTAACAAGGAATAATGGCCATAAATTGATGGAGGGTAGATTCAGGCTAGATATCAGGAGGCGCTACTTCACTGTCAGGGCAGCTAGGAGCTGGAGCCAACTTCCAAGGGAAGTGGTGCTGGCTCCTACCCTGGGGGTCTTTAAAAGGAGGCTGGATGAACACCTTGCTGGGGTCATTTGACCCCAGTACTCTTGGGATAGGCAGGGGGTCAGACTTGATGATCTGCTCAGGTCCCTTCCGACCCTACCAACTGTGAAACTAAGTAATGTGCTCCATTGAGTTAGGGTATTGATCCTAAGCAAGGATGCTCGAGACAGCAGCAGACTCCCACACAACTATCAATCCTACTGACACCCCTTCCCCACGTCCTGCCAAGGAACCAGCCCAAGCTCACTGCATCTCTTCTCTAGGGTTTTATTTCACAAACAAAACAAAGATCCACAGATTATCCAGGCCCCTCCCCTCCCTCCCCCTAACTCTCGACACCAAAAGGAAATAAGTTACAAGTTGGGGGGGAAACATGCCCAAAGGGAGTGTGGCCTCAGTTTCCCTGCTACGGCCTCAGCCCCCCTCATCCTGGGTTCTAGAATCAGACGCAGAGCATGGGGGGGGGGGGGTCAGGTCTGTTCACAGGTGGAGGGGGTCATGCAGGCCCTGGGGGTGCAGGGTGAAGGAGGCACAGGGCACTCAGCAAGGACTGAGGAGAATGCTGAGCCCCAAAGGAAGGGACAGCTGCCTCTCCCCCACCCCATCCCACCCCAGTTGCTTTGATGCCAACAGCAGAGCCTGATGGAAATGTGCCAGTTCCAGTCTTCATCTGAGGAGGAGGAGTCAGAGGGGATGTTTCCCAGCTTCCAACAGCAACTCTCCCATTCTCCAGAAAATGGTCCTGCTTAGCCATAGTTCCCCAGAGGAGCAGCATGGTCTGCTTTAGACAATAACCGAGTTCAAGTGCTGGGAGAAGAGGACTGTGCATGAAAACTGAAGGGGTATCTACAGAGGGGTAGAGGAACACTGGACTGGGCTGCTGTGGAAATGAGGGGTACAGCCTAGGATGGGGAGGAAGACCTATGGGTGGGTTTGTGAGCTGGAGCAGGCAGGAAGTTACGCTGGATAAATTCTCAGGTGCAGACACAGAAGTCTCTCTGCCTGGGACACTGGCACCAAACCCAGGCCCCTGGCACTGCTGTCGCCTGCATCTCCTTCTTCTGCAGTCTGGCCCATGGAGGGCTTCTGCTCAGGCAGCAGCGACTGAATGTCGCTCTTAGCTGGGGGGTGCCACCACTGTGGTGAGCACTGCCTGCTGCAATACAGCATGGCACAATGCAGGGCTGCTCTCACTCTTCGCTCTCCATCTTGAGGCTGATGCTGCGGGCTTTAGCATGGGGTGGGGGTGGGGTGCCTCCCTCACGCTCTGCCTGGCTGGGCCCCCGTGACCGCAACAGCTGGCTCTGCTTGCGCAGGAAGTCAACAGGTGCAGGACAGCCATAGGTACCTTTGCCCAGGGTGGGCCGTGGCGGCCCCTTGGGTGAGTGTGCCAGCAATGCTGCCTCCAGTTGGGCCAGGTGGGCCACATAACCCTCGGACAGGAACTGTGAGACAGACAAGCACATGTGACAAGCAGCATGAGAGTGGAGGTGGCAGGCTGGCCCAGAGTGGGTACCAGGCAGGTTAGGATAGGGCCAGGGGTGCTGCCTGCCTTCCCTAATCCAACCACAGGATTGACTCAGCTATCTGGCAGCATGCCTAAGACATGGGAAATGAGGCCCCTTTCTCATCCCCACCTCATAAAAACCAGCCAGGTCCCTGGTGCTTGCTGACTCCCCATGCTCACCACCTCAGCCAGTCCTAGCCAGCCCAGAACTCCTAGAGAGGAAAGGCTGCTGCCCCTTGGCTGGATCAGGGCCATGGCTTCTTCGGGAAAGAAAGCCCTTGCTCTGTCCATCCCCATCCCCACCCCCCGTCCATCCGTCATTGTCCCCCACCATCCATGCCAGCTAGTTTCCTTCCCTGGGCCTGAATTACGGCAGATGCTCCTACCTGACACTGGCTCTGCAGCTTCTTGACAGCCCGTCCCACAATGTAGATCTGGGAGGGCAAGAGCCCCAGGGAGCTGTAGACTGAGATGTCCTTGGCAGAGCCATAGCCAGCCATGATAGTGATCTCTGCCTGCAGCACAGAATGGTCGCTTAGCCCACTTCACTCTGGCTGCAGCCTGTCTCCCTCCCATCACCCTACATGAACCACACATGCACCCAAACCCCAACTTCTCCAGCAGGTTTGGCTATGCCCAAGCCCCAGCCCTAACACCCATGGCCCCAAATGTGCTCAAACCTCATATCCTCTAGCCCCTCCCACAGGCCCCAGCCACACCCATGGCCCAATCCCCATCAGATGGGGCCCACCTCAGTGCGTAGGCTCTGCAGGAAGGCAGCTTTCTGGCGCAGGGGGTCATGGGTAAGACCGTCGCAAAAGGAGACAACACCATGGGGGAAGTTGTGCTGGGACAGCCAGGCCACCACGCGGTGCTTCTGCATGTCAGGCCTGCCTGTCACATAGACGATCATGTAACCCGAGTCCTGCCAGTGCCTGGGGACAACATAGCACTGCATCACATATCCTGGCCCTCCTCTCCTGTCCTGCAGAACTAGATGATGGAGAAGAGGGGAAGCCAGTGGGATAGCAGGGCTGACTCTGGGGTACAGAAAGGAAGAGGCAGGTGGGTGCACAGAAGGGGCAGCAAGGGGACACTGGGGGCAGTGAGGAATGAGCTGGGGACATAGCAAGGTACAACTGGAAAGCAACAGGAAAAGAGGTCATGGTGGTAATACAGCAAGTGCTGGAGGATTGGCCAGCATAGTCAGGGGGACTTTGAGAGAGCACTGCATCCTGGGGGTAAGTGGCAGGAGGCAGCATAAGGGAGGGGGTGGTACCTACCTCACCACATCCACAGCACCCGCCCGCACCTTGGGGTCACTGCCCATGATGGAAACACTGGCTGTGAAGGAGCCATCAATGCTGAATACAACTGCCTCCGTGCCCCGTGCCACCACGGTCAGGTATGCCTCAGCATAGCTGTGATCACCCCTGCCAGGGAGGGTCAAGAAGGGGGGCAGCATTAGGGCTATAGAGACACCATGACAAAGCCCTTGACAAGGCCTAGAAGGAACTGACCCCATCCCCTCCATTTCTCCCCCCACCCTACCCTTCACAGAAATGGCCAGGGGAGCCTGCTATCCACTAAACCCACAGTGACATCCATTGGAGCAATCCATCACTCTCCTGCCAACCGTCCCCCAACAGGACCTGAGGGACTTGGTACCTCTACCAGAATTACACACCATTGGGGTGGGAGGGTCTCACCTGACCACCATGCGCACAGGGTACATGCCGATGGCCAGGGCCTTGTCGGGTGGGATGGTGAAGGCCAGACGCCCGCTTCCACTAGTCACTTCCGTGCCATAGTACAGCCACTTCCCCGACAGTGGTTGCGTCATGATGTAGATGTCCACCTGGAGGGCACCAGCATTGGGATATGCTGCTGGGCCACCCAGACAGGCCCAGCCCCTCCCCACCACTCCCAAACTCCTTGTTAACTCCCCAGGCAGGACTTGCTCTTCTCCACAATCAGTACTCCTGGTTAGGTCCTTGATGGTGGTAGCACAACTGAATGGGAGCAACTGGGACTGCCCCTCCAGGTGCTGCCTTTGTGAGAGGGTGCAAGAGCTGGCACTGCCAAGTAGCAGCTGATTACACTACCGCATTTGGCATGACAGAAGCTGGAGCTGCCTCAGGTACCACATGGCTGCCCCAGGTGTGAAGCTGCATTGTTATGCCTCTGTCCATGGACTCCCCAAATCTTATGCCCTGGTGGGACACTATGACAGATCCCCTCAAACTCCTCATCCACTTGGGGCACTGGTAGTGGCAATCCCAGCACCAGAGCCCAATTGGATCTACAACCCAGCCTTGCTCCCCCCACAGTGCCCATACCTTCTCCCCTGTCAGTGTCACTACATCCAGGGGCCCGTACATGAAGCGCCCACTCAGCACTTGGGGCCTCCCCTCACAGACAATGACATCGCTGGCACGGTGGTTGGCCGTCACATTCTGCAAGGCAAGGCGGAGGGGAGTCAGTGGGAGCCTGAGGCCACTGCCAGAAACCCATTTTAAATTGCATAGTAAGGCGGGATAAGATCAGAAGAGAACCAAGCTTGCCAGCCAATGCTCCCCGCTCCAAGGGCTTCACTCTTGATACCTAAAGGCCTTACAGAAAGCTGGCAAATCCAAAACAATGCCTTGACTGCAACCCCATTTTGCCCCCATTCCCCTCTCCAAGGTTCCCTAGCTCTTGGGGGGGGGGGGGGGAGCAGCGGCGCTGGACATGGGAACACATACCCGGATCTTCACTTGTGTGCGCTTTCGCTGCCACTTTTCTCGGGGTATAGCAGGGCTGTAGATGGAGCTCTCCTCACACTCTGCCAGCTGGGGGCGCTCCTTCTCTATTACCTGCAACACATCCTCCCATCATGCACCTGTAAGCTGCCTCACCAACCCTACCATGCCTCAGCCCAGCATAAGCCCCACCCTGTCTCGTGCCCAGCTCTGCTCTTGGCTGCCAGCCACCCCACCCCTCCACAGGTCTGCAAGCAACACAGGCTACCAGCCATAATCACTATGGCTCTCTCCACCAGACGTCACTCCCACCCAGAACTGTCTCCTGCCAGACAGCCCTTCCACCTTTGGCAGTGCACCTGTCGCAGGATGAAGGCCACCACATCAGAGGATTCCCAGTAACTGGCATGGAAGAGGTGGGGCAGAGTGATGGTGGGGAAGGCAGTCAATGCATCAGGGCAGTACAGCAAATAGTCAATGCGCTTCACACCCCACCACCGCTCCAGGACTGCAAGGAAAATCATGTTAATAGCATCTGGCCCTCTCCTAGTCCACAGTCCCAAGCCTACAGCCACCCCTGACCTCTGCTTAGCACTCTCTGTATCTCACAGGATGTGCCCAGCCACTCTGGCCTTTGCTCTCCCACTTCCTGACTGGATCCTCTCACTTCGCATTCTCCATGCTATATCCTGGTAGCACCCTGGCCTGTAGCCCTACCAGCATCACCACCCTAGCCTTTGGCCCTACGAGCATCACCACCATGTCTTGTGCCACTCAGCTGGTATCAGGACCCTCAACCTGCAGAGCTATGCACTGTCCCTTTGCTATCACCTGTCTCCATGACTTGCCTCTTGTCCCCAGCCCTAGATTCTAGTGTAAGAGCCAAAGCCTGGGTGAGGCAGTCAGACCATTATAAGAACTGGGACCCCAAATGAAGGAGGAGGGGGGTAAGAGTTCCCAAGTATGCAAGAGGGGACAGGATAAGATCTGGAGAACACTGGGCATGTACTTACTCTTGACAACCTCACTGGTGCTGGTGGGTGTGGGCATCTCACCCACTTCACTGCCTCTCCAGAAGCCGGCAAAGCCACTCGTGGGGGTGACGGGAACCGTCACCTCTGCATCATCGAGGAAGAGGGCAGAATGCATCTGCAGGGCCTCAGCTAGGCCGGGGAGAGCACAGGATAAAATCAGCAACCCCATGCTAGAGACTCCAAAAACCACTATAGAACCTACCCAAAGGACCTATCATCCACCTTCCAAGGGACCTCACTACCACAATGAAAGCCCCCTTCCAGGCTCCACAGACTCCAAATAGGATCTAACCCACTGCCACCTCCCTAGGAAAGCCTACTGCTGTAAGCAGGTCATGGTGACCTCCTGAGAAGCCTCAGGCCCAGAAGTCCAGGAGACTTAGAACTGCTCCAAATAGTGCAGCTTTGACCTGTGCCCCAGCAGCAAGCACTGTAGCTAGGGAGAGAGAGAGAGAGAGAGAGGGCACTAGATGCTGAGAGTCTGTGCTCCAACAGGCCTGATGGGGACCAGCCCTCCTGTGCAGGGCTGAAGCTAAGCTACCCTACAGAGAGACCAAGAATCAGCATTCTTCCCTTCACACTTTCCTCCTTCCACTTCAGGGCCCCTGTCCTACCCTCCAAGTACCCTAGGGGAGAGTCTCTGGTGAGTAGGACTGTCCACCAATCCCATCTGCTAGCACTTTGCCCACAGAGCACCAGGACCTGTCCCCAGGCTGCCCTCTACTATTCACTGAGCAACACAGCACTTCAGCATGTCCAGGGGGTAGGCCAAGATACCCTGGGCTGGCACTCCTCATGCTGCTCCCAACATTTCCTGGGCACTTGCATCCAGAGATGCAAGTCCCTCTCCCCCACAGGATCTGGGACAATTTGGCCCCATTGCAGGGCCACACAGAGGCCCAGGCAGGCTCACGCTCCCTGTTGGGGCAATAGGGTTGCAAGGATTCCTCTCTCAACGAGTGCTGCACACGGTCTGGTGAATGCTGAAGCACTGGCAGCAATACTGGGAAGGCCCAACATTATGGTCATACTCAAAAACAGGCAGCTGCTGCAAGGCACAGAACACCATGGCAGCAGTAGGGGACCAGTAGTCTTCACCATGTAACAAGGTTAACCAAAAGTAGCAAAGGAAGGACTGGGATCCACTCCTTGGAAGCAGAACATGGACTACAGCAGAGAAAGCAATGCAGGCATCTCAGAGGTATGCTGATTAACCACACCCCCTACCCCTACCCCCCATTGTGCTGCCCTCTGTGGTCAATCCCCAGCCCAGGAATCAAGGTGCACATCCAGCCATGGGCGAGTGCCATGGGGGTCTGCAGGACTGTCGCTGTCATCAAGTGAAGTGCGAGACAGAGTCCTAAGGGACTGGCATGAGAGCCCAGCTTGGAGCCATGAGCACACTTTCCTGAAAAGTAAATGCTAGAGCTCAGTGCTTAAGAGGGGGCCTTGCCCAAGAGAAAGTGCCATGTTTAGACATGGCTGGTCTTGAACAACCACAAGAGCTTTGCCCTGGTACCATCCCAATCCTCCAGTGCTATGCCAAACCCTCACCCAGCAGTGCAGAGGTTCCATCTCCCAGTGGGTACTTCTGATAGCGGGGCACACTCAGGGGGGGCATGGCATGGAAGGCCTTCGCCAGCAGGGGCTCCAAGCGTGAGGCGCAAGGGTCAGCTGCATGGAACAGGTTGTAGATCTGGTCACAGGCAGGGCGCAGCTGGGCCACTGTGAGAAAAGACAAACAGGGTCCAGGCATAGAGGAGACCAGGTCCCAAGCAAGAGGGACCGGGATCTGCACAGAAGGACTGGGGTTTGTATTGATGTGCAGTAGGAGTGGGGATTTGGGTCCATGCTAAAAGGTTGTGGAGAGCAAGATGGCAACAAATGTCTGTGTGGAGAGCAGTAAGGAGGGAGATGCTCTGTGATTGCACACAGGAGCCATGCGGAGCAGCAGGACCTCACCATCCATGGCTGGCATGACCGTCTTGCGCAGAGCGAGGACCAGTCCCAGGGGTGAGCCAAACAGGAAGAAACCAGACACCTTGAAATCGAGGCGGGCACTTGCACTTTCAGCCCCATCCAGCACCACGCACGCGCTGCCTCGCTGTGCCTCCCCCTCCACTGGGGGAACACTGGCCTGCAGGCTAGAGGTAGAGCAGAGCAGAGCTGCAAAGGCTCACAACAGCAGAGTGCAGTGCCCTCCCACACACAGGGCACCAGCCCCAGGCCAGAGGCAAAGGGTAGGAGCCTTTTCCTTCCAAGGGGCGCTGGCCCCAATCCAGCTCCAGAGTGGGGCACTGTCTGGTTCACAGTAGGAATGGAGCTTGGGGCCTTTGCCTCCTGTCTGTGTCTTCTCAGAAATCTCAGGGAAAGCACTGTCTTTGTGGAGCTGTCGAGTCTCAAGCCCCTTTTGTGTGTCTCCAATGGCTCGGCCTTGGAATCGGTGGCATCCCTAGGAGCAGGCTGAATCTGGCAATGCCTTCTCCTATAATCACCTGTTGCCTGATCTGGACCCATGCTGAGGTTTATGCCCAAATGGCGCTGGCCGTGCCACACAATGGGAACACAGCCTGCCAGCAGCCAGCTTCTTGAACTCCTCAAGGCTTCTTTAGGAGCAGGGAAGTATTGGGTTTTGAAAACTCACAGGTTATAACACAAACACTGCTCCTGTTTGTAGTCACTTGGCATATCCCTGAGCAACTGCAGGAGCCAGATACCTACACTGCAGTACCCAACAGGCAGCCCAAGCACCAATTCACCCTAACAAGCACATACCATTCTTGTGGAAACCCCTCCCAGGGGCACCCTCCTGGAAGAGGGGCAGGAGGCACTCTCACCTGCATAGGAAGTTGTGTTGCTGTCGCACAGAGTCCACATCTCTGCATTCCCGGGGGGGCAGAAGTGCCCCTGGCTCAGGGCTGCCCCTGCTTGGCCCTCCTACTCCATCTGCCCCCTCGACAAGTGGGTCCTTCCCACTGTGCAGCTCTGGAGAGATTGGTTCTGTGCTCTGAGCAGGGAAGGACTGATTCAGTATCATCATTAAAAGCCCTTGCTCCAGAGGCACCCCTGGAAAGCAGGTGTCACTTGCTTGCCCCCAAAGCAGTGTCTGCCCTCCCCAGAACCCCATCTCTAGTCTGAATTCCAGGGCTCTTGGGCTTGCTGGCCTTCCCTGGGTAGCATGTGGGCATAGGGACCTAAAGCCACTGATGGTACAGCAGGCCAGTGCTGCCAACACACACCACTGGAGAGGGTACATGGACAGTACAGACTGACATGGGGGACAACATGAGAGAGAAAGGGGTCCTGCACAGGAGGGGATCCCCAGAGGGACAGACTCTCTAAACCCTGGCTCCCCATGTTCTGGTGGGTCCAAACACTCACCAGGCTCCCTCGGCGGCTGCTACCCCGACTTCCAGTGGTACCTGCTCGGCTCTGGCAGAGTGCATCAAAGCCCAGGATGCCCCCAACACAGTCACCAATCAGCACCACCTGCCCAGGAGTGGTACCAGTGAAAAATCAGTCGGACATCTGTAGAGTACCCATGACACTGAACTGCCCATGAACAGGAGAGGGGCATGTCCTCCAGGGAGCAGAACAAATCATGCAGACCCCTGGGGTAGAAAGGAATGTGCTATAAAGAAGCCATTCCCTCAGGGCCAGAAGCAATGGGAGACCAGCTGCTAGATAGCTCCCTTGACCCAGAGGTTGAGGTGGCTAAGCCAACAACAGCAGGGTTGGCAAAAGCTGAGCAGTTAGACAGGTAAGAACCCCAAACCTGTCGGGTACATAGACCTCTCTTGCTGGCATCTAACCTGTGCTGGCTGTATTTGCTAGCTGCACCCTGGGGCCAACATAACCTTTCAGGGCAGGTGTTGTGAGTGATGCACCCAGGCATTCTGCTCTACCATGGAGGGAAGGAGCTAAGACCATTTAGGTGCACGGTGGGGCCATGAAGGACCTCAAGATCAAAGGAGCTGAGAGACTTTTCCTTCTCAGGGCTGGATAAGAGGTAGGTACTTAGGATAAACCAAAAGGCAGGATGAGCTAAACAACTTCAGACCCCTGAAAGCCAGTTACATCTAGGCAAGGATCACATCTCGGCTCTCCCAATGCTTCTGCCCCACTGATTTCCCCTCCCTAGTGGCCAGTATACCCCATTGTGCCACTACACCCAACCCATAGCATTGCTCTGCCCATATAGGCAGTGCTCCAGACCCATAGCAGTACCCTGCCCTGCCCACAACTACCATCCCCTCTGAGCAGCACTCCAAGGATACAGCTTGCACTGCATCTGGATGCCTAGGGTAACTCCTTACCTGGCCACAGAAGCCATTGCCCTCAGCAGAACGCAGGAAGGCATTGTAGGCCTGGTTGGCACGAGCAATGACAGTGGCCACAGCATACTGGTAGCCACCCGAGGATGTAGCTAGGAGTGGTAGGGCAGCCAAAGGGATGTGGTCCTGGCTGCTGGACAGGCTGTCCCCATCATGGCTGTAAGGGCTGAGGCTGTGGAAGAGAAGGAAGATAAATGAGACTTCCCCATTCCATCAGTCCTGTGCAGCAGTTGCCATTCCACACGACGGTGGGTCTCAGCTGGGCCCCATCCATAGACACTATCTACAATACCACAGAAATATCCCACTCCCAGCATCCACTTCCATAAACCATGTATACGTACTGCAACACAAACACCATACTGAAGCACTGGGTACAACACAGACTGTGAGGGGGCAGGGCCCCTGAGGATCCCCCAATCCTGCCCCCTACAGCGCAGCCTCCCTCTTTGTGCCATACCAGGGCACTGGAGCCAACCTTGCTCATGAGCAGACAGAACCTCTGCAGAGCAACCCCGCCCCCCCTTCTCGTTTTCCCCGCAGCACAGTGTCCCCTGGTGAGTGGGGCCATACTACTTGAAAGGACACCCCTGTGTGGTGTGAGACATACATACTTGGAGACAAGGGCATAGGCAGCAGCACAGATGGGTGGACAGGGCACCAGGCGCAGAGCCACATGGCCCAGTGCCTCAGGGAAGTGGACACGAGTGACAGCATCAAAGGTGGCAGCCAGGGTCTGCACATCAGCCTTCTTGGAGCCTGGCTCCCCTGTGCCCTGGTCCAGGATGTTCCCACTGTGCAGAATGAGGAAGAGTGCGTGGATACAGCAGGCCTGGGCTGCACACTCTGCCAAGCCACCCTGTAGAAGGGAGAGTGCCAGTCAGAGAGACAGAATGTCCATGGGGCAGGCACAAGGCTCTTAGGCCATGCTGTCCATGGTCTAAGAGCAAAGACCAGTTACACTACAGCAGGTGCTGGGGAGGTGCCACCTGCTGGCAAAGTAGGCCAACAGCATGCACACATGGGTCAGGAAAGGAAGATACACCTATCCTTCCCCCCGCCCCCGGCTCGCTATGTTCAGCTGGCTCTTCCTTCTCCTTGTGGAAGATGGATCCTGTGCCAACACAGAACATGGCCCAGGATTCCTGAGGCGAGGGGGAAAAAGGGAAGCCTGGACTATAAGGCAAGAGCTGGGTGGAGTGCACATACCTCAGAGAAGCTGGCCTCAGTCAGCCTTTCTCCATCAAGTTTGGCCACAGCAGCTCCATCACCTACAGAGACAAAGCTTGGGTGAGCATGCTCAGCATGGCAGAGGCCCAACCCTGTCATATGTGGTTACCCCAGACCCTGGCCCACACTCACCTAGCCCCTCATCCAGGTCTCCTGGTCGCTCCAGTGTGTCCAGGAAGTCATTGGAGTTCCACTTGGTCATCTCCTTGGCAAAGACCTCATCACTGTCAGATAGATCCTCTGCAGGGGACAGCCCATGAGACAGACATCTACATCCATACACACCCAGAGAAAATCCTGGGGGAACACAGAACCCTCCTGGCAGCAACATCCCACCACCCTCCCCCAAAAGCACAAACTCTTCATTCCCCATTCAGAGACCACACAACCGATTCATGCTACCCTCTCCCCACAGTTCCTGGTGCAGACACCCTTCTCTCTCCTTCCCCACCCCACAAAAACAGGTCCTTGTACCATGGGCATCAAAGAACTCTTCTTCAGAGCTGTTCTCTGAGTCACGAGCGATGTTCTGCATACGCCACTCTGAGAGACTCTGGGGAGACACCCCCCCTGCAGGGGATGAGAAGTAAGAACTGAACACTGGGAACCCAACAGCCCCCCACAGTGACCACCATGCTCATCGCTCCTGCCCCATGTCTCACCACACCCCAGACAGCACTCCCTACACCACACCCAGATGAAAGACCTTCCCTGGTGCCAGCTGTGCCCCTGCACACTGTACAGCACTCCCTGGATGAGAGAGTCCAAAGCAAGAGCTTCAGTGAGTCAGCTGGGAAAGGCAGCAGCAGCCTTCCCCATGGCCAGCACAGTTGCCCTGCTCCAGACAATAGCACCTACTGAGGCTGGAGCAGTTGGGAACTCCCTTTCTTCTACATTCAGTGTTCCTGCCCTGCTCCCCACAATGCACTGGGTGGGATAATTCAGAGCTGGAGTAGCCAAGAGCTCCCACTCGGCCAATGCTACTGCCTTGCTCCCTACTGTGTCCCCTGTCTGATTGGGGCTCACCCTTACCTCCATGCTGGGATGAATGCGAGGAGCGGGAAGACAGAGACCACTGCTTAGCAAAGGTATCATCTGGGGAAGTGTCAGAGACCCCCTGAGCTTCAGTACCCTCCTGCCCATTGGTGCCACCCAGCTCAACATGGCCTACAGTGGTGGGGGTAGCTGAGGGGGCCTCCTCAGTCTCGTTGCACTTGGCCATCTTCTGGGCCAGCATACGGGCCGTCTCCTCCTCCAGCTGCCGGATGTCCTCCATAGTCAGGTCCGTCCACTCATCCTGCCAGCACCAAGCCTGGCGGTGTGCCCGCAGCATCACCTTACGCAGTCCTGCCAGAAAGGTGAGTGCAATGTAAACAGAGCATCCCTACACAGACACACACAACTGGCCATTGACCACTGCATTATCCCACCTGTCATGGTGCAAGCCAGCCTTCAGGGCTGCTTCTTCCTAGTCCCAGTTCCTGACCTCTCTGGCTGCCTTGGCACTGGCACTGAAAGCCATGCCTTCTGCTGTTCCCTGGACCCCACCTGCCCCCCACCACCGCACCTGTCCCCATTTCCTGGTGTCTTGGGCTCTTTCTTCCCCTCTCTGATTGGCCTATGTTGATCCCAGTCCTGTATGGGGCCCGACTCCCTCAGCCTATGCCCACAGACATCTGGCTGCCAGCTTTCCCCACAGTCCCTCGGCATCCCCTCTGCTTCCAGGTTCCAGCTCTGACCTATCCCCCCACTCAGCTTGTCCTTCCTCCCAGACATCCCTGCCACTTTCTTCACCACTCCTTCCCCTCCAAGAATCACTATTAGCCAATTTGCCCTTGCCAAGGCCTAACTTTCCACACCCTCCCCAACTCTCTGTCTATGGGATAGCACACTCACCAACATCATGGATGAACTGCTCTATCTTGGACTGCATGCCCCAATAACGGAACTCCACTTTGCAGAGTTTGTAAGCACACATGAGGGCTCCCTTGGCTGTGACCTCCAGCCAGTCTTCACCGAGTGGTCCCCGGCCTGTCTTCACCGACCGATACAGCTTGGGGTCCTCCTCAGCCTTGTACTCATTGGGTGAGATGGGGTCCCGCACAATGTCAATCGTGTCTGCAGAGCACACACACACACACACACACACACACACACACACAGAGCACCTGCCACTCAGTGCTTGGGCCCCCAATGCTGTGGCTCACCTGGGCGTACCCCACTCAGGCAAGCAACCCCTGATCCAGGAAAACAAACATCCACCCCTTCCCACACCACAGAGCCCATTGGCCCCAAGCCCTTACTCAGGGGGAATACAGGATCCTGTCCACAGCAATAGGTGGTGTGCCCCTGCAGTCTGGCTGAGGGGTCAACCCTCTCTTGGCTGCAGTGACAGCCTGGGACAGCACTGGCCAAATAGTTCCTGGCCTCCCCAATCCCTGCTCTTCCTCCCTCCTGACTGTCACTGATCTCCCAGCAATGGGGTGGGGGGCAATGGGGACTGGACCTCAGCTCATTTCTAAGTAACAACAGCTGGGTTCAGTCACCCATTAAGGAAGATACTGGGCATCTCATACCCTGACCTGTTACTACAAGTAGGACTACTGAATGCAGAAGGGTTGGGATTGGCAGTCACCCTCAATTTCACTCTGTCCCTCCTGGTGCTCTCCAAGTGGCATTTTCAGTCCCTGAGAGCTAGCACAGGACAGAACACTATTCTCCTATTCAGCAAACCTGAAGATTTTAAATGTCTTCCAGCTTCACACTGGAATGAACCAACCATCCTTCAAGGTTCTCCCACAGAAAATGGGAGTACAACCAGCACATCCAACAACAGTGCTCAATGGGAACAGGGATTTGCGCCTACCTCTCATCTGCAAGAGAGGCATCCTGTAACAGGGAGCCAGGGTCTCCTGTTACTTTAAGAGGAAAAAGCAGCAGGGTAGAGTGTTCAGCAGGAGACAGCTGAATTAGGGAAAGTGCTTTAAAAATCCATGTGCTGACTTGGACAGACCTGAAGTTGGCTGGGCTCTGCCAGGATATAGGATCACATCAGTTACACCCTGGGTGGGGTCCTCCACCCCCCAAGAACAAAGTGCCATTCAAAATCAAGGAGCTGTGCGAGCTGCTCTCCAGCACTGCCTGGCTGCCACATGCATGCGTGCACATGTATGTGATGCTCCCTGCTGTATCACCTTCCTCCTGCTCCCCTCCAGCCTCAAGCAGCCCCTTACAGGCTGGAACTCTGCCAGCCTGCTAAGGGAAACCTGCAGTTTCCCATGCTTTTCTCCTTTAAAGAAGAAAATCCATGTTTTTCCATGAATCTGGCAGAGGCAGCAGGCTCAACCCAGACATGGGCTGCCCCAGCTGACCTCAGAGATCGTGACTGCACCAGATCTGCAGCCAACGGGCCCCCTGAAACCTGCTCATGGCCCCCCAGGGAGCCATGGACTCCAGGTTGAGATCTGCTGACCTAGGGCATTACCTTCAGCTCCCACATCAGTGAGATGGATGAGCCACTCTACATTGCTCTTGTGCTGCAACTGGGTGTACACAGACTCCTCTCCCACACGTCAGGGCCTCTGCACTCCACTTTCCCAAGGGGAAGGGGGCTCAAAGCAATACAGGCCAATTTGTTGTACAACAGCAGCAGGTCAAGGCAACACAGGATATGCAGGCAGTCAGAGCAAAAGGAGATAACAAAGGGTATGATGCAGGGCTTATTGGGGGAGAAATAAGGTAAATGAGCAAGTATTGGAGCAATGCAGAGAGGGGATGGAAAGGAAGGGCTTGGTACCATACAGTGGGACTTAACCATGTCCCAGAATCGCCATACACACACCTATGCCCCACTTAGCTTGTCCTCTCTTCAAAAAGTGTCCCTGTGGGCTAAATGCTAGTCCCCACGCTCTTCCTGCACCCACATCTGCTTTCCCAAGGAGGTTCAGGCTGGAGTACAGGCAGGGAAGGGACCACCATGAAGCCAGTGCTTTCCCTGGCTAGGGTCAAGGATGCAACCAGGGGATTAACTAAGGAAAAAAAATCAGATCAGGTAGAAGCAAAGTGACCTTCTGTAACTGCCTTGCACCCTTTTAGGCTGGAGGAATGGACTTATACTTCTGTGAACAATACGAAAAAAAAAAAACAAAAAAAAAAAAAAAACACACAACTAGAAGGTGCACATCAAGCCTGCAGACAGACCTGCTCTCTGCCCTCATGCAGAAGTGCCTCAGAACCCCAAATTCACAAACTAGCATTCCAGGATCCTTCCTGCAGTAGAAGAGCCAAGGGGGAGGAGGGGGTTGGGAGAAGGGGAGCCACAGAGTCCCTTCCCCAGCACTACAGAACACTGGGCACAGAATATACAGAGCTTAAGCACCACTATGGGGCAAACTTGATCTCTCCAGGTCAGAGTACCCACTCCTCAGCTCCTACTCACACTCCACTAAATGGTTCCCATTAGCCCCACTCCATTCAGCGCACTTCCCTAGCCCTGGTGGGCAGCAATGCTGCCAATTAGATTTGAGGAGCTCAAACTGGGGAAGGACATCTACCCTGTCTCCACAAGTCCCAGATTTGCACTCCAAAGGCAGGGGACAGATGTTCTTGTGGGGAAGGAAGGGGTGGGGGAAAGAGTCAAAATTGTGTTGAGGAGGGTGGGGAATGAGGGACACATACCCTAAATGTTTACTGCCTGACTTGCAGAGGCATTCTGGTTCTCAGAGGGAGGAAGTTAACAACTCTCCACACTCGGGGAGAGTTTTTCTGCTGAAAAAGATTCCACATAACCTGGAAATGAGTCAAGACTGTTTTATAGCCAGGGGCTATAAGCTCTGGGGATTGTAGTTCTTTGCAGTGCTGAGCATATCCACATTACACCTGCCCTGATATCATTTTTTCCTGAGACAAGTCTGAAATTGGGTGCCACAGTTCTGCAAGAACTCCACTGAGAACTTGCATTAGTTCAGCTGCAAAAGCAGTGTAGCCCCCAAGCCACATCATGCCATATGTCCACATCCACACTGTCCTGCATCCCCTCCCTCCTCCCCACCAGGAGGTGACATACCAGAGAAGCCATTCTTCAACACAGAACTCTATCCAGCACTACCGGACAGCCCACCGGCAGCTCAGCCCACAAGGTCAGGTACCAGCAGGAACAGCCCCAAGCCTGGCAGCACTGCTCACCCAGAATCCTCTGCCTCTTCTCTGCAGCACCGAGGTTGAAGATGTTTGTCTGTTGGCCAGCATCGGGCCGGTAGTAAGTCTCAATCTCAATGGAAAACTTTTCCACAAAGGGACAGGTGTATCTGAAAGGTGGGAGCCAGCTTGAGAGGAAGGACCTCAGAGAGGAGGCAGTGCCGTGTGATGCAGGGATAGCCAACTCTCCCCAGTAGTGACCTCAGCTACCTCTGCCCTGTACTAGACTCCCCTGCCCCCTCCAGTGTTGCCAAGGCCTCTGAGGTGACTCCAGGACTGAATGCCCACAATCACACAGTGGGAAGAAGAGGAGACCCAACAAGTCTGCCCCAGTGGACAGTAGCTTCCCACCACCAACTCCTTCCCTCCAGAATCCAAGAGCCCACGCACCCCCGCCAGTCATGCACCCCCACTCCCAAGGCGCCCCTGCCTCCACCACCACCACATGCACCTCTTTTGCACCCTCTCCCTGGCCCACGCGCAACCCACGTGGCCCACCTGGTGCGTGTATAGGGGTAGGCATTCCAGGACTCCTCCTCCACCTGCAGTGCCGCCTTGGGCAGCAGGGCTCGAAACCAGCTGGGAATGTGAGAGCCCACATGGTAGATTTTGTGGGTGTACTGACCGCTGCCCCCTGGGCCATCACTGTAGGGCCTGTTGGCCAGGATCTCCACCCCACTGCCCTCCCCACTCGACTCCTCCCGGCTCTTCTTCTGCAGAGGGAAAACCACTGTGTCAGTCCTGAGCTGCCCTCCCACTCGAGCCCAGCTCACCGGCCACCACTGCCGACACCCGTAGTCTGTGCTCTGTGCACAGACCCAAATTCCCCATCCCACAGGCGTATCCCAGTCCGCCTCAGACCAACCCTCCTGCACCCCATGCAGAGCATCCCCACCTCCCATCCCGCAGGCATATCCCAGTTCGCCCCACGGACCAACCCTCCCGCACCCCATGCAGAGCGTCCCCGCCTCCCATCCCACAGGCATATCCTAGTCTGCCCCACGGACCAACCCTGCAGAGCGGCCCCACCTCCCCATCCCACAGGCGTGTCCCAATCCACCCCATGGACCAACCCTCCCGCACCCCATGCACAGCGCCCCCACCTTCTGTGGAGCCCAGCCCGGGCCCCAAAAGGAGCGCTTCAAGTCATGCGTTGCCCGTCCCGCAAAACACCATCCCCTCACCTGGATCATGTAGAGCTGGGCCACCTGGTACTCGTCCAGACTCATGGGCAGGAGGATGTGGTACTCCTTGATCAGCATGGCGACCCAAGGGGAACCTAGCCAGCAAAGGACAGCAGGGTAGCGCCCTTGGACCCGAGGAGGCACCTCTTGCCCCATGCCAACCCCGCCAACAGGCCCCCTGCAGCCAAGCCCGAGGGCGGGAAGCCCTCCCGCGTGGGAGCGCCCAGGCAGCAGGCCCCCGCGAGGGGGCGCTGCCCCTCCAGCCCCGTGCCCCCCGCACCTGTCCGGCTCGGCCGCGGCGGGGATGCTCCGGGCGCTGCAGGGGCGGGGCGGGGCGGGGCGGGGCGGGGCGCGCTCAGCACTTGGCGCTGGGCCCCGGCAGCTGCCAGCCGGCCTTGCACGCCCGCTCCCGCCCCCGCTGCGCGGCCTCGCCTGGCATCGCTCGGGGGGCTGCGGCCCGGCTGCTCCGCTCCCCCCGCCGGCCGGATCCCGAGGAGGAGCGCGGCGTGGCCGAGTTGGCTGGGGCGGGGGAAGGGAGGGACCTATTTTTAGCTGGTCTCGCTTCCCGCAGCCCCCGGGCTGGGCCCCGCCCCCGCGCGCGGCTCAGCCCGCCCTGCCCGTGCAGCTGCCGCTCGGGGGGGGCAGGGCAGGATCGGGACCCGGCGCCCAGCCTCCCCTCCCCGCCCCGCCAAACCGCACCTGTTCGCCTTTAAGAGCCCGCCGTCGTCCCCCCCTCTGCCTGTGACATCACGTTCGGTTACCGTGGAGACGACTGTGACATAAGAGGCCGGTGACATCAAACCAAGAAAGGGCATGAACAGGCAGAGGTGGAGAGGTCGGGACGCAAACTGGCAGCCTTTCCCCCTGCACGCGTGACCGTCCAGGATACCCCCAGAGCCCTGCTTGCCTTCTTCCCCCCAGCATTGTGCGACTGGGAGGAGATGAATGGGCAGTGCCGCCAGGAGGGATCCAGTCTGCCCCACAGCAATGCTACTGGTCGCTGGACGTAGGGATTGGTCAGCATCTAGGTTGGACGTGGGGCCATGGGTCCCTGGAGGGAGCCCCAGGCAAGGGGGAAGAGGTGGTAACCAGGTAGTGTTTGTGACAGACCACCCATTTGCCTCTTACTTCCCACTTCCTCCCAGCCACTGAGCAAGAGATGGAGAGCAAGATACAGAACATGCATATCAACAGCTCAAAAAAACCCTGCTGTTAAATTCAATTTTCCCTTTGAGTGCTTGTCCCACACTGCAGCATGGGTGATTTCTAGAGTTCACCTGGAAATGGGCTTTGGAGTCCTATACTTTTGGGGGCCCCCACTTCAGGAGGGATGTGGAAAAGCTTGAGTCCAGAGGAGAGACACTTGTATGATCCAAGGCCTGGAGGGCAGGCCATACAAGGAGAGGCTGAGGGATTTGGGACTCTTCAGTCTGGAAAAGAGAAGGCTCAGAGAGTACTTGGTGGCAGCCTACAATTATATGAGGGGGGCATCAGGACCTAAGAGAATAGCTGTTCACCACAGCTTACCAAGGGATAACAAGGTCTAACAGCCATAAACTCCAGGAAGGCCGATTTAGACTAGACGTAAGAAGAAAGTTCTTTACAGTGCGAGTGTCCAGGGTCTGGAACAGATGCCCCCCAGAGGGGGTGCAAGCACCTACTCTGGACTTTTTCAAAAAACATGTGGTTGTATTCTTGCTAGGGTCACTTGATCCCAGCTGACTTCCAGCCTATGGCAGGGGGGCTGGACACTGATCTCAGGAGGTCCCTTCCAGCCCCTAATGTCTATGAAATCTATGAAATCTAAAACTTGTTGAAAAACTGGGGAACTGCTTCAACAAAGGCACAGTGCTTGGGGATATATAACACTCCAAGTAGCTGTCTGTTGGATGTTATTTACATAAAGATTTCTCAGGGAAACCATCAAAATCACCTGGTATCTCTTGTGCAACAACCTCATAGCACACTTTAATATAATATGTAGACCAGTCTCCAAAAGTATAGTCTACAGTCTAAAATCACCAGGCTTATCATTCTTTTGGCCAGGGAAACAAGCAACCAAGATTTCCTAAAGGCTCAAGCCTTTGCAAGTGGAAGGATGTGGCTTTCTGACCATGTGCATCACTACACAGCTTCAAAGCTTTGGGGAAATGCCAGCAGGTCAATCAGCACTGGGGCAAATCCTCAAGACCATATCTGGATAATGAAAAAAATTAACAAGGGGCCTACCCTCAGTGCTTGAATCTCAGCTTTCTTGGTGGCAAGAAGTGAAAGTATCTCCATGGACAGGTGGGGCAGCAAGCAGGCTACCATATGCTGAACTAAGTTCAGGCCCCCCGAGAGAACAGGATCTCTCACCAACTGAAAGGCCTCTTGTCCCAGTCTACCTGGTCTCCACCTCCATTTCCTTTCCTTCTTGCCTGCTATGCCTTGTTGTTAAGAACATTAAAGGAACATTACTTGTCTAGAGAAGAAGAGAGATCCACCTGACTGCAGGTCATCCTCTTCATGGGTCTCCTCCCAACCCTACACCCTGCTCCTTACAACTCCTGGCCTGGTGTCCAGATTTGTAGCCTTACCTTGGGGGTTTTGAACCCCACCATCAGCAATGGCTACTCGGTCTGCACCCCCAAGCCTTTCTTAGGGTACCTCAATCAATTCTCAATCTAGTTGAGAAGGCTGATCGCCAGCTACTTTATTCCCTGATGCCATGGAAGTGCAATCAAATATTAATAAAGTTCCCTGTCTCCCATGGCTCACACATTACCAATTACTTACCAATGAATTCAACAGCCCCTTTTTCACACAACAGAAGATCAACTGATTATCCCCAAATCCACCCCCCCCTTCACTAGTTGCCCAGATTTATTATTAGTGAAATTACCAGCCTCCCTTTGATTCACAAAAGATCAATTAATTATCAATTAATTCCTCAATTAAGTCTCAATGAATTCCACAGTCCCAGCTGACCCAGGGCTGAACAATTTTAATCATCAATGAATTCATCAGCCTCCCTTGATTCACCAAAGATCAATTAATTATCCCTGAATTTATCAATCTTTATCCTTCATATTAATTACATTAAAGGTCCCATTCTCTCTCTCATCAATGTATTTGGATCCTTCCATCAGTTTACCAAGTCTGACAACACTCACTCTAAATTCGCTGCCTCCCTGGGAGCAGCACTTTCCTTTCCACTCGTCAAGTTTCCTTTCACTCGCCTCGTCTCACTCAGTGGTCTGGCACCGAGCTTTCCCCGTCTTCCCAGACAAGCTCACCGGACTCTTGCATTTTGGTTGGGAGTCCTGGTTCTGCATCTCTACACGGTATGCACAGCACTCCCAGCCTGCCATGCATGCCCCTCTCCAGGGCTAACTGTATGTGCAGGCTCCTTCCTTCTAGTCCACCAGAACTCCCACCGACCAATGAGGGCTCCCTCCCCCTGCACGTGCAGCCACGTGCAACCGGGATCCTGCTCTTTCACCCCAGACTGCATGCAGTCCACTCCTCCAGCCACTCATCCCCATCAGCTTCTTCAAGGTAAGCTTGTTCCCCATCCCTGCCCTGCCAGTGTTCATTGGCCAGAACAGGGACCAGAGCCAATTCCCAGTTACACCTTGGCTAGACCACAGAGAACTTCATGTCTCATAGGTGGGAGAAAGCTGACTGAACTCCTGAAGCTAACAGGATGTCAGGCATACCCCAACTAAGCTGAAGTTGTCAGCAGCCAAACATCACCTGTAGCAGATAGTCTAATGTGGCTGGCATAGAAATCTCTTAAGGCAGGGGTTGTCAACTGGGGGTACTTGGGAAGGCCCTAGGGGGTACACATGGGTGGGCAGGGATGGAGCGCCACCTCCCAGAAGCAGAGCCGGGGGCGGGGGGAGAGGACCAGGGTGCCCCTCTGCAGGCCGTGCAGGTGCCACCTGGCTGACTGGACACTGGAGGGGAAGGGAGGGGAGGGAAGTTTGCACACAATGACAGACACTACCACCCACCACCCTGTGCTGTTGCTGCTCTGCACGTGGCCACCACCACCACACCCCTCCCCCCCACACACCCTCCCCATGTCCGGCCACCAGGGGTACACTGATTAAAAAAGGTTGAAAACCCATGTCATAAGACAAGTAAGCTTTTGCACAATGCCAGTCCTTGTCTCCTTAGCTAGGTAAATTCATCAAGTCAAGCCTTTCATGCTATGCAAGAGAATGGTGATAGGGAACAGGACAAGCTGCACTGCAGTGTCACAACATTTGCATGGTGAGTTATGGGGAGCAGAGATCCAGAATGTGCATCTTGTTTTTGGACCAGCAGGGCTGAGACCAGTGAGAGCATTTAGGGGCACTTCACCAACATCTGAAGAAGGGAGCTTCAGATTAACTTCCTCAGCCAGAATGGGGCCCACATTAACTTCCTCAGCCAGAATGGAGCCCACAGAGTCCTGCCTTGCCTTGTACAGAACTCAAAAAATAAGGTATGGGTGAGGAGGCATGCAAGACTTTTCCTGTAGATGGGATGAGAGAAACAGCACTGTCTTTTGGTGCCTGGAACACCCAGAGATCGATCTGTTTATCCACTCATCTGCAAAGACAACCTGAAATCTTTGATTTCCTGCTTACTGTGCAGGGGTGTGCCTGCTAAGGCCATCTGCTGTCATATCCCTAAAGCAGGGAAATGCATTATCCAGAAGGGTATCTGATGGCATGCACACCAGTTTGGAGAGGTCATACATCTTGTTCTTTTATATAAAACATTATGGTGGTAGTGTCCATTAGGATCTGTAACCCTATACCCAGCATACCCTTAAATGTGGTCTAGGAATAGGGTGACCATATGGGACACTGGGAAATCTGGGACAGTGTGTGTGTGTGTGTGTGTGTGTGTGTGTGTGTGTGTGTGTGTGTGTGTGTGTGTGTGTGTGTGTGTGTGTGTGTGTGTGTGTGTCCCCCTCAAGTCAGAAGCACTGCTGCAGGAAGAAGCACATGGTGCTGCAGTACCAAGGCAGAGCCTGGAACGGTGCAACCCAAAAATGCATCCCCAGCAGCTGGGTGGCTGAGAAGGAAGAGCAGGGCGGGACATCCCTGCCCCCCCCCCCTTCCCTCAGGGCAGGGAGAGCTGCCCCATCCTGTTCCACCACTTCCCCTCCTCCTGAGGAAGGCTTGAACTCTCCCGGACTCTGAACAAAAGCTGGTCCCTCATCCCAACTCCACTGGGCTGTAGATTTGTACAGTCAGGTCAGAGCCAGCCTTAGGGGTAGGCAACTTGGGTGACCACCCAGGGTGCCATGGTCAGGGAGGTGCCCCTCCCCCACACCAACGTGAGCAGCCTATGTTCAGGAGGAGCCAGGTCGGGCACATGCAGGCAGAACAGTGCCAATTCAATACTTTTGTTTAAATTTTCACCAGCTGGCTGGGGCGCTGAGACAGCCTACAAAATCCAAGACTGTCCCAACCAAACCCAGATGTAGGGTCACCCTATCTAGTAACACCTGGCTTGGTCTTTGTGTGGTTTCAAAGAGTAGAGACCTTGGGCTTAAAGACTGTTAAAAAGCACTGCCCATCCCTGCAGGAAAACACCTGTCCCAAAAAACTAACCAGGGCTGACGGGAAGAATAGGATCCCTACTGACTGTCCTCCCTGATGTGGTAAAAGGACTAATAACCAGGAGAGTTGTTGCTTTCACACCCAGTAGATGCCTCTTTGGGAAATATATGGCCCATGGCCTACTTACACACATCCAAGCCTGTAATCTGGCATCCTGATGCCCAGAATGAACAGGCAAGTCCTCACTGACATCCATTCCCCAAAATTTGGAGGCATATTATCAGTAAATGCTGAAAGACACTCATGGATAAAGAAGTCTGCTACCAGGGCTTGGTGGCTAACTGCTCCTGAACTGTAGGCAGGTGCCCCCAAAGAACATGGTTTCCTTTCTAATTAGTCCAGCCTTTGGGGCTGTTAGTCTTTCAGCATGCCACAGAGCTGCTCTGCCTTTCCATTACCTGCAGCTATCATGACAGAGAAGCACATAGCATAGACACAAAAGAATGTTTATATCCATGCCACTGACATCCATCAGCTTGGGGAGGGGACCTGAGAATGCTTGTCCACACTCTGAGCACAAGCAGAGTTGGCAGCTATTCCTTCTGCACCACTATGTCACATGGAATTCTGCAGCATGCCGGAAACAAGTGGCACTGGGATTGCTGGATAGGGCAGAGCAGTTCACCATCTTGACAGGAACATCAAAACCCTCTGGCTGAGGCTCTCAGTCCCAGAGCTAGACAGGGGAGACAATGCTGAGGATTGGCACCCAATGCCCTGTGCTTCTTGGACTTAACAGTATGGGAAACTAGTGTAATAGTGCTGCTGAGCTTCATCAGCATCCACTCATAGCCACAAAAAATTCACAATAGGAAGGACGAGGAGCTGGTGAAGCTGGTCTCTCCAAGAGCATTAGTGTCGGAGCAGAGGGGTCTTCTCCTGGAACTGCCCAAGTCTGTTGCTCAGCAGAGATCTTCTCAGGTACAGAGGAACTCAATGTCTTTCTCAATAGGGAAGAAGGATGATTTTACATCTCTTAGAAAAGCCAGCCACTAGAAGGTGAGCAAGACTAACCCCTTCAGTATAAACAATGGCCTCTTAGAATCATGCCACCTGGTTCCAACTCCATGCTCTCCCCTCACATCCCATCACCCTACAAGTAGTGGAGGAAGGCTGGTATTCCTATCCTGATGTCAGCCTTGTGAGTCAGGCTCAAATGCTGGACCATGCTGCTGATAGGTTGTTTAGAGTAGATGATGTCAGCAGGGCACATGGTCCAAATGACTAGAGGAGGCCAGCTGTAGGGGATCCAGGAGCTCTGGTCACAGACTGTGCCGTGGGACAAACCCTGCTCCCCATAGGATAAAAGCTGCAAGAGAAAGCTGTGGACTGGAACACCAAGAAGCAACCAGGGAAGAGCAAGCAAAATACATTTCCATGCCCAGTCCTTAGGGCTGGAGCTGATAGCATAGGTTGCACCCAATGTGCCAGCCCACCCTGCAGCATGGGTCTGAGAATAAGGTCACAAGGCTTTCCTCACTACCAGGAGAGCTTGTGGTAAGCAGCAGGGCTGGGGCAGACTCTGCATATGAGACAAGTCTCTGCATCTTGCTTGGAGGTGGCTCCCATTTGGCCCCCATTCTGCCAAGGCTCACAGGAATGAGCTGTGAGTCACAACTGAACCCCACCTCACCAAGAAAGAAAAAGATGAAATACAGAAGTCAAAGGAAGTTCAGAATCCCAAAGCTTTCCTTTTACTTATTTATAAATAGAAACATTTTATAAAGACATGAGAAACTCTGCTAGCTCCTCTCCCCAGAGGCACTGGCAGCACACAGTGAAGTGCCAGCCTCTCAGGACCACCTCATAGCAGGAGGCACACTCCAGCAGAAGAGGTTCCCCAAGTGTCAGGTGACAGTTATTGGAAGTGTCTGTTGGGGCAAGGGAAGCCTGGGGTCCTCAGAAACCAGTGGGTGCCAGGTTCAGGGGAGAGGGGAAGGCTGGCTACCAGGTTCTCAGATGCCAATACGCAAAAAGATCCATGGGGCAGTGTTGTTACGTGCGTGCATTTCGCTCTGTCTCTGCCAGGCACTCTCTCACTAGTGCCCGAGCATGGATAATGCCTGCAAGAGAAGACAAAGGGAGGTCTTAGACCAGCCATACAACCAGATTGCCCACACCAGCAGGATCACAGCATCAGCTGCTTTCTCCATACCCACCCCAATCACATCTCTGTGCTGTTATTCCTGCAAGTGGCAGGGCTCAGCAGGAAAACTGCAGCCTCACCAAGAGACCTGAGCCAGCTGATTGATGGCTTACCCTAACCCAACATGGAAAGGCTGGAGCCATCCCCATCCCCTGCTCCAGGGGTTTTGCTTCCACTGTCCTGGCACTATTCTCTCCACCAGGTGCTCCAGGCACTGGCAGACAGCGCATAGAGGTTTTTAAACCAGTGCTTCCCAAACTTTTCCTCAGCATGACCCCATTTAAGGCCATATTTCCTCAGCATGACCCCTCACTCCCAACCATAGCTCCCCACCCCCATAACCCCATCCACTGATGTTGCAACCCCATTTGGGGTTGCTGCCCATAGTTTGGGAACTGCTGTCTTAGACTGCAAAAGCAAAAGCTGTTCAGGTGCACAAAGCAGCTTCCCACTCTCAGAATGCTAGGCTCAGGCTCTTGGCAGAATTGCTGATTTATCTATTAGCAACTCCTCAGCTTGCTTGTGCATGTATCAGGGGAAGCCAAGCGTCCCACAAAACTCACACCCCTCACCTCGTTTCAGCCGCTCCATGGCACTCTTGCTGCCTGCATACGTGGGTCGGATCTCTTTACCCATCTCTTCGATGACAGAAAGCAGGTCAGTGTATGTACTCTGGGAGCCCTGGGAACCTGGTGGCTTCATAGCCTGCAAGCAGCAGACAGAATGAGAAGGCCATCATCCCCAGGTTACTCTGCCCAGTATGCCTGGCTGGCAAAGGAGAGCATGAACAAAGCCATCCAGGGCGGAAGCAGAATCTCACCTGCACATAACCCATGGATGGGGGACCAAAGTCATTGAAGAGAGGCCGGAACGGGGCAGAGGCTCCAGGGACAGATCCAGAAGGTGATGGGACACTCGTGGCTGAAAGAGAGAAGCAGAAAGGGATGGTAATCTGGGTGTTAGGAGAATACCTCCAACTCCCCATGCTTCAACCAACCTGCCTGGCACAAAGGTTCCTTCACACCACTGCTGAAGGTTAGCACAATGCCAGTGAGGCTGTCAGGTAGTGCACTCTCCTACTGTTGTGCTAGAAAGCAGGGGCAGAAGACTGAGAAAGAGGAAGACTGTAAGACAAGGTACAGTTTTAGACCTTGCACTGCCTGGAAGTGCTGGTTCTCATCACTATCACTATTGCCAGGATGAAGAGCCTGTTCTTTTCCTTCTCTTCTTTGTCCCTACCCCATAGATCAAGACACTCCCCTCCCTGGCAAGAACATCCATACATGGTGCTGCCCTGCTTGAATCCTGTGGCATCAGCCTCCTGGGAGTGCCAAGTGAAGCCTATATCCTACCACAATTTTGTATTCATACAGACCAGAGCCTGACCTTCCCTCCCAGATCACAAAAGGGCCTGTCTGGCTGGACTCCTATGAGTGCCATGATCACGGCTGATGGCTCCTGAAGAGACTGCCTCCCTTTCAAACACACCATTTGAGGCAGCTGCAGCTTGAGGAAGGCCAGAGCTCCTTCCTCCTTGAGGTTCAGAGCTACCTTTTACATAACGGCCCTTCTCCTTTCTGCAGAAGCGCTCCCACTTCCTCCTTCCCAGAGTTACCCTCCAGTCTCAGTCTGCACCTCCTTCTTAAGGTGAAGATGCCTGAGCACAGAGCTGGAAGCAGATGGGGCTCTTAGGGAGGGTGGGAGGAAATGACAATCAGCCTAACAGTTGGGGTTTGAGAGATTGGGGGCTGGGGGGAGGAGGGGAACAGCCCCACTTGAGCTCTGCCACATACTGGAGCCCTTCACTGGCAATAATAGCTCAGCTGTGCCAAGTTCACATGTAACCAAGGGCCCTGCTGACCTCACCCACAGGAATTTGTGGTTTTCTGTCAGCTTCCTGCAGAAAAATGTCATAAAGGCAATATCCTGCCTTGCAGAAGAGCCACCTCCTTTCAAGAGCCTCCTCCTCACAGCCTGATCTTAGATCCACTGCCCAACTCAGAAATCAGCCCTAATATTAGGTGCTCCTCCTGGACCTGTCCACCCAACACAGTACCCCTTCAGCTTGCTACAGCTGTTTCTCAACACCGCCATCCCAGCCTGCACCCACCTTCCTCCCAGACTGCTGACTCACACGGGAAGTGAGTCAGAGAAACTCACCGAGTGGGACATCTTTTTTCTGCCCTGTTGTATAGTTCAGCCCAGGATGGGCCATGGCTTGAGATTGTGGCACAGCCCTCCCTGTGCCTAGCCCACACCACCACATGAGCTGAACTCACTTTCTCCATCCTTGGCCTGCCCAGCTTCAGGCTGCCCCAGCCTTCCTACAGCAATGCATGTCACCTCTGCCCCACTAACTCAATCTCACTTGACAGCTCCCTACAAAATGTCTCCCAGAGTCCTTTGGGACACTAGGGTTGCAGTGAGTCTTGGCCTTCTACTGTTGCACCTTGGTGCAAGGAGGATACCTCTCAATATTCTCAGGCCCAATCCAAAAGCTGCCCTGCCTCTGAAGACAGCCCTACTTATCCTGGGGAACTAGACTGAGGAACAGGATATCGTCCTATCCTCATTGGCTGGAAAATAAATACAAATATGGAAAGCTGCCCTTGCAACACAAGACCAGGCCTTAGAGCACTTCATTCTGCTCTCCTCATCATCAGGCTGCCAATCAGTCCAACCCTTTGTCTCCCTCTGTTTAATACTTACCAGTCCTCAGTCTCAAGCCAGTTTCTACCCTTAACCTATATCCCTCTCTTGGGCCTGCAGTCTCCACCCAGCTCCAATGAACTAAACTCACAGGGCCTCTCTAGGTACTTGCCATGGCTTCACAAGGCTACTACCTTCTCCAAACCAAAACACTCAACAATACACTCCCTAAGATGCTCGCTTGTAGCCTCCACTCTTCCCCTCTAGCCACCCCATGCCTCACAGCTAATATAAACTGAAAGAGAAACAAAAACAACTCATCTATGAGACCCTCTGCAGAGATCCTTCTCTCTTCAAGGTCTGGGCCAGAAAGCCCCCTCCAACCTAAAAGCCAGTCTTATATTGCCCTAGGCTCCATTCCCTTTGGGTCACCTGACCTCTAACTCTCAGAACCAGGCATAGGGCATCCTCTTCACTAATTAGTAAACTTATTTTTTGGAGCCCATCTCCATGGCCTGCATGTGCAGGTTGCTTTTCCATAAAGGGTTAAAGCTCTGCAGCCAGCTTCTTTGCAAGCTGCCCCCACAGCCTGCCCTCTGTGGCACTGCATTCACTCCACTCAACTAATAAGGATCAGGAGCCCCTATTACATACGCCTAGCCAGGCACAAACAGTGCACGGATGCTGAAAGAAACCAAGACACCATGTTGGTCTGACGAAGCTTTCCTTCTCAATTCATGGCAGAGGAGCAGCACTGCTTGCTCCTGGGGGACACAAGCTTATGCACATGTCCTATGGGCCACAGCAGTACCTGGTGACCAAGGCCCACAAGGCAACAGCTTCAGCTGCTGGCCAATTAGCAGCAGGTCAAGTCACCCACCATCAGCTATCCTTTACCCCTGGTAAGGGAGCCCCTCGCCCCAGACAACATTGAGTGATGGCATTTCTTTCCTGCCTTTGGCATGAAGGTGTGCCCTGTTTCAAACTGCATTTTCTTGTTTGGCGACTACATCACATCACTCCAACTTCTTCTCTGTTAGACCAGTGAGGCAATGAACCAGACTGCCTAGGGAAGCTGTGAACTCTCCTTCACAGGAGGGGTTCAAGAACAGGTGAGACAATCATTGGACAGGGATGATCTAGCTACGCCCAAGGGTGCTTTTAGAGCACCAGCTAGAAGCCCAGAAGCTCCCCGACATACACCGCTGGCTGGAGATAACTAGAGGAACAGTACAGCCTAGAGCAGGCTATGCTCAGCAGCAGAACGAAGCAGAGCTCCTTGACTGGCTGAGTTACATAAGGCTAAACCAGTCAGGACAAGCTTACGGCAGGGACAGAGCAGGTCAGGCCACCCAGGGAGAGGCTGCAATGGGTGGCATTGTACATGCTGGCCAAAACTGCTGGGCACAGTGCAAGGCACCTGGTATTTCCCAAGCGGCTGGGCTGGGCTGGGCAGGATTCCCCACTCCTGCTGCTACACCTGTGGGGGGACCTCGCTCACCTCCCCCAGAACTGCTGTGGACCAAACTGGGCCGTCCCAGGGCTCCTGCTGGGGCTAAGCCCCGACGCTCCTGGGGGAGGGGCTTGCCCCCCTGCCGCGGGTCAGACAGGTTCCCATGTGTGGTCTCAGGAGCCAGTTTCCCCCGCAGGGTTAGGCGGGACCCGCCCCAAAGCCACCGTCTCGCACTAGGACCCAGAGGCCACTTCCGGCTCGCGAAGGTTTCACCCCCCTCCCCCCACCCGGCCAGTCCCGCCCGGGGGCTGCGCGAGGCGGAAAGTCCCTCACCGGCGGGCGGGGCCCCGGGCCCGGGGGCGGCGGGGCTGGCGCTGCTGCTGCTGCTGCTGGCGCCGGCGGTTCCGGAGCTGCTGGCGGGGGCGGGCGCGATGGGCTTGTAGGACATCCCCGACGGGCGACGGCCGCGCGGGGCTCCCGGCTCGTGGCGCGGATTGGCGGCGGCCCCCGCCGCGGCGCGCGACGCTGATTGGGCGGCCGGCGAGGCGCTTCGCGCCGATTGGCCGGCGCCGTTCACCCCTCGCTCCCGATTGGCTGCCGCTGCCCCGCTCTCCTCGCTGGGTCCCGGCGCTGCGGGGTCGGCAGTGCCCTCGCGTGGGGTGTGTGCGCGCGGTCGCGCTCAGGCAGGCCCGGCTCTCAGGAGGCGCGCTCCCGCGCTGGCCGGCTCGGGGCGCGCTCTCGCGCTGGGTGGGGCCGGTGCTGCGGCGCGTGGCTGCCAGCCAGACCCGCGCTCTGCTCGCCTCCGACCCCGGCTGGCCGCTCGCAGTGACGCCGCCGCTGCGCCTGCGCGCTCCGCCCCCCGCGCTCTGTGACCTCATCACGTCGCCCCGCCTCCCGATCGCCGCCGTCTCCAAGGAAACCAGCGGGACGCTCTGCGGCGCGGCCTGGCCTGGCCTGGCCGGGCGGGGCGGCTCGTGTCGTGTGTCGCACGGTGCGTAGGGCCTTCGTGTCCTCCTGCAGCACTTCGTGTTTGCGCCTCCTCCGCGTCCAGCCCGTGTGCAGCTCTTGCAGCCCGCCCCGCCGGCGCTCCGGGGCGCTGGGCAGGAAAAGGACCCCGGGAGGCTGCCTGCTTTCTGTGGTGCAAGAGAAGTGACCATTTTTGCCTGATCAGGCCACAGAAAGCAGCTTCTAGCTGTGACCAAACACAAGCACGCGGCTGCAGACAGCTTCAAAAACGGCCTGCCTGGTGAAAACCTGACCCCCTGTTGCAGGAGGGATCAGATAAAGACCTTTCAAACTAGCGTCTTCTGTAACTTGTGTCTGGGAGCTCCCAGCCTGTCGCTGTTTTCAGGACGGGAGGGGGAAAGGGGGCAGAGGGAGTACACCAGTGGGACAGGTGTATTGGAGGCCCCCTAGGTTCGGGGAGAGGCTCCAATTCACCTCTACCCTTTGGCACCAGCCAGGGAGCCCGAAGAAGAGCTCCCTCCATGGCCTTTCGCCTCTCTCATTCTCGAAAAGGTGAACGCTGGCACAGAGCTTCGCCATTGCTGTGGGAACCTGGCCTCCAGCTAGATCCCCCCCCAACCAACAGTGAACTTCTGTTTCGTCTGGGGTAAGCTTGTAACTCAGAACCAAAAGTCGTTTTGAGTTACAGCTGGCAGCTGCACCTCTTTCTGCATCCCTAGAGTTCCCTGTTCATGTGAGGGGGAAGGTAGGGAAAGCACCGCTGGCTCCAGGAGAGGGCATTACAGTGGGTGCTGCAGCCTCCCTAGGCCTTGTGGTCTTTAGCTTCCCAGTGGCATTTCTCTTGGAAGCATTGGTGACGCGTAGGGGGAGTGTAGGTCAAATCATCATGAGATGATTCAGTCTAATTCACAAAGAATTAAAATAAAATAAGTCTGTATCTAGGCTGCTTCAGAAGGGCACACTTGAAGTCAACCAGCCTAAGGAGCCCCGGGAATTGAATTCAAGTGCAGAAACTCAAAGATGCAAACATCTATCTGGACCTTGTATTCAGTGGGGAGGAGGGATATCACCTCAGGAAGGATATTTGGAATAAGCAGAGTCTGCAAAAAGTGGGATAAATGGTCAGAACAGCCCAGAAAGCTAAGAAATTTAAGAATAAAGTGAGAATTGCTAAACATTAAGACGTGTTAGACATTGCAACATTTAAGAAAAATAACAAAAGAAATAGAGAACAAGGACAGAAGCGGGGTGGCTAGTATGCAGTGAGGGGTGCAATGTGGGCCACAAACTGAGTAAATACTGGGTGTGTCTACAGGAGATGCTTTACTGCACAATAGACTAATTTACTGCGTAGTAAAGTGTCACTATTTATCCATATGCCAAGCTACTGCATTATAGGCTAATGTGCAGTTATCTACTACCTGAAAATACATGTAGTAGTAGATCAAGTGTACATTAGCCACTGTGCAGTAGTGCATGTGCAGATGCTGGCCAGGAGCATTTGCTCTGGGCCAGTCCAGGCACCAGGGGGCCCACTGCTGCCAGGCTAAGCCCCATGTGGCAGGAGCTGTGCTGGCTGCAGGGGCAACTGTCTCCCTGCCACATAGGGACAGGGACTGTCCTGATCACCACATGGCTGGGAGAGCTGTCCTGGCAGCCAGGACTGCTGCATCCCAGCCAAGTGGGACTCAGGATCCCAATAGCTACATGACCGAGAGAGGTGTCCCCACATGGCCAGAAGAAACATCCTCACCTGGCAGAGACAGCCATGTGGGGATGGGAAGGGTCCTCTCCCAGTCATGTGGGGATCAGGACCCTCCTGATTCCCATATGGCTGCCAGGCAGCACCCCTCTCCCAGCCACTTGGGTCCAATCCCCACGTGGCTGGGATTCAGCAGTCCCAGCTGCTAGGACAGCTTTTCCCCTACACGTGGTGATTGGGACCAGCTCCCTGCCCTTTGCCAGCCGGGAGCTGGCACCTCGGGGAGCCTGGAGCTCCCCCTGGCTGCTGCAACAAGGCAGAGCAGGGCAGGGGGGAGGGGGCACAGGGACATCCCTTGTCTCACCTGCTCCAGTTGGGAGCAAATTTGCCAGCACACATGTAAGACTTTTCCCCAGGTGCAATTTACTACTCCTTTTTTAATGTGCAGTAAGTGCATTTATAGCACATGTAGATGCACCCACTTCTCATTTTGCAGTAAGGAAAGTTAGGCTGACAGTGGAGCCAAAGGCAGGGTGAGAGGGTATGGAAATGGAAATGACCACGGCTGAATGGGAAACAGAATACTAAGAGCTCAATGTGCCCATGTAGGGGTGGGGGCTTGGCAGTCTGCATCCTGGAATTCTGAAAGACTCAACACCCACAATCACAGGTCTGGGAGCAAGGATTTGTAATTAATCTATCAAATCAAGAATTGTATCCTATGGCTAGAAAATAAATAGTGCCTGTATTTATTGAGAAAGGAGTGACCTGGGCAACTAGAGGCCTGTTTAGGTTGAGATTCTGCCCAAGTCAAAGGGCTAGTTGTGTTAGCATGGTTAAAACAAGCCAGTTTCCAGTCAGCAGCACACAAGGGAATGATGTGGCTAGTATCACTGCCAGCTCCTTTTAATTTCCCAGCCACAGAAACCTGGTATCTATTTATAGCTAAGTCAACTGTTGGCAGCTTTTGGCACAACTCCACAGCAGGGCTCAAATTCACACTTTGAGCAAGACACCTTTACAGTTTCATCAGCACATCTGTTAGTCTGGCCTTAATAATATGAAGATGTTTTAATTAATTTTAATCGTTGCATTTTGAATTAATTTTGAAGACTAAAAATTAGTTATATGGAAAATGGGAAAAATTACAATACGAGTTTACAAAAGTTTAAACATTCCATCCTGCATCTTCACTAAGATAGCAGTCTTTCTAGACCAAGAACATGTAGTAGAGCTCATTTGTCTGGACTTCAGAGAAGCATTTGAAAGAATGTCACCTAGGAAATTATTAGCTAAACTGAAAGCAATGAATACTATACAAGAACTGTTGGGTGAGTAAGGACCTGATTAAAGGGAAGATGACAGCTGGTAGCATTGAAAGGGGAAATATTGGGCTGAATAACAGAAGGGAGTGCCTCCAGGATCGGTCTTGAGACTGAAATTATTTTCTTTAATGACCTTGGCACAAATAGCAGGAGTGTGTTATCAATAAATTTCATTAACAAACTAATACTGATTGACCCAGTGCAGAGTACACCTTGGCTTAGTCTGCCCCCTTTCCTGCCTACACACAAAATAGACCTGTCCTCATCTCCAGTCCCATCTCCCCAGATCACAAAACAGGGATTCCACTCACTCCCAACCCTAGTGCTCCACACACAATATGGTCCCTCAACTAAGGTGACCACCCGTTCCTAATTGGGCAGGACAGTCCCAAAATTTAAAGGTCAAATCCTTGTCCCAGGCTGCTTGACTCCTGGACAGCATTTGTCCTGGGTTTCCCAGTAGCATGCAGGGAGCCAGGTTTTCCATTTGCTGTGGAAAACTGTGGGAAACAGCAGGTTTCCCCTTTCAGCCTGCAAGGGGCTGCTTGGGGCTAAGGGAAGCAAGACATGGGAGGAGCCACATGCATGTGTGCACTCACGCATGTGGCCAGCAACACAGCCCCAGGCAGCAGGGGAGAGCAGCTCCCCCAGCTGCCTACAGATAAGTCTGGGGTGGGGAGGCAGATTGAGGTCCCCATGGTGAGGGAGGGAGTGGGGCAGGGTTAGCAGCTGAGGCTGGGGCTGGGGATGCTACCCAGCCGGGGTGGTGCATGGGGCCCAAGGTAGGAACATGCAGCTGCAGGACCCAGCCAGAGATTGGGATAGAGTCATGGGTGGTTCATTCAGTGGCGGGGCAGGGAGCAGCTCCCCTCTGCTGTGTGCAGTCCCAGGGAAAAAGACATGGAGGGGGTGTGTAGCCACCCCCCACCCCCTCACCCCCATCGGGCTAGGCTCAGCTCTGCTCCGTCTGTGCTTGGGGTGGGAGGGAGGTGGAAGGCAGGCATGTGTCCTGCCTTCTAATTTAGAAATGGTCACCCTACCCTCAGTTCTTGACTCTCTCATTTCCACACACAACATGGACCTCCCCCCATATCTGACCCAGACACACCCCACACACAATGTGGATCCCACTTGACCCTAGCCTCTCCCAACAAAAAATCCAGGCCTCTTGCTGCACAGTAGAGTAGCCAGTCACACCAGTTCTGGGAGAAGTGTCCCTTCTCCACTCACCACACAGATGTGAAGAACAACAGCACTTTATTCCTTCCATGTTCTCAGGGTGGCTAAGCTGCCATTACCTGGAGAGTTAAGCTTCCACTGGGGATACAAGAACACCTCTGACCGCCTGTGCCAGACCTGTGCTTGGTGCAGTGTGCAAAAAGGTGCCACCTTCCACACAAGGAAGGTCATGGGGGCCCAGGCAGGTTCACACACACATGCACAGTCAGTCTCAGCAAAAGTTGCTGGTAAACAATCTAGAAAATTGGCAGAAGTGTTGGACCAAAATACCAGTTATGCAGGGACAGGGCTGTCTGGGTGTATCGGTCAGGGTGTGAGGTCATCATTCATGTCAGAATGCAGGAGTTCAACATTCAGGCCAGGTGTGGAGCCATCTGGGACCAGCAGTTAAGAGATTAAGGGAGCATTAGGGTTAGGGTACAAAAGGCAGTATTTAGGTCGGGGCACAGCAGTTTAGCAATAGTGTCAGGTATGGAGCCATTAGGACATAGGGGTAGGGGACAGTGTTAGGGCTGATGTGTGAGGGTAGCATTCAGGTCAGGGCTCAGCATAAGAATCGGGTATGGGGTTACCTGGAGTCATAGAGTGATGGCTGTATTTGGGTCAGGGCAAAGGGACCAGGGGACTGTTAGGGTCGAGCATAGAGATCAGGGGATTGTTAAGACTGGGGTGTAGTAGTCAGGTGGTGAAACCAGGGTTTGGGTCAAAGTGCAGCAGTAAGGGCAGTATTGGGTCAGGGCACAGGGTCTCTGTATTACCATCAGGTGAGAGATCTGGAATTCAGAGTGGGACTGCACTTGTGTTAAGGCAGCTCTAGTCCAGCTCCATGTAGGCAAGGAGGCAGGGACCATTAAGATTAGAAATGGAGGTGTTGGGAGCAGAGGGCAGAGGCAGGGTTCAAAATCAGTGTCCAGGTGTAGGTGTTCAGAGTCAACCTGAGGCCTGGCCATATCTGCATCCTGGGGGCTCTGCCAGGCTTCAAGGGTGCTGTGAAGAATGGTAAGTTGGCTCAGAGGAGGAGGCGCTAGCATTGGAGGAGTGTGCTGCTCTTGTGCTGTGTGGTAAGTGTTTCCTTGGACTCCTCCCAAGCAGCAGCTTGAGCTAGGCAGCTCACTTCCTGTAGCCCACTTCCCCTCTGTAAGGCACAGCAGAATCCAGTGTCCTGTGCTGGTGCTCTGCCCTCAGCGTGACATCATCCGCACAAACTCTGCCAGAGAGTCAGGGACACCATCAGAAAAGAACTCAGGAGTCTCTACCCCCAGCCTCCCCTGCTCGAACCCAATGGACCCTACTCCCCTTCCCCAGAAGGACCAAGAACCTGAGAATTCAGGCACCTAGCCCCCCTGCTCTGACCCACTGGACCTCAATTCCTCCCAGAGAATCAGGTGAAGTGGATGGGCTGGGAGGTTCCCCTACCTTCAAAGTCGACCAGGCCATCACCATTGAGATCCACGTCCTTGAGGATCTCATCCACCTCACGGTAGTTCAGCTGCTGCCCCAGCAGCTTGCGCATGGCCTCCCGAAGCTCTGCCATGCTGATCTGCCCATCTCCATTGGTATCGAACTGTGGGGAGAGCACTGCTAGCCAGCCCCAGCACTGCCCTGCTGCTTGCCTCTATCATTCGGGGCTGTCTTCCCCACTGGCTACTGCTTCTATGCCAACCTTGCTGCCTGCCTCTCAGTTCTTGCCCCACCACCAGCCACTACCCTCCACTGCTCCATCCTCCTTCCCCAACTGGCTACACCAATGACCCAATGCTGGGCCCAGTTCTCGAACACCATTGGTGCTGCTGACAGAGCCACCACCCACACCAGCCATCTGTCCCCAGCCATCTACACCCTTACCCACCCGACCCAAGCCCTGCTACCTACGTCCTGGTCCCCTGGCCCCTCATGCTAGCCCCACATTGTGACTGCCTACAACCCCACTGAAGTCACTTGCTTCTCCACAGCTGTCCCATTCACCCTTACCTCTCTGCTGGTCTGTCCCTTGCTCCAAAGGCATCCACCAGTTATTCCTCTGCCACGACCGCCTGCCCCTAGCTCTATTGCCTGGTCTCAATGCCCACACCCTCCCCACATGTCTTGTAGCCCCCATGCCTTCCCAACAGGCCCAGCTGGGGCCTTCACCAAGCCACTCCAAGGACAAGTGGTGCTGCTGGGAGCCCTGCCCCTCACCTTGGTACTGGGCCAGGACCTCACCTCACGGAAGGCATCGCGCAGCTCCTTGATCCCAATCATGTCAGCTGTCTCCGCCAGCATCTTTGGACCCATCAGCTCCACAAAGTCATCAAAATCCACCTTCCCCCCAGCTGCCAGGCAGGAAAACATTACTGGGGTTTCAAAGGAGGTAGGCCCTTGGGTGGGGTGCAGGAAGCATTAGCCCCATGGGATGTGGGGAATGGACTCTGAGCAGGAAGGTTACCACCAGCACAAAATCCATATGCCCCAGTGCTGGGCTGTGTGAGGTTAATGGGCACCAATGGGCCAGGGCAAGGCTCTGAGAGACCCAACGGGGACTGGGACCGGGCCCGGGCAGGGCTGGATCAGACCCCATAGGACTCACCCCAGGGTAGGGTGGGTCTCATTAGCTTAGAAGGGAGCATGGTCCTGGGGCATCAGGCACAGCTCCAGTTGGATGGTGCTGAGCAGTGGGTGCATTCTGGGAGCAGAAATGCTTGGTGGGCTTGGCAGGGGCACGTACAGATCTGCTGGGACAGCTCGATGAGCTCCATCTCAGTGGGCATGTAGCCCATGGTGCGCATGCACTCGCCCAGGTCCTTGTAGCTGATGAAGCCATCACGGTCTTTGTCGAATTCCCGGAAGGCCTGCTTCAACTCTGCGGGAAAGGAAGGTGCTGACAGCCCTGGACATGGGCCTGCCCCTCAGCCAGGAGGAAGCCCGGTGCCCACTGTCAGGACTCCTGCTCAGTCTCTGACAGGGACACAGGGCTTCAAATCAAGTCCCCTGAAACTGTCTCATGGCCTATCTGCACCCACCCACCAGGGAAGAAGCATGGAGCCCTGGGAGCTGGTAATAAGTTGGGGCTGCTGAAATGGAAAGGTCCCTGCCCTGTCCCCACTCCCTTAGCCACACATTACCCCTTAAACCTTGACTGGGGACAGAACCGCCTGGAGAGGAAAGGTCCTGCACCCTGTTCTCTGTGCAACATTTTTCCCCAGACATGTCCCCCATGGTCCTGTCTTCTCCTTTACCTTCAATCTCCTCTGGCCGCAGATCTCGGTCCTAAGGGAGAAGAAATAGAAGCAGTCAGGAAGTGGCAGGTTCTATGATCCCTTTCTTCCCCCCAGCCACATGTTCTGATGAACCAGCTCCACAGCCTCACTTTATGAACCCCAGGCCATGCTGTGGCCCTGCTATAAAGCCACATTACACTAGGTGCAAGGCTGTTGCTTTTGGTAGTTGTCAGGGATGGAGTAGCTATGGGAATGGGAGGTTGTGCTGCAGGGATGAAAACGCAGGATGGCAGAAGATCAATGCTGTATGGAAGGAATTGTGGGAAGTCTATGGGGCTCTCCAACAGCATGATGATGGCAGGTGGGACGTGGTGGCAGCATGGTGCCCAAAGGTAGGGCAGCAGTGTATGATGCTGGGATCTGGGTGTGGCAGGGCAGGCAGGACGGCAGTCAAGAGACATTAGCTGGAGGGGCTGGCAACACAAGGGCAGTTCAGGACACAAGGTAACAGCATAGGCAAGTAATGATGCCTATGAGGCTGGGGGAACCAGGTGTGCATAAGTATGCAGGTGTGCATACAAGCCAAATAATGGGACAGTGACAGTGCAGGATGTGGAAAGGTGGTAGGCTCTAGAGGCATACATATGATTTTGATGGTAGGGTCAGGTAGGTGGGAGATGGATTTGAGCAGACAGTGGGGATTCACAGGGATGCATGTAGATAGGGTGATTGGGTTGCAGAGGCAGCTGTTGGGCTAGCAAGGAAGGCAGCTGTATAGGTATACATATGAATGGGATGGTGGGCTGTGGGACATGGTAAATGAGCACAGCGGTGCAGGAAGGCATACAGGCAGACATAAACTGTGGGGTGTGATCAGAGAAGCAGCAGGCTAAGTTGAGTGGTGAAGCAGAGCAGTGGCACTGAGGGAGTTCAGTGGGGGCAAGCAGGCACAATGATGCAGACAGGTGCATAGTCATATGTACATGCTGGACAATGAGTCAAGGAGACAGTAGTAGGCAAAGCAATGTGGGCAGGTGCACAGGCATACAGATGTGTTGGGTGAGGCAAGTCCACGGGTAGTGCAGGTATGTTCTTGGTGGTGGGTCAGAAAGGTGGCAGGTGGGCAGCTGTACGTACAAGTTGGGTGATGGCGATGCTCTGCCGCAGGAAGATGCAAGCTGGCCCCACCAGCCCATGCAGGACCGAGTAGCTCTGCAGTGGCGGGGACTGTGCAGCATCAATCAAGTCCTCAGGGTCGTAGAGGCCGGGTGCTGGGGCACCTGAGCGCTGCTTACTGTCCTAGGGCAGGACAGAGCTGGCAATTAGCAGCAAGCAGCAAATTGCAGCCTGAGACCCAAGAGATGGGGGTGGAGGGGGCTGTACTGAGAGTTGCATGTAGACTGAAAGAGGCAAGAGGCCCAAGACCAAACAGTGAATGAGCACTACCATGTCAACACACCCAGCACCCAACAACTGTGACCCACCACCCACATGACTGGCACCAACCCACCACAAAGCATCAAGACACCAGCAGTGCCCAGCCCCATGTCCAGCAGCAAGATACACATTGCGCCAACACGCACAGTGCTAACACATATCTGGCAGTGATGTATGTGCATGGGATCACATGCACCCAGAAATACACCTGGAACCAACACACACACACTGCTGGATCCAGCCCTAACACATTAATTCAGCCTTGCCCTACCCCTTCAGCATACCATGATCCTGCACCCACCTCCCACTCACTTGTACAATGCAGGAAGGAGTTCCCTGGGGCAGACGTGGAGCTTGGGCCATAGGTGGGGGAAGTTAGAAATCAGTGAGCTGCTGTGGGACATGTTCAGGATGGCAGTAGTCCAGGAGCAACAAATGGGGGCAGTAGGCCCCAAGCCAAGCACAGACCTGTAAGAGGGCCTGGGATCCTTGAACATCCCTTCCCCGTGGAGTTAGAGTGCCTTGTGAGTAGATCATGGACATAAGGGGCTGGGCCTTGGCTCTAGCAGGGAAGACTTTGGTATGAGCTGCCCCAGATAGACTCTAGGCATTGACAGGCTCCCTGGGAAGACGATCATATCACAACTCCCCCACCCCATAGTCTACTCCCAGTAAGTAAAGAGGCTCACTGGCCTGTCACTGATCACAGCAAAACTCCAACACCAGCCCCAGGAAATGGGTCCTCAGGACTCTGCCCCAGTCCTACCTTCCCTATAACCAGCTGCCAGAAAGAACAAGCCCTGTGGCACTGCACAGAGATTGTCTTTCCCCTGGCCATGGGAGAAGCTGGGCTGGTACTTGGACAGTGGCCCCATGAGTGCTGGCCTGGGATGGCTCCATCCTGGCCTTACCTTAGAGAGTCTCCTCTCAGGGGTCTTGGTGCAGTTGCCCATGATGTGTGGGCCCCGCCGTGCCAGAGGGCATGCCTGTACAGGCAGCGTAGGGCTGGGGCTGGCGCTGGCCCTGGCCTGCTGCAGTCCCTGGGGCTGGTGTTCTCACCGGGGCCGGCCAGCCGGGGATGGGTTTTTTATAGTAACACTGGCTTGTGGCTGCCTGGGGATTTGAGGTTTTTATTGAATATCTCTGGATATGCAGGGCGCAGGGAGGGGGGTAGGACAAACACACACAAGCATGCTCTCTCTCTCTCTCTCTCTCTCTCTCTCTCTCTCTCACACACACACACACACACACACACATACACACACACATGCTCACAAACACATAATCCCTAAGATTACTCTCCACTCAGGCTGCTCCAGACATGGGGAGACACCTGGCAGCTCCCCAAATCACCTGACATGCCCTGCCCTGGCATAGCCAGAACATTCACACTGTCCTGTTCCCTCCTTGGCCTCCTGCTCCCCACCCTCCTGCCCTCACACCAGCTTGCCTGAGCGAGGCAGGCGCCTGCTCTGGGGTGCTGCTCCCTCAGCCTGCCCAGCTGCCACACATCCCTAATCTCCTGCAACAATCACAAGGAATGTACAAATCTCTCCCGATGCTACCCATGTCCTGAGCACAGGCAGATTATCCCATACTCGGGGAAGAAGGGCCAAAGCAAGGCTGGCCTCTACCCAGAAAATGTGAGACTGCAGCTGGTAAGACTCTGAAGAAAGCGGGGAGGGGGGGTCGGGACAAGGTGCGGGAGGCTTTAAGGACAGGGCCGCTATAAATGGACATCCTGGTGACTCCGACCCTGGACTTTCCTAACAGGGGGTGTGGGGAAAGGGAACAGAAGTGCTGGTCATGGAAGGAGCTCCAGTTCCTCCAGCACAACAGGGAAATACTCCATCACTGTTTTTCTGTACCCAGGGCCTGCTGAGCAGCCACAGGTACATGAGAGGGTGTAGGGCCCACAGTGCTTTTCCCCCCTGCTATATGCATGCTCAAGGTCTGGTGTCCATCCCAAAGTCTCCTCATTCTGGGGGAGCTTGTGGGGGCCTCTGTGGCTCTGGGATCCTGCACTGCATGAGCCATAGGGGTTATGCTGGACACCCCGGGGCCTGCATAATCCCTATGTGTGGCACTTACAGGGGTGGGAAAGACCTCACTCACTCTGAGCCCCAGATGTGTACCTGCTGACATTGCTGCAGCCTATCCAGCCCAGATAGGTTTGGTTCAGCCCAGCCTTGGAAACCTTCACCAGTCATACTGCAGCCAGGCTCTGCCGCTGGCTGGAAGTGCCCCTCCCTCCCTCCGTGACACCATCTGCTACTCCCTGCCCTGCTCCTCCCATCAGTCCAGGTGCCGTGACCTTGCCGTCCCCACCACCTGCTTGCCCCCGTGTGTCCAGTCACCTGCCCAAAGACGGAGCTGAGCAGCAGCACCATGTCCTCTGTGCTCAGGGCTCTCTCTCCAGAGCCTGCCCCGGCCTTGCCTGATGGCTCTGCCTTGTTCTTTCGGCTACAGGTTCCACGCAGGGCCCAACAGGGCAGGGTTTCTCCTGCTGAGGCAGCGCAGACACCAGCCTTGGGCCCCACTGGCCTCAACTGCTCCAGGCACCACTGCTCATCCTTGCGGCTGCGGATGCCCCTCCTGCGCCAGGCCTTCTTGTTATCTGATGGCAGGCGGGAGCCGCCTGAGCGAGGCAAATGAGGGGGCCACAGCTCGGGAGCCTCGCTGCTCAGTCGCTGCGTCTCACGGAAGAAAATGAACATGCCGTGGGGCAGCTGGGAGGCAGCCCACCTCCTTCTGCCACTCCAGCCACACCACACTTCCTCACACCTTCACCTCCTGCAGACCCTTTGTCCCCTTAGTGCTATTGCCCACTTCTTCCTCTTCCTTCTGCTCTCTCCAGCCCCTGCAGCCCTCCCTCACGTCTCTTTTTCCTCCTTCTTCCACTGGGCCCTCCAACTCTCCCCACAATCCTCCTGCCACGTCCCCTTGTTGCCTTCCTTTCTATACTGCTCCTCTTCACTTCTCCTCTAGCTTGGCTCCCTTGTGTCTTCTGCTGCTGTGTTCCCCTATCTCTGTGCACGGCTGGGCTGGAGTGGCTCCTCTGCAGCCTGCTCCGGTTCTCTGATGACTCTTTTCCAGGGCAGCACCACCTCCCTCCCCCTCCGAATCAGGTTCCCTCATTGCTGGGAGTGTGATTGCAGGGGATGGGGGAAACTGGAGCTGAGGGGTCAGACACAAGACCGTGATAATGTAATCAGGTAAAACAACCCTGCACAGCCCGAAACTGGAGAGCGCATGGTCTGGCTAAAGGATGAGCCAAGAAATGCATTGCAGCCATACCTGCCCCAGCTTCTTCCAGCAGGAGGCCCTGTGGGGGACAGGGCAGAAGTGCTGGCTGTGGGAAGAGCTCCCCCTAATTCTAGACCCAGCAAAGGAAGTTGAGGAGGACCCTAGAGCAGGTGCATTGCTGGTTGTGGGGGAGCTCCTGACTACTCCAGCCCTGGAGTCTTCCAGCAAGGGGCAATATGCGGTAATGAGGCAGGAGCACTGGCTACAGTGAAGGCTCATTTTCCTGCTCTGCTCTGCTCTGGTACAGGGTCTCTGGCTGTAAGTTGTAGACTGTGGGATGTCCCCAAGGAGATGTCCCTAGCTGGGGGAAGGGTGTCGTGTGATGGCAGGGTGTGGGTGAGCAGGGAGGAGGGTGTTCCTGCCAGCATGTGGCTAAAGGGGGCTCTGATTTCAGGCCTTTTGTGCATCAGTAACCCAATTCTGCTTATCCAATACGGAGAAACCTGAGATAGTAGGCACTGGTCCAGCCCTGCCCCGTCCCCCTTCTCCTCCCCACCAACCTTTCCCACCTAAGTCTGCTTTTTTCTATGATCACTCATTCTCTCCTGTGGTCCTCTCCTTCCCAGTCTAATGATGCTGGGGCAGATGCTGCTGGGTTAGCAGGAGGCACTCAAAGCATGCAGTTTACCACTAAGCAGACTGAACCTTGCTGTCTGCCCCACTGCTCTGTACACCTCCTGCTTGGCCTGGGCACTATGCCCACCCCACATAGTCTCATGGTTTATTCAAGCCAGAGGCTGCTGATTCCCCAAGGCTGTAAACAGAGCTGTCCTCAGAGCAAGGGCCATGGCTGTGGCAGAACACCCTGTCCATTCGTTTGTCTGAGGCTGTTCCTATGTCCTGCCTGCAGTTTGTCTATGCCAATCCTGGAATTGCAACCTGTTGCTGGGAGTCCAGGAGAAATCTAGGGGTCACACCCTGACAGTCTATCAGCATGAGGGTACTCTCAGGACGTACCTGCTGACCATGCAGGTTTGCAGTTGTCCAGAGCTAAGTATGACAGCAAGTGGCTGGCCCTGCCATCCTGCCATCACACAAGCCACCTCCCCAACAGATGCTATCCAACAGTGATGAGCAGCATAGTTACTGCATTACTATGCTGAACCCAGTAGTCCAGGCAAGGGTCTGTGCAGCACACAGCAGGATGGAGAGCTTCTCTTATGACAGTGCTGCTCCAGCTGGAAAGGAGAAACACTAGGCTAATTAGCTACCATTGCCACGTTCTCTATACTCACAGGCAAGGCAGGAAAGTGACTGGAGTGTCTCAGTCTGCCTTGTCTGTCCTATGAGGGTCTTGGTGGGGGTGGCTGGGGCCTACATGGGTACAAGCCAGACCTAGCTGCCTTTGATTCAAGGTCTCCTGGCTGGATCTCAGTAGTCAAGAAAGGCTCCCCAGCTTTAGGACAGGGCCCATTGCACCACAAGAGCATCTCCCACAGCAGGTACAGTATCTGCCAGGGTCCACATGCCACTGGAGCCAATGAGGGGCAACCCAGAACCCCGGTACTGAGGAATCTAAGGATGCACCCTGGTAGAGAACACAGGCCAGGGCCAACAAGGGGTGGGGGGACCTAATAGCATCAGCAGAACTTATAGGCAGAGCATACACTGGAAGTTAGTGACAGCTGTAGGAGGGTGCAGCTAGCAGCGGCAGGACTGTGCAGCTGTGTTGGCTACAAATGTCCAACTCAGGATCCTTAAAATTCTAGTTTATTAGGCAGATTGAAACACTGTAATCATAAACCTTGGGGCTGGTCCCCACACACACACACACACACACACACATGAACACACACAGTAGTAGGCTACAGAGTCAGGTATACCTATCCTACAAGCGCTGGAGTCTGTTGTTGAGGCTTCTTTCACCGTGGTGTTATCTTCCAGAAGGGGGTCGCTGGCTGGTCCTTCTGGCTGGACAGGTTGGGTGCTGGTTAAGTTGGAGATCAAGAGGGCGCCACTGAGGGGCACTTTTCACTGCCTTTTATCTGTCCCTGGCAGACTTTGGTGACTCCCCAGTTTTCAGGTTTGCCCAATCCAGGGGTCATTGACCCTCGTGGGACTTCTCCCCCCTCGGTGGCTACTGGACAGCATCTGTCAGCCCCAGGGGTCGTCCGCATGTACGTGCAGGTTTGGGAGTCCGTTGATGAATTTAGAATAGGGCTTTGGGAGTGGTCGAACTGGAGATATTCAGCCCAAAAGTTGGTCTCTGGCGTTGATTAACTCAGGCCAGGGCTTCTAGCCCTTGATCAGTGACGTTTAGATATTTCCCGGTTGTTACATTGTCTTCTATTGAGTTCTTCCCTTGGTTGATCTGCAGCTTCCAGGTGATACTTGCTGCCTGCTACTATGTTACACATTCAATCACTGATTCACTCGCTCTTTCAGAGGCCAGCCTAATACAGGGAAGGGCAATTTGATTCCTGCTCTTGTTAACATTGTTACAATGTATAATTTACTTATGAAACTAAACCTATTCAGTTGAAAGTTGAAAGGTGAAGAGTATAAAATATAAACTACAAATGCCATGGCACACAAATAGATAAAAATACCAAACTACAAGGGGAGATACAAAATGCACACATACAAATTTTAAAATCTTAAAGTGAAAGAGAGAAGAAGGAAGAAAAGGTAGAAAAAGAGAAACATATCCAAAGAGGGGAGAGCAAATGCAGGCAGGAGGAAAAGGGGGCTTTCTGCTACAGCAGCAGCAACCATAGAAATCAGGTCAGTCAGGGGAAGTGGCAGGGGAACAGAGAGCAGCCAGCACCCTGGAGGGAGGGGGAAGCACAGAGCATGTGGACAGGAGAGGCACAGCTCCAGGCCACACAACTCCCTACAGTCCCTGCCCCACATTTGGTGCAGACAGGTGAGAAGCCGCTGCTGCTGACGGAAAGAGGCAAAGTGGAGACTGAAGATGAAATGCATGACAATGGAGAACAATGCAGTGAAGAGTCCTCCAACATGGAGAATATGGAGGACATGGGTGAGCAGGAGGAGAAGGCAGTACTGCTTCTGCAAATGCTGCTTACCTGGGCATCTCGGCTGCACCACTTGATATGTATAAGAATGATGACAGACTATTCAATGGCAAGGTGTGTTACTGCTTTAACAGCAAGAATAATAGCGATAAAAAGAAGATCCAGATACCCAGAGGATGTAGAATACCCAGAGGGAAGTGAAGAAGTGGAGGATGGCTGGGCACTGTTGAGAAACCTGAGGAGGACCAGCATCCGCATGGTGTGGGCCCACGACAGCAGCTTGGACTGATGAGAGCAAATCACCCTGATGACTTGGAACAACCAGCAGTGGCAGGAGATGTCCTGAATGAAAAGGGAGATATTCCATCATATTGTCTCAATGTTGGGGCCCCATATCACAAGGCAGGACACTAACATGCATCGGGCCATCCCACCAGACAAGAGGGTTGCAATGGCCATCATGAATCTGGCCAGCCCATCCAGCCTCCGCTGCATTGCAAACCAGTTCAGCGGGGTTGCCTGCACAGCCAGGTTGGCAACTCATGAGGTATGTCACCTGCTAAAGAAGATTGCTTCAAACAGAATTATCCGCCTGGCGAATCCACAGCAAGTCATAGATGGCTTCAATGCCAAGGGGTTCCCAAACTGCATGGGGGCTTTAGACAGCACTCACATCCCAGTGCTGTGCCCTGGCAGGTGGGGGAGTGGGGGGGGAGGTAGCTTTCACAAACAGGAAAGGATATCATTCCATGATCCTGCAAGCCCTGGTGGACCACCGGGGCTGCTTCATGAACATTTACACCAGGTGGGCTGGCAGCGCTCATGATACACGTGTGTCTGCTTGGCCTCATGGAAAAAGGACACTACGTACCCAGCATGGAGGACACAGTGATCTGCGATTATATTAGTGGACACTGCCTATCCCCTAAAGCTCATGAAGCCTTACAGAGGGAACGTTACCAACCCACAGAAGCTGGTTTTTAACTACCGTCTGAGCAGTTGCAGGATGGCCATGGAATGTGCATTTGGCCGACTGAAAGGACGATGAAGGGCACTTATGTGCCGGCTCAAGATGGAGCAAGAAAATATCATGGCCTTTGTAGCAACAGCCTACTTGCTGCACAATATCTGTAAGAGCCGTGGAGAGGTTTGCAAGGAGTTGTAGGAAGAAGAAGCATGACAGGCAGTGGCCAGACAACAGAGATGTGTCTAGCCAGCAGCACAGGGACCGAGGAGAAATCCTCAAGGAGAGGCTGGTCGGGCAGCCTTTGTGTGTGATTGTCTATTGTCTGGCAAGATATATTGCTGGCAACAACACCTTGGAGTGCTTTGTTCTTTCTCTTGGTTATGTTAAAATAAATTAATTTACACTTTAAATCTGTGTCTGTACACAGGGGTGTGCAGTGTTAAGGACGGGAGACAGAGGGGAGGACGGTCAGGGGGAGTGGGAGGAAATCTGGACTGGGCTAGGGGTTTGCTGCTTCCAGACTGTCAGTGGTTTGGGGGAGGTATTACACACCATCACCTACATCTGAATCTGCGCCCCCCCCCTTTCCTCCCCCACCATGGGTGAGAAGATTAACTGTACCTCTTGGCAGGCTAGGCAGGTGTGGGACCAAGCCAAACAGCAACCCACATTTTTAAAAAGATTACATAAACATTTCAAAAACAATTCACAACACACCTCCAAAAGCTGCATGTGGCACTACACAGATTGATGATGTACCTGGGCAGGGAAGGGGAGGGTTCCAATGGGAGCCCCCACTGGAAACTGTATGAAGATCAATGAGCTCAGGAATGCTGGGAAATGTAGTCCCAAAAAAACGGGCGAAAAAAGCCTGAAGAGCTCACCACCACCATCAACAGCAATTGCCAATCAACTGGGTGGCAACAAACACCCACCCACCCGCTATGCTAAACCCTGAACATTTTATGATATAATAGCAGTTATAGCAGTTATAATAAATAAAAGAAAAAAACATATATTTGTAACATAGTGGGATGGGAAGGGAAAGGAATAGGAGGTGAGGATTCATGTGTCTTGTCTTTGGGATGGGGTCTTTGGGATCGCATACTGACGGAGAGAGACCAGACTGACGGAGCATAGGCAGGTGCAAGTGACAACGATTTTGGGGTGACCATGACTGTGCCCAGGGAAGACCCCCAGTGAGAGTCCAATGAGAGTCCAGAGGCAGGGACTGGGGAGCCTCCTGCTGTAATACATTAGAAAAGACATTACAGGGGGTAAACTGGTATTTGACTCCCCCTACTGAAATCTGCAGGAAATGACACACGAGACTTAACTGGTTCTTAAACAACGTGCCATGCAAACACAAGCGCCGTGTCGTGCAAACACAAATGCACCGCACTAAAAAGCCACGTTAAAATTTTCAGGTGCACCACATTAACACCCATAGCCCTCTACACATGTCCTAAGAGGCCAGCATGGGAGGAGGGTCTCGTTTAACAGGGAGCACTGGCTGCAAGGTTACCCAAGTGGCCCACATCTGCAGCAGCTGTTGTGGTAATGGGGATGTGACCAATCTGGAAGCTGGGTTTCAGTGCCTAGCTGCTGGAGCTGTGGTATTTACCATCAAGGTCCAGTTCTCCAAGCCAAGGGTGGGAACCAGAAACTGGGAGCCTTGGAAGGAGGGACAGTAGCTGAGAGACAGAGAACACTGAGCAATCTGTGCCCCGGGCCCAGGAGCAACCCTAAAATCAAGAGGGTAAAGAGGCGGTGTCAGTGGGTGGTACCCTGGGAGACCAGCTCTGCAAGAAGCAGATCCATGGTGATCACCACTGCCGAGAGGTGGTCTGAGCACCATCTCTGTCCAAGGGAGAATGGGCTCTGCTTCAACCAGGATCACTTTCCTGGTCAGCTCCTGGTCTCACTCCTCGGCTGGGGCCCAAGGAGCATGGCCAACTAAATAAGGCTGGCTGTGAGAGCTTGGAGCAGTCCAGGCAGGCCATTCTACTTCATCTGGGGTGACCCCTGAAGCATATAGAAGCAAGTTCTGAATAGTAGTGTAACATGAGGTAAGCAAACACAGAATGGGCCCCGGGCACTGCCTAAGGGAAAGAGTACCTGAAAGATAGGGAGGGGGTGCTGCACCTCCTGCAACACACTCCACCTGTACAGAGGGCTGCAGGAAGCAGCTGGCACAGCAGTGTGTGTCATGTAGAGTAAGGTTTTCTGGGAATCATAGTTCTGTAAAGGAGCAGTGGAGTTTGCTGCTACTGGGGGGAAAAACTGACCCCATGTTTTGCCACCAAAATCAGCATTTTTTTCTTTGTTCTTTTGACATGGGCTTTGGTAACAAAAATGTGAATGAAAGCCACCCCTCCCTCTAGCAGCAGCAAACTTCACTGCCACTCTATAAAACTAGGATTCCCAGAACCCCTTGCATTCCATAACACATGCTCCTCCACACTGCCTCATGCTGAAGCCAAAAGGACAGGGGAAGGGGAGAGGGGGCTGCCCCAGGTGCATTCTTCAGATATTACATCTTTGGTTCTGTATGTTTAAAGGGCTGGTGACATATACCAAGACGTGGATGAACAAGCACTGCTGTGCAAGGGGCCATGGTGCAGGTGGATGTAAATGCAGCCTGAAGGGGAGAGAAGACATTTCTGAAGTGGCCCCCTCATTCTTGAAATGTGGTTAGTGGAGTGAAAACCAAAGATTTCCTGCATGTGATCAGCAGGCATGTTACAAGGAGACCCCAATGAGCTGGGCCTAGCTGTTGAGCTCAGAAAGAGGAAGGACCTGGTCAACACACCCCAGCTGAGGGCCACAGGAGCCAGAAATTGTTCTTCCATTGTGGTGGCAATGGTGGCAGGGTTTGGGCTGACTGTGACAGCAGCAGTCTTGTGACCCCCTAAAAGGGTGCTCAGGGCTGCTGCCCCACATCTACCCCTCATTACACTACTGGGACCAGGCCATCCCACCCACATCCTACCCATTTGTACCAGTGAGCAGGCTCCAACCTGGGGATGCACCAGTGATGCTGCTTAGGGTGTCATCATCGGCATGCATCTGGGTCTAGAGCAGAGATAGGCAGCGTTAATTGGACGGATTGCCGAAAAAACCACGTCTACCTTGGAAGGTGCTGGAGTGCCAACATGCTGGAGCCCAGAGCAGCTGTTTGCAGACTCCCGACTGCAGCCAGCCCACGGAGCCCGGTCTTGCAGCAGGGCTTGCAGCCTCCCAGCCACCTGCTGGGAGCAGTCTGGGCTCCGTGGCTGGCAGCAGCTGCTTAGAACCCAGGCTGGCAGTGGTGCACCGAGCAAAATGGCTTTGCGTGCCATGCTCGGCAGGCGTGCCAGGGGTTGCTGACCCCTGGTTTAGAGCATGCCTACAGGTGTGGTCTATACAGGCTGCAGTCGGTATATACCTGCCCCAGTCTCTCTAGGCACCCAAACATTACTCATCTGCAAAAGAGAGTCCTCTGCTCCTTTGATCTTTTAGCTTTGACCTGTGTGTCACAGCACTCCTCTTTGTCCCAATGCTCTTAGGTCCTTCTCCATAGTGCTGTCACCCTGTCAGTCTAACACACTTATGTTGTACTGGTATTTGTGCTTTTGACTCTTCTTCCCCATCTGTAGCATTATGGCCACCATGCAGTGGTGATCAGAGTCCTGTACTGGCACAGCCACACTGCCTCACCACCAGCCTAACCCAATCCAACAAAGCAGGCTGGTGTCAGCATAGCTGGATCTTTCAAGGGAAGTAGGGTGCTGGCCCTACACAGTTGTCTGGGCAAGGGGCTAACTGGGTCACACCCTTCACAAACAGAACTTTGCAGAGCAGAGCTGGCCTCAGCCTGCAGCCATCCTGTGTGGAAGAGCAACTGAACCTGCTTGAGCCTTGAAGCTGCTGGTAGAGAGAGAGGGTCCCTGCTCTGGTCTGCTGCAAAGAGTTAGGCTTCAGAAAGAGACTGTGCCAGCTGGCCCAGAGCACCCTGGCATCGCAGTGGGCTGGGCAGTGACTCAGCAGTCAGGCCCTGGGGGAACTGTGCTGCTCCATGTCTCTGGCTGAGTCCCCTGGGACCACCTTGTTTAGTGCTATGAGAACAGGACCAAGGCTCCAAGACCAAGTCCCCAGGCCTTCCCGAGAGCAGCCTTAGGTCCCAGATCATGAGTCAGGCCCCAGTGCAGGGCTGGTGCTGACGCATGTTCTGCTGAGCTGTTTACTCATCCTTGTGGTCCCAGTAGGCCACAAGCGGGAGGGTTGGCACTGGCTTGGGCGAGGGGAGCAAAGACTTCTTGCCCCTGCAGCTGCAAGGTTCAGTCTGGACACAGGGCACTCAGCCGGTTGAGCAGGGGGATGAAGGCCATCCCCACCCTCTGAGCTGGACCTGCAGTTGGCCTCTCACACAGACCTGCCCTGTGGCTGATGGGGATGCACTGAGTGGAGAACCTGCTGCAGACAAAGCACCTCATCTTTGGTTGCATCAGGTAGCTCCACGTGGCACTTGACTGCCCCAGCACAGCACCTGCTAGGCCTGCAGCCACCTCCTCGTCGGTTGCTGAAGAAATATTTGTCTAGACACCAACAAGCATGCAGGCCAGTCTGGATGCCAGTGGACTGTGATAGAGGCAACAGTGAAGCCCTGAACTGCAGGATTTCTGGCTTTTGGCTAGATTGACCAGTGGAACAGACCAGCACTCATTTGGGTGACAGGAGGGCTGTGCTTGTGACTGCTGCTGGGGCAAGTGGGAGACTGCCCCTGAGCTATATGAGCAGTACTCCATAGGAGCTATGCACAGCAATGGGGACGCTTGGCATTTGGGGCATCTGAGTGAGGGCAGTGGAGCCCATGTAGGGGAGGAGGCTGCTAAGCATGTCTCTACTTGGGTTAGCATAGCAGGCTGGGAGGCAGAGGCCAGGAAGGCTGGAACACTAAAAGAGCCCTGTCTTTTCTCCTACCCTGCAGCAACATTTGTCCTTCTTGCTGAGTTGACAGGCAGACAAACGCTGCTGCTCTGTTTAGAAAAAAATTAGTGTTCAGCTTCGGCAGCTGCTGATTCGTACTGGCACCACTGCCTCAGCAAGCTAGGAATGAGGTGCAGAGGAAGTGTACCCCACCATGCTGCCACTGGAAATATCCCACAGTCCTTGGCAGCATTACCCCTGTAAGGAGATTGGGGGAGGGGGGTGGTGTCTGTGAAAGCTGCACACGTACGTGTGTGTGTGTGTGTGTGTGTCTAACAGGTGGTGTGGGGGGCAGGGGTTGTCTAAGAGGTGGTGAGATACTGGGGGATGTCTGCCACACTTGTTACTCTCTGTGACTCGACACCCTTCTCCAAGTTCTGTTTCCTACACATATGCATATATAGAGAGAGAGAGAGAGAGAGAGGATAGTGCTCTGGGGCTCTTCAGGTGCCTGTAGGAGCACTACACCCTGGCAGAAAGGTTTTTCCCAGATATGAGCTCTTCCAGAGCTGCTGGGGAGCTGGGGAAGCCCCAGATGCTGACATGAGGGTCCAGCTTGAAGTACTGGAACTGAGACATACTCTTGAGGAAGCCAACCTAGGGCCCAGGGCAGGATCTGGATATGGCCTGAACATCCATCCTGCTGGCTTTCCTTGCTGACCCCACATTATTGTGAGAGGTTAGTTGGCCCCATTGCAGGTGCTCTGGGGCTGCCTGGTGCCATGGCACTTCCAGCTTCTATAGCCCCACCATCCCAATCTATTGTTTTGTATCCTCCCAACAATAAAGCTGATATTCCTGCAGCCCAGCATTTAGTGCTACCCACACAGCCCTATATGTGGCTGCAGAAGCAGCCAAAGATGGATGAGCCCCTCTGCCACTTCCAGGCCTAGGATTGCAATGGATCACAGGAAAGTGGGGCTAGAAAGGACCTCACAAGGTTATCTAGTCCAGACTACTGCTCAAGGCAGGATCATCTCTGCCTAAACCATCCCAGCCAAGTGTCTGTCCAACTTGCTCTTGAAAACTTTCAAAGATGCGATTCCACAACTTTTCCTTCTCACTCACCTTTTCTACAGACATATTTCGCTCTCAATCTTTCCTTGCACAGCATGCATTTCAACCCCTGTATCTTCTTTGTTGCTTCCTTCTGGATCCACTCCAGTTTCTCTCTATCCTTCTTAAATTGCAGAGCCCAGAATCACACACAGTACTCTAGTTGAGGCCCAACCATCACTGAAGAGAGTCAGTCTTTATATCAGTCTTTAAGGTACCACCCTACTCTGCCTTCTCTGCCTTCTGCCATACTATATTTCTGTGAAGGCCACATCAAATTGCATTTGCTTCTTTTTAATGACTGCATCACATCACTCCAACTTATTCATCGTTACTACAGGGAGGCTGTGGTAGGGAAGCTGTGGAATCTCCATCATTGGAAGTGTTCAAGAAAAGGCTGGATAAATATTGGCCAGGATGATCTAGGAGCATGGAAACATATGTCTATGCTGTACTTGTTATAATTCCCAGGTTTCTGGACTTCACTGGTTGCCACAAGGGGCCACAAAGGAATTTTTTCCCTTCCTGTTGCTGCATCTGTCAAAAGGTTTTTTTGTTTTGTTTTTTTCCTTTCTCAGAAGTATTGGGTGTTGGCTGCAGCCAGGGCTAGGGATTGACTGGGTGCCAATGTGCCTGCTGGGACTAAACCCTGGAGGTTGCTAGCTAAACGGTCTTGCTCCTCTGCTCAGGATCAGACTGATCAACTACATTTGGGTCAGGAAGGAATTTTACCCCTTGGTCAGATTGGTGTGGCCTGTGGGGGTTTTGCCTTCCTCTGTAGTGAGGGGCATGGCCCTCTGCCTTGGATCTCTCTTGTGTATTTTAACAACTCTCGCAGCAGCGGGATAGTGATCACCAGTGTCCCCCTGCTTTACTAGTGGCAGGTTAGGTTGTGCAACAGGCATGATTTTGTAGTTTTAATAATAAGTTAGATAAGGATTCATATGGGATGGTTTGGATAGGGATGATCCTGTCTCAGGAAATGTGTTGGGCTAGATAACCTCCTGAGATCCCTTCCAGCTTTACTTTTCTATGAGTCTGTCATTCTACATTGTTGGCTTATGCTGACTCTGTAATCCACTAAAACTCTCTAATCCCTCTCAGCAACACTGCTGCTTAAACCAACCATCTGCATTTATACATTTGGGGTTTTTTTCTTCCCTCGGCCTAACACCTTATATTTGTCTTCATTGAATTTCATTCTGTTGCCTAGTACCCAATTCTCCAATCTATCCAGATAATTTTTAATATTTCTGCCCACCAAAATACTTTCAGGCTATCCTAGTTCTGTATCATCTGCAAGTGTAAGATCAGAAAGCTTTCTATTGCAGCATCCAAATAATTAATAAAAATGTGAAATGGCACCAGACCCAGAACAGACCCCTGTAGAATCTCCTGCCAGTCTGACAACAATTCACTTATAGTTACCCTGCTTGTGGTTATTCAGTCAATTATGTATTCCCCTAACCATAAGTCTATCCAGCCCACACTTCTCCATTTTATCCATGATAAAGGCATGTGGTCCAAATATATTAAATGGGCATTAAATTAGCCCTTTTCCAGTTCTCTGGGACCTTGCCTATCATCCATGACTGCAAGTATTATTGCCAGTGGCTCTAGGATGTCTACAATCTTTTCCCTTAGAACCATGGGATAAATTCATCAGATCCTGCTGAGTTACATTGATTCATAGTTGTTAAAAACTCTCTGACGTGCTCTTTACCTGTTGTGATCTGCAGTACTTTTCTTTGTCAAAATCAATTTTGGTAGCTGTCTTGTTACTGTTTACCTATGAAGTCTGAGGCAAAGTAGTCATTGAGGAGCTCTACATTCTTTTTGTCTCCCACTAATAGAACATCCTTACTACTGAGCAGGGGACCCAAAGTTTCCTTGGTCTCTTTTTTCTGTCTGACATATTCATAGAGACCTTGTGTTGCTTTTAACATTCTTTGCCAGCAGTATCTCATGTTTCACCTTTGCTTTCCTGATTTTGTCCCTGCAAATTCCTGTGGCTGCTTGGCATACATCCTTAATGACTTACCTTTCCTTCCAGTGACTGGATGCTTCTCTTTTGATTTTGAGGTAGCTAAGAAGCACCTTGTGTGTCCACATGGGTCTCCTGCTGTTCTTCTCATCATACCACCTTGTTGGAACAGCTCCTTGTTGAACTTCCAATACCATGTACTTTAGAAGCTGCTAGACCCCCTGGACTCCTTTCCATCTATCTATGGCAATGCTATTTCTCTGAGTCAGTTTAAATCTGCCCTTTTGAAATCTATTGTCTTAATTCTCCTGATCTCATATTCTCCCTTTCTTACAATCATGAATTCTATTATATCATAGTCGCTTCTTCACAAGTTTTTGATCACCTTCACATTCTCAGCCAAGGAAGGGTGTTTGGCTTTTCCCATGCTTTTAAGCTTTGTTCACTGCTACATGGAGTCAAGAAAAAAAGCTTCCCTTCCTGTTGCTACATGTGTCCAGGCGGGGGGGGGTTGTTTTTTGCTTTCCTCAGACCCTTTGGGTGGTCGTTACAGTCAAGACTGGGAATTTTGCATGATGTATGCCCATACTCCTACTGGGACTAAAAATCTGGAGGTTCCAGGCTAGATCTTGCTACACACAGGGCACCAATTGCTACTTTTGGGATTAGGAAGGAATTTTACCCCAAGGTCAGACCAGCATAGATGGGGGAGGGGAAAGTGGTGCTGCCTTCCTTTGTAGCAGGGGGCATGGCCCTCTGCCTTGGATTTCTCAGGTGTATTTTAACAACTACTTCCTACCCTTGCAACAGCAGGACATTGACAGTGCCCTCATTCTTCTGCTTTACTTGTAGCAAATCAGGTTGTTTTTTGTGTTTGGGGGCAATATGTCTCATAGTTATGTGACAAAGTTGTTCATGCAGTTTTAAGAGTAGGTTAGACACACACCTGGCCGATATGGTTGAGATCCTGAGCAGCAGGTAAAATTAGATGACATCCTGAGGCCTCTTCTACACCTACTTTTCTACGGTGCTATCATTCTATGAATTGTTCCCTGTTGGTCAGAACAAGGTCCAAAAGAGATGGTCATATCCTCCACTTTCTTTCTGGAGCAAGAAGTCCTCCACAGAAGATACTTGATATTGTACATTCGACTGTATTTTTCTTCCTACTGATACCACTGAAATTGATATCCTCCATCAGTGCTCATACCTCTTGAAGGATGGTGCCTGTCTCTTTAAAGAAAGAAGGGTTAGTATTTCTTCCAGGTGTTGGGGGAGTGGCAGTATCTTTTCTTTAAGAATGGGGTGAGAAGTAGGGGTCCCTCTGCCCTAATAGGTAATGTCTGCCCCTTTAAGAATGGGGAGGGGAGCTGGAGGTGCTGACTCCAGAGTGACTCAGCACTTTCTCAATTCCATATAATCCCAGCATCAGCCGCTTTGATTCTGTTTTGCAAAGACACAGAGAAAGTGAGTGCAGGGAAACCAGGTGTCTGCGCCAGCATGGACCTTTGCCTGGTGGGATGACAGATGAGGATAGACTGGGGTTGCGCTTGGGCCTAGATTCCTGGGTCCTGGGATTGCAGCTATGCAGTTGGGGTGTGGGCCCTGGGGCCCTCTGGCTGTTGCTTGACCCTTGCTTTAATGTGGCTCTGTTCTTTTCTAGTGCCAGGCCCTTTCACCATCACCTACTTTCCTCTGCGTGGTGAGTGTGGGGAGTGGCGGGTGGGGCTGACCCCTGGGGGATGCTGGAAGTGTTGGAGCAGTCTGGCTACCGCCAAATAATTCCCCTGACTCAGATCTGCTGGTGCCTCTTGCTCCTGACCCACAGCCACGGATTTCCAAACTGTGGACTCCTCTCCCCCATAGCCCTGCCAGTGTCCTTCAACAATGACTTACAGATCCTGCTATCCCAGGGGTGATCAAAATACAGCCCGTGGAGCAGATCAAGCCCTCCAAGGGATTTTATCTGGCCTGCAGCAGGTCCCTCAGCCCTGCCTAGCCCACGCACGGGGGATGGTTGCAGCTCTGGATGTGCAGCTGGTTCTGCTGCCCCCAGGCACACAGCAAAGCAGGGGCAGTGCAGCAGCCGGACTCCCCTCCCCAGCAGCAACAGCAGTTCCTTCCAGCTACTGCGGCCAGGGTCATCGCTGCTGGACCCAGCCCCACTTCCCGGGCACTCAGACCAGTCAGCCCTGCACCCACTTCCAGGGGCACAAGACAGAACAGGCAGGTAACCAGGGTCTCCATGGAAACCAGCCCAGGACCCTGCAGGCAGGACATGCCAGGCAGGTGAATGGGATGGAGCCACAGGTGGATGGGGAGTGGCAGCATCTGAGAGCAGGCAGGGCCAGGGCTAGGATCCTGGGGCAGAGACGGTGCAGAGCCATGTGGGGAGCGGATTGCAGTTCTGCCCTGGGCCCCAGCCCCATGTTGAGACCACCCCAGAATCTGAGCCTGGCCCACCCATCCTGCTCCCGGATGACGCTCCCCAACCACATGTGCCCCTGTCCCATCTGCCTGGCCAAGCACACTTTGCCCGCAGGGGTCTCAAGCCAGTCTCCATGGAGACCCTGTCCACCCACACTGTCCAGGATCCAAGACTGGTTTAGTAATCTACTACTTAGGGAGTTTTGGTGAGCTGTTGCAGGCTGAGGGGTGGAATAGGGTGCTGACCTGGCATGTAACAGCTCAACAAAACTCACTAAGTGGTCTTTTCAGCCTAAATAATTACCCACTCCTGAGCTTGTACCTCGCTGGGCTCCCCCAAGCCCTGCTGGTGTTCCCCTAGTCCAGATCCCCAGCACCTATCATCCCAAACCTGGGTCAACCCAGCCCTGCCAGGATCCCCCACTTTTGACCCCTAACCTTACCTGCCCACAGAGGGAGCAGCCTGTGCTTGCTCATGGTACGTTTTTCTGCCTAGGAAGGCTGTGTGTGGGGCATCAGAATGAGGTGATGTCTGTCTGTCCCTAGGGCGTGCTGAGGTCATACGGATGCTACTGTCTGACCAGGGACAGCAGTGGAAGGAGGATGTGGTGACCCAAGAGCTGTGGCAGAAGGGAGAGCTTAAGAAATCCTGTGTAAGTGACTTTGCCGCCCCCAGACATGCATACATGCATAATCCCGTTGTCCCTCAGCACAGCTGTCTAACAAGGGATAGAGCAGAGCCCCCACTCAGCCATGGGTGAACACAGCACTCCCTCTAGCCCCCTCCCCTGGGGTGGTCCCATGTGGGCAGCCTGCTCATGTGCCCAATGGCCTGGCCCGCTATCATTGTGGGTCAGGATGTGGAGAGCTGCAGAAGTCCTCCCTTGGCCCTGACAAGCATGCTGTGTGCTATGGCACCTTATCCCCCTTGATTTGCCCCCGTCTGTTTCACCCTAGGATTGCCTTTGGGAAGGTACCTAGCTCTGTATGTATCCTGATGTTCAGTGCTTGGTGGGTCAAGAAACCCCACATCACCTCTACATTGGGGGCTACCCCCTTCCACCTCTGCCTTCTCTCCCTTTATAGCTGTTTGGGCAGTTGCCCAAGTTCCAGGATGGAGACTTGACCCTCTACCAGTCTAATGCCATCCTGAGGCACCTGGCCAGGACATTTGGTAGGCCAAGGAGGGCTATTGGGGCAGGGTTAGAGCTCAGTGTGGGGGATGGGTCTGAGGGAGCGAGCAGTATTTTGGGAGGGCTCTGAGTCTGGGGAGAGTGGAAGCAGTTTAGGGGAGTGCAGATTGGAGCAGCAGAGATGGAGTGGGCAGTGGGGGCAATTTGGAAGGCACAGAGTGCAAGGAGGGTGGGCATTGGCTTGGAGGTGGGGGAATCAGGCTGTGGGGCACATGGGCAGAGTCACCTGAAGCTGACATCAGTGCCCTGTGCAGGGCTGTATGGGAAGGACTTGAAGGAGGCAACGCTGCTGGACGTGGCAAATGACGGTGTGGAGGACCTGCGCCGCAAATATATTCATCTGATCTTCCAAAACTATGTGAGCAAGGGGGCGGGGCAGACACCCTGGATGGGGAGAGGGGGGCAAGCTAGATGGGGGGTTGGTGGGCTGGCCCAGTGGGTAGCCTTCACGTGGGTATATTGGTGGGAGCAGAGGGGGCCCTGGTGTAATGTGGGGATCAGGGAACAGAGCCTGAGGGATCGGGGGGACTGGCTGCATCATGGAATGCTGCCACTGGAGATGTGTAGGGTTCCTGTGGTGTGGATTTGGGGTCCCAGGTTGGGGATGGCCCTGACTCTGACTCATCTCCTCCCCCACACCCTCCTCCCTCCCTGTTCTCCAGGATGATGGCAAAGCAGCCTATGTGGAGGCACTGCCAACGGAGTTGCGCCCCTTTGAAACGCTGCTGTCCCAGAATCATGGAGGACAGACCTTCATTGTGGGGGACCAAGTAAGTTCAGGGAAGAGGGGGGAGATGAGGTTCTTCCCTACTACCCCCATCAGAGATATTGGGGCATCTGTTCACTGGTCTCTTTGCTCTCAGCTCCTCCTAAGGAGATGCCCTATGTACTGACCCTGCCCTCCCTGCAGATTTCCTTTGCAGACTACGATCTGGTAGAGCTGCTGCATGCTCACCTGTTGCTGGCACCTGGCTGCCTCAATGCCTTCCCACTTCTGTCTGCCTACGTGGAGCGAGTAAGCGCCCGGACCCACCTACGTGCCTTCCTTGACTCACCTGCCCATCGCAACCGGTCCATCAATGGCAGGGACAAGCAGTGATGCCCCCGCTAAACCACAGATCCACAATAATGCTGCTGCCAGGAAAGACTGGGGTTGCTGTGTTTTTATGGGGCTGGGGCAGAGGGTGTTTGGGGACACATTGGTTGAGCCACAGGGGTGGGTGCTTCCGACTGGCAAACTGGTCTGTGCCTGGAGCTGTGTCTGGCAGAAGGAATCTATGCTTGCTCAGTGTTTTTCAGAAAGGGAGCCTCGATGACGGTGTTGTTGCTAGGTTTATCCTTTCCTCGCCCAACCCAAGGGACACCGTCTCTCCTATGGGTACTTTGGTAGTTCAGTAGCAGCTTAACCAAAGTGGTACATGCCCAAACTCCTGCAGTAGCAGAGAAACCCAAAAATCCTGGTCTGCAGCTTGGTTGTGCTGTCACTAGCTGATAACAATATTGTCACTTGCAGCCTTGGCTGTTGCTATGATGCTGGGTGGGGTATCTCCTAATAAGCAAAGGCCCTACCCCAAGACACTCTTCTGCCCCAGCAAGCTACTGGTTTGGGGGCTCAGGAATGACTTGGGAGCACAGGTGGAGCCAGCTAATGGGGCAGCTCACCAAGCCCACATTTTCCAGGACTTCGGTACTTGGGAAAGATGGAAACAGCTGTCACGGCCTGCAATGCGGAAAGTTGCCTCAGCTGGCCCAGGCAGACACTAGCTTATGCCAGGCATGGCTAAAACAGGAGGCATGGCAAAGGCAGCTCTGGCAGGTCAGTAGACCTAGGGAAAGAGGCACACCTGGCTACTATCCCCCGCAGCTGGAGCCCTGTGCAGGCTGCCTATGCTCTGCTGAACCATCTGCCTAGGGGGCAGGTCCCATTCCTTGGATCAACTCAGCGGCTTCTTCAAGAAGCCAAAGCCAGCCCTGGCCTGCCAGCTCTCAACCCTGGGACTAGCATCACTGTCCACATATGTTTAAGTGAGGGGAAAAGGCAGGCCTCTGGCATGCTAGCTCCTTGTTCCTCACTCTGCCCAACTCTTGGCCCATAGCTGATGGAACCCATGTGGCCCCAGTGTGGGCCAACATCTCATGCACCTGTTTTGCAGGGCCAAGCCCAGCCCTAAAGGAAAGACTACTCCACTTTCATAGATTCAGATGCTAGGGTTGGAAGAGACCTCAACAGATCATTGAGTACAACCTCTGCCTAGGCAGGAAAGAGTGCTGGGGTCAGATGACCACAGCCAGATGTCTACCCAGCCCCATTCCAAATTTTGGCCACCCTTACCATCACCGCCTGTCTCCCTGGCATGCAGGATCCAAGCTGGATGCCATAGAGGGATGAGAACCACCAGCATGGTTCATTAGTTCATGAGATGAAGTGAAGGGCCCCGTGCCTATGCTGCTTGAATAACTGGGCCCCAGCTTCTGCACTGCGCAGGAAACCTTGATAGATGCAGTAGGGACTGGGCTTGTGCCTGAGCCCTCCACCCCCACCAGGGGCTTCACATATTTCCAGAGTCTTTTGGCGGCATCCTAGGTGCCGGCCCAAGCCCGGATGCTCGGGGTTCAGATGCCTCCAAGTGCTGCCTGCCCTCAGCCGTATGGCCGCAGGAGCCAGCTAGGGGGGAGCCTCCCCTTTCCACCGTGTGGGCTTTAAGCCCCAACAGCTCTGGGGGTCCTGAACCGCGCCGGGAGAGCAGTTATCCCCGGGAGCTTAAAGAAAACTGCCTTCCTGGACCCAGACACGTGGTGTTTCCCCTGCCAGGTAAGTACTCCCCCAGCTGGGGAGCCCTGCAGTCAGGAGAAACAGTGGGAGACACTGCTTACAATCCAGCCTGAGACCACAGCCCCCAGGAGCCAGACGCGCAGGTCAGCAGGGCTCGCTAAGCCCCGCAGTCCGACCTCTTCAACAAGACAAGCCACTGCGCGGGACAGGAGAGGAGCGGAACGAGCAGGCAGGTTGCTGGGCACCCGGCGACACTTCCGCAGCTGCGCTGTGCAGCCCCGCCCCGCTCCGCTCCGCTCGACGTCATCAGCCCGCGCCGCAGGGTCGGTGACGTAATTTATGCGCAGCCCCGATAGGTGAAGGTGACGGCGCCGGGAGGGCAAGCGCCCCTGCTCTGATGGCCGCGCGCCAGCTCCTCCTGCTTCGCGGGGCCGCCCCGCTCCGCCGCCCGTTCTCGGCCGCCGCCGCGCCGCAGTCGGTAAGTCCCGTTGCAAGCGCCCCCTGCGGGGACGGGGCGGGGGTGGTGATGGTGACGGCCGCTCCGTGTGTCTCCGCAGGCGGCCCCGAAGAAGACGCAGTTCGGGTCGTTGCGGGACGAGGACCGGATCTTCACCAACCTTTACGGCCGCCACGAGTGGAGGTGAGCGGCAGCGCCGGCCCTGCCTGCTTCCCGCCCCACTCGGGCCAGACCGAGCACCTTCCGCCTCGCTTTCCTTCTCCCGCAGGCTGCAGGGGGCTCTGAGCCGGGGAGACTGGTACAAAACCAAGGAGATCTTGCTGAAAGGTGTGGACTGGATCCTGAATGAGATCAAGACTTCTGGGCTCCGGGGCCGCGGCGGGGCTGGATTCCCCACCGGCCTCAAATGGAGTTTCATGAACAAGCCCTCGGATGGCAGGTGGGTGAGGCCGGGCGGCGCAGGGCAGGGGGAGCCCTCCTGCCCTTTGCCAGGGTGGTGCCTGGGTCTTCTGTGGCAGGAGGAGGGCAGGAGGGGGTAGGATGGTCCCTGGGTTGTGGAAACCTCCTTTGTTTACAATCCCTCCTTTCCCTGTGGGAAATGGGAGGCATGTCTGGGTATGCTCCCTACCAGTCCTTGAACTAACAAGCATTTCCTAGCACTTGCTGCCTTACTCCCATCTTCCTGTCCAAGGGGGCTGTCCTGTTGTACGGCTTGTGAGCCAGTATGGCACCAGTCCCCAAAAGGAAGTGTCTGGACTCCCACAGCAGGAACGGCTCTGGGCTTTTACTGCTGGGAGTAGTAGCTAGTGGTTGGCATGCAACTAGCTCAGCTGTTTGTGGAGATTGCTGCTTCCTAGAGGGGCTCCTAGATCCCAGCGCAGGTGCCTGCTGTTGACTGGTGCTATGTGGCCTGTGTGTGTTCCAGACCCAAATATCTGGTGGTGAACGCGGATGAGGGTGAACCAGGCACTTGTAAGGATCGTGAGATTATGCGCCATGACCCACACAAGCTGGTGGAGGGCTGTCTAGTAGCAGGTCGTGCCATGGGGGCCCGTGCTGCCTACATCTACATCCGTGGGGAATTCTACAATGAGGCCTCCAACCTTCAGGTGAGGAGGATGTGCATGCTCCATTGCTGGTTGACATGTGGGCATGTCATTGGTGAGTATCTGTTGGAGGGCCAGAAATCAGCTGTACTGACTTATCTCCCCTTGCAGGTGGCAATCCGTGAGGCCTATGAGGCAGGGCTTCTAGGTGAAGATGCATGTGGCTCAGGGTATGCCTTTGATGTGTTTGTGGTGAGAGGTGCTGGGGCCTACATTTGTGGGGAGGAGACTGCTCTGATTGAATCCATTGAGGGCAAGCAGGGAAAGCCACGCCTCAAGCCACCCTTCCCAGCTGACGTAGGTATGACCCTTCCCAGACGCACACTCCATTTCTCTAGAGCTGGGCTTCAGTCTTCCTTTCTAGAAAGGTATTGGTACAGTTCTTTCTGTCCACTCCTTCCTCAGGGAGCTATTCTCAAGTTGCCTTCCTTTGGGTGATGTGGGTATTACCAACCCTGTATGCTTTCCATCCCCAGGGAGTCACCCCTCAAACTGTGATACCCAGTAGACGTGGGTATTACCCTGCCTCCACAAGAGCTGTACTTCACACCATCCCCCCTGGCACATGTAGGCATTACCTGCTTTCTGTATCCCTGGAAGCACAGCTCTAGTCAGAGAGAAATCTAATGTCTATGACAAGTGTGGTAGAACCCCTATGCCCATCCTTTGTTTTACCTTCATCTCTCTCTCCTCTACCCGTTTCCCAGGTGTGTTTGGCTGTCCCACCACTGTAGCCAATGTGGAAACTGTGGCCGTGGCTCCCACCATCTGCCGGCGTGGTGGGGCCTGGTTTGCTGGTTTTGGGCGTGAGCGTAACTCTGGCACTAAGCTTTTCAACATCTCGGGGCATGTGAACAACCCGTGCACAGTGGAGGAAGAGATGTCAGTGCCACTTAAGGAGCTCATTGAGAAACATGCAGGTGGGATATCTGGGCCTTGAGGCCATACTCATATGCCCTTACCCCATGCTGCAGGGCCTCTGGGCTGGCTTGCAAGCCTGTCTCCAGGTACTATGGTTCTAGCAGACCTGGCCTGGGGAACGCATGCTGTGCTCAGTTCTGTGCTATGCCTGACTTCACTCCTTTCTCTCTGCCCAGGAGGTGTGCGTGGTGGCTGGGACAACTTGCTAGCAGTGATCCCAGGGGGATCCTCCACCCCACTCATCCCCAAGTCAGTGTGTGAGACAGTGCTGATGGACTTTGATGCACTTGTGCAGGCACAGTCTGGGCTTGGTACAGCTGCTGTCATTGTCATGGATAAATCGGTATGGCTCCCTTCTCCCTTGCTATAGCAGGTGGTACAGGGCCATGCAGTACAGCATTTACTGTCTCCTTCTCTTCCAGACAGACATTGTCAGAGCCATTGCCCGCCTCATTGAATTCTACAAGCATGAGAGCTGTGGGCAGTGCACTCCCTGTAGGGAGGGTGAGTGAGAGCTGGGTGTGCTTGAGCTGATTGATGTGAGCTACAATAGGTGCTATGGGGTAGTGACTACTGTGCTTTCCTTGCAGGTGTGGATTGGATGAACAAGGTGATGTGGCGGTTTGTGCAGGGCAAGGCCCAGACAGCAGAGATTGATGCCCTGTGGGAGATCAGTAAGCAGATTGAGGGTCACACCATCTGTGCCCTGGGCGATGGAGCAGCTTGGCCTGTGCAGGTAAGTGGGTAAGGCTGAGCATGAGGGTGGGGCAAGGTTGATAGGACAAGTGAGGAGGGGATTGGAATTAGTTTGTGAGGGATCAGATGCATGTGCTGGCTTGGAGAAGGATGCAACTCTGGTAATAGAGTTCAGAGTATGTATCCTAGCCAAGCTGACTCCACCTTCTTCACTTCCTGTAGGGTCTCATCCGGCACTTCCGCCCAGAGCTGGAGGAACGAATGCGGCAGTATGAGGAGTCGGCTCAACAGGCACTGGCATGAGGGCTAGTCAGTCTGGAGAGGTGGCACTCCCCTCTGCATGTGATCAGGCACACCTTTTTCTGTGGTAGGAGGGCAAGGACTAAGTGCTTCATCTTGTGGTTGCTGTGGGGGGCACCTCTGCTAGTAGGTTGGCAGGTAGGAAGGGGACTGCTTCCTGATATTTTTTTTTTTTTTTGGTGAGGTTTTTTCTATGTGTTTGGGGGTGAGAGGGGCTGCTGCCTTTCTGCCCTTCTTGCTGGATGAACTCCCCAATAAACACAGTTGTGCTCATGGGCTAGTAATTTCTCTCCCTGATGGGTAATGAGATTCAGATGTCACAGGCAGCAGCTGGGACAGAGCCAGGAGCTGCTGTCCCTCAGCACTGTTGGCTTATTAATACTCAGATGAAGGTCAAGGACCCTCTATTCAGCTCAGTACTGCTCAGAAGGTGGAAAGAGGCCCTGTTTCCCTTCATGCCCACTTTAGCAGTGAGACTGGCTGGTTGGGCTTTGTGGGGTAGAGCATTTGGGTCTTAATCCACAGTATTTGCCCCAAGGCACAAAACTCCATGCTCCAGCTTTGCTGGTACTTCTGCCTCTCACTGGCCCATCTCTTGGTATCTCGTTTTGCCCTTTCCAGTGCCCTCGATACCAGCCTGCCCACCTCCTCTGATAATATTTTGCTTCAGGGAGAGTGGGCTGTCCTCCAGCCTTCCCCTGGTACCAACCCTTCAGCTGTAACCTTTGTTACTCCATTAAGGATGCTGACCTTTCCCTCAGTGGTGAGCACCTGCCCAGCTGGGGTTTGTGATCTCTGTAATCCAGAGTCCTCTTTCACGTTTCATGGGAGGGAAGGAAGTAGGAACTGCATTCTCTGTATTAATTCTGTTTTGGTTATTTTCATCCAGAGCCAGGCTGCTGTCCCAAACTTTACCTGCTACAGAGTCTGTTGGGCACTATAGCCTGGGTACCTGATCCAGCTCCTAGAATCCTTGTACAGCAAAAGCTCTGTTATCCAGCATCCATGGGGAATGGGGCATGCCGGATAACCAACTTATTTGGTTACCTGAGAGGCATCTTTGCCTTCCTCCTGCCTCATCCAGTGTGCCAGGGGACAGGCACTGTGCTGCCCTTCCCCTGTACATCCTAGAGAAGAATCCCTTCCACTCATATTGAATTACATGTAAACTTTATTAATTTATCAATAAATTTGCCATGGCCCAAAGTGGGACTTCCAGGTTTGCTTTTGCCAGGTCAACCAGCAAGCTGGTTAATGAAGTGCTGGATAACACAGCTTTTACTGTATATGTAATCCTGGGACTTTTTTGGGCGGGGGGGGCGCAGATCAAAGCCCCCACGGTGCGGGAGGGAGTGGGACAAGGGTTGGGGCAGCAGACAGAACTGCAGCTCATCCAGGGGGCCTGGGGAGGCTCCTACTGGTGTGTGCACCCCAGGATGGCACTGGGAACGTGTGCCCCTGGACCTCTGTGGGTTGGGGGACTCCACCAGGCACTTCCCACCACATACTTGGTGGGGTTTTGGTCAGGGCTGCACTAGGGGCGGTGATGATGCTGGGAGGGGGGCCAGCACGTTTGCCCTCCCCCCATGCCCTCCTGGGGTGCGTGCAGCAGCAGGAGCTGGCTCCCCCCTCCCCACACCCCCAGCTCAACCTCAGCTCTGTCCGCTGCCCCGCCCTGGTTGGGCAGCCCCTGCCCCACTCCCTCTACCATAACAGATTTACTAGTTGCACACTGCTGTATCGGAAATCGGATCAGTATCAGCCGATATGCCTGTTTAAAAATTGGCTATTGGGATCAGCCCCCAAAGTCTCTTATTGATGCACCCCTATCCTAGGCCTAGTGTCTTTCAACATGCTTAATGATTTGGATGCTGGTATAGAAAACTTGAGCAAGTTTGCAGAGGACATGAAACGGGAAAGGTTGTGAATATACCAGAAGATGCAAGTGCAATTCAGAAGACTCTCAATAGGGGAGTTGGCTGGAGCCAACAGGATGAAGTTCAATGCAGACAAATGCTAGGTGCTACACCTCAGGAGGAATAATCAGAAACACAAATATGAAATAGGGGACACCTGCCTGGATGGCAGCACTATGAAGGACTCGGTAGTCTTGGTAGACCACAGGCTGAACATGATTCTACAGTATGAAATAGCTGCGCAAAAAGTATTAGGTGCATTAGACATGGAAGATGATAGTGCCTCCCTATTCAGCATTGAGGCCTCATCTGGAGTATTGTGCAGTTCTGGGCTCCACATTTTAAAAAAGATGTGGAGTTTTTAGAGAAGGTCCAGAGGTGGGCAACAATGATGATCAAGGGCTTGGAAGGCAAGTCAAGGCTGAGGGAGCTAGGCACATTCAGCTTGCAGAAAAGGTGCTTAAGAGAGAACATGATAGCAGTCATCAGATACTTAAAGGGGGGGAACATTTTCTCTCTCATTGCAGAGAACAGGACAGGGACCAATGGTTTGAAGTTGCAGCAAAGTTTAGATCGATCTAGGCATAGCTATTCTACTGTCTATCTATTTTCCATACTTCTGGGGACTCTTGGTTGCCCCCTCCCTGTCTACCACATGTATTGGTGGTTTTAAGCCTCCTTCAGAGGCACTGAGTGTTGGCTACAGCCAAGGCTGGGAACTGAAGTCAGAGGTTCCTTCTTGGAGTCATGCCTCTCTGGTCAAGGTCAGACTGATTGCCCAGGAAGGAATTTTACCCTGGTCAGATTGGTATGAACTGTGGGGTTTTTTTGCCTTCCTCTGTAGCAGATGGCATAGCCCTCTACCCAGGACCTCCTGAACATATACTGACATCATTTCATAGAAGCAGGACACTAGATGCCATGGTTCCCCTGCTCTACCTGTGGTAGGTTTAGTGTGTTAGATCTGTGTTGTGTCAGGGTTGATGGTAGTCTTATGGATTGTACAAAATGGTTTAGATAGGGATGATCCTGCCTCAGGCAGGGGGTTGGATTAGATAGCGTCTGGAGGTCCCTTCCAGCCCTACTTGTCTGATTCTTTGACAGAGAAGAATGAAGATTCGTCCCATGTGCCCAGACTGGATTCTAATCTGGAGTAGGGGGATCAAGTCCCTTCCCCATGGCTTGTTTGAGTTGGGGGTCCTGGAGTGTTGCTCAGCCTTTGGAACATGTCCTTCCTGATTGGGACTGGCTGTTGTAGGTCCCTATTCATGGAATCACGGAAAAGTAGAGCCAGAGGGAACTTAAGGAGTTTGTCTAGTCTAACCTACCCCCCCCCCCCCACAAGTATATCCCTACCCAAGCCATCCCATACAAATGCTTGTCAAACCTATTCCTAAAATTCTATAAACAACCCTGCTGCACAATTATAAGATGCAGAGCCCTCTCCTTCCCTAACCTGCCACAAGAAGTCAGGTTGTGGTAGATGTGGCAAATGCAGCAGGATGTGCAGCTGCTGTTGGGTGAGGGTAGAGTTGGGCTTTTCCAAGGCAGTGCTGGGCTCTGCTGCAGGACCCTTAGGGAGTCGTGTCCAGTTTAGCATGGTGCTGGCCTGACCAAGACAAGTCCCCCTGGGGGTCTTCAAGAGGAGGTTAGACGAGTATCTAGCTGGGGTCATCTAGACCCAGCACTCTTTCCTGCTTATGCAGGGGGTCGGACTTGATGATCTATTGAGGTCCCTTCCGACAGAATTGGTGACAGATAGAGGGGACAAGGCTGAACTCCTCAACGAGTTCTTTGCCTCAGTGTTCCTAAGCGAGGGGCACGACAAGTCTCTCGCTAGGGTTGTAGAGGCAGCAGCAAGGCGCCAGACTTCCATGCGTAGATCCTGAGGTGGTGCGGAGTCACTTGGAAGAACTGGATGCCTTTAAGTCGGCAGGCCCGGATGGGCTCCATCCGAGGGTGCTGAAGGCACTGGCCGACGTCATTGCAGAGCCACTGGCGGGAATATTCGAATGCTCGTGGCGCACAGGCCAAGTCCCGGAGGACTGGAAAAGGGCTAACGTGGTCCCCATTTTCAAAAAGGGGAGGAAGGAGGACCCGGGCAACTATAGGCCGGTCAGTCTCACCTCCATCCTTGGTAAAGTATTTGAAAAAATTATCAAGGTTCACATTTGTGAGAGCCCGGCAGGACAAATTATGCTGAGGGGAAACCAGCATGGGTTTGTGGCGGGCAGATCGTGCCTGACCAACCTAGTCTCTTTCTATGACCAGGTTACGAAACGCCTGGACACAGGAGGAGGGGTGGATGTCGTATACCTGGACTTCAGGAAGGCCTTCGATACGGTATCCCACCCCATACTGGTGAACAAGTTAAGAGGCTGTGATGTGGATGACTGCACAGTCCGGTGGGTGGCGAATTGGCTAGAGGGTCGCACCCAAAGAGTCGTGGTAGATGGGTCGGTCTCGACCTGGAAGGGTGTGGGCAGTGAGGTCCCGCAGGGTTCGGTCCTTGGACCGATACTCTTTAATGTCTTCATCAGCGACTTGGACGTGGGAGTGAAATGTACTCTGTCCAAGTTTGCAGATGACACAAAGCTATGGGGAGAAGTGGACACGCCGGAGGGCAGGGAACAGCTGCAGGCAGACCTGGATAGGCTGGACAAGTGGGCAGAAAACAACAGGATGCAGTTCAACAAGGAGAAATGTAAAGTGCTGCACCTAGGGAGGAAAAATGTCCAGCACACCTACAGCCTAGGGAATGACCTGCTGGGTGGCACAGAGGTGGAAAGGGATCTTGGAGTCCTAGTGGACTCCAAGTTGAACATGAGCCGGCAGCGTGACGAAGCCATCAGAAAAGCCAATGGCACTTTATCGTGCATCAGCAGATGCATGACAAATAGGTCCAGGGAGGTGATACTTCCCCTCTATAGGGCGTTGGTCAGACCGCAGTGGGAGTACTGCGTGCAATTCTGGGCGCCACACTTCAAGAAGGATGCGGATAACCTGGAGAGGGTACAGCGAAGGGCAACTCGTATGGTCAAGGGCCTGCAGACCAAGCCCTACGAGGAGAGACTAGAGAAACTGGACCTTTTCAGCCTCCGCAAGAGAAGGTTGAGAGGCGACCTTGTGGCTGCCTATAAGTTCATCATGGGGGCACAGAAGGGAATTGGTGAGGATTTATTCACCAAGGCACCCCCGGGGGTTACAAGAAACAATGGCCACAAGCTAGCAGAGAGCAGATTTAGACTGGACATTAGGAAGAACTTCTTCACAGTTCGAGTGGCCAAGGTCTGGAACGGGCTCCCAAGGGAGGTGGTGCTCTCCCCTACCCTGGGGGTCTTCAAGAGGAGGTTAGACGAGTATCTAGCTGGGGTCATTTAGACCCAGCACTCTTTCCTGCTTATGCAGGGGGTCGGACTTGATGATCTATTGAGGTCCCTTCCGACCCTAACATCTATGAATCTATGAATAAGTCATCATGAGGAAGAACAAATGGTTTTGCTCGCCAAGGGGCACTGGCACAAAACTCAAGTTGTGTTCCTAAGCTTGGATTTCACCATTACACAAATGTTCCAGGATTATCATTTAATGAAGTAAATTGCATATTCTCAAGACATCAGCCAGAAGGCTGCCCAATTCCAAGCAGTATTGCAGCTCCCTAAGCCTCTGACAGCAGCACCCCATCTGTCCTCCCCCCTAAGAAACTAGTTGTGGGCACCCCTAGTTCTTACACCTTTGCCTTAAAGGCAAGTTCTACCACAGAGGGGTGATCCCCATTGCATGGTGTGGTAACTTAGCAACAGGGCACTGGGCTTACAGGAAGGTAGGGTATTTCCCCAGGATCAGCATGGCTTCAGTCCCTACAAACAACCCTCCAAAGTATCTTCTTGCCAACCCCATCCTCACCAAAGGATGTTCTAGTCTGGTATTAAAAAAATCCCAAACTCTTCCTGCATTTTCTAAGGTCTTTTTGTAGGCCCTATACCAAATACAGCGATTACCAGCAAAACAAATACCCACAACAGGTTAGGGCAGTCTATGCTTTGGGAAGAGGCTATTGCCCTCTGGCTTTGATTCACGTTCCCAGGGTAGCTGAAAAAGTGCTGTAGGGATCACCTTACTTGACCTCCCTGGCTCTCTGCCCCCTGAAGGTGGAGGATGATGCCTGAACTCTTTTATTCACTCTCTACATGAGCACTGCACTCCTGGTATTGCATCCCTGAAAGGACTGGTGGAACACATGCTCAGTGGATGGCTGGCACGTGTGTCCTTCTGCGGTAATCATCAGGCACTAGCAGCTCCAGTGTCAAATCAGTAATGATGGCTGTCAACCCCCACACCTTGTGGCAGCCATTGAGGAAGACTGGCAGTGTATAGCTATAGTGTCCTTTGTTGCGGAAGTGGGTATAGCCCTGGTTCTGCACTTCCAGCAAGTGAGACAGTGGGAGAGTGAAGACCTCTTCAACCTAGGGACAAAAACAAAAACATCACAAGGAATATGGACTGGCACTGCATTACCCTAGCCTACCATGCAGGGGAAACACTGACCCGCACAAAGTGACCTCAGCTGGGCATGATTCCACAAATGGGACTAGGGTGTGGGGGGGGGGGATGGACCAGACAGCAGAGCCCCTTTATGCCTCTGTGGCCTGTGCATACTGTAACTACCTCAGCTAATGCCTGGAGGTCAGGGAGCTATGAGAACAAAGCATAGGCAAGGCTGTGTGTGTAAGCACTTGTGCCCACCTGCTCGGATCTGTTGCCTTTCGTTTCTAAAGACACTTGCTGTTGTGCCAAGGCAGAACCCTAGCATAGTGCAGCCCACTATGATAGAAATTTATAGGGAGGCATTTGCAGACCTCCAAGCTGAACTGTCTGCAAGAAAACAGTGTTCCTTTGGGAGACTGCTCATGGTGGCTGTGGTTCTGGGGGGTTCTCACCTGCAGAGTCCAATGGGACCATGTTGAGCTTTAGCAGCCATCTGGGCAAATGGAAGGTCATTGCCAACACCATAAGGAGGGAACACAGTTTGGCTTGAATGGGAATGGGTCAACTGTCTGGGGGACCCTGAAACATGGCTGGGCCCATTGTAATAGTTCACCTTGGATCCAGCATATACCAGCTCTTGGAAGCCCTCCTCATAGGCAGAGTAACCCAAGGGACCCCCTCCCACTGCAGTGCTAGGAAAGGAACACTGAGCAAGAGCATGAGGTAATTCCACCTCTGTGAAGCCTCAGTGGAAGCCTCAGAAAAGGGTTCACACCATGCTTCACCTCTCCAAAAGAAGGATGAGAGCTAACTCAGTTCTGTCCTCCACAGAACTGCCCATGGAGGATACTCCCAATGGCAGAGGGCACCTTAATGCAAACACATGAGATCCAGTAACTGGGCACTGAGGTCAGAATCAGATTGGAACAAGGTGTGATCAATACAGGGCAAGAAGAGTAAGTCCCAGAGAAATGGGTGCTCTTTCTTGAGTCTAGGCTCTAGCTTAGCCAGGACACTGCACAACCCCACATAAGTCTGTGCACATCATCGAATGGTGCTCTCTGGCTTGCTCACCTCCAGCTGCCTTATAGGATATCCACACACAGCTGGAGGCCAGGTCTGAGCTCACCTTGTGTTTAAGTGGTACCTCCAGGGATAAGAAAGGACCCAAAGGCAGAATGGGCTCTGTTGTCTCCCCACCCTATGGAGGATTAAACAGGCAAGGAGCAGAGACAAAAAAGGGTAACTGGGTAGCAGCATAGCCCACACAGCTCACCTCCTGGGGGTTGGGGTTCAGAGAGAGAGACTCCAAGGGACCCAAGTCTGCCAGAACAGGAATGACCACTAACCCCCACTGAAAGAGAGAGAGAAAAAAAGATTTCATAGAGTTCATGGACATTCAGGCTGGAAGGGACCCCAGAGGATCATAGAGTCTAGCCCCAAGATATGAGCCAAGTCTAGGCATCCCCATGAACAACCATCCCCTCACCTTGCCACTCCCTCCTCTCTGCCCCAGGGAGGCTCCTCTCTCCCTCTACAGTGCTTCTCCATGGAACCCCACTTTCCTGCTGATAGGGATGCCCCCCACCATGAGACAACCCTGCCCTGGGGACTCCCACCTCTTAGGCTACAGAGAGGAAACTCACATTACCCTGTCAGGCAGAGGTCTCATGATACCCCAGATGCTCTCACTTCCCAAACGTAGGCCCAGCTCCTCCAATGTCTCCCTCAGCGCTGTGGCCACCATGTCCTGATCCGAGCTGTCCCGCTTCCCACCCGGGAAACTGCAACAACCAAACGAGACTCCTCAGCAGGGCAGCACAGCAGCCGAGCAGCAGGGGCAGTGCCGGCCTGGGGCACCCGGGGAGGGGGGCAGCGGCTCCCCGAGCACGCGGGCTGGGCCGGGGCACCACGCGCCAGCGCCGCAGGTACCTGACGTCTCCCTTGTGCCGGCCGCGCAGACTGCGGGAGCGCAGCGTGTAGAGCAGCGCCGGCTGCCCGCCCGCCCGGCACAGCGGCACCAGCACCGCGGCGGTCGCCGCCTCCAGGCGGTAGCGGCGGGCGGAGGCCTCCAGCAGCGCGCGGCACCGTTGCTCGTTGTCCCGCGACAGGGCAGCGGCGGCGGCTCGGCAGCTGCGGGCGCCTGGCGGGCGGCGCAGGCCCGGCCCCGGGCGCAGGCGGCGCAGCGCGGGCAGCATCGCGCTCTGCGGAGACATAGGCCGAGACCGCGCCGCTCAGCCCCCGCTCCGCCGGGCGCCCCCGCCAAGCCCCCACGGGCAGGCCGCCCGCCACCCATCGGCACCGGGCCGGGGGAACTGCGCGGGGAACTGGTAGGGGGTGGGCCGAGCCTCACCGCGCGGCCGCCTCCCGGCCCGCAACAAAGATGGCGTAGGCTACAGCTGCCGGCGTGTCACGGGCCCGCCAACATGGCGGCGCGGAACCCCCACAGGCACGTAGCCAATCAGCTCACGAGGGCGGGGCCGAGGTGCAGCCCCGCCCCCGCGGGGTGGGGGGGAGGCAGTAGAGAGGTGGGGCTGCGACCACGGCTGACCTGGCTGCGTCGGCGCTGGCTGCGGGGACAATGAGGCGCTCCACTTGGAAGTGCTTCAGCTAGGACGTCTGTCCGTATCGTTCACCGCTGAGCGGAGGGGTGCAAATAACCCGTTGCTGCGTATGGGACACGTTTGGGCAAAACCGAGTCCCAGCGCCAGATATGCGCCAATCCCAGCCTGTTCCCAGAATGGGGCACAACATGGGTAGCCAGGGGAAACAGGATCATCCCCTGTGGTGACCAGCACCTGGCCTTTATTCATCTAGAGCAGAAGTTCCCAAACTTTTTCTTACTGCATACCCGCTTCCAGATTTAACCCCTTAGGTACCAATTATTATTTTAACGAAAATTAATTCAGCCATTACACAATGTCTCCCACATACCCTTCAGAGATGTCTTGCATACCTCCAAGGGTACGTGTATCACAGTTTGGGAACCCCGATCCAGAAGGTGAAACAGATTTTAGCTGTTAAAGTGCAGCGACTTGTGCCGGATTTAATCCTGCTGAGTGCTGAGAGAGTCCACAAACTCTCCCTGCCTCTTGCAGCAAGCTTTGCTGCCCCGCTAAGGCAGTGGAGGCCAATGCCCATCCCTCAGTGCCACTCCAGTCCCCTTCCCCCAGTCCATCTGTTGTTCTGCTTTCTGCTCCATGCCCGATCTCTTGCTCTGCTTCCTGGTCTATCTGCCACTCTGCTGCCTGCCTCCTCCTTAATCTGGCACATGCCACACACAGAAGCTGCTTGGGCCACTTGTACGCATGCTACACACTGGCCACCCCTGCCCTAGGGGCTGGCTTCCTTCAAGACGTAGTGGGAACCATGCATGAAATTAGGGGTGCACCAATAAAGATTTTTGGGGCCGATACCAACAGCCAGTTTTTAAAGAGGCATATCGGCCAATATTGATCTGATTTCCAATACAGCATAGAGAACTGCGTGCAGCTGGTAAGTCTGTTGTGGTGGAAAGGAAGGGGGGAGGAAAGGGGTGTGGGGGGACAGATCAAGGCCCCTGCAGTGAGGGAGAGGAGGGAGGCCCCCTCACCCGGGCCTCCCTGACCCACAGTGGGCAGCGGTGTCCCATGGAACTGGTGAAAAACTGACGCAAAGTACACATTTAGCAAGTTTGCTTTTTCATGGGCATTGGTTGTCAGTTGTCCATCTGATTTAGCAGGGGTCCAATGTTGCCCTTGCTTTTCCTCCAGCTCCCCACATATCTAAAAAAGGACTTTTTATTGTCCTTGATATTTGTAGCTAGCTGAAGTTCAGTCGCAGCCTTGGCTTTCCTGGTTTGCTCTCTGCAGGTGCAGACCAGAGCAGAGTATTTCTCCTTGGTGGTGGTTCCAGTCCTCCATCCTTTGTAGGTCTTCCTTTTAAGATGCAGGAGGTTTGCCAGTTCCCTGGAAAGCCAAGGGGGCTGCTGTGCCCTTTTGCTGCCTTTCCTCTGAGACGGGATGGACTTTCATAGTTTCATAGTAGTTTGGGGTCAGAAGGGACCTGAACAGATCTAGTCTGACCCCCCGCCACTGGCAGGAGCACACGCTGGGATCACACAACCCCAGACAGGTGTTTGTCCAACTTCTTTTTTAATTTACCCAAGGTAGAAGCGAGGACCACTTCCCTAGGAAGTTGGTTCCAGATCCTAGCCACCCTAACAGTGAAACAGTGCCTCCTAATCTCTAACCTGAACCTATTCTCCAGCAGCTTCTGGCCATTGTTCCTCGTCACCCCAGGTGCTGCTGTGGGGAATAGGGCCCTTTCTATTCGCTGCTGATCTCCCCTAATGAGTTTGTAGGCAGACACCAAGTCCCCCCTCATCCTCCGCTTGCTGAGGCTGAGCGGGTTCAGGTCCCTCAGCTTCTCCTCATAGGGTCCTTTTGCCCTCCAACCAAGCGGGTGGCCCTCCTCTGGACCCTTTCAAGGCAGGCCACATCCTTCTTAAAGTGCGGTGCCCAGAACTGGACCCAGTACTCCAATTGAGGCTCTTTGTACCAAAGATACCATATTACTATACATCAGAAAAGGTCAGGATACTTACCAAGTGATTAGTATGTTCCCACAGATCAACCACAATATTTCCAGAACACAGATTTTCAAGGATATAACATTTTAAAACAAACAAAAAAGAAAATACAGAATAAGGAAATCAGAATCAGTGGACAGGTTCATGCATTTCACGAAGGTCTTCTGTCTGGATCTTGAGTCCCACATGCTTAGACTGATTTTTTTCTGGTTTTTTTCTGTGTATTGTGTGTGATCCTTTCCTTCACAGTCAGGTCCCTCCACTGTTAAACAAGATGTCATGCCTGGGGTGGTTGTTTTTCCAAGGCACCAAAATTTGATATCTCATAATCAGTAAAGCTTTAGGCAACAATTCTCTTGGCATGGCATCAGCTTATGTTTTGCATTTCATAAACCAGTTGGAAGGCATCCTCTTTAAAGTAAAACATTGTTCAATGTTGGAAAATGTAATTTTAATTAAAAAAACCCCAAGGAATAAATTGCTGAACAACATGCTTCTTCCAAAAAGAGTGCACTGTATTAGAACATCTAACATAGCGATGGGCAATTATTTGGGCCCAAGAGCCACGTGGGGAGTTTTGATGAGCTGCCACAGGCCAGGTCAGCACCCCCCACCCTCCCACCGCAACAACTCACCAAAACTCCCTATGGGGCTGTGTAGGGGCCAGGAATAATGGTCAGCAGTGGGAGGGCAGGCAAGGCTGGGATCACAGGGCCAGGTTACGGGGCAGTGACAGCTCCGGGCTGGAACCCAGGGCCTAGGGTGACCCCCCCCCGCACACACCCACACATTCCCTAATTGGACGAAACAGTCCCAGAATGGGAACCTCAAGTCTTGGTCCCAGGCTGCATGACTCCAGGACAGCATTTGTCCTGGATGTGCAGTGTTGTGTAGGGATCTACGGGAAATAGCGGGTTTCCCTTTGCAGGCAGGCAGTATTCCAGCCTGTAAGGGGCTGCTTGGGACTTCTGGGAGTGGGATGCAGGGGGTGCTGTATGCACATGCATGCCCTCACACAGGCACGTGGCTGGGAATACAGCTGGACAGCATGGAGAGCAGCTCCCTGCAGGCAAGTCTATGGGGAAGAGAGAGGGAGCAGATTGAGGACCCCAAGGTGAGGGACAGAGTGGGGCAAAGGCTGGGGGCACTGCCCAATCAGGGTAGTGTATAGGGCTGGAGCATACAGTGAGATGAAGCCAGAGTGGCTCATCCAGGGGGCATGGTGCATGGGGGGGCCAGCTTCTTACCGCTGCATATACCACCCAGACAGTGCATGGGGGGTATATGCCCCCCCAGATTTGTGTGCAGGGAGGAGGCAGATGTTGGCTGCCCACTGTGGGCTCAGGGCTCCCCACCCTGCTGCCTTTCCCTCCAGAGCCAATGCCACCATGGCAAGGTGCCCCCTGTTCGCCCAGCAGCACTGGGGGCAGTGGCATGGTAGAATTCTGGCCCCCAGTGCTGCTGGGCAGGCAGGGGGTGTGCAGCCAACACAGAGCTCCTGAGGGAAAGGCAGCAAGGTGGGGAGCCCCTAGTTTGCAGCAGACAGCCCACATCCACCCCTGCCCTGCCCTGCTCGCTTCCGGCTGTGCAGCTGGTGGAAGGGGGTGGGGGCAGGCGGGCATGTATCCTGCCTTTACATTTTAAAAATGTGGTCACCCTACCAGGGCCCAGAGCCCAGATCCTGGGTTCACTCCCTACATGCCCCTGCCCTCTGAGGGCGGTGTAGGGTAGATGTGGAGAAGGGTATAGGGAGGCCTATGCATGTGTGCTCCCACTGGTGCCCGCAGCCTGGCTGGGTGCTGCTTTGCTCCCCCCACTCCAGTGCTGGCTTCTGCACCTGATCTTGCCCTTACTGTTCTGTGCTGCACCACACCATGCTGAGTGGGCAGGTGGCTCCTGCCCCATTGCACAGGACTCTGGCTCCAGCTCCTGGGAACGTGGCCAGGAGCTAAAGCCGGAGCCCTGTGCACTGAGGCAGGAGCCACACAGCTCACCTACTCGCCTGGAGTGATGTGGCATGGCATGGGGTGGCAGGGACAGGAGAAGGAGCAGGAGCAGCTTCCAGCCAGCTTTTCCCAGTGCGGCTGCAGCTGGGTGCTGTTCTGTACTCCCTGCCTCCAGTGGCAGCTCCTGATCTTGCCCCTTCCATGCTGTACTGCTCGTGGCAGGCATGCAGGGCTCCAGCTTCAGCTCCTGGCCACCAGGAGCTGGAACTGGGGCCTCACACACTAGGGCAGGAGCCACCCGGCTGAAGCTGCTCACCTAGAGTGGCACAGTGCAGCCCAACGCAGTGCAGTGTGGGCAAGATCAGGAGCACGTGCCACCACTGGAAGTGGGGGGCACAGAACAGCACCCGGCTGCAGCCACACCAGGAACAGCCTGCCAGAAGCTGTGTATGGTGGTCAAGGTTGGGCTGTGGTCACTGGTGAGAGGCTGGTACAGGCTGCCCTGGCACAAGCAGATGGGGCTTATCTCCATGCAGAGTAATGCGGGGGCAGCTGCAGGCCAGATCCAGTCACCTGGCAGGCCAGATCCAGCCTGTGGGCCATATTTTGCCCACCCCTGATCTAACACTTCTCTCTGCTAGGGCAAAATTCATGTTGAGGTCAGGCCCAAAAGCAGGGTCTCCCTACTCCTGATAGACCTCTGCCCAGTCACAGAGCCTAATCCACACAGACCACCCAGACTTGCAGGTTGGTACCACCTTAAAGGTGCTTTTGCCTTAAGACTTCATTCCAACAATTTACCTTCACCTACTCCTCACATTGTGATTACTGACATATATCACCAGATGGCTGACAAGCCACTCTTGCATACTGAGACTGATACAACAGGCATATATCAGTGCTGGACAAAAGTAGATATGATCCTTCAAAGTAAACAGACACCTCTCCTCATAATTAAGTCAAAGCTGTACCAAGATATCAGATTAAATCCTTCCTGTTCAGTACCACTGCACCTCATAAACTGACCACCACTGGAGAGTATGTAGACTAGAGAAACACTGTCATTAACACAGAGGACCCAAGCCAACCCAAACAGTGACACTTTAATTTAGTCTCCATATTTTTTTATGTGGCAAGCAACCACACCTGCCAAATGCAAGGCTCAGGTGCAGCTCAGTTTCTCTGACTCAGAGAAAGCCCCCTCACACCACCAGGCAGCAGGGAGCTGAAAACCCACCCCTGCGCACACCCCAGGAGAGGCGGGGGGGGGGGGAGTGCCCCCTCCGATCTGTGCACTGGGCAGATGTGGGCTGCCGCTGTGTGCTGGGCTCTACGCCCCACTGCCGCTGCCTCTGAAGCCATGCAACACCATGTGCCTGCCACTGCTGGGCTGTGCCATGTTCCCTGCCTGCCCAGCTGTGGGATGCACAAGGCATCGTGTGGCTCCGGAGGCAGTGGCAGCAGTAATGGCAGTGGAGCACAGAGCCATCTCCGCCCTGCACACATATCAGGGGGACGCATACCCTCCAGGCCTCCCCTGAGGTACGTGCAGCACCAGGAGCCCCCTACACCCCTGGATGAGCCACCCAGGCTCTGACCTTCCCATGACCTGCCCTGGGGCCCCATTTACCCCAACCCCAGCCCCTGCCTCTGCCCCACTCCCTTCCACATGGTGGGGGCCATGGTCTGCCCCCACCACATGGCCCTTCCCTCTCCTCCCCCTTCCCCCACAGACTAACCTGCTGGGTGGGGTGCGTATACACACATGCTCAGCTTCCCCACCCCCCCAAATAATTTTTTCTCCCTCCATCTATGCAGCCTAGCCAGGGGCTTTGTGGGCTAGGCAGTGCACCACAGCCGTGGGTTGCTTGAGCAACAGGCGAATGAAGTAATTAGCTGGCACCTGCAGACAGTCAGCTGATCAGAAGGAAGCAGAGTCCTGGGCACATATAAGCCCAATGCTAGGGCTGGTAGGGGTTAGTTCTCTGGCAACTGTCTTGGGAAGGCGCTCCTGCACAGGAAAGCTACCTGGAGTTTGGTTGCCCATTCTGCTGCCTGCAAGACTAGCAAGGCTCCCAGAGCTAGGAGGCATGCTATACTCAGGGGACAAAAGTTTGCCTTCTTAATGTGGTAGAGCATGCCCCCTTTGTTACTGTTATGTTATAGCTCCAAGGCTTATGCTTGTATTGTTGTTTGAACTGGAGGTTTGGGATGAGGCTGTAAGGGGAGGCTTGCAGGCCTCATTAGTCCCCAGAGGGGTGCAGAAGAGATAAGGGCCAGAGGGCCTGGTAACAGGAACAGACCGAGTTGAGCTAGTGCCTCAGGGCCAGATCCATCACAGTGGGCCTAAGCTAGAAGGCCTAGCCAGATTAAAGGGTCCAAGGCTGAGTAGGTAGAGATCCCAACAGAGAGAACAACATCTGTGTAATACCTGCAAGGCATGGGGTATGGTAAAGGGGAGATGTGGAGTCGCTCACTTAGTTCATCAGGCTTAAGGTGTCCTGTGAGGCACTGATTTGGAGTGAGACCTGGCAAGGGGTCCAAGGACCCATAGGGTCTAAATAGGGTTCAACAAAACTGTGGCTACACAAACTCGTAGGCAGCTTCCCTACTTATTATTTTTACCAGCAAGATGTGGCAGGTGAGACTGGAAGGTGCCCTCAGGGTGGAGCTGGCATGGTCACGGAGCCCTAGGGCATCACAGCCAGCCCTGAGGCTCTTGTGCCATGGCACCCTCCTTCCATGGGAGGGTGCTATTCACTAACCAGTTAATCCTGTTCATGCTGTAGAAGTAACTCGATACCCTGCCCATGCTTCAGGTATCCTGGCTAACCTTTAGAGACAGGTTGTTGAGGTTCTTCTGGCCAGGATGATGCTGGGTCCCTTCAGGTGCCCTATGCTTCCCCTTGTGTAAAGTGGGGGTGGGGGAGGCCTGATCTGTCTCTACAGATGGTTATATGTTTTCCATCTTCAGGCCATGCAGAGGCTCCTCTGTAGCATCTGTACTCATGCAGCATGGTGCCTGATGACATGTGCCTACCTCCAAGGGTTCTAATATGACTAGCAACTTTTTTATCTGAGGTCTGCCATACAAAACCTTTGCTAAAGGCAAAGATCCCTGATGGACCAACCTATATTCCACCTTAGTCCCAAGATCCAACAGTGATCAAGGTTGTTGGCTCCTGCATGAAGTCCTAACTGCAAGTGTGCATCTGATGAACTTTATGGACTCCCCCAATGAGTGCGCTTTCTGTTGCCAGAGGGAAACTGGAGTGTACTAGACTGCTGCTCCTCTTTTGCCACCTCCTATTCTTGAGGATATATTTGCACTATTCCATTCGCTTTTTAATTTATGCACACCCAATCCATGGTTTCTCAAAGTCCCAGGACCTCCTGCTCAACCTCCTCTTGACCTTGGTGAAGCTGTCCATCTACCAGACCAAGAAAAAGATAGTGACAGGGGAAACCTGAGTTGCTGTGGCTCTTGCTTACCCTTGTCTGTGCACATCCCTGAGCAGAGTTTCACTGGGCAGTGTTCCCTGGCTCCTTAGATGCATTCAAGGTGCAGTAGGCACTAGCTGGAGTTTTCTGTTTGGTGTCCTCCCTAGTTCATAACTTATATCCTGCACTCCTGTTCCTTTTTTGTCATGATTTATCCCACAGAATTAGTTGTACATTCAGTGGTCTCCCTCTAACTACTGAAGGGGGCTTGTAATTCCTGGTGGACTTAGACCAGGCATAGGCCATTATTTTGTCTGGAGAACCACTTTATGAATTTTGGTGAGCTGCTGAGGGCCAGGAGGGTGGGGAAGCTGGCCTGAACCAATGCAGCAGGGGAGGGGGGATAATTGATACTATCCAACCTGAGCCTGTCTGCCCCACACCCACTGTCAGGGATGCCGGATGGAAAGGGTGAATGGGATCTCCATGGAGACCCACCAGGACCCTCACAGACAGGGCGTGCTCAGCTGGGTGGATGGGATGGAGCTGCAGGCAGATGAGAAGCAGCGTCTGGAGGTGGGTGAGGGATGGGGCTGGGATCACGGGGTAGTGACAGCACTGGGCCAGGACCCAGGGCAGAGCCATGATCCACTCCCTGCATGTTACTGCCCCATCATCCAAACCCCAGACCTGGCCCTCCCCACCTTGCCCCATCTCACTCCCATGATGCTCCCTGCCCTTCTGTGGCCCCATTCCATCCACCCAGCTGAGCATGCCTGCCTCAGGAGCTATAAGACAGTCTGTGGAGACCCCACCTGCTCCATCTGATGCCCCTGGTGTTGGGTGCAGGGTAGATGGGCCAGGGTGCCCAGGCAGTGGGGCCAGGTCCAGCAGCAGTGGAGACACTAGTGGAAGTAGCAAGAAGGAACCACCACTGCAGGGACTGCTGGAAGAGGAGTCCAGTCATTGCACCATCTCTTCCCTGCCATGTGCCTGGGGGCAATGGGACCAGCTGCACCTGCATAGAATCCCTTGGTGGGCCAGATGTGGCCTGCAGGCCATATTTTGTATACCCCTGGCTTAGGCCTATCATCATTCTACAGTGAATAGGCCTGTCTGACAATGAAAAGGGGTAGATACTTTAGGAAAGTATATAAGCAAGGTCATCCTTTGTCTGGCCTTCCCTGACATTAACCATCAGGGGATACATCCCTGAATATCTTATCTAATAGCTCCCAATGGAACTGTCCTCCAGGATTTTGTCTAATCCCTTGTTGAATCAAGTTATACTATCTGCTTGTATAAATTCTATGGCACTCAGTTCAGCAAACTTACTCAATGTGTAAAAAGTACTACCTCTTGGGTTTTCTCTTTTTTTCTTTTTAAACCGGCCTCCTGATCATTTTCATGAATTCTGCAGCGCGTAGTGTATTGCAACAGAAAATACACTACCCATTTCAAGCCCCTTTTATTTATTTAAATACTTATTTAGTACTTTTTCTCCTTCCACTTATGAACTTTGTCCTCTTATTTGCATCACGGTTGTGAAACAGGTTACGTAAAAAACAGGAATCTACTATACTGATAAACTGAACTAGCACACCCAAGTGTTGCTGGCTGGATATCGGTTACTCAGTGATTAGTTAACCAAATGCCGTCATGCTGAATTCAATCCTTTAATAATCAGTTGCTAAATGGTTAAGAGACTGTGCAGACATCCCACTTAGAATTTATTAATATAGTGTTAATAATTCAGCACATTAACAGAAAAAATATAAGAATGTTTAAGGCAATTAAATGGGAAAACATGCAGAAAAGTGTCACAAGAATTACTGGCGAGCTTAAGAAGATGCCTTACAGCAAGAGACATAAAGAACTCCATATGTTTCATTTTTCAAAAAGAGAATTCAAAGCTAAGAGTTACCATCATGGAAGGGAATGCTGGATATCAAATGAATTTTTAACCTAGTAAGGAGAGTTGTAGGAAGAACTTAGAGCTGGATGCTGAAGCCAGACTAATTCCAGCTAGATATTCCTCATAAATTTTAACAATGAGGATAATTAACAAGTGGGGACAGGAGGAGGGGGAGGGAATACTCTCTAAAAGAACAATGTATTCTCCATACCTTGATGTCTCCAAACCAAAACTGGGGCGGGGGGGGGGGTTATTTATTTATTTATTTTTTCCCCAAAGATGTTATAATCAAACATCAGATATCAGACTTGCAGCAGAGGATCCAGGGTGATATTTCATAGTCTAATATTACAGGAGGCCACACTAGGCTGGTCTGTATTGTGGCAGTAACATGTCTTGGTGCAGGCGGGATGGGGCTACATGCCCATAAACTGTACTAGGGAGAGTCACAAGCCATGTGAACACCTTCCCCCTTTGCTGCAGTGTATAGGAGCTCCCCTATCATGCTGCATCAAGCAACTGTGCCCCACACATCACCCCTGTACCATGTGCCTTTGCAGGCCTCCCCCCTGCACCACGCACCTACTTGGCTCCAGGCTTACCCTCAGCTTCCCCAGCTGTGCTATGCTGCACTGCCCTGCCCCTCATGGGGTGGGGGCAGGTTGTGAAAACCAGGGGAGCAAAGGGGAGTGGCAACCAGGCAGAGCCCCAGGGTGCAACTTAACCCCTCAGGGGCAGCGTATGGCTTACAGGTTGCCAGGTGGACAGTCCTACTGTAAATTATACTAAGCCGTATCTTGCCCAAGACAGAGACTGATTGATCTGGAGGCTGTGGTTGCATGAGAGTTGCACCAACAGCAAAACTGGAAGCCCGTGCAACTCAGATGCTGCTTTATTTCCCTGGGTACCAGGTTGGGTTGGAAGACAGGAATTGGGATGCTGATGGAAGCTGAGAGGCAACAGTACAGACCAGAGCTGGAGGGAGTATAATGTTTGCCCTTGGCCACTGGGTTCCCGTGATGGGGTACTTACTCAGATTTCCATGCCCTTGGGGTTTTGTCCTCAAGTCAGCATTCAGCAGAGACAGGTGGGATGGTAAACAGCTTTATCTTCATTAGGAACAGGGTTCAGCAACACACACACTCACAGCTTGCAGGGAGAACCACAACTAGGGTGGTCATTGAGGTACCTCAAAAATAGAGGACAGTTGCATTTAGTGCAACTGTCCCTACCACCATGAATATTGCATGCCTCTCAAGGCTGGGGTGGCATGGTGAGCTTCCACAAGTGGTCTTGGTGGCGGGGGCGTGGTGGCAGCGAGCAGGGAGCTCTCGCAGGCAGCCACAGCGGTATTGGTGGCGAGAGAAGGGGGGGGTGCTGAGTGGTGAAAAAAAGAGGACATAAAGGTGTCTGGTTTCATATCAATAGAGGACAGAGGACTAGAAAACTGGACTGTCCCCTATAAAACTGGACAAAACCAGACATAAAAAATGGCGACCCTAACCACAACCCACCACCAACAAACCACACCCACAGGACATCAGGGGGAAAGACTGGCATGTTCCACTGCAGCCCTTTACAGGTACATTTCATATACCACAGGGAGCACTGATAGGAGGCAACATGGGGAACAACTGGGAAGAGACAGGACTAAAAAGTAGAACTAGACATCAGCACTGTGGGGATTGAAGAGACATAAGCATGAAATGCTGCTGCATTAGAATTAATCCTGCTTTTCACCAGTGTAAATGACAGCAGAAGGTGCAGGTCAGCACAGCACGGGGACCATGCTGACCCAATTTAGGAGTAAACCTACCCTGGGCAGGTGTCTACATATGTGTGCATTCAGAGGCAGATTTGGTGCTCATAGCAGCAGTCTTCTTCCACCCCCGCACTGGTCCCCTGTGGCAGGGGAGCTGGAGGCTCCACCCACAGCCGCCTGTGGCCAATGGCCCTCTTTAAAAGGCAGCCCTGCTCCCTGGCCCCCTCCCTTTCTGGCCTGGAGCAGAGTGCGGTGCCAGCATACTGCAGTTCTGTTGCTGGAGCCTCTGCCCACTGCACCATGGCCGCTCCACCCCCAGGCCCTGGCAGCAATGTCCACTGCACTGCCCCAGGCTCATGCTGGCCACCATGCTCACTGTGCTGCCCTGCTACGGTGACTGCCATCTGGCCCAGGTCAGCCTCAGCCATGGCAGACCCCTGAGCAATGCAGCTGCTTGACCTGGCTCACTGCAGTGTCCCAGACCTCCTACTGCCACACTGCTGCCTCCCAGACCCCAGCAGGAATGACGCTGATGTGCACCTGGACACCAGCGGTGCCAACTCCTGGGCCAGCCAGTACTGGTAGCTGCATGTTGTCCAGACCATCTGGCATGATAAGTAATGGCTGGAGTCCTTTTACATGACCCAGGTCACCTTGCAGGAGCTCCTTGAGCAGCTCCACCCACACCTAGAGCAGCAGGCCCCCACCATATGACTGCCCATCCCCACAGAGACCCAGCTAGCCATCACCTTGCTCAAGCTGACCATGCCTGCCAGCCTCACTATGTTGGCCACCTCTTTGGTATGGGAAAGGCCACTACTGGGGAGGCCATCCTGGAGGTGTGTGGCACCCTCCAGGATGTGTTGAGGCATACTGTGCTCTGGGTGCATGACCCTCTGGAGGGACTGGTGGGGTTCTGCGCCATGGGCTTCCCCCAGTACATCGGGGCCCTGGATGAGACCCACATCTCTGTCACCTGCCCACCCCACAGCGACCTCCCCTACCACAGCTGGCAGGGCTTCCACTCTGTCATGCTCCAGGCTGTTGTCAAGCACTGCAGTGCCTTCACTGACATGAGCATCAGCTGAGGGGCAGCACACATGATGCCTCTGTTTTCCACAACTCTATTTTGCCAGCCCTGGAGAGCAGGCACTTTATGCCTGGGGTGCCAGACCTCCAGCTGGGTACAGTGGCAGTCCTGCCCCTCCTCATTGGGGACCCTGCCTAGCTGCTCCTCTCTTGGCTCATGCAGCCCTACACCAGCCAGCTGGTCCCCCACCAGACACACTTCACTTGGTGCCTGGGCCAGACCCACACACTGATGGAGCGTGCCTTCAGCTGCCTGAAGGGACACTGGCACACCTTCACCACCTGCCTCAGAGTCACCAAGGCCAACATCCCTTGGGTCATTGTTGCAGCTTGCATGCTACATAACATCTGCAAGGCCTGAAGGGAGTTGCTTGCTGAAACCTGGGTGAAGGAGACAGCAGGCAGAGGATGCCTGGCACTGGGAGCACCAGTGGCAGCAACAGCAGTGACCCCTTGGCTGAGGCCCCGAGCATGCCGCTTATCCACTAGTGGGGACCAGGGCACCAGGTGTGAGAGGTGCTGGCTGACCACCTGCTCCTGCATTCCCCACTGTAGCCTGCCTGGACCCTATGATCCCATCCCCACAGTGCTCCCCCAGCACCACATTCACTGTGGACAGTTCTCAGAAAAGCACTTTTGTCCTCTTCCCCCCACAACAAAGCCCCCCCCACCCCACACCAGACCCTGTCTCCCCCTCTCCACTTCACCACAGAGCCTCTCAACCACCCACCTCACCCACCACCAATAAAGCACTCTCTTCTATGCAAACCCCTATGCGGTGCTGCGTTTGCCCTTCTGCGGTGGGGAGCAGTGGGCTAGGGTGCCTAGGAGGTGGAGCCTAGGGACAGGCATCCAGCACCCCAGTCTCTGTGGTGGGGCAGAGCAGCAGCCGCCATTCCCCCGAGCAAGCCCCGCCAGCCATTGGCTGTTTGTGAGAGTTTGCAACATTTCTGACATAACATGTTCAATCAGGGTTCAAATAACAGGGGAGCTGTAGGGGGGGGGCTGAGCCCCGCCATAAAAGACAAGAGCCCCCCTGTAAGATCTGAAAATCATAATTTAGGGGGTCTCTGATTTTGTTAGGGCATCATAATGGGCAGCCCGATTTTTTTTTAAGACTCCCCCAAGAGTCAAAGAGTAATTCGAATCCTGTGCTCAGTATCAGGGGGCTGTGTGCTGCCTGGCCTCGGATTGCGGGTCATGCATGCACGGATGCCCAGGGACCATGATAAGTTGGCCAGGCAGGACCTGGCACAGGCAGCCACTGGCTGAGCCCCCCCATCCCCGCTCACTCCCTGCTGGGTGCTGGCTGCAAGCAGCCTGCCTCCCCAGGCCCCTTTGCAAGCCAGGACAAGCCTGGCTCCTGGGAGCATGTGCTGCCGTGGCTCCAGAGCCACTCTTCCCCTTCTGCTCTTGCAGGCCAGCCTGTCTCTTGTGCTGCCACCAAATCCCCAGTGCCCAGCCTCAGGGGGCAAGGGCAAGGGGCTCCCAGCCAACTGGGGAACAGAGCTGTTGGCACCTCCACCCTCCTTCCAGGGGGTCCTCTCCAGGAAGGTACCCAGGGGCCAGCCTCCCACTGCACCAGGTCTGCACTCAAGCATGCCCCTGCTAAGAGTATCCCGGGCACAACACGAGGAGCTGTTTACATGGACGGAGGGGTGTCCAACCCACTATGCCCTGCTGCTGATTGCCATGGTGCCTCAGGTTCACCTGTGAATGTGGCATGGGACCCTGAGCTTCAACAGTGTGGAGGGCAAGTTTGCTCTGCCCTGCAACCTCTGTCACTGCCTGGAGGGCTGCCTGTGGCTGCGCTACACGTCCCTGCTCCCCACAACCGAGGACATCACTGCTGGCATGGACGCATTCCTCCACATGTGAGAGGCCTGTGCTCGCCTAGCTGCAGGGGCACAGACTGCTCAATAAAGTGTTGTACTCTCTTCCACCTCCCTGTGTGGTGTTGGGGAAGGGGGAAGTAGGGGGGGCCTGGGACCAGGGGAGCATGGTTGGGCTGGTCAGGGACGGGGCACAAGGCCAGGGGCAAGGGCAGAGGTGGGGAGGGCCCTCCTCCCCTTGCTTCCCTTCCACCCCCAGTACAGAATTTACCAGGTGGACGTGGCAGGAGTGCCCAGAGACTGGAGTCAGTCCTCACTGGTGGCAAGGATGGCTCCCAGTGGTGTCCTGGAGCACAGCATCGAGCTGCCTGGGCAGAGGCCACCTCCAGGGAGGAGCTGGAGCTGCTAAGGGCTGGCAGTGCCATGGCCAGCTTGACCTCCTGTGTGGGGCTACACACCTGGAGCTAGTGGGGCTAGTGGGCTAGTGGGGCTCCCAGAGCTGCTTGATGAGGCTGGGGACAGGGACTGTGGCAGGACAGGCTCCTGGTGGACTGAGGCTCTCAAGCAGTGATGCATCACCGTGGGTGCCAGGCTGCAGTGGAAGCTTGGGTAGGCCACCCATGCTTGAATAGATGGCATAGCTCAGGCCAGGGTCCCAGGATGCGAGGATGTCATCTAGCTGCTGCATAAAGGGCATGGACTTGCGGGCAGTCCCCAACCAGCGGTTGTGGTCGGTGACAGTGACCCACTGTGCCTGCAAGGCCTTGACCTTTATGCAGCACTGGCACACTGACCCACCATACCCGCGCTGCCGCATGCAGCCTGACAGGCCCTCACAAATGTGCATATTGGAGCACTCACCCCCACAATGTGATGAGGTGTGAGGTGGTGGCACAGAGATTTGCCCAGCCACAGGCAAGAAGGATTAGTGGTGCATAGAGTTCCCTGCACCTGGTTTTTCCAGTTCCCGTTCTCCTTGCTGTTGAGAAGATTAGTCTCAGGTTCTCGGCATTCTCTTTATAGTGCTAATCCTTTCTCAGGCAACTAGCTGAATGGTGCCAATAGATTTGCTGGGAGGGTAACCAGAGCCAGGCTGGGAGGCCACCACCTGCCATATCCCCTCTGCCAATGCTCCTGTCCCTATGAAACAGGATCTCCATGCTCATGATAAGGGGGTTTGGGCTTCTTGGAGATATAAAAGCACTGCAGGGCCAGCATTAGAAAGGTTAGCAATGGCTGACTACTTAGGCATAGTGCTCCTGGTTCTGCTCTCTGTGGATGCAAGGGCAGGGCTGCTGCTGGAAGGTGCTAGGCCCTACATTTCCCTAATTGACGTGTCCAATGGGGGACGCTGGGGTGACTGGGCCTGGCCTGAGATGTGTCCAGAGGGGTTTTATGCCAATGGAGTCAGCTTTAAGGTAAGTCTGAATGCCTGGGCTCCATTCCTTATGGGCAAGTGTCCTGCACTGTCCTGGACACTCGAGCCCTGTTCTCCCCTCTTTGGAGAACAGCTTTCTGCTCTGATGTCATTTTGAATGAATGGGACATTTTTCTCCCTTCCTAAAGGAAATCTGTACCCATCCTGGGTACTGAGGTCTCTTTCCCCTGGACTGCAAATGGAATTCAGTTTCATTTCCTTCCCTCTACTTTGTTGTTACCCCTTCCCAGGTAGAGCCACCCCAGGGGTCCCACAGGGATGACACAGCACTGAATGGGATCCGACTGCACTGCTTCCAGGGAAAAGCCCAGGACAGCATGTACACAGTGGAGTCCCAGAGTGGCAAGTGAGTGACCCCACTCTGCTACCTCCATCCCATTCTCTCTGTGTGATAGCCCCAACCCCCTGCTTCCTCAGGGCTCTGCACTTCATTTCTCTATCCTCCCTGGGCACCACAGAATCCCTGAAGGGCACATCTACCCCTTCTGGCTAGCATCTAGACCTCCGTTGCCCACCCCCCACCCCTTCACTTGACAGGCCCTGAGCATTGATCTCCATGACTCACTTTCTTTCTTTCTTTCTTTCTTTCTTTCTTTCTTTCTTTCTTTCTTTCTTTCTTTCTGCAGGTGGGGTATCTGGTCTCAGCCCAAGTGGTGTCCCCATTATGGCTACCTGGTGCGCTTTTCACTGAGGGTCCAGCCCCCACAACATGGCTTTCTTCATGATAACTTGGCAGCCACCAATGCCCGTTTTACCTGCTCTGGTGGGGAGACCCTAGAGCCACCAGGGCCAGACTGGGGGGAGTGGGGTGTCTGGAGTCAGTCATGCACTAAAGGTATATGTGGCATCCAAACACGGCAGGAGGCCCCCCGGGGAATGGGAAAAGATGACACAGCCCTCAATGATGTACGCTTCTTCTGCTGCAACCACTGAAGCACCACTTTCAGCTCCCAACCTCAGACACCTATACCCAGATCTGTCCTACAGAGCTCTGGTCTGTCTCCAGAGCCCCAGCCCAAGAGACCCTAATTCTAGATCGGCTAGCATGGAGCTTTCCATAGGGTCCACATGTTGAGAGCCCTGAACTCCAGAGTATTCACCCACAGATGCTAGGGGGCCCTCCAAAGTCCTCACTTGCAGAACCCCCAACCTCTAGATCTACTTTCACAGAGCACCTACCCTCCTTCTAGACGTCCAGTCTGTCCCCAGAGCCCTAATCCTATGGATTCCACCTCACATATATCCCTAATGATCCCCACCCAAGGATCCAGCTATTCCTTGATCACTCACCATGGGATAGGGTATCTCTGGGAACTTCATTGACTATTCCCCAAAATCTGGTCTCACCTCCCAGAATCATCCCCAAACTCCTAACACAGATCTGCCTGTTAGATCACTATGTATATCCTTCTCTACTAGCAACACCCCTGAGGAAGCTTCATTTCTCTCTGGTTTGAGCTTCCAATAAAGCCCCTGCATAGCAGACTGCACTGGAGTGGAACAGCTTTTGAATCTTGAGGGGGCAGCAAACTAGATGGGGTGGCTGTGCTGTGGAACAGAGCTGGAAAAAATAAAGTGTTCCAAAACAGTGAGCACCTAGAGTGGCAAAATCCAGGGGAGGGGAAGGACTGGGTAAAGAACGCCCTTTACAGAGCTCTGGGGTCCTGAATGAATTGGGAATCCTGAAAAAATGTAATCTTGTTAAAATGCACTGTAGCTGCCTTCCAAGATCCACTGGGAGCAGTGGATGATCAGGCAAACCAGTGTCTTGGAATAAAGAAACCTGGGACAAGGGAAAGGTGTGGCGCCAAAGGTCATGTCTTCCTGGGGTGGTAGGCCCTCCTTCAATCAGGGAATCCCATAGGACTCCTATACATGTGCAGGGAAGCTGCTCTGACACGCTGTAAAAAATCAAGTCTTCTGGAGCATGGTAATTACCTTGCGCACTTCCCGGCAGAACCAGAAGTGGACCGGAAGTATTTCCAGTGCAATTGCAATGGAACACATCTTTAATTTCCCAGCCTGTGTGTCTGCTTGCTGCTTGCCTGTCAGGCAAAGTGGGCCTTGAGGGAACTTTCAGAAACAGGTTTTTAGAAATCAATTAACCTGCGCTATTGCCCTGGACTATTGTTCTAATGCATATCTACTTTACCTACAAGCCAATTCCCAAAAGTAAACCCCTAAATACCATTTTCTAGGCATCAGAGGTATTCAAGAATAGTTTGGTGAGCCGCTGGTTGAGAATGTGAGACTCAGCTCTGGAGGGTCCTGGCTACGGTCTTGCCTCTCCAGGTCAGGATCAAACTGATGCTGCGTTAAGGTCAGGAATGAATTTTCCCCTGATCAGATTGGTACAGACATGGGATGAAGGGTGGGGGGAGGGGGGAAGTTGCCTTTCTCTGCAGCAGGGACATAGCCTCTGTCTGTGATCTCTGAGCAGCTGCTGAGGGGCTGCACTGGGGCAACTCCTGCAGGCAGTGCCAGCCAATTCAGCTCAAATTTTACTTCAGCCTCCATACATTGCATTTAAGTCTAGAAAAGATGCCAAAGAGTGAAAAAGCCACCCCTTTTGACCGCATTGGCTGGAGGGCTACATGCAGAGCGTGGTGGTGGATGGGTCTTTTTCAACCTGGAGGGACGTGGCCAGTGGGATTCCCCAGGGCTCGGTCCTCGGGCCCCCACTGTTCAATATCTTCACCAGCAACTTGGACAAGGGGGTGAAAAGCACCTTGTTCATGTTCGCAGATGACACTAAGATGTGGGAGAAGTGAGCATGCTAGAAGGGAGGGACAGGCTACAACTAGATCTGGACAGGTTATAGAGGTGGGCGGATGAGAATAGGATGTATTTCAATACCAAGGTACTACACCTGGGGAGGAAGAACCAGCAGCATACCTACAGGCTGGGGAACTCCCTTCTCGTCAGTGCAGAGGCAGAAAAGGAACTTGGAGTCATTATTGATTCCAAGATGAACATGGGCCGCTAATGTGGGGACATGGTCAGTAAGGCTAACCACACTTTGTCATGCATCCACAGATGCATCACAAGCAGGTCCAAGGAGGTGATCCTCCCCCATATGTGACACTGGTCAGGCTGCAGTTGGAGTACTGCATCCAGTTCTGGGCGCTGCACTTCAGGAGGGATGTGGACAGCATCAAGAGGGTCCAGAGGAGGGCCACTCGCATGATCAGGGGGCAGCAGGGCAGGCCCTATGGGGAGAGGCTAAGGGACCTGAACCTGTTCAGCCTCCACAAGAGAAGGCTGAGAGAGGATCTGGTAGCCGCCTATAAACTTGCCAAGGGGGACCAGCAGGCAATGGGAGAGTCCCTGTTCCCCCAAACACTACCAGGAGTAACAAGGAACAACAGCCATAAGTTGACTGAGAGTAGATTCAGGCTAGATATCAGGAGGCGCTACTTCACTGTCAGGGCGGCTAGGATCTGGAACCAACTTCCAAGGGAAGTGGTGCTCACCCCTACCCTGGGGGTCTTCAAAAGGAGGCTAGACAATCACCTGGCCGGGGTCGTTTGACTCCAGCATTCTTTCTTGCCATGGCAGGGGGTCAGACTTGATGATCTGCTCAGGTCCCTTCTGACCCTACCTACTATGAAACTATGAATTGTTCTGTTTGGCAAGGATAAATTTCACACTGACGGTACTGTGCTGTTCTGTACTGCATGCAGCAAGGCTAGTGTAGATCACATTCGAAAGCCAATGATTGTAGAACACATGGAAAATGCCAAGCATGAAAGGTGTGCGCCCCCAGTGGCTGGGGGGGCACAGTGGCAGCAGGAGCACAGTGGCAGTAAGTGCAGAGCTTCTGCAGACACCGCTGGCGCTGTTGGTGGTGGGGGAGGGTGGCAAGTGCTGACCAGGGGTTGTCGATGACCCGCAGGTGCTGCTGGCAATGTTGGCAGTGGTCACGGACCACCCACAGACGCTGCTGGCAGTGTCAGTGGTGGAGTGGCGAGCAACGACCACCCACAGGCACTGCAAACAGTGTCGGCGGCGCCTTTTTGTAGGGGGTGTACCACCATGCTCAACAAGTGCGTGTGCACCCGTGTGCACCCCCTACATGCCGCCCCAGTGCTAAGCATAAACAGAACGAAAAGAGATGAAGAGAAGATGTTGAAAGAGTAGGGTCGTCAACAGCAGTAAAGAAACAATGCACTGTGTGCGTGACTGCAGCATTGGAGTGTTCTACATTTGCCAAAGACCACCATAACATTGTCATTTTGGATTTTTTCCACATGCGTATAAAAGCAGACTTTCCTCTACATAGGAGGGAGTGAGTGGGGGATAGGCATGGGCTGTGGGTTGGGAGTGTGGAGCACTGGCAGGGATGGGGGAGCTGTGGCTTGGGAGTGAGGGGCACTGGCATATCAGAGCTGCTCACTGCCACAAAGCGGGGCAGGGAGGGCAGCCACAGCTGGACTGGCATTCTGGTGAGCAAAGGGAGCAAGGGGAGCTCTGATTTTCCATGATAAAAAAACCAACAGAATCAAATGCCATATAGGTATTTAGAATTAATTTTATTATAATGACGAGCAGAAGTACCAGTTCTTCGCCCAAATAAAATTCTTGTTATTTTTGCAATTGCTGTGTTTGTGTATTTTCAAAGAACTTAGTACAACATATTTAACAGTTAATATTTAATGTGTGGTGAATAAAAAAGGTAAGCGTCAATATAATAATGGCAATTGAGCTGAAAAAAAAGGCAAGCGTCAATACAATAATGACAATTGAACTGAATTTCATAGATTTTCATAGATTTCATAGACATTAGGGCTGGAAGGGACTTGGGAAGATCTTCAAGTCCAGCCCCCCGCCCCAGGGGCAGGAAGTCAGCCGGGGGTCATAGGATCCCAGCAAGATAAATATTCAAATTTCTCTTTCTCTTAAAAGAATTCACTGCATCCAAAACGGAGTGGTACCAGTTTGTTATCTGAGAAGCAAAGTAACCCCAGTCAATGGAAGTCCTAAAAAGGATCAAGTGAAAAATACCACACCTATCTTTTTTTTGGGGTGGTATTCAGTGATTTTGGAAGGTTTAGAGTAGATAGGACCAGCCATTCTTGAGTTACAAGTGAATATACATACATACAGACATACACTTCATTGTATATATTTTGAAGCACTGGTAGGCTTCCACACTGCTTTAAAATGGTAAATATATCAGTAAAACATTGTGTTCAACTGATATACATGTATTAGTGGCATTTCATTTTAAATGCAGAAAAACAGGGATTGGGGAGGGGGTTTAATTAGAGAGTTTTGGATGTTTTAACAGAGAAACCCGGGATCTCTGATAACGAACCTTGAAGTCAGTTGATTCCCTCAGCTCCACCTGAATAGAAATGCAGCTGTTGCTGTCAGGCAGCTTGTTTTAAACCAGTGGTAGTCAACCTTCCAGCCCCATGGGCTGGATGAGTGGCTTTGGGGCTAGGCCACAGGATGGGATTCTTGATGCAAGGTTGGTGCACAGGTACAATCTTATGCACTGGCCCAAACCTGTGCATCAGTTCCAGCTTTTAAGTGACTCAGCACACCAGTCCACCTCAGACTGGTGTCATCTGATGCAAAGGGCCATGTCACCCTGCCCACAACACTCCCCATAAATCTAGAAATCTTGCAGCAGGGAAGCGGCTATTAATATGGCTACCGTTCCCCTGCCATCAAATTTCTAGCCCTGTGGAGAACCCTGTGGATTGAATGAAATGATGCCACATGACATATTTGGCCCATGGATCAGAGGTTAAGCGCTGCTATTTTAAACTTCAAAAGTAGAGCAGAGGTAAAAGAGGGGTGTGACTGCACCACTGCATCCCTCTGGATCTGCCCCTACCTTCTGCTGTCACATTCTCAACTAGTTCCTTCCTATTTGTTAGCAGCAAGTTGCAACAAAGAAAGATAAGTCAGTTAAGTCTTAGCCTGCAATTCCAGTGGGGAGCACTTTGTGGGGCTCAGAGGGGGTAGGATTTACCATAAACAATTCTTGTAAATAGTTCCCTAAATAGGGCATCTATATGCCCTTTTCACCCCAGGGGCAGATAGCAGTCTAGGACTGGCAGCTGGGCCTGGAGACTGCTCTCTGGTTCCCGCTTGCTTGATGTTTCATTGTCCTGGGTGAGTGTTGTCCCCATAGGTTACTATAGTTATTATTAGAGGTGCACCAATACATTGATCCCATATCGGATTGGCACCAATATAAGGAAAATTGACAGTATCAGCAATCGTCTTTTTTTTGGCTGATGTGGCTGATAATGTAGCCAATAAACGCTCCATGCATGCGCGCAGCTGCAGTGTAACATGCAGGGAGCCAGGAGCACAGCACAGCACAGCAGCATGGAGAGCAGCCAGGTCTGGCTGGCAAGTCTGTTATGGGGGAAGGGGCAGGGGGACAGAAGGGGCAGGGGGGGACAAATTAAAGCCCCTGCAGTGAAGGATGGAATGGGGCTGCGGCTGAGACAGGGGCTGCCCAGCTAGGGCAGGGCAGGACACAGGATGGAGCTGCGAGTGGCTTGTCCAGAGGGTTTGGGGGGCAGGCTCCCACTGTTATGCATACCCCAGGATGCCATGGGTGGGGGGGGACATGTACCCCCCCAGATCTGCACACAGGGCAAGGAGAGGCTGCCTCTGTGGGCTGGGGCCAGGGCCTGTGCTGAGCTCTTCCTGGCAGGGGGGCTGGGCTGGGCTGCATTTGGGGCAGGTGACAGTGGCTCTGGGAGCGGGGGGCTACAGCAAATTTTCAGGTAGGTGTAGCTCCCCCCCACCATGGCCTCCTTCCCAGCACCACCGCCGCCTGCCCTGGGCACAGCCTGGCCCAGCCTCCCTGCCAAGAAGAGTTCAGCACAGCCCTATCCCTAACCTGCAGTGGCAGCCCACCTTCACCCTGCCACAAATCCAGGGGGCATCAGATGAGCAGCTCACAGCTCTGTCTCTTGCTCCGCCCCAGCTGGGCAGTGCCTACCCCAGCCCCACTTCCTCCCTCAGCAGCAGTAGCAGTGCCAAATGTGTGGCCAGAGCTGCTGCTGCTGCATCAGATGCTGCTAGGCTGGGCCAGGCTAAAGCAACCATGTGCTCCATGCCCCACTGTGGAATGGGGCTGGAGCCCTGTTGGGGCTGGGACAGTGGCTGGAGCTGGAGGGTAAGTGGCAGTGGGGATGGGGTAGAGGGGTTCAGGCAACTTGGGAGGGCAGGCACAGTGGAGGGCAGGTGCCAGGGGGTGCAGGTATGCGGGGCAAGTAGCAGGTTGGCAGGCACCCTGGGGGTGCTGGGGTATGCAGGCATGAGGAAAGGCAGACAGCAGGGGGTAGAAGTGGGGAGGACAGGTGTCAGGGGGCAAGGGTCAGGGATCAGGCTGCTTGATCCACTGCCTTCCCAATTTCCTGCCCACTTGCCACTGCTTTCTCCATTGCAGTGAGGGTTGGGGGGTAGAGGAGGAAATGCTATTTTTCAATGCCACCAAAGTCATCTATGGCCCAAGCACTCGGACCATCCCCCTTGAGACATAAGGATGGAAGAGACCGGATCAAGGAAAGGGGAGCCATCAATGTTCATTGGAAGGAGCATTTTGAAGACCTTCTTAGTTGAGGTTGTTGTTGACTAGTGTCTTCTCAACTCCATCCCTCAACACCCAGAGAGGATCTTGGAATCCCTCCAGCCCCTGATGAGGTGAGGAAAGCCATCAAGCAGATGAAGAATGACAAGGCATCTGAAACTGATGGAATCCCCACCAAAACCTTCAAGCAGGAGGGAGAGGAGTCACCATCACAGCTCCATGTCCTCATCTTAAGGATTAGAATGATAAGGAAATGCCAGATGACCTCAAGGATACCTTGATTGTGACAGTTTTTAAGAAGGGATACAAGTCAGACTGTGGAAATTACGGAGGGATCACCCTGCTGTCTCACCATTGTGAGAACCCTTCTGAACCGTCTCTCCGTCCACTTGCTAAAGAGCTCCTTCTGGAATCTCAGTATGGGTTTTAAGGCATCAAGAGGCACAACTGACATGATCTTCACCAGCTGCAGGAGAAATGCCAGGAACAACATAAGCCTTTCTACATGGACTTCTTTGAACTTATGAAAGTCTTTGACTCTGTCAACCAAGAAGTACTGTGTTTGGGCTGATTTTTAACAAGCCATTTGGCCAATACCAATCCGACTGCTGACATGCAGCCTGGCAGCTTGGAAAGCAGCATCGGGCTGGTAAATCTGTTGTGGGGGAAGAGGTGGGGGGAGGGAAGGAGTCGGGGGTGAGGGCAGATCTAGGCACAGAGCAATCCTAGGCACCTTCTTCTGGAGGCTGGATCCATTGCTCAAGAGTCCCAGGGCAGCATGGAACAGACAGGATGAACATGGGTTCATGCAGAAAAAATCTTAGGCTGTAATTGCTTGAGTGGGTGGGGGAAGGGAAAAGGAGAAGAGAATGACATGGGTTTCTGATTCCCTTGGTTCAGCAGCTGAAGGGCATGGAGTGAGCTGCTGTCCATTATATATTCACACTCTGAATTTTGATTGGCTGATGGCTAAGACAATGACAGTTTTTCCCAATATTCAGTCCAAAACTACCTTGTTGCAATTTCAAACCATTGCGACATCTCCTATTCACTTTTTCTCCACTGCTTCAGAGTTCTCCATCTTCTTTATTGCAGTAGTCTTCAAATATCTGAAGGGCTATCTTCTCCCCTCTTAATCACCTTTTCTGCAAGCTGAACACATTTATTTCTCTTAACCTCTCCTTATATGGTTTACCTTCCAGGGCCTTTAGTATTGTCACCTAGTTTAGACCATCTTTAACATCTCCACATCTTTTTTAAAATGCAGAGCCCAGAACTGCACACAATACTCTAGATCAGTGGTGCTCAACCTTTTTGGCCTGTGAGCCAAAGGAATAGTGCTTGATCCCTTTGCAGGCCAGATCCAGCAGGTGGACCCAATCCAGCGCCCTGGATGAGCACGGCAGGGCCCCATCCAGCCACACAGAGGAGAGCAGCCCAGCCCTGTTTCAGCTGTGCAGAAGAAGGGGGCTGGCCTGGCACAGTCCAGCTGTGTGGGGGAAGGGGGCTTGGCCTGGCCCCATGCTGGGAGCAGGGAGGGGGCATGGCCCAACCCTGCAAGGGGAAGGAGATGGGCCCTGGCCCCAACCTGACTGGGCAGAGGGAGCAGGGCATGGATCACCCCCAATGTGGCCTGGTTCCTACCTGCCTTGCAGGACTTAGGATTTTGCCAGCAGTGAGGGGTGGCAGTACTACTACTAATCCCCCATTGCCAAATTGCCTGACCCAAGGAGAGCCCTACTAGCTGGACTCCAAGGCCGTTTATAGACATGATCCAGGAGGCAGGAGGGGGGGGACTTTAATTAGGACAACTCTAAGAGCCACGCTAATTACAAGCACCCAGAGTATCACATGTATCAGTGTCCCCACACTGAAAAATGGCAGCAGGGCACTTTGAACTAAAGCTTGTCAAATGAGGCTTAAAGTCCAACACTATTTTTCAGAGTGGGGATGCTGATGCACATGACACTGGAGTCAGCTGGAGCATGTTAATTACCATGCTTCAGCAAACTTGATTAATCAAGTCTGCTCCAACGCACCGTAATTACAGCACATCAGAGCAGCCTCCCTGCATGTGTATAAGATCCCCAAGGCTCTGTAGGCCGTGTTTGGCTTGTGGGTTAAAGATCTACTCTAGATTAGACCTAACCAGTGCCAGGAAGTATTATCACCTCCCATGTCTTACATCTAGTACTCCAGATGATGCAGCCACAAATACAGTTGCAAAAAAAAAAAAAGGCAAATGCATCACGTAGCCAACTCATATTGAACCTGTGATCAATTAAGACTTCAATCTCTTTTCCCACAGGACTACCCTTCAGTTACCACCCATTCTGCATTTGTTCATTTTTGCCTGTGTAGCACCTTTTCATTGTTGACAATACCTTTACCCTTTTCATTGTTCCTTTTCAATATCATGATCCTTCTGTATTCTACCCTATTGTCCTTTCTGTTTACAAACATTCCCAGTTTTGCATTGTTTGCAAATTTGCTAAGGAAGCTCTCGATTCTGGCATCCAAATAATTAATGAACATACCAATTAGAAGTCTTTTACACACTACCTGGAGTGCAAAGGCATTGGGAGTACACATCTGAAGTGCTTCCTAAAGCTAAAACCACCAAGAATGTGTTAGAAGCTCCGTCTCTAGCCAGGCAGTTGAGAAGAACTAAAAAGCAGGAAGCATGTACCACCTTTTATCCTTTTGGTACAGAAGTAGAAGGAAGGGTAGACCTGAGGCATGCTCTCTAGGTAGTCAGAATGCAAAAAGTCTCCAGTCAAAGCAGAGGGTGGGAGATGCATCCAAAATTGAAAATGTGTATGCAGACAAAACTTGGAGAACCAATGGCTATATTAATAAAAATGGAGACATCTCTTCTGAACCTTGGGACTGTGGAAAGTGCATGGCTAAGTTAATCAAGATTCAGATAAGCAAGAAAGAGCCAGAAACTTTAAAATGGCCATTTTATTATTTTTCACTCTAAATTAACATAGTGGCAAGAAATTATGTGGTCCAGACTAAACGAACAGATGCTTTACTCCTCAGGTAATGCTATAAGTTGTTTCTAACGTTGGTTGAGAATTTTCTTCCACCAGAAAGTAAATTCATACATAAAAAATTAACTGAATTTAAACAAGATATGGAGAATTATAGAAAAGAAAGATACAAAAAGCACCAAGACAATGACAGTTGATTCTTCCAAGTTATTTTGTTGCTTTGATTATCATATTACAAATCCGATTTCAAACACCAGGAATTAAAAAAATTTAACGGAGTGTGACCAGCTCTTCTGCTGAAGTAGGATGAATGGCAATGGTGTTATCAAAGTCAGCCTTTGTTGCTCCCATTTTGATAGCCACTGCAAAGCCTTGCAGCATTTCATCACATCCCAGTCCCTGCATATGCAGTCCTACCACCTTCAAAGAATAAGAGAAAATTTGTATCCATGAGTATGCAAGATCAGTCATAAGTGAAACAGCTGGGGAACCTATACCAGAGGTGTCAAATATACCACCTGTGAACCAGATTCAGCCTGTGGAGCTCCTCTATCCAGCCTACCAGGCTACCAGAGGGCACTGAAAGCTGGGCTTCTGCCCCCCACCCCCTCCCCAGGTCCTATGCTTCTGCCACCACTGGACCACGTATGGCCCCAGTCCCCACCACCATCGGACCCTGTACTGCTCTGTTTCTGCCCCCCCCCCGGTGCCTTTGCTAAGGCAGCCCTCATGCCCCAGGTTGGATCCAGCCCACAAGGAGCCCTGCAGTGTGGATCTGGCCTGGGGCCCCAAGTGAGTTTGACACCCCCAGACCTATACTAATTAGCATTCATTTGAGCCTTCTAGCCAAAAGGTCTTCACAGAACAAGCATACAAGCCAATAAAACTTTAAAAACTTTCAGCAACCCTGACTATATCTGAACAACGCTTCTCTTCTAGAGTGTAGAAAATGGCTAAATTTAAATCTCCAGAAATCAGAAGATACACAGTTGGAAGCAGATGTTGTACCTTCCCTTGTCCCAAACACAACTTAAACTGTTTTCCTGGCAACTCTCACTGGGAATTGTGCCATAAATGTGGCCCAAAGGTTATAGCTGCTAAGGGAATTTGTAGATTCTCAAAACCTACAAATGCAGACTGAATGCCTTTCTGGAAGACAGACTTTGGTTGGATAAGGAGACTGCATTATTATGTAGGAATAATGAGAAATATGATACCTCATTCTACACATGCCAGGCTTTTTGATCTAATGCCCCCTTCTGGTTTTAGAACGACATGGACCTACATTAAGTAGATGTGAAGAAGAGCGAAGAATGTGACACTACTGTGTAGATTTGACTTCCAGTATGTATCTTCATGCCTGCTAACTACTTTCAGCATTAATTAGTGATCAAATTAACTGACCTGAAGCAGCTTGCCAGAGTCGTGACTGAGGAGAGGAGCATGTGAACTCTAAGGAATCAAGTATGCCTCATTTCCGTGCTCAGTTTGTGGGGGCAGGAGTATGATATTGCCCCAGGGATTGTCAACATGGCAGTGGTTTTGAGGGCTTAATAACAGCTTCAGAAGGAATTTTCAGGATCAAAGTGAAGGGAAAGAAATATTTAGCGAGTCTGGGATGGTTTGTGTGTTTAGTTTGGATGGCCATTATTAACTATGCCTTCATAGCCTCAAGGCTAGACTACTGCTCTGTTATCTACATAGGGCTGCCCCTAAAAAATGTTCAGAAGCTGCAGCTAGTGCAGAACATGGCTGTCTGCCTTCTGATGAGGTGGGAAGCTGAGGAACAACTCCAGCCCTCCACCATCTGCACTGGCTCCCAGTATCTTCTCAGGAGCAATTCAAGTTTTGATGATTAAGGCCCTAAATGGCCTGGGCCCTACATACCTAAGGGACTGCCTTTTCCCTTGTACCCCATTGTGATCCTTAAGGTTAGCCAAGAGCAACCTCCTATAAGTACCATCAGTATGCAAAGTACACTTGGTGAAAATACATGGGAAGCTGTTCTCAGCAGTTGCTCCTCAGCTCTGACACTCCCCCTTGAGGCCCTCCAGAGCCCAAGCCCGGACATCTTTTGGAAATACAAGACCTTTCTACTTGGGCACACCTAGCTAGACCCAGATGTTGTTCAGTGGATTTCTGCTTTATATATTACTTTATGATAGGTGCCCTTTTACAGTGTTCTGTTTCTCTTCCTGTAAGCTGTCCTAAACCTAAGCTATTAGATAAAAACACATAAATAAATGCTTCAAAAATATTTGAGTACAAGTCAGACGCAGGTAGCTCCTGAAGTTTGTGCCTTCCTAAACCCAAATTTGCATTAGGAATAAAAAGGTGTACTAGATTTTACTACATTAGTCATCTGCTAACAGCATTCTGTAGCATCTGTAAGAACAGAATACTAGCATGTGTATTATATATAAATATGTGCTAGATTTTTTTTCAGTCAGACTCTTCTGTGGTGTTAAGTCAAACACTTTACAACAGCTGAGGTCTGTTTCATCTACACCAGAGCTATCCCAACATACGGCCCACAGGCATACGCTTAATGATACAGTTTGAATAAAATAAGCATGTGCTATTTTTATTTCAGTGTACAGGTTAGAAGAATAAGGGAGTCAAATCCATGTTGCATGCTGATGTTTTCTAATTTTGTGCATAACTTTGCAATCTAAATAATTTTCTGTAAACATTCTTTTAAATGTAATATATAATATACATTATAAAAAGATATGGATTTATCTGGCCCAGCAGGCTACCAGAAGGCGGGCTTCTGCCACACCCTCCACCACTGGACCCTGCACTGCTCCAGCTCCTACTGCCACCGGACCTTCATAGCAAAAGATAATGTATGCATACAAACATATATAACTAAAATAAATGAGAGGGCTGGAATTAAACTTTCTAAATCAACTATTTTACCTTACACTAAGGGTGTGAAACTCACTTTGCACCCCAGACTGGATTTGGACCATAGGGCTTCTTTGCAGGCTGGATTTAGCCTGGGGCACAAAGGCTGCTGACAGATGTAAACCACACCCCAATCAAAAAAGCCCCAAAAAAACAAGCCAAAACCCTAGCATTTTACCGGAAGAGGAAGCACTTTAGTTCAACCCAGCTCCCCAGCATTTGTATAGATCAGGCACTCCAGCAGGGCGTTGGCATTTTTATCTAAAGCTGATTCAATCAGCTATCAGAGAAAAGTGCCAAAAAGCCCCATTGAAGCGCCTGATCTATACAGACATTGGGTGAGCCAGGTCAAAATAATGCGATGCTTCTTTTGGGCATGCACTGTGCCAAGCTTAAAGTAAAGCATTGTTTTTTTTCATGTCTGTAAAGCAGCCAATGTGTTTCCAGCCCAGGGCACATGGTGGCAGCAGCTTTAGCTTTGACACAGGGCATAAAGTGGTGGCAACAGCTCTGGCAGGGGGCATGCAACACAGCTCTGGCTTCCACCATGTATCCCATGTCAGAACTGGAGTTGCTGCTGTTGCTGTCCTGGATCAGAGATGTGTGACCTGTGCTGTGGAAGAAGCTTTAGCTCCAGCATGGGGCCACAGGCTGAGGAGGCGGGGCTGTGGCAGTGGCAATGGGCAAAGTGGCTAGAAGGTGATCAGGACCTGATCAGCCATTGCTCACCCTCCTTCTGCCAACTGAAATGTCCACTAGAGCCCAAGAACTTTGGGTTGCCTATATGCATGCTCCGACTCATTCTAATTAGAACGTGTCAGAGCAGACTCAATTAATCTTTTAAATGTAATATTTAATATAAAAAGATGATTAATCACCCAGATAAATCATTAAGTCTGCTGGACATACTGCAGTGTGTCACATATGTTCAACATCCCACATTTCAATATGGTAGTGGGCAAGCTTTAACTAAAACTTGTTGAACAAGCTCTAGTTAAAGCGCTCCCAGGGCCATTTTGAAACACAGGAAACTGAATTCACATGACACCATGGTGTTTTAATTAGAGCAGCTGTCTCGGAGCTGTTGAAATTAAAGCGCACCCCCCCCATGCCCACAACATGTGTATAGACATCCTTGGATTCTGCAACCCATCCCCTGGTGACACCCCTCAAATTCTGGTGACCTGCTGTTAGACCAGCAGGTGGGACAGAGTAGCTCCATAGGCCAGATCTTGCCAGTGGACTGTACATTTTCCATCCCCCGCTTATACCAAACCGACTTGAATAAGAGTGGAAAACAGCATTATCCACAGGCATCATTAAGTGTTTAATATTTTAGTTATAAGCTCTTATCACGTGTTTCTTACCTTTTCTTCTCTGTCAGCACAAACCAGTTTCATTACACACTTAGTTTTTCTTTTGGTTACTGCATGATACATCGGAATAAAGGAGGTCGTGTAGATCTTCACATTCCCTGTTCCATACATAGAAATGGCTTCCTCTGGAACACACGTAAGAGATGCTGGTCTTTGAAAAATAGAAACATTACATGCACTGCAGGAACTTAAAAAGGAGCAACAAGAAGAACATTTTATGAACCTGAGACAGGGACATTTTCTGTACATTTCATTGTAAAGAATTTTATGTAAGCGATAAAAAAAAACAGTTAATCATTAAGTCAAGTCAGGGCCCAAGAATATTTTTAATGACTGAAATACTACATAGTGTAAAGAATCATACCCAAGATTTTAAAAGGTAACTAGTGAATCTGGACCATCAACCAGAAATATTTTAGAAAAAAATGATGCTTCAAAAGATGCCACCATCTCCTATTCGAAAAATCCTTTTATATTATTAAAATATAACTCCTAAGTCACACAACTTTAATGGATTTTCAAGAAAGAAAACAAAATACATCTTAGCTAGTAACTCAGACTGCTCATAGACATTAACCCCCACCTCCCAAAACCTCCCCCACACTTTACTGGAAGAAGCAGTGTGTTAGCTTGACCCAGAGTCTGTATAGATTGGGCGCTTCAGTGTAGCTTTATGACACTTTTATCTAATAGCTGATTCAATCAGCTGGTAGATAAAAGCGCCAAAAAAGCCCCACTGAAGTGTCTGATCCATACAGATATTGAGCGATGGGTCTAACTAATGTAATGCCTTTTCTGGGTATGCACTGGGATCGGTGTGGGAGCACATCAAGTTTAAAGTAAAATACTTTTTTTTTTAAATGTCTTGAAGCAGACTCAGTTACAGTGAATTAACAGCAGCCACTTCAAAAGAAAACTAAGTGTATTAAGGTTAAGAAATGCAGTTACGGCCAATCACTTTAACCCAGAGGCGGGCAATTATTTTGGGCAGAAAGCCGCTTACTGAGTTTTGGCAAGCCATCGAGGGCCACATGACAGGCAGCCAGGGGCAGATAAACATTAATTTTCTAAATTTTTTAGGGGCCCCGCAGGCCGGATAGAATGGCCTGGCGGGCTGCATCCAGCCTGCGGGCCGCATTTTGCCCACCCCTGCCTTAACCCTACCCTGTGAAAGACTCAGAGTATGAACAAACATTCTTTTGAAGTGCTTCAAATCCTACCCCATTTCAAAATATTTCAACTTTGGAACATTTTAGTCATAATGACTTACAGGGCCCTCCAATGTGAAGTGCTAGGAAATAGTCACAATGCCATGGTGCGGCAGAGCTCTGTAGTTAAGAACCTGGAGAGATCCCTGCGTGCCTTTCAAGCCTTAAAAAGCCCAACCCCCTTTTCCCTAGGGTAGTGGTTCCTATTACAATGCTGACATCTTCCTGTGTACACTCCTGCTATGCATGCAGAAATCCACCCCTAAAAGGTCAGAGCAGGCTTTGCAGCCATTAATGCCTCTACCACCTCTACCCCACCCAGAACCTGCAAGAAGTGCTCTGCCCTGGGGAGGGAAGGAATGTTGCGAGGAACAAGCAATAGGTGGGGAGGAATTTGGGGTCTCAAGGGGAGGGGGGGGGGGGAGGGGGAAAGAGGTCCCTAGGAGGGAGTTCCCCAACACACTGTCTCAGATGCACACTACTCTCCCCCTTATCCCTACAGCACACCCAAAGCTGACTACCGCTGCCCTCTACCTTCAACATATAGAAAGGAACAGTTAGGTCTTGGGGGAGTGTCTAGCTTAGGGGTGGGCAAAATATGGCCTACGGGCTGCATCTGGCCCGCCAGGCACTTTCATCCAGCCTGCAGCACCTCCCAATGAATTGTGCCCTGCCCAGCCCTTCTTCCCACGAGGATGGGAGCGAGGCACCTAAGCCTGCCCCCAGCAAATTCTATTGTGCCTCATTCCCACTCTCGTGGGTGGAAGGGCCGGTCCGCCAGCATGGGAACAGAGCTACTGCTGCAGGCTTCCCTGGTGTCCTGTTCCCTCCAGGCAGCAGGCAGGGGAAGGGTGGGGGTGGACAGGATGGCCTGCAGCTGGGCTGGAGCGCAGAGATGGGACTGGGGCTTGCTGCAGTGTGGAGCCTGTGCCCAGGGGGGTGGCAGCAGCACAGAGCTGGGGTGGGCAGCGTGTGAGGGGGGAGGGGGATGGGAACCCCCCACACTCCCCTCTCCCTCCATGGTGCACAGCCCTGGAAGGCACTAGAGGTAGCAGCAGCAGGGGGGAGAGGGGGGGAAAGAGGGGGCGGGCCTCTGCTCGGTGCCTGGCTCCTGCCCCGCTGGGCTGCTTGTTTCCCCGGCGCTCCCCGCACTCCTGGACCACAGGAGGGAAGCCCCAGGAACTGGAGCAGGCTGGGGCAGGGAAAGCAACTGGCTCCCGTGCCTGGGGCTTCCCTCCTGTGGCCAGCAAGCACGGGGAGAGCTGGGGAAACAAACGGCCCAGCAGGGGCTGTGCTCCTTGCTGCAATGTGCAGTGCTGGCTAGAGCCAAGTATCAGTGCCCCTGCCTGCTACTGTGCCATGAGGGGGAGTGTGGAGGGAGGGGTCCCCATGCATGCTCCCTCTAAGCTGCGCAGCGTTGGTGGCCACACAGGTGCACCTGGCAGTGCAGCATGAGTGAGCCTGCGTGGCCGTGTGTGCCACACAGCTTAAAGGGAACACTGGTCCTCATACCCTCCCTCATATCTCACAAACCACACAGACACAGACCACTGTTGCCTGCACTGACTGCAGGAGAGGACAGTGTGTTCCAGAGCCACACACCCACACCCCACAAACACCACACAACCCTCCCCAACATATCCTGTGCCCCCCACACACAGCCACACCCCCTCACAAGTTTCCCCACACACACCCACCCACACCTCACCATAAACACCCCTACATCCTCCACCATGCAGTAGCTGCCCTAGATAGTTATCTTGGCATGCATTATTCATAATATTTATGTAGCCAAGGGGGAACGCCTTTCTGGAGGGCAGAGGAAGCTCAGCACCCTGAGGGCTGCAATGTACCACGCAGAGGCTGAGACCCTGCAGCACAACTGTCAGGGTGTTCCACCCTGGCAAACTACTTTAAGCGGTGCCAGGGTGCACAGTGGGAGAAGGGCATGACCAAGTAAGCAGTAAAAAGGTATGCAACACAATGTGGTTGCTTTGTGAACTTACAAAAAAAAAAAATCTATCAAATAGTGCACATAATCAAAAATGTCTATGCTTTCTTTACTGAACTAAGAAAAAGCACATTACAAATTAGGGATGGGGATGATGTATGTCCAAACTGTGGTCTCTTGATTCAAAGCATCTCAAAGTGTGCCCAGGACGGAAAAGGGAATCCTCTGGTGTGGAATGACAAGGTAGCATGCCTTCACATTGACCTGACGGATCAAAGGGCATTGAGTCCCAGGCCATTGGCCCCTCACTGGAGAAGAACTGACCTAGGACCTGTGAAGTGGAAGGGAGCTGGCTCCCTGACTCCTCTGTAAAAGGTCACAGCTCTAAGACTGGAAGTTGAGTCAGAGTAAGGGATGCCAGTCCTGGAATAGGAGAATCAGGTTGGGGCAGGGTAAGAGGGAAGAATCCGGTGCAAGTGTGTAAAAGTATGACCAGGCTACAGTCATGTGCCTATACCTACTAGGACTTGTCTCAGGCCTCCCACAAGCTCAGGAGAAAGATCTAAGCATGGGAGCTTGAGGACCAACCAGAAAGTGGGACTGGTAGCAGTGTGAGCTGAATCCCAGGAAGCAAATGTATGCAGATGAATAGGAGTTTGGGGCTGGGAAGAACCCTGAGATAAAGAAATCTTAGGTGGTGGGGGTGGAGCAGGACATAAACACTACTGTTGGGGATCAGCCTTAAGCTGGGCTTTAGTGCTGTGGGGCAGCTGCTGCCCCATCCCTTGCTGGAGCTTAATTGAGCCTGTTGCTGGTACACATGGACTGGAGGCTGTGCCACTAAGGTAGAGGAGGGCCACTTGGGCAGTTTTAGTGAGTTGCTGTGGGCCGACTAAGCCCCTGTCCCCCAGCCATGCCAGGTCAGTAGCCTGCCCTTCTTTCCTGCCTCCCCCACGCAACAGCTCACCAAAACTTCCTAAATGGCCCCTGCGCTCAGCTGGGTGGATGGGATGGGGCTGCAGGCAGGTTGGCAGCAGCATCTGGGAGTGGGATGGGCAGGCAGGGCCAGGTTTGGGAATCATGACAGCAGGGCAGTAACAACCTGGGGCAGAGCCACGATCCGTTCCCCACATGCTCTTGCCCATGGAAACAGCACCCATTGAAGGGACACGTGGGCAGCGAATCGCAGCTGTACCCTGGATCCCGGTCCCATGCTGTCACCACCCCATGATCCTGGCCCCACCCAGCTATCCCGCTCCTGGACACTGCTCCCCCCACCTTGCCCACAGCCCCATCCCATCTGCCTGGCTGCCCTTCCTGTGGGGGTCCTGGATAGATCCTCCATGGAGATCCTGCCTGCCCAGGTAAACCCAGCGGTGGGTGCAGGCTGGGATGCCAAGGCAAGAGGGCCAGGTCTAGTGGCTATGGTCACACTGGCAGCGGGAGCTGGAAGGAGCCGCCACTGTGGGAACCTCCAGGAAGCAAATCCAGCTGCTGTACTGCGCCAGTCCTGCTGTGCCACAGATCCACTGGTGGGCCAGATCTGGATTATGAGCTGTATTTTGCCCACCTCTGCACTAAAGGCTGGAAAAGTAACTCTCTGGCAGAGGAAGGCTTGTCAAGATAAGTCTGACCCTGCTGAGATCTAGTGTAGGCCTTAACTAACACCATTTTGTGCCTTGCATAACAAATGCTATTAGCTGAATATTTGCAAGGCAAGCATGTAGCAGCTTAGGGCTGACCTATTTAGCAATAAGAAAGTTGAAGGACAGAACATGGACAAGAAAGTAACGGAGGAATAACCGGGGAATAACCATTGTGAAGGGGTGATTGGTGGAAAACCTGTGGCATTAAACATATGTGGAAGCTTGTCGATCATATAGAAAAAAGGTTGTAAAAAAATTATAAAGCAGCCAAAGCAGCAGCTTAACACTTGGGAAGTGAGAGAAACAAACAACACCCCATTACTTTGACTGCGACTCCTGATACCGTGACAATGCCTGGCCAGCTGAGTCGTTTGAAAGGACTGTGTAAGAATACCATTGTTGACGATTAGGATTGTTTGGGTCAAGCGTTCAATAAATTAGGATTTGAGACCAGAATATAGTCTCATGGATCATTTTATTTCTGTTCACACCCACACCTTGATCAAAATTGAGCCCAACACCAGATGCAGGCTGAAAGGGGTATCCCAGGCTGTGGTGTCCCAGGTACCCTAACCATGCTGAGGGTACTACTGATGCAGGACCAGGGGGACTATGGCTGAGGCTACAGATGTAGGTCCTACCACACACACACACACACACTCTCTCTCTCTCTCTCTCTCTCTGTGTTTTCCCTCTGCCTGGTGAGCATGGCTACAACAGTCCTTTGGGTATCTCCCTCTGTCCCAGAGGATGTCAATAATCTGCCTCGCCATACCATTGCCTCCCCAGTGGCCTTAGCATTCCTCTTGGCCTGAAACAGCTGTACACCTTGCCTGAGAGATATCCTGCCTCACTAGGTCAGCACATCAGTCCTAGTGAAACTTCATTCTGTCTCTCCATTCATCAACAGTGGGATTTTTCCATTTTGATGAGTCGTTCCTGCATCTTCTCCTCTTCTACTACCTGGTGAGTCTCTGAGCTGTGGTATTTGGCTGTGGTCTTGGGACCTCCATGACTACTGCCACAGAAGCTGTACTTGGAGCAGGTACAGACCCTGAAATTACAACAGTAAAACAAGCATTTTTTTTTTAGTGTCGTTAAGATAAAAGTGATGTACTTCCCAGGCAAGGTTCTTTGGGTAGATGTGATATCTTTTATTAGACTAACCTAGCCAATAGAGAGTATGCCTGAATAAGGGTATTTGTGCCCAAAAGCTTGTAAAGAACAATTTTCCCAACTATTTAGTTGGTCTAATAAAAGATATCACACATATGCAAAAAACCTTGTCTGCCTATGTCCTTAAACCAAAACAGTTGCAACCAACGACCCTATGTACTTCCCAGCACATCTCAGCATCCCATTTGAAGAGCCTTTACATTTTTCTCCTGGTTCCTGAGATGGTAATTTCTGTTGCCCAAATGTTCCAGGACAGGGGAAGGTATATGCCTACATGAGCAGTATATCGACCTTTCCCAAAATCAAGCAGGAAGCTGGCATTTGAAAGAAACATGAACTCTTGTGATAGTGGAGCAGGTGGGCACTTGTTTGCAACTTTCTGGGGCGTTATTGGTGGGGACATGGGGTGCCAGATGAATTCTCATAGCCAACTGTGACCAGTGAGAGGCAATGACTTTACCTGCAGTTCTACTGTATCAATTTCTTTACCTCATGTTTACAGGCTTATGTGCCTGGTTGCCCTGGAGAGGTGCGATTCAAAGTGCCCAAGGGAAGGGGTTGGGGGCCAGGTATTAGTGGCCAATCCACATACCAGTACACAGCAATGGGAAGATAAATGGGGCAGTGACCACAGATATGGACTCACCGACCTCAGCCCTCCCTCCACAACTGACGGAGTCCCTGGGCTAGAAGTAGGTAGGAGCTCCATGGTTTTATCGCTGTCTGAGAGTTGAGGGATGGGAATGATCAGTATTAACCCCTTCAAAAGGACTGAAACAGTGAAGTGCTAAGCTGCCCGTTCATGAAGTACGTGACAAATGTCACTGAAGTCCACAAACAACAGCCTGGAATGAGCAACAGAACTTTCCAGAGACCCCCATTGTCCTCCCCCAGAAATCTGAGCTTGCATTGCTCACCTTTTCAACACAGCTCTATACTTTGATGATTTTGTAGGGAGATATTAAATTCACCCTGGTGACAGGCCCCTGTGGACACAGCAAGAGACAGCAGGAGAGACTATAAGTTATAATATGGACCCCTCATTCTGCAGGTAGCCTTATGATGCAAGGGATCCATGGGGAGGGTGCGTATGGAAAGAGACCAGGACTGTTGCATACTAAACCACTGAAACTTACCAGGCAGTCAGGGGGCTGTCCATCACGTCCACATTGCCAGGTGATTTGGTCCTGGGTGCTGGGAGGAAGAGGACTGGCTGGTCGCAGATGGCTGTAGGGGGATTTGTCAGTAATGGTGGTAGGACAGTTGGCATGAGTAGAGGTGGTATAGTCAACAGGAATCTGGAAAAAATTGCTGGCTATGATGATGAGGGAAAAGAGGGGCATGATGTTGAGGTCCTGGTCTGGTGTGAAATCAAAAGGATGATCTGCCATGCTGTTTGACATCAGTGGCATAGGAAGTTTCACATACAGATGGGTGGTAAGACCACCCGTGAGTGATCCCAAAAGAAGGAACAACTCTATTTCTTCTGTGCCTGCTTCTTTGCTGTGATGGAGGCAAGGACTGCAGGGTCTTCCCACTCTTTCGGGTCAGAGCTCTCCAACTCCCCAGTAGCCTCAGGGCTGGCTCCAGAGTCAGCAACATAACAGAGCTCTGCTGAGTTGTCTCCCACAAGAATCCATGACAGCTCCTTGTAGGCACCAGCCACCTTCCAAGCACCTGACATCCAAATGGCATCTTGAACCTTGTTATACCTCACCATCAGAACTTTGTCCTTGACCTGGTACTGGTGCCAATCACAGTTGTGCCTCTGAGCAGCTATTTTGGAGGCAATGCACTTAGTTTGGTTGTGGTGGACTCCCCAGGATGAATGCCCAGCATTCTCACACCCAGATGGCAAGAAGGTGCATTATCTCTGCCCACTTCCGATTGGTAGATCACCTCAAACAAAATAGATGAGAGTGGCACAGACATTCTGGGTGTAGGCTGCCAGTGACGTGTTCCAAAAAAAATCCTCAATCCATAACAGCAGAGACTGAATCCTTAAGGCGGATGTTCAACAAAATGAGGTGTGCCAATCCTGTGACCTCAGAGCAGTAGAGTTTAGCACAGGGACGGGCAATTATTTTGGGCAGAGAGCCACTTACCGAATTTGGGCAAGTTGTTGAGGGCCCCATGGGTAGCCCCACCGGTAGACAGGTGCCCTGCCCCCTGGTCGCCATCTTGTGACTGGAAGTCCCGCCCTCTAACCCCTGACCTTTCCCACCAAAAGTCCCTCCCCTTGCCCCCAGAGGTACTCCTTTCAGCAAGGGGTTTTGCCATCTCAGAACCAGAAAAATACCAAAGTATATTCTAAAAAGCAAACATCAAACCATTCATTAATTTGATTTCCAAAAATATTTTTGTCCTTTCACATGCATCTGTGTAGTGTACACAGAGGTAACTGAACAATAGCTTAAAATGAAGTCTTATTCTTGTATATCGTGAGAGATGTATATAGGTTTGTAGGGGGCTGTGGGTGTGTGGGTATATGAAGCATGGGTGGGTATGGGTTTGTGGGGGGCTGTGTGTGGGGAGGGTGGCTGGGATGTATGAGGGGGTGTGGGTATGGGGGTCTGCATATATGGCAGTGCGGAAAGAGATGTGGGTGAATGCATATGGTGGGGTGTGCATGTGGGACTCACCCTATGAACACACACACACACACACACACACACACACACACACACACACACACACACACACACTGCCCCTGCCTGCACACATACCACACTGCTCCTGCCTACACACACAACGCACATAATGGTGGGGCCTCGTGCTCCCCAGTCTCGCAATGAAACCAGAAGCTACAGGGTGCCAGAGCAGGGTGGGGGCAGGAAGAGAGTGAAATGGCTGGGGGTGGACTGCTCAATTCTGCTGAGGGCTTCCCCTGGGTCCTACTGCCCCTGCCTCCTGTCAGCTTTGGACAGGCATCCAGGAGCAAATAAATATTAATTTACTCATTTTTTTTAGGGGCCCCACAGGCCAGATAGAATGGCCTGGCAGGCCGGATTCAGCCTGTGGGCTGTATTTTGCCCGTCCTGGTTTAAAATAATTACCAGAAGTGCTATCTTGGAGCAGTAGGGGGTGGAAAGCAGAGCAATGTAGGATGCCAGAGGGTCAATCAACTCCCTATTGCACCCTGCTGGAGGGTGCAAATACAACACAAAGCTCTTCAGAGTTATTCCTCTTTTTCCTGGGGTTATTTTTGAAGTGGAATGGCTATATTTCAAATGCTTCATTGACTGAGTACATCTGTACCTTCTCTTTTGGAGTGCTTTAAAAGATACTTAGAGCATTTCAAATGTTACATGTTATACCCATCTGTGCCCTCACCGTCTTCCCAGATGTTTAAATGCAACTAATAATAGCATATGCACAAAGGTGTTTTATTTTGTTTTTTTTTTAAAAAGGGATAAGTGGCCATTTTCCTGATAATTCCTCATAACTTAAAATATTTTCCTTCAACAGAACACATAACTGTGCCCTACAGTAACATCATAAAAAAAAGTTATGGTTTGGGCATTTTAAAGACGGCTGAATCTTGATCAAACATTTTCAGAGAATACTTCCCCCCAACTTCTTCCCCCCCCCCCGAGTGAAGACTGTATTTCTTGGTTGAATTTAAATTTACCATTTTGTACGAATGTCCTGGATGGGATAGCTCCAAAATCCCTGTAATGTAGTTTGCCCTATGTTACTGAAAAGTGCACTAAATTTTAACATATTTTTAGCTTAATGTAATTTAAATGCCAGCCTGAACAATATTAGATAAAGTACAAATGACACCCAACTGCTCAGTAACAACTGCCTCCCAAGGAAGGAACCAAAACTCCTCTCCCTCATACAGAAACAAGCATGTTCAAGTAAGAAATCAATTTCACAGCACACCGCTGTGAGATAGGACACTCAATAGCATAAAGTTTAGACATGATCCAAAGCCTAGTAAAGGCAGTAGGGGTTGGCCTTTAGACACACAGCTGGACAAGTTAATGTCATGGCATACCCTCTTCCCTACGTGGAGGGCCTGCCTGGCAGGGCGAGTAGAAAGTGTCACATCTCTGCTGAGACTGATCAAACATCAGTTAACACCAAATTATAAGGGTAGATTGAAACATAGCACTAACTGAACTGAGGTCATCAACCCATTCCAGAGAAGTCAAACAGTGTCAAAGAACAGCTACATAGAGGTAAAGGGTTGTCATCTCTTGTTATCTCCCTGAACCCTTAAAACAGATCTTATTTAACACCAAGTTATTCTGTCAGTTATTGGAGCTAACACTGACCAATATAAGGAATATTAAGGATAAACTAGAGCAGTGGCTTCAGCTGGGACTTACCTTCTGTGAGACCCACCGTTCCAATGGGTGGATGACTGAAAACCACAGTAGGAATGTTGCTGTAGTCAAGCTTGGAATCCTTCTTGCCTTCAAAAAGTCGATGAGCCAATTTTCTTCCAGCTGCTATTGCAACTGTAAGTAAGGAAACAAAAATTCAGGCTAATAGTCTATTACAAACACCACTATGGGCAGTACAGAATAAAATCAGTTATGTACCCAGTAAGTATTTGTATCTAATGTCAGAAGAGGCTCCAGCCTTAAGGCCTGGTTACATGTTGCACTTTGAACTACTCAATGCTGATCAGTGTTACTGTTAGCTTGAGTTTGGAGCAGTCACACGCAGGGGCCTGGAGGACTAAAACACAATAAACAGCACCTCCTCCAGTTTCCTTCCAAGCTTCCCCACTGTTCCTTGCTCCCCACCCTGAGCTCCTACCCTGCCCCCGGCTTGCTTGTGGCTGCCAGTACTGTCCTGGGGAGCAGGCAGGGAATGGGACCTGGCTGTCTGGCTGCTGCTGCTCTTCTCTGGGGTGAACCCAGCCCAGAGAGTGGCAGTGGCAACAGCAGCTGGGCAGGCAGGTTCCCCTTCCCTATTTACTCCCCTAGGACTGCACCAGCAGCCATAAGTAAGCCAGAGGGCAGGGGACAGGTGAGGTGTTTACATTAACATGTAGCCTACGACGGCCATACATTAGTGTACCACAAGCTGGGTAACATGGATCAGAGATAAACCTGCCATGGATTGGTATAACTTTAGCCCTCCTAAAATAGGTGTTAAAAACTAGTCTCGTGTGTTAATACATGGACAATCCAGCTACCTAAAATTAACATGCAACAAAGCCCCTATTTTCATGCTGGGCTGGACTGTGGAAGATAAAAGCACAGGAGGATTATAACTTAAGGGGAAAGCTATATTGCATCAGTTTGGTACAAATACAATTACAAAAGGTAAGACCAGGATGGAGTTTCACCACTATTTTCAATAAGGATGTCATTCTTTTCTCATCAGTAAGTAACTTGTGTTGATTTTATGAGACTTAGAAGCCTAACTTGCAAAACTACTTGGGAAAATAGGATTTTGGTGTGGTCAATGCTTACATGATACGAGTAGAGCCATATAGGTTAGGAACACAATACATTTTTGTTTTTATGTACATAACTATGCCACTATAAAGACCTCCTCTAAAGGCAGTTATACCAGCATAACGGTGTTTGTGGGATAATTTATGGTGGTTCAGGGCCAATGCAATTACATAGGTGCGACTTGACCCACACTAGCAACTTTTGCTGATATACCTGTACCTGAAAATCTTGCAAAATACCTGAGACATGTCTCCAGTAGGAAAGTTTTCCTTCCAGACTTTGCAATGTAGTTAATCACATCCAAAACAGGATGGTTCACTGTTTGTGTGCAGTGCCTCCAGAAAGTGTTTTCCTGCTTAAAGCTTGCTCTTTGAACCTCAGAATGCAAGTCATCCACATAAAAATCGTTATGTTGTTTGTTGTATTACAAGTCACAGTGACAGCTATATTGCATCAGTTTGATACAAATACAGGCAAGACCAGGATGGGGTTTCACCACAATTTTCAATAAGCTAGTCATTCCTTCCCCATCTCTTCTGCAAACTTATTTGCCATTAAAACATCTCTCTCTCATATTTTTTCCCTCTTAAGTGAGATTGCACAGGACTTGGGTACTACAGGGCCTTTCTTTCTTTTACTTCTTTGTTAGGGTTCTTAGGAATTTGTTTTGTTAGTTGGGGGGAGGGGAAGGAATTTGGTGTTTTTGGTGGATGGGGAAGAAGAGGGAAGTGACAGTAAACAGCCCTTTTGTGCCATAGGAGGTTCAGGCTTTCAAGGCATATTGGGAGAAAGCAGAAAGAGATTATTGTATTTTGTATCTATATATGAGTGGTGGTTTAGAATTGGTACGAGGGTTTGCTTGTGTTGGGGTTTGGGCAGGGAGGAGTGGTGGCTGGGGGAAGGAAGGGAGTTAAAGGTATCAGTTTTTTTGGTGGTGTTTGAGGAATCCTATCTGTGGATTGTTCGTTTAGTGTTAGCTGCTCTGTGACTGTCAGATAAAGAGAGAAAAAAAACTAATACATAAAATAAAATATTAGTACTCCAATATAACTACTAATCTGTATAACTCATAGGGTGCCCATTCTGTACAGCTCCTTTGCATACATGCTCTGCCCCTCTCCTATTCTTCTCACTGTCTAATATGGACTACAAGTCTCCTGCTCCCCCAGCTCTTCTCACTATCCCTTCACTTCCTCACCTTACTTTACCTACAGCTGCAGCTCGTTTTGTTTCCTTCCCCAGAGGCAGAGCATAAAAATTGTTAGCCTAGGGTGGCAGAAGAAGAGAGAAAGCCAGTAGCAGCTGTGGCTCTTACAGGACAGAAGCAGTAGCAGTGGTTTTGTAGAGGTAATTTATGTAGGGGCAAATGGAATGTCAGTCAAAACAAAAAGAGAGCATGTGTTTGGTAATTAACTTGTTTTAGTGCACATGCTCGTTTCAATATTAGTCACACAATAACAACAGGAAAGGACATCTTAAAAAAAAATATCTAGGAAAAGGTGACACCACAAAAATGTGCAAGGAGGCTCTGGGACAGGTATAATATTTTAATACAAAACTAAGTCCTATTGCATTGATTTTTAACATGTGCCTGACTTGAGATGTCCCGACTTCTGTAGCATGGCATCCCAGGTGGCTGTCAAAAGATCCAATGGCAGGAGAAGAGCTAGAAGGTATAACATACCATCTCAGGGGAACTGACTGGGACAGGTGAGGTGGATTTTCCCCTATACACAGACTTTAAATAGGAGAAAGGGAAGAGATTTCTATTTGTTTGTCAGGTTCCATTTTTCATTCTCATTCAGATAAAAGCTGTTTGTTCTTCTCTCTGCCATCACCACATCGGGCTAAATAGTATAATGTAAGTGAACATACTTTATGTACAGGGGGCTCCATAATCAAATACAATATACACACGTTACCTGGTGTAAGAAGAGCTTTTCCACAGACATCCCCGAGGGCGTAAATCCCTTTCCTGCTGGTGTTCTGGAACTCATCAACTATAATGTGGCCTCTAGCATCTATTTGAACACCCTGATATTGGAAACAGCAACTGTGTTGATACATGAACTAAGCATTATGAATAAACAGGAGAATCTTAAGGAATGTCTGGTGGTCAGGTATGCCATTTAATGTGACATGCACATTCTTAGTCAGGTTACTGATCTAAGAACTTTAGAAACAAAAAAACTCAGGGTAAACGTAAATCCTTTCCCTAAATCAAAACTCCCAATTAGTGAGATAACTTTTTCATGCCTGTGAAATAGTGAAGAAAATGGTTTTGTCCCATCTTCTGTTTCACTTGCAACATTTTTAGCACCAATTTGGGAACATTTATTCAAAGACAAAATCTTCACATGTAGACACTGTGCTGTTTTTAATACAGAAATGTTTTCGCTATCAGAAGCACTGAATTGAACTATGTAAACTGAGTTAGGGTTCTACCCAGTCTCCAGCTAGTGCTTGACGATAGTAGTAAGAACTTAAATATCTTTGTGCATGAAATATGATATTTTCAGGCTACCCTCACTCTACCCAAGGGTTTTTCACTTTCACAAAATTATGCAGTTTCCTATATACCATGTTTTCCTGCATACCTCCCCCACAAAATAAGACATGAACTTTGTTTAAGGAAGGCAGAATGGTGGCATCTTTTCTCTAGACATTTACATGCCATAGCATGGCTGACTGCTCCCAGCCAAATGTAGGAGGAGTGGAGTCCAGTTCCCAGTGGGCATGTCTATACATGTGCTTTACTGTGCAGTAGACTAGACTAATTTACTGCATGGTAAAGCATCACCATCTATACACGCACAGCAATTAGTCTGGTGTAGACTAGTTTACTGTGCCGTCGGATAGTCCCGTCAGACACAAGAAATATCCAATGGTAGAATAAATTATTGTGCTTAAATGCACATGTAAATAGTGACATCCAGATTAGTTTACTTTGGATCAAATTGCGCTAGAGTTTATTCAGTTGCATTGATTGCACATGTAGACGCACACAATGACTAGCCAAAAGTTGCTCTCAATGTCACAGCTGCTGCTTAATTGAAGAAACAAGGCGAAAACTGGACTCTGTCCCTCCTGCACGCAACCAGGAAGGAAGCACAGTCCCTAACAGTCATTCCAGCATTCTAGTTCTTCCATTCTAGCATGGAAATCAGCTTCCTTGCTTCAAAACTAAAACTCCAATTTTAGATAACTAATTTTGTGGGAATGGGGGCGCGTCATTTGTAAGTGAAATACAGTAACATGCACTGTAATTTCAGTTGTGATCCTGCCATTAGGGAACAAGCAATCCCAGTGACCTCCTCCCACGTGGCTCAGGGCAGGTCTGGAGTTGTATGTGCAGAACACAGATGCAACACACATTCCAATAAGTACCAGGAAATAAAAATGTTTTCATCTCACCATTTCATCTAGACAAAGCTTTTCAGTATTTGGGTCTCGTCCAATGGCCCATAAAAGACAGTCAACATCCTTAATCGTGCCAAAAGTGGGTTTTTGACCAGGAACTGAGGACATCACTTTTACCTCCAGCAAACCTGAAGGGGATTTTGTGACCGATTTGACCTATTGATAACCACAAATTGTAGAACTAAAGATTAAAAGTGTGACTTTTGCAAAGAGATGTTGTAATCACAAATGGTTTAGAATTTATTTAACAAAAGGATTATCCAACCCAGGTCTTTGTCACTAGAGCAAACTCCAACTGCAAGGCTGTAATTCCAAAGCCTGTTTGTTCTCATGCACCAAAATTTTAGAATATGTGAGCTTTGACAAAGATTACTAAAAACACTTAACTTTTTATAACAACTTAAGCTGGTAGCAACACTGAAACTGCTGAACATCTTCCATTATAGATAGGCTGACCATAAATCTGGGATGTCATCCGGAAAATCCAAGATATTGCCCCCAGCTCCCCACCCACCATGTTCTCACAAGTCAGTGGGAGTGGGGCTCCACGCCAGGCACGCAGAAGCACCTGCCTGCTCACCTGCAAGGTACTTCATGCCACTTGAAATCCTGACCAGACTGCACCCCACACCCTTGCACTTCCAAGCACAGCCCCACCAGGGCCTGGGACTCAAGAAACAGACCAGGCCTAGACAGAGGACCGGAGTTGGTGAAAGCCAGACAGGGCCAGGGGTCCAGCAGCCCAGGAGGAGCAAAGGCCAGGGCCAGAGGCCTGAGAAGGGCAGAAATCAGGACCTGGGACCCAGGAGGGTCTGAGATTGGAGCCAGGGGCCCAGAGTAAAAGATACAGGGGCTGGAGGCCCATAAATACTTATGACTAAGGGCTGAGGCCAGGAGAGCTCGACCCAAATCAGTGGGCCAGGGCTGAAGGCTTGCAGCCAGAGAAAACGGGTGGTAGAAGATGAAAAGGCCAAGGCCCCAACAAGAGAGTGATTGTGCAGTGATATCTGTGAGGCATGAATGTGGTGTAAGGGGCAGTTGGAGCCATGTACTAAGCCCTTAAGGCACTGAGTAATGAGACCAAATCTCAGGAGTGAATGAAATCTCACTCATGAGATCCCAAGGGCAGCCATCAAGGTGTGGCAGGAAAGGAGAAGAGGAATGCTGAAGGGACCAAGGACATAGCAGAAGCAGGGTGACCACCAGGGGGCATCATGGCCACCGCTGGGGTCCTTGCCTGTTACAATATAGCTTTGGGCAGGACTGTCTCAGTTTCCCCATCCATAAAAAGTGGGGAATATATTAATACTCAACACAAACTTCCTAGGCTATGGTCACTCTAGCACTGATGTCAGTGCTGCACATCAGGCATGTCTTCACAAGACGCTACTGTACAGTCGTTACTGTGCATTTGTTTAGTACTTGTGTAAGCAAGTACTAAATAAAATGTGCAGTAACCTGAGTTACTGCACAGTAGTGCCAGAGAATGCCCTTTTGTGACACTACTGCACAGTAGCCTAATACTACTGCCCAGCAGCATTGCGTCAGTTTTTGCCACATGATGCTATTGTGTAGTAGCTTGATATACTTCACAGTCAGCATCTTGTGTAGATGTGCTCACTGTGGAGCAGGGGTGGGCAATTATTTCAGGTGGAGGGCCGCTTACTGAGTTTTGGCAAGCCATCAAGGGCCGGGCCCCACAGGCCAGATAGAATGGCCTGGCAGCTCACATTTGGCCTGCAGGCCGCATTTTGCCCACCCCTGCTGTAGAGTAACTAAGGCATGTGAGAAATCACCTTTATTAAATGCACCAAAAAATGCAACACTTGGCCCCTACACCTACCACAGCAGGTCCCAGTGGATAAGGCCCAACAGAATAAATCCTTTTCTGGGACAGAAGCTAAAACTAGGCTGTGTTACAGCTGCCCATGATGGATAGAGGGCCTTTAAAAAACAGGCAGGGCTTGAAGCCAGAGATCAAATGCTTGGTCTTGAGGTGGGAAAGAGATGCTTTAGAACAGCATGCTGCCAACATGGCAAAAACAATATGCAGAAGGCAGGGTAGATATGCACCTTAGAAAATTGGGGTTGGAAGGGACCTCAGGAGGTCATTTAGTTCAATCCCATGCTCAAAGCAGGACCATTCCCAACTAGATCATTCCAGTCTTTATAGAATAAGATATATAGAGACAGCACAAGCTTTCATGAGCTGAAGTTCACTTCATCAGATGCTTTGAAAGGATGTGAAAAGAAAGAAAAGAAAAAAATTAGAATACAAAAGACAAGAGATTGGGGTGGGGGGAGACAGAGAGGGAGAAAGAGATGGGGGTATAGAAGGCAGTGCTAGTAGAGACAAGCAAACAGGCAGCAAACCTATAGGAACAAAGTGGTCACAAAAACTAATCCAGTTAGTGAGATAAATATTCATAGTCCCTATTTACACCATACTTAAAGTCCAATTTGTGGATGATTTTTTGTTCTGCAAGTTCCTGTTCAAACAATAAGCAACACTGTCAAGCAATACAATACAAATGAGTAGGCTTTTTCCTCAGGAAGATCTGCTAGAGGGGCACAATTAATGCTGCTAAATTAACATTCACTGCCACTTGGACAGCAGAGAACTGGGGGAACTGAGATTGTACTACTCTGTATGTTCTTGGTTGTCAGACCAAAAGGGAAGTCTATGCACTGTATCTTCAATATCTGCTCTTGGCCAGAAAGCTCCAGACCAACTGATGAGACATGCATGAATTGTACATGGGCCATACATATGACTGACATGAGGTATACATGAACTGTACATATGGCATAAATACAAAATACTCAAAATAGGCATTTTTTCACTGCATATCCAATGATGTCTCCTCCCCCATCTTGTATTAAAATAAGCCAGTTATAAGAACCACTGTGGAATTATGTAGGAGGGAATGAAAAGCAGATCCTCAAAGAGACTGAATCTCTGACACTAGTGCTGTAATGTACAGACTATGCCCACAATCATACACCACAGGAAGGCTCTTGAGGAAAGCCACAGAATTCAGCAAAAGTGAATCAAAAAAGCTGATCAGATCACAGTGCCATAAGAGAGACCCTCAGAGCCACAGGTCAAAGTTGAATGTGCACGTGTGGTTATACTGTACCAGTGAATTCTTCCAGATGTTTATGCCAACATTTTCCAGTTCTTGTGTGCAGTTTGAACTGATCATGGAGTCAAAAGTTCTCAGTACCTGCATAGAAAGCCATATAATCAATCAAGATCTTATGCCATAAACAGTGGGTCTGACTGAATGGTACATCCCTGGTCGCCTCATCTTTCTCTCTTTATATTGTTCTGTTGCATCCAAAAAACCAAAAGAACCAGAATTCTTTGAAATATGCTGTCCATATACACCCCATCATTTTGGGAGCACATGCACCTCAAGCATTCAAGCTTAAATATTTTTTGCCCTAGGAATACCTATGTAGTGTTCCTGCACTTGTCTTTGTGTTCAGTGCTGAAGACAAAGGGTGGGCATGCTTCCCACACCTCTATTTCCTCCCAACTTGCAGAATCCAAGGCTGCTGACAGATGCAGGGGGAAAAAATGGCCCTTTACTTTCAGCTCAGTGCACCCCCACACCGAGCACAGCACATGCCCAGAAAAAGGTATTGTGCTAGTTTGACCTGACATGCCCAGCATCTGTACAGACCACGTGCTTCAGCGGGTCTTTTTGGCACTTATCTAATAGCTGATTCAGTCAGCTATAAGATAAAAGTGCCAAAAAAGCCCCACTGAAGCATGATCTACACAGCCACTGGGGAGCCAGGTCAAACTGATGCAGTTCCTCTTCCGGTAAAGCACCGTTTACTCCTGCTGCCATGTCTGTCAGCAGCCCAAAAATATCAAAGATTCCAAAGGAGATGGAAAGAAAGATATGTAATATACACAAAGTCAACACAGCTTAAAAGAACTTCAGTCACTAGTAAGTAATTTCTTTCTTCTTTAAAGTTCTTGTCTATACACAGATGTTCACTGTGGGGGGCTCAAAAAGAGTGCCTAGTTCAGCTGGAAGGGAATCTTGGAGTCCTAAATGAACTATGACTGTAAGACTGCACCCATAGTGCACACAGTTAGGGTACTGGCTAAGACAAAAATCTCTGGGATCTAGTGCTTGAATTGCACAGTATGACCACAGTGGGAACATTCATACAAACAAAACATTCAAAGGAGAAGTCATGGTGCTGGTCTATAATGTTTGTGACTTTGTACCTACCTACTAGTAATGGCAACTTTTATTTGATCAAACAGAATGTGCTTACTCTTTTGAGATTAAGCAAAGAAAATATGAACTCAAAGGTATATACTTCACTGCATGAGTGACTTTTCAAAAGTACACATTATAGGTAAGTCCACATGCAATTGTTCCCCAAAATGTTCCAGTTTCCACTGGGCAAGTCCTTTGTGCACAATCTGATCTTTCTATCCCATAAGTGGCAGTAGACATGTACTGGTTCTGCTCTAACTGAATACAATGCCATCACAGAAGCTGGAACATAGTTCTTCCAAGGCATTTGGAGCAAAGTTAAAACTTTTGTTCTGTATCTTTACAATTGCTACCTTTTCTAAATTTCTGATCCCATTTTCTCTAAAGACAAGACAAAACAAGACAAGACAATTAAGGTAATGTTTCTGTGATTCTGTTCATCCCCCTTCTTTCAAAGGTCACTGCTAGCTGCCCCACTGGCAGATCAGGGCAGGGGGCTGGGACCTACCCCAACCCTGCAGCTCTTTCCAAGCCCTGTACCTAGATCACCCAATCAGGGCCCAAGCCTGGAACCTGCCCCTGACCAGGACAGCTCCCAGCCCTCGAGCCACGATTCCAGGGGGCAGGGTGGAGAGCTTGTTCCCCACTCCGTGAGTGTGGAAATGGGTGGGGAACAGGCTGAGGAGGTTGTTCCCCACCCAGCTCCATGCTCATGGAGCGGGGCAGGGAATAGGCTCCCCAGCCCCCGCCAGCAGGGAGCTCCCAGTGCCTGTTCCGTGACAATCCTCACCCAGACTCCTGAGGTGGAGCCTGCCCTGGCAGCAGGCAGCTCCTGGGAGTAGGGAGCAATTTCCTACCCCCTGGCAGATGGCTGACCAGGAGCAGATTTATTCCCAGTCAGGCGTCTACACGAGTGCTACTGCGCCATTACTAATCTCAAGTAAATTTGCGACTTGCATTTGCATGCATAGATGCACATGCAACAGAGCTAATAGCATAGTGGGATGCATTAGCTGATGCATTGTGAGCAGAGCTAAGGAAGTGATACTTCCTCTCTATTCAGTGTTGGCAAGACCCCAGCTAGAGTACTGTGTCCAGTTCCAAGTGCCTCACATCAAAAAAGACATGGAGAATCTTGAAAGGGTCCAGAGAAGGGCCACAAAAATAATTAAGGGCCTAGAGGACAAACCTTATGAGGAAAGACTAAGGATACTGAGACTCTTCAGCCTAGGGGAGAAGACTGAGGGGGGACTTGGTGGCCATCTATAAGTATGTAAGGGGTGAATAATTGGGAGCTGGGAGAAAAACTGTTCACTAGGGTGCCCCAGGAGAGGACAAAGGAGCAATGGCCATAAACTGTTAGAGAATGGTTTCAGGTTGGACATAAGAAGAACTTGTCTATGGTAAGAGTGACCAGAATCTGGAACAGATTTCCCAAGGAGGTGGTGCAGTCTCCAACCTTGGAAGTCTTCAAGAGGAGACTGGACAGACACCTTGCTGGGATCACTTGATTTCAGCAGTATTTCGAGGTCCCTTCCAGCCCTTAATTTCTATGATTGTATGAAGCTAAGCAGGCTAAGTTCTAGCCTGCAGTTCCAGTGGGGTGAACTTTGGGGGCTCAACATGGGCTGGCTTTACTATAAATAGTACTCATAAACAATTCCTTAAATAAGTCATCTAGATGCCCTTTTCACCCCAGGGGCAGATCAGAATCTAGGCCTGACAGCAGGCCACTGGGACTGCCTGCTGACTGGTTCCCCAGGACAATGTTTCATTGTACAGGTACTCCTCACCTAACGTTGTCTTGGTTAACGTTGTTTTGTTATTACATTGCTGATCTATTAGAGAACATACTCTAAAGTCTTGCAATGTTCGGTTATAACGTTGTTTGGCCCCTGCCTGCTAATAAGTAACTAATTACGACATAATTGGATTTGCTTAACATTGTTTTGCTTAAAGTCACATTGTTCAAGAACACAATTACAATGTTAAGGGAGGAGTAGCTATATTAGACCAGTGTTGTAGCCAAGTCAGGTTTTGTAACTGTTTTGTTACAAGTGTGGACAAGCCTGGAAGCAGCCTTCTTGGTGAAGTTCTGCATTTAGAGCTTGACTCAGGGCATGTTCAGACTCCCTCAGGGCCAAGACCCCCCAGCCAGGCCCTTAGACACAATAATCAGTGCCATAGCCTAACTGAGCTCCTATTTGCTAACGCATGATTTCCCAGACTCTGCCCTGACATTTTTGTTAAATTCTTCAGGAATCATCTGGCAATATGAGAAGGAAGCACAAGTTTAGGAAAGGAATTTATCATTCGTTCAATACTAACTCTCGAACAAGTACCTGAACATAATCCCCCCTCAAGCTGATCTGAACATCTGAGAGTCATGGGTTTGCCCAACTCCTTAGCTATCTGGCTTCTGCTGATAGAACAGCTGTCCATCACACAGAGAAACCTCCTTCTGTCACTTCTCATGCCCATGAATTTCCACTGGGGAATTTTTCTGATCCCTTCCCAAACCTAACATTTCTCCCTATCAGCTGCTGTGAAGACAACCCATTCAAACTTAACAGCCCAACTAGTAGAACTTCATTGTTTCAGTCATCAGAATTTGTTCAGTGTTGATAGCCTGTAACTGCTCTCTCTTACTAGACAGTCTGTGCTACACAATGGAGAAGGATGATTACAACTATAAATCCACAAAACAAAATGGAACTCATAATATGACAGACATATCCCTTCCCCTCACCCACAGACTTGACACGTGGCTTGATATGTGGGCGCTGTTAAGCTAAATAAATAAAAAAACACTCAAACTGGAGCATGCCTGTACAGGGGGCAACTGCTAATGTAAGTTAGCAATTTGTAAACCCACCTATTTAAGATGGTAGAAAGCATATTTTTTTAAAATATAGCAGAATAAGATCACAAGAATGAAAGAAACAAACATGGAATAGCTGACAAAGAAGGGGAATTGTAGTCAGATGGTTAGCACTCTTTACTTTGTTAATATCTATTTAACTCTAGTACCTAATGAATATTTGTAAGGAAAAGTCTGTAAATATAATGCTCCCAAGTCCTTCCATATAGTGCAAGCACAAACAATGTACCTCTCCCAGTAGTCCCAACAAGACTTTCAGGAAAAACAGGGTAGATTAAAAATAAAAGGCATGTCATGTCTAAAGTAAAATCCAAGAGAAAGGAGGAAAAAAACCTGAAACTCTGAGAAGCAAAAAGAGCACAAGTGCAGAAACAGGGCTGGATACCATACCTTGTCATGACGGATCAGTAGGGATGACTCCGAGCCCAGTGTAGAAAGGATTCCAGCAATCTCCACAGCAATGTACCCAGCACCAACAATAACGCTGCGCCTGTGAAGAAGAAACAATACCAGCACAGCAGAGCTTTAGCATAGGTGTGTCTATACCCTGTATGAAAGCTTGAAGGGTCTCCTGTTAAGCCAGAATCACCCTGATTCCAGGGCTACTTTAGCTGCGACTTTCTACCCCATGACTAGTGCTTTTTTGTAGGTTCTTTCCTATTATATTAGAGCAGGGGTGCTGAAACCCTGGCCCATGGGACAAATGCAGCCCATGGAGCCTGACCTCAGGTGAGGGGATGGATCTAGCCCTGGGGCGGGCAATTATTTTGGGTGGAAGGCCACTTACTGAGTTTTGGCAAGCCATCAAGGGCCAAATGAGAGGCAGCCAGGGGCAGATAAATATTAATTTTCTACATTTTTTAGGGGCCCCGGGGGCCAGATAGAATGGCCTGGTGGGCTGCATCCAGCCCACAGGCTGCATTTTGCCCACCCCCGATCTAGCCTCTCTCTTTTGTTCTAAGCTCTGCCCTCATGACATGGGGGCAGGGGCTTAAGCCAATGTCGCTCCAGTAAGTAACTGTGATGTTTTTCAAACTGATTGGCTGGCATCAAATAACACCTGTCCCTGACTGGGTCCAGGTGGTATGGACAGGAGGGCTATTTAAGAGAGTCTCTCCAGGAAGAAGGAAGTTTGACATTTTAGAACATACACACAGAAGTGTGGACCTCTGCAGCTCTCTCTCACACAGGATGCAAGTCAGTGACTGAGCAGAAACCTAACCAGAAGTTTAGTTTAATGTACTCTAGTTGCATATCAAAAGGCTGACAAGCCACCTAGATTTGCTCAAGGTTGGTTTTCTTTCTATATTTTGCTACTGGCATTCCTTCCCAAACCTATCCCTCTTTGATCAATAAATCTATCTGTTTTAGCACACCTAGTTGTGTATGCTTAAGAGGGAAGGGACCGGCTAAGGTAGGCTCGGCTATTTTAGTTCCTCCTACAAGGGAGGCTGCTGGTGAATGCTTCAGGCTAATAGAAGCACCCCAAAATCCCAAGGTCTACAGGGTCTGTGTATCCTGGGTGGCACAGAGCCCAGACAAAGACATGAGTCCGGGTGGTGACAGAGGTACCCCAGGCTTGTGTGTGTGCTCCAGGAAGGGGGCTGGTCATAAGCTGGCACCCCTGGGGAGGCATCCAAAGCCTGGTTTTTGGCCAGGTGCAGCGAGGTGGGCAGCTCAGTACAGAAGCACCCCCGACCAGCCCGCCACACCCTCCACCCTTACAGCCAGATCAGGGCCTGGCCATGCCCCTTCCCTCTGTGGCAGCCCATTTGGGCAAGGCCATTTCCCTTGCCCCTGTCCCCCATCAGCCCACGCCTCCTCCTTCGCTCCTCCTGTAACCTTTACCGTAACCTTTTGGCTAGGGACAGAAGGTACACATAAACTGGTTTAAGTGATCAGAAACTGGTTTAAACCTGTAAAAGAACATAAGTTCAGTGCATCTACACCAATTTCAAAATGGCCAAAACTGGTTTAAGATAAGCCTGGCTGAATGTAGTAATCATAGATTTCATAGACATTAGAGCTGGAAGGGACCTCGGAAGATCATTGAGTCCAGCTCCCCGCCCAAAGGGCAGGAAGTCAGCTGGGGTCATAGGATCCCAGCAAGATAAGCATCCAGTTTGCTCCTGAAGGTGCTCAATGTAGGCGCTTGAACCACCTCTGGTGGCAGGCTGTTCCAGACCTTGGGGGCTCGGACAGTAAAGAAATTCTTCCTTATGTCCAGCCTGAAACGGTCTTGTAGTAGTTTATACCATTCAACCTAGTCGTCATCCCTTGGGGTGCTCTGGTGAACAAACATTCCCCCAGATACTGGTGGTCACCCCTGATAAACTTATAGGTGGCCATCAGATCACCCCTGAGCCTGCGCTTTTCCAGGCTAAAGAGCCCCAGGGCTCTCAGCCTGTCATCGTAGGGTCTGCTTCCCTGACCTCTGATCATGCGCATGGCTCTTCTCTGGACTCTCTCAAGCTTCTCCACATACTTTTTGAATTGTGGAGCCCAAAACTGGACGCAGTACTCCAGCTGCGGCCTCACTAAGGCCAAGTACAAGGGGAGAACGACGTCCTGGGATTTGCTTGAGAAGCATCTATGGATGCAAGCCAGCGTTTTAGTCGCTTTACTAGCCGCAGCATCGCACTGCAGGCTCATGTTCATCTTGTGGTCAATGATGACCCCCAAGTCTCTTTCTTCCATAGTGCTAGCCAACATAGCGCTGCTGAGCCTATAAGGATGCTGCGGGTTTTTCTTCCCAAGGTGAAGAACCTTACATTTATCAGCATTGAACACCATCAGATTCTCGTCCGCCCACTTGCTGAGCCTATCCAGGTCAGCCTGGATCACCCGCCTGTCTTCTGGTGTGGATGCTTTGCCCCAAAGTTTGGTGTCATCGGCGAACTTGGCCAGTCCGCTTCTGACTCCAGTGTCCACATCATTAATGAAGATGTTGAACAGTATGGGTCCAAGGACAGAGCCTTGGGGGACCCCACTGGTCACAGGACACCATGATGAGTGACTTCCATCAATTACTACCCTCTGGGTCCGACCCCGGAGCCAATTTTCCAGCCAGTGGATCGTGGAGGACCCAAGGCGACAATTGGCCAGTTTCTCCAAGAGGTGATCATGGGACACCAGATCGAAGGCTTTTTTGAAGTCAAGATATATGACATCAATCTCTTCTCCCTTGTCCAGGTGATAGGTCACCTGGTCGTAGAAGGAAATGAGATTGGTCAAGCAAGATCTACCCACAACAAACCCGTGCTGGCTATCCCTTAAGATGTTGGCATCGGCCAGTCCATTAAGGATGGCCTCTTTGATAAACTTTTCTAAGATCTTGCCCGGGATAGAAGTCAGGCTAATGGGCCTATAGTTAGCCGGATCCACTTTCCTCCCTTTCTTGAAGATAGGCACCACATTGGCCTTCTTCCAGTCTTCAGGCACTACACCAGAGCGCCAAGAGTTTTCAAAGATCCGTGCTAGAGGCTGGGCTATGATGCTCGCCAGCTCCTTGAGTACCCTGGGGTGAAGATTGTCAGGGCCGGCTGACTTGAAGGTATCCAGCTTCTCAAGATGTTCCTTCACGAAGTCAGCATTAATGGAGGGCAGGGGATCACCCTCACTCGGACTTCCCTGACCAGTAGCGGGCATGGGCGTCCCATGGGGCTGATGAAAGACCGATGCAAAGTACCTATTTAATAGGTTGGCTTTTTCCTGGGCGTCAGTTGTCAGTTGCCCCATCTGGTTCAGCAGGGGTCCAATGTTGCCCCTGCTTTTCCTCCGGCTCCCCACATATCTGAAAAAGGACTTTTTATTGTCCTTGATGCTCAAAGCTAGTTGGAGTTCAGTTGCAGCCTTGGCTTTCCTGGTCTGCTCCCTGCAGGACCGGACCAGTGCAGAATAATCCTCCTTGGAGGTGACTGCCATCCTCCATCCTTTGTAGGCCTTTCTTTTTAGCCTCAGGAGGTCTGCTAGGTCCCTGGAGAGCCAGGGGGGCTGCTGTGCCCTCTTGCTGCCTTTCCTCCGAGATGGAATAGACTTAGTTTGTGCATTGAGGATCGCTCCCTTGGGGAGCAACCACTCTTCTTGAATTCCCCTCTCCCTGTGGTCATGGTCCCTTTGGGCCTCACTGACAAGCCTCCTGAGCTTGTCAAAGTCGGCTTTCCTGAAGTCAAGGACTTGCATGTTGCTGACTGACTTGCCAGCTTTTTGGCGGATGGTGAAGGTGATCAGCTCGTGGTCGCTGTCACCCAGCTTCCCACTGATCACTAGGTCGCCGACTAGGTCATCCCCAGTAGCGAGTACCAGGTCGAGCAGCGCTTTGTCTCTCGTTGTCCCATAGACTTCTTGAGTCAGGTAGAGGTCATCCACGCACGAGAGGAAGCTTTGCGACTGCTCAGATTTTACTGAGCAATCCTCCCACGAGATGTCCGGGTAATTGAAGTCACCCATGACAACCATGGTCCTGGAGCATGCCGCCTCAGCCAGTTCCTGGGCAAACTCCTGGTCAAGCTCAGGACTTTGGGTGGGAGGTCTGTAGTAGACTCCCACCATTGTGTCCCCTGTGCCGTGTTTCCCACAGATTTTAACCCAGAGGGTCTCCAGTCATCCACCCTGGTCGCCAATATCGGCTTGCAGGGACGTGTAGCTTTCTTAATCGACTTAACTGATTTGGGTCAAACTGGTTTATGCAACTTCTGTCCCAGACCCCTTCCTGGTTTAAGTTAAACCAGAGTCCTCCAGCATCCCAGCATGCTCTGCAGCCCCAGTCTGGGCTGTGCTCTCAACTCCAGAGAGCAGGGCTGGACCTACCCCCTCTGCTCTCTAGCCCGAGCAGGGGTGGGGGCATGGTCCCATTAAGGCAGAGTGGACAGGGAGGGGTTTAATTTTTCACTCCTTCCCCCTCCCCCCCCAACACACACACACACACACACACACACACACACACACACACACACACACACAGCTGGGGTCTGCCTGTGTGCAGACAAGTGGCAGAGGAGGAGGTGGGGGCTGGGGCTACCAGACTCTAGCTGTGGTCCCAAGTGGCAGAAGGGAAGGAGAGAGAAATTAACCTCTTACCTTAAAGGGGCCATGCCTGGATGGCGGCTGGCCACACCCCTGGTGCTGAGCAACAAGGAGAGAGGAGGAGGGTTTTTAATCCCCCACCTCCCTGCCCTGTCCCACTAACAGGGACCACAGCTATCCCAGCATGGCCCCGTTACAGCTAAAGGAGCAGGGGACCACAGCTGAGGTGAATCAGCCCCCCCTCCTCCCTCCCCACCACTGCAGGGCAGTGAAAGAAAGCTTGTCTTGGAATTAAGTAAATATAGTAAATAATATGACACTTCCCACACGAACATGAAAAACAAGCAGCAATGATTCATACAGTGTCATGCTGTCCAGAATGTAGTTACTCAAAAAAGGAGAGATCCATTTTAAAGGCTGGTGTGAATCCAACTCCTCCCTATTCTTGTGCAATAATCTACCCTAGTTCCCATTCTACTTTGGCTGTGTTTTCACATCCACATTGTCCAGGAGTAACTGATTTCAAAGGGACATGAAAGGAGTACTCTTGAGTAGCTAGGCTAAGAGCAGCCTGAGGTACTTAATTTTGGTAATGAGAGTATTTTTCATTTGTTACCTGGGCAACTCTTCAAGGTCAAAAAAACCATCGCTGGTGATTCCCAAACTGGCACCTGCAAAACAAAGCAAAATTTCAAATGCAGCATAATACTTTATCTCCTTGTAAAAGTTAGCATTATTTTACAACAATCATGCATATAAATTTCTGCATTTCAGTTCAATGTTTGGGTTACAATTTACCTTTCTTGCAATTAAAGAATATTAGCCTTATGTACAAAGACTTCCAATACATACAAGTATTTTACTAATTATAAAGCACTTTTTCCCACTAGAAGAATGGAAGTCAAAGTGCATCATTTGCTTTGCAAAGTTGAGTTTTGTAGTTGTTCAAAATAGAAAGAAAGTAATGTTATAATAAGGCTTAAAGAACTTCACAGATACTTTCTTGTTTAAGGAGGCTACACCTGTGAGTTTGGGTGCAAGGAGTCATGCATATTTAATTGTCACTGCCACATCTTTACTCTTTCCCCAGCAATCACTTCTTGCCTTATTCAGTTCAACTCATTACTCCACCAATCCAATGAATTCTGCCTCAAATAACCATCCCTTGAGAAAGCCACTTCCACTCTCGCTTAATCAAAGATGTTTTCTCAGAAGTAAGCTAACTCTGCTTTACTTCCTTCTAGGCAGTGCTGCCACCAACTCTCTACATCCCTCTACGCACTAAGAAAACTATCTAATAACATGCATTAGTTAATACACTTTAAAGCAGAACATGCAATTCACATTAAAATCCTAGCATGGATAAGGCATATTATTGTTATACCATGCTAGGGATCTTCTCAATCTCCACTCAACCAAAACTAAATCTTACTCCTAGCAAGTTACAGAGTTTGCTTTGGAACTCAAGGTTTTAAGTAAAAGTCAAAGGAAGGATAGGTAGAAAAACTTGACAAATATTGTAACTGGAAATATATATAAATAAATCCACTTGACATTCGACCCTATTACATGCTAGAAAAAGCGAATTTAGGGTATGTCTACACTGATATTTAGGGTTGAGCTTGAGGTTGTCCTCAACCAAACTAAATCACAAAAGCTGGCCTTCTCTGTCTGTGTCACACCTTGTAGCCCACACCACAACTATCCATATTATGTTTCTTTATTTTATGGAGAACATCACAGGTTCCTTCTTAGAAAAAAGTTTCTTATTACTTGTCTCACCTCCCATGCTTGTCTCTATTTGTGGGCTATAAATGGAGAACTGGAATGCAGAAAGGACAGAAGACAAGAAAATGAAATTATAGGATTGCTTCAGGTTTACTTCAGCTGAGCAAACAGGTACAGCAAACAGGGAGAGCAGTTTGCAAGTCAGTTTGTTCCCCTCCTCTTTGAAGGGAAGCCTTTAAGCTTGGTGAGAGGAACCAGGGAAAAAAGGAACCTTTCAAGACCAAGGAGCAGTAAACAGCCTAACTTACAGAAAAGTTTGCTAGGAAAGGTCTGCTTGGAAAAAGGGCAGTAAAAGAGAAGAGGTGGATTCAGAGACCCAGAGAAATGGCTGGAGCTTGTCACAATGCCAGAACCACTGCCATTGCCTCTGCTTGCACCTCTGAGGTGTCTGTCCAGGCAGGACTGCTCACTGTTGAAGCTTCTACCTTGTTTGGTGCTGCGAAGACTGCGTCTTGCAGGTTCCTTTCAGTGACAGTCAGTTGGGGGAATGCCTGCAGTGTGAGTGGTACCTCTTCATGGTGTCCCTCAGGAAACAAGCAAGAGAGAGGGATGCAAGAGATGGCAAGGCTCCAAAGCATCCTCCATCATGAGACCATCATCAATTCAGTGCTGGAGGAGACGTCTAAGACTGTGGAGGAAGGACTGCCAAAGGCAGTGCTAGAAAAGGCAGAGGACATGGATTCCCAGAAAGGTGGAAGCTGGAAACTTGTGACCTCTGGCAGCAAGCAGAGATCTTCATCTCCACCTGCAGCAGTTTGCCTGGAGAACAGATATGGAGCCCTAGCAACAGAGGAGGAAGAACACATTAGATTGGTGGAAGAAGACAGACCAGGCTTCCCCAAGGTTGGAAGGATCAAGATAACTGCTACAAAGAACAAGTAACAGGTGATGGTTGTTGGAGACTTCCTTTTGAGGGGAATGGAGGCATCCATATGTCAGCCTGCCTCAGGAGGTCAGCCTCACCTCAGTCCCTGGAGAAATGATGGAACAGATCCTCAAGGAATCCACTTCTAAGCACTTGGAGGAGGTGATTAGGAACAGCCAGCATGGATTCACCAAGGACAAGTCATGCCTGCACAACCTGATTGCCTTCTATGATGAGATAACTGGCTCTGTGGATGCGAGGAGACCAGTGGATATGATATACCTTGACTTTAGCAAGGCTTTTGATACCATCTGTGACAAGGGGCCTTCCCAAGGTCGGTCCAATCGTTGGCCCATCCACCTGTCCAGGGCAGTCCGCCCACCTGACTTGTCTGCCATGCCTTTGTTGGAACTAAATAGTTGTTCATAGGTGGGAGGCTTCCTATTTATTGCTCCGATGCCAAGGGTGTAATGAACAGTTCCGACCTCCCCTTTACCGTGTTCCATGCCTCATAGATAGCATCCAAACAGTTGACTCTCACTTAGCCCTTTCCAGGGCCGAATTCTGCCCCTATGCTGGGCCTCTTTCAAGCCCCATAACTGGGTCCCACACACACTGCCCCTTTTACTGGGTCACACTCATTCTTGCCCCACCACGGGCCACAGACTCTGCCCTACTCCATACAGCCCTTCAGGTTTCCTCTCTGTCACATTTGGTCCTGACCCCTCGCAGACCTTCAGGCCACCCAATTCAAGCCCCCCTCTACAACACAGCATCAGACCTGCCACCCCAAATTCTGGCCTGACTCCAGCCCCTGGCCCTCTCTGGCCTTGGGCATCTCACACTCAGCCTATGGCCCACTCAAGCCCCAGGTGTCTGCCAACATACCTGGGCCCTAGACTGTCCCCTCTATGGGGTTACCCACCAGGTAGTGGGGGCTGGGGCTTTATGAAGCCCCATCCTTGCCTTTCATTGGGGAGGCAGAGGTGCGGCATTTCTTGGGGTCTGCCCTACCACAGGCAGCCCCACCACACTATCCAACCCCAGCAGGGTGCAGTTTCAGGTCTTACCCAGGACTAGAAGGAACCTCCTCCGCCCCATAGTTCCTACCCTAATCTCTAGGTGTTCCAGAAGCAGCAGATCTCCAGCTGGGTGATGTTACTTCAGCAGCATCCCTGTAGCAGCTGCCAGCTCTGCTCTCAGGGCCTGGACTTATACCCAGGCTGCCTAGCCCTCCACCAATCAGGCAGCCTCCTTACTGTCATGCAACTGCCTGATTGGGTCTGCAGCCTGCTTAAGCCCTTAAAGTGGCAGGCACCCAAAGGTGCACTACCACACTATCTCCCACAACATTTTTGCAAGCAAGCTAAGGAAGTATGGGTTGAATGGACTGTAACGTGGATAGAAAACTTGCTGGATCATTGGGCTCGTAGGGTAGTAGTCAATGGCGTAATGTCTAGTTGGCACCCAGTGTCAAGTAGAGTGCCCCAAGGATCAGGCCTGGGGCCAGTTTTGTTCAATATTTACATCAATGACCTGCAAGATGGGATAGAGTGCACCCTCACCAAGTTTGCAGATGACACCAAGCTGTGGGGGGTAGTAGATACGCTGAAGGGTAGGGCTAGGATTCAGAGAGACCTTGACAAATTGGGAGGATTGAGCCAAAAGAAATCTGAGGTTCAATAAAGACTAGTGCAAAGTCCTGCACTTAGGATGGAAGAATCCCATGCACCAGTACAGGCTGGGGACCAACTGGCTAAGCAACAGCTCTGCAGAAAAGGACCTGGGGGTTACAGTAGACAGTAAGCTGAATATGAGCCAACACTGCGTCCTTGTTGCAAGGAAGGCTAACTGCATACTGGGCTGCATTAGTAGCAGTGTTGTCAGCAGATTGAGGGAAGCGATTTTTCCCTTCTATTCGGCACTGGTGAGGCCATATCTGGAGTACTGTGTCCAGTTTTGCTCCCCCACCCCAGTACACAAAGGATGTGGACAATTTGGAGACAGTCTAGTGAGGGGCAACAAAAATGGTTAGGGGGCTGGTGCACATGACTGATGAGGAGAGGCTGAGGAAAGTAGGTTTATTTAGTCTGGGGAAGAGAAAACTGAGGAGGGATTTAATAGTAGCCTTCAACTACTTGAAGGGTAGTTCCAAAGAGGATGAAGCTAGACTGTTCTCAGTAGTCAGAGATGATGAAACAAGGAATAATGGTCTCACGTTGCAGCAAAGGAAGTTTAGGTTAGATATTAGGAAAAACTCTCTCACTAGAAGGGTAGTAAGCACTGGAACAGTCTACCCAGAGAGGTTGTGGACTCTCCATCCTTAGAGGTTTTTAAAGATCTGGCTAGACAAAGCCTTGGCTGGCATGATCTAGTTGGGGCTGGTCCTGCTTTGAGAAGGGGGTTTGACTAGATGACCTCCTGAGGTACCTTCCAACCCTAATATTCTATGATTCTATGACTACCTGTGCTGTGCTTGAAGCCTGGAGCTCATGGGTAATTTCCCAAACTGTAGAAAGGGCAAAGCTAGGAGGTGAACAGGGACAGGGTTGACCTTAGACCTCAAAGTACAGAACTTCCAGGCTTGGGATGGATTGTTGCCAGGGATAAAGCTTAGGGTTTAAGCTTGGTATGGGGTTAAGGGCAACCTTAAAGTCAAACCCTAACTATCAGTTAGCCTTACTGACCAAAAGGAAAGTACCTGACCAATAGAAAAGTACTCCCCCCAGCTTGGCATCATCTGCAAACTTGGTGAGGGTGCACTTTATCCCATCTTGCAGGTCATTGATGCAAATATTGAACAAAACTGGCCCCAGGCCTGATCCCTGGGGCACTCCATTTGACACTGGCTACCAACGAAATTATGCCATTGACTACTACCCTCTGAGCCCAATGATCCACCCAGTTTTCTAGCCACCTTTTGATTTTAGGAAAGCCAACTTTCATAAGCTCAGGAAGCTGGTTGCCAAGGCCCTGAGAAACCAGAATCTAACAGAGAGAAGAGTCCACGAAGACTGGTCACTCCTTAAGGATGCAATCCTTGAAGCATAAGGCATGTCCATCCCAGCCCAAAGAAAAGGCTACAAAAGGGTTGGGTGACCCCCCAAATAGGGGACTCATGAACCTCTTATACCTGAAAAGAGAAGCCTACAAGGGTTGCAAGTCAGGCAACATCACCAAGGAGGAATAATCCGCACTGGCCCACACCTCTAGGGAGCAAACTAGGAAAGTCAAGGCCGAAATTGAACTCAAATTGGCTACGGGAATCAGGGACAACAAAAAGTCCGTCTTCAGATGCATGGGAAGTCGGAAGAAAGTAGGAACCAACACTGGACCCTTGCTAAACCAAATGGGGCAGGTGACAACCGACATCCAGTAAAAAAGATAATGTCCTTAATGACTACTTTGTGTCAGTCTTCCATCAGCCCAAGGGGATCACCCTGCCCAACAAGATGCAGGATTGCCAGGACATGGGTGAACACACACGTATCATTGGTGGATACCTCGTGAAAGGAAACCTTGAGAGGCTGGACACCCACAAATCAGCTGGTCCGGATGGAATGCACCCACAAGTGGTAAAAGAACTGGCGGACATTATAGAGCAGCCACTGGCAAGAATATCTGAGAACTCATGGCACTTGGGTGAAGTTCCTGAGGATTGGAAGAGGGCCAATGTGGCGCCCATCTTCAAGGAAGGGAGAAAGGAAGATCCAGGGAACTACAGACCAATCAGTTTGACCTCAATCCCTGGAAAGATATTGGGGGGGGGGGGGAGGGGGCGGGAAAGCAAAGAAACCACTGACAACAGGCTAATGGAATGTAATATTCTGAAGGATAGCCTACGTGGCTTCATTGTAGGTAGGTCTTTCCTGACGAACCTCATTTCCTTCTACAACCAGGTGACACACCACTTGAACAAAGGAGAGGAGGCTGACATCACCTACTTGGACTTTAAAAAAGCCTTTGACTTGGTCTTCCAAGAAGTCCTCATGGTTAAACTGGAGAACTATGCATAACTCTCCAAGGGTACTTGGAAAGGGGCTAGGGGGTATGCGCGGGCAGGCAGGAACAGACAACCATGACCTACCACCCCACGCTGCTGCTTCCCAGGACGGGGGGGGGGGCAGCAGCTCCCCTCTGTGGGCCACACAGGCACTATCCATCCGGCCAGATTTGGGGGGTGGGGTGTGGGGGGGTGGAGCTCGCATGCGGCAGCCGCCGCCACCACCCACCACCCTGCACTGCTGTGTGCAAGCCCCCTCTGTCCCCCCAACTCCGCAACTGACCACTGCCACTCCCCGCGCTCTGTATCCAGCCACCACCACCACCCCCCTCCCCGCGTCCAGCTGCCACCACCCTTCTCCACCAGAAGTATACCCAGAAGAGGTACACTCCTTCAAAAAGGTTAAAAACCCCTGGGGTAGAGGAATGCACACAGGCAATCACTGTGAAACAGCTGATTGCTGTAAACTCACATCTGAGCTTACCTCACAATAATTTGTTTCTGTGTGCTTAGGAACTTTCAAAACCTCAAGGCTCATCTCACTTGGCTGGTGGGATGCCTAGAAATCTCAGATGTATAGTGATTGCTCCCTTACTTTTACTGAAGAGGGAAATGCCATGAATCTAACACATTTCCTTTTTTCTAAATTTGTGTCAAAGTTAATTCAATATGTAAAACGAGAACAATAATTCCCTTTCCTTAGTTGCTCAGCTTTTGAGCTTTTCCTTATGTTTGTGATTATAGCTTTCCAGTCACCAGAGGACAGGAGCATTAGGCATGCTGCTTGTTTGATATCTAAGGGTCAGCCAGAAAGTAATGCTTCCTAATTTTTAATCTCCTAAGCAAGCCACGGACATGGAAGATGTTTGTCTTGTTAACTTCTTGGCTATGAGAACTACAATAAACTCAAAGGACCATGTGAAAACCCTGAAGAAACTGAAAATATTGCATGCAAAGAGCCCAACAGAAGCATGTCTGAAGTACTGCTTCTGCATGACAATGCTCACCCAAACACACCAGCTTGCATACCAGAGGCAAACTCATTGTTTTGGATAGACTGTGCTGCCCCAGCCTTCTCACAGGTAAGGGGATGCACTACGAGGGTGAAATTTGTGGGATGACAGCTAAGTGACAGAGGCTGAGTAACTGACTGCACAACAATGACAAGGACTTTTACAAGCTCAAGGTTGATGGAAAAGGTGACTATGTTGAAAAGATAGCTTTATGTTTAGCAACATTGCACAAGTTTTTCATGCAAGTATAAGCAGACAAGGGTCTTTGGGTAAATGTGATATCTTTTATTAGACCAACTAAATAGCTGGAAAAGTTGTTCTTTACAAGCTTTCAGACACAAGTAACCAACACCCCCATGCAAGTACACTATTTTTTCAATAATATTTGGTTAAGAAAAGAAAAAAAAAAGAAGTGTTACTTTCTGACCAATCCTCATACTGAAAATGAAATGTGAGGTTCTGAACAAAGTGTAAGTTTCAAACATCTCAACTGTGAAAAAAAAATTCAAAATGTAAACCAGCACGGTCAGTCATTCTGCTCAAGTCTGCAGAGAGCCTGAAACAATAACTGAGAGATGAGAATTCTCCTTCCCCAGCTGTTCTTATTTGAGTGTCAGCTCTACAGCCCCAAAATGACATCTCATTGCTGTTGGGATAAAGTGAGACAAGCTTTCAAATGCAAGACATTTTTCATCAGGTCTTATTTGGTGAAGGGATCCACATAATAATTATAAACCAGTGGTGCTCAGTCTTCTGGCCCATCAGGCCCCAAACCACACCCAAATGCCAGGATTGGGCCTTCAGACCCTGCACCACTCCTAAGTGCCAGGTTTGGGCCTGGTGCTCAATCCAAAAGATATCACACTAAGAAATCCTTGCCCCTCATATATTTTCTGGACTATCGTAGCTATGATATCACTCTTATACTACCATCTCATTACTGGTCATTTTAGTGGATGGAACAGGGAAGATATCGGGAGTGAAGACCCTCAGATATAGCAACATCTTCCCACCAGCTACAGGGAAAGAGAAGACTCAAAAAGCCAGCAGAAAAAATAAGAAAAAAAAAAGTGTGGAAAGAAAATAAATCAAAGGGCAGAAAGGTTGACCAACTAATGGAAAGCAGATTATGTCTGAGATGCTGAACATGAAAGTAAAGAGCAATCAATAACTACTCTATTTATTAATAGATAAGGTACACCAAGAATAACGGGTTTGATGCAGACTATGTATAATAACAATCAGCCAAAGACTCATTGTGGAACATGTAGTTCTAAACCCATGCCCAATCTATTGTCCATAGTTATAACCAGCAGTGCTCAAACCCCAGCCCTCAGGCCAGATACAGCACTAGGTCATCCAGCCTGCAGGGCTCTCCACAGGTCTGAAGATTTGACAGCAAGGGAGTGGTGGCACCATTCCCCTGCTGCCAAATTTCCGGACACATGCAGTCCAGATAGCATGGTCCTGCGTACCGGATCAAGCTCTGGCACACAGAAGTGGTACTGGGCACTGTAGTCCCAATCCCAGTATGCGGGGCCCAAACTTGGTGTGTGGGAGTGGCACAAGGCCTCAGAACCTAATCCAATCATGTGGGGGTAGCAAAGGGCCTGATCCAGTACACAGATTGGCCCCATGCCATTCATCTGACCTGCAGGGCCAGAAGATTGAGCACCACTGGTTATAACTACTATTAAAAAACTATTACAAAAAGGCAAAGGTGCACTAGCAATTGCTGACTGTCATCATCAGTATAAAGGGAAAATCACTAATGTTATTAGCAGACTTACCAGGAATTTCACTTTCACGGGGAACTGCCGGTCGCCCACCTGTAGCTATAAGAATGTGGGGAGCAGTGTACTTTTTACCACCAACTTCAACTGTAGGCTCTGGATCAGATGTAAAAGTTCCATAGCCACGAATCGTTTCTATGTGACCCTACAAAAATAAATCACAGATTGTGCTTTTATTCTGTTAACCACAGAACTGGCTGCTAGGGACAGAAAGAATCCATCACATCACCTAGTCCAGGGGTGTCAAACATACAGAAGACCCAACCTACAAATCTGATTCATGGGACTGGAAATTCTGTGGTGGGGCAAGCAGCAGCAGCATCAACACCCAATGCTGCCAGTGCCACCATTTTGGCAGGGTCAGCATCCACGGGGTTAGTACCACCACCGCAGAATCGCCAGGTTGAGATGCTCATCGGGGATGCCTTTCAGCAGCAACACGGCAAGCAGCAGCAATATCAGATGCTGGGGGTTAAGTCAGCCCACAGCAGTTAATAGCACTGCTCTTCACCCCACCACTGGAGATGGGTCATCTGGCTTGTTAGAAGCCCCACAATCCAGATCTGGTCTACCAGCCCAAATGAAATAAACATCCCTGACCAAGTACATATCTCTGCCTATGCAGCATTGCCTAATTACAGGGACAGAAGACAGGCAAGTGTCAGGCAAACCCCCATCAGGTCAAAAGATTAGTAGATTAGCTCTTTTGTGTCAGACAAGTGCTACGCAACAGTTGGCATTCTTACAAACAGCTAGACATTTTGGGTGCCTGTTCTGGATAACTTAAAGGAGTGTCACAGAAAGAAAGTGCTCAGAAACCACCTTCTAAGGGTCAGATCTCTGTGGTATCCTAGGCCTACGTTTACTTTTTAACCTAAAATGTTTATAAAAGAGGATAAAAACTTTTATTCTGCTTCCAGAGCTATAGTACACTTTGGGGAGCTAAAGAAAATCAAAGTCCAGTAAACTAAAATACAACTAAGCTGGTAGTTGTGGTAGCAGTAGTGGTCGCCTTATGGCATGCTGAGGCATAGGAAAAGAAGGTCTCTGTGTCATAAATTATAAACCATTTTTTTTTTAAACAAAACATAAGATTTCTCTGAAACAAAAAAGAAAAAGGCTACTAAGTATAATACGAAACTTCAGACAAGCTCAAAATGAAAAAATCTTAGAAAAATCATGCTTTGGGTACTACAAAAAGAGGCAGCTTATAACAGAAGGCTGTAATCATAAACATGGTTCACATACAAGTAACAAAAAAGTTTACAGACCTTGTTTAAATTATTTTGATAGATCTCATTCAGGCGGCTCACATAGGCATCACGTTTTTCTTTAATTATTCTGGAATAAAAAAGTTACTAATATTATACAAGTGTTTTCTCTTGCTAAGTCAATTTTACTAGCTTTACAATGCACAGGTCATGGACCAGAGTCAATAAAGATACCAAAAAAAAAAAGATACTAGCCTTTCACCACATATGGAAAGTGCTCAACTATTTTTCCATCATTCCCACTGCTAAAATCCTGCTTTTTCCCATAAAGAATAAATAAGTGACCTTTCACCTGGTATGTCTTCCTTTTAAAAGCTATTACTCTTAATTATCTCCTTCTGGGAACAGGATTTGAATTATGAATATATAAGATTAATAATGAGGTCTGCAAAGGCCCCACAGATGCACACATTTTACTGCCGATTTGAGCCTTCAAATTCCAGCCTAAATATACAAAAACAGCCGAGAGAGCAAGTGAACCGAAGCCGTGTGTTCCATTTGAAGGGACTTCTCTACGAGAATTGAAAAATCTGATATTTCCTCTGGATTCTAATACTCACGTTCCATACAAACATTTTACTTGTTGAGAAGCAGGGTACATTGGTCTTTGTGGAGCTCTGTAGCACCATGGCTAGACTGCTTTCTGCTTTCAATACCCAAGCTAGCTCATTTAAAACCAGCTATATCCACATTACATCACAGTCACTTGGGCAGGCGAGCGCATACCCTGCCACCTCACTGCTCCAGGCAAGTGTGCAGGACAGCATCTCATCTCACCTGCAGTTCCCTGCAAGCTCCCCTGTAGTATCGTGCTTCATGGAGGATGTGGGCTGCTGGCTCCCCAAGCACTGTGGGCTGCACTGCACTATGCTGTGCCACGACTGCGCTAGGAGTATGCAGCATAAGCCAGGGGAGGGAGAAAAACCCCGAGATCTCAGCTGCTGCTACAATCAGAGTAATAGGGGCAGAAGTGGCTGCTGGGTGGGAGCCCTGAGGCTGAATGTGAAACTGTCATGGGCCACATGCAGCCCATGGGCCACCAGTTGGACAGCCCTGGATACAGGAAAGAGTCCGGTATTCAATGCCACTTTAATCTTTAACAGTGCCTGTCAAAAATACCACAGGGCATCCATTTCTACAGTTGGGCAGTAAAAAACATAGACCTCAAACCTGAACCTAATGTCAACAGCTTTTTGCTTTCCTGGATGAAGTAAACTGGAGCGCAGGATTTTCACATAAGACACCCTTGTACCTGTGCGGGCCGGGAGTGGTCCGAGGCCCTTTTTTTCGCACGGCGGGCTGTGGCCAGCAGCCCGGACACACCGGGTCGGGGAAGGCAGGCGGCACGCTAGAATTAGGCACGGACGCTTAATGGTTGATTTAAGATTGTTTACTTACACTGTAGATGGTCGCGGTGCAGGCTGGAAAACTTCCAAGAAAACTTCGCTTAAGTCCCAGTTTAAGGACTCGGACAGAGCTCTGGATTCACTCACACGAAGTTTGCTAGGCTCCGTGGAACTTGCGCACAGGGAAGGGTACATCGAGGGATTAGGCGGCGATGGGGAGAGGCGAGAGGCTGATCAGACCCCTATAGCCTTCTTGAAATACACGCTGAGTCCGATAGGCTCTGCAGCGCTTAGAGATCTTCACGAGACGTGAAGTCTCCTCCTCCTGATGTTCGTGGAGTCCTCCAACTTGGGCGGAAACCACTCAAGCCTCTTATACGGCTAGCAAGCCAATTGCTAGCCGCCACGTAGGAATAATTTAGAACTGGCCAATAGTGGGGCACAAATCTGAATACAAATGGCGGGAACTCCTTGCAACGTGCATTTCTATGTTGCAACAAAGAAATGCACCCTGCAAAGAAAGCTACAAGTGGCGGGAAATAATTTAGCAGTGCTGAAACACACACAAACAAAAAATCACACCCTTGGGTTGTGACAGTACCTTTGACCTAGACCTTGCCCAGCGCTACTGGACTACACCACAAGAAAGTTTATCACTCTGAGAAGACTGCCCAGTATAGGAACTAACACAAGCTCCATGTTAAATTGAGGGTGGAGGTATGACTAGCTGTTGTTGCATCAATTAGATTTCAGAGGATTTTGGCTACTCCAATCCTGCTTTTTCTCAGTGTTCTTTTCCAGAATCAAGCCAAGATACAGCTGGTAAAGGCAACAGCAGTAAGATTTTCTTAATCAAGGAATGGAGGGCTGCTGGCAGCCTACCGCCCATTTCATGTAGTATTCCAAACCACCTATGAGAGACATGGAAAAAATCTGCAGGCAACTGGATGAACCTTGTTTCTCCTACAGTGTGCCATGTACATTGGAATGAGATGGGGGTGCAGGAAGTAGTGCACTAATTGCTATTATACATAAAAGAAGGTACTCTGAATGTAGTGCACTTTAAAAATAAAACTGCTGGGCAAGAGGATAAATGCAAAAGAGTGACCTGGAATAATACACTTCAGACTTACCGCCAATTAAATTTCACATCTGGCATTTCATACCCATAGTCTGCATGATCATGGATGAATTCAAAGTGGACAGCTGTGTTCCACATTACCTATTCCAAGGACACAGAGAATATTAACTTAGGTACACTTAATGTTCCTTTCTCTTATGCTGTGCCTAGTAATTCAAGATGAATTCAATATATGATTTCAAAGGACATTATTTTAACAGTTGGTCTTGTACCTTAGATCCCCAAAAACCTTAAGAAGGAAGCTACAAGTAACCCTGTGCACGACAGTGATGCAATACTGGCCACAAACAGACATTTATTTCCCCTAGTAGAAATCGGAGGGGAAGCAGTATAGACATTCAGTTTGTAGCCCCTCCCTTTCCCCTGCGCTCTGTGCCTTCCCAAAACCAGGGTCATCTCATTCTGGGAAAGGCAAGGAGTGCCTGCTCCACTCCTCTCTGTCCCCAAGGGAAATATAACAGCAGAGAAAAACTCTCTGCACTTCCCCCGATCAAGGTCTGAGAAACATGGGGGTCTCCAGGAGCAGAAGGAAAAACTGGGGCATGGAGTCTTATATTGGGAATTCCAGAGTGAGAAGAAAGCAGGGAGCAGCTAGCAGCCCCTCCCAGTCTCAGGAAAGCAGGAGAGCCTTTCCCACAACTCCACTCCTCCTGGTCCCCTGGAGGCATCAAGCTGAGGGAAAAGCATATAGGGCATCTTTACATGTACTCTGGGAATGGAGGTGCTTTCTAAGAGCTGCTCTAATTAAAGCGCCCACCAGGTGTTGTGCATTCAGCATCCCCATGCATCAAGATGGCAGCAGGGACATTTAAACTAAATCTCACTTGACCAACTTTAGTTAAAGCACCCCGCCGCTATTTCTGAAGTGTGGGGATGCTGATTACATGAGATGTGGAGGCTGCTGGAGCATGCTAATTAGCACGGTCCAGCAGACTCTATTAATCACCTCCGCTTCAATGCACTTTAATTACAGCACGTCAGAGCAGCGTCCCCACACATCTATAGGCAACCATAGACTTTTGGTCTCCCAGGAGAAACTCTCTAGGGAGTTATTTAAGCCTGGTTGTGCCCAAGTTATTTTTCTCCCAGAGCAGCTATTTTTGCTCTGGGAGAAAAAGCTAGAAAGACTGCACACTGCGCAGTGATTCTCCCAGTAGAAACTGAACAGCTGTACATAGCCACTGTGCATACACATGGTGACCACTGCACACTTCAACGAGGAATACAATATACTGCTCCCTGAATAGCCTCAGCTCTGCCCTCTGGTACAGGGAGCAGGAAATGATAAAGCTATTTTGCAACTTCTGTGCTTGAAAATTCATGAAAATTCTGAGCAGAAACATCTCTCTCAATTTGACAAAAACAGGAAGAAAGGGAAAAACACTACCTTTTTTGGTACACATCCAACGTTCACCTACGAGAAAAGAAGATTAAGTCTTAGTCTGTATTTATAATAAAAGCAATGGTTTAGAAAATGCTAAGTATTACAGAATTAACTTAAGGGTATTTCTGTTAAATCAACATTTTTTTCCTCAATCAAAGCAGAAAAAAACCCAACTGTCCTTACAATGCAGAGGCATCTACTTCTTGAAACTGAGAAGAGAGGTCTTAGGTTGGCTAGTTCAACTCCAATGACCAGATCCAAAGATGCAAATTCTCCAAGGCTTGTTCCAATATGAGATAGTAGTTAAAAAACCTCATATGCTGCTCAATTTTAAAGGTGTTTTCTTTCAAAAGTGTAAATAACAGTTTAATAACTAATTGATGGCACTTTTTATAGGGAATTCTGCTCAGTGTTGCCTGACTATCATGCAGCATCATGCAGAAAGCCACGCTGCCTCTAATCACAGAACTTAAGAGACAGGAAATCTGGATCTGGTCTCAGCGCTGCCACCGGCTTATACAAGGAATGTCTTTACATCTCATTTCCTCCACCTGTTAAAGCTGCCTTTCAAATTACTGGGTCCATTTCTATTTCAAGGACAAAAGGTCTGTTGTCAAGCACACCACCAACTTACAGAACAGGCACACACCAGTTAGTAAGCTATACACTGGAAAAGAGCTCTGGGTTTAAAAGTGTTTGAAGACAGCGATTCATCATCAGACATTGCCATGCCAACATGAGTGGCATCTAGCCTGACAATGTAAGACAAAACACGTTAAATGGCTGCTTAAGTCTGCATCCCAAAAGTGATCAAAGCCCTGTGTGCTCTTCCTTCTACAGGCACAGTAGCTCTCTCTACTCTTCGCTCTTGCAGTCAAGGATGAGAAGAGTAGTCCTGATGAAAACAGCTGTGCCAGGCAAAGCCCAAAGTGTTAGGTGTAGTTACTGGCAGCTTGTCTTCCCCTAAAGCAGGGCTGCTCGACTTTTGCTGAAGCATGCAGCAGGCAAGAAAATATTTTAGCTGCTATGAAGACACTCCTCTCCTTTACTTCCTGCTTAAGCCATCCTGTCTTCTTCACACTTCAGCCATAGTGCTTCTGAGGTACTAGCTACCTTGTCATCAGTAGCACCAGAGGTGGGTCATCCTAAACACGAAAAATAGTCTGGGAGTACAATTCAGCGCCGCAGCCTTCAGGTCTGGCTGAAAGGGAAGTTTGGCTTTTCCCTTCCAGTTGTCGCTGAAGTGTATTCATATCGCCCGAAGGGAAGTTTTCAACAAAAATTCCTAGCTTTTTTTAAAGTAAGAGGCAAGCAAGCCAGGCAGAACCCGCAGCTAACCCGTCCTCGATTCTCCCACTTTCGCAGGGGCAGGGAAAGGAAAGCTAATGGACCTGCTCTTCCCCGCTCCAAGGACACTTGATCCTTTCCTGCCTGCAGAAGAGGGACGGTCCCGCCCGGCTTCCGGTGCCAACTGCGCCTCCCCGGGGGGACTGGGCAGGCATCACCCGGCCACCTCCATGTCCAGAGGCTCCCGCCCCCGCTGCCCACTCACGCAGGTGCCGCCCAGGCGGTGAGCCTCCACCACGGCCACGCGGGCCCCGAGCTCGGCCGCCCGCCGCGCGCTGGCCAGCCCGCCCGACCCGCCGCCCAGCACCACGTAGTCGTAGGCAGCCGCCATGGCGCGGCCCGGCAGCGAGCGGACAGACATGCCCAGCGCGGGGCTGCTGAGTCACCCCCGGGGCGGGGCCGCGGGGAGGGGCCGGGCCGGGGCTCCCCTCCGCGCTCCTGCCCCGGCTGGGGGGAGCTCGCGGCACGCGCACAGCGGCAGCCCCACTCGCGGGTAGGGAGCAGAAAGCAGAGCAGCAGTTCGGGCGGGAGAAGGGGCCCCGAGTGGCACGTGGGGATGGTCGGGGGCTAATTTGTGGCAGGCCTGGCAAAAGAGTTGTCCCCACCCCCAGGACCTTAAGGCATGAAGGATGTGTAGGGGGTGCTCGTGCACCCCCTGGCAGCCCGCGCTCCCCGCTTAGGCGACGGGCAGGCGGGAGTACCAGTGCCAGCCCTGTGGGCACGGGCCGGGGTGTGGGGGCGCCGGGGTGTGGGGGCGCCAGGAGAAGTGCCCTGGCACTGCCGGGAGCGCGGCCTCCTGGCCGCTGCGGGGAGCTGACTCAGGAGGTACCAGTCACCCATGAGGATGCGTGCCCCTGGAGCCTGTGGGGCACAGCGACCGCCTGCAGGCAGCGCAGCAAGCAGGGAGTTCCGGCGGGGGGGGGGGCAGCATGGTGAGTGCCAACTGGCAACTGCCCACAGAGGACGAGTGAGGGGGTGGCGAGCGGCAACCACCTGCAGACACCATTGGCAACACTTTTCTTAGGGGGTGCACATGCACCCCCTACGCATCACCAGTGCCTTAAGGCATGGGTATGGGTCAATGCCTCTGCTGATCTTAGCGGATGTCCCCCAGGTTGGAGGGAGGAGGCTGCAGGGGGGTGAGGTACTCCACAGGACACTAATTAGTTCTGAGTAGGGGGCAGGATGAGTCTGTGGCTCTGAAGTGTAACAAAAAGGGGCTGATCTTGAGAAAGTGTGCTTCTGCAGCAGTAGATACAAGAGAAAGGAGGCGGGGGAGGACTCATGGTTGGATCTATAAAGCAAATCTGGGCCTAACTGCCCCTTTAGGAAACGTAGGTACTTGGGTAAAGGCAGAAGTTCTTTGGCTGAAGATAGACTGGCACAAAGTCCAAACTCTGTAGAGTTGCCCTTGGGCTTATATGGGGCTGTAGCATCATGTAAAGAGGGGGAAAACAAGGACAAATTATCATATTGTTTCCCTAGGATTTCAGCCTCTTGGCAAGGGTTTACTTCCTCTGGAGTGCTGGGCAGAATAAGCTGCTGTATCCACATGAGCCTCCTCTTAGCACTTAGAGCAACGAGAAACCAAGCAGTCGCAGCAGACACTGGGCATGTCTACACGAGACCTGTACTGACAGATGCCTAATTAGCTTGGCAGTAAATCTCTTCCTCTACTACCCTATTAGGCCACAGGAAAGTAATAAACTCCACAGCCGGGTAGTACTTGTAAATACAAGTACTACCCTGCTGCAGAGTTTTTTCATGTGCAGTGGTCATATCTAACACTGACCTGGCTGATAGGGACGCAAGGGTGCTTTGTTGAGGGGGCTGCCTGCTTGCTGCCCTGTACTGGAGCACCCTCGTGCTCCATCCAGCCCATCTACACCACATAGAGCTAGGTTGCAGCAGCCCTGGGCTGGCAGGGTGACCTGCCCAGGGCTCCTTGTCAACTGGGGCTGCTTCAACCTGACTCAACGTGCTACAGTCCTGGGCACATATTCAAATGGCACACCCAAGAGCAATAAACTCTGGCACAATTGCTTCCAATTAATTGCACATATAGATGTGCCCAGTGTCTCCAAACAGAGTGCCTTGCTCAGACACAACTTGTTCTCTGACTCCACTTTCATTTTAGCAAAGGCACTGACCCATACTGCTGCCATGTCACTAGGGTTGCTAAAGCAACTATCATGATGGTAGACTTATTTTACAGATAGACTTCATAGAATCATAGTGTTGGAATGAACCTCAAGGGTCATCTGGTACAACCTGCTACACTTAAATCATCCCTGACAGTTTATCCCACCTCTTCTTGAAAGCCTTCAGTGAAAGAGATTTCACAGCTTCCCGGAGCCGTCTATTTCACTGTTATATCAAGAAGTTTTTCTTGATATCTAATCTAGGCCTACATCTTGAAGCCACTGCTTTGCATCCTGCCCTCTTCAACAAAGATAAAAAAAAAAAGTGTTTTCACTTCTCTTTATTGCAGCCTTTCAGATGTTTGAAGATGCCTATCTTCTCTCTTCTTTGCAGCAGCTTCATGTTGCTTTCTCAATCTGCCCAGGCCTCTCCAGACAACTTTAGCAAATACTTAAGTAGTATATAGGGTACGCCTCATGTCAAACTGATAAGCCCTGCCCCTTGACAGGTGCCCGGCCCCCCTGGTCACCGTCTTGGAGCTGGAAGTCCCACCAGGCCCCCTGTGGCACTCCCCCTCCCCTACAACCCCTGATCTTTGCCACCAGAAGCCCCGCCCCCTTTCCCTGGAAGTACTCCATGGGGGGAGGGGGACAGGTTCTGACCCTGGAACCAGAAGTCCCGGCTGTCACATGGCCTATGACACCAGAAGGCCTGTCCCCACGTTGCCATGTTGATCCCAGAATCCCTTGTTCCCCATCACATGGCCTTTGACTTCAAAAGGCCCACCCACATGACCTAGCCCCCGCCCTCCCCACACCTCCACGTTGGTCCCAGAATCCCCTGCCCCCACCTAGGCCACGAGGCACAGGCATGACCTATCTGGAAAGCGTGGGGTTGTGACCCCTCTAACATCTTTCCCCACTGCCCTCGACCAATCAGTGGGGGTTTCAGGGGTGCCAGATCTCCCCAAGAATAGCACTAAACCAACTGGAGCAAACGTAGGGGTGGGACCTAGACTGGAAGACTCAGCCTGTCTGTTTTCCCAGGCCTGTTTGGGGAACCCTCCAAAGCACGCTGCATGTTTTCTGAAACCACGCTAATGCAGACAGAAGCAAATATGGATCCTTACACTATGCTGGTAAGACCCTTTGTTCGTGCTATACCGCCAAGGCTTGCCAGCTATCTGCCAAGAAAATGCTACCGTAGTGATAGCTCTGAGAGAGGGAGATGAAGGAGAACACCCCTCCTAACACAACAGTCGTTTGAAGTGACTGACCCTGGGCAGGACACCTGTGCAAGTCTGCAGCAGGCTGGGGAGCTGGCTGACCAGACTCCCAAAGCAAGCACTGAGGATTTGGGAGAAGAGGTGTGCCTTGAGTTGGACTGTGGGTGGGGAGAATATGGTTGGAACCACGAGTGTGGAGACCCTTAGGGGTTTGGTGGGTTTCCTGTAGCCAGGGTGGGAATTAGCTATGAGCTGATTAGACCATGACTAACTAGAGTTTTTCATTTGAAATCCCTCCACAGCTAAATGAAGCCTTTCTAATGAATCCAGAAAGACAACACACTAGAAGTCCTTTAACCCTGGTATTGGAAAATGGAAGCTGTTTTTATGAAGAACAGAGGCTCCATATTGAAGAAGATTTCTCTTCATCTTTTAGAAGAAAATTAGGAATAGAACTAGTAGGTCCTGTTTCCCATCAAAAGCATGAAAAACTCATGAGCGCTTATGCAGGCTTCGTTTTATGGCATAATTAAATATTGTTTGAGAATGAGGTGTTGAAGAGTATGTGGGTTGTTTTTTAGATGAACCAGAATAAGGAAGCCACAAGAGTGTGAACTGGACGGCTGAGGATATAAACCAAACAATTCGGGAACTTTGTAGTGAGCTGTGTATGGAAACCATTTTAAATATTGTTCATAGATTCATAGATCGTAGAGCCTGAAGGGACCACAATGGATCATCGTGTCCGACCCCCTGCCCCTGGCAGGAAAGAGGACCAAGGTCAGATGACCCCAGCCAGGTGACTATCTAGCCTCCCCTTGAAGACCTCCAAGCTAGGTGATAGCACCACATCTCTTGGAAGCCCATTCCAGATCCTGGCCACCCTTACTGTGAAAAATTTCTTCCTAATATCTAACCTAAATCCACTCTCAACTAGTTTACACCCATTATTCCTAGTCACTCCCTGGGGCGCCTTAGTAAACAGCACTTCCCCTATTCCCTGTTGACCTCCCCTAATAAATTTATAGGCGGCCACAAGCTCTCCCCTCAGTCGAGACGACTCAAGTCAAGAGACTTGTGAAGGCTGAAGAGATTCAGCTCTCTCAACCTCCCCCCGTAGGGTCTATCACGAAGGCCACTAATCATGCGAGTGGCCCTCCTCTGGACCCTCTCGAGATTCCCCGCATCCCTCTTGAAGTGCGGTGCCCAAAACTGGACACAGTACTCCAACTGCAGCCTGACCAGTGCTGTATAGAGCGGGAGCATCACCTCCTTTGTTCTATTAGTCATGCACCTGCTAAAGCACTACAAGGTACAATTGGCCCTGTTGATGGCCTTGTTATGCTGCCGGTTCATGTTCATCTTGGAGTCAATTATGACTCCAAGGTCCCTCTCTGCCTCCGAGCTGCTGAGAAGGACGCTCCCTAACCTATAGGTGTGCGGGGGGTTCCTCCTTCCCAGGTGGAGTACCTTACATTTATCTTCACTAAATTGCATCCTATTTCTCTCTGCCCATTGATCCAACCTGTCCAGGTCAGCCTGAATCTGCTCCCTGCCCTCCGGTGTACTAACTTTGCCCCATAACTTGGTATCATAAGCGAACTTGGAGAGGGTGCTCTCCACATCCTCGTCCAAATCGCTGATGAAGATATTAAATAATGTTATTGCATTAGCTTATAGCCTGGGTTGTTTGAAATTAACTGAGAGGCATTTTGCTTGGTATAGCCATTGTTAATGTCTGCTAATTTGTCTAGAGACCCAAATTCTGCTCCATATGGAATTATCCAGGAAAAAAATAGGCCTCTCATACCCTATGTTGGAACACTTAATTGGGACAAGAGCTTATAAAACCGTGCTCTGGAGAAAAGTTTAGCCAGGATATAGTATAAAACTAGCAAAAAGCAGTACATTTTATACAGAATTTGATGGAAATAAAGGCTGTTTTAAAATGAATGCTCACTGTTGTCATAGAATCATAGAAGTAGGGTTGGAAGGGACCTTGTAGATCTTCAGGTCTGACCCCCTGCCTGGGCAGGAAGAAAACTGGGCTCAAATGACCCCAGCCAGGTAGGCATCAAGCCGCTTCTTAAAGACCCCCAGGGTAGGAACCAGCACCACTTCCCTTGGAAGTTGGTTCCAGATCCTAGCTGCCCTGACTGAAGTAGTTCTTATGGATGTCTAATCTAAACCTACTCTCCAACAATTTGTGGCCGTTATTCCTTGTTATCCCAGGGGGCGCTAAGGGAAACAAAGTCTCCCCCAAACCCTTCTGGTCCCCCCTAGTGAGTTTATAGACGGTCACCAGGTCCCCATAGATGGTCACCAGGTCATGTGCTGTTCAGTCTCTTGGGGCCCTGGGTGCATAACACTGGCAAGGGTGTGGATGGGTGAGGGTTCTGTTAACCTACAAAACACAACAAAACGTTGGCTGGGGCATTGTACTCTACCTTCCCTGCACAGTGAGGGTAAACAGGGTCCCCTCAAAAGGACATGTTGGAACATGCCTGAGGAAAGCAGGAAAGCTATGGAAAATTTGGATGGGCCATCATCATCAAGTCATCAGACCTATTGACTACAATAGGGTGGGATGTTTTCACCTGAGAACAATGAGGACCTCCCTGAGAATAGTGCTGAACCAATCTGATCAAGGAAAGGTGGAACCTAGATTGGAAGCCCCGGCACTATTCACACACCTCTCGCTCAGAAACACTGTGAAAGAGGTTCAGGTAACTGAGACAGATTCCCAGACGCCTAAAACTGGCCCAAGGACGATAACAGAACCCCAGCAGCCCATATCAGAGCCTTTCGTGGAGAGCACAGAGCTGGTGGACAGTCCTGCTCCAAGGGACACTGTTGAGGTAAGTAGATAATTTGGGGGGTGGCTTTCTATTGTCATCATGTAGGTCTGTGCTAATTATGCTTCCTTTGCAGGTAGGTGCTTCCCATACAGAGAGCTTTCAAAATCTACACATTGGCACCCCACTGAGAGTAAAGGTCTTTGCGTGAACTGTTTTTGCTCATGTCCTAACAAGAGGCATTCAAAATAAGACTGTTGCAGCTGTTTTGTCCAAAGACAATGGCAGTCAAGCAAGGTGTTGAACCCCTGGAGGTCCCTGAGCAGGGGTGTATGGGGCATTATTTGAGAATTTAAAAAGTAGCGCCCCCACCCCTGCTCAGAAAAGGTTTCTTGTGTGACCTGGTACAGTGTTTATGTTTTGTTAGTGTTTGTTTTGTTTCTGAAGGGGTGGAGACTGGTAAAATCATAATAATGAATTTGTTCACTCAGATTACTTCTGTAATAGAGACAGAGATGGTATTAGTTCTTCCCCCAAAGAGTTCGTCCCTAGGTGCCAGAGGAGAAGGCAGCTGGGTTCTGCTTAAGAAATTTGTGAACTCCCTGACTGATTCTAACAAAGTCCTCCACTCATGCTCCGAAATGGTCCTGACAGTAAATCCTAGTCTCTTAAAATATTTGCCTTGTACTGTGTCTGACAATTCAAAAAGCCATAGGTTGTCCCTGTCAATGGGTTCCATTCATTTTAATTGCAGCAGGAGATACAGCCATGGAAAAAGCAGCCATTAAGTTCAAAGGCTGCATGTTTTCCATCAATTTCTGCATAGCCATCTAAAAAATAGTCCCCCGCTTGAAATTCCACACCCTGTAAAGTATGCTGGATTTGGATTTTTTTTCTTTCTCGGAGGGGTACATTAACCACTGAATAGATTGGGATAAAAAATCTCTTTGTGATAATTGTCTGGGGGAAGAAGTACTGTGGTCAGGGGTTTCAAAAACATAAATCTGTACATGGCCATACAAAAAGATGCCAATGTGATATATTGGAAAGGGTCTTTGCAGAGACTTACCTATTTGAGTTTACCCTGTTACACCACCTCTACCTGCCATGTCATTTTCATAATCTCTTTCCTGTAGAGGCAAGAGGCCTCCTTCAAAATTTTTACATCCAGCTGCTGTAGCAGAAAGCCCCTTTTCCTCTTGCCTGCAGTTGCTCTCCCCTTCTTGGATATGTTTTTCTTCTTCTACCTTTTCTTCCTTCCTCTTTCTTTCACTTTAAGATAAGGAATTGTGTTTTGAAATTTGTATGTGTGCATTTTGTATCTCCCCTTGTATTTTGGTATTTTTATCTATTTGTGTGCCATGGCATTACTTTTGTAGCTTATATTTTATACTCCTCACCTTTCAACTTTCAACTAAATGTGTTTAGTTTCATAAGTAAGTTAAACATTGTAACAATGTTAACATGGGCAGGAATCAAACTGCCCTTCCCTGTGTCAGGCGGGCCCCTGAAAGAGCGAGTGAATCAGTGATTGAATGTGTAACACGGTAGCAGACAGTAATTAACACCTAAGGAAACTGCAGATCAACCAACGGAAGACCTCAATAGAAGACAATGTAACAACCGGAAAATCTCTAAACCTGAGTGATCAAGGGCTAGAAGCCCTGGCCTAAGTTAATCAACGCTGGGGACCAACTTTTGGGCTGAATATCTCCAGATTGACTGCTCCCAGAGCCCTATTCAAAATTCATCAACGGACTTCCAAACCTGCATGTACATGCGGACGACCCCTGGGGCTAACAGATGCTATCCAGTAGCCACTGAGGGGGAAGTCCCACAACCAAGGGTCAACAACCCCTGGATTGAGGGGGAAGTCCCCAATCCAAGGGTCAACAACCCCTGGATTGGGCAAACCTGAAAAGTGGGGAGTCACCAAAGTCTGCCAAGGACAGATAAAAAGCAGTGAAAAGTAACCCTCAGTGGCGCCCTCTTGATCTCCAACTTGACCAGCACCTGACCTGTCCAGCCAGAAGGACCAGCCAGCGACCCCCTTCTGGAAGATAACACCATGCTGAAAGAAGCCTCAATGGCAGACTCCAGTGCCTGTGGGATAGGTATACCTGACTCTTGTAGCTTGCTACTATGTGTGTGCATGTGTGGGGGGGGGGACCAGCCCCAAGGTTTATGATTTAACTTCATTACAGTGCTTCAATCCGCCTAATAAACCAGAATTTTAAGGATCCTGAGTTGGACATTTGTAGCCAACACTGCCAATAATAGGCCAATTCCTTTTGCATGTCAAAGGTCTTATCACGGTTGTTCTGATACCATTCTAAAAATTGCCCTTCTCACCAGGTGTCATACTTTCAACCCCACAGTACTCTGCTTCCAGGAGAAGTCCCACATAATTCTGTTTTTCCTGTGTGTTAAAATAATACGGGAAATGCCCTCTGCATTCTTTGAGTCCCATTGCTTGGGGGAGCTTGCTGCATTTCATTAACAAAAAGTTTAAAGAATTGTGACGGGCTGGCTGGTCACAAGCCAGGGGTTTTGCAGTGACTTAGCCCAGGGGTTTTGAAAGGGCAAAAGATGATTGGAGGACTTGGGATTCCCTTTCCTCACCAATCAGGCCCCAGAGACTCACCCTCCACGTCCCCTGATTGGCCCTGTGGGTCACCTGGAGGGGGATAAAAGGGGCAGTGCGGCTGACTCAGGGAAGAGACCAGCGAGGAACCACAAGGAAGGAGCTTCAAGGAGCTGGCAAGAGCTGAGCTAGCGGGGCAGGAGCAGTTGCCCCAGAAGAGCCTGAATGAGTGGGACCTGCAGGCAGCACTGGGGTCCTCAGCAGTGCGATGTGCGGCTGGCAGGAGAGGCTCCCCACTGGGCTCCAGGATCCCCTATGAGAGGCTGTGGCCAGCAGGAGAGGCTCCCCAGCTCCAGCAAGATCTGAGCAGCAACCTGAGAGGTTCCCAGTGAGGCTGGGGCTCCAGGAAAGTCAAGACCTCTAGCAGGATAGCATTGTACCAGCACTGGTGGCTATATGGCAGAGTTTCTGCCTACTATATGGGAGTTCTGAGTTCAAGTCCCAGAGTCCTAGTTTTGGTGACTTGGGGTAAGTGAGCTAACAAAGAAAATTCCTCTTGCAGTGGAAAGGGGCCATTGTGTTTTCCCCCTCTTTCCCCCTCCAGATGCCTAGGCCCTATATTCCTTGTAATTTGACATTTTGTATTTTGTGCCTTTTATATTTCCAGTAATAACAACCAGTATTGTTTGTTCTGCTTTTTGTGTTTTACATGTTGGTTAAACCTGTCTTTTGTCAACTGAATGAATATGTCTATGATTGTAAGTGTCTAACCTTTGTTGAATCCTGCCCCTTTGGGGCATTGTATTGTCCCCTATACCCCCCTGGTTTATACTGGTTATGTTCCCAGTATTGTTCCCTCATTAAAAGGAATATGGTTAAGTCCCCATTGGTGGTTTGGCTCTGCTCTGTAGGGGGAGGAGAGTCCCTACACCTCCCACAGCGCTTGTGCACCTGCTTTGATCCCTTCAGTTGGAGAGGGGGTACCTCTTGGAGTACTGCCCAGGTTACAGAATCTACACAAGCACCCATGTCACAAGTTTTGCCTGTCAGCAGCTAGAGGTGCAGGGCCCCAGAACCACCCTTCACCTATCTCCTTGACAGCTGGCAGGCTTCGTGACCGCAGCAGGGGCTAGCAGGCCTGCACCTTTCACCCTACTGCACCTTAACACACACAGTGTCACCCATGTCATGAATTTTGCTTGTCCGCAGCTTGAGGTGCAGTTTCCCCCAAACCCCTGCACTTATCTTCTTGAAACTTGGCAGGCTTTGTGGCCTCAGCAGGGGCCACCACCCCTGCAGTTTTCAGCCTGCTGCACCTTAACACACACAGGGTCATCTATGTCATGAGTTTTGCCTGTCAGCAGCTTGAGGTGCAGTTCCCCCCAAGCCTCTGTACCTATCTTCTTGAAACTTGGCTGACTTCATACACTCAGCAGAGGCTACCACCCCTGCAAGTTTCATCCAAATCAGACAAAAAACAACAAAGTTGTAGATATTTCATTGATTCCCCATTATACCCTATGGCTGGATCTCCGAAGCGGCTCCGAAGCTTTTCTGAAGCAGCTCAGAAGCTCTGAACCGCTTCGGAAAGCCTAAAGAAGCCAGTGCTTCGATCCAGACATGCTCCTTCGTCGTCCAAAGCATTCAGATCTTCTCCAGATCTGAAGCATGGTCCGAAGCCTCGAACAGCCCTACTAGCTTTATCTAGAGATGTAAAACTTCCCAGAAATTTTGAAGTCATGGGAAAAAAAAAGTTTTTTTTCTGGGAGAAAAAATGGAAATTTGGGAAAATATTGAAATATATGTAATACTTATTTTCTTAGCACCCTTTACAGATCTAAATTCACATTGCTACTTTAAGAACATAAAATGTATTATGTATTGCTCATAAAATCGTTTGGTATACATATTAAATTTAAAAATATAGTTTATTCAGACAAGAATTACAAATTTACTCATTGAATTTACTTTAAAATGTTTTTAATTTGTGTTACAAATGGAGCTACAAGCTGCTGAACTCTAAATAACCAAGCATCTCTTTCTTTTTGCCAGTTTACGAGAAGCAGACAAACGTTTAAGTTGAAAATAGAAGAAACCATCAACATCATAGTAAAACAAAGAACGTTATTATGTATTCTGGACTTAATCTCAAGCAGATAGAGAAAGCACTTATTTTTAGAAAAAGAGCTGAGAAAGAATTGGAAAAAAAAATCAAGACTCATTGAATACAAATTTTGCTACATGAAACTTTAATCAATGTCCTTTTCTGAATTATCACTGTCAGCAGTTTCTGATTCTTCTGATCTTTCATTTTTATCATCTTCATGGACTTCTGAAAACTGGAGGCTTGCCCAGATTGAGGCAAGCTTCTCTACTCTTTCACATGTTTGTTAATTTATTTCTTGATTTGGTGTGAGTATTCCAAACATAGATGAGTTTCTTTCACATGCTGCAGAAGATGGAGGAATCTGAAGCAGGCAAGAAGCAAGAGGAGCCAGAGGCTGTGTCATGTGAAGGCCTTGCCACCATGTTGCAGGAGGGATATGCTTGGCAGAGTCCCAGACTGCATTCCTGGACTGAATAACTGAAGATGTTCTGTAGTCTGCAACATTTGAAAGTACCTTTCCAACATCAAGTCCTAAGTGTGTTGCTTGTTTTGTAAGTCAGTCAAATGCAGTAGCAGGTACTATCATCACTAACATTTCTGCCTTTGAATCTTGAATCTAAGAGATTTGCAGCAGCATAAATTGATTGGCAACAACATTCTTCCCGTCTGTTAATAAAAATAATAAACTTTTCTTTCTTCTGTACTTGTAAGTTGAGATACACTTAGATTTGCAAAAACAGTTGATTTTATCTGGGCCATGTGGTACGGAATGTCTTACAAAAGTGCACTCTCAGATTAACCACAGCATTCCTTACACTTCCGGGTACTTTAAGATGCTCAATTATTGCTATGTCTTGAAGAGCTTCTTTGTTTTTTAGTAAACTTTCAAATGAGATTACAACTCCACCCCATCTAGTTTTACTAGTTTGAGTGTCACTATTTGATTCTTTGCATTCTTTTCTTTCTGCTGCTTCTTAAAGACTGCAGCTACAATATGAGTAGCTTTTACATGTTTTATAACTTCTTTTGCTCTTCTATAGATCTTTTGCAGAGCGTCCAACTTCATGATGTCATTAAGAAGCAAGTTTAGACCATGGGATGCACGTCCTAGTGCAGAAATATGTGGATATTTATCTATTATGATTTCCCATGCTGCTTGCATATTACTTGCATTGTCAGTCAGCAAAGCAAATACTTTACCACTACCAATCTTCAATAGGACATCACATATTTTACTACTGATGTACTCTGCAGTATGCCTGTTCTCACCTGTTTCAATGCTTCTGTAAAAGACTGGTTGAGGTGTTATCACAAAGTTTATAATTCCTTCTCCCCTCACATTTGTCCATCCATCTATAAGTACTGCAAGACACAGTTCTTCATTGATTTTTCCTTGCACAGATTGCATTACACGTTCATATTCTGACTCCAAAAGAGACTTGCTCAAAGAATGTCTGCTGGGCAAACAGTATGATGGTCTTAGTAATTTAAAAACTTCCTGCTAGTATGCATTTTCAGTTATTGACAATGGCGTCCCAGAAGAATATATTGCTCTTGAAAGAGCGTGGTCAATTTTTCCCTGATCTTCAGGTGTCATCTTGTCTACAAATGCAGCTATTGAGAGTCTTTTGCATAGTTGGTTGCAATATTTGGTTACTTGAGGATGTTGATTGGGCAACCCTTTGTGATGCTGATGTTATGGAAGAAGCAGCAGCAGCAGGAGAACTTATGGATCCAGAATGTTGGAAAGAGCTACTTGCACTTTCATCATCATGATCTACCTCCTCCTCACTTACACCCATTAAGGATTTTTTTAATATCTGCAGGACGCTTCTTACATACAAGGATGTGTTTGGTCATCCTAGAAGCATTTGGAAATGCATATTTCATTTGACAGTATTTGCAAGTCACATTTTTTTCCTCAGACTAACTTGCAGTATGGAAATGCTTCCATGTGCTAGAAGTTGGTTGCACCATTTTGCTGAGGGAATAAAAAAGAAAATGTAATTTAGCAGCTAGCTTGCATATATAAACACTACGCTACAGCATGTACAAATATAGTAATGGATGGAGGAGAGGCCTCCTCAGAGTTAACTGTGAACAACTTCCCTGCCCTGCAGTCCTCACCTCACTGCTAGGCTTGGGTGATTTGTCACAAAACATCAGATTAGTAGGAACTCAATTATGAATTACATAGGTTATGAAAATATACGAATGCAGCTAAAATATAGTTTAATATACTGAATTCAGAGAAATTTAAACTCTTACCTTTCAATAAAGAAGTATACGTTCTTTCAGCTCCTGTGTGCTGCTTCTGTATTTCTGTGGATCTCAAAGTCACAGGGCCAGAAGGAGGCAAGTTCCTTCCAACTCAAAAAACCTTTAGACTTGCTATGTCTCCTCTCTTGAGGTTTTTGAGCAAGCAGGGCAATAAGCTCCTTGTTTCTAATCTCTACAGGAATTAATGGATGCTGCTGCCAGTGTCCACTCCCAGTCCTTTGAGACCTAGTCAGGAGGACAGAAGCAGATCCACCAACCTCTAGATCAAAAGTCAACAATAGAGGAAGTCCACAAACAAAGAAGGCACTGAATCCTTTTTCCTTCTCTTGTGAAAATGGCAGTGCCTCCTTGGGGCAGAAATGCATCTTGCTCTTGCATCTGAGAGTTGTACTGTACTGCATGTCCTCAGTGTACAGGAATTGTAATGATCAGATGCTGTAGATAGTATTTCATAAAAGTCTTCCTATTACATAGTTTTTAGAAAACATTTTGGGGAATTAAAGGTAGCAATATATGAACACATTGTCTTAAACATTTTATTATCATTCTAAAAGAAATTATTTCATAAGAGGTTTTTAATTTTCAAAACATTTTCAATTTTTCCAGTTTTTCAGAAAAAAACAAAAAAAGTCCTCAGAAAAAGAATGAAAAAAAAAATTCCCCCCCCCCAATTTTTTGGTTTTTTTGTGGGCCTTCACATCTCTAGCTTTATCGCAGAAATGTACCGTATTTTCTCACATATAGTCCACGGGTTATATAAGTTTTTACAAACATGACAGATGGGTGCAGGTTATACAAGGATGCGGGCTATGCAGAGCCATTTATGCAAAAACAAGTGTAGCAGAAGTTAATAAGTGCATTAATAATTGTTTGAATAGTATTTCCAGGTTATACGACATACTGGACGATGATGATATGAGTGCTATAGCTGGTCCACCCAATGCTGATGGAAAAAAGTCAAATTCATTAAATTGACTAAATTATAAATATAAATGTATATAGTTTGTTTCAATTTATAAATAAAGGATATGGATTGTTAAATGTACCGGTATTTTTTTAACTGTTAATGTAGCTCAAAAAGTAAGTAAGATGCCAGATAGGAAAAGCAGGGAAGTGTTGCTTAACTATTGGCTAAAGGCACGCTATCACATTAATAGTAAAAAACTTATGCTACAAAAATCAAATTTTTTATTGCAGACGTTAGAACAGTCTTTAATGAAAATTAAAACATATAAATGTCTAAATAACGTTCAAACCCAATTGGGTGCCTCTTCTTCGCTGGCTGGAAAACCTTCAAAGTCCGTATCGTAATTTGATTCGCCGAAATACGCTTCTACAAAAGCAGCGTCATCAAGTTCATCAGCGTAGTCTTCCGAATCAGCGTAGTCTGACTCCTCACCCGATGTGCCATCCAGGATTCCAGCTTTAAAGAAGCCGTTGATTATAGAGCTTCATTTCACAGCTCTCCAGGCCACAACAATCCAGTTACAAACTTCTGTATAGGTGGCTTGTTGCTGTTTTCCAGATGGGGCGAATGAATGAACACCCTGACTCACCCATTTTTCCCACTCCTTTCTCATGAAACATTTGAACAAATGGTTGACAGAGATATCCAATGGTTGGAGCTTGCAGGTTAGTCCTCCAGGAATGATAGCAGTATGCGCTCCGGCTTTATTTATTTGTTTCTGAACACTAGAGTGCTTATGCGCTGCCATTGCATAAAAAATTAGCAAAGATTTAGGCGCGAAAAACCCGCCTTGCCGTGTTCGAAAACAGCGTTCTGTCCCTTCTTTCATTTTATTCTCCTTCATCCACCCTTTCTTATTACAAATAACTGCAACTCCATTTGGGATCTTTTCTCAGGGCATCGTTACCCATTTGAAAATAACCATCGGTTTTAACTTTACACCACTCGCAGTGCATGCTAGCACAACGGTGAAATTTGTTCGTTCATGGCCCATTGTTGATATTACAATCATCTTTTTACCACGTTGATCAACTGTACGAGTTGCTGGGATGTCGAACAAAATCGATACTTCGTCCATGTTAATTATGTCTGCAGGACATAAATTAGGCACTCTGCACTCCTTACGCACAAAATCGCGAAATTTTGTTAATTTTTCTTCCCAGTCATCTGGCAGTTTTTGCCCTACGGTAGTTCGTGAATGAACAGCTAAATTATTTCTGTGCATAAATTTATGTACCCAATTGCATCCACCCCCAAAGTCTGTTATTTTCATCTCATTTGCCATCATGCGGGCCTTCTGCTGAATAGCAATGGTTGACACAACCATTTGTTGCTTTCTAGTTGCACAACAGTCCACTCTTTCAGGTTAGCTTCTAGAGTTGGTCATTTACAATGCTTACCTCTGCGAGCACGCTTTCTTGGATTCAGAGTTTTCAAAATGTCTTCTTGTTTTCGCCATTCTCGCACCGATTTTTCATCCACAGAGAATTCTCAACCAGCTGCGTGAATGCCGTGTGTCTTGGCATAATCGATAATGGACAATTTGAAGTCGAATGTGTACAATTTTCTCTTGAGCATTTTCAAATGAAGTATGCAAGGGTATGATTGAACCCTGTGGTAGTCGTGTAATTACCCTGGGAATCGCGTAAGTCCAGGTTTAAAAGAGACTTCATATGTCTTTTGAAGTCTGAATACTCACAGCTATACATGAAATTAGTGAGATTGGGAGGTCGGGTAAATTTGTAGGCAGCCAGTTATCTTTACTGACTGGAGTTTCTAAACACACTTGAGCAGATGTTACAAATTGATAGTAATAATTAGCACTCAAATGGCAAACATTCTGGTAATAAATGACTAAAAGTTACTGTATAAAGGCATGTAGTAGGCAGAGCACCTCTCAGGCTTAATAGGCTTTAAATTGCCCCCAGTATTGACACTATCAGGTGTGGGGAATACATGGGTGCAGTCTATACACAGACTATTTTCCAAAAATACAATGTTCCGCGGGTTATACATTGGTGTGGGTTATATCAGTGTATGGGCTATATGCGAGAAAATACGGTAATTGGATATGCAGGGGTTTAGGTTGTAGCCGTGTTGGTCTAAGGATATAGGCAGACAAGGTTCCTTGGGTGAATTTGATATCTTTTATTAGACCAACCTAAATGGTTGGAGAATGGTTATTAAACAAGCTTTCGGGTTCAAAAACCCTTCGTCAGGCTAAGGAAGCTGCAGCAGTTAGCGTGTGCTCTTCCTGGATGGAATGAAAAGTAAAGTAAAGAAGCCAGGGGCTGGGCTGGGGAGTCAGTTGCCAGGCAGATTGTAATGTATCAAAAATCCAATGTCTATGTTTAGTCCCTGATCTCTAGTATCCAGCAGGTTGATGAAATGGAGCTCATAGGCTCGTCTCTGGGAAGTGTTGTGTAAATTTCCCTTGAGGATCAGGACTGAGAGATTGGAGAGAATGGTCCTCCTGTGAGAAATGTGCCCCCACCGGTAATTGAGTGTTTCTGTCTTTGATGGATTTCCGGTGTGCATTCATTCTGGTGCGCAGTTGTTGCTTGGTCTCTCCTACATATCTTCCATCAGGACATTTGGTGCATTGGATGAGGTATATTCCATTTCTGGAGGTGCAGCTGTAAGATCCTGGGATGCTGATGGCTCTGTTGTGGGGTGTAGTAATAGTGGGGGTGGTGATGTGTGGGCAGGTTTTGTATTTCTTGTCCTGGCACGGTCTGGATCCTTTTGGTGTGTTCTGGGCTTGAGGAAGTTTGCTTCTGGTGATGAGGTTGGCGAGGTTCAGTGCTTGTTTGAAGGCTAGGATGGGTGGCTCTGGGAAGATCTTTTTAAGAATAGGGTCTCTGTCTAATATGGGTTGCAATTTTTTGAGGATTTTCCGTACAGGTTCAAGGGAGGGGTGATACATCATAACCAGCGGTGTGCGATTTGTGGGTGTTTTTCTTCTGTACTGCAGCAGTTCTTCACGTGGTATCCAGGTGGCTCTTTCAAACGTGCGATCTACCTCTCTGGAGGAGTGTCCTTGCTGGGTGAAAGCCTTTTTAAGATTGGTGAGGTGGCGATCCCGGGTGTTCTCTTCAGTACAGATGCGGTGGTATCTGAGGGCTTGGCTGTATATCACAGCTTTTTTGGTGTGTTTCGGGTGATTGCTGGTTCTGTGCAGATATGTATGTTGGTCTGTGGGTTTCTTGTATACTGTGGTCTGTATTTTACCCTTCTGGATACTGATCCTTGTGTCTAAAAAGGGGATGTTGGTGCTGGAGTATTCTAAAGAAAGTCGGATGGAGGGATGGTGACTGTTGAATTTCTGGTGGAACTCAATCAGAGATTGCAGGTTCTCACTCCAAATGATGAAGATGTCATCGATATATCTTAGGTATAGTAAGGGTTTGATGGTGCAGTTCTTGAGGAAGTCTTCTTCCAGGTGGCTCATAAAAAGGTTGGCATACTGTGGGGCCATTTTAGTGCCCATAGCTGTTCCCATCATCTGGAGGAAGTGTTGATTATTAAAAGTGAAATTGTTGTGTGTGAGGATGAAGTGTATAAGCTCAGTAATATCTTTGGGTCTGTATTCTGGATTGTAATCTTGTTCCTGTAGATATATAAGGCAGGGCTGGATGCCATCCTGGTGTGGGATGTTGGTATATAGGCTGGTAACGTCCATGGTGGCTAGGAGTGTGTTGCTGGGAAGGTGGTCTATGTTTTTAAGTTTCCGTAGCAAGTCTGTAGTGTCTTGGACAAAACTTGCTCTGTGGGTAACAAGAGGTGGTGGTGGCTGGATGCGGAGCGCGGGGAGTGGCAGTGGTCGGTTGCGGAGTCGGGGGGACAGAGGGGGCTTGCACACAGCAGTGCAGGGTGGTGGGTGGTGGCGGCGCTGGGGGGTGGGGATCCAGGAGCTGGCCCTGCCCCCACCTGAGCAGGCAGCAGCAGTGGGGGAGCCAGCTTCATGCTGCAGCTGCCTGCTGTTGGGGGCAGGGAGCTGCAGAATTGGGTCCTTGGCCCCATAGCCCTGGAAGCTGGGGGCCCCCTCTGGCAGGGCTGAGGGGCAGGGGCTGTGGGTGGAGGGCAAGAGGCATGAGTAGGGCAGAGGGGCTGTTGTGGGGGCAGTGAAAGGCACCAGCAGGGCTGGGGGAGGCATTGGGAGGTGAGTGAGGGGCACCAGCAGGGCTGTGGGGGGCTTTTAATTTTAATAATGGATTTGGGGTTTTTTATCAGAGAATTTGCCATTTTTATCAGAGAAAACCAGGATCCCTGCTGTTAACACAAAGTTTTAGACTGACAGTTGATCTGCTTTTCAGAAGCCAGAGCCACATGCCTCTATTCTTTGGACCAACAGACCAATTTATAGTTAGAACACCTCTGTGCTTCACCCACATTGTCTGCGCAGTCCAGGCTCAGACAGAGGCAACATCAGAACCTGCACCCGTGGCTATGGCTGTACAATGCCTGACAAAGATCACAATAATTTCTTGCACCAAATACCTTTTTCACATCCAGAACACCATCATAATGTTCATCATGCTACAGAAAGAAACAGGTATTTGGGTACTGGGGCATGTTGTGTGTTTTAAAGAAACCCCACCCTGTTTTCCCCTTATAAATTACTTTATGAATGTTAACCTTTACAAGGTCTTCAAACAATGCTACATCCTTCAGCATAACCTGTTTCTGAGCTGACCACCCCAACTTCTAGTGCAGCTGGTTTGCACCATGTAGCAATTCTGCATCCCTGACACCTCTACAGGTGGTCAGAGCTAGCAGACTGTGATGGAGCAGCTTTAGTGCTCCGTCACTTTAAGGGATGGAGCAGGCAGCTGCCAGGTAGCTGATTGTGGTGGATATTTTCAAACATAGGCCAGAAAGGCAGCAGTCTGAGTTGAGCAGCCAAGGAGGCAACACTAGGCTGAGGTGCTCCTGGAACACTGGGAGGTAAGGGCAGGAGCTATGGAGATGGTTTGGAGGCTCCTCATCCTGGGCAAGACCTAAAACTGCACCCTGCTGGGATAGGGAGGCCTGGTGGGACTGCCAGTGGCATGGCAGCCCCCATGTAAATACCAGGACTAAGAACTTCCCTGGTGTAAGGTGGGTCAGGGTGCCTAAACCCCAGCCCCCACAATCTGGTGGGTTGAGAGAGTGTGTGGTGGCAGTTAGGCCAGGTAAGCTTCTTGAAGTGCCTGAGCCTGTAGGGGTGGATGAGCCTGGTGAGTTGGGCCAGGCATGCTTTAGGAAGCACCTGAGCCTGTAAGGAGGGGAACCCCAAGCCCTGAGAGGGAAAGGGCACAGTTGTTAGGCCAACTACACTTATGAGGAAGTGGCTGAGTCCAAGAGGGCGTTTGGCCCCAGGCCTCAAAGGAAGGGGTGGAATGTTGGCTCAGGAAGGGGCATAGAGGCTTGGTGAGGGGCCAGGGCAGAGTTAGCCCAGAGTTAGGTGAATCAGGCAGTCACCACTCAGATGAGGGCTCAGTGAGCAGCCCAATAAGCTAAGCTAGGGCTGCTTGAGGGGTGAGAGTGAGTGAATCAGGCAGTCGCCACTCAGATGAGGGCCACAAGATAGGCCCAACAGGCTGGGCTACAGTTGCTTGAAGTGTGAGAGGACAAACCTAATGATCTCCACAAAAGTAGGGCAGTGTGTATGCGGCCAAGAGGACTGAGTGAAAGAGGCCCTTGTGAGAGGGGGCTGAGTGAAAGAGGCCCCTGTAAGAGGTGGGCAGTATGCTAGAGACCTTACAAAGGTCTAGATTCGGTCCAGCTGTGAGCTGGAGTGGTTTACTATAACAGCATAACATTTGCAAGGCATGGGACATGTAAGGGGTGGCTGGAGTGTGTAAACATTGCCCCATTACAACTGGGGCACTCGAAGGGCAGCCTCCCGCCTATTTAACATCCTGATTATTTAACAACAAGGTGTGGCAGGCAAGCAAGGCAGGCTGTTTTCTCAGAGACAGGTGGACCAGAGCTAACATCGGGCCTGGAAGCCGACTTTGTCACGCAGACTACCAGCAAAACAGAGCTTATTATCAAGGATGTTCAAGTCAATTAAATACTGCCTCTTTTTGGCAATGAGTTGGGAATAGAACTTATGACTATGGGCACCACCACCCACACCTCTTACAACAACCACAGTCAGTTGGAATTGTTGACAAACAGTATTGCTCTCTGACTTTGTAACAGCTTACTGTTTTTAGAGTAGATCAGGTCAGGGGACATCTCTTTTAAATTAATAGCTGGAGAATATAAGCAGTTTCTCATACAGTTTGCCTCAATATGGAGCTGGACATAATCAGTAGGTGTGAATAGCTGGTGGAGATTTGCTACAATTTGTTCTACCCTTCTGCTTGTGGTTTGTGACAGGGGCCAGGTTAAGGCTGGGTCTCTACTTCCGCTCACCCATCTATCTATGTGGGGCAGTCTGCCCAATCTCTCCTGCCATGACTTGCTGTTAATAATCTGGTGTAAAATGTGGGAGGCTGCCTATTTTAAAGCCCTGATGCCAGGGGGTGTTGTACATGGCTCTGTACCATCCCTACACTGTGTCCCATGCCTCACAGATGGCATCATAAATAGGTCAGAATGTCAGCCTGAGGCTGGGACAGCTCTGCCCCTGGCTGGGTCTCTCCCATTCTACTCAAGCACTCCACCCCTTCTTATAGGGCCTCTTACATACTGCCCCTCACTGAGCCACTCTCAACCTACCCTACTCTTTTTGAGCAATCCCCTCAGCCATCAGGATTACCTACTCTCACACTAGTTGGTGCATGGGCAGCACTTTGGGTCGCTCAACCTTCCCTACTGTATGACGCACCAACCTTATGCCCTGTCCTGGGCAGAGCTCAGCCTCTAGCCCCTCACTGGGCACTTGCTCCTGTTTTCCCTCATGTGGAGTTTGGCCCATGTGCTACCCTTCAGGACGCCCCTGCAATCCTACTCAGGACACCCCCAGTACAGCCCTTCAGGTCACCCTATGCAATCCTACTCTGTACCCACCAACACCCAGTCCTTCAGGCCGCAACAGCGCACCCTACTCTGGGCAGGTCACACATAATTTCTGTCCCCCTCACTGGGGCCACTCTCTTCCACTGCCCCCACTCTGAGACTTCTGGGGTCTTACCCTCCTGTGGGGCTCAGGTGCCTCTCTCTAGGCATGCCTAGCCCTCCCATTGTCTGTTCCCACTCATAGTTACCCACCAGGTAGTGGGGGCTGGGGTTATAAGGTGCCCCTACCCCACTTTCACTGGGGAGGCAACTGGCCTGTCATTTCTGGAGAAATACCCAACAACAGGTAGTCCCACCAGGCCATCCTTCCCCAGCAGGGTGTAGTTTTCAGTCATACCCAGGACCAGGAGCCTCCTGCCCCTTATCTCCAAGATGTGCCGAGTAGCAGCTCAGGCAAGTGCTGTTAGTCCAGCTGCCAGCAGCAGACTGCTGCCTCAGTCCTCAGAACTTAGATCTAAAATGGAAGCTGCTTAGCCCTCTCCTACCCCAGGGTTCTCCTGCAGTCATGTGACTGCCTCATTAGGGCTAGTCCACACCTGCAGGCTATCCTGCTGCCTGCTCTCAAACCTTAAAGTGGCAGGCACCAACATTGCTCTGCCATAGCTTCAAATGCCACATGTACCTAGTACAAGCACCAGATTCCTAAAATGAAACTCCTCTATATACCTTTGGGCTCCAAACCAAGCTATAGGCCACTCCTACCTTCTCAAACATACCATTTTTACATCTGGCAAGATATCCTCCACAGGCTCAGAAGGGGCTACATTCAAGCGACCCTCCAAGCAGTCTTCTAAAGCACTTTCACCCCCTCTGTACAGCATCTGTCCTTTTGCTTTCACAATAATCATGATCTTTCAAAGCACTATGGATACTAACACTCCTCAAAAATCCCCTTTTTTGTTTGAACAATAATCATGATCTTTCAAAAACATAGGAAGAACCTCCTCAGGTTTGTGTGGAGGGGTAGAAGCAGTGGCTGAAGGGGTAGGACAAAGGGAGAAGCCCCACCCAACTACTCCTGCTGGAGTCTTGGGGGGAGCCAGGCTAGGCCTGCATTGTGGGGAGGCTTCTTTTTCCCTGGTCCCCATGGGAGCATCTTGACAGCAGGAGCCTTGTGGCTGCTGCAACTGGAGCTGGGCGGGGGGGAGGGGCCTCATGGGCCTCACTTGGGTCCCAACAAGACCCCGGCAGGGGTAGCTGGACTGGGCCCATGAGGCATGGCAGCTCTGTTTCTACCCCACCTCCAATTCTGGGCATGGCAGCCATGAGGCTGCCATTGTCAGGAGTCTCAGGTGGGGGAAGGAATGGAGGCCCCTTGCTGGATGGGTCTGGCCCAGCTGCCCCTTCTGGGGCACTGGGGGAAGTTGGGCCAGGCCCGCATAATGGCAGGGCTCTGTTCCCCCTTCCCCAGCTCCAGGCATGGCAGCCAAGGCAGCTGCTGTCAAGGCACTTGTGTGGGGGTGGGGAGAAGGGAGCCCCCTGCACCAAGTAGTTCCTCCAAGACTCCAGCAAGGATAGCTGGTGGCAGGGGGCAAGCACTGCAGGAGGGGATCCCTTCCCCCTGCCCAGCTGCCAAGGGAAAAGACAGAGGTTTTCTGTCTCCTCTCTCTGTGACAGCCCTGCAAAGCCATATGGGATGCAGGCAGAATCACATTAAATTAAACCTTGCACAGAACATTTACACAGGTTCCCTAAGGCACACTCATGTTTGATGCTGCATCAGACAAGGGTTAAATTTTTGCCCAACTGGCCATTTTAAAAGCACTCTGCAGCCATGAATGTTTGTTGTGTTATAGCTACAGAGTGCTTTCAGGGGCCTTATCATGTGAAACATAACTTCTGTACACACCCTGGGAGTTCAAGGTGCCAGAGACTGCAAAAAATATAGCAGTTGGTTAGGAAGTCCTGGGCAAAGCTTGCCTGTAGCTCAAGAGAATAAGAAGAAAGTGTGTGTATGTGTGTGTGTGTGTGTGTGTGTGTGTGTGTGTCAGAGACTGTGATACAGTGAAGCATCTTGGAAGATATGAAAAGAGCCACAAAATTAATCCTGATCCAAGTAGACCCATCCAATCAGGACTCCTATATCTACTAGGTCTAAGCCTAACCCCATTGTTGATCTCAGTCCCAACTCATACTCTAGCTCTGCTCCTGTGAGCCAGGAGTGGTTGTCTGAGTTCTAGCTAAAATGGGTGACAGTACAGTCACTGGATACAGTCCCCCAGTCTGTGTCTCATTTTGCAAGGATGTATAGCTGTCTCTGGGGCTATGGGAGAGGGGCATAAGGAAGGGATGCTATTGTACCTTGTTTAAAAGGCTGAGGATTTCTGTATTTGGTGCTACCAGGCCCAATGCTTGTTCTGGCTTCTCTCTTCCTGTTTCTGGCCTAAGGCTTATGGAAGACATTTCCAAACTGAGAAGTAGGTTATTCTGCCACTACATAGGAGGGAACATGGAGGTGTGAAATGAGCAGAGTTGTGGAATCTAACTGCTTTTCTGCAAGAGAGAGATACTGCACAGTGTGTGTGGGGGAGGCGGGGGGGGAGGGCGGTATATGTAGAATTTGCAGTAAGCAAAGTGGTCAGGCTGTACTGATACCTGCATAGAAGGGGAGAATGTAAACAGCAATGATAAGGCCAAACTGGGTTCTTGCACAGCATAGCATTCCCATGATGACTGGTTCTGTCTTGCACTAGTGAGAATGGGGATCCTGAATGAGCCCATAAATGTTTTAGCTTGTTCTGTCTCTCCATACCTACCTGTAGCAAGTGTCAGAGGTCATAATTTAGTCTGTGTGGTGGCAATGTGAGATAAATTAATTTTATGTACAGTGGAGCTCTTGAAAATTCACAAATTTTAAGAACAGAAGAGATTGTAATGGCCACGTGCTCTAACCTGTTCTATGTAGGAAGTTAGACATCCTCACCCAATAATTCCTGCAAGAAACCCGTAACTTCTGCTTGAACTGTTTTAAATCTACCCACTGACTCTCATGACCCCAGTACGCACTGGATTAAAGGGGCCTCTCCTGAGAAAATTCTGCTTGTCACACTTATAAACTGTAATCACATGGATCAACCTAAGGCAAGTTTTTCCACATGTTGAAACACTATAATAAATTTTCTAATCCGTTTCCATGTTTTCAACGTCATTTTTGAAGTGCAGACATAAAAACTGGACACAATAGTTCAATAATGTTTTCAGCAATACCACAGACAGAAATAATATCGTCTCCCTACTCTACATAATATTGCCTTGTTTATACCTCCAAAGACCACTTTATCTTTTAGTCATAGCTCTAGAAGTTCATGTTGAGGTGATTATCCAAAACTGACCTTCAAAAATCCTTTTCTGAATCACTGATTTCAAAGACACAGGCCACTTTCTTGTACATGCAACCTTAGGCTTAGAGTGTGGACAGATATTCACTTGAAACAAATAAAATCCCTCTCCAGTTTGAAACTCTTTCAAATTTGAGATCTTGGAGCCCTTGGCAATAATATATTCCAAGTTATGGAAGAAAGGTTTGGTATTAGAGGCCTGAAAAAAGGCCAGCATAGTGCCCCTTTTCCAAAAGGCAAAAAGGAGGACCAGAAGAATTATAGAATCATAAGCCTTGTAAGGAACATATTAAAGGCCTTAGCACAGGGGCGGGCAATTATTTCAGGCTAAGGGCCACCTACCGAGTTCTGACAGGTTGTCAACAGCTGCATGGGTAGCCTTGCCCCCTGGTCACCATCTTGTGACTGGAAGTCCTACCCCTTAATCCTTGACCTGTGCCACCAAAAATCCCTCCCCTTGCCCCTGGAAGTACTCCTTTCAGCAAGGGCAATTTACACCAGAGTTAACGGCTTCCATGTGCAGCATCTACGTTTGTGCCCAGAACCGCTGCAGTTTGAACTGGGGCAAAGCAGCTGGCAGCAGTGTCAGAGGGTCAGCCCAGGCTCTGGATCATAGCACTGGGCAGTGAAAGGGCTAGCTGGGACACAAGGATGCCTAAAGAACAAGTTATGTGGCAAGGTGGGTCTGGCCCCCTGCAGCTTGGGCTGACTAGGCAAAATTATGCCCAGATCAGTGTTTACACGTGCATTTAGATGCACCATTGTAAGATAATACTGTCCCCAATGTTAGGGTGACAATATTTAGATCTTGGGGAGCACTGGATTTGCAGCTGAATAAAGGCTTTAATCTGTGTCTAAGCAAAAGCTGCTGACCACAAAGCAAAATGATGTATTAAAAATAACATTGCAAATGCTTAGGCAAGCAGTTTTCTAACAAGGTCGTAGTGTTAGAGCCCATTGTGTAAGAACAAGAGGCAGCCCATCAGCTATCATCAGGAGATAAAGTAGAAGCAAGACCTTGGAGGTGAAGAAGGAGTCAGCAAGAAACCAAAAAGAACAAGCAAGTGACCGGAGGAAGCCGGGGTCAAAGTCTTACACATGCGCTCCTGGCAGAGAGGCGTGTAAATGATTGAAATGCATAGGCAATACCATGCTAATGAAGCACACAGTAAACAGAGGTGGAGCTTGAGATGGAAGGAAAAATGGGTGGAACCGAAGGAGGGACATAGACGGGGTGAATGTTAATGAGCATAAACCAAGGTGTATAAAATGTGAAAAGAACTAATATTCACTGTGGCTCCCTGGTTTGTTAGGTTTTTGGGAGCTAGTCCGAAGCTATCTCCCTTCTGGATAAAGCTGTTGTGAGCAATGTGTGCTGGTATTTGCTCCCTGCCGGCTCTGGCTAATGAGTAACGGGATCCATGGGCAATTGGATCATTGTCTCCCTAGTCGTTGGGTGCTGCATGGAGTCGGGGTCTAACATCTTGGCATAGTTGGCAGGATTCAACACACATTTGGAGGAAAACTGGTCCATCCCGATCCTACCAGGGTAAGGCCTAGCTGAGTACTTACGCACAAGTGTACTAGGTTCTCTTGGGCCACCTCAGCTATCTTGCCCCATCTTTTATTTTTCTCCAGTAGCATGGTGTCACAGGGCACTAAGGTGCCTGCTCCTTTGAGGGCTGAAACTGCCTAGGGAGAGAGCCCTAGCAGTCACTCAGGAACCCCTCAGCTGCAAATTACCATGGCAGCAGGAATGAGGGAATTAGTCTGCACCTGCAGGTGGTCAGCTGACCGGAAGAGGCAGGGCCTGGGGCATATATAAACCCCAGGACTGGGACCAGAGAGGGAGTATTCTGCCAGCAGTCAAGGGGGAAGGAGCTCTCCCAGAGGAAGCTAAGTGAAGAGGCTTGACTGCCCATTCGGCTTCTGGTAAGATTAAGGGACTTCAGGAGCTCAACAGATATGCTGGCCTACAAGGCATGTAGTGCTGGAGGGAAGGGTGACTCTTTTAAAGAGACAGAGCACACCCTGAGCTGCTTGCATTATGTCATAGCCTGGGAGCTCGTATTTTGATTTCTGTTTGTAAACCGGTGGATCGGGCTGAAGCTATTGGGGAAGGAGGAGGCCTCATTCGGGGCCCACTACAGTGTGGGGACCCCAGCGCCAGGGTGGGCACAGTGACAAAGGGGGTGAGCGGACCTCAGTGCCAAGGGGTGCTGAGAGAAAGAGAGACAGGGCTGCAGAGAGCCCAGTGATGACCAGAGGCCAAGTGAAACTAAGGCCTGTGAGGGACACTGTGTGAATGCCATCTGCAAGGCTTGGGGCATGGTAAAGGGATGGTTTGGAGCCACGCATCTAGCCCCATAAGGCTGAGGGTATCCTGAGAGGCATCCATTTTGGAGCGAGACCCAAAAGGGGTCCGAGAACCCACAGGGTTCAGTGGGGTCCATCAGGACCATGTCCAACACTACAAACTCAAGGACAGCCTCCCCATCTATTATAGTTACAGCAAGACATGGCAGGTGAGAAAGAGGGTGCCTGTGGGGCAGGATTGGCATGGTCAGGGAGTCCTAGGGGTATCACAGCCATCCTGGGGGACCCCATTCCATGACATGGCAGCAGGTTCAGAGGTTTTTCCTCTGTGTGTGGGGCCAGCGTGACCTCTGTGTTTTTATTGTAAGTTGGGTTAAACGGAATGGGCCTGGGACCCCAGCAGAATCCGTCTAGCCTGGCTTGGATTCCAGCCCAGGGTTGGGTCGAGGGAATTTTAAATGAACAATCACGGAAGCACGTCTTCTGTAAAGCAACTGCCCTCCAGGCTTTAGCTTGGAGCGTTCAAGATTTTACCTGCAGACTGCTGACACCTAAGAGAGAGAGCTTCAGAGTAAAGCCTGCATTCTGGCTGGATGTACCTTAACTCTGATGACAGCCCTGGGCTTAGTAGATATAGAATTGTTTAATTGTCTGGATTGTTGCTTTTTTGGTCTTGCTCTGTATCGGTAAATTCACCTATTATCAACTGGCAGGTATTGTAGTCAGTCTAAAAGTTGTGCCCACCCAGCAACTCCACCAGGACACAAGTGTAGTATCCTAACTGATCAGGGAATTTGTTGTTGCAGAGTGATTTGTTTTAGAGGGGTTAGCTGAAACTTGTAGTAAAGTAGAGTTGTATAGTAAGTAACTAAAATTTTAAGTATTGTGTAGGGGATGTTGTTTGTTACTGCTAACCAGGAGACTTTGTTTGTCCAAGTCAGGCAGAGTAGTGGACATAAGTATATGCTGTAGTCCACTTAGAATTAAGTAAGAACCTCCTGTTGCGTTTACAATAGGAAGCTAGAAAGCAAAGAAAGTCATCTCGCTGCTAGAAAGGCTGTATGAATGAACAGGGTCCTTTAACTCTAATGTCCTTGGGAAAATAATTACAGTCTTCTGCAGAGAAAAAACAAGAAACAAGGTATGTTACTAGACATCTGCTCAGGCAGTGGCAGAGAATTTGTGATAAAACATGAAGGAAAACTTAGTTCTCCCCGTGCCTCTACAGAAACAGTGAAGAGCCTAGAAGATATAGAGATTGTTAACAGCTGTGGAACCAAAGATCAGTGCCCAGAATTACTTTGAGTTACTCTGAACAGGGAAAGAGAAGTGAGCTTATCAGAGGCATGTTCTGTTTTTTCTCTGCAGAGGCATAGTTTAAAGGTTTCCTTTTTAAAGCAGGAAGAGTTTTCCTAAAGGGATTGTGTGTAGTGTGTATAATTTGTCACCTACGGTTTTTCAGGAAAACTCTCTTAGTCCTGAAGTGAAGCTTGCTGAGCTGTACAGCTGCAAGAGAGAAAGAGTTAATAGATGGATTAGTTTGCAAAGAGCAAAGCAAGAAGGAGCCACTAATAAGAACAAATTGTGAAGCCTGTAGCCCAGAAAGGATATGGTTAAGATCTGTTAAGGAAAAGAAAAACTAAAAGTTAAGTAAAACCTAGAAGAAAGTGTTAGGATTCTAGAGAGTTGCTAGAGAGAGAGAGAGAGAGAAAGAAAAGTCTAATAAAGAGTCTGAAAAGCCTTAAAAGACCAAGTCATCTGGCAGTCTAGAGAAGGGGCACAGAAAAGATCACTGTTAGAGCTGCCAGAGCCAGGAGCCTGCAATCTCAACTGACCCGGGGGGTGGGGCAAGAAGCCCAGAAGTCAGAGACTGTGCCCATAAGAAGGAAAAAAAGACTAGAGCAGGAAAGTAAAGAGTTTAATCCTGGGTATGACCTGAAACTGCCACCCTCCTAGGCGTAGTTAGTATAGTAAAGCTACCTGTAAAATCCTAAGGAAAACCAAGGCCTTCCTTTGTAAACAGTATACCTAGTTTCCATGATAAATTAAAAAGTCCTAACCCTTGACATTTATATAAACTTTTACAGAATGGAAAGGCACTAGTAGTGCTACAGTAGCACCAAGCATCCAGTTAACGTTCAGCTGCATATTCATGCCAATGACAAAGCACAAAAATATCCCTATAGTACCATCATCCCAATTTCTGGCTCAGTCTCAGGCTGGAAATCAAGTAGTCTAAGCGCACTCTCACTTGTTGCCAACGATGGGCAAAAAGGTCAGTCTTTTGTACAAGTAACACAAAAACACCATCTACCTTGCCAGGCCCATGGGGTGTATTGTGCGGAGAAAGTGATAACCTCTGGAGAATCGGCTGGGTTTCTCTTTTGCTGCCTATACTAATTCTGTAAAGGAGTGTTAGGGTGACACTTATTTGGATCTTGGGGAGTACTGGATTTGCAGCTGAATACAAGGCTTTAATCCAGGGGTGGGCAAAATGCAGCCTGGGGGCAAGATGCGGCCCGCCAGGCCATTCTCTCCGGCCCGCGGGGGGCCCCCCAAAATTAAGAAAATTAATATTTATCTGCCCCTGGCTGCCTCTCATGCGGCCCTCGATGGCCTGCCAAAACTCAGTAAACAGCCCTCCGCCCAAAATAATTGCCCGCCCCTGCTTTAATCTGTGTCTCAGCAAAAACTGCTGACCACAAGGTAAAATGATATATTAAAAATAACCTTGCAAATGCTTAGGCAAGTAGTTTTCTAACAACGGGATAGTGTGTAGAATATGTGGTGTAAGGAGAACAAGATGCAGCCCACCAGCTACCATCAGGAGATAAAGTAGAAGCAAGACCTTGGAGATGAAGAAGGAGTCAGCAAGAAACCAAAAAGAACCAGCAAGTGACCGGAGGAAGCTGGGGTCAAAGTCTTAAGCATGTGCTCTTAGCAGAGAGGCATGTAAATGAATGCAATGCATAGGCAATACCATGCTAATGAAGCAAACAGTAAAAAGAGGTGGAGCCTCCCCCAATTCCCACTGGTCCCCCCGGGTGAGTTTGTAAACGGCTACCAGATCCCCTCTCAGCCTTCTCTTGTGGAGGCTGAATAGGTTCAGGCCCTTTAGCCTCTCTTCATAGGGCCTGCCCTGCTGCCCCTTGACCATGCGAGTGGCCCTCCTCTGGACCCTCTCAATGCTAGCCACATCCCTCTTGAAGTGCGGAGCCCAGAACTGGATACAGTATTCCAACTGTGGCCTGACCAATGCCACACAGAAGGGAAGGAAGACTTCCCTGGACCTGCTTGTGATGCATCTGTAGATGCACAGCAATATGCGGTTAGCCTTACTGACCGCTTCCTCACGTTGGCGGCTCCTGTTCATCCTGGAGTCAACAATGACTCCAAGATCCCTTTCTGCCACCATGTTAACAAGAAGGTTATAGGTCAGCCTATAGGTATGTTTCTGGTTCCTTCTCCCCAGATGCAGTACTTTGCACTTGCCTGTGTTGACTTCCATCCTATTCTCATCTGCCCACCTCTGTAATTTGTCTAGAACTAGCTGGATTCTGTCCCTCCTCTCCAGCATGCCCACCTTGCCCCATAACTTGGTGTCATCAGCAAATTTGGACAGTGTGCATTCCAGATCACTGATAAAGATGTTGAACAGTACAGGCCCCAGGACCAAGCCCTGGGGGACTCCACTGCCCTCATCCTTCCAGATCGAAAACAACCCATCCACCACCACTCTCTGGGTGTGACCATCTAGCCAATTTGCCACCCATCTGACTGTAGGCATCAATGCCACAGTCACCAAGTTTTTTTAAGAGTCTGTGGTGGGAACAGTGTCAAAGACCTTCTTAAAGTCCAGGAAGACGACATCCACCCCAGCACCCTTGTCCAGGGATTTTGTGACCTGGTCATAAAAAGAAACCAGGTTAGTCAGGTAGGAACTGCCCTCAATGAACCCATGTTGGTTGCCCCTGAGCATTACCTCCCCTGCTGGGCCCTTGCAGATGTGCTCCTTGATAATTTTCTCAAAGCTCTTCCCAGGGACTAAGGTAAGATTGACTGGCCTATAATTGCTGGGGTCCTTCTTTCTCACCCTTCTTATAAATGGGGACCACAATGGCCCTTTTCCAGTCCTCTGGTACCTGGCCAGTGCCCCGTGAGCACTCATAGAGCCATGCCAGGGGCCCCACTATGACCCCCGCCAATTCCCTCAGGACCCTCGGGTGAAGAGCATCAGGACCTACTGATTTAAACATGTCCAGCTCCTCCAAAAGTTCCCTAACTAGCTTGTCCCTGAGCCTAGGCATGGCAAACTTGATCTCCTTCTCAGACAAAGTAACTAGTTGGGTGTATGAAGGAATGCATCGGTTAATGTGGTGTTGGACTTAAGCAAGGCTTTGGATGAAGTCCCATACAACCTTCTCATAAACAAATTGGTAAAATGTGGGTTAGGCCAGGGATCAGCAACCTATGGGAGTTGGCTGCTGTGAGTGAGGGGCTGCTAGCCATTGTCTTTGAAAACTCATAGCTATCAGGAATGGTCCTGGATTCTTGGAAAAGGGCAAACATAGTACCCATATTTAAGAAAGGGAAAAAGCAGGATTTAGGGAACTACAGACTAGTCAGCCTCACTTCATCCCCTGGAAAAATCATGGAGCAGATCCTCAAGGAATCCATTTCTAAACACTTGGAGAAGAAACCTTGAGAAGAGAAGCAGACCCATCTCTGCAGGCGGAGGTGACAGAGAGGGGGGAAGGGTGGGAATGGATGGGAGGAGGGGGCGAGGCCAGTGCTGCTGGCCTCACCGCCCCTACTCTGCCACTGCCTCCTGCAGGGAGCAGGGACCCCACTTTGTCCCACGTACCCGCCATCATGGCAGTGCTCCGCTGTGCCAGCTCCTGTCCGACTGTTCTTGGAGCACGCTGATTGGTTCTTTCGGTCAGCCAATCAGAGTGCAAATAAAGCATTATGGACAGACAGACTAAAGCTTTTATATATATATATAATGTTAAATGGATTAGTGCTAGCATGCTACCCTGTGGGAGGCCATTTCGTTGTCATCTCCTATTGCTCCGTTTCTAGCAGTTCTATGTAAAAACATCTATTCTCCAAAAGAGATCCAATAAGTTGCACTAGGTGGCAGTCATGCATCATGTTGTAGACTTCGGCAAGCAGTGGCTGACTGTGCCATATGCTGCTGATAGTTCTAAAAACCCAGCAGAAAACATCAAAAATAGCATGAAACAAAACAAAGTACAAGTGATTATGGCCTTGTATTCCTGAAGATATCATGGTCCAGTGGACAGGTGTGTCCAGGGGCAGATCAGAGGGGGGAGTGGGCAGGGTGCAGTGGTGTGGTTGCACCCCCCATTTGATTCTTGGTCCACCCTAAAGTTTAAAACCAACAGCCTGGAAGTGGCAGCAGCATTTCTATTCAGGCAGCAATGAGAGTCAATTGACTTCATGGTTCATTGTAATCCAAATGATGCCTTCTAAACTCTTCGTTCCATGGGTGTTAATGATCTTCTCTCCTTTTCAATGGTCTTTAATTGTTCTACTAATCAAGCTTTGCTTTATTCTGCAATTCTGCTGTTTGTTAGCTGCTCCTAGAATGGAAATGTGGCTCCTATTTCTCAGCCCTGCACATTGTTTTTAACTATAGTTAGTGTAATGTATGCATTGTCTAATGCAATGCATCGTGTGCATTGAAAATGCAATATGAGTGTGTGACTGAAGGGGAGCGATCTTGTGGAGGTTTGCTGACTGACGATGGACTACAAATCCCAGAGGCACCTAGAAGCAGGAAGTGGAAGTAATGAGACACCCTGCAGAGACCTGTTGCTGGACTGCAAATCCCAGAAGACCTTGGGGGCAGCAGGAAGAGGCGAGGGGATCTAAAAAAAAGTTTATTAATCTTAGAAAAGTTTATTAAGGAGGCCATCCTTAATGAACTGGCTGACGCCAACATCTTAAGGGATAGCCAGCACGGGTTTGTTGCGGGTAGGTCTTGCTTGACCAATCTCATTTCCTTCTACGACCAGGTGACCTATCACCTGGACAAGGGAGATGAGATTGATGTCATATATCTTGACTTCAAAAAAGCCTTCGATCTGGTGTCCCATGATCACCTCTTGGAGAAACTGGCCAATTGTCGCCTTGGGTCCTCCACGATCCACTGGCTGGAAAATTGGATCTGGGGTTGGACCCAGAGGGTAGTAATTGATGGAAGTCACTCATCGTGGTGTCCTGTGACCAGTGGGGTCCCCCAGGTCTCTGTCCTTGGACCCATACTGTTCAACATCTTCATTAATGATGTGGACACTGGAGTCAGAAGCGGACTGGCCAAGTTCGCAGATGACACCAAACTTTGGGGCAAAGCATCCACACCAGAAGACAGGCGAGTGATCCAGGCTGACCTGGACATGCTCAGCAAGTGGGCGGACGAGAATCTGATGGTGTTCAACGCTGATAAATGCAAGGTTCTCCACCTTGGGGAAAAAAAACCCGCAGCATCCTTATAGGCTCAGCAGTGCTATGTTGGCTAGCACTATGGAAGAAAGAGACTTGGGGGTCGTCATTGACCACAAGATGAACACGAGCCTGCAATGCGATGCTGCGGCTAGTAAAGTGACCAAAATGCTGGCTTGCATCCATAGATGCTCCTCAAGCAAATCCCGGGACGTCATTCTCCCCCTGTACTCGGCCTTAGTGAGGCCGCAGCTGGAGTACTGCGTCCAGTTTTGGGCTCCACAATTCAAAAAGGATGTGGAGAAGCTTGAGAGAGTCCAGAGAAGAGCCACTACTACAAGATTGTTTCAGGCTGGACATAAGGAAGAATTTCTTTACTGTCCGAGCCCCCAAGGTCTGGAACAGCCTGCCACCGGAGGTTGTTCAAGCGCCTTCATTGAACACCTTCAAGATGAAACTGGATGCTTATCTTGCTGGGATCCTATGACCCCAGCTGACTTCCTGCCCTTTGGGCGGGGGGCTGGACTCGATGATCTTCCGAGGTCCCTTCCAGCCCTAATGTCTATGAAATCTATGAAAATCCTGGGTTGGCCATATGCCAGGAGTCCTGGGGGTGATGGTGGTGCTCCTGTGAGCCGGACTGAATGGGAGAGAAAACTCTGCACAGCACACATGAACCACAGACTGACTGTACATAATCCCCAACCTACAGACCTTCACAGAGTGACTCTGGACTAAAGGCTGGTTCTTGGGAACATCCCCAGAGGTGCACATGGGACTCTATGTGCTGAATGTATGTACCCCAGTGGTACTGACCACTACTTGTTTGCTCACCTTCTAAGTGTATGTTGTTATACTGTGAATGCCTATTTACCTGTGTTTGTCCTTTGCCACTGGCCTGTTGGCCTGTGACTCTAACCCCTAGGACACTTGATATAAAGTAAATCCCTCACTGACTGTTGTGATTGTGCCTGACACTGCAGGGATTTGTTACACTAGCAGCATTAACTCAGGTGTGGAAATTACATTCAGTGAAGCATTGAATACACTAGCTAGATACTTAAGAAAGATAGATTTTGTTTTATGAATCTGAAAGAGATGTACTTTAAATTCTAATGACTACAGACCTAATGAAACCACATCTTGTGGTCTTTTTGCCTAGGATGTTGTGGTTTTATACATTTATATATGGTGTAACAAATAAATACACATTCCAATAAAGTTTCTTTTTTAGTTGTTTCAATCTTACACTGCATAATATAGCCCTAGGTACTTAGCATATTAGTAAAGTTTTTAGTTTCTTTTTAACTGGAGAAAAATGGGTGTTGTGTTATATATGTTGATGATGTACCACACCATCTGCACCCTTGTTTTCAAAATCGTACATCTAACCGTGGGTGTGCCTAACATTTTATTACAGGCACCTAGCCCTGTTGGGGTTATCCAGCTTATTAGGCCCCTATGACATTATTTTAATCATGTAATGACCACTGAGCAATTATGTAGCACAATGGAAACATTGCACTTTACATGCCTGTTCATAGACCTGGGGGGGGGGAAGCAATGAAGAAGCTTGTGCTACCAGCATTTGCCATCTAGGGGAGCTGGAGTAATGTCTTCAGGAGAGGATCAGGAAGCGATTGCAGCCCATTTCCACTGTGTAGATCACATGTGGCAGCTCCAGTACCCTATGGCCCCAACACCTGTGTCCCACATGGAGTCCATGCAGGGAATGCAGAGAGCAACTGAGTTGAGACCATTGTGAAGGGGTTGGGAGCAAGGTATGATGGAAGCCCATGAGCTAGAGGGAGATACACAGAAAGACCAGGCAGGGAGCAGGTGCAGGAAGCGGAGAGCAATCTGCTGCTGCCACTGTTTCTGGCTGACCCAGTGTTAGGAGAGGGGCGGGCAAAATCCGGCCTGCCAACAGATTTGATCCAGCCCACAAGTGGACAGTCACCAGCTCACTGGATCTGGCATGCAGGAGGCTGGCATCTCTAGCCACTGCATGGTGCCGGGCAGGTGGGCAGGCAGGATTGCTTCTGCCCAACAGCATCAGGCATCAGCTGTGGATCTGGACAGGGCTTTTGCCTCAGTGGGCAGGTGGCAGCATCAGCCATGGATGCCACAGGCGGGTTCAGGAGCCTGGATGCAGACCCTGCTGGTGGCATCCACAACTGAGCCACTGCCCACCTGGCATGATGGAAACTCCTGCCCAGTGCCCTGACCCAGAACCTGCCAGCAGCATCAGCTGTGGACCCAGGCAGAAGTTGCTGTTGCACTGGGTAGGCGGCAGTGTCTGTCTCTGTCTTTACCCCGCCCTGCTTCCCTCCCTCTCCCTGCCTCCAGAACCCAGTCAAAGCTGTAGTTCACCAGGATCCCCAGTGCTCAGCTGTGGACCTAGGCAGGAGCTGCTGCTATGCCAGTTGGGTGTCAGCACCAACTGTGACATTGCCAGCAGGTTCTGACACCACTGCCCTCCCAGCATAGGCAAACAACTTGGACAAACAACTAGAGGGGATCCAAGAGTATTGCTTGGGCATGCAGAGATGAAATCAGAAAGGCCAAAGTGTAATTGGAGTTGCAGCTAGCAAGGGACATGAAGGGTAACAAGAAGAGTTTCTAAAAGCATGTCAGCAACCAAGAGAAGGTTCAGGGAAAGTGTGGGTCCCTTACTGAATGAGAGAGGCAACCTAGTAACAGATGATGTGAAAAAGGCTGACGTACTCAATGCCTTTTTTACCTCAGTCTTCATAGGCAAGGTCAGATACCAGAGCACCGCACCTGGCAGCACAGCTTGGGGAGGAAGTGAGCAGACAACACCGGTGAAAGAACCAGTTAGGGACTACTGTAAAAAGTTGGATATGTACAAATTGATGGGGCTGGATACAAAGCACCCAGGGGTGCTGAGGGAGTTGGTTGATGTGATTGCAGAGCCTCTGGCCATTATCTTTAAAAACTTGTGGTGATCAGGAGAGATCCCATACAATTGGAAAAGGGCAAATATAGTGTCCATCTTTAAGAAAGGGAAGAACGAGAATCCAGGGAACTACAGACCAGCCAGCTTCACTTCATTCCCTGGAAAAATCATGGAGCATGTCCTTAAGGAATCCGTTTCTCAGCACTTGAAGGAGCCTCTCCATGAACTGTCACTGTGACTGGGTGGAGATTCTTGCGTGTACTGATGACCCTAAGAGCAACAGGAACTGGGAGTCTTGTACTCCTGGTAGGGTCACATCATGGGTGACCCTACCAGGAGTACAAGGTCAAAGGTGAGGTATCAGATGAAGACCAGTCCAATAAAGACCTCAGTGGTAGAGCAGGTGGATGAAGATGGCATACTTCTTAATGGCTGCAAAGATGGATGAAGGCTGCAGTGGAAGAGTAACCCCAGTTTCATAGCTGTTAGGGGCTGGAAGGGGACTTGTAGCTTATCAGGTCCAGCCCCCCTGCACATGGGCAGGAAAGGCTGCTGGGATCAAATGTTCCCAGCAAGATGGACATCAAGACATTTTTTGAAGAATGCCAGGATGGATGACTGTACCACTTCTGGGGGAAGCCTATTCTAAACACTTGGTACTCGGCTTGTAAAGAAGTTTTTCCTTATATCAAGCCTGAAGCAATCTTCAGTCAGCTTGTTCCCATTATTTTTTGTCCTCCCCTAGATGCTCCCCCAAACCCTGATGTACTCCCCTGACATACTTGTAGGCTGCAACCAATTCCCTCCTGAGTCTTCTCTTCTCCAGGCTGAACAATCCCAAGTCCCTCAGCCTCTCCTCATATGTCTTGGTCTCCAGGCCTCTAATTTTGTGTGTGGCCCTCCTCTGGACTCTCTCAAGCTTCTCCACATCCTTCTTGGAGTACAGTGCCCAGAATTGGATGCAGTACTCCAGCTGCAGACTCACCAAGGTTGAATAAAGCAGGAAGGTGATATCCTTTGCCTTGCTCAAGATACTTTGGTGGATGCATGCCAGTGTTTGGTTAGCTCTGACAGCTACAGCGTTGCATTGGTGGCTCATATTCATTTTGCTGTCAGTCATGACACCCAGGTTTTGTTCATTTCCAGTGCTGGCAAGCAGAGCACTGCTGAGCGAGCACTGCTAAGCATGTAAGTGTGTTACGGGTTATTTCTCCCCAGATGGAGCACTTTACATTTCTCTGTATTAAATGAGATCAAGTTGAGGTCTGCCCACTTTGCGAGCCTATCCAGGTCAGCCTGTATTGCCAGCCTGTCTTCAAACGTGACAACATTCCCCCATAGTTTGGTGTTGTCAGTGAACTTTGTCAGATTGCCTGTAATACCTGAATCCAAATCGTTACTGAACATGTTGAAGAGCACTGGTCCAAGGACTGGATCTCCTTGCTACTAGACATAGGTTTATCCTCTGCCAAGCTCTGTGTGGTTGCTGATGTGGAACAGCCTCCTCGCGTAAAACAAGTCACATGCAGGCTTCTCTCACTGGACCCAGCATCTACCACAATAACCAGTCACCAATACCCAAACCTCTACAAAGCCCTATCACAATGGATTTTCATCTACAACCTTTTACTTAGCTCATGGGAATAATGATCCTTGACCATGTGGGATTGCCGCCACCAATGCTGTCAGTGACATGGAGGAGAAGGTCATTAGGAACAGTCAGCATAGATTCACCAAAGGCAAGTCATGCCTGACCAACTTGATCGCCTTCTCTAATGAGATAACTGTCTCTGTGGATGCAGGGAGAGTAGTAAATGTGGTATACCTTGACTTTAGCAAGGCTTTTGATGTAGGCTCCTACAACATTCTTGCAACCAAGCTAAGGAAGTACAGGTTGAATTAATAGACAGTAAAGTGAATAGAAAACTGGCTGGGTTGCCACGCTCAAAGGGTAGAAATCAATAGCTCAATGTCTAGTTGGCAGCTGGTAAAAAGTGGAGTACCCCAGGGATTGGTGTACAAAGATGTGCTACTATGTTCGGAAAACACCTCTCATAATTTTTTCCAGGTTTTGGAAGTATTTTCAACTCAGGCAGTGGCATTGTCTTATCAGTTACCCTATTTGCATGTCAATTCCAGTTTCCAGCATCTCTGATTACTACAATTCAAGTGTGCCTGCCTAGGGTTTGTCAGCACACCTCACAGAATTAACCACCTTTTCTCTTTCTTTCTTTCAAGATGGTGTCAGCCAGGTGAAGCCCTTTTGAGCTCCTCCAGCTCAGGTCACTTCTACGGGTTCCCCCCCACTCCCTGCCCCCTGCCCCCATTCCTCTGCCCCCCACCTAAACCTTGCCTCTCCCCAGCCTGTGCTAGGGGACCCCCTCTTTGCCCCTTTTCCCCACTTCCTCAGCTTTTTCCCCCAGGCTATGGCATCCTCACTTGCCTCTGCCCCTCCCCTGTGTTCTCCCTTTGATTCCTGCTGCCTACCCCCTCCAAAGCCCCTTACCCTGGTCTCTGCCACCTCATCCTGCCTTAGGGCTTGACTTCAGCCCCTGCAGGGCTGTTCTGCAACCCCCTGGGCCGATTTTGGGGCTGTTTTAGCCCCCTCCCATTCCCTGCCCTGGGTGGCCCCCAGCTACGGAGGCCTCCTCAACCTCTTAGAGCAGACCAAGGGCCAGAGGAACGTGGCAGAGAGTATCTGGCAGTGGTGCCCAGACCCCACGCGGTTTGCCCCCGCTGCCAGTGATGCAACGAGGCTCATGCGCTAGGATCCGGGCACACATCAACATGACTTCTGCCTTGAAAAGCTGGTGACCTGGGTGAGGGAGGTCTGGGGCCGGGGGCGGGTTCACAGAGTAGAATAGGGCACAATAGGCCTTCCCCTGTCTCTGAGGCTTAGCTCTGCTCTATCACCTGCTCTCCCACCTACCCTCCCTATCCTTCCTCTCTATTCTCCTGCTCATGACTGCTACCACTACTGCCTCACTGAATACCAATGGCTGTAGGGACCCGGTGAAGCGGACGGCCATTTTGGAGGGTCTGCAGCAGAAGCAGCTGGTGATTGCCTTCCTCCAGGTGATGCACAATGACATGTATGATCAAGCCGACTGGCATGCTGCCTGGAGAGGCAACTTGTTTCTAAGCCACGGTACCAACCTCAGTGCAGGGGTGGTGACACTCCTGTCGCCGCAGCTGCAGTACAACTCCGCGGTGGTGCAAGAGGTCATCCCCGGCCGGCTGCTGACCATCTGCATCACCCTGACAAACCAGAGCCTGCTTCTTGTAAACGTCTGCGCGCCCACTGAGAGGAGGGAGAGGGTAGCCTTCTTAGAGACTCTGGGCGACCTCCTGCATGACGTCAGCGAGAGTGATGACCTGCTTCTCGTGGGCAGGGATTTCAACTGTACCTTTGACACACTGCAAGACTGGATGGGGCCAGAACCGCACCTGCCTTCGGCCTGCAAGCTCCAGGCCGTGCTGGAGGCAGTGGACCTCGTCGATGCCTGGCGGGTCCTCCATGCCAACGTGCGCCAATATACCTAGGCAAAGATGAGCGCCAGTGGGATCACAATGGCCCACCTTGACCACCTCTACTTTGCCCAGCACCATCTGCCGTTACTGCGCAGCAGCCGCATAATACCATCAGGCCTCTCGGATCACACCCTGGTCTGCTGTGAACTCAGCCTGCCTGGCAGGGCATGCACATGGGCCCCTTACTGGTGCCTCAACATCAGCCTCCTACAGGACTCCCACTTCCGAGACTGCTTCGCCCACCTCTGGAGGAGCTGGGAGGCTGCGCGAGCAGACTACTCCTCCTGGCGCCTGTGGTGGGACGTGAGGAAGATCCAGGTTCAGGCATTCTGCCAGCAGTATTCCCAGCTGGCAGCAAGCGAGAACCACCGCTGCACCCAGGAGCTGGAGGAAGACATGGCGGAGCTCGAGGCAGCCCTGCTCCATGCTGGCAGTGATGTAGCATTCTTCAAGAGCCTCCAGTCCCACAAGAAATGCCTACAGGAGCTGGCAGAGGGCACAGCCCACAGTGTGAGGGTGCATTCCCACTACCAGGAGCTGGCGGAGGCCAACACCCTGACCGGCTTCTTTTTCAGCCTGGAAAGGCAGCAGGCTGCGGTGAAGACCATCTTAAGACCCTGGAGGGACGGCTGCTCACAGACCCGGGCGAAGTGTGGGGGCACGCCGTCGCCTTTTACCAGGACTTGTTTGCAGCTGACCCCACCTGCCTGGAGGCTGCTCAGCAGCTGCATAAGGACCTGCCATGCCTCTGTGCTTCGCAGGCTGAGGCCCTGGAGTACAAGCTCTCTCTGGGAGAGCTTGAGGCTGCTGTTGGGAGGCTTGCCTCGGGCAGGGCCCCAGGCATTGATGGACTGCCCATGGAATTTTACGAAGCCTTCTGGCCCCTCCTCAGGCCCAGCCTCCTCCGCGTCTTCCACGAGAGCCTCGCCGACCAGCTGCCTCCGGTCAGTGCTCACTTTACTGCCCAAGAAGGGGGACCTCGGCTGCCTTAAGAACTGGGGGCCCGTCTCCCTTCTGTGCGCCAACTATAAGATCCTGGCCAAGGCACTGGCGAACCATCTCCGCACCATCATGGCCTCCGTCATTGGGCCCGAGCAGAGCTACTGTGTCCCGGGCAGGACCATCCAGGACAACCTGTTTCTGCTGCTTGACCTGCTCATGGCTGCGGAGCTTTTTGGCCTGGACATCGGCTTGGTCTCCCTGGACCAGGAGAAGGCCTTTGATCATGTCAGCCACCAGTACCTGCTTGGCACCTTCGAGGCTTTTGGCTTCGGGCCACTTTTCATCGCGGCACTCTGGGTCCTGTACCACGATGCCTCCAGCCTGCTCAAGGTGAACAGCGTGCTGTGCTCCCCATTCCCACTGCATCACGGCATACGCCAGGGCTGCCCCCTGTCAGGCATGATGTACGCCCTGGCCACCGAACCATTGCTGCACGCTCTGCGACGTCGCCTGACCGGCCTAGCCCTGCCACCGGCACTGGGCCCGACCACTGGCCCCCCTGATCCGGCTGACGGTGTACGCGGACAACGTGACAGTCTTCCTGGGCAGCCAGGAGGATGTGTGTACCCTGGTGGACTGCCAACGCACCTACGAGCTTGCCTCGTTGGCCCGCATCAACTGGGGCAAGAGCGACACGCTCCTGCTCGGGACGTGGGCCACCACACCACCTCTGGACCTGCCGAGAGGCCTTGCCTGGCACCAGGAAGGCCTGAAAGCCCTGGGAGCATTCCTGGGGACACCGGCATTCACACCCCACAACTAGAAGGACCTGGCGGAGGGAGTGGAGACCCACCTTCAGCGCTGGTGCTGGCACTTGCCCACCCTCTCTTACCGTGGCTGGGTCCTTATCACCAACAACTTGGTGGCGGGGACCCTGTGGCACCGCTGCACGGTGCTGGACTCTCCGCCAGAGCTACTTAAGACACTGTAGTGGCTCCTAGTGGATTTCCTGTGGGATGGACGCCACTGGCTCCCGCGACCTGCCCTCTACCTACCCACCAGTGAGGGGGGCCAGGGTCTGATCGACCTGGCCAGCAGGGTGGCCGCCTACCAGCTGCAAGCACTCCAGCAGCTCCTGTATGCCGAGGGCCACTTCCCGTGGCGGCAGCTAGCGTGTTGATTCCTGCAGCGAGTGGGGGGCCTTGGCTTTGACCAGGAGCTGTTTATGCTGGACCTCACCTTCCTGAATGGGGCGGTCCTTCCCCTTCTACCGCAGCATGATGCGGGTTCGGCGGGCTGCCTTCCATCTCTGTCTCCAGACCAGGCAACTGCGGTTCCTGCAACTGCTTCAGGAGACCCTGGTCTACAACCCGGCCCTGCAGCGTGTCATGCCGAGCCTGGCCTCCGCCAGTCTCATGGCTGCTCTCATCGAGGTGCACACCACCCGCCTGGGGCACCTCCTGTACCCTGCTCAGTCAGACTGGCTGTCACCCGAAGCCCTGGCTGCCCGGCTGGCACTGCGCTCCATCCGCACCGTGGGCTGGCTTCTGCAGGCCGTTAGGGCTGCCTTCCCAATGGAAGCAGTGACTACCCTGGAAGGCTGTCTCCAGGCTCACCAGACCCTCCCCACCGCGGACGCTGCAGGTGACACCTTCCCACCACTGCCGGTTATCCCAGCGGTGCCCAGCGAGCTGGCTGAGTGGCCCAACACGCTGCTTAGGCTCCCTGTGCACCAGAGCAGCAATATGGGCTGCCCTTTTGACACACTGCCGCGGAAGGGCCTCTACGTGTGGATGGTGCGCACCCGGCACACCCAGGTGCTGGCCGGCTGCCCTAACACTGTGTGGCAGTAGCACCTGGCGTGGTCCAGGACCCCAGTGTGGCGCACGCTGTACAAGGCGCCCACCGCCAAGAAGACCAGTGACCTCCAATAGCGACTAGTGCACAGCATCCTGGCCACTGGCACCTGTGTGCACCACCTGGACCCGGTGGCCTCAGCAGCCTGCCTCTTCTGCCCAGGGGTGCTAGATGAGGACATTTTCCACGCTTTCCTTGACTACCCCCGGCTGAAGCCGCTCTTTGCCCCCCTCGGAGCGCTGCTTCGGGCACTAGGCTGGGACTTCTCAGAGGACATCTACATCCACCCCTTCCCGTACCAGGTGGCCGAGCAGGCCACAGTCAGCCTGGCCAATTTCCTGCTGGCCACGCCAAGATGGCCGCCCTGAAGAGCCGGCAAAACTGGCTCGCTGGGACCGGGATGGTCAACGCCCTGCAGCTCTTCCGCCTGCTGGTGCGGGCCCACCTCTCGCTTGAGTTTGAGCACGTGGTCCTCCAGCGGACAGTGTCCACCTTTGAGGAACGCTGGACCCTCGAGGGGGCACTGTGCCGAGTCAAGGTGGAATACCTGCTCCTTGCCCTGTGACACCATCAGCTGCTCAAGGTGCGGAGACGTGTCCAGCAAGCTGAGACCTCGGACTTTGTACATGCGGGCTGACCCCTGGTGCCCTGAGGCCCCCCTGGGCGTCCCCACTGGCAGAACTGTATATATGTAAATACTCCTTTTGTTCTTTGTGGTTTTTTGGTTTTTTGAGTGTATGGGCAGGCCTTGTATGGGCAGGCCTTGCAGGCCATGAGCCCAGGCCTTGTCCATGAGGCCCAGATCTTCAGGCCAACCTGTACATAATCGCTACTGGCCCCGATTTGTCACCCTCCCTGGAATAAATGCCTTTTAAAAGTCAAAAGTCTTTCTTTCTTTCTTTGTATTTTATACCTTTTACCTAACAACCTCTGCCTTCACACATTTTTCTTTTTTCAGAGGCTGCAGTCATGTACCCCCACCCCCACACACGCACATTTTCTGTTAAAACTCCTTTATTCTGAAGGCACCTGCCTGACTCAACACCCCAGCCCGCCCCATGCCCCACACCCACATCACCCCCTCCCTCCTGCTGGGAGGATGTCCTCTTCCCATCCCATACCTATACCCTCCACCAGAGCCCTTTATCAACAAGGTATCCCAAACTGTTCCTCATAAAGACTTGATTCAAACACAAACTAATAGGAAATACAAAATCAAATATAATAACCATCCAGTTACACAGTTACACATCACATTCCTCCATGTCAGCAGCCACGATGTGTGCCGCAAAGCAATTTCTGATCACAGCTCCCCTTGTGCTGTTTGCCTGAATGTCTAACCCCTGCCTTGCCCTGCTGCTCTCCATCTACATCTTGCAACTTCTCTTGCTTTCCTTACATCTTGTTCCCAAGACTGACTGAAAACCTCCCCCTTGTCTCACAGATATTATTCAGCATGCCGCTGCCACTATGAAAGAGGTGATATTCTCCAGATTTCTCTCCAGCCTGTAGTTGAGTGACCTCCAACAGGCTTTCAAGCACTTAAAGGCACACTCTATGCTCATGTGGCCCTTGCTCAGGTGGTAGTTGAACAAGAATTTTTGTTGGTCAGTCACTTGCCCCTGTAGTACTTCATGAGCCAGGGCAGGAGTGGGTAAGTTGCATCAGCAATTATCGTGGGGGGCACTGAAACACCCCAGATGACAACCTCCTTCAGTCCTGGGGCATACTGGCCCTTCCCCATTATTCCAGGCAGCAGTGAATTTTGAAACACACGTGCATGGTGGGCACTTCCTGCCCATCCCATGTAAATGCTTTTTCCAGCCCATTTCCCAGAATCCTTCCACCACCTCCCTGGGGTTACTCAGGCAGATTAATTTGTTTTGTTGCCAGCTCCTGCAGCAGCTAGCATATCCCTCTGATTAACCTCCCAGCAGCACAGGAAGCCACGCTAAACTGATTTGTAACATGGCGTAGGCTAGTTGGAGTGGCCAATTTCATCACGGCCATGGCAACATGCTTCTTTGGGCTAATGGGCTTCCACGTGACAGTTGTCTGGTGCTCAATGTGCAGTGACAGCATACTAACAATGTGGAAGAAGGTGTCCCTGCTCATTCTTAATGTCTCCAGTCACTGATCATCATTCAGTGTCAACACAACAATTAATTCCCACCAGTCCAAGCTGCTTTTGTGTGCCCATATCTGGCGATCCTTTTCCTTAATATATGGCCAGCAAGCCACTATAGTCTTATGAACCCACTATTTATCCTTTTCCAAATGTGACAGCACCTTGTACAGTTCAATCAAGCACCTGTTCTTGGAGGCAGACATCCTAAGGTGTCTTTGCAGGAGTTTACTTTCACACCAGACCAGTTCTATAATCTTCATAATTTCTTCTTCTATAATGACTTCTGCAATGTAAATCTTCTATGGCCATCAAGATTTAATCTCTTCTTTCTTCTTAGTCCATTAGGACCTGAGGAAGCCCATGGTCTTTAGCAAGCAGTCCATACGCCCAATTCTGGCTCTGTGCCCTGGCCCCCAAAGCCTCCAACAGTCATATATTAGCATGAAAGCATTTACATTATTTACATGTCAATACTATCCAAACAAGGTCCTGTTGCAATTCCTCCCTGCCTCTTTCTGTCTTTGTGAACACAGCTGGCAAAATCACAATTCCTAAAAAAATCACAATCCTTCATTACCTTCCAGTATTTCACACTTTTCACACAACCTTCCCCCTCGCCACCCCAAAGGTATGCTAGGCTTGTCTGTCTTTTCTGGAAATTGACTGTCTGCTTTTACACTCACGACCAAACCAAACCAAACCCCCACCCCACCCCGCTTGGCAGACACTACATGGGTTTCTGTACCAAAATTAAAAAGTACCTCACTGGACAATGAAGGATTTTAAAAATTGCACTTGGGTCACCGCATCTATCATCCAGATAGGTCCCCCATTGCCAGCACTGTTGCCCCTAACTCTGATGACATTAGCAAAACAGAAGCCACCTTTTCGTTACAGTTTGAATTAGGGTCTCCCCAGGACACCTGATCACTTCCCCAAGTCACACATGGCACATTTAGGCACCATGAGGAGTGCAGGCTGCCATGGCTTCCCATCAAAACTTCCCAGCAAACTATTCCCAAGCTCTGTCTTCTGAAAGGTGACTCAGTGGCTGCCAGTAGCCTGGCAGCCCTGCCTCAGGTGCTAAGAGCAAGTGTGCACAGTGTTTTGGTGCCAAGCTGCCTTACCTGCACTGTTTCCCTACAAGCTCCCCTCCTTTCTGCACCCTGAACACCTGACATTGGGCTGCCCCCAGGGCTGCACACTCTCACACGGTCTGCATATTTAGGTGTGTCAACATTTTTTTATGATGTCTGAATTAATAGCACATTTACACACCATGAGGGGTCTACCTTGCCAAGGCTTGCCAGAAAAACATCACATGACTCACTGCCTGCCTGTAGCCTGGCAGACACCTGCCCCCAGGGCAGAGGCGGGGGCTCACTTCCACAATTTACAGTAAAGGACATGAAATACTCAACTTCTTCTATTCTGGGCAACCAAACCCCGCAGAACCCACTCCCTCCCACATTCTAAAAACCACGATCAGCCTGTGGAAAACTGCTCACGTGGGAGTTGGAGTGCTTGCATATCTAATGGAAATGTTTTTCCATCAAGGTCAATTCTTATATGGTGATATTTTCTTGCCCCCAGTGATTAGCAGGGATCCTGGTTTTTCCTGATAAAAAGTCACAAATTCTCTGATAAAAAACCCCAAATCTGTGATAAAAATTAAAGGCCCCCCATGCCCCCCCCAGCCCTGCTAGTGCCCCTGACTCCCCCACACAGCTTTCCCAGTCCTGCTCGTGCCCCTTACTCCCCCCACAACAGCTCCCCAGCCCCACACATGCAGGCACAGACACACAGCCCAGCAGGTAGGTGTGTGTGGGGGGGGCAGGGGGGAGAAAGGAAGGGGTTGGGGTACAGATTGAGAATGGGGGAGGAGGAGTGCATCTCTGTGCCTGCTCCCGGGGGTGGGGGGAGAGGGCAGGGGTGCCCCTCTGTAGGCCATACACACACTGCCTGGCCGGGGAGGGAGGAAGTTCACATGCAGCAGCTGACACCACACCACTGCCACTGGGGGGAGGGGGGGGTGGCTGAGGAAGTGAGGGTGTGTTGAAGGAAGACATGGAGTGCCTGCCGGCTGGTGGGCACTCCTGGTGGGGCTTCCCCCAACACCTCCCCCTCCCTCAGCCCAGGTGAGTGAAAAGGTGGAGGGGGAGCAGAGCATGCCCCAGGGCGCAGCAGCAGAAGGGTGAGGGGCATTGCCGGCCCCACGCGACACACCTTGGCCCACTCTGTAGGGCTGTGCGAAGCTTCTGTTCCTGATTCGATTCAGCAGAGATTCACCCCAATTTGGTGGCTGAATCTCCAAATCCGAATTGAATAACAGGACCCTTTAATCCCTCCAAATCAAATCAGAGCCCTCTGAGTCAATTTGGAGAGATTCAGAAAGATTTGGAGATTCGGCCATAAAGACAGCTTTAAATGTTTTTTCTACATTCCTCTAGGTAGCAGGGGCTCGTGAGTGCTGCGATGCTGGGGTACATGGAGTGTCCCACAGAAGCGCAGGGGCTCCCCAGCATGCTCGGCAGCAGACTTGGAAGTGAACCAGAAGCACTTCCACTCTACTTCCAGGTCTGCTGGGGAATGTGCTGGGGGCCCCCCTGCACCCCCCTGGCTTGGCAACTGGTGCCTCCGGGGTCTGGGAAGGCACCCGGTGTCCCCCTGCAGCTGATTGCTGATCCGGGGAGGCACAGGGGGTCCCCTGTGCGCTCCCCGGCAGACTCAGAAGTGGACAGGAAGTACTCCTCGTCCACTTCTGGGTTCGCTGCCCAGCATGTGGAGGGCCCCCCTGCACTCCTGTGGGACACTCCATACACCTCAGCATTGCAGCGACCATGAACTGTGCCTGCTACCTCAAGATATGTAGAAAAAAATGTTAAAACTGTGTCTACTTCCAAATCGCTGATTCTCTGAATCACCATTGAACCTTCAAATTCAGATTTGGCCAAATTGAATTGGGGACAGTGATCCGAATCAACGAATCAAATCACTGTCCCTGATTCGGGCTAAATCCAAATAAAAAAGGGACTGCTTCACACACCCCTATCACCTGTGCCCACTCCCACTAGCAGGACCAGGGGGGCAAGGGAAGCGGTGCCCCTCTGCTGGCCTCACATGCATCACCTGGCCAGGGGGGAGGGGGAATGCACACAACAACCACCACCACTGCACCGCCGCCACTGCACCTCGCACCACTTGCCCGCAGCCAGCAGTTGGTGTAGTGGCAGCTGTCATGTGTGAGCCCCCACTCTCCCCCAGCCGGGTGGGCATGTGCAGCTTGCAGAGGGGCACCACTGCTCTCGCCTCCCTGGCCCTGCTCTGGGCAAGTGGCGTGGGGCACGGCGGTGGTGGTACAGTGGTGCTGGCACATGGTGGCCGCCACCACCACCACCACACTGCTGCTGCTGCTGCTGGCAGCCACCATCACACCACTGCCAGCAGCTGCTCCCACACCACACCTCTGCTCACATGTGATGGCGGCCGCCAGCACCACTGCACCGCCTCCACCGTGCCCTGCCCCGGTTGCCCAGAGAAGGGGTGAGGGCAGCAGTGCCCCTGTGTGGGCCTCACATGCCTGGCTGGGGGGCGGCCTCGCATGCTGCAGCTGCCACCACACCACTGCACCCTGCATCTCATGCAGCTTTTCCGCTGCCAGCTGCAGGCAAGCAGCAAGAGGTGTGGCGGCAGTGGTGCAGTGGTGGTGGCAGCTGCCATGTGCGAGCTCCCCCTCCCCACAAGGCTGGGCAGCACGTGTTAATTGGTGCTCAGGGCTGCTGCCCCAGTCATCCCAGCCTAGTTGCAGTACTGTTCTTCCTTCTCCCTTTCTGCTATTTAGTGCTTTTCATGCACCCAGGGACAGGACAGAGGCACGGTGCTGCCTATGTCACAGGCCTGGATGAGCTGGGGCTGGGAGATGACTAGCAGGGCTTTCTGAAAGCGTAGCATTGTGGCTAGATGGTTTGGTCCAGCTGCTCTGGCTGTACTGGGCCCTTCCAGGCATTTCTGATTTCAGGGACTGTCACTCAGTTTAGACCACAAGTTCCCTACCAAGCACACATTACTTCTGTCATTAACATTTGCCATGTGGAATCACAAGTCAAGGTCGTAGGGACCTCTCAGCTGAAGAGGGGTCCTTCAGCACTTCTGAGCTTCCTGCCTGACTGGTTACCCTTACCTTGATGCCCTGTCATGCTGGGTTCTGGTTCATGCTGGGTTCTGGTTTGCTGAGGGTCACCTGGTCTGCTGCTATTGTTGGAGTCCAACAGAGCTGATTTATGAGGGTGTTTTCACCTAAAAGACCTGGGTGCATGAAGAGGAGAGAGAGCCCAAATTCCCCAAGGAGGAGAAAGCTTGGGGTGTCCATTAATTTGGCCTCCTTGGTGCACATGCAGCAAGTCCTCCTTACTCTTGACAACAGCCAGGTCCAAACAGTTAAGAAACGTCTCACTGGAAGATGACTCCCTCCCCACAGCAGGTGGGGCTAGGGTGCTACAAATCAAATGCACATGTCAGATCACTACAGCTCAGCAGGGATTTACCCTCTCAAATGAAGGTACTCTTTTAATGGAAGTTTAGAAGAGAGGCTGGGAGAGACACGCTCCAAAAAAAATGATGCCACTATTTGCAGGGAAATCATAGAGAAGTAAGGCTAGAAGCAACTTCAAGCGGTCATCTAATCCAACCCCCTGCCTAAGGCAGGAAAGTTCATGTGTCCCATATGGGGATCAAACCTAAATTGTAAAAATTAAAAGAGAGAAGTTAGCACCCCTGCCACTCACTGGCTAGAACTAAGGCAGGCTACATCTCACCAGATTTTCCTAGATGGCCCTGCGCTCCCAGAGCATGGCAGCCCATCTCCCTGGTGCTGCTTTTTACAGGGGAAGGGAGCTAGGGATCTTCTCATTGGATTGCTTTCAAGGACATTTGCAGTCCTGGAGAGGGTGGGATCACAGACCTGCTCCATGACACTGACCTTGATCTGGCTGCACCCCTGCACTTCTACTTCTTCCTACCTATGTGTTTTTAATATAAAAGATAATAAACACAGCAGGGCAAACTAAAACCTGGAAGAGATACTTCTTATAGAGCAACAGATAGTACCAAACCAAGATTACTTGGATGGCATGTGCAATGTCACCTACAATGAGAGGTTGTGCTGAGGCAGGGGCCAGGCAGACAGTGCCAGAGACCTTTATCCACCATGCCATTGTCTAGCCCCAATCACTTTCTCCAGCTCTAAAACTTCAATCTCCCACAGAGGTGTGGGTAGACAAGCCCCTACACTGTGGGAGCTTTGGTGGGACCTGCAGGAGGGATAGTGAGGAAGTAGCAATAGGAAACTGTGCTTTTCCTCGGCAGCTATCTGCACAGGGTGATGTTGGAGCTATGAAGGACAAGATTTTCAAATGCAAATAGCAAGTTTCAGTGCCCACATTTTGAGACCTCAGAGCACTGCTATGATCCAGCCTGTAGCTGGCCAGCAATGCTAGAAACCTGAGCCATGACACCGGGAAAACAAGCCAGAGAGCCATTGTGAATGGGACCTCAAATCACTAGTCAGTTTAGAAACTAGGTGAAATAGAAATCTGCCCTAAGAATTTGCTCTCGTTGCAGTGCAAAAGAGAACGTGGACTCAGGGAGTCCTCCCCCTCTGAGACTTCCTCATACTGGGGACATGGGAAGAGAATATGCTTCCATATGACTCATATTGGGTCACTCTAGCTCCCCCCAGTCCTCAGACCATGTCCAAAGCACAAGTTGTGCCATGTGGTCCCTGACTGTACCTGGACCAGAGTTGCCAACGGTCCATAAATCTTCAGGCAGGCCTAAAAAAAAAAAAAAAAAAAAAAAGCTAAAAACACCTGTCCGTAAAGTCCACAAAAAAGAGCTGTCCTTAAAAAAAACTAAGCTTGATTGAAGCTCCTGTTGGCAAGAGGCTGGATACAAAGCATTAATAAACAAAGTAGAACAGCACCACCTGGTGGCTGAATAGGAGCTCAGCACCCTACAGGGAGTTCTGTCAGGGCTTTGTAGCCAGAGGAGCTCCCTCCCAGCCATATGCTGCTGCTGCTTCCCATTGCTTGACTGTAACGCTGCTCACCTTTCAAGTAGTTAGGGCTGCATGGCCCTAGACAGGACAAGGAAGGGGGTGGTGAGGCTGGGACAGAGCAGCAGGGCTGGTAGAGTGGAGTTGCATTACGTGGGAGGGTAAGTGCTGGGCCAGAGAGCAGAGGCTAGTGGGGATAAGGTTGGGTGATGGGCTGGTGGGGAAGCACAGTACAGGGTGTGGTTGGGGGTATCAGAGCGTAGGGGGTGAGTAAGTGACCCCTAGGGTAGAGAGGGAGGCAGCACAGTGTAAAACCATTGGTGCAGTGAAGCAGGGTTGCCAACCCAAGAAAAAGAATACTGACAGTCTGCAAACATTTTATTGACAACCACACTTTTTTTTTTTTAACTGTGGTTGGTGTTAAACCCCTTAGTTTGAATCCAGCCCTTCTTGCTGCCATCCAGATCCTGACTGAAGGTTTGCATTTACAGAATCCAGAACATGTCAGTAAAAATGTTTGCACAGTGTCAGTAACAAAAATGTCTTTGGTAGGCAACTCTGAGCAGAGCCAGCTTGTATGCTGCATGTGTCACTTCGGAGAGATCTCTGCAAGTGGGACTGGTCGAGAAAGACCTGGCACAGCTCACTCTGATGTCTTTGATTTGTTCTTCCCCCATGGCTCATGTTGTGGGGCCTTCAGTTTTGGTCTAAGACTGAGCATTTTTTGGCTGTGTTTGTTTGTTCCCCTGGTGGGAGAGCTAAGGATGCAGAGCTCAGATAGTGCCTAGGCTTAGTGTTTGAACCTTTTGCACTTTAAGGCAGAACAGTGTTTGCTGCAGTGGTTAAGTCAGGGGTGGGCAAAATGAGGCCCATGGGCCAGATGTGGCCAGCCAGGCTATTCTATCCGGCCCATGGGGCCCCTAAAAAAATTAGAAAATTAATATATATCTGCCCCTGGCTGCCTGGCATGTGGCCCTTGATGGCTCACCAAAACTCTGTAAGTGGCCCTCCACCCAAAATAATTGCCCACCCCTGGTTAAGTGGCACCAAAAGTGGAGCATGCTTTTCTGGATGTTGCTTAGGTGGAAGAGAAGGTTTCCATTAAGGACATCTCAAAGGCTGTGGGCAGACATAACATTTGTAACGTTGCAAACGGTTTTGAAAGTGTTTCAGAAGGCTAGCATACAACTGCACATGTGGGATAAAAGCCTCCAAGCATGACAAAAATACCCCGGAAGAAGCAGTCATGTTTGGATACAGCATTCTCTTTCCCTTCAGCCTCCACACCCTGCCTCAGGGGTGGACAAAATATGGCCCACAGGCTGAATATGGGCCACCGAGGGATTTCGTCATGCCCACGGTGGGTCCCTCTGTCCCACCCAGCCTAGGCACGGGGAACAGCCTGGACTGTGGCATGTTCAGCCAGTTCTGCCACCCCTGGGCACACAGCGGGGCTGGGGCAATGCAGTGGCCAGACTCGCTTCCCAGCAACCCTGGAGACAGCAGCTCCTTCTGGCCGCCACTGCCACAGGACCCAGCCCCACTGCCCACGCACCCCAGTCTGTCTGCCCTGCACCCACTGCCAGTGATGGGACCTGCGTGGCCTGGTGGAAGAGATGGGGCCGTGGGTGATCAGGGAGCACGGGAGCAGAACGGGCAGGCGAGCCAGGATCACGGGGTGGGATAGTGGGACAGTGACAGTGCAGGGCCGGGCTAGGGCCTGGGGCAGACTTGCAGTCTTCTACTTGCACACCCCTGCCCCAAAACAGGTGCCCATCACAGGTGCATGCAAGCAACAGATCACAGCTCTGCCCTGGGCTCCAGCCCTGCGCTGTCACTACTCCATGATCCCAGCCCTGCCCACCCATCCTGGTTCTGGATGCCACTCTCTGCCTGCCTGCCCATGGCCCCAACCCAACCATTCCCTGCCCGCCTGACTGAGCACAGAGAAGAGCCACTTAGGGAGTTTTGGTGAGTTGTTGTGGGGGTGCTGCCAAGCCCACAACAGCTCACCAAAACTACCTATATGGCCCCCGGGACCTAATAATTGCCCACCCCTACCCAAGCTGCTGCTGCTCCCCTGCAGGCTCCCAGCACTCTGGTTGCTGTAGGCATGCCCCAGCACTCAGGCCACTCTCTTTCCCAGATGCCACCAGAGATGGGAGACCTCACACCCACTTCCAGAACCAGGAACCTCCATGCCCTCCCACCAGAAACCGGATTCCTGCTCTCCGGTCCCCAATCCCCATGTACCTCTCCACATCAGGGCTCCCAGTTCCAGTGAAGGTGGGGGCACCCCAGGAAAGCAAAGGCAGAGCAAACAGGAGAGTACTCACTGACATTGGCTCCACTTCCCCCGATCCATGGGGGTGGTAGGGAACAGAGCCACGGATGGAGGCTGTTCAGACGCACTGGCTGGCTGCTCTGCTCCCCCCACATCAAGGGAATGGAGCTGCAGGTAGCTGCAACCCCCTGTTGCACCCCTGGCTGGAGAGTGCACAACTGTAGGCAGCTGTGGCAGTTTGGAAGCACTGCAGTCAGGATTTGTGATGGGGGAACTGTATGTGCGACTGCAGCTGAAACCCTCCAGTTTTGAAGTTGTTCCAATCCCATTGTACTTGGAAACATTAAAACATTATGTCTGTTTGCACTGAAGAGTATCACAGTCCCTTCCATGGCAACAAGCTCTTTATTATTCTTGACTCCCCAAACCAGACCCCACTGTTGATGAAAGGATTCCCCCCCACCCCGCTGTTTCTGACTGTGTGGTCTTTTATATCACAAGTATCAGGTGTGTGATGGTGGCTACAATCAGTCTTGTGGGTATTAATGGCTCCTTCCAGGGTGGATGCTGGTTTCCCCTGGTCGCTACAAAACTACAGTGTGCTGGTAAGTTGGAGACAATCTTGAGTCCACCCAGGACTGGCCACACAGAAGGAGTTAAGCATCACACAACGCTCAGTGTTGCAACGCTATGCTTTTTGGTATCTTGTCACCTACTGGAAACCTCAGTACCAAGAGAGGTGCCAATCCCCTACTCCAGGCCTGAGGCTCCTTACTCTGAGCTGCACAAATCTCAGATGGGGATTCACAATCCTGACCCTGCTGCCTTTCTGTCTGAGGGGATCTGATCCTACAGCTCTCACCTTCTAGATGCATGGGCTGGTCACTAGGCTGTGGGCATTCTTAGATGAGAGATCTTTAAATGCCTTCTGTGGTAGTTGGACTACTTAAGTACTTGTTGGGCTAATGAGAAAGCATTCAAGTATGACCTGTTCAGGTTGCTGTGCTTTTGAGACCACCTGTCAGCTCATACCTTTCAGTAAAGCCACTATAGGAATGCCTCACATGTGGACCCTGACACACCTTAGTGGGAGCTAGTTGTCAAGCTGCTTAGCAGTGTCAAGACTCGGGGAGTTCTGGGCATGGCCAGAAGCAGACATTTAGGTCCTGAAGGATATCTGTAGATGAAATGGGGGTTTACTTCACCCTAAACTGAAGCGGTGGATTTTTAAAAACACTGCCTCAATTTAGGGTGAAGTAAACCCCCGTGTTGTGTACACCTGTGTCTTACCTGCCTCTCCAGCGGTGGGGAGGGGAGGGGAGGGCGAGCTGCCGGCGGGTGGAGAGGTCCCTAGGCTGCAGGGGGAGGAGGTTAGTGCTTTCCTCCGCGGCAGCGGTGGTCCCGCTCCCGGGGAGCACTGCAGCTGCAGAAGGAAGCACTGGGTCCCCATGCAGCTCAGGCAGGCAGACTCCAGGGGAAAAACCAAAAAAAAAGATCAGGTTCCCCGCTTTTTTAAATTTTTCTTTGGTGGAGCCTGCCTTCCCAGGCTGCTGCCAGGCTGCCTACCTGGGCTGCCTGCGTAGCCCCTGAGCCGCACAGAGCCCAGCGCTTTGCTCCACAGCTATAGGGCAGCAAACTAAAACTCCTTGGAGGTGTTTTAGTCTGCTGCACTGCAAAGTCATTTAAGGTGCATTACACCGCCTAATGTGCTACAGTGGCTGCAATTACTGCGCAATATGCCACCAACACGTACAAACACCAGCGCCATTAAAGTGGTGCAAAAGCATTTAACCCCTTTTAAAGTGTCCTGCAGACATGTCTCTCATTTCATCTACACACACCCGAAGAGACTTTATTGAGGAAAACTGAGGTACCTGTGGAGTTCAGGTATTTCTGAAGATAGACAACAGCTGATTGGGGAGTTTGCAGAACTGAATTTCAGATTTAGGCACTTTCAAAGGCAGGAATGTGGGGCACAAGCATCTGAGTCATTTTATGGCTCTCAGCCACACTACTTTAGGGATTGAAAACTTCATAGAAGCAAATGAGGATAGCTTGTTTTAACTCTGAATTCCCTGCATTTATAGTCCTTGATATCATGTGTGACTGGTGCCTTTTGAGTCAGTGGCGGGTATGTGCCCCCCTGACACCAGTCAGCAGCTGGAAGCGGTCCCCCAGTAACCAATCCCACTGACGGGAAGGGGGGCTTTTGCTGGTGGCCCTGGTCCCCGGCCAGCACTTGCAGTGGGGGCGCTGGTATTCTTGCCTGCCCCTCCTGCCCGCCGGCTAAGCAGGGAGCACGGACTGACAGGGGCTGCACCGGCACTCTCAGGGGTGATAATATGGGGATAATTTCAACATCCCTAGGATGTTTCTTACAGTTAAGTTACTGACGCACAGTCTTGTCCTTGCCTCTGAGTGTTTTTTCTTGGAATAAAGTAGCCATTGATTCCCACTTTTAAGAACAAAATTCTGTTCAGCCTTAGCTTTGAGGTCACAGAGTGGAATCATAGAAAAGTAGGGCTGGAAGGGACCTCAGGTAGTCATCTAGTCCAGTGCTTCACAAACTTTTTGTACCAGGACCCATTTGTAAACATAGATGCAAGTGCTGACCCAGTGCTCCTCACTCCCGACCTGATGCCCCCTGCCCCCAGGCTCCAGTCCTCCTATGTGTGGGGCGGCAGGCCCCAAGCAGCCCCTCGCAGGCTGGAACTCTGCCAGCCTGCAAGGGAGAAGCCACAGTTTCCCATGTTTTTCTCCTTTAAAGGAGAATTCATTTTTAAAGTTTGTTCATGACCTTTTTTATATATTCTTGTGATCCACTTTTGGGTGGCGACCCATAGGTTAAGAAACACTCGTGTAGTCCAACCACGGCTCAAGACAGGATCACCCAGTCCAAACTGTCTCATACAAGTGCTCATCAAACTTATTCCTAAAACTACACAAACAAAATGATCACACAACTATGAAGCACTTTACTCCAATACACCAGGAAGCTGCTGCAGGTTAAGTGAGAGGACAAGGGCACTATCAGTGTCCCACTGCTCCAAAGGTTATTCAAAAGCAAACTCACACACAGTCAAGTTTTTTCCTGCCTTTTCCTGAATAAAAAAAAGCATTATACATATTTGATTCTGATGGCAAACCTTGCATACTTTTACACTGGAAATACAACATTTATGTCCATTAATAGATACTTTACATGCCATCTACAGAAAATATAAACCTTACCTGCAATGCTGTGAGCTATTAGCATGAAACCAAATCTTTTTAAACTTGTAACCTGCCCTCCAGATCTCTACCTGTCAAATCCACACAGTGACCACAGTCCTGGTGTTGGATGCCTGAGGTGATCCCAATAAAGGTAGTGGGGCCATGTTGTTGAGCCCAGATTCTGACCATACAGGCTCAGGGCAGCACTCTCTACAGATTGCCTGGTCTGGGAAAGTATGTTCATGCACTTAAGCCTGGTCGTGAATGATTCATCATTTTACATGCTTAGACTGAAAGTGCTTGGGGCAGAAACTGCCTCTCTGTTACATATTTGTATGCCACTGAACACAATGGAAGTGGAGCTCCTAGAGGTAAAAAAAATGAATGTTGATTTCAGTAGGAGTTAGACACACATTTAATTGTTTTGTTGATCAAGGATTGATTTCAGGATGGGTTTCACACATGAACATGACTAAATGCTGTTTATGGTGCATCATGGGGTATTTAAAATATTAGTATTCAGAATTGCATTCTTTTAAATAATACTGTAATATGGTTGTTGAATTCTTGTTAGAATATCAAACAGATATACAGGGCTAAAGTAAAATTCCTAATACATTTCTTGCATTCTTTAATAACATAGAGAAGAGGTTATTAAAAACTGATGCATTTACAAATCTCTGCATTGAATTCCTGAAGTGCCAAGGGGTTTGAGTACACAAAACCTATTGACTTTTGATGAGAGGTGTGCCCCTAAAGACCTCAAGGGAGTTTACCATTTTAATGCTCTCATTTAATTCCCCTGGACAGTGCTGCAAGACTGGGAGCTGCTGTGTATTGTCCCTTTTTCTTGCTGGTCATCACATGTTAGCATTGGGTTTCTGTCCCTGGGACTGCAGGAAGCTATTTAAATCTGTTACCATCTCATCCCCTAGCTCCTAAAGAAAACTGTACCTGAAATACATTTCTAAAACTCAAACATTTCTCTTCATATTGGAATGTAAATCCTATTTTAATTAGGGACAGATTCTATTCCATAAATTAAGTATGTAAGTGGACTTACACACCTAAGTGCAATTCTGTTCATCCTTCTCAAGTTCCTGAGCAGGACTTAAGTATGAACTCTCAGGTGCCTAAGTGCCAAAGTCAAATGGGTAGAATAGAGCCTGGCCCTTATCTCCCAGAATCTACATATATCTTCATCATACGCTAGACTTGTCCACATGCCCACTGCTAATATGTACTGTAGTCTAAATCAGCATTCCTCAACGCATGGGTCATGACCCAAAAGTGGGTTGCAAGCTTATATGAAAGGGTGGTGAATAAACTTTAAAAATAGATCAACAAACTTTAAAAATGGATTCGCCTTTAAAGGAGAAAAACGTGGAAAACCATGGGTTTTCCCTTGCAGGCTGGCAGAGTTCCAGCCTGCAAGGGACTGCTTGGGGGCCCCCATGCCCCACCCTCCCTGCCCCACACACTGAAGCCTGGGGCGTGGGGGCAGGGGGCAGCGGGTTAGGAGTGAGAGGCGCTAGGTCGGATCTGGCCATTGATGTTTACAAATGGGTGCTGATATAAAAAAGATTGAGAACCACTGGTCTAGAGGATAATCTAGAGGATGGTCGAGAGGCTCTTTTCATAAACATGCTTGTCGTGGAAACACACGCAGAGTACTTTTGGGTCAGGTCAGCAGAAGCTTTTATTCAAAAGAAACTACAGCTGTAGGGAGAGTTCCAAAGTGTCATGGATTTCCCAAGCACTTGGACGGGGTCCCCCCCCCAAGAGCAAAATCAGGAGGCTTATATACTTTTTAACAGTCGCTTACAACTCACGTGATCATATAGTGAAATTAGCATGAAAAGCGGCTATAATATTACTTCATTATTTCTTTGCTGTAATCAGGATGGGAACTATGGGGGAGGCGAGGTTAGTTCACAAACCTCCTTCTTGCACCTGGAAATCTACTTTGTACATACTTTTTTGCTACCTTCAAGGCTGCGGTGAGGGAAGCAGTTGCAGAAGAGTTACAAAGAACAAACACTTGCCCTTATCTGTTCTACTGTACAGAGCCAGCAATTCTACACAAAGCGGTTATGTCATCTTATAACTAAAATAATCAAAGTTTAAGGCATATATTTTTTCTGATTCCACAGCCCCCCCCTTTGAGACTATTTAGTCTCACTTTAGCCTTAAATTTCCATTTTCATGAGCCCCTCTATTTCATCATGCAGCCTTTTATGTTTTCTTTCAATCTGCTCACACTTTTGTAACACCATTATTCTAGACTCTGCTGTGGGTTTTTTTGTCTTGTTAAAGCTTCTCCTGCTGGCTTTCACGCAGCAGAGGATCAGTTGCATTAAGACATAGAACATTATCAGAACTATCAAGACAAACAATATTCCATACAGGATTTTCTTGCCAAGGGCCCCGAAATCTGGGAGCCAGGAGGTTAGCCGAGACCACATTTTTTTTAGACCCCAGTCAGTATTTTCTGAGGCCACTTGATGTAGGACCCTTAACTGATTTCGGATTTTGCGACTGTCAGTTTCGATTCGCATGTCCTGATTGACATAGACACAACAGGTGGAGTTTATTAAGGCACATACTCCTCCCTGGGATACCAATAGGTAATCTAGGGCTATGCAGTGTTGTATAGTTACTTGTGAGATCTGGGAGATTTCTTTTTGCAGAGCCTGAATTGCATCTGCAGTGGCATTTCCCATAGCTTCCATTGTGGCTGAAATGTTAATTATGGCTAGTTCTAATTCTCTTACTCTAAGCCACGGTATGAAGGTTCTCACAAATCGATGGAACCCTGTGTTTCTGGTAGCTAAGGGGTTAACCGCCCTTTTCATGTGATGGTTGAAATTTTTTATTTGTTTCAGATATATTGCACTATGCATTTCGAAACCAGGGATAACACGTCCAAGAGTGCATGCCCCCACCCAATTCCAGGGCAAGATTTTATGAGCCCTGTTTCCTCAGAGCCAGTAAAGGCCTGGGGTAGAAAGGGTACTCAAATCTTGACAGTTGTTGTGCCATATCTGGCACTTTCGATTGATATGCATCGTATAGGACGGACCACATTCAGCTGCTATCCTGCTGGACCGAGATATATTACAAGAAGTAAAATTGGAGTCAATGTAAAATTCCGATTTGTTTGCAATGAGAGCAACATGAGGTTCCTTAGAAAAGTTGTAGACCATGAATCCTGTACAACTGAGAGAGGGTACGTTACCCAACAGGATTCCACTGGTGCTATTAGGGCTATAATCTAGAGTAGTTAGGCAATGAGGGTAGTGTCCTACAGGTGTGGCTTTATTATAAGCTTCGGTGTTGTTGGATCTGTAACAGAAAGGCGCCTCTACTCTTGGGGAGATTATCCAGTCAGCAGGGGCGGCCCTCCATTCTTTAGGAGCGGACCAATGGGCAGCTAACGAGTAGAGTCTAACGAAGCCGCCGTTTATTGTTCCCCATTGCTGGAGGGATATTGGTACTCCGATCATTGGGATTCCTTGGTGCAGGTGCGCTGGGCTGTGAGAGCATATCCAGCAGTCACTTTTATTTCCAGCTTGAGCCACCGCATGGGAGATCTGCAAATACAAATTTTTCTCACACCCCCCTTGGGTGATACTGAGATACCCAAGTGTGATATATAAGGATATCAGTGCCATTTTTAGATATAGGAGGGACAAAGAATCTTAACAACAAACATAACCAGCACCAGTAAGAAAAAGAACACTACCAGCCAAACCCAGGATGGCAGCCAAAGTCTTTCTTCGTCCTCTGGGCTCAAGTTACCTAAACAACTGATAATGTCGGCTCTTGGTCTTGATCGAGGTGGTGATCTTCCGAATGGGAGCATTCACTTTCTTCGAGGCCGAAGATGATATCTTCGTTCTTCAACTGATGAATCCAGCTGGGCTGAGGTGTTGGGTTCAGGGGAGAGGTTATTAGCACTTGCACCCTGATGCTCCTCACTTGCCTGAGTGAGGTCCTGAGGGTCTTTGTCCTTGGCCTCAGGGAAAGATCCCAACCTTGGTTGGAATACAGCTGCTTCGGGGTCCAATGGAGGTGATACCTTCTTGCAGTGCGAGGCGTGAGTCCACGTTTGGTGACCTTGGCAACGAACAGCAGAATTAGTGGTCAGAAGTACCTGGAAAGGTCCTTTCCATCTGGGTTGAAGTGCGTTTTTCCGTTGATAGACCTTTACGTAGATCCAATCCCCTGGTTCGAGGTTGTGACAGGGAACATCCGGTGGTTGAGGTAAGGCTTCTTGGACCTGTGAATGAACAGACCTGGCATATTTCATTAATGCCTTGCAATAATTTAGTACAGTTTCATCAGTTAATTGTAGGTCTGTTTGGTGAGGGGCAACAGGTGGTGTAGCTGGCATCCTCATGGGTCGTGCCATGAGTATTTCATAAGGGGTTAGGCCATGTTTTCTGTTAACAGTGTTTCTAATGTGCATAAGAGCAATGGGCAGTGCATCAGGCCATTTGAGGCCTGTTTCAGCACAAATCTTCGAAATGCGCGTTTTTAAATCAGATTTTTTACGTTCTACAGCACCACTTGATTGTGGATGATAACTACAGTGTAGGTGTTGCTGTATGTTGAGTGCTTGGCAGATGTTTTTTACTATCTGTCCTGTGAAATGGGTGCCGCGGTCACTATCTATTGTGAGGGGCAATCCAAATCTAGGGATGAATTCTTTGAGCAATTTCTTTGCTACAGTGATGGAATCAGCATGTACGCATGGGTAGGCTTCCACCCATCCAGAGAACACATCAATAATAACAAGAATGTACTCATAAGAACAGCACTTAGGTAGCTGCACAAAATCAATTTGCAGATTTACAAACGGTCCCCATGGAGGGGGATGGGCTGTGGGTGTCGTTTTTACCCGTTGCCCAATGTTGTGAGCTAAGCAGATGGGACAGGAGCTACAGTACTGTTGTGCCATGGAAGGAAAATTTGGGGCAAACCAATTTCTTTGTACTGTAGCAATCATTCCTCCTTTGCTCGTATGGGCCACAGAGTGGGTTAAACGAGCAAGACGTGGCAAAAACTCTCTAGGCGCCACCAGGTGGCCGTCCGGGGAGCGCCAGAGAGAGTCGGGGTGCAGTGAACATCCTGCACGCAGCCAGTCATTTATTTCCTTTTTTGGGGCCTGATTTTGAAGAAGGGCCAGACTTGAAAGGCTAGCCAAAGGAGACTGGTCTGCTGAAAAACAAACAAAAACAGAGTTAGGAGCCTGTGGGCCAGAAAGGGGCGCATTTCTGGCAGAACGGTCTGCCAGATCATTTCCTCGTGTGACATCATCAAAGGGTTTCTCATGAGCTTTACATTTAACAATAGCAATAGCAAGAGGCGATTGAACAGCTTCTAAGAGCGCTTTTACATAACAACCATGACTGATTTGGGTCCCTGATGAAGTGAGGAACCCTCTTTGTTTCCAGATTTGTCCAAAATCATGAACAACACCAAAAGCATACTTAGAGTCAGTATAAATGGTTGTGGTTTGATTTTTTGCAAGAATGCAAGCACGTGTTAAAGCAATGAGTTCAGCAACTTGAGCAGAACGAGCTTGGGGTAAAGAATAGGCTTCCAAAACAGCATACTGAGTGCATACTGCATATCCCGCAACTAATTTGCCTGCATCATTTCTAAGACAGGAACCATCAACAAACAAAACAAAGTCAGAGTTCGGGATAGGAATGTCCTTGAGGTCAGTTTGAGGGGTTAACAATTGAGTTGTGATAGACAGGCAATCATGAGGCTCACCATCAGAGGCAATAGGCAGAAGTGACGCAGGATTCAGAATTGAACAGCAATTTAAGGTTACATTTGCAGCTGACAGTAGAAGTTTCTCATATTTAGTAAGACGGGAATTGGAAATGTGCTGAGTTTTGCCCTTGAGCAGAAGGACCATCACAGCATGTGGAACTGCAACGGTTAAAGAGTGTCCCAAAACTAGAGAATCTGCCTTTTCAACCAACAAGGCAGCAGCTGCAACTGAACGGAGGCAAGGAGGAAGTCCCGCAGCTACGGGATCAAGGGCAGAGCTGTAATATGCAATTGGGCGATGCTTTTCACCATGCAGCTGAGTGAGTATTCCTAAAGCAATTCCTTCCTGTTCATGACAAAACAAGGTAAAGGGTTTCTTATAATTAGGAAGTCCAAGAGCGGGAGCAAGAGTGAGGGCTTGCTTAAGGGCCACAAATGCTTGTTCGGCTTCAGGAGTCCAAGGGAGGGGTTTCGGGGTGGTATCATGAGTGAATGCTTGCAAGGGTTTTGCGAAAGCAGCATAACCCAAGATCCACTGTCTATAATAACCCGTTGCACCTAAGAATCCCCTCATCTGTTTTCTAGTCATAGGTTTGGGAATGTTGAGGATAGCTTCAACTCTACTAGGGGAAAGGTGTCGTTCTCCTGCTGAGATATCATGCCCTAAATAATGTACCTTAGACTTGCAGAGCTGCAATTTAGATTTTGAGGCCTTGTGGCCTTTCTGAGCTAAAGCTGTGAGGAGTGTCAAAGTATCTTGCTTACAGGCCTCCAAAGTGGGTGAGGCTAACAATAGATCATCAACGTACTGAACAAGGGTGGACCCCCCTTTGAACGTGATAGGATCCAAATCTTTTTTTAGGATCTGGGAAAACAGGGTTGGGGACTCTGTATATCCCTGAGGGAGTCTTGTCCAGGTATATTGAAATCCCTGATAAGTAAATGCAAACAGATACTGGCTATCCTTATGAACGGGGATAGAAAAAAAAGCAGAACAAAGATCCACTACTGTGAAATATGTAGCATCTGAAGGGATACAGGAAAGAATAGTGGCAGGGTTAGGGACCACGGGGAAAGCAGGTAAAACAGCGGCATTTACAGCTCGAAGATCTTGCACAAAGCGATACATATCTTTACCAGGTTTTTTGACAGGTAGGATAGGTGTGTTGCAAGGGGAGCGTATTGGGACAATAATCCCTTGCTCAAGGAGTGAGGAAACGACAGGCTTGATCCCTTCCTCAGCTTCCTTTGAGATGGGGTACTGTGGGACACGAGGAAGTGGCTTGGCAGGGTTCAGGATGATACGCACTGGTTCAGCACTCAGCATGTGCCCCACTTCATTCGCATGGGTGGACCACAGCTGTGGAGGTACTCGTGCCAACAGTTCCTCTTGCAAGTAGGAAGTGTCAGGATCAGAGTACTCCTGGGTTAGCAAAGCCACAAGCTTGGTTTCCCTCTGTTCCGGTACCTCAAGGTAAACACCATCTGGGCTACAATAAATCACACATCCCAGTTTACACAGCAAATCCTTACCAAGAAGGTTGACAGGTGCACAGGGGCTAAGAAGAAAGGCATGATTTTCAGACAAAGGGCCAATAGAGATGGAGACAGGTTCAGAGACGGGATGTGGGATAGGTTGTCTGCCTATACCGACAGCATTTACAGTTTCAGGAGAATAAGGTAGAAAAGGAAACTCAGCAGCCTTTAGCGTGGAGCGGGACGCTCCGGTGTCAACAAGACAGGAGACAGGTTTACCAGAAATAAGGCATTCAACAAACGGACCAGATTGGTCAGTAGCAAGCAAAGGAGCAATGATGTCACTGTCCCTCAGGCTGTCCTATTCAACACTGGGAAAATTGACAGGAAGTGGAGGTGGGGGCTGGGGTCTGGGTCCTTGGCTGGGGCGGTTGGGGCATTCTGATTTCCAATGTCCTTCTTGCTTGCAATAATGACATTGGTTCCCATAGCCTGGGTTTTGTGGGCTCAAGGATCTATCTCTTCCCCTGAATCTACCCGGGCCTCCCCTTCCCCGTCCTCGTCCCCTTCCTCTACCTGGACCCTGCAACTGAGAAATCTGTAAGGCCATTAACTTAAACTCGGCATTGTCTTTAGACCGTTCCAATTTGTTATGAAAATGGTTAGCCGCAGCAAGGACTTCAGTCAAATCTTTAGTTTTCCAGCCAATAATTACTGTTTGAATTTTCTCAGCAATTTTAGGGTTAAGTCCCTGGACGAATGCTGCCACTATTGCTTGTTTAGCATTTCCGACTGGGTTATCCATTCCTGAGTATCGTTCAAATGCCTGTTTGAGGCATTCTAAATAGTCACTGGGGTGTTCATTTTTGTTTTGTTTACAGGTTTTTATTTTGGTCCAGTCTGCCTTTTTTAGGCAAATTGTGAGAACTGCCTGAACCAAAGCATTTCTCTTGTCAATAAAGTCTTGGCCAATCCCTGGGTTTTGATCTGGCCAAGTACAGGCAGCGTACAGACGTAGCATAGTTTCCTTGGGCAAAATGGATCACATGAGCTGATTAATGTCAGCCCATGTTGGATTATAACAATTTATAACAGTCTGCAATTCTTCCTGAAATTTTTCTGGGTCTTCCCTGATTTTTGGGAACTTTTGAGTTAAATTGTAGAGATCACCTGGAGTCCAGGGTGCATGCACAGTTACTATATTTTGTCCATCGGTGCCAATGCCTGGCATTTGTCTTAGGGGGTAAACTTGTGCAGTTCGGGATCTCAGATTGATGGGAGATCTTTCCATGCCTATTCCCATTCTTCTAAATACACCTGTGGTGGGTTGTGACCCAGGAGTAAATTGCCACACTGGTGATGATTGAGTGGCAGATATGGTGGATGAGTCCGGACTATTAAGCTCCGTGGATGAATTTACTGAAGGAGCTTCAGCTAATGGGTCACTAGCCTGGGCTGCAGCCTGATGTTGAACCGGTTGTTGCTGATGTGGGAGTCCCAGGAGAGCAGGGTTCGAACAAAGGTCAAGGATATCCTCTGCTGGCTCCGGTGGTGGGGGCGCCCTGGGCAATGCTGGATACATCGGAGCGGTGGCCAGCGTGTAATTTGGGGGAGCAGCCAATTTCTCCCGAACAGCTTTTAACTGCTGTTTTAATTTTTCTTGAGAGTCTTTTAGGCTCCTAGTTTGAGATTCTGTCCGCCTTTTGGACATTTCATCATACCAATAAAAGAACGCGTCCCACTGGTTTTGTGGTGTTTTGGATCCACGGGACTCTAACGCCCCTCTCAAGTGCACTATTTTATCCTGATCAAATGTTCCTTCCTGTGGAAAATGTTTCACAGGATCATCCCTAGTATACCAGTTCCACTTATCCAGGTACTTGCAAGTCTCGGGAGAATAGTGTGTGTACATAAAGTACGCTGGAGTCCCCTTAGGGGGGACAGGAACTTGTTTAGACTGACTTGTTCCCATTTTCAGTCACACAGGGAGACGTAGGAGAGGCTTATTTAGGATGTCCGGGCCGCTCAGTGCCTTGCCCCACAGTTTTTCACTGCCCAGACAAAAGGCTTCTGACCCGACACCGGCTCATAAAATGGAAATGGGGAGGGAAACACTAGAGGGATCCTTTCACTCCTGCTTTTGGCAGAAGCTACTGGGACAAGGGGTTTGGAAAAGACAAAATCACTCAGACGCCCTGTCCACTGGGTCACGAGGTTCCAGTTGGGCCCCCTTGCTTTCAAAACTGCCCTGTCAGGCAGAATTGGGGCGGCTGAGCCCAACCGTAGTCTCAGTCCTGGTCAGTGGCTCATATTTCTAAATACACACAAATGCACATTTATTCAGTCAGCCAGACCTCCTACCCCACACTGCCTTAGTTAATTAACTACAAGCCCGATGTGCTGTTGGATGAAGGTGCCTCAAACAGTTTCTCCCTAAATAAAACGTACGTTACCAGACACAAAATGGGATCCTTTACCAGACAGAAAATTTTAGCCGGCAGTAAGGTTCAGACTGACCTGTTTTAACAGGGTTCAGATCCAGTTACCACGGCCAAGTTGGGAGCCTACAGGCAGTCCTCCTCCGAAACCCCAATAGAGATTTTGAATTAGGTCTCTTACCTCTCAAGTTTGGCACCTCAGGGTTCGGGGGGGGGGCAGCCTGTGGTCCTCCTTCCTCAGCCTGTGTTCTGGATCTGAGTCACAGCACCAGGAATTGTCGTGGAAACACACGCAGAGTACTTTTGGGTCAGGTCAGCAGAAGCTTTTATTCAAAAGAAACTATAGCTGTAGGGGGAGTTCCAAAGTGTCATGGATTTCCCAAGCACTTGGAAGGGGTCCCCCCCCAAGAGCAAAATCAGGAGGCTTATATACTTTTTAACAGTCGCTTACAACTCACGTGATCATATAGTGAAATTAGCATGAAAAGTGGCTATAATATTACTTCATTATTTCTTTGCTGTAATCAGGATGGGAACTATGGGGGAGGCGAGGTTAGTTCACAAACCTCCTTCTTGCACCTGGAAATCTACTTTGTACATACTTTTTTGCTACCTTCAAGGCCGCGGTGAGGGAAGCAGTTGCAGAAGAGTTACAAAGAACAAACACTTGCCCTTATCTGTTCTACTGTACAGAGCCAGCAATTCTACACAAAGCGGTTATGTCATCTTATAACTAAAATAATCAAAGTTTAAGGCATATATTTTTTCTGATTCCACATGCTCCATCCAAGCAATCCTAGGAGCACTCCAGGGGAGTTAAACAGTGCAGTGCTACTTTGCAGGCCCCATGTTTAGTGTGATATTTTAGGCTTTCTTGTCTCCACCGAGCTCCAAATAAAGGCTTTATCATGCTCAATGGATAGTCAAAAATTCATCTGTCATTAAAAGCAAAGTCAAGCTTTCTCCTGCCCCTGATAAACAAAGTCCATTATGTCATGCCTGCTCCAGATGTGAAATGAGGGTGGAAGATAACTGCAAGTCTCTCCAGAGGCCCAGCACCTTCTATGAGAGTGGGGCAGCAGGTGTTGTAAGGTGTTTATTTTAAAGGCAGAGAGCACTGACAGGAGGAAGCCAAGGATTAATGTGTGTGTGCGTACCCATATTGCTCTGTTCTCAGTTCTCCTGTGCCAGTGATAATACAGGCTGACAGCTACTCAGGACTGTTTTCTACAGTGTGACAAATGTGCTATGTAACATTCCTTAAAGCAGGGACTGGCAACCTACAGCCCCTGGGCCAGATCTGGCCTGCAGAACCATTGGGTCTGGCCCATGGAGCTGGGACCTAGGCAATGTTCAATGACTTGGGGCCTCACCTGTATCAAGCTGCTTCTCCAGAGAGAAGCAAGAGCAAGGAGAAGCAGCAGCCACAGTGACCAAGTCCTACCTCCTGCCTGCTGTAGACCCAAGCTGGGCCATTTTGGTTCACTGCCAGGAAACATTACCAACCCTTGCTCTACACTATAGCAAAACATAGGGACCTGGCCCTGTGTCCAGAGTGAACTTAAAACTGTGGGCCATCCAAGCTGTTTGGAGGACACAGCTGTAGCAGTCATCAGGTTAAATAAAACACAGGCCTATAAAAATAACAACAACAACAAATGAATTGTGGAGCAGTAGGCAACCTCTGCAGACCCTTTGTCTGGCTCTAACCGCCTAGCAAATTAACTGAGAGACCATCTCCCAATTACTAAGTTTCTCGGTGTCAGTAGTTAGGTAGCATCTTTAGATTACAAATTATATCACTGCAACAGCTGCCCCACCAGCGCGGCCAGTGATGCTGTGTGGCAGCAGAGAGCTATGTTGTGGCAGGCCCTCAAACCTGGCTGTAGAGGGGGAATGGTTAGAGCTCTTCCCTGACAGGCCTTTCCTCTCAAAGCCACATAAGTCTGTGCCAGGCAGACGGAGCACTTAGAACCAGTGTTTAAAAGTCCTCCCAGCCAAAGGAGTTCACTGGTTTCTCAGTCCTTGGTGGACAGGGCTGGAGAATACTAGAGCTATGTGTGAAAGCACCATTCCAGCCCTGGCTCTCACTGGCCAACTGGGAGAACCGGCTGGCTGGAACCTGGTATAAAATACATTTAAACTTGCTTCCCAAATCCTCTGTCAACACTGGATGTGAGGTTGCTCCATTCTCTAGCTCCTCCCTCCTACCTCCCAACCCCCCACTCCCACTAAAAGCCAATCACATCCAGACACAGCTAAACCCCTCTGTGTTTCAGTTTCCCATGAGGCCCCCAGCACACACAGGGGCTTCACCCACACCAGTCAGCTGGGTCTGGTAGCTTAGATGTTTCACCAGTGGGTCTTGAATAAGTGGTGACTATGGTGACATTCAGTTGCAGAGGTACGGTAGCTGTAGTGACATTGTCACTGTTGCATCCGACCAGTTCAGCAAACCCTTTAGTAAAAGACACTCTAGCCATTCTCTCAGCTCGCACTAGGAAGCTCTGCAGGAAGCTGGTGGCACAGCACAGGTGACACAGAGAACAAGACCACTTGTGGGGCGCACAGCTCTTGGCAGCCTCAGTGACCTGCCATCACCACAATGCAGTGCTCAGTATCACACAAATGCCAACACAGCCTTACGTAGCAGGGCACACAGCGGGTTCCCACACAGAGGGAGCCTCCCAGCGGCACTGCAGCTGAGTACTACAATATGGCCACTTATGGCCTCAGATGGCATTTTATGGAAAGAGTTCAAATGAACCTCGCTGCACCTGCTTCTTATTGGTTGCGTGCTCTCTAACATCAATGGAAATAATGTTCTCCCTTCCTCTCTTGGAGTCTCACTACACAGCCCTAAATTGATTAACAACCCGCAAAGGCTGCTCAGGTTTCACACTGCCATACAGCCTAGCAAATGCAGCACTGTTACACTAACCCCCTTGTCCCATGATGGCCTCTCATTTGACAGCTCATTCTCTGGGAGGATGTCTTGGACTTTGTGGCACACGCTTAAGTACAATCCCATGCTTTAGCTAACAGTCATCCCTGCAAGCTGCAAGTGATGATAAGATCCAAAGTGCCAGCAGGGCTTCTGTGGGTCTATTACATTTTGCTATTGACTAAAAAATAAGTGGTTCCCAATGTTCTTAGATTCAGGGCACCCCTCCATAAGTTTTAGTAGCACCCTCCCATTTCAGTAACTAATAGAAATATAGTATGACTGTTATACTATAAGCATTACAATTATACTATTAATTAATGTTTTAATAATTGCATTACTAATCTAATATATAATATAAAATAGAACAATCACTTTTTCAGGCTGCCTCCTCCCTGACTCTGCCTGGCCCCATGCACATTTGCTCCCAGCGCTATACCTGGGCTCCCTCCACATGGGTCCAGGTCACCAATGGGGACCAGGCATCAACTGGCCAATTTCTGCCCTTAGTTATCCTAGGATAACCCTACTTTACCTCTAGTCCCAGGGTCAAAATGGACAGAAATAGCCAAGGACACCTGGCCAGCAAGCATGAGGTAGCAGACTTCACACTTGGGGATGTTACAGGGTTGGAGAGTGGATAACAAAACATGAGGCCTGAAGGAGCGACTATCCCCTTACCCCAGATCTGTACCTGAGGGGCAAGCCCAGCTCCTGCTACCACAGCTGCTCCTCAGGTATTCACACATTGGGGAACAGAACCACCTGCCCCCACGGCCCCTCCTACCAGCCCTGGGAACATGCCAGGGATAGGAGACAACCAGGCTAAAAAGCATGGCTCCGCATTCACATGGCTGCCCGCCCACAGCATTTCATGTTGCTCAAAGTGGCTGGTGCAGGGGTTGCCAGGAGGGAGGAGGCAGGAGGCAGTCATGGTGCCCCTTGTCCATGGGACTCTGGGGCACTGCACTTACCTCCTTGTATTGGAGCTAGGCACCAAAGCACCTATACAAGGATCATGCATGACCCCAATTGAGAATCACTGCAATAGATGTAGCCCTAATGACCTACTTGGAACAACTACTCACTTTATGGATTTGCATATTCCACATCAGAGGCAGCTCTTTGATTAGTCATGGAGTTCTCTTTAAGGAGAAGAGATGAGCCATTGAGAATGAACCTGCAGTAGAGAGATACTTCATAAACAGCATGGAGAACTGGGACTAGAATCCGGAGGTGCTTGCCATGTTGCACTGTAATCAGGCTTCCTCTTGCTTTCTCTCCTGTTACCCTTAGAAATCTCATGCTCTCAGCTACAGTGACCCACACAATAGGAGTGGTGGAAAAGATTGTCCCCCATACTAACTTTGTCTCTGCCCTAGTGGTTGAAGCACTGTCTTGGAAGTGGCGGGAGTGGGATGAGGAGTTGAGGGGCAGGGCAGACCAAAGAAGAAGAGCTATGTGTTTAAACCCCCTAGAATTCAGGTCTCACATTTTCTCGACAAGTGTCCTGACCACTAGGCTATTATATAATAAAGGGGCGTACCAGGCCATCCCTTGTCTTTGCGCTCCCTTCTTGTAAACCCACAGGCACTCTGTGACCAAGCTGCTAGCTCACTGCCTGAAGCAAGTCAGAGCCTCAGCTCCCAGCTGCTGTACTTGAGTCTCAATCTACTAGGCTAGGGACAGACATTAAAAAAGCCTGATCCTGAATTGGTTCAATCTTTTCAGATTAATCTAACCTGGCTAGGCTGAACCAGTTTGTAACTGAACAGGCATCCCCTCTGGACTGAGAAAATGCAGGCACATGCCTGCAGTGGCTAAGGCTAGAAGCTGGGGGGTGCTAGAGCAGCCCTCCCTTCCCTCCCATAGTGCTGAGCTGAGCAGGGGGCATGACCAGGCCTCAGCAAGACTCTCTGATTAGGGAGCCCCACCCCCCTCACAGCTCCTGACCAGCCCAGCAGGGAGTTGATAACAGCATTTATCACCCCATCAGAAAACAAAAGCCTCTCTCATTAGTTCAAGCTCTTCTTAAACACCTTTTTTCAAGAAAGGAATCAGCTGACCTGTTGATTAGCTCCAAAACCCCTAAGTGGACACTGTCCTGTCTGCCTTACACAGACACCTCTTAGCATTAGCTAGCATACCACATGCTGGCTATGGTCTGTGATAGATGGGAGGAAGAGGGGGAAATCCCTGCTTGAGCAGCGAAGTGGTGGGGGGCAGGGGAAAGCCAGGCAGACCCTGCTGTGCCTGTTGTGTCTGCCGAAGCTCCAGCCAGGGAGCAGAGGGGTGGGACCAGCCCTGCTGTGGAGCAGAGAGCCCCGCCCAGGGCTGCAAAGCATCTGGGATGCTGGGGGGGACTCTGGTTTAAGTTAAATCAGGAAGGGATCTGGGACAGACATTGCATAAACCAGTTTGACCCAAGTCAATTAAGTCTGATACTATATTCAACCAGGTTTATTTCAAACCAGTTTCAGCCATTTTCAAACTGGTTTATGTGCACTGAACATCTATTCTGTTATAGGATTAAACAAGTTTCTGATCACTTAAACCGGTTTATGCGTAATGTCTGTCCCTAGCCCTAATGGGCAGACACATATGGCAGCCACCTTGTAGATATCACCATGTATACTCTAAATGGACAACCTAGTCTAGGTCAGTTGTCTACCCCAAGTGGACAACCTAATCTTCTGCAGAGCCCTGGGGCTCCATGATAAGTCATCAGGTATTCCACAAAGAGATGGGGGCGGTGGGGGAAGGGGGTGGGTGCCAATAGTAGAGCGGGCTGAGAGTGGGGCAAGCCAGCACTGTTGAGCCAGGTCACTTGATGTCAGTCTTTAGGATGGGGTAGGGGCTGACAGTAGCAGAAGTGACATGAAAGTGTTCCACAACTTTAGGAAATTTGAAAAGTTCTGGTCTAGGTAGAGTTTCAGTCCCCTGGTGCAACCGAAGCAGCAGCCAATCCTAGGGAGAGTAGTTCAGTCACTGAGGGCAAGAGGTCCTAAATGAGAAAGAAAAAAGCACATGCAGGAAGAGATACCTGGTCAGGAAAAGACAGGGAGCCATTTCCTTCTGTAGAAACTGGGATCTTTCATTGTGCCTTCATGCATTGCACTAAAGGCTGCAAAAACAGGCACTGTAGAGGTTCTTGTGGGTGCGCTGAGGTACACTGTGTTCCTGTGCAGCAGAGGCCTCACATAAGCAGTTCCACAGGCTGGAATATTTACAAAATGAAGAAACCAACCAATGAAAACTGCAGCATGGGCTGCACACAGCTCTGCTAAGAAGGATGGCAGAGTGGGCAGGCCACATCCTGCCAATTTCCTCACAGCAGCATTTGCGCTAGGAATGGCATTTTGCCAGTGCCTTTAAAGTGCAAGGACTGAGTATTTTAGCTCCCCTCCCCTGCTGCATGTGTGGTCACGCACATGCACACATACATGCATGGATACAAGCACACACACTCCATATCTCACTTCTAAAAATAATTTCCCCCTGTTGCAGGTAAGGACCCATTTATGTGAGAGGTGGTTGGTAGATGTGCAGGCATACAGATGCATCAAACAGATACTTTTAATCCAATTACTTTTAAATCTCCCTCATTTCAAGCCTTGGCATTTCTAATGTGTTTTCTCCCACTTGTTGCAGGCTTGAAAAAGCTCACACAAGTTTTGAGTCCTTCACGACTTTGCCGCAGCCTCTATCACACATCTGCTCTCCTAAAAGAAAAAAATAATTCATATTTAATAATATTATTTTCCTCTTTTACACTGTATAATTGTAAGAAAGAGCTTGTTACCTGTGAACGCATGGTTTGACAGTCACTGCTGTAGAGTTCCAAGAGTTTTTTGAAACAAAAAAAAACAAAACCCCAAGCTATAAAAGCAAAAAGAGAACATGTATTTTTATTGCAAACATTGTAAAAGGATCTTACACTGGGTTGGTTACAATTTTTGTGCTTGACTTTTAAATGCTTGTCATTAAAATTGTCCTTTTTTTTCTGTCAGTGGCAGGTTCCATGCACGTTTTTAAATCTGGGTCAAATTTAAAGTGTATTTTTAATTTTATAGGCATTTTACTCATCCTGGCAGTGGGCCAGGGTGAGTTAATGCATTCTGAATGTGTTGACTACAGATCTATATATATTTATAGTATTATTTTTATTCTCAGTTGTACTGTATGATACCAGCCAAGACAATCAGCAACCTACTTAATTGTAAGTTTTTACCTTATGGCTGTGTTTACAGCTGGCTGTGCAAAGCTTTAGCACTGATCAGAGATGTGCAGGGAAAAGCGGTATGTGTAGCAAGTTGAAGATTTGCCTACAATAACTTGTGATTGCTGAGAGCACTCTTTGTGAGTGTTTACTGGGTGCAAAATTACATGGTATTGTTCCATGAGGAGGACTGGCTGTGTCCAGTAACTGCTTGAAATCTTTATGGGCAATGTAAACTGCTGTATAGGGAAAAAAATCCCCCAATTAAGAAATGCACATAAGTTCATGCTTAGATCAAACTGAAGTCAATTGGACTTAAACACATGCCTATGATTATGCTTTGCTTGACTGGGACCATAAAAGTTTATGCTTTTCCAGCCACTTGCTATGTAATGTACTGGTATTTCAGTACTAAAGTTAAGACAAGAAGGGAGGATTTGCCAGTCTTTGCTTAACCAAATTCTTTACTAAGTCATTTTTGAAGCAATATTTATAATGTTTACTGAGTTATATACCAGCAAAAAGAATGTCCAGGAATTTTTTTCTCTATTCCTTCTTATTCTGTGGAGGAACAATATAAAAATCAGTCTTCAGTTTCACGCAAAAGGATTGACAACTTATTATATCTACAGATGACAATCAGCCATGTCCCTGCCCCAAAAAGGAAGCTAGGCTGCAGGTTGCATTGATTTGTTCAAGAAGGAGCTTGACTGTTGATTAATATGGTGAACATCTATTCATGTTTCCCTGCAGTCTTGGTCACACTTGTGCTGAAGATGCAGTGACAACAATGTTTTTTAACATGACAACACAATATTTTGCTTGTGGAAATAAAAATATTGAGAATTCTTATTTTCTAGTATCACAACGGTGGTAGAAGGGAGAAGATGGAAACTTTCTATTCTACTTTTCAATGAAAGGGACAAAGATGGCTTGAAAACAAATTAAGTCTAAGACACGGAAATAAATCTAAAATAAATGTTGCCATTCTAAATGATAGACTAGGTCTTAAAAAAAATGATTTTAATTTTGTTCTGTGGTAATAGATGAAAGAAAATCCTACATTGTCTGTTCTGCTTTTCTAAATATGTTTAAAGATACTTTTCTATTGTAATTTTTAAAAAAATACAGTGATTATTCTAAGTAATAGCGTGCTGATTTCTTGACAGTGTTAGACTCATCTCCACACTGTGGGACTGAAAGTGCAAATTTCATGCACAGTCTTGCCCTGTGTTCATCATCTTTGCAAATAGTAGTCAGAGGATTCACCTGCTTCTTGGTGACTAGATTCGGAAGACATTCAGCCCAATTTGGTGGCCATATCTCCGAATTCTAATCGAACCAGGGAACTAATTTAAATGTCTTAATCAATTCAAAGCTCTCCGAATCTTTTCGGACAGCTTTGATGATTTGGGCAATCCCTGTTGGCTGCAGCAGGAAGCTACAGCCAAGTCTGAGCGAGTAAGTACTGGGGTGGGGGGGAGACCATGGGGGGACCCCTGCCAGCCCCCGCAACCCCCGCCCACTCCCCCAGCCCTGCCATGGCTGCCCTACCTGCCCCAGCTCAGGACTTTAAAGAAAAGCCCCAGTGCCCCGCCACTCTCCCAGCCCCGCCAACAGATTGAGCGTCCGGGCAAGCTCCGGCCCTTTAGAAAAAAAAAAGAGATAAGAGCCTGGGAAGTCACCATTACTGCAGTGACTTCAGGGCTTCGTGGGGCTCGTGCAGACCCGCCACGTGGTGCGGGGCAGTGGGGATTGCTCCTGGCTGGCATGAGTGGTGAGTCCAGGGCTTTTTCGGGTTTTTTTTCTTGAAGGGCCCAAGCTGGCCTGTGTGGGGCACCCGTGGAGCGGCTGAGGGAATGAGTGGGAGGGTCAGGAGGCTCATGCAGAGCCTCCAACACAGCGTGGGGCCATGGGGTGCAGTGGGGATCGCCCCCTGCTCAGCAGAACCCAGTGAGCAGCGCTTTGTTTTTTACAAGTGCTGGGAGCTGGGGAAGCAATTGCCAGACTGGGAGAGGGGCTGGGATCGGGGGCGGGCTACTACCAAATCTTCCAATCAGATTAGGCCAAATCGAATCGGGACTGTGATTCGAATCACCGAATCGAGTCACTATCCCCTAAATTGTCTGAATCCAAATCCGAAGCAAATACTAGCCACTTAGCACAGGCCTACTGTGTACCTATGCGTTACTCTAATTTTCATGCTGGGTAATATGGCCATGTTGCCCCCTTTTCAGATGATTATTAATTTACTTTCAGACTAAGGGACTTCATGTTTCAAACCAGAAAGTCTCCGTTCCCTTGACCGTCTTTGTGGAACTTCCTTTGACTTCCCATTCCTCTCTTGTCAACTCTGGGACCTCAGGCCCAGATTGGTGACAACCACGCACTCCCTGCCATGTGGTACCCATCCATTGTCCGCAATGATGTCCTGAGCCTGGTCAATTTTTAACTAAAGGTTTATTTCTTAATGGGAGGGAATCGGGATTTTTTAAGGGATACTGAGGGCTCAGGCTTGGAGGAGGTGATCTTCTGACTGCTTCCCCTGCAAGACAAAGGAAGAAGAGGAGGCATGTTAGGAACAGGCTAAAGCCCACCCCTGTCCCAGGGCACAAGCAGCTCCAGCTCGTGGTCCATGTTGTGGCCATGCTGGTTGTTGACTGAGGTCGTCCAGGCTGAGCAGGAGCTACCTGACCACAGCCATCCCTTCCTGCCAGTGTGGGGACACTGCCACGTCCCACAGCTGCTCTGGGCCGTTCAGACAGTGCGGGAAGGCTGTGCTGTCCCTGCACAGAGCACAGTGCCCCTGCCCTGCCCAGCGGGGGCTTCTCCCCACCCCTCTGACAGGCCCTGGATGCTCATCCCCTTGGGCTGCAGGCCTGTCTCTGCCGCAACCAGGCTGCAAAGCCCCATTCTCAGCCCAGGGCCTCCCTGGGGTCTCTGCAAAGTCATATACCTCCGGGGGGGGGGGGGGGGGGGGGGTTGGATGGTGCCTTGAGGAGAAGATCCCCTCTGGAGTGTGAGGAGTCCTCATGTGGGGGTGGGGAGTGGGGGAGTCCAGGAGGCTGTAGGAATTGGGAGAGCAGGGAGCAAAGCCACCAGAGGCGCTAGAGAGAGTGAGATCCAAAACTACTCAGGTCCCTGCCCGCAGAGGCAGCTGTGCTGAGCCCTTCCCTTCTCCAGGGAATTTGTGTCACCCTCCTCCCCATGGCCACACTGACCTGACTCGCAGCTGCCCTTCATCCCGGTGACATTTCTTCTCGCACTGCTTTTTTTTATTTATAATAAGCTCTGTTTGCTGCAGTATGATACTTTGCTGCCTCTGCTGTCTGTCCAGCCGTAACAGCTGTGGGACAGAGGAGGGAAGAAAGAGGGCATCAGGGCATGGAGCAGCGAGAGACCACGGGCAACAAGGCCCCATAGATGCATTGGCTGTACCTTGTTGCCCCTGATGCAGGGACATGTGAGTCCAGTCCTGCAGTGCACTCATGTGCACGTGCCAGGCACCACCACAGGCTCTCACCCACTAACTGCCACCACAGCGTACATATGCACACACTTTTCACCAGTGCGCGTACACACTCATCCCCAAGACGCATGTAGGGGCCACACTCCCACCCACATACTCAAGCATGTACAGACTCCCCCAGATAAACACATGGCCTTAAACACATGTGCACACACACACACCAGCCCACTAGGCCAACAGCCCCAAAACCCAGTCCTCACCAGGCCCATAGCCCACATCAGCCCAGAAGACACAGGGGATACTCACGGCCCTACCTGTCTCCTCACTTCCTGCATCTGCCCCAGCACTGCAGGATTCAGCTTGAGCAGAGGCAGCAGCCGTTCCTCCCTCTTCAGCTTTTTTTCAAGCTTTTTCCCTGCCCTCAGGGCCACTTGGGTGCTCTGGCGGAGCTTCTGGTAGTGCCCCAGGTCACTGATGGTCTGCCAGGGAACATGGGACAGTGCCCTGAGCACAGGGCCACACTTGGACGATCCCAAGGCCCTGGCAATCCCCTGCCACCCTCCATATCACCTGCAGCAGCCTTCTGCCAGCTCAGGGCCCTGGCAGGCAGCTCAGGCTCTGCCCTGTGGGGACCCCAGTGACTCCTCTGCCCTTGGGTGCAAGGATTTCAGGCCGTGCAGCCAGGCCAGGGCACAGGGGAGGGCTGGACGACAACTATAACCTGCCCGCATACAGAGCTGTTGTCAGCAGATCCAGCTGTGCAGATGCCTCACAGCCACTCACTCGGTTCTTGTCCCAGGGCTCCTGGCACCGGAGCATCTCCTCCTCCGCGGGGTCCCAAAACATGCGAGCTCTCATCCTGCCCTTGGAGGTGTCAGGCAGTGGCTGGGGACTCTCGCTCACTTGCTTTTCTTCAAGCGGGGGCAGCTGAAGAAAGACAGCAGATACTTAGCAGAAACCAACCTGAGGCCCAGCCTCTCCCCCAGCCCAGAAACAACTCCCCAGCCGCATGTGGGGAAGCTGCAGGGGCTCGTTGAGCTCAGCGCTGCCCCAGGACCCAGCACTCAAGTCCCCATGTCCTGCTTCACCGAGCAGCAGACAAGAACAAGCAGCATCACTGCTCCCCGCGGGAGAGCTCTGCCCCTTCAGTGCCCAGGCGCTAGGACAGCCCGGGGAGGAGGTTGTGGGGGAACAAGATTTGGCAACCAGGAGGAGCAGATGTGAAAAAACACCAAGCAGGTCGCTTACCTGCACAGTCTGCGAGCTGCTCCTCTCCTCCATGCCCCTGTGGCCAGGATGCTTAGGAACTAAAGGGGTGATTATCATGATGGGTAACTAAAGCTAATAAATAACAGTCCTAACTACCTACCTACTAATTAGACTAATTTTTTGAAAGACTACTACGACTAATTCCTAATATTACTGGCTACCAACACTAATTACTAAGAATACAAATAATGGAACAAAAGGAACAAAAGACAACTACAAAGAAATGCGACAACCCTCTAACTTCACCACTGTCATCTGTGTCAAGCACAGAGTGAGCAGGAAAAATCCTTTGCTCTGCTTTTATCTCTGCCCCAGCACCATCGTCACGGCGATGTGATGGCAAAGAGGACACGCATCACAAAGCCAGCGCAGCCAGGCCTTGTTGAAGCGTAGTTGGGCAGGGGCACTGGGCCAGGTCCTCCACCCAATGCACTACCAGACATTGCCATGGTGGTTAGGTGTCTCAGGGGGATCCTATTCCATCCTGAACCCCTAGCAATGCAGAGGGGCAGTTCCTCCTCCTCTCCGATGCTTCATTATCCCTTATTTGGAGGGCAAGGATAGGCTACATCGATGTGTTAATGGCTGCAGCTTGGACTAGGATTAAAATTAGATGCCCAAGTGCCAGATCCTGCTATGAACCAGGCCCTGCTTTGAGCATCCAACCTGAGCAGCGATCCACCCACGGGACAGGAGCTGGCCTTGAAGGGGGAACAGTGGAGTTGTTCTTCCCTTTTTGTGTCTTAAGTGGCAGTCTGTCTCCTGAAAGGCCCCTCGGGGTGGCACAGCCGGGAATGGTCTAAAGCAGCAGGAGATGCCCACTGTGAGGACAGGATTGCAGGGTGTGAGCATCATGAGTTATCATCATTTTTAGTAATTAGCAGCCCCTAGTTTTAGGAAAATGCTTCATTCATAAATATGGTCCTCCAAGGAATATGGAGGGAAGGTGACGTTCACAGACAGTGCAAGTACATCACTTCCTGGGCGCTCATTTTCACTGCTGATGCTTTAGGCTGCCAAGTCTTGCAAACTGGTTCTCTTTCTCCCCCTGCTGGAGTGTTTTGCTAACAAGGAACAATGTCACCACTGAGACCCCTTTACTGCTCGCCACCCCGCCCAGACCCCGCTTACCACAGCTGTGATCCCGCTGTCGCCGCTGGCAGCACAGCCGTGTCCCCCCAGCTGCCGGGGGCACGTAGCATTCACGGGATAGAACTGAGCATACTGTGTTATACTGGGGTTTGCCTTGGTGGGGGACACGGTTGTGGCTGCAGGAGAAGGTGTGCAATCCCCTGCGGCTGGAAGCCCTGGACAGGAGGGAGCTCAGTGCTGGTGCCTGCTAGGGACCAGGGAGAAGAGCAGCCCAGAGCTGGTGGGAGCCTGCCCAGCTGCCCCCAAGTTCTCGGCTGTATATGTGGGGCCGGGGAAGCCTGCAGGGCCAGGACACTGACATTGCAGTGAGAGAAGAGTTTGGGGCGCTTCGGCTCCAGTGCAGTCAAGTTTAATTTGGGGGATGATACAACCTTGTCCCCCATCCTGGGAGGCAAAAGCAGAAACAACCTGCAGCCAATGTGGCAAAGGTGGAGTCCCCTGCGCCACAGCACTGCCTAGAGCAGCCTGCAAGGGCGTGTGGACATGGGGAGGGGAAAGAGAAGGCAGGGCCAGGCATGCCAGGTGTGCCCACTGGGGCCCTGTGTGACACTTCCCCTCTCTGGGGGCTGATCCTGGGGGCTGGCACTGTGAGGTGCGAGCAGAGCTGACAGATTGGGCTGGCACAGCAGGGCAGCTGCCCTGACAAGAGATCCTGGCCAGGAAAGTCCAAGCCCCTTCATCTCAGAGTAGATCTTTATTGCGACAGCTGCAGTAAATACATCTTCTCTTTTCCTCCTTCATTAGTCAACAGCCAGAAGTGCAATGGTTTCAGTAGGCCTGTGCGATGCTTCGGAAGGTGATTCAATTTGGAGGAGATTCAGCCCCATTTGGTGGCCAAATCTTTGAATCTGATTCAAATCAGGGGATCGATTTAAAGGTCTGAATCCATTCAAAGCTCTCCGAATCTTCAGAAAAGATGAGCTGCAGCCACTCCGAGCTGGTAACTACTCGGGGTAGGGGAGGGGAGCATGGGGGGACCCCTGCCAGCCCCCTGACACCCCTGCTACCCCAGCCCCCCCATGGGTGCCCTGCGCAGGCAAGGTCTGGCCCTTTAAGAAAAAAAAATGGAGAAAAGCCCTGGGACTCACCGCTCCTGCAGCAGGCTTGGGGCATCAGGGGGTCACGGGGGGCTCATGCAGAGCCCTTCACATGGCTCAGGGCAGCGGGGAACTGCGGGGATTTCTCTCGCTAGCAGAGGTGGTGAGTCCATGGTTTTGGGCGGTGGGGGGGTCCTTAAAAGGCTAGAGCTAGCCTGTGCATGGCACCCATGTGGGGGCTTGGGGATCGAGGTGGGGGGGGGCTCAGGGGGCTCGTCCAGAGCCCCCACACAGGATGGGGCAGTGGGGGGCAGTGGGGATTGCCCCCTGCCCGTCAGCACCCTGTGAGCAGGGCTTGTTTTTTTCACAAGTGCCAGGAGCTGGGGCAGCCGTTGCTGAGCTGGGAGCAGGGTAGGAGATGGGCCTGGCCTGGTGATTCAGAGATTTGGCTTCTGACGAATCTCCGAATCAGATTCGGCCGAATTAAATCGGGACTGTGATTCAAATCACTGAATCGAGTCACTATCCCCCAAATCGACCGAATCCAAGTCCAAAGCAAATACAAGCCGCTTCATACCAGCCTACTGTGTACCTATGCGTTACTCTAATTTTCATGCTGGGTAATATGGCCATGTTGCCCCCTTTTCAGATGATTATTAATTTACTTTCAGACTAAGGGACTTCATGTTTCAAACCAGAAAGTCTCCACTCCCTTGACTGTCTTTGTGGCATTTCCTTTCACTTCCCATTCCCCTCTTGTCAACCCTGGGACCTCAGGCCCAGTTTGGTGACAACCACGCACTCCCTGCCCTGTGGTACCCATCCATTGTCCGCAATGATGTCCTGAGCCTGGTCAATTTTTAACTAAAGGTATATTTCTTAATGGGAGGGAATCAGGATTTTTTAAGGGATACTGAGGGCTCAGGCTTGGAGGAGGTGATCTTCTGACTGCTTCCCCTGCAAGACAAAGGAAGAAGAGGAGGCATGTTAGGAACAGGCTAAAGCCCACCCCTGTCCCAGGGCACAGCAGCTCCAGCTCGTGGTCCATGTTGTGGCCATGCTGGTTGTTGACTAAGGTTGTCCAGGCTGAGCAGGAGCTACCTGACAGCAGCCGTCCCTTCCTGCCAGTGTGGGGACACTGCCACGTCCCGCAGCTGCTCTGGGCCGTTCAGACAGTGCGGGAAGGCTGTGCTGTCCCTGCACAGAGCACAGTGCCCCCTGCCCCGCCCAGCCCTGCCCTGCCCTGCCCTGCCCTGCCATGCCCAGTAGGGGCTTCTTCCCACCCCCCTGACAAGCCCTGGATGCTTATCCCCCTGGGCTGCAGGGCTGTCAGGTGCTTTGCGAGCTGGGTGCAAAGCCCCATTCGCAGCCCAGGGCCTCCCTGGGGTCTCTGCAAAGAGGCATATATCTTGGGGAGGACTGTGCCTTGAGAAGAAGATCCCCACTGAGGTGAAGGGAGTCTCCCTGTGGGGGTGGGAAATGGGGGAGTCCAGGGAGCTGTAGGAATAGGGAGCGCAGAGAAAGAAGCCAGCAGAGGCGCTAGAGAGGGCGAGATCCAAAACCACTCAGGTCCCTGCCCGCAGAGGCAGCAGTGCTGAGCCCTTCCCTTCTCTGGGGAATATGTGTCACCCTCCTCCACATGGCCACACCAACCTGACTCGCAGCTGCCCCTCGTCCCGGTGACATTTCTTCTCACACTGCTCTTTTTTATTAATGATCAGCTCTGTTTGCTGCAGTATGATATTTTTCTGCCGCTGCTGTCTGTCCAGCCGGAAGAGCTGTGGGACGGAGGAGGGAACAAGTGGGGCATCAAGGCACAGAGCAGTTAGAGACCACGTGCAACAAGGCCCCACAGATGCACTGGCTGTGCCTTGTTGCCCCGGCTGTGCCTTGTTGCCCCAATGCAGGGACACGTGGAGTCCGGTCCTGCAGTGCACTCGTGTGCCAAAACCCAGCCCTCTCCAGGCCCACAGCCCTCATCAGCCCAAAAGACACAGGGGTTACTCACGGCCCTACCTGTCTCCTCACTTTCTGCATCTGCCCCAGCACTGCAGGATTCGGCTCAAGAAGAGGCAGCAGCCGTTCCTCCCTCTTCAGCTTTTTTTCAAGCCTTTTCCCTGCCCTCAGGGCCACTTGGGTGCTCTGGCAGAGCCTCTGGTAGTGGCCCAGGTCACTGATGGTCTGCCAGGGAACATGGGACAGTGCCCTGAGCACAGGGCCACCACTGGCGAAGGACTGCCTCTCCCACTCGGAGGATCCCAAGGCCCTGGCAACCCCCTGCCACCCTGCGCTTCATCTGCAGCAGCCATCTATCTGCCAGCTCAAGGCCCTGGCAGGCAGCTCAGGCTCTGCCTTGTGGGAACCCCAGGGACTCCTCTGCCCTTGAGTGCAAGGATTTCAGGCTGTGGAGCCAGGCCAGGGCACGGGGGAGGGCTGGACGGCTGGGCGACAACTATAACCTGCCCGTATACAGAGCTGTTGTCAGCAGATCCAGCTGTGCAGATGCCTCACAGCCACTCACTCGGTTCTTGTCCCAGGGCTCCTGGCACCGGAGAATCTCCTCCTTTGCGGGGTCCCAAAACATGCGGGCTCTCATTCTGCCCTTGGAGGTGTCAGGCTGTGGCTGGGCATTCTCGCTTGCTTGCTTTTCTTCAAGCGGGGGCAGCTGAAGAAAGACAGCAGATACTTAGCAGAAACCAACCTGGGGCCCAGCCTCTCCCCAGCCTAGAAACAACTCCCCAGCCACATGTGGGGAAGCTGCAGGGGCTCGTCGAGCTCAGCGCTGCCCCTGGACCCAGCACTCAAGTCCCCATGATGTCCTGCTTCACCGAGCAGCAGGCAAGAACAAGCATCACTGCTCCCCGCGGGAGAGCTCTGCTCGTTCAGTGCCCAGGTGCTAGGACGGCCCAGGGAGGAGGCTGTGGGGGAACTGGAGACCTTGTCCTGCGTTAGGAAAACACTCCAACAATGGAGAGAAAGAGAGATCCAGATTGCAAGATTTGGCAACCAGGAGGAGCAGATGTGAGAAAACACCCAGCAAGTTGCTTACCTGCACAGTCTGCGAACTGCTCCTCTCCTGCATGGCCCTGTGGCCAGGACGCTTAGGTACTAAGGGGGTGATTATCATGATGTAACTAAAGTTAATAAATAACAGTGTTAACTACCTACCTACTAACTAAACTAATTTTAAAGACTACTATGACTAATTGCTTACTGCTAATACTACTCTACCAATACTAATTATGAAGAATACAGATAATGAACAAAAGGAACAAAAGACAACTACAAAGCAATGCGACAACCAACTAACTCTACTATCATCTGTGTCAAGCACAGAGTGAGCAGGATAATCCTTTGCTCTGCTTTTATCTCTGCCCCAGCACCATCGTCACAGCAATGTGATGGCAAGGCGGACACGCATCACAAAGCCGGAGCAGCCAGGCCTTGTTGAAGCGTAGTTGGGCAGGGACACTGGGCCAGGTCCTCCACCCAATGCACTACCAGACATTGCCATGGGGGTTAGGTGTCTCAGGGGGATCCTATTCCATCCTGAACCCCTAGCAATGCAGAGGGGCAGTTCCTCCTCCTCTCCGATGCTTCATTATCCCTTATTTGGAGGGCAAGGATAGGCAACATTGATGTGTTAATGGCTGCAGCTTGAACTAGGATTAAAATTAGACGCCCAAGTGCCAGATCCTGCTATGAACCTGGTCCTGCTCTGAGCATCCAACCTGAGCAGCGACCCACCCAGGGGACAGGGGCTGGCCTGGAAGGGGGAACGGTGGAGTTGTCCTTCCCTTTGTGTGTCGAAGTGGCAGTCTGCCTCCGCCACATAGCTCCTGAAAGGCCCCTCGGGGTGGCACAGCTGGGAATGGTCTAAAGCAGCAGGAAATGCCCACTGTGAGGACAGGATTGCAGGGTGTGAGCATCATGAGTTATCATCATTTTTAGTAATTAATAGCCCCTAGTTTTAGGAATATGCTTCATTCATAAATATGGTAAACCAAGGAATATGGAGGGAAGGTGACGTTCACAGACAGTGCGAGTACATCGCTTCTTGGGCACTCATTTTCACTGCTGATGCTTTAGGCTGCGAAGTCTTGCAAACTGGTTCTCTTGATCCCCCTTGTTGGAGTGTTTTGCTAACAAGGAACAATGTCACCACTGAGACCCCTTCGATGCTCGCCACCCTGCCCCACCTCCTTCTCACCGCCACCATGCTCCTGCTGCCACCTCTGCTAGCACAGCTGTGCCCCCGCAGCCGCCGGGGACACGCAGCATTCATGGAATAGAGCTGAACATACTGTGTTATATTGGGGCTTGCCTTGCTGGGGGACACAGTTGTGGCTGCAGGAAAAGGTGTGCAATCCTGTGCAGCTGGAAAACCCATGGTTTTCTCCATTTGTCCATGGGAAATGGAATACCCAGATCCCTGGTGATTAGCCACCATTTTTACCAATCACCAGCACAATAGTTTTTTGCGTATGTTTGTAAATGCCAACACCTAAACTCACAAAGCAAGAAACCACTACAAATCTCTGGAGATTGCACAAATCACATCAGTATTACTATGCATCTCTTCATAAAAGGTTCACAGGTCTTAGGTCATTGGACATACATGAGAACTGGTCCTAGCCGTCTGTTCTGCAAACTCCACTCTCTCTTCTTCTCTCACCCAGCACACTTTTTGGTTATGGAGGGGACAAAGAAAAAGCAACATTTGGAAGACATCCCAGATACTTCTCAAGGCCAGGGACCAAACTGGTCTTATGCAGAAGTTGAGGCACTGATTGCTATTTGGGGTGAAAGGAAGATGCTCACACAATTCAAAAACCAAAGAAATAAGCCAGTGTACATGACTATTGCAGACCTATTGAAGGAACATGGCTACAATCGGGACTGGGAACAATGTAGGGGTAAGATAAAGTCCTTAAAGTGTGCCTTCCATTGTGTTAAGGACAATAATTCTTGTTCTGGTGCCTCATGCAGAATGATTCCATTTTATGACAAGCTGGCTACCATCCTTAAAAGAGATGCTGCTTTTTCATATCCAAAATACCATAATAATGTGCAGCCAAAAAAACCCAGGTATCTGGGCATGTCGCACGTTTTAAACATACTCCAACCCTTTTTTTTTCTTTAAGAATTATTATGAATGTTAACCTGTACAACACCTTCAAACAAGACTACCTCGTTGTGCATAACTTTTTTTTTGAGTTGATCACCCCAATTTCTCATGCGACTGTTTGGTGCCATCTAGCAGTTCAGCATCTGTGGCAACACTGTGAGTTGTGAGAGGCAGCAGACTGCCCACAAAGCACAGGTTATTATTAAAGCTATTCAGGTTGATTAAATACTTCCTCTTTTTAATACTGATCCAAGTCTTGGTGGTGGATGAGGACAAGGCTTTTACTAGCGTTGTGTAAGAATCCATATCTGTTTCTGTCTGCCTTACTGCAGTCTCAGAAAAACATGTGGTCTGCTTTGGAAAACAGATAGGCCAGAGGCTTACAGCCTATACCCCACCCCTCTACTCACTCCAGTTGGTTTGGTGCTATTCTTGGGAAGGTCTGAGACATCTGAAACCCCCACCAAATGGTTGAGGGCAGTGGGATGGGTTGTTAGAGAGGTCACTACCTCCCACTACCTGACAGGTAGTGCTTGTACCATATGGTCTAGGGCAGACCTTGAAGCATGAGTGGAAGGCTTTGGGGCCTGATGAGTGACCTTTCTGATGGCACAGGCTGTGTGATGGGTAGTGTCATGCACAATGTGTTGGGGACAGGGTATTCTCAGATCAACAGAGCAGTCAAAATGGCTGCTTGGGGCCTGATAGGTCATACCTGTGTCATGTGGTCTAGCCTAGGACATACAGCATGAGGGGCAGGATTTGAGGCCTAAAGGGCTGCCCTTCTGATGTCACAGACTATGTGATGGGTGGTGTCATGCACCATGTGATGGGACAAGGAATTCTGGAACCAATGTGGTGGTCAAAATGGCTGCCAAAATGGCATCTGAGGGGTTGGGGTTTCTGATGTCATGCACTATATGACCGGGGGACAAGGGTGGAATTCCTGATGTCACACATTATGTGACAAGGGCAAGGTACTGAAAGATGGCAGTCAGGGGTGGGGTTTCTGATGTCACACACCATGTAAGGGGAACAGGGTTGGGACTTCTGATGTCACCCACCATACAAAGGAATGGGGGAGATTCTGGTTCCGAGATGCCATCCGCATCCCAGATGGTGGCAGTGTGCAGGACACGTGTCAAAGATGACATGGGCTGTGCCCTATATGTTATGTATCCCAACCTTTTCCATCCCAAGGCATACTTATATTAATAAAAATTTTCCACAGCACACCTGTTAAAGCATTCCCCATCCTCATACCTAGTGTAGCTCCTTGTAGCTCATTGCCATGGCAAAATTCCACGGTGCACATGTTCATTTCTGATGGCACACTTTTGTGCCCCAGCACACTGCTTGGGAAACACTGCTATATTCTACTAGTATATACTGAGGTTGTTTGAATAAAGCTTAACAATTCACAAAAAAGCCAATATAAAAAGATTGCAAATATGGTCAAGTGAATATCATCATCATTACTATTATTTTTATATTTGACCAGTTTCTTTTGCTCTGTTATACAGGTCCTGATCAATAGAAGTCCTTCCACTGGCTTTAATAGGCTTTAGATGAAACTGAGAGCATCATAAGTGAACCAGATTCAGTTACATTTGCTCATGCTAAGCAGGACCTTAGCCACACAGTTGGCTGTAGTTCCCCTTAGAAGTATGGAATAAGAAAAAAGGACATTAAGACATCCCATAAAAATCTTTATCCAAAGACCTTTTATTTACTTACACCAAAGCTGAAGTTTTGCAATACACATCCCTTAGAGACTGACAACATAGAAGTGCTCTACAGAATGAAGTTCTATTCTCCAATACCGAAACACTACAGAATCATGGAATTTAGATATGGAAGAGACCTTTTTGCTTATTTGTGCAGAATCACCCTACTACAAAGTTTTTCTCCCTATTCAAGCCTTGTGTTATTTTTGTACTGAGGTCTGGAAGCTGCATAAGGATAGTTGTCAATTATGACCCAAATGAAGAATAGAACTAACAGTAAGCTCTACTGTTTGCATTTAATCATAAAGTTGGCTCAGGCCTTGGGGATAAAGTACAGCTATCTGTCTTTTAAAGTAATCTCAAAATAAGGGATGCCTGAAATAGAGCATTCTGTCACTTGTATGGGATTTCCGAGGCTTGTCTAATGTCAAGGACAGATATTTGGCTGTGGTGGCTGTCATGACCCAAAGGTCTGATTTTTTTGTGTGTGCGCTTCGGCACTAAGAATTATCCCCGTGGGTATACAACTTCGTTGCACAGAGGAGTTCTGCTGCGCAGAGAACCCGCGTGCAGGGAAGTGTTCCCGCCACTTTGCAGCGATCTTTGCAGGGTGCATTTCCTTTGCAGCACAGAAATGCATGGTACAAAGGTTTCCCGCTCGTCGTATGCAAATTCGTGCCCCGCAATTGGCTAGTTCTAAATTATTCACATGTGGCGGCTAGCGATTGGCCTGCTAGCCGTATAAGAGGCTTGAGCAGTTTCCGCCCAAGCTGAAGAGGACTCCGCATCCATCTCGTGGGGACTCTGGGTGTGCGCGGCAGGGTAATAGAAACCCTGTGTGTCGCTCAGAGGAGTTTGGCGGCCTGATCCACCGCCCACCTCTTCCCGTCTTCGAACGGACCCTACTATAAGATGTAACGACGAGTTTAATGCGCGCTTGTCCTGGACATCCGGAGTTTGTCGTGTTCTGTCTGCGTGGAGCCTTCCAACCTCCACGTGTGTTCGTGTTTTTTGTTGTAACCGCAACTCAAGCAAGTTCTCAGCCTACACCACGACCATCTCGGTGTAAGTAAAATAACCTTAAAATCAACCGTTACGTGTCTGTGCCTAATTCTAGCTCAGCGCCTGCCCTCTCCGACCCGGCCTGCCCGGGCTGCTGGCCACAGCCCGCGTGCAGAGCGACGAAAGCGACCCGGGGTCAGAGCCGGCGCGCACAGTGGCTAGAATAATCTGCTATTTGCAGATAAGACAGGATCTTTTGATTTCAAAATAACAATGACTTTCAGCAACGTTTGCAGTGGCTCTTTAGTTCTCAGTGACAAGAGGATCATTATGACAGCAGGAAGGAGAGATCTGAGGTAAAGTTATTGACCAAGGTGTCTGGTCTGCTATCTCGGTCCTCTCATAAGAGGATGAAGGGGAAGGGGAGTGAGATCAGCAAAGCATCCAAAGAATTCTTTTGACAACCAATTATGTTTTTTTGATAAAGCTTCCATGCATGGTGGGGTCCAGGAGGCAATGGACTCATATGCTTGAGGCCTCCAGTCCTAATCCTGCTGAACCAGGTGCTTGAAACATGGGTGCAACCCTGCAAAAGTTTTTTCTAGTTCAAATGCACTCAGCATGTTGCAGGACTCATCCCATGAAAACTTAGGAAGCAGCTACACATTACTCTTCAGAGAAAGCTGTGAAATGGAAAATATGTATTTTCTTATAAGGGAAAGGATACTAACACTTCCAGCTTTTTCCTTTCTATCTGAGTTTGACAGCTAGGCTTCAACAAGAACGTCAAAAAGACTCAGACTGAAAGGGGAACCACGAGTTGAGGGAGTTCCAATTTTCCACTCATTAAAATGAACATATTATTTAATTGTCAACAAAAAGCAAGGAGGAAAGAATGCATATGTCCCCCTAGTTAATCATGTACCAGTTGTGTCCTGAATTTATAAGCATAGCAAACAAAGGACTTAGATTTAAACCAAGGTAGTTTATGGTCTTGGTCATTGAGGCAGGGTGAGGGGGTAGAGGGATGCAAATAGCTTCATTCGCACTTTTCCCCTTACCCAGTTGGGAATCAGAGCCAGTCCCCACCCCTGCCAGTACTGCCAGAACTTCGTGTGCTCTGGTGCCAAGCCAGCAGCCTGTGCTGGGCAGGCAGGGAGCCCCAAGGAGTCACACATGGCACCCAGCAGGGGAAACCCCAAGCAGGAACTTGGGAAAACTGGGAGGCTTGCCTGAGACATGAAAGCCCTGAGTTCCCAGCTCTACCTATTACAAGTGGTACATTGGCTGGGAATTTCAAACCCAGGTCAGTACAGAAGGATAAGCATTATGGAAAACACACTCCCAAGAGCTGTGCCCAGCAAATCAGTGACACTGGTGCAAAATCTCTTGACACAGATTCTCCAGGGACAGCAGAGGCAAATGGAGGAATTGTTCCATGTGTGGCCAGAGGATCAGGCAGCCCATAGTACTTTGTTTGGGTGACAGCAAACACTAAATGAGAATCTGGAAAGCCAGCCAGGGTCAGGAGCCAGGCCTATAGAAGGATTTAAGATGCCCAAAATAGATGAGGAAGACAACCTGGTGACCTACCTAGAATCGTTCAAGAAACAAGCTTCAGCTGCTGGCTGGGAACAGGAACATAGGGCTTACCAACTAGGACCTCTGTTTGACTGGCCCAGCTCAGGATGCATATAGGGCTCTGTCACAAGAGGAGGACAGGGACTATAACAATATTAAAGAGGTTAAACTGTATAGGATGGAGGTATCAACAGAGCATTACAAGCAAAAGAAGAAAAGGAGGAAAAACAGCCATGCATATTGTTGCAGACCTTGACGCAGAAGTGGCTGAAGCCCAAAATATGATCCTTGAATAGGGTAATCGATGTGATTGTGTTGGAACAATTTATTGGGGACCTAGAAGACAGTAGGCAACAATGGATTAGGAGGCATCAACCACGGTCCTCTGGTGATGCCCTAAGGATTGCCAAAGCATTCATGGAGGCTGAAAGTGCAAGTGTTAAGGAGAAGAAACCTAAGATGTTTTCACCTATCAGCCAAGGGATAAAAGAAGGAACAGATGGGACCCACAAAGTACAACTGGGTGTGTTGCAGAGACAATCAGTGTTATAGTGGGGAACTGGGACATAATGCCCAGACATGCCCCAGGCCCTGAGGAGAACAAGTACCAATGCAAGAATGACCATATCTACCAAGTGAAGAGAAAGAAGAAACAGTCAAGCCAGGACTGATAGACTGCAGTTTCAGCTCAGCTGTAGGAAGGTCCCTGCCCTCAGTGACAATCGGAGACCAGGAGTATCAGGTGGTGATCAATACTGCCTGTACTCAGATGTAGGCCTGGCCCCAAGACTTTTCTGCCCCATGATATTGGGAAGAGACTGGCCTGACCTCAAGACAGTCCTGCAAAAGGCGACAGGGGAACACAGTACTTTCAGACGGCTAAGGTGGAAGGTACAGAGGGAATGGTGGGGCACAGAGAAAAGGTGGCTCCAGAAGGCAGTGACAAAGAGGATATGGATATAGAACAGTTGGTGGGATAAAGATGGTTCTGGACAGACCAGACGGAGGAGGAAATTCTCTAGAATGTCTATGAGAATAGTGTAGTATGCTGAAACAGTGAAGTCTTAAATCCCAAGGTGGTGGCACAGCATCCATGGTTTGAGGTAAGGAAAGACCTCCTATATCAGGTTGATAAAGGGGCAGGGGAAGATGAAGAGAGTGTACAGTTTTTGGTCCCTCAAGGCTATAGGAGGAACCTAATTCAAATAGCCCACTCCTTACCCATAGGAGACCATTTACACTGAGACAAGACAGAAGCCCAACTGTTGAAGAGATACTTTTGGCCAGATATTTATAAAGAAGTAGAAAGGTTTTGGGAAGCATGTCCAATCTGTCATGGCCCTCCCTAAGTGAGTACCTTTGATATCCATGCCAGTGATAGAGAAATTGTTCAACTGGATCATGCTAGATATTGCCAGACCATTCCCAAAGTGTAGCTCCAGGTACCAGTATATACTAATTATTGATTATGCTACCCAGTTTCCAGAGGTGGTGCCCCTACACTCAGTTACTGCTCCAAGATTACAGCAGAATTAATAAAACAGATGGCCCAAGTGGGTCTACCTAAGAAATCATGACAGGCCAAGGAATTAATTTCATGCCCAGGGTTCTAAAAGGCTTCTGCAGGATCTTACAGATCAAATACCTAAGAACGGTCACCTACCACCCTCAAACTGATGATCTGGTAGAAAGGTTCAACAAGATCTTAAAGGGAATGTTGACAACTGCCACACAGGGAGACCCTAGAGAATGAGATCAGTTACTCATCCCTATCTTATTTGCCATCTGAGAGGTGCCACAGGCTTCAATGGGATTCTCCACCTTCAAATTAGTTTATGGGTACCAGCTTCGTGGCTTACATATGGTATGTGAGGGGTGGGAGGGACAAGAGGCCAAAATGGAGATACTCCCTAATTACCTATCAAGACTACAGACGGTGTGACAACTAACACAAGAAAATCTGCAAAAGGCCCAAGGATGCCAGAAAATAAGCATATGGTCAGAGAGCAGAAGAAAAAGAATTTGCTGTGGTGGAAAAAGTCCTACTTCTGTTACTGGACCAGATAGTAAACTATTAACTAGATGGCAGGGGACCTATGAAGTCTCCCAAAGAATAGGACCAGTAGATTATGAAGTTTTATGGTCTGGGGGAAAGTGGGAGAAGCAGTTATACTGCATCAAATTGCTGAAGGAGTGGAAAGAACAAGAGGGTTGGATGATGGACCCAGACCCAGATCCCTTGGAATTAGGCCCCACAACAGGCAGCAATGTCAGGATTCCAGAGGGGAACACCCCACTGATGGATGGACATCTAATGAAGAAACAAAAGAATCAGCTAGTCCAGCTAATTGTGGAATTTCAAGATGTCTTCCAGGATGAACCCGGATTGGTTTAAGGGGTCATTCATTGCATCTATATGCTACCCAGACAGGTAGTCTGAGAACACTGGAGGTGCCTCTCACAGGGGCTATATAAAGGAGTATAAAGGAGTAAAACAAGAGATTGACCACATGATAGCCAAGCAGATTATAACAGAGTCGCAAAGCCAGTGGTGTAGCCCATCAGTAATAGTACCAAAGCCCATAGTGATAGTAATAATACCAAGGCTTTTTAAGACTCTGCATATTCTTTAGAAAGGTTAATAATGGGGACAAAGTTCAATGCTTTTCCCATGCCCTGGGTGAAGGAGATGGTGTAGAGAATTTTGCAGGCCAATTACATCACCACCCTTGATATGACCAATAGTTATTGGTAGATACGTATGACCCATGAAAACCATGAAAAGATGGCATTTGGGTCACCCTAGGGCCTCTTTGAATTTCAGATAATGCTCTTTGGACTCCACGGTACCATGGTGACTTTCCAACATCTCATGGACAAGTTATTAATTCCACATCAAAACTATGCAATGGCCTATATAGATGATGTTATAATATTCTCAGATAGTTGGCAGCAACATTTAAAAGACCCTAGGTCAGTACTAGAAGATTTAAGGGCTACAGGAACCCAAAAATGCCCAACCCAAAAAATGCCAATTAGACCAGAAGGAAACTAAATATTTAGGTTTCATGGTGGGCCAAGGATGGGTCCAACCCATGGTGGATAAAGTGGAGGCCTTACAAGCTTATACTACACTGAAAACCAAAAAACAAAATAAGTCATTTGTAGGACTGGCTAATTACTATTGGAAATTCATCCTGCACTTTTTTGAGATGATAGCATCTCTCACAGACTTGATAAAAGGCCCACAGTACAGGGAGGTAAAGTGGACTGAAGGGGCGCAAGAAGCCTTTGAGTAGGGATCCCATGCTGTTTACGCCCAACTTCAATAAACCTTTCATTCTGAAGAGTGATGCTTCGGGAGTCATCCTGGGGGCAGTGTTGATGTAAAGGATAAATCATAGTATCATAGTAGCTAGGGTTGGAAGGGACCTCAACAGATCATCAAGTCCGACCCCCTGCCTTGGGCAGGAACGGGTGCTGGGGTCATATGACCCCAGTCAAGTGTCTATCCAGCCTCCTCATAAAGACCCCCAAGGTAGGAGCGAGCACCACCTCCCTTGGAAGTTGGTTCCAGGTCTTAGCCACCCTAACGGTAAAGTAATGCCTACTGATATCTAGCCTGAACCTGCTCTCTATCAACTTGTGACAGTTATTCCTAGTTACCCCATGTGGTGCCCAGGGGAACAGGGCATCTCCTATTCCCTGCATTCCCCCCAAATAATGAAATAATAAATAATGTCCATAGCATATGCCCCCCTACTGACTGTCAATGCGAGGAAGAGATCAGTAAGGCTAACCGCAACTTGTCGTGCATCTACAGATGCATCACAAGCAGGTCCAGGGAAGTGAACCTTCCCCTCTATGCAGCATTGGTCAGGCCACAGTTGGAGTAGTGTGTCTAGTTCTGGGCGCCGCACTTCAAGAGGGATGTGGCTACCATTGAGAGGGTTCAGAGGAAGGCCACTCTCCTGGTCAAGGGGTAGCAGGGCAGGCCCTATGAAGAGAGCCTAAGGGCCTGAACCTATTCAGCCTCCACAAGAGAAGGCTGAGAGGGGATCTGGTGGCCATTTACAAACTCACCAGGGGGGACCAGAAGGAATAGGGGGAGGCTCTGTTCCCTCGGGCACCACCCGGGGTTACTAGGAATAATAGCCACAAATTGTTAGAGAGAATGTTCAGGCTGGACATCAGGAGACTTTACTTTACAGTTAGGGCTGCCAGGCTCTGGAATGGGCTCCCAAGTGAGGTGGTACTCTCTCCTACCTTGGGGGTCTTCAAGAGGTGGATGGACAGATATTTGGCTGGGGTGATATGATCCCGGCACCTGTTCTTGCCCGGGACAGAGGGTCGGCCCTGATGATCTGTTTAGGTCCTTTCTGACTCTAAGTACTATGATACTATGAAGCTGGAAGCTCCTGGACCACAAAACTCAGTATGCAGCTGTAATGAAGAGCAAGAGGGTGATGGTACAAACCGAACACCGACAAGAACCAATTAAGGAAAAAGGGAGCCATGCTTCAGGAGCAGCTGTTCCATGAAGCTAGGGTGGACCCGGAGAGTGAGGGAGAGCAGGAGAGCCCCAGCTGAAGACAGGGAAGGAGGTGTGGCACGCCAGAATGAGAGAGGAGCTGATTGGGAATGATGGGGCAGATGGGAATGGAATGATGACTGGCTGGAGAAGTTGGAGAGCTGCGGTGGAACGGAAGATGCAGATGTAGGCTTCATCATCAGGAGTGCGATCCAGGAGCTGGAGCAACTTTGAGAGCCAGAACAGTTCACTGAGCCAGACAGTGAAAAGTAAAACTTTTCTTATATTTCTTTTCAAGAAGTGAGTCGGGCTAGTGCAGCATTATAAAGAAGAAACCAAAAAGAGAAATGATAAACCCAACATTGTTTAGAGACTTAAAAGGTGTGGAATCAGAAAAAAAATAAATGTCTTAAACTTTGATCATTTGAGTTAAAAGATGACTTAACTTCTTGTGGAGAATTGCTGGCTCTGTACAGTAGAACAGATAAGGGAAAGTGTTTGTTCTTTGTAACTCCTCTGCAACTGCTTCGCTCACCACGGCCTTGAATATAGCAAAAAGTATGTACAACTCTGATTTCCAGGTGCAGGCAGGGAATGTTATTTCTCCCTTGTCTCCTCCATAGTTCTCATCCTGATAACAGCAAAGAAGTAATGAAGTAATGTTTATAGCTGCTTTTCTAGCTAATTTCACTATATGATCACATGAGTTGTAAGCGACTGTTAAAAAGTATATAAGCCTCCTGATTTTGCTCTTGGGGGGGAACCCCTTCCAAGTGCTTGGGAGATCCATGTCACTTTGGAGTCCCCCCTACAGCTGTAGTTTCATTTGAATAAAAGCTTCTGCTGACCTGACCCAAAAGTATGTTGCATGTGTTTCCACGACAAAGGGAAGGCACCTTTTTTTATTAGACTGATACTCATAAAAAAGGAAATTAGGGTCATCGAACCCAAAGGACAGGAACTAGTTGTTTTTTTTAATCCCTGAGTTTATCATGTGATGTTTAGAGAAGTATCTAGAACTTAATACTTACCTCCACTGAATAAAAGGTTGAACGGTAACTTGAGGAACCGGATCCTGTTACTTCTTTCAGCCCAGGATACGGTGGTACCTAAGAAACAAGAGAAATAAATGTAAAAAGTTTAGATAGATACCTAATAAAAGAACCTTATTATGAAGAACACACTGTGAGTCTTCATCTTTTGTCAACCAGTTCATTTTTATGAGAAAATTCAAAACACAAGGGAATTGATCGATAACCCCTTTGTCCAGTGGTATTTAAGTCATGTCCTCCTGGTATAAATCCATTAACGTCAAGACGTGGCAGGAGAGATCCGGGGTCACCACTGAAGAAAAAAAGAAGAAATGGGGGGAAAAAATCGGGTAACTTGAGATCAATCTGAGCGATGGTATATTACATACAACAAGAGACTGGACAGAACTCCTCACAGCAGCCGTGGAGAGAGAGTGCTTAGCCATCGAGTAGGGCATGGAGTTATTCCGGTATTACCTTTTGGCCTGGGAATTCACATTAGTCACATTCCACTTGAGTGGCTACAATCAAACAAGTCAGAAAATGCACAGATTATAAGATGGGCACTGTCATTGCAACTATACTGTTTCATGACAGAATACTGACCAAGCAAGAAAAATGTCATCACAGACTTCTTTTCCCATTGACATACTGACAAAGTGACTTCAAAGGAAACCCAGGACTCTGGGCACTCCAAAGCTAAGTAGAATGGAGAATGGGATGCTCACAACTTGAGGCAGGGCGGGATATGTGGCAGGGTGAGAGAGAAAGATAAGAAAATAACTTTGCTTACACCTTTCCCCTTACCCCAGGGGCAGGCAATTATTTCTAGCAGAGGGATACCTAACAAGTTTTAGCAACCTGTGGACAGGCCGCATAGGTAGCCCCACCCCTTGACAGTTGCCCCACCAGCTGGTCACCACATTGGGACCAGAAGTCCTGCCCCTAACTCCTGACCTTTGCCACCAGAAGTCCCTCACCTTGCTGCCCCACAATACTCCTTTTGGGAGGGGGGATTGCCCTTTTAGAACCAGGAAAAAAAAAACAAATCATATACTAGCAGTCAAACACCTACTAAATTTTAATTTTATCACAAAAAATATTTGTCATGACTTGTGATTTGTGTACTGTATATAGAAGACATTGCATAATAACTCAAAAATAAAATCTCACTTCTATATTTTGTGTGAGTCTGTGTGTGTGTGTATGGTGGGGTGTAGGAGTGTGTGGGTGGGTTGTGAGAGGGTGTGGCTATGTAGGGGGGCATAGGGCATGTTGGGATGGATGTATATGTTGATGAGGGTTTTGGGGGCAGGGTGTGGGTGTGAGGGAGGGTGAGGGGTGTAGGGACCCCTCTACACATTCCCCCCATGGTGTGCAGCCCCCACTGCCTGGAAGCAGCAGCAGTGGGGGAGGTCAGGGTACTCGTGCCCGGTGCAGGTGCAGCTCCAGTCAGTGATGTGCGGGAGGGAGCGGAGTCTGCCCTATTGCCGGGGCTCTGTGCCACACACCTGCAGCTCCAGCACTCACAGTAGGGGAAGCCCTGCACTGGAGCCTACTGCCTCCCCCGCTCCCTGTTGCGCAGTTCTCTGCACTCTGCTGGGAGTGGAGGGAGTCCTGCCCCCTGCTTCCCCACGGAGTCCAATGCAGAGCTTCCCTTGTGGCAGTGCAGGAGTTGCAGGTGCACAGCACAGAGCCCCTCTAATACAACTTGCCGGGCAGGCTGCATGGGAGGGCACTCCTCACCCCTAGCACAGCACTGGCCATTTTTATCACAGGGGCTCCATGCTGTGCGCCTGCAGCTCCACACTCACAGTGGGGAAGCCCTGCACAGGACTCCCTGGGGAAGCAGGGGGTGGGGCTCCCTCTACTCCCAGAATAGTGTGGGTACCTGTGCAGCAGGGAGCAGGAGAGGCAGCACGCTCTAGTGTGGGGCTTCCCTCACTGCGAGTGCTCGAGCTGCAGGCACATGGTGCAGAGCCCCCATGATAGAGCAGGCTCCGCTCCCTCACCCTGCACAGCACTGACCAGAGCCACACCCCATTGGATGCCTGCACCAGGCACGAGCACCCTGACCTCCCTGCCTGCTGCTGCTGCCAGCAGCTGGGGCTGCATGCCATGTGCAGAGTGTGTTGGGGGTTCCTACAACCCCCATCCTCACACCCACACGCACACCCTGCCGAGCTGAGTTCCATGCTCCCGTTGCCCCTCTGGGTACAGGCTCCGCTTCTGCCCAGCTGTAACTCCACCCCTGCCACCAGCCTCGCTGCTTCCCTACCTGCTGCCCCAAGTGTGCAGGTTCCAGCTGCAGCAGGAGCCCCATCCAGCAGCTTCTGGCTGGGCAGAGCCCCTCTACCCAAGAGGGTGGGAGCAAGGCCCAATAGGGTATGTTGGGGGGTTGTACACATAGATTCATAGATGTTAGGGTCGGAAAGGACCTCAATAGATCATCGAGTCCGACCCCCTGCATAGGCAGGAAAGAGTGCTGGGTCTAGATGACCCCAGCTAGATGCCTATCTAACCTCCTCTTGAAGACCCCCAGGGTAGGGGAGAGCACCATCTCCCTTGGGAGCCCGTTCCAGACCTTGGCCACTCTAACTGTGAAGAAGTTCTTCCTACCTGCTGCATGGAGACATGAGGCACATGGGTGCCTCAGTCCCACCCTCATGGGCCGAAGGGCTGGGCAGGGTGCAATTCATTGGGAGGTGCCATGGGCTGGATGAAAGTGCCTGGCAGGACATATTTTGCCCACCCTGCCTTACCCAGTCAGGAACCAGAGCCAGTCCCCACCCCTGCCAGCACTGCCAGAATGTCATGTGCTCTGGTGCCAAGCCAGCAGCCCATGCAGTCAGGCAGGAAGCCCCAAGGAGTCATACATGGTGCCTGGCAGGAGAACCCCCAAGCAGGGACTCGGGGAGACCCAGTAGCTTGTCTGAAACATGGAAGCCCTGAGTTTCTGGCTCTACTGGGAACTCCCCTCAGTTAACAAAACTAAACTCAACTGCAGAAGACTAGGATGCTGAAAGGCCGGAGGATTCTGCGTCTGCTTGGCTGGAGTCCTTAGGAAACTGCAATAAGAAAACAACTGCGATAAGCGCTGAGAGAGCTCTGGGCTGCAAACTGAAGGGCAGACCCTGGGAAATGTTGAGGGGCAGATATCCTGCCAACATTTTTTGTTGCTCATGGAGAATAGATTTTTGGGAATTCTGAGCAGGAAGCCTGGAGCCTACTACTGAAAGTCACTCCCCAGCCAGGACTGGGCAGCCGGGTGTCCTGTGAATTCTCCTAGCCGCAGCTCAAGAGCTTAAGGGGCTATATACAGACATAGAGGTTTGTGGCAGGAGTGTAGGGGCATTGGAGCTCCCAATAGTGCCCCCATCTGGTATTGTGCCAGTCTATGGGGGTAAAGGATCACAGGACAGCATTCTGGGGTGCCTGTATGTTATACCTTATCATACAGAACCCCACGGGGACTGGACTAAGACCATGTAGAATTTTGTGGATTTGAGAAAGTTAAAATAGACTGGAGATACGTGCCAGGCAAGGCAAAGGTCCTGCTGAGAAATTTCTACCATTCTTCCAACAAGTCACAGTAGGTGAGTCATAAGCTGGGACCAAACCCTTGCCCAAAGACAATAACAGGCAAATCAGCTGGATCCCAGATATGACCTATTACAGTCATCCTGGTGGGATAAGCCCTATACCAAAGGCAGGAACTTTTACAGGGTGAGCTCAGTGGCACAACTGGCTGGATGTTCTCTGTGGATCAAGCACAGAGTAGGAAACTATCACATACACCCATCTTGCTGCATCTGTAGTCCCTAGTCCCTGTCCAAAATGAGGGAACAGATCCAGGGCAATATATACCTACACAGCACAGCTTCACATGCCCACACAAAGGCCAAGACAGTGAAGAAATAGTCCTGAAGGCAGAGATCTCTGCCAAATGTCACAACATGATTGCCTTGACCTTCATAGATAAATTTCATATGCTAATGAAGAGGTACCATGAGAAGAGAGACCTATAACAAAAAAGGTAATGGCTGATCTAATGTTAGAAAAAATTAAATGGAGGCCTAGGTGATATTTAGACCATAGTATTTTTCTAGTAGAGAAGATGAGATTGGTGTATGAAGCAGCTCTTTTTTTCTCCTTCCCTATAGCAGTAAGTAGAGAGGATTCATGAGGGAAATCTTTAGCAGTCATACTTCTTTTGTAATTGTTTTAAGCTGACAGAACTCAATTATTGCACCAGTACAATAAACCATATGTTGTGGTTCGACTAAGAAAACTGAAACCATGAGAATGCATCACTTTCTTTTTCCTTTCAGGACAGTTGTTTCATTTAATGTAAAACCAAGACAATAAAATCCCAACAGGGTATTTCCAGGGGCATGGTTTTAGTAGCAGAGCTGTATTTGTGATTGTTAACAGGCAGGGGTAGAGGTTCATGCAGTACATGGACTGAACACAAAGCAAGGGAGAAAAGAGTTCTCCTTGTTACACTTTGGCATGGAGATATCATGGGAAATGGAAGGCACTCAGCACCTTGCAGCATTGGCCCCTGGTGTGCTAATTCAGACCAGAATTACCAAAATAGACAAGCTGTCCGGGGAACACAGTGGCGTAGTGGAAGATCAGAGTTGTTTGCATCCGCTTTTAGGGCTCATTCCCATGCCCAAGCCTGCTCCTTTTTCCTGTCCTTTCCCACTACTTCTTCTTTCTGTTCCTGGTCCTGTTTTTTCACTACCCATTTGTCTTCCTTTGTGACCCGCTTTAGTTCCCCTCTTGCCTGTGTTGTGTTATCTTGGTGCCTGGTTGAAAGATCATTGAGGGCAATGGAAAGACTCCCCCAAAGCAAATCAGGTTTGGATTATGTCAATGGCATTTGCCTGCCCTCGTATTTCAAGTGTGCTTTCATCCAGCCCCCACTGAGCTATCCTCTTCTTCTGTACCCACTAATTCTGCACAACCAGGTTAGCCAGCCACCCATTCTGCCTTGCAGGCCTCAAGGCAACAGACCATTCCAATGCACCAGGTGAAAGATACCCACAATTATCTGCCATTAATAAGATCAGTTGGTCCAGAGCAAGTGTGCCAGCCATACTCCTAGAATTCATACAAGAATGCATACAATAATTCATACATCTCCACATTAAATTGCCTCAAACTTATATGGTGTGAGTGTTTTGAGGAGAAATCAAAGTTCTTCATTAGAACCAGAGAAGAGAGGAAGCCAGTCCTGAATAAATGAGGCCTATGCTGCCCAGCTACCAAGTTGTTCCTGCTCAGCAGCAAGAATTAAACCAGGGCAGCGTGTAAGCTCATTTAGAGGAGGATCACACATAAGCCCAACTCTTCTGATATTGACCCATTCTCACTTCACCCCTTCCTTAGCTTATACTTCTCATGCAAGGCAACTGATGTGGCCTTACTTTCAGAGACTCAGGTTTTCATTCCTGCTGCTGAATTTAATTTTTTCCTAAACGTCACCTCTAGTCACAGGAACATGCAAATCTTTGCACAGCAAAGAGTACTCTACAAATACTACAAAGACTTTTTAGCTACTAACACAGGAAGTTACTGAATGTCACTGGGCACATCCGTATGTGCAATTAATGCACCTTAAGGTTACAGCGCAGTAACTTAAGGCACATTAAATTTGACCTGGAAGCATGTCTACATGTGCTTCTTGTCCCAACAGGAGCTGTCTGGTGCAGGGCCTGCTCTGCCCCACTGAAGCAGCCAGGGGGAGCTGCAGGCTCTGGCCACAGCTACCCAGCTGCTAGGGGTACTCTGTAAAAGGCTGCCCTGCACCTTGTTCCCTGGCCATATGCTTCTCCAGCCTGGAGCAGCTGGATGCTGTCCCCAGAGTCAGTGCCCAGCATGCCATGGCTGTTCCTCACCCAGGCCCCAGCAGCAACAATTAGCACTGTGAGCTTCCGCTTGTCACTGCACTTGCCACACTCTGCAGCCACAATGACCACTGCCTGGCCCACCTGGGCCTCACCTCTGTCCTCTCCACCCTGGTACACAGTCTTGCAGCCAGGTGCAGAGCCCAGCTTGTGACCCACTGCCCCTGGGCCACCAGCTACCAGCCCCTGGTGTGCCTCTCAGACACCAACAGGGACGTCAATGGCACCACCATGGTCACCACCACAGCCACTGTCCACGAGCTCCTGGGGCTCAAGCGCTGCTGCCTCTGAGCCTTCCCTGCCAGCTGGGACTGATGGTAGTGCATCATCCAGCACATCTGGAAAGATGACCAGTGGCTGGACTCCTTCCAAATGATCTGGCCCACATTCCAGGAGCTCGTGCAGCAGCTGAGCCTGCACCTGGAGTGGCAGCCTACTGCCATGTACCTGCCCCTTCCCATGGAGACCCAGGTGCCCATCACCCTCCTCAAACTCACCATGCCTATCAGCCTGTGGAACATCAGGGCGATTGCCAACGAAGCTGTCTTGGAGGTCTGTGGCACCCTGAAGGACATGCTGGGCAACACTGTGGCCTGGATCACTGACTCCTGGAGATGGTGGCAAGCTTCCATACCCTCAGCTTCCTCAGTGCACTGGGGACCTAGATGGGACTCACATCCCTGTCACCTGCCCACTTCAGGTGGCCAACCATACTATAGCTGGCAGGGCTTCCACTCCATCATGTTGCAGGCTGTGGTGGACCACCAAGGCACCTTTACAAATAACAGCACCGGCTGGCCTGGCAGCACCCATAACACCTGGATCTTCTGCAACTCTGCCCTGCCAGCCCTGGTGGAGAGTGGCCAGCTCGCGCCAGGTGTCCCAAACCTTCAGCCAGGTGACATGACCATCCCGCCCCTCCTCATAAGAGATCCCACTCTAACAGACAGCCTGGGGCTCTCTGTTCTTTTAAAGCAAAAGCAGTCCAGGGAGTGAGCAGCAGCTTCAGGTCACTGTGGCAATAGGGCAATTAGGCCAATTGGCAGGCGCCTGCAGGCAGCCCAGGCAGTCTGCTGACTTGAAGAGGGCAAGGCCCTGGGAGGATATAAGCCTGAGGCTTGGGCTAGTAAGCTAGTCTCTCCCTGGCAACCACAAGGTGAAGAGCTCCCAGCAGCAGGGCTCCTGAAGGGACTGTGGTGCTGCGCGTGGATCCCCAGTGAAGCTAGGGGAGCTCACTAGGATATAGCCCAGGGCTGGGAGGCTATCCTAAGTGAGGGGTGAGGGAAAGTTTTCCCTCTGAAAGGGGCAGAGGTCTGCTTCTCCTTTATGTTCATGTTATAGCTTGGGGGATTATAGTTTATGTTACAGTTTATACCATTGTTTTGGTTTGGGACTATAGGGGTGGTATACGGAGGTCCCATTAGTGCCCAAGCCCTTCCAGGGCAGATTCAAGGCTTGAGTGACTACTGAGCCTGCAGCAGGCATAGAGTGGATCTACAGAGTCAGACAGGGGCAGGGGTCTGGGGTACAACAAGACAGTGGCCAGAGGCCTGGTACCTGAAAGAGCCAAACCAGAGCTAGTGCCTCAAAGCCAGGTCCAACATAGTGGGCCCAGGCTAGAAGGCCTAGCCAGAGTAAAGGGGGAGAAGACAAGGAGGCCAAAGCCCCAACAGGAGAGAACAACAGTACTGTACCACTAGTGAGGCTTGGAGCATGGTGTAGGGAAGGACTGGAGCCACACAATTATCCCCTGAGGCTTTAGGTGTCCTGCAGGGCACAGTCAACCAGAGAGGCCCAGCAAGGGGTCTGGGGCCTGGGAACAGCATAGCAGAGACTGGTAGGGTTCCAAAGAACTGCAGTGGAGGTCCAGTTGGACTGGGGCCATGTGAAGGCCCGTGGGCAGCCTCATTATTATTATTACATCAAGGCATGGCAGGAGAGAAGGGGAGGTGCCCTAGGACAGAGTGGGGCATGGTTTTGGAGCCACCTGGGGGCTTCATGGCTGCCCCTGGGACCCCAATGAGCTACACCCACCTACCCATGGCTGCTGTGACTCACGCTTCTGTACACCAACCAGCTTGACCCATGGCCAGGCACACTTGAACAGGTGCCAGGGTCACAGTCACGCACTCATCGAGTGCACCTTTAGGCACTTCAAGGTATGCTGGCGCACCTTCACTACCTGCCTCAGGGTCACAAAGGCTAACATCCCCCAGGTCATGGCCACAGTCTGTGTACTGCACAAGATCTGTGAGACCCAGGGGAGCTCCAGCTGCTTGCAGGGTCCTGGGGTGTGGAGACCTGGCACCTGGCCACACGAGCAGTGGCTCGCCCTGGGGAGAAGCTGGAGCTGGCTGTGAGTGGGGCCAACCCTGGCCTGTCCTCCCTCCTAGGCCAGGGTTCATAGGGCCCAGAGTTGCTGGGGCAAGTGCCAGTTCCGGTTGTCCAAACTGGAGGCCAAGACCAAGGGCAGGGGATGTGCTGGTTCCTGCTACTGCTGGCCTAAGGGGTCCTCCCCCAACAAGTACTCATCAGAGCTGGCCCACAGTGGGGGCTCTGGGAGCCCATCTGTGCTTAAGTAGATGTATCACCCGTGGCATAGGTCCCTGGGAGCCAGCTCCTGCATGCAGGGCATGGTCCTGTGGGAAACCCCACACTGGCAATTATGGTCCATGATGCAGACCCACTAAGCCCACAGGGCCTGCACCTTAATGTGTCACTGCTGCCCGGACCACTGGTAGCCATGCTGCCATGTGCAGGCTGCCATATCATCATAAATAAGGGCATTCACCTGGGTAGCTCAACCAAACTGCCTCTGGACATTGGCCTCATCCCAGACTTCTACAAGGTCTTATCTGCTACCCAGTTGGAGCCTCAGGTCATTGTCCCTGGGGTCAGGGATGCTGCCATTACAGGTGTTGGCAGGGGCTGCGTGGGCTCCAGCAAGGACTCTGGGTGCTGTCGGATCTTGCACATGCCCACAGCAGAGGGGCACCATGCCCAGAGGCCTGGCAGCTGCAGGGACAGGCCCTGGGGGGTAAGGCAAAGGGCCTGTGGAACTGCTGACAACACATGACCACAGTGCCCAGGGGCTAGGGAGCAGCAAGCACAGGTCCTGGGGGCCAGGGCAGGGCAGGGCTCTGCAGTGCTGCTGCACATAATGCCCAGGGGCAGGCAGTAGCTGGTACAGGCCCTGGGGTTCAGGCCAGGGGTCTGGAAGACAGCCTAGGACTGCTAAGGATCCATCCTTGCCATGTGGCTGGAGGAACTCCCAACCACATTGCTCTGCACCAGGCAGGAGGCTAGCTCCCTGCAGCTGTGGTTAACTGGGGGCAAATCTGCTCCCGGTCAGCATCTACATGTGCACTACCATGCAGTAGCTAATGCGCAGTTAATCTACTAGCTGTATTTACAGGTAGTAAAATACTGTACATTAGCCTAATTTACTGCACAGTAGTTTCTGCACACAGTTACATGGTGACACTTTACTGCACAGTAGATTAGACGTACCCACTATGTCTTTAAATCAGGGTTTCAACCATACCCTACCAAGGTGTTCACTTTTAATACACATGGTCTACGAAATGACTGAAGCATGCCTCCATTTTTCAGCGTGTGTGCGGTCAGACCTTGTGTCATGGTAATTCAAGCTTGCATTGCAACTACCTCTTCGTATTGTTAGCCTCCTCTGTTTTAACAGACTGTTCAACCTTGCTCAAAGTGACACAGTTTATTACTGTCAGTTACAGTCAGGCTAGAGTTTGTGAGCCTGAACAAATATCCAAAGGAGGCAGATGGATTTGGTGATACTTCTCTCTGGAAGGACATGGCTGTCCATTTTCATATGCAAGAGGAATGAGCTAGGCAGCAAGAAGGTAGGAGGGAGTCTGCCTAGCCTGAAATGATGAAAAACTTCAGGTTCATGAGATCAGACAAGAGGAAGATGCTCTCAGGACTTGTTAATTTACAGATATCTGTAACTTGTTTTTTAAAAGGAAAATGACTGGCTAAGAAATTCCTTTGTTAAACTTGTGTTCCTTGAACTCTGGAACATTGTCCCTGAAAGGCCTAAGATAGAAACCAGAGTACCCATAGCAAGGTGCTAGATTTTACCCAGAACCAGTGAGTTTTCAAGCCTATAAGACCCAGTAGCTAATCCACAGTTACTGACTGGTGACCAGTCAGAGAAGTCTGGTTTAGTTTGTTGCTCCATCATACCAGAAGCATAGACTTTCAAATGTAATTCCCAGAACAAACGAGTAAATTGTTGTGTTTAATGTGTACAAAGGTCTCTGGCTAGCTGCCTACATAACCTCTGTTTTTTTCTGTTATGTGTATTGTACGTAGTGTCCTGGTTTTATCTCTGAAGAGGGAAATTCCTGTGCTATTATGGTCTCAAGTTGTGAATAGGGATTTTTCTCAGCCCATTCAGGACAAAAAGTTTATGTATCGGGTTATAGGTCCTCAAGTTTATATTAGGGTTATACTTCCAAATTCACCTCTTCTCTGGGACATAGTTCTGTTAAAAGAGAAACTCTGAGATCACAAGGGTTAGCACGTATCTTCTGTCCACATGTGCAAATTTTTTTGTAGCTCCTCTCTGAGGACTGGTCAGCCTACATTCTGTATCACTTTTGCAGAGAACCTCTGTTACCCACTACTTTGTATCCTGACAAATTAAAGAGTCATTACCATGCACTGATCACTGAATGTTGAGTGAAAAGTTTAGTTATTCTTGAGGGTCATGTGAAACAGGATGTTATTTCCTGCTAGGGCCCACTGTGTTCTATGCATTTTGCCAGTATAAGAACTGGCATTGTTGGATATTACCATCTAACCCAGGACCACAGGTTAAATCCTTGAGCCCAGGTTAAATCCTTAAATCTGTAACAGGCTCAGTCTTTGTGACTCAATGACCGAAGGGCTAGTACAGCATACACTACAAAGCAAATTACCCATAAATCACTCCTTCAAATAGTTTTCAGTCTAGAAGATGTCTGCCTTTTATGGATCCTAGTCAAGTAGGGCTGGAAGGGATCTCACAAGGTCATCTAGTCCAACCTCCTGCTCAAAGAAGGATCATCTGTGACAAAGCAGGGTCATCCCTGATGTGGGATAAATGACATTACCAATACAATTTTAACAGTCAAAACAGCATTGGTCACATCTTTTTCATGCTCTAATGCAGTTACTGTTTATGTAAAACAACCAAACTATCACTTCATACAGTGGTTGTCAGCGTACCCCTAGGGGGTTCTTAAAAGGGTTATAGTGAGTACACAGAACTGATGTGGCTGATAATTGCTATGTGCGTGAGTGAAGCTGCAGCGCAGCATGTGGCTGCCCAGGAGCACAGCCTGGCCACGTGGAAAGCAGCCAGGTCCGGCTGGTAAGTCTGTTGTGGGGGAAGGGGCATGGGGCAGGGAGTGGGGCAGGGGCAGGGGCAGAGGTAGGGGCTGCCCAGTCAGGGCAGGGCACGGGACTGAGCTGTGTGCAGGGCAGGGGATGGCTCCCACCACTACATGCACTCCGGGAGGGCATGGGGGGGCATGTGCCCCCAGATCTGCACATGGGGCACAGGCAGGCTGCCACTGTGGGCTACAGTGCTGGGCTTTTCCTGGCAGGGGGCACAGCTGGGCTGCACTCAGGGTGGGCAGCAGTGGTGCTGGGAGGGAGGTTTGCAGGGGTCTAAGGCAAATTCTGATGTGGCTGCAGCCCCACCCCCACCCCATAGCCCCACTCCTGTAGGCCCCTGCAGTGAGGGAGGGAGTAGAAATGGGGCTGGAACAGGGGCAGGCACTGCCCAGCCAGGGCAGAGTGTGAGATGGAGCACAAACAGCCCATCCAGGGGAGAGGGGGGCATGTCCCATTGCTGCAGGCAACCCAGGAGAGTATGGGGCTGTGTACCCCCAGATCTGCGAACAGGGTGGGGCAGGCTGCCACCGCGGGCTGGGGCTGGGGTATCACCAGGCTGTTCTCAGTGGGGGTGTTTGGCTGGGCTGTGCTGGGAGGAGGTTTGGGGGTGGGAGGGCTACGGAAAATTTTGGAGTGGCTGCAGCCCTTCCCATAGCCCCCTCCCAGCACTGCTGCCACCCACCCCGAGTGCAGCCCAGCCCAGACTCTGCTGGGAAGAGCCCAGCACAGCCCAGGTCCCAGCCTGCCCCATACATAGATCTGGGGGTACATGCCCCCCATGCCCTCCCAGGGTGTGGGTATATGCCCCCCATGCCCTTTCAGGGTGTGTGTACAGATGGGAGCCAACCCCCCTGCACAGCTTAGTCCTGTGCCCCGCCCTGGCTAGGCAGCCTCTAACCCTGCCCCAGCCCCACTCCCTCCCCCACCGCTGGGAATGGAACAGTATTCCAACAATTTCAACTACAGGAGGTAAGGAAGTCATATTTGATATATCTGTAGATGCATCTGGGCTGCACTGAATGCTCATATTCACCTGTTTATTCCCCAGGATCTCTAATTTACCATGTTCTAGAACAGAGGCCCCCTCATCTTGTACATTTTTGTTCCTAGGTATTTTTGGTCATATTGCTATGGACATTAGTCATGTACATCCAGTTTACCAAGTAATCCAGAGGGTTCTGTATCAGTGACCTGTCTGCTTATTTACTCTTCCCCCTATAGGAAACTTTATCAATAATGGTTGCATGTTTTCTTTCAGGCCATTGATAAATACATGAAATATCTGTTGCTCCCGGAGGGACATAAGATAGCTCAGAAAAAAGATATTCCTATTCTAGAATAATAGTATCCACATAGGGAGTTATACAGGTATAACTAAAATGGTGTATTAAACATATATAAATATTCTGGTAACATATTCCATGTAGACAAGCCCAAACTCAGTTATTCAGGACATAGTTAGTTTGATACAGGTGTTTGTTAGGGCTGTGCGAGGCTTCAGACAGAGCTTTGGATCCGAAGAAACTTCAGACGCTTCGGGGTCCAAAGTAGCCTGTCTGGGTCGAAGCGCTGCCTTGTTCGGCTTCCCCAAGCGGGTCGGAGCTTCCAAAGAGCTTCGGAGCTGCCTCAGAGCTGCCTCGGAAATCCGGCCATAGGGTATAATGGGGAAACAATAAAATATCTATAACTTTGTTGTTTTTTGTCCGATTTTGGATGAGATTTTCAGGAGTGGTAGACTCTGCAGAGAGCATTAAACCAAGTTTCAAGAAGATAGGTGCAGGTGTTTGGGGGGAACGGCACCCCAAATTCTTGAAAGCAAAACTCCTGTTACGTCTATGTCTCACAACATAGCAGGGTGAAAACTGCAGGGGTGGGAGCTCTTACTGAGGCCACAAAGCCTGCCAAGTTTCAAGAAGACTGGTGTAGGGGTTTGGGGGGAACTGCCCTGCAAGGTGCGGACAAGCAAAACTCATGCCATGGGTGCTGTGGGACTGACTGTCTGTGCTGGGGCGGGGAGGGGAGACACTGCTGCAGGCCTGGCTGCTAAGCTGCTGTGTTCCCAGTTACCAATCAATCAATCCTGATTCACTCAGGGATCAGGGACTCAGGGACCAGCTCAATACACAGGACCTAGCTACTACATAACGACTTGACGAGCATCAGTTAGCACCTACAAAACCAGGCTAAGGAGAGGAAAGATTCAATACAGACAATCAACTGGCCCAAGACAGACACAGTCTTGGCACGTTTTGTCTGTCAGCAGCGAGGGGTGCAGGGCCCCAGAACCCCCCTGCACCGATCTCCTCCACACCTGGCAGGTGTTGTGGCCTCAGCAGGGGCCACCAACCCTGCAGCTGTCACTCCACTGCGCCATAACTCATGCAGTGTCACCCGTGGCACGAGTTTTGTTTGTCCGCAGCTTGAGGCGCAGTTCCCCCCGAAACCCCTGCACTGATCTTCTTGAAACTTGGTAGGCATCGTGGCCTCAGTAAGAGCTACCAGTCCTGCAGTTTTCACCTCCCTGTGTTGTAACACATAGACATGTTACATGAGCTTGCCTTTCAAGAATTTGGGGTACAGTTCCCCCCGAAACTCCTGCACCAATCTTCTTGAAACTTGGCAAGTTTCATGCTCTCAGCAGAGGATAACATTCTTGTGAGTTTCATCCAAATCAGACAAAAAACAACAAAGTTATAGATATTTCATTGATTCCCCATTATACCCTATGGCCGGATCTCTGAGGCGGCTCCAAAGCTTCAGCCAGATCAAGGCGGAAACCCAGTCCGGATCTCCGGATCAGATCTCACCTATCCAAAGCGGCCGGATCCAAAGCCGGATTGGATTGCTGCCAACTCGCACAGGCCTAGTATTTGTAACAAAAATCTCACACAAGAAATCCTCAGGAGAAATTCAACAGTCGCCATCCCTCCATCTGACTTTCTTTAGAATACTCCAGCACCAACATCCCCTTTTTAGACACAAGGATCAGTATCCAGAAGGGTAAAATACAGACCACAGTATACAAGAAACCCACAGACCAACATACATATCTGCACAGAACCAGCAATCACCCGAAACACACCAAAAAAGCTGTGATATACAGCCAAGCCCTCAGATACCACCGCATCTGTACTGAAGAGAACACCCGGGATCGCCACCTCACCAATCTTAAAAAGGCTTTCACCCAGCAAGGACACTCCTCCAGAGAGGTAGATCGCACGTTTGAAAGAGCCACCTGGATACCACGTGAAGAACTGCTGCAGTACAGAAGAAAAACACCCACAAATCGCACACCGCTGGTTATGACCTATCACCCATCCCTTGAACCTGTACAGAAAATCCTCAACAAATTGCAACCCATATTAGAAAAAGACCCCATTCTTAAAAAGATCTTCCCAGAGCCACCCATCCTAGCCTTCAGACAAGCACCAAACCTCGCCAACCTCATCACCAGAAGCAAACTTCCTCAAGCCCAGAACACACCAAAAGTATCCAGACCGTGCCAGGACAAGAAATGCAAAACCTGCCCCCACATCTCCACCACCCCCACAATTACTACACCCCACAACAGAGCCATCAGCATCCCAGGATCTTACAGCTGCACCTCCAGAAATGTAGTATACCTCATCCAATGCACCAAATGCCCTGATGGAAGATATGTAGGAGAGACCAGACAACAACTGCGCACCAGAATGAACGCACACCGGAAATCCATCAAAGACAGAAACACCCAATTACTGGTGGGGGCACATTTCTCACAGGAGGGTCACTCTCTTTCCAATCTCTCAGTCCTGATCCTCAAGGGAAACTTACACAACACTTCCCAGAGACAAGCCTATGAGCTCCATTTCATCAACCTGCTGGATACTAGAGATCAGGGACTAAACATAGACACTGGATTTTTGATACATTACAATCTGCCTGGCAACTGACTCCCCAGCCCAGCCCAGCCTCTGGCTTCTTTACTTTTCATTCTATCCAGGAAGAGCACACACCAACTGCTGAAGCTTCCTTAGCCTGACGCAGGGTTTTTGAACCCGAAAGCTTGCTTAATAACTATTCTCCAACCATTTGGGTTGGTCTAATAAAAGATATCAAATTCACCCAAGGAACCTTGTCAGGACTAATTCCACACTTAGAACATGGCTTCTATTTAACCTGAATGTTTTTTATAGCATAGTATCTCTTTTTACTACACAGATATTTGGTACTAATGGCAAGAAGTTTCCTTGACCTTTTCTTCTTCTGGTCTCATGCTATCTGTTTGGCTTGCCATTCTACTAGGGAAATGATTAGTTAAAGTAGAAATTCCCAAGATACAGTGTTACAGCAACTGTGTAGACACTATGGGAACAAAAACTACTTCTTTTAATTGTAATTAAATCTAGTTTAGTGAACCTAACCAATCTGATTACTCCTTCGAACGAGTTAATTTCATGACAGTTGCTACACAATTGGTGTGATGTGGACACTGTTTATTTTGATTATCCAAATTGCCCCACTGCTCCTAAATCTATTTGTTATATCTACCTGTGGTCTTTCACTATGTAGCCCTTGTTCAGAAAAGTGTTCTTATTCAGAAAAGTACTTAAGTTAAACATGTGATAAATTCCCAATGAAGCCAACAATACATGGATCTTGTCTATACTAGCCTGCTTCTAATGCCAGAAATTCTTGGCAGCAGCTACTACATTTCAGGCACCAGTGGGTATGCACAAAACCCGTGGGTTTCCGGTGGCTCCACATGGCTCCTGCCAGAGCCCTGTGACTGCACTATAAGAGCTACCTTTCATTTATGATTCAGGTACCTAACTTTCCTCAGTCTTTCAGAAAGTTGCAATCCTCCTGTACAGAACTTGACGGGTTGACAAAAGCACTCTGATGAAACTGAGGATCAAAAGAGAAGTTAATGTAAGACATGCTAGGCCTGTCTACATGTGAATATTAATGAGACACAATAAACTTCAGCACAGTTTATGCCAGTTTATTGCTCCTGGGCACAACATTTACATGTGTGCCTGGGACTGCAGCACATTGAGCCAGGGAGGTGCAGCCCCAGGTGGCAGGGAGCCCTAGGGGTCAGTCTGCCAGCTTGTACTTCTCCGACTCGGTTCAACATGCTGCAGAGGGGCTGACTAGGGCACAAGGGTGCTTACGTATGGGGCTAGCCAGCAGCCAGCCCCTGAAGCACCCTCATGCCCCAGCCAGCCCCCGTCAGCATCTACACATGCGTTGCAGCAGAGTAAATAACTGCCATAGGATAGTACTTGTATCTGGCAGTACAGACTTACAGTGGAGCTAATTAGTTTACTCCAACCCATGGGTGACTGGTGCCTCTTGAGTCAGGGGGCACGTGCCCCCCCTCACACCAGTCAGCAACCAGGGGCGGGGGATGTCCCCTGGCAGCTGATCTCACTAGCCAAGGAAAGGGGGTCCCTCTGCCACTTCCAGAAGCAGTGCGGCCATTTTTGGAAGTGGCCCCGCTCCCCAGCTTGTGCTCTCAGGGTGGGCACTGGTGCTCCCACCTGCCCCCCTGCCTGCTGGCTAAACAGGGAGCATGGCCTGACAGGGGGTGCACTGGCACTCTCAGGGGTGCCAGTGCACCCCCTATGTGTTGCCACTGCTCCAACCTAATAGCTCTGCATGTGTAGACCAGTGATGCTTTACTGGAGAGCCAAGTAGGCAATTCAACAATAAGCATCTTGTGTAGATGTGCCCCCCTGTGGAATACAGGTATAATGGACTGCAATGGGAAATACTGCTGTAGGGCCTTAGCTCATACCCTTCAGACCCATACATTTGTAACTTTATATTTTAGGTGCTTTTACAGCAAAGGGAGGGAAATATATAGTGTGTAAGAACTGAATAGTATCTCAGGCAGCTCCTGCAGCCAATCTGGTTCCAAACATACTGGCATCTATCTTCCCTTTGGATTAAATCATCAAGGCTGGGGGAGGAGGGGAGGGGCGGGTACTGGTGTGTGGGCAGCTCAGTCCATTCTGTGCCCAGGATTTTGCAGCCTGGAGAAGTCACTCCAGCTTCGCTTTAACTTTCAAACAAGGATTACAATCAGCATCTCACTCGGCATAATTCGCTTGTCTCGCAAGACAGACGGATGCCTATTACTACCTTTAAAAAGTATTTGACCCCTCCAGTGGCTCTCACTGTCTTGTTATGTTTCTGATTCCTGGTAGAGGAGCAATTTGTATCTACAGGTGGGACCTACATTTAGTATTCACTGTTAAGTGAACCCCACTGAGCCCAGTTGGCTCTTACTTGGTGTGAAAAAATACAACACGAACAACTGTGATATGCCAGATTTCACAGCTGTAATTCACACTTGCCTATATAGTGGGAGCCATGAAAATATCACTTTGCCAGCTAAACAGACTGGGCATTGCATGATCTGTGAGGGAAAGCCCCAGTAGATAATAACTCTGGAATTTTTTTCCTCTGTGCTACTTGTTCCTATTTCATTGAATCTCCTGATTTCTGAGAAGAAGATATATAGGTTTCACTTTCAGTCACTCAAGCAAGGCATGCTTGCCATATGTGACAGGGCTATTTAGGGAGCAGCGCTGCCTTGGACTCCTGAAGAAGCAATTCATTGAGGGAGTTCAGGAAAGGAAACAGTCCCCCAAAACACCTCAAGGATGGGAAGGGAGCAAAGAAAATGGGGCTCAGTCATGTCATCCCCAATCCTGAGGATGACATGAATAAGCAATAACAATTGGGCCCTTCAGGTTCAAACCAACACTGTAAAAGCACCTAAAATATAAAGTTACAAATGTGTTATTGTCACAACCATTCTCATTAAATATGCAAAACCTTTCCATTTCAGTCTGAGAAGTTGATTAAGATTTGCTTTTAGACAACATGTCATGGGTATCATTGTGGTTTCTGAAACAGTATCTTCAATTTAGAGGGTATGTGGATCAGGAGCATTGTCCCACTTCGGGGTGTTAGGGTATCTAAAAATACCCAGAGAACTAATGTTAAGTGCAGAAAGCTTTCTGGCTTGTTACTGAGGAAGATGTCTAAGTGACATACAAAAGTCAGGCACATTTATACTGGCAGAAAAGAACTGAAATAACAGCTCCCTCATATCTCTCTCTCTCTCTCATCCAACAATATTGATTTGGGGGGCTTTTACTTCAGGAATTCCCCCTGTATTGTTTTTTTTCTGCAAGAGTATGAAAGCAGTTGCCTTCCTGCTTATACATGATATGTAGGGTTAATACTTCCTAACACTCACTGAAACGAAACTTGCTTCCTTCTGGGAAATCAGCATTTGCAGTGAAACAGGCAAAGAGAAAACTTTGCTGCTGGGACTTCCCCACACAGGCAGCATAGCCCTGGATTGGATTGTCTTAGCTGACACAGCAAGAATTCAGACCAATCAGCACCAAGTAGGGAAAAGGTTTTAGAGTATAAATATGCACTGGGAAACACTTTCCCTAAGCCACTTCCCAGCTTCTCTCAGATATTCAAGAACAATACTGAGGAACCTTCGCTCTCATCACCATGGACAGAACGGCTGCTGTTGTCCTCTGCTCCGTGCTGCTGCTTGTGGCTGAAATCCAAGGTAAGAGGGAGGGGTACAGAATAGATTTGTTTTTTTGTTTGAGTCATAAAACCCAAGGTGTGATAACCTGGGCACGCTCTGTAGACGATGCCTGCTTGGAATGCACCTAAAAGGGTCATGGCTGGAGAGGCTGTGTTGTGCTGCTGTTACTGCTCAGCACTTTCGTTCACTCTGTTTGTGCTGTGACATGCAGGTCTAAGCACAGTGTAATCCTGCCATCATAAATGCAGGATGGGCAGCTTAGTTGTGGCTGTCTCAAAGAGAAGCAGGTGCAGGCAGGGATGGATTTCTGCCCATGCCCGACCCTGTATTGTAGGGGTATGGAAGCAGCTGCGGCCCATCACCTTCTGTGTCCTGTTTTAAGCTCTAGGGAAGGATAGTGAAGGCCTATTTCACAGCACATGGAAGTCAAGGCTTTCAGTGGCTTGTTGAGACGCAATAATGGTTGCCCCAACTGCTTGCTCTGCTTGTTCACTCCCATCCATTTTACACCAGTGGGTATCCCTAGACCTTAACTTTGGGGTGACTCCCCAAAGACTCCCAAACAGAATCAGGCCCACCGACTTGCAGACAAGGCTGGCAACACAAGTCCATGATCTCTCAAAGGAAGTGGTTCAGAAGGGTTTCACGCAAACCAACTAACCGGAATAAGGCAGTACTGTCATTATCATGACAGTGTGCTAAACTAAGTGGTCCCAAGCTAGCAACACAGGACATATTATGTGTTAGCCCTGAAGTGAAGCAGAGATTTTTCAATCACTCAGGGCATTTATACGTGTGCTCCAGGGTGGGGGCGGAGAAGTGGGGAGGAATATCACATGTATCAGCGTCCGTATGCTGAAAAATGGTGGGGGGGATGGACACTTTAACTAAAACTCTTAAAATGATCTTTAGTTAAAACACCCCACCACCATTTTTCAGCACGGGGACACTGATACACATGACACTAGAGTATGCTGGAGCACAGTAATTACCATGCTCCAGCAGACTCAATTAATTGAGTCTGCTCCAACATGCTTTAACTACAGCAGGTCAGAGAAGCCTCACTGAACATGTATAGGTGCCTTCTCATTCCATCATAAATACATTTTAGATCTTTCATCTTTGGGTCTGATCTTGTACTGATCTCTCTGTCTTATTTCCACTAGGAGCTCCAAATGCTGGAAGAGGACGATGCCTGTGCACAGCAAAAGGTTCTAACTTTCTTCCACCAAAATCCTTGGCAAAACTAGAAGTGTTTCCAAAGAGCTCTTCCTGCGAGCACCTTGAGATCATGTGAGTAACACTTCTATTGCTCAGCTAGCCCTTTCCCCACCAGAGGGGTTGCTTCTGACAGTGGCAGAAAATGCAAGATCTGGTAGAACACTGGCACACAGCTGTGCTCAGTGCTCTATAAACACGCCAGGTAGTCAGAGCTTCCCTGGGTGACCTGTGTTTATCTTTTTCCCCCTTTATGATAACTGTCAAATTACAGTCACTGTAGTCTCTGACTTCTGATGATCAGAATCTGATGAGAGATACAAGGATGATGGCACTTTTTCCCTGAAATATTAATTCTCCTTCCTTTTTTTCTTTCAGTGCCACACTTAAGGACTCTAAACAGCAAGTGTGCCTGAACCCGGATTCGAAATGGGTGCAGAAAATAGTGAAAAACCTCATCAAGAGCAGGTAGGTTTGAGCTCAGTCTGCAAGGAAATACCCTGAGAGCTTGGGGCTTGCCTCATTCTTACACATCAACAAGTCCCTCTCCAGACTCAATAGAGTCTGTTGGTCTTTGAAGTGTCACAGCCCACAGCTAAATCACTGTCCCCAGTAGCCACAGAAACCTCCTCAGAACTCTTCAATGTGCTCATTTGCCAAGAACAACCTGGCATGTACCCAGAAAACACACTGAATACCCTATGCCATCTCTGCATGGTGCTCCTCGTAGGGGAGCAAGTGAAATGCCAGGGTTTGAGTTAGCCCTGTAGGGAAGACCAGAACCTGTATCTCAGAAAAAAACACAGGGTCTAATGGATTGTGGGGGCAGGGGAAATTTTCACCTCATTCTGCAACCCTCATCTAGGCCTTGGTACTTTCTCAGGAGAAGCCATCATGAGATGTGCAAGGGTTAAGGGCCAGGTTGTGCTATACCCACAGTCTCAGGGCGATATTTGGAGTAAGGAGCTGAAAAGTATATTAGTAGCAGAACCTTGTCCTTTGCATTTAACTCTCTGCTCTGCCCAGAGCGGCAAGGCCGCATGTGATGAGCTTGGTTCTGATGTCACTTCCAGCAGCATCAGAAAGGGGAAAGAAAAGCCGTCCTCTGATGGATGGAATCTGGAAAGATGCAATCCCTGCTCCAGTGATAACATTCAATTGTGTTTATTCTGACAGGTCTAAACGTGGCAGCGCCCTGTAAGATAGATGATGCACCAGCAAGAGATGTCTCAATGAACTAGCAATGTCACAGAGATTCAGGGTGTTTTCTGTGAGCGTCTTTTATCCAGCTCTACAGAACACTGATGCTGCAGCTGAAACTTTAACTGTGGTCTTCAACACTAACTCATGCCTCTGCTAATGTAACCTGTGAGTGATGACAGTGCTGAAACGCCAAGCATACCTCAGTCAAACAAAGTGATGGACTTAATCCTCAGTAACAGAGAGAGCAGCTTGAGCTGACTTTGGTCAAGGGGGTCAGCTCATGGCTAAAAGTGTAAATACTCAGATGGTTTCTGCTTCCTTGATCAGCAACTACTTCCTGGACTAGCAGAAGTTGGATTTTCCAGTTATCATTATAATTCCTAATGCTGTTCCCACTGAGCTTATGCTGAGTGGTCCTTATGGACACAAGACTCCAAAAGTAGTTGTTATGCTAAGAGAAACTAACTTAATTCTTTGATGTATATATTGTTTCATGCTATAGTAATGTACATAATGTAGAAATGGTTGTATGTGTGGGCTGCCAAGTACTTGCCCACTGGGTCTGTTAATAAAATAAAATATGTCTTAGAATATAAAAAGGATGAGGCTATTTATTTAACCAATGTATAAATATTTCTTGTGGGCCATAAATGTGTATGAGCATTTGCCAAATGTAAGCTGATGAACTTGCAAAACTGAAGTGACTTAACTAACAGTCAATGGGTTCATCTACATGAGAAGCTTTACTGCACAGTAGATTAGTCTACTGCACAGTAAAGCATCACCATCAACACGTGCACAACATTTAAATTAGTTTACTGAGCAGTTAGCTAGTACCTGTAAATGCAGGTATTTAACTAATTATGCAGTAAGTACTGAGCCATGAGGCTGGCAGTTTCTCCTGCTGCCTCCTGTTGCCTGTCCCAGCCTGGCCTTTAGACCCCTAGCCTGGCCCCTGGGTCTATGCCAGCTACTGCCAGCCCCTGGGCACTGGGTCTTAGGGGCATGCTGGCCACAGAAGGCCCACCATCACCTGGCTCTGGCCCCCAATGCCTGCCCCACCGCCTGGCTGCCTCCCAGGCACCTCTGCTGTAGACACATGCCAAACCCCAGTGGTACCTGGAGTCTCTTGCTGAGCCCCCGAGGTCTTTCAAAGCACATGATGGCGGCCTCACCAATGCCACAGACAGTGTCCCAGGGCGCTAACTGGTCAGAGGGAGAGACTGCCAACCTTATCGTACTATGGGGTGACACCAGGGTGCAGATCCAGTTTTCCTGTCTGCTCAAACACCCAGATATATGAAACCATGGCAGCCCAGTCTGTGCAGCAGTGCCGCATAAAGATCCAGGCCCTGTGGGCCCAATGGGTCCATGTCACAGACCATAACCACTGGTCTGGCGCTGCCCTTTATACAGCAGCTGTTCCACATCCTGGTTCCCAGGGACCCAGGACGCAGCCATGCGGTGCACAGCAGCACAGACAGCATGCCAGAGCCTCCACCAGGCCCCAGCAGTGACAAGCAAGTCTGCAGACAAGGGCCCCACCGGGTGCAGGTCTCAGTGCACTTCCCACCCTCATCTATCAGCTCATGCAGCCCAAGTCAACTACTGCTTTGCTGACTCTGGGCACACAGCCCCAGTGAGGAGGACAGGCCAGGGATGTCACCAGCCATGAACAGCTCCAGGTCCTCCCCAGAGGGAGCCACTGCCTGGGCAGCCAATCGCCATGCCTCTGTGCTCCAGGACACCACCTTCAGTGGCATATTGCCACCTTCAGAGACAGACTTGGGCTGCTGGAACAGCCTGCCATGCCCATCCAATAAGCCCCACACAGGGAGGAGGCCTGGGGGAAAGGGGGCACCCACACCAACTCTCCCACCTGCCCCTGGGCTGCACACCTGGAGGCAGGGGCCCCATTCAGAGGGTGCCCCCCTCCCTTTCCTGCCCCTGCCCCCCCTCCCCACCCTGCTTGGCCAACCTCGCCCCTGCCCCCTAGTGTTCCCTCCCACACACAGGGAGGTGGGAGAAAGTCCACAACTTTACTGGGCAGCCAGTGTCCTCTCAGTTAGGCAGCCAGTGGCCTGTCATATGCAGAGAAACTCATTAATGGCACCAGCGATCTCCTCCTTGGCTGCAGGGATCAGGCACTCATAGCATAGACACAGATACCCCCCCAGGCAGCGGCACACTTTGTGGGGAAGCGTGGGCTTGTCTGGGTTGTTGTCAAAGCTCAGGGCCCCACGCTAGGTTCTCAGCTGCACCTGGGGCACCATGGTGATCAGCAGCAGTGGGGCACAGTGGATCAGGCTCCCCTTGCTGCACTCAAATGGCCTGGCACACTTGGGGTGCAGATGGGGACACTCTCAGCAGGGGCACATTTGGGGTGCAGACCACATGCAGTGTGGACCCTGGCCCACGCTGCCTCTCTGGAGAGGCCCGCCGGGGGGAGGGCATCACCAGCAACGTGTCCCAGCTGGGTAGGAGACCCTCACATCCTAACCTTGGGCCTGGTGCCATGGAAGCAAACTGCCTGGCCTGCAGGAAGAGAAGGGGGGAAGTTGGTTTGAAGTAGTGGCAGCTGCTGCCAGGAGTCAGCCTGGCCTGGCCTCCCCTGCGGGGAGATTGGGAAGGCAGGCTGGTGGTGGTAAGCACCAAACAGGCTGTCTGCCCCTGCGAAGGGAGCGGGGATGGAAGGCTTGGCCGGTGGCCGCCTATGGCAGGGGCCACCTGGCTAAATTAGCATGGTCCCTGGGCACCTGCGCACATCCAACCTGATCAGAGGCCAGAGGCCTGTGAGGAGGGAGTTAGAAGTTGATTCCCCCATCTGGCTCTGCAGAGCTGTTCAATGCAAATATAGCAGGTGAGCCTTTAAGTGTCATTTCCAACACAGTGTAACAAACCCCTGCAATGTCAGGCATGATCACTACAGCCAACAAATGGTCTTCTCACTTTTATATAGAAAGTGCTAGGGATTAGGGTCACAGACCAACAGGCCAAAGAGGAAGGACAAATACAGGTAAATAGACATTCACAGTATAACAACATTCACTTAAAGGTCAAGTAAACAGGTCATAGTCAGTACCACTGGAATGCATACATTCAGCACATAAAGCTCCTTCCCCCACCTCCGGAGGTTTTCCTAAGAATCCTCCTTTAGTCCAGAGTCACTCTGTATAGGTCTCTAGGTCGGGGGCCATGTGCAATCAGTCTATGGTTCATCTGCGCTGTGCAGGGGCTTGCCTCTCGCTTCATTCATTCTCAGATCTCCTCTCCCATCCAACCTGGGCTCCCTAGCACGTAGCCAGCCTGGACTGTGTGGTTGCTTCCTTTTCCTGCTTCCCCAAGTTCTCTAGGATTTGCAGTCTGGCATCACAGCAACAGAACTCTGCATGATTGCTCATCACTTCCTCTTCCTGCTTCCCGGTGCCTCTGAGATTTGTAGTCCAGGGTCACAGCCAACAGGACTCCTCAGGGCTGCTTCCTTCTGTTACACATTCATCTCACATTCCCAATGCATACAATGCATTACATTACACACCACTTATGTTACAACTGGTTGGTGCCTCTGCTATTGTAATCTCTGGGTGATGATAAAGTGCTGAAGCACCAAACATATCTCAGACTGACATTCTGAAGTGATGCAGCTATTCAGTAGACTCCCAGAATGAAGCCTGAGCTGCATTTAATACTTCTGGACTACCAGAAGTTGGATTTTCCATTGTTATTTTTATGCTAAAAGAAATGAACACTTAGATGTACATCTTGAAATCTAATTTTCTGTTTCAGAGAGGCTAGAAGTCACTTCAAACTTGGCATTGGTCCTTGGCATTTATTGTTAACTTACATAATTTATTGTCTTAAAGAAAAAATACCCTCTTTCCCATGGCTCTGTGGGAGTCTCACACTGACAGGTGGATCCGGCAGAGGAGAGGAGAGAACCTAAGCAAACACAAATGCTGTCTGGTGAACAAAGTCCTGAGAGCTTACCAGTAAGATGGGGCAGCTCTTGGGTTTTAAACATGAAGACAAATATTAAATATGCTGTGTCCTTCACAGTCATATGCAATTTATACATAACATTTTGATCCATGTTTCTCAGCAAAATTCCTGGGAGACATATAAACCTTGAGTATGAGCATTTGAAAGAACACACCTCCACCTCCTACCCTCACAACTATAGTTATTTGTGACTTTGACTTCCAGAATTCCCCATTTTATTTTCTTCTGTGAAGTCCCCAAGGCAGAGCAGCTCTTTATATGGATCAGTGCTGGCTACTTGACTCTTTCAGAGCACTGAAAGTAAAACATAGCCTTATGAGAAAAGAGCCATTTCAATGAAAAGGGAACAATCAAAATATCTAAAAGAATTCCTCAGGTCTGGTGATTATCAGGACTTTCCCACAGACTGTATAGTCCCAGATAATTTTATCTGACAAGGCAATAATTCAGACCAATCAGCAACAAGGAGGGAAAAGCTTTTAGAGTATAAATATACATTGGGAAACACTTTCCCTGAGCCACTTTCCAGTTTCACTCAGATACTCAAGAACAATACTGAGGAACCTTTGTGCTTGTTGCCATGGACAAAACCTTTGCTCTTGTCCTCTGCTCTGTGCTGCTGCTCACTGCTGAAATCCAAGGTAAGAGGGAGAGGTACAGAATAGACTCTGAGGTCTGTCTGAGTCATAAAACTCAAATTGATAACTTGGGAAAGCTCTGTAGAAGGTGTGTGCTTGGAATGCACCAGTGGCAAAAAGCCAAGGAGTGGTTGTGTTGTGATGCTGCTCACCGCTTTGGTTCACTCTGCTTGTACTGTGACATTCAAGATGGGCAGCTTGAATGCAAGGTGCAGGCAGGTATGGATTTCTGCCCAGGCCTGGCCCTGTATTGAAGGGGTAGGGAAGCAGCTGCAGACCATCACCTTTGTGTTTGTCCCATTTTCAGTCCTGGGTTCCACAGCACACTGAAGTCAGTAGGGTGTCTCCCAGGCTTTCAGTGGCTTCTTAGGAAGCAGTAACAGTTACCCTAACTGCTGCTTTGCTCATTCACTCCCATCCCTTTTACATCAGTGGGACTTTCAGACCAGGCTGACAAGACAGGGGTGGCCATCATCTCCCAAAGAAAGTGGTCTAGAGGGGCTTAATGCAAACCAACTAACAGGAACAAGGCAGAAGACAGCTGTTTTTAATGTGGCACTGTGCTAATGTAAATGGGCGTAAGGGAACAATGCTGAATACATTTTATGTTGGCTCAAAGTGAGGCAGAACATTTTCATCTCTTTTCTTACACTTTAAATATATTTTGTGCTCCAACCTCAGTGGGATGATATCCTTCTGATCTATCTTGCGCCTGTTTCTTTTAGGACGATGCCTGTGCACAACTAAAGGTTCTGACTTTGTTCACCCAAAATCCTTACAAAAACTAGATATGTATCCTAAGAGTCCATCCTGCGAATACATTGAGATCATGTGAGTAAAGATGCCATGGCTCCCTCCAGAGTCTACTTGTTGTAAAGGCAGAAAATGTGGGGTTTGGGAAAATACTGGCAGTCTGCTGTATAAGGTATATACTAGAGATACATAGGGTAGATAGAGCTTATCACAGTTTGTCTATTTATGTTCTTTGCTAATGCACTGTGCTAATCCACTGAACACTCAGGTCACCACAGGATCAGACTCTGCTGATCAAAAGCTAAGCATAGATACAAAGATGATGGTGAACTTCTCTTTGAATGAGTAGGGAGAATTAAGTATTTTTTTTTTTCTTTCAGCGCTACACTGAAGGGCTCTGGACAGCAAAAATGTCTGAACCCTGATTCCAAGTTGGTGAAGAAGATGGTGCAGAACCTCATCAAGAAAAGGTAGGACTGACTTAAGGGAAAAAGGAAATACTCTGCTTCCATGTATCAATAGGGTATAAATAAGATCCCTTTCCAGGCTCAATAGATTTTTTTTTTGCCAAAGGTCATTGTTCTTGCCCAGTTTATGGCTAAACTACTACCCACAGAATCTGCAGAACCTGTTTTTTACCCCATAGGATACATCTACACATGCACTTTACTGTGGATTAGACTAATTAGATCCACAGTAAAGCGTCACCATCTACACAAGTGGTGGTATTGGGGCACAGTAAACTAATTAACTCCACCACAAGCTAGTACTGTCCCTGACAATACTGTATTATGGCAGAGTAATTAACTGTGGTGAAATGCACACGTAGCTGGTTATAGGCATAAATTGTGCCCAGTCAGCTCAGCCAGCTGAAGGCCAGTCTCCTGCCTGCCAACTAGCCATACAGCTTTGCAGGTCTGCACCCTTGTGCCCCAGGCAGCCCCTCCACTGCCTACTGGCACTACCCAGAGCCCAGGGCTGACTCCCCATACTCCTTACACTGCCCTTGCTCAAATTGCTGCTGTCCTGGGAGCACATATAGATGCTGCATCTGGGAGCAGTTTATTCTGGCTTCAACTGCTTCGGAGTTTATTATCTCGCATTAATTGTTCACGTACATGCATCCACTGTATCATAGTGCCTGGAGCCCAGTCATATGGATCTGGAGAACACAGAATACCTCATTTCATATCTGCGTGGTGCTTCTCACAGGAAAGCAGGTCAAATGCCTAGCTTTGTTTCAGAGCTGCAAGGAAAACCAGAGTAGCTCAAATAGCATGTTGATGATCTCAGTCTCAGGACTGAACTTTGTTTTGCTGAACTAAGGAATATTTGCTTTACTCTGTATTGCCCATTTGGTTTTCAGCAATTCATTGGGGATGACCAGATGTGTCACAGGTTATACAGGAATGCTGTTAATAAGTGCCACACTTGCATCTTTGGAGTAACACTTTGACTAGTCACAGAATAAATTACTAATCCAGGTCACAATGATAGAATCTGGTTATTAGCAGATTTACTACTTCTCTGCAAAACAAGAAACTATTGCATTGCCCCTGGTTTTGATTTTACTAGAGTAAATCTGGAAAGAATGCGGTGGAGTGAAACTGTGTAGAGCTGGTTACAGGAAAGGGAAAAAGTATAGAAGAAACCATGGAAGAAACAGATGGTACTCCAACAATAAGTTTCCTGCTGTGTTTATTTTGACAGGTTCCTAGCAAAACTTCCCAGTAAGTGGGCAATTCTTCAGTGAGAGACATGCCAATGGACTAGCACTATTGGAAGGTTTCAGCTAATCTGACACACACTTCCCAAAGCAATCTTTATTTTAAAATTAGTTGCCTTAATTATTAAATATGCATCTTGCTTCCTTTTAATCTATATAATGTTACATGCAATTGTAATTAAGAGGTAAGTGAAAAACATGGCCATAGGCTTTCTTAATAGTATTATACACATCTTATCATATCAAAGCAACAATGCTCTGTGTTTAACTTACATGCAAACTTTATTTTTAATGTCAATGTACATGACTATCTATTAAAAAGCAGTATAACACACTGGTGGAATTGAATTGCCTTCACTAATACTCTTTGTGCTATGTCATTCTCCTTGTAAATCCAGATCAGTAAAAGTGAATAAAAAGCACTGAAAACTATGACAGATGCTTGCATTGTTTTTCCTCTGTACTATGTTTGCCAAAATTTCATTCATTTTTCTAATACAGTATGTTATTATTAGTACCTGGATTTGAGAATTAATATGAATAATCTGCCAAACTGTTTCTAATGATAGAAATACAACCCCAGAAAACCTCAACCGCAGGCAGATTCTAATTACCTAGAACAGTTTGGACCAATCTCCAATCCACTGAACTTCACAGATACCTGGTACTTTTCATTCCATCCAGGAAGAGCACACACCAACTGCTGAAACTTCCTTAGCCTGACGAAGGGTTTTTGAACCTGAAAGCTTGCTTAATAAATATTCTCCAACTATTTGGGTTGGTCTAATAAAAGATATCAAATTCACCCAAGGAACCTTGTCTGCCTATGTCCTTAGACCAACATGGCTACAACCTAAACCCCTGCACAGATACCTGGTGACTTTCAAGATGCAGGAGGTATCTGGCACCTCCCACACACACACATCTATTCTCTCTTTCCGCTCTCCCCAGTGACATATCTGCAGGAGGAAATGGGTATCATAGCTTAACCAAAGGTGAATTAGTCTGGGTCTGGTGAAGCAGGGAAGGAAAGTGATTTTGCAAAAATCTTGTTGGTCTAATAAAATATATCATCTCTACTACGAGTCCCGATTGCCTTTTCCTCTAGACCAATATGGCTACAACCTGGATACCTGACACATGGAAGATATTGAATTTTAGCCGATTTATTAAAAAATGAAATCTTCATATTTTCCCAAGCAGGAAGCAACTGTGACCACCTGAAACCTGAGATCCTGCTCCTGCCTTTGTTTCAAGGTAATTTGCATCATCACAGATCCTCACAGGAGGTGAGAGGCTTCATACCAGCTATGAACTGACTGCTCAGAGGAGTTTTCCATCTAGTGACTCCTCTGTGAAATCCTATGAAATATGAACTTCCATATCTACCCCAGAGAACTTCTACAATCTTTTCTCCCATGCCTGATGAAGGGTGTTTGTGCCCAAAAGCTTGCAATTAAACTTTTTTTGCAAAAATATTGTTGGTCTAATCAAACATATCATCTTTACTATGAGTCCTGATTGCCTTTTCCCATGGCCGACTGGTGCCACTTTAGTTGGTGGGGCACGTGGCCCCCCGCGACCAGTCTCGCTACCCAGGGGGAGGGGTGCCCCCAGCAGCAGAACTCATTGTCCGGTTGATCATGGTGGCTGATCACTGCAGCCGCTTCCAGGAGTGGCTGCGGCCGCTTCTGGGAATGGCTGCAGCGATCTGCCGGCGCTTGCAGGGGAGGCACTGGTGCTCCCACCTGCCCATGGCCTAAGCAGCAAGCGCGGGTGATCAGGGGTGCACTGGCACTCTCAGGGGGTGCGTGTGCACCTCTATGCACCTCCTACATGTCGCCACTGCCTTTTCCTCTAGACCAGGGGTGGGCAATTATTTTGGGCGGAGGGTCGCTTACTGAGTTTTGGCAAGCCATCAAGGGCCGCATGACAGGCAGCCCAGGACAGGTAAATATTAATTTTCTAAATGTTTTAGGGGCCCCGCAGGCTGGACAGAATGGCCTGGCGGGCCGCATCTGCCCCCGGGGCCACATTTTGCCCACCCCTGCTCTAGACCAAATCCGCTAGGAGGATGCCCCAGGCCTGACTCCTGCAGACCCTCAGGTTGACCTGCACTGATCTGGCAGCACAGGGGAGGCCTTGTAGACCCTGCTGCATCCCAGCTGTGTGACCCAAGCACACCCGCCCAGAAAACTTAACACCAGTGTAGAGCAAAGCCCGTCTTCTTGGCCATGAACTCCTATTTACAGATTGGAGTCTGCACACAGGTAAGTGCTACGCTATGTTGTGCATGTCCCACTAAACACAGTCGCTGCTGCTGACCCACCTGCCCAGCCCTCTGCCTGGGCGCTCCGTTCAGCGTTCATAACCCATTTTCCAAGCCTACGCCCGGCGGTTGCTTCTAGAGCAAGCTTGTCCCAGCGCAACTCCCGTACTTCTCAAACCAACATGGCGACGCCCAGGGGAAGCCCACGTGGTTGCGCCGGGCGGGGCTCCGACTCGTGGAACCGGGCAGCGGCCCTTTCCCTGCTACCATGTCCGGCCGCCACGGCAACAAACTGCCCAGTAACTTGCCACAGCTGCAGAACCTGATCAAGCGGGACCCGACTGCCTATACTGAGGAGGTGAGAGAGCGCGGGCGCCCGGCCTCGCACCCCGGCCTCATATCCCCTCCCTGGCTGCCCTGGCGGATAAGGGAGATGCAACGGGCATTTGTTGTGGTCTTTGTGGTTTAAACACAAACAACATAGCTTATACCGTCTCCCGTCCCCCGCTTCCCCAAGGCTGAGGATGACTTGAGAGGCCGATTTTGTGCCCCCCCCCCCCCCCAGTTGGGTCTTTACTTTTGCAGAACGGCTATTTAGAGAATAAACAGGAAGGATTTTATGGTGGAGTGCCTCACTGAAAACAAGTCGCTCCTCTCCGCCCCGACTAGCTACATCCAAGCTGAAACATGCAGTGCTTTGTTTCTGTGGCCCTCAATGGCATATTTTAGAGTAAAAATAAAGGATTTTTGGTGAAGACCTACTGCCATTTATAGTGAAGATAACTGTACCAAGATGGCACCCCTCTTTTTTCATTTTTCACTTTGAAATCGTCTCCCTGAGCTTTAACAGCTATTACTTTCCTTCAGCCATTTAATACTTTTGGTGTAAAAGAGGGTTCCTCTGCTGGCCTGCATACTGCGGTGTGCTTATTGGGCAGCATGACTGAATGTGAGGATTGCTTTAATGCAACAGTTGTGTTTAATACCAAAATTTGGGGGTGAGAGCTGTATTTGGTCCCTAGCATTAAGCCAGGGTGCAGAGGTAGCTTTTGAATGGGTGATGCAAAGTGCTATGCAATGTTAGCGCTGTTAGGTGTGCAAACACGACTTGCAATATAAACAGAGCAAAACTCCCCAGGATTTCAATGGTATAGGATCCTATACTTAGGGCACTATTACAGGCAAAAAGGAAATGGCTACAGTAAACATTTATTGTGAATGATTTCCCTCCTGTGAAGATAGGCATCTTTTGATAACTACCCAATGCCAGTTTAAGATCTGATCCACATGACATGGCAGGACTCCCTTACAGCAGTATTATTATTTTGGATACTCCTTGAAAATTGTCTTCTCTAGACAATCAAGACAGCTCTGTAGCTGAATATCTAGCCATAGAGGAGATAGGAGATCAAGGAAACACTTTTAGATCTACTTGCCACATTTACTCTGCAGTGGTTCTTAACCTTTTTAGCCTCAAAGCATCCCTCAGAAAATACCAGCGATTTGTTTTCGTTAATTTTTGGCTATTAAAAAAAAAGAGAGGCAGAGAGCGCGCAAGCTCAATTCTGTTGCAAAAAAATTCAGAAAACTCACAAAAGGTCAAAGAATGTTAAAAATAAGGTACTCCTATTTGAAACCAGAGGTTATTTTTAACATTCTTTGACCTTTTGTGAGTTTTCTGAATTTTTTTGCAACAGAATTGAGCTTGCGCGCTCTCTGCCTCTCTTTTTTTTAATAGCCTGTAATAGTGCCCTAAGTATAGGATCCTATACCATTGAAATCCTGGGGAGTTTTGCTCTGTTTTCAGACGGTTAGATATGGGGGCCTCAAATCTGTTTTGCTATTTGGAACGGAGAATGTCTTTTGGAGTAATGGCAACTAACAGTGAAATGCTGTCATTTTTAGTTTCTTCAGCAGTATCATCACTACCAGTCCAATGTGGAGATTTTCAAACTTCAACCCAATAAGCCCAATAAGGAGCTGGCTGAATTGGTGATGTTTTTGGCACAGGTAAGATGCAGTAATCCTGGAAAAAATGTATTAGATTATTAAAAGAGACCTCCAGAACCTTTACCCTGGATAAGATAAATAAATAAAGAAAATAATGATGTGATTTATCTGCTGTCCTTCCCAACAAAAGCTCCGGGTGGCTTACAATAAGAGGACAGAATAACTTACAAACCAAGAGTGTGACGAGAACAAAACAACTTAAAAGGGAACTATAATATCCATGTAAAATGGAGTCGTCCTAAACAATACCTCAGTCTAGCTTTGTTTGCCAAGTGCCTGCCCAAACAGGAAGGTCCTGCAGTGCTTCTAAAAGATGTCCAGGCTAAGGATCTGCTGGGCCTCAAGGGAAGGAGTTCCAGAGCTGAGGAGCAACTGCTGAGAATGGCCTCCCATGCATTTCCTCAAAGTGTTTCATAGTTTCATAGTAGGTAGGGTCGGAAGGGACCTGAGCAGATCAAGTCCGACCCCCTCCCATGGGCAGAAAAGAATGCTAGGGTCAAAAGACCCTGACTAGCTGAATATCTAGCCTCCTTTTGAAGACCCCCTGGGTAGGAGCGAGCACCATTGCCCTTGGAAATTGGTTCCAGATCCTAGCCGCCAAGACTGTGAAGTAGCAACTCCTGATATCTAAATTGAATCTACTCTCGGTCAACTTATGGCCGTTATTCCTTGTTACTCCCAGCAGTGCTCGGGGGAACAGGGACTCTCCCATAGCTTGCTGGTCCCCCTTGGCCAGTTTGTAGACAGCCACCAGATCCCCTCTCAGCCTTCTCTTGTGGAGGCTGAACAGGTTCAGGTCCCGTAGCCTCTGCTTATAGGGCCTGCCTTGCTGCCCCCCGATCATGTGGATGGCCCTCCTCTGGACCCTCTCGATGCTGTCCACATCCCTCCTGAAGTGCGGCGCCCAGAACTGGACGCAGTACTCCAACTGCAGCCTGACCAGTGCCGCATAGATGGGGAGGATCACTTCCTTGGACTGGACCTGCTTGTGATGCATCTGTGGATGCATGACAAGGTGCGGTTAGCCTTCCTGACTGTGTCCCCACATTGGCGGCCCACGTTCATTTTGGAATCAATAATGACTCCAAGACTCTTTTCTGCCTCTGTGCTGACGAGAAGGGAGTTCCCCAGCCTGTAGGTATGCTGCTGGTTCTTCCTCCCCAGGTGCAATACCTTGCACTTGTCAGTATTGAATCCCATCCTGTTCTCATCCACCCACCCCTGTAACCTGTCCAGATCTAGTTGCAGCCAGTCCTTCTCCTCCAGTGTGCCCACTTTTCCCCACATCTTGGTGTCATCTGCGAATTTGAACAAGGTGCTTTTCACCCCCTCGTCCAAGTCACTGATGAAGATGTTGAACAGTGCGGGCCCAAGAACTGAGCCCTGGGGACCCCCCACTGCCCATGTCCCTCCAGGTTGAAAATGGCCCATCCACCACCACTCTCTGGGTGCAGCCCTCCAGCTAATTTGTGTCCCGTCGGACTGTGTAGGCATCGACATAACAGTCGCCTAATTTCTTAATGAGAATGGGGTGAGAGACAGTGTCAAAGGCCTTCCTAAAGTCCAGAAAGACTACATCCACCACGACACCTGCATGCAAGGATTTTGTGACCTGGCCATAAGAGGCCCCCAGGTTGGTCTGACAGGACCTACCTCTAATGAACCCATGTTGATTGCCCCTACGCATGATCTCCCCTGCTGGTCCCTCACAGATGTGCTCCTGGATAATTTTCTCAAAGAGCTTCCCCAGGACCGAGGTAAGACTAACGGGCCTGTAGTTTCCTGGGTCCTCCTTCCTCCCATTTTTGAAAATGGGGACCACATCGGCCCTTTTCCAGTCCTTTGGCACCTTACCAGAGCACCACGAGTGCTCGCAAAGCTGTGCCAGGGGTCCTGCAATGACCTCTGCTAATTCCCTCAGCACTCTGGGGTGGAGGTTGTCAGGACCTGCTGATTTGAAAATGTCTAGACCCACCAGAAGTTCCCTGACTCAGTCCTCACTGACCCTGGGCCTGGCAGTGCCTCCCCTGTGTCCGTCGGGGATCCCAGTGCATGGGATGCCCTGGTCCCTGCTCAAAAAGATGGAGGCAAAGAAATTGTTAAAGAGGTTAGCTTTGTCATCTGGTGTGACCACCAGATTTCCTAGCGTATCCTGCAGAGGCCCCACGTTATCCAGAACCTTCTTTTTACTCCCTATGTATTTGAAAAAGGACTTCTTGTTATCCTTATCTGGGTCGCTAGTCCCAGTTCCATTTCTGCCTTGGACTTGGGGACTTGGGGTACTGATGGTACTTGCAAGAAGTTGTTCCCGGCTCATGTGAGGCATTGCAGTGGGGTGTAAGGAAGGTGGTCTTTTAGGTAATGGGCTGAGGCTGTTTAGGGCCTTATTTGAAAAATGTGGACTGTTTAGCCTTGCTAGTTCCCAAAATGTCCCATTTGAAAAACAACACATCTGTGATAAATGCTGTAGGAACAGTGTAGTCTGTTAACTGGAATGCAAGTAAGTCTGTCTGTCAAATATGTGGTGCAATTTTAAATAGCATGTTTACCTCTTTTAAAATTTCAGCATTTTAATTAGTACCCCAAAGAAACAACATTAAAGAGCTGGAATGAAACTAAAACAAAATTAGTTGCCCTCTGTTTCTTGCTATTCGAGCTATTTATATTCAGTTGATAATGATCTTATTTAGGGTAAAGGTTTTACCAGGTGACTTTTAGTTTGAACTTTTATATCATCATATATATGGCTACTGTCTATGATAGAGACTTCAGTAAAGTCTTTTTTTTAAACAGGTAGGCCACTGCTACCCAGAATATCTTACTGACTTTCCACAGCAACTGAAAGAGCTGCTTTCTTACCACCACACAATCTTGGATGCAGATCTTCGAATGGTAAGTCTGATATTTATACAACTGATAGGGTCCTTGAAGACATTATATCAAGGTTTTTTTTATTTTAAGTGTAATTCAAGATATTTTGCAAAGCTACTATTAATTTTGGGTGTATCCATCTTGTAGTGTCCAGCTCTCTGAAAATCAGGTCCCCTTAAGATGTTTCAGATTGAGCAGCCAGAAATCAAGGCAGACATGTTCTTGTTGATAGAGAAGTGGTACTTTGGATTATAGTGCTGCTATACAGATGGTAACTGTCTTCCAAGGAACTACTTATTTTGAAAGCGTAAAGTTAAGTGCACACACGTGTCTCAGCAAGACTAGTGATTTGCTTTTAGAGATGCATAATAAATTATTTTGTTTACACTTTGGAGATTATTGAAATTGTATTTCTTATCATTGCCTCTGTCTTGCAGACATTTTGCAAAGCTTTGATTTTATTACGAAACAAGAATCTAATAAACCCTACAAGTCTTCTGGAACTCTTCTTTGAACTTCTGCGCTGCCATGATAAACTTCTGCGGAAAGTGAGACATAAAATAAGAAATGTTTTCCTGTTCTTGTGCCATTAGTGTTTTTCCTGCTTCATAAGAAGGAAGGGCAAGTAATGAACCAGTATGAGAGACCTGTTTTTATTTTACTGTCAGCTAAATATGTACATTTACTTTAATTCTACTTGCTCAGGCACTGAAGATGACATGCTTTGATCCTTACATATGCTTCCTAATGAAGTGCAGTAAGCACGCAGCTGTTTGTTTAAGCATCTAATTTAATGTGGGAGACTTATAGTACTGTTCTGCCTTTTGAGCTTTGGCAGCCTGATGTGCTTCTAGCCAGTATTGTGAAGATGGACACTTTAATTAAAACAATAGGTTTGGAAGAGACCTTAAAAGCCATCTAGTCAAACCCCCTGTATAGATGAGGGACCTAATTTTTTTAAACACATGGCCCGTGGGCAAGATCTGGCCTGCAGAACCTCATTATCCGCAGACCCCTTCTCCTCACCCAGCATACCTGATCTGGCAGCTGCTTCTGCTGGACTGGGACCCATGCTACATGCAGTGCTAATTTTCAAGTTGATGGAGCAGGCATTGCAGTCTGGCTGGGTAGCAACATCTGTTCTGTATGCAGCAGTCATCCTGGCCAGACTGCACCACCTGTAGCGCCTGCACTGAGATGCATCCCACATACGATGCCTGCTCCAGCAAGTTTAGGACCTGAGCTACACACAGCACATATCCCAGACCAGCTGGATCAATTGCCAGATCAGGTATGCTGGGGCAGTGGAGCCATGAGTTTGGCTGGATGAGTTTGACACCCCTGTCCTAAACCATCCCAGACAGATACCTGATCAGCCTCTTCTTGAGAACTTCCAGTGAGGGAGATTTTACATAATACAAGAGGGTCAGTTTTCAAGATGTGAAATGTGAGAGAGAGTAATATGAGACAGTGTTTGCATAGAATGCATGTTTTTTTTTAATTGAGGGTAATATATTGGTCCTTGGAAGTAGTCGTGCAAGTCTCATTGACTTCATTGTGCCCAAATGATTATAACTCTGCTTGGGCTTGAGTGACGCTGGTTTAATGGAAATGTGGTATGCTCTCAGCTAAGTGACAAACAAATGTATTCATGTTTATTTAAGAAAAAAATCGCATTGGATTACGGGGGGTGAGGGGGCAGTGGCATAGGGAAATGCCTTGGGCATAAGTTAAAAAAGTTCTTAATAACTCCTGAAAAAAGTTCTGGAACTGATTTCTAAAATGATAAGACAAGCAGTCTTATCTTGTGATGCTTTTTCTGTTCAGGTGTGGTAAATAAACTGGAAGTTTTGAGTTCTGAATTAAAAAAGGCTACTATTAAACATGTTAAATACCTGTTTTTTGCAGAAAAAGCAGATCAACTGAAACCAAACTTATTGCAACAGATCATCAAAATTTATCTTAACTTGCAGAAGAGGTATAAGTTGTAAGAGGAACTTTTTATTGCAACTTCATTTTATATTATTCAGTTCCACGTGACCTCCATTCTCTTAAGACATGAATACTTAAATGCTTAAATTGAAGTCAGTGGGGCAACTTGCCATGTATAAAATTAAGTACATCCCTGTCCCTACCCCCACCACTGTGGTTTTTAATAGAGCTTCTTTTGCAAAAGTTATTAGGTCTCTTGTCTTGTAGTACTTACCAGGCAATAGAGAATTAACATTGTGGTCTCCCGGGTGCAGATATTTAATATTCACATACTACTTTATGGATATTTCCTTTTTGCTTACAGACTCTGTATACTCACATTGTAACGGACATCAAGAATATAAACGCTAAACACAAAAACAATAAAGTGAATACAGTAAGTATACTGGCTTTCATGCTCGTTTCAGATGAACCCTTTTATATACTGTGAAAAAATTAACTTAAAAATTGTTTCCCCAATTTGTTTTTAAGGTGCTGCAGAACTTCATGTACACTATGCTGAGAGACAGCAATCCCACGGCAGCCAAGATATCTCTGGATGTGATGACTGAACTGTACAAAAGGAATATTTGGTGAGTTTAAACCCAAACAGATTCCTGGTTACGCTGGGACAGCCCAACATAGCAATTTTAGTTGTATGGAACGGTACAATGGGGAGCATAATATTGAGCATAATGGGGAGCATATTTATCTTAGTGGGCTGCTGTTTCCCCCAAAAATCTAAAAGGACAGAAAGAGGACATGTAAGAGATGCTGTTCAAGAAGAATCGTAAATACTTTACTTCAAACAATGTATAAGTACATTCCTTGTATTCGTGTTTTTTTCAGAATATCATTAATAAATTAAATCATGAATATAGCTGCGCTGTGGTGAGTGATAAAAATCTAAATATGGCTGACTTGCAAGTGGTGAAATAGACATTGCATGGGTATGATGAGATGAGGAGCCTTACCTGTTTGTTCTAGGTCACTGATTCTGAGCCAGGGGTTTGTGAGATCCTTTTAAGGGTGCTCCAGGATGCTGTTCAATATTAGTACTATTGGGTGTGTGACACTTGCATGTGAGTCACAAGATAAACTGAAAGATTTCAAATAGGAATCCATGGTGTCAAAAACATTCTAACCTGTTGTGGTCCTTCTGAATTCTTTGCAACAGAAGAATTACTCTATTCTTTTTCTCTGGTTGAAAAAAATGAGTGAAAGCTAAGAGTTGACATTTTCCATGCGGTGCCTTGACTCTAAAAAAGGTTGAGAACCACTGTTCTAGGTGCTTGGTGAGTTAATGTCTATTTTTTCTGTGCAAATAAGTACTGTTACTGTCATGGCAAAGTAAACTGTATTTGCTGCCAATCTAAAATTTTCAGAAGATCCTGGCAGGACTTTGCCAATGCTGCTCTACTTGTGCAGAATTCACATTATACCTGCTTCTACTGGTATCAATAGCTGGAGCATGGAACAGTTTGTCAGAACAAGTTTGATTTGGGGAGTTTTTATTCACATGTTTTAGGTCATGTATGTGTTGTACAGGCAGACAAATCCTATATAGCTACACTTGAGTTGGTAGCACTAGAACAGCAGCATAATAAAGCTCTTAGTAAAATCCTGAGGAAAGAAATATTACAACAGAATAAAATCAGGGGAAACCTAAAATATAATTGACAAACTCACTTAGAGGAGCATATTTGAAGCAGATTGAAGTTCACTCCAGGGAGCACTATTTATATAAGCTTTACAGATTTAGAGCCAGAACATATTCCACCTATTCTGCCCTGCTCTAATCCATGGAAAAACTGTTAATTTAAAAGGTTGGCAAATCCCTCTCATGCCCACATCACAAAAAAGCAGGCAGAAGGCTAAAATGATGGAGTGGCACATAAGTGTTTCGCCTCTGTACGTTAATGGACTTTCAGGGCACTGTAGCAGAGTGGAAAAGGATTCCATTAGATACCTAAGTTCACTTAGGCTCCTAGTACATGGAGTAGAATCTGGCCCTTAGTTTCTGTCAACCACTTTCATTGAGAATTTTTTCAATTCTCAATGTTTCATCATAACAGGCAGTTTCTTAATAGTTGTAATGTTTGTGCCTTCTATCATTTGACAACTTCACTGGTTTCAGAAGCCAAAAAGTGGTGCATTTCAGTGCTGTTTAGTCCATAGTATTTGGTTAATCACATCTCAAATGTAGCCCATAGTATTTGGTTTAATTCCAGTAAGCTGACTTTTCATGTAGCTTAAGCGTATCACATGTTTAAATCATGTTCTTAAGCATATTTGAAAAATGGCCACATTTTATTCCCATAAATCATGAAGATGTTTATGGTTTGTTCTAGGAATGATGCCAAAACTGTAAACGTCATCACAACTGCCTGCTTCTCCAAAGTCACAAAGGTGAGAGAGAAACTGATCTAAAATCATGGTATATTTTGCTCAAACTCTCTCCCTGATATGGATGTAAGTTCCTTTTCTGAATGCTCTTCACTCACAAATTTCATTTACTTAGGGGTCCAAATAGCAGTATCACAGCACAGCTTTATCACAGAGATGGAGAAATAGGATGTGATTCTTGGCTGTGGAGCAAGCCAAGTGTAAGCAGTCTTGAGATTCCATGCCCTCTTTTCACGGGCACTTCTAGCCAGAAGTAGACTTCAGGGGCGATGCCTCATGTTGATTGGTGCTGTTGGGCTATCTTCTCACCTGAATGTTGAAAATAGTATTCTATCCATGATTTGGGTGGATCTGAGGTCTTCTGCATATACACTCTCCGAAACAGCCCTGTACCTAGGTACTGCAGTGATGGCCATTCTAAGATGCTCATTGTTGACTGAGATTGACCCATTCCATGATGAAGGTCCATTGACTGTTCCATAAAACAACATGTATAGACAGATGAAACTCTAGTTCTGAGCCTAGGAGCTTGACTGCCCGAGTTACTATGGAATCCCTAATGGTCCAGAGCAGTAAAACTAAAATTGTACCAATGGCGCCACAAATCAGGCTTTGCAGCTTCACCTGAGTCAGTGTTACAGGCCTGCTGGAGAGTTGTAAATATCCAGCTGTACTTGGACCATAGGTATGCCACTGCTTCCAGCAGCAAAGGCTGACAGCATGTCTGTGCAAGATGGACAGACTTTTCAGTCTGTCTCCAAGCTGTTTCATAAGCAACTGGTGTTTCTCAGTGTGACCTAGCATGGGATATTTACGTCCCTCTAAACTTGCCCTGTTTTTCAGATATTAGTTGCTGGTTTGAAATTCTTTCTCGGGAAAGATGAAGATGAGAAGCAAGATAGTGACTCAGAGTCTGAGGTGAGTCCACAGGGGGGTAACTCTGTTGTTGCTTTCTCATTCTGCTCCTATATTTTACTGCGTTGCTTTCTCTCTTTCATTCATGAGTCACCCCTCCCCACCTCCACCCCGGCCCATTTGTCTGTTTTGCTTGCGGGCTTTCTTACCCACCAAGCATTATTGGTAGATTCCGTCTCCCCACCCCACTTCCCAACGAAAAAGGTAAAGATAGTGTCATGCCTTGAGAACACTGTCCTCTGATGATAGCGAGATTGGTGGCTGAAAGATATTGTGGCTCACAGCATATTAAAATATATTTTCCAACTTATTTTTAAAGAGGATCTTTAGCACATGCATGTATTCAGACTATTTAAGCATGTGTTCTTAGGGCTTCCCTTGTCCTCCCTTCCCCCATTCTTCTCAGTTTCCCACTTGCTGGGAGAGCTGACTGCTGCTCTTACTTTTAGGCACTGCTGTTATGGGAGTGGGGAAAATTCTGATCCTTTCCTGCCATGTTACTGCAACCAGCACTAAAGCATTTCTCATTGGCAAAGTGACACTAACATTTACATAATTACTTAGCAGGTGAGTTGTGTGCTTGCTTAGTCAGAGAAGCTTACTTCTGGCAGACATTCAGTTAAAGGCGCCATAGGATCTGATGCACAATGCCAGCAATTGCACCTCCTGCCGTGATACACATGTATTGCAAGAAGCATAAGCAGAGATCAGATCCCAATTGCTCCATATTGCTGGTGCAGGGGGAGTTTGGGATATTGATCCTGGACTCCCCCTGCACTAGCAAGTAGGAAACCAGTCAGCTGATCCCTAGTCCCAAACTTGGGAGTGCATCAGTATCAAGGATTCTGATCCACCCATGAGGGTGGGAGCCTTGATCAGCCACTAGCCTTGGCTGGGAGCCCCAGTCAGATGATTGGCCTGGCCACATGTGCAATTTAAGTCATGATGGAGACCAGCCATAAAGTTATTTTGCATATTTTGTGTAATAACTTTGTGATTTATTCCTTGCTTTATTGGACCATTAATTGCATTAATGTGTGGCTGGGTTACTACCTAAAACATGATTAACTGGTTAATCACATCTCAAGTGTATTTGCCAGGTGCCTTAGTAACACAGATTAAGTCACTGTTCTCTTTTGCTAGTACTCTTGCCAAGTAAGCTTAATTCTGTTTTGCCCTTTGTGTGATTGGCAGAATTGTTGAGCCCCAGTTGCAGAATCTATATGATCAGTTATGTGCCAGTCAGATGGAAGGCAGCTTGGCTTGTAGAGTTTGCATGGCTGGGCATTCCAAAAATATCTTTATATGAAATTTACTAGATTTAAATATGAAGGGTTTGAGAGGCGATAAACAGAACCACATTCTTTCAGTGGCACTTGACAGAGTATAAGCACATTTCTAGCATCTTCATGCCAGCCGTGTCCATTGTTACTTGGCACATGGTGGAAACATCCCTATCTCTTTCTGCAAGATGTAATGACCGTGTGCCCACTGGGTCAGAAACATATGCTGCACAATCCCCAAACTATTCAACTCTTACTTTGAGCTACTATAAATGATTCTATGGAGTATTCAGAGCTTTAAACTGAAAGAGAATTTGAAGCTTTTTGCAGTTACTTCCTCTTTAGGGTCTTCAACTTCATTCCTAAACACCTCTCTCACCTCTGTGATGATATTAACCATTAAGATTGGAACTAGAGGTCTTTCATGGTAAATATTGGTGAATTGGTTTGTTCAGACAAATTCCTGTGGAGAAGTAATCCTGGAATGATAAGACTGAAATCACATATTTTATGTCTGTGCATCATAACTGTGTACAGGGGGTGTTATTTATATACCTAAAAATATGAATGTGTATAAGGCATGTGGTAGCTTTTCCATCAGTAGACAAACATATGTAGATGAGCAAATAAATTACCTAGAATTCTAGCGCTTTGCACCTGATTTGCTGTAACTTTTTTCTTATGTCCACCGTATTCCACTCTTAAATGCAAGCAAACCACATAGATTCATAGATGTTAGGGTCGGAAGGGACCTCAATAGATCATCGAGTCCGACCCCCTGCATAGGCAGGAAAGAGTGCTGGATCTAGATGACCCCAGCTAGATGGTTATCTAACCTCCTCTTGAAGACCCCCAGGGTAGGGGAGAGCACCACCTCCCTTGGGAGCCCGTTCCAGACCTTGGCCACTCGAACTGTGAAGAAGTTCTTCCTAATGTCCAGTCTAAATCTGCTCTCTGCTAGCTTGTGGCCATTATTTCTTGTAACCCCCGGGGGAGCCTTGGTGAATAAATACTCACCAATTCCCTTCTGTGCCCCCATGATGAACTTATAGGCAGCCACAAGGTTGCCTCTCAACCTTCTCTTGCGGAGGCTGAAAAGGTCCAGTTTCTCTAGTCTCTCCTCGTAGGGCTTGGTCTGCAGGCCCTTAACCATACGAGTGGCCCTTCTCTGGACCCTCTCCAGGTTATCCACATCCCTCTTGAATTGCGGCACCCAGAATTGCACGCAGTACTCCAACTGCGGTCTGACCAGCGCCCGATAGAGGGGAAGTATCACCTCCTTAGACCTATTCGTCATGCATCTGCTGATGCACGATAAAGTGCCATTGGCTTTTCTGATGGCTTCGTCACACTGCTGACTCATGTTCATCTTGGAGTCCACTAGGACTCCAAGATCCCTTTCTGCTTCCGTGCCACCCAGCAGGTCATTCCCTAGGCTGTAGGTGTGCTGGACATTTTTCCTCCCTAGGTGCAGCACTTTGCATTTCTCCTTGTTGAATTGCATTCTGTTGTTTTCTGCCCACTTGTCTAACCTGTCTAACCACTATAACTCAAAGTCTGTTTCATTCAAATTTAATGTCACTGTATCTAGTCTATCCATACAGGAGCAAACAAATTAAACATTTACAGGTTTCCCTCACTTTATGTGGGTTCTGTATGTGCGAGTTCACTCTTATGCGATGACCTTTTTTATACCAAAAATTTGTTATATGTGAGGTAAATTCACTCTTATGCTATCAGTGTGGTGGAAGCCCAGTCAGCCTTTGTCCAGTGTACTGTGGGAATGACATGCACCAAAATGTAGTCTCCTGTGTGGATCTGTGCTCCTTGCTTGTTGTCTGCGACACGCGTTTCTGTAATTGCCATCCCCATTATAATAGTGCCCTGTGCTTGTGTGTACTGTATGCTGTTGGGGGGTACCAAAATAGTCTTGTAAAAGTGGTAGAAATGGGTCTGGGAGTTAGTACAGTTGAGGTCTTAGAACATATCCCTATTTGTTACATTGTAAAGTGGGTTCCCTTTATGCAAATTTGAATTATGCGCTGTTTTCCAGGAAAGCATGTACAGCATAAAGTGAGGGAAACCTGTATTTTTCAAAAAACTGTGTGATGCTTTAGGGCTATCTTGTACTTTTACATGGACAAAATCTATCACTGCTTTATCTTGAGTAGAGATTTAGGGACTGAGGATCGAGTTGTCTGATAGTTTAAAGTAAGAAATGACCAAAGGCTTCATATGGACTTGAGAGAAGGCATTGGATTGGGACATGGGGAGTCAGGGTTAGCTTTCCGGCTTTGCCATGTTTTTCCCCTGTGACTCTGGACAAAGCACTCGTCTCTCTGTGGCTTAGGGCCACCTGCGTGAAATGAGGAGAATAGTAGGGCTGTGCGAAACCTTGGCAGCCGTTTCATTTTAGAGGTGTTTTGGCCCATGTTGGTGCCCAAAACACCAAATCCAAGACATCTCCGAACCTAAATGAAACCATCTAAAATGTTTCAGAAAATTTTGGAGTTTCAGAGCAGGGCTTGCAGGGAAACAGAAACTAAGGGGGGGGACTGCTCTGATGTTGACATCTGTAGCTGGCCAGTGTCTGCAAACTGTCCCTGAGGTCCCTTCCAACCCCAGTGCTGTGGCAGAGGGACAGCAGCTCGCTGTTATCCTGCATGCAGATCCAGGGTCCCGCACCCCCCCAGGAGAAGTTTGGCATAGCCCTGCAGCCCTCCCAAAGGGTGTGGGCCCCTAGATCTGCATGCAGGATGACAGCATGCTACCGGCTGGGGCCAGTGCCAGCACCCAAGTCTGCTCGGCGCAGTCCGCGCTGAACACCAGAAGGAACCCAATGCTGGCACTGGATCCAGCTGTCCGCGGCAGCCTGTTGTCATCCCGCATGCAGATCCAGGGGCCCATGCTCTCCAGGAGGAGTCTGGCACAGCCCCGCAGCCCTCCTGGGGGGCATGGGCCCCTGGATCTGTGTGCAGGATGACAGCATGCTGCCGCTGCTAGCAAGTGATATGAGTTTTGCTTTGAACAGTTTGAGGTGCAGTTTCACAGAAACCCCTGCACCTGTCTCCTTAAAACTTGGCAGGCTTCACGCCCTCAGAAGGGGCTACCATCTCTTCCATTTTCATCTGAATCAGGCAAGAAATGACAAAGTTACAGGGATTTTAGTGATTCCCCATTATAGCTTATGGCCGAATCACTGAAACAGCATTGAAACTCCAAAACGGAGTCGGACGAATTGAAACAGAACAGCAATCCGAAACACCAAAATGAATCACCGTCCCTCTGAAACATCCAAATCAAAAACCGAATCGAAACCTAGGCATTTTGCACAGCTAGCATGCCCCTACCATACTTTATGAGGCGTTATGAGGATAAACTCACTATGTGCATGGAAATTGAAATGATGAAGGTCAGACAAGTGCCTGAATGTTTAAACCTTCTCTTTTGAATAAATCCTCTGAAATATGTTTCCTTTAGATTACCAGTTGTCAGTATATTTGGTATTTATCCAGATTCTCTTAAAATGTGTCACTTGTGACCTGGTTATTTTTGAGGACTATGCTATTGTTGCATAATTTGGATTAATACTGTAATCTGATGTTTTCCTTCTGTTGCTCTGCTGTTACCTAGTTGTAATCCCTGTGGCGTTATGAATTCTGTTTCATTACCTCACAATTTTAAATGTCAGTGTCAGGCTGGTTACATGGTGAGTTTTTGAGGAGGAAGAGATTGTGCAAGTTAGCTTTGCATTTCTAAAAACATGGTACACAACCCTAACATTCATGCATATCTCATGTGATTTCTGATATGAAGCCTCATTTGTTTGAATCATTCTCTCCTGATACTACATTCTGAAGGACGATGGGCCCACGGCCAGAGACCTCATGGTGAGATACGCAACAGGAAAAAAGACCACCAAACATAAGAAGCGGTTAGAGAAAGCCATGAAGGTTTTGAAGGTAAGGGAAGCTCCACTGACAGAGTGATTCTGAAAGGTCCATTCATAGCAGAATCTAAACATAAAGTTACTAGCGGTGGCTTGAAAAAGGGAAAAACACCGCACTTCTAAAGATGATTATGAAGTGAATGATGCTCAGATTAAGAATGAAGTGAGCAATTGAATCGGGCTTCTGTGGACAACATCCCATTATCCTTTTTTGAGACCGTTAATCTGTGTCAAATTCTCTTCTCCATTCATTTACTCATGTGAGCCCTTCAAGCCTGGGAGTTGTATTCCTTCCTTCTGTCCATTTTTAGAAAGGCTGCCCTTCATCATGGTTTTAAGAAGAAACTCTCTTTGCTGTCACAGCAGACAGTTACCTGGAAAGCCACTCATTTAAAACTGGCTCATCCAACTTAGATTGTGGGTGGATTCTGCCTGGACTGACATCCATCCTTGGGATATACTGTAATTACGCAGAGTTTTGTCCATTTATCTGAATTACTGCTCCACAGATCCAAGTGGTGAGTCGAGAATTATGATCTCTATTGTGTATGTTTTAAGAATTTGAGCAGGGCTTTAGGTATGCTATTTGTTCCCTCTTTAAGAGGATTCCTAGAGTTGAAAGCCTTATTTCTTAAGAAAGATTAAAAATATGGATAAGGTTTTCCTGTTCCAGGGAGGTTAAGTGATATGGCAGCTTTTTCTGAAATTAACTCGCCTGCAAATCTTCCATGGTAAAGAAAAATATCCTTTTCATGCCCAATAGAAACATAAGAAGAAGAAAAAGCCAGAGGTGTTCAACTTCTCTGCTATTCATTTGATCCATGATCCCCAAGGTAAGCCCAATATCCAGGTAAATTCTCTCAAGCTATATTTGCCTTGGAAATTTTAATACTTGTGTTAAATCCCAGGTCCTGATGTTCAGGCAAAACTTTGTGATGAGAGCATACAAGCATTGCATTTCTACCAGTGGAATCACGGTTCCACCAGTAGAAACTCAAAGGGTACAAGTGTTGAACCAGTTTCAGTCAAACCAGAAATGTGGATCCTGTACTTCTACCTCCTCTGACCAAAGTAGAATTGGCCTCCAATAGAATTGGTACCAAAGAAATGTATGCTTATATGCTTACTTCTCCAATTGAAGTCTCCATACTGCCATGCAGCATCCCAGCATGCATTGTTCTATTCCCCGCCAACCCCCTGGGCTGTGCAGCTGTCAACCTTCCTCCCACCTGGAGCAAGTGGGTAAAAGTGACCTGCCAGCACTGGACCCCCAACCCAGCAGCAGCCTGCTGCACATGACCTGACCCACTACCTCCCCACTGCTCCTTCACTGCCACCTCCCTGTTCCTAGAGCCTACTTGAAAGGCCCTCCATCAATGGGTTCCATTCCCTGTCTGTGCTCTTTGAAGCAGGGGGGTGGAGGAGAAGGGGTTGCCTGATCCTGCCCCCTGTACCCAAACAGCATAGACTGTGCCTGTTATTTCCCTCCATGCCTGTTCACATGGGCCAGCTCTTCCTCATTGCCTGGGTGAGCTTCCTTGCTGGAAAGCTCACTGCATTCCTGGGTCTGGATCCTCAGCCTCTGATGAGTCCCTCAGGGTCTGGGGTGGGTGTGGGGAATGTTTCCAGCAGTCCTTTTCAAATCCAGAAAGGACCGCTACTATAATTACTTTGACTTTGTGTACAATGCAGGGAATAGAACACTATTTTATAATTTCTGAATTAAGGTCATAACTTTCATTTGAACCATGGTTTATAGTTTAAAGACTTCAGTTGCTGGAATATTCACACCGTCCCTCAGAAAATACATTTACCTCATTCATTGGTAGCCTTTCTTGTCCCCAGTTTCAGGCATTTTTGAGCAGTTTTTGTTCTCGCCATTCTGGTATGGTATCCAGTTCATGTTTTGTATGACCCACCCAAGCTTTAGAAAATCAAAGAGCAGTTGACTACTTAATTTTGGGGCTGTTTATTCTACAGAGTCTCTTGGGGCCTGGGAATGAGATGCATTGTACTTGGTGGCCCTTCAATCCTCAACATTATTACTTACCTCTGAGTTTTCATGTTTCTTTCAGACTTTGCAGAGAAACTGCAAAAGCAGCTAGAGAGCTCTAAGGAAAGATTTGAAGTGAAGATGATGCTCATGGACCTTATATCTAGATTAGTCGGAATACATGAGGTACAAATTATATTAATTGCAATGGGATTCTGGGTTCCCATGTCCAGAGTGGACCTGAAAGTCTTAATGCAGCCAAGAGGGCACTGTGGGTTCATGTAGAGCAGGAGTGTCAAACTCGTCTAGTTCTGCGGGCTGGATGAGTGGTGCAGAGTTGATCCATGGGTTGGATGAATGATACGTGGAAGTGGGCCCATGGACCCATTCCCTTACCCCCACCCTCCACCGCCCTCCAGAATATATCCAGCATATGCAGCATTTGCTCTGGTCAGTCTGGGACTGCACTGCATGTGATGCCCATGTGGACCTGGTCCAGGACACATGGCTCATACAGCATCCGCTCCGGCCAGTCTGGGACCAAACTGTGAGTGGGTCATCTCAACTCAGAGGCAGCAGTGGGGGCCAGATGATGGGGCTTTGTGGGCTGGATGTGGCCCATGGACTGCATTTTTGACACCTCTAATGTAAAGGAATTCCATCCATGGAGACAAGCATTCAAACCTCATCTTATGTAGATATCCTAAGCCTTGATCATTGGTTTGGCCTCATTTTTATTGCTTGTGGACTTAGTTCTTTGTTCATTCATTTCATGTAAGCAGCCTTGTGTTGAGAGCGTCAGCAGCATAGCAGCAGTTGTATTGTGGGCTAGTGTTCTCTTTATAGTAGTGCCCCAAAGAAGTGTCTGTTCCACAAGCTGGCTGACGTTGACTATCTCTTAGAAATACCATTCATCACAAACTGGCAACTGCCTGCTAACAACAACACAAATAAAAACCACAGTGTAATACATACACAAAGTCACCAGTGTCGTCTAATTTCACCTTTTTCCCTTTGGGCCTAGGAGGAAAGATGCTCTTGCAGCACATGCTGAAGGTGTACAAATTAGAGGTGCACCAATACTTCAGTCCCATATCATATCAGCACCAATATAAGGAAAATTGACATTATTGGCAACATCTTTTTTTGGTGATGTGGCCAATAACATTGCCAGTAAATGACATGTGCATGCGACCAGCCACAGCACAGCACACAGGCAGCCAAGAGTGCAGCCTAGCAACTTGGAGAGCAGTGTCCACCTGGTATGTCTGTTATGGGGGAAGGTGGGGGGAGGGAAGGAGCATTGTGGAGGGGTGCAGATTGAGGCCCCTCAGTGAGGGAGGGAGTGGGCCTGGGGCAGGTGCTGTACAGCCGGCAGAGCTGTGGTTTGTCTGGGGGGGCACAATGAGATGGGGACAGCTCCTGCTGCTGCATGCACCCCAGGAGGGCACGGGGGCGTGTGCCCCCTAGATCTGTGTGCAGGGTGAGGGCAGGCTGGGCTGGGGCTGTGCTTGGGGTGGGCGGCAGTGTTGGGAGGAGGGGCTACGGGGGAGCTGCAGCTACCCCAAAATTCACCGTAGCCCCCCCCATAGCAGCGCTGCTGCCACTTGCCCCAAGCGTGTCCCTGACCCAGCCCCTCCACTGGGAAGAGCTCAGTACCAATGGCAGCCCACCTTCACCCTGCACACAAATCTGGGGGGGCATGTGCCCCCTCATGACCTCCTGGGGTGCAAGCAGTGACGGGAGCTGCCCCCACCCCGCGCCCAGTGGACAAGCCATGGCTCTGTGCAGCGCCT